>NC_081377.1:14505000-15785000 GCF_030684315.1 Stegostoma tigrinum
AAGACAGAAGCAAAAAACTCATTTAGGGCTTCCCCTACCTCCTCAGGCTCCACACACAAGTTCCCTATGCTATCCCTGATCGGCCCTACTCTTTCTTTGACCATTCTCTTATTCCTCGCGTAAGTGTAAAATGCCTTTGTGTTTTCCCGGATTCCTTCTGCCAAGCATATGCAACTATTTTGAAATCCGAATGCTTAAACTGGAATTCAAAAAAGGAAGAGAGAAAACAATAAACCGTGCAGGTGTGCTGGAGTGCGGTAGCAAAGGATCTAGAAAGCAGCCAGAAAGTGAACAAGGAGCCTTCGTGTAAAAATAATAGTGACTTTTCATTAAGGTTTGATCATAAACGTGTTGCTGGAAGGGGAAGGGTGGTATGAAGTTGAATCTTTTTTTCTAGTGTGTAAAGAACTATTTCCAACTCTTTGTTTTACCAAATGAAATAAAGTTCATTTTCTTTTCTTGCTTAATAAGTGATTTTTTTTATTCAAGGTTAAGCCATCCTAGTCTTACCAAGCCATAAGTGTTGCTTCTTTGGTAAAGTGACAGCCTCTTTTGAATGTGTTCAGTGCAGACAACCTCAACAACAAAGCATAATTGAACCTCAAAAACCGTGTCTAAATTCTGACTTGTCCAATGTTACCATTAGCTGGGATCATGACAAGTTATATTTGATCAGACTAGGTAAGGATTGTAGGTTTATTTCCCTAAAGGAGGTAAGACAGCCAGATGTTCAGACAATTTAAGAGATTTTTCTTAAAATAAAATAAATTACATTTGCTGCTATGGTCTGATTTCAACTTGTGTCACAAGAGAACCAATTTGGGCCTCGGATTATGAGTCAGGTAGTGTTATCAAATTGTCGTCATGTTCCTGCCGCCAGAAGATGTTTTGTTGGTACAGCCGTCAGTGGAAGAAAAGTCCTCACCAACTGCCGAAGTGACATGTGTTACCATTCTGTGCACAGGACTTTTTTTAAATGCACTCATGAGACATGGACATCACTGGCTGACCAGCATTTATTGCCTGCCTCTAGGTGCCCTTGAGAAAATGATGGTGTGCCACTTTCTTGAAAACTGCTATCTATTCACTGTTCCCTGGCAGCATCAAACAAATTGGTTTAAATGATTGTTGATGCCATGCCTGCGGTGTCTTTAGTAAGAGCATGGTACAATAAATGAATGAATCTGGCTTGAAAGATGGAAACAACTCACACATACACACAAAAAAAAGCCTTTAAAATTTACTTTGAAACTTACTTGCAGTTTTTCAGTGCACATCGACTGCTGGTTTACCTCAGGCTATATAGACTGTTATGCTACATTGTTGTGCCCCTGCGGTCAAAAAGAATACACAACCTTTCTCTGTCTCCTCTTGCATCGAGCAGTGCACATTTTGGCCAGACTCGTATTTGCTTCCAGTGGTAACAACAGCTATCAAATGGAGGCCGAACAAAATATCAGAGCGGTAGGCTCCTAGCATGAACATCAGTTTTCATCTGGAAATTGCCCCATTCATGATGCAAAAAGGACTCAGAGTACCATGATCATCCTCCTTTCTGAGTGTTTTTTTAATGCATATCCATCATGGTCAATTAATATTGTAGCTCGTTTGTAAGGGAGAATATTTGTAGTTTTGTGGGGAACGAGCACATGTATACTGTTGCTACCGTACAGTGCACCTATTACCCAATTGACCACACTGTCTCCATTTCACAGAGATCATTTAATTTGTTTGTGTAAAATCTAAAATTAATCAATTCTCCACAATCTTGCAAAACTTAAGTTCACTGAGAAATATCAGCTATAAAGCATTTTGCAACTGTCTGATCTGGAAGTTGCACATTAATACAACATTCATACAATCAATAATACATTCTCCCTTTTACCATGAAAAAAAAGAATCTTTTTCCAGTAACACATACCTATTGTGTCAATATACACAGATAGAGCCTCCTGGACATTTGACATGACCAAGTCTGTCCCTTATAAATTTAACACAACTTGATAAAGTAACTTAACTGTGCTGTACTGTCTGTTGCCATGGTTAGACGTGTGCCATTTGTTGCAGATGTATGGTTTTGCCTGGTGTGACATTTTTAGTATCTGAGTCATCATTCTGTGTAACAGGTAAGTGATTAATTTCAGTTCGGGTATATTGTCTGTTTCTTTGCAGGACTTGACCATTGCTTATCATACTGTCACATGATTTGGGGTCACAATATCTTTCCATGAATCCATGTTATACGACAATCGTAAGCTTTTATACTTCGCTCTGATTCAAGTTGTGATAACTGTTTGCCCTCCCATTAATCATACTTCTGTGCATTTTTTCTACTTTCTTTCTAACATTTAGTAGGGCGGTGAGAAGGTGGGAAGTGAGAACTCTGTAGATCTGTTTTTTTTTCCTGAACATAAAAGCTAATGTGGATAGACTGTTGCCTACAGGAATAGCATATAGATTTATCATGCCTACCAAAAAATCTTGTCTGATTGCTATGCATTTCATGAGCATTTAGATTTTACAGTATGAATCATGTGATTTGCAAAACCATTCAAATGAAGATAGTGAGGAGAATAGCTAATGTGAGGAATCTTCCCAGTTTTTGAGTGACATCGGCATTGGTGAGGAAGTTGGAAAGCCAGTTTAATTCCGCAGTTGTAAGATTCTTGACTTTGACAACAAAAAGTCCCATTTTCCAACAAACTTGAACATTTTACTAGCTAACAGAGTGAGGCTTATAAGTAGATATTAGCATGCATTAACATCTCATTGTTAGTACCTTTCACCTTGTTTAAATACATTTTCTAATCTGCCACCAGCTGGATAGAACCAACAAGGTGACAATTTGTGACACAAAAATGAGAGAGGCTAGCTGGCAACTCCAACTTGCCATTTGTTCTTCAGCCCTTACTTTGGACAACAGCCACCAAGATCTCTGGATCCAAACCACGGACTTATGCTGCAAATACTGCGTGCCTTACCTCAAAGCCTAAGGTAGTAGTGCTCAGTCAGATCAAAGGACATAGTCAGCAGGCAGGGCATACAAGGGGGAGAGGTCAATAGAAAAGGGAGGGAAGTAATATTGCATTAGAAAACATGGGCTACTGCTAGGATGGGGTTGTCAACAGTTATGATGAGGTCAGGGGACAATGTTGAGAGACAGCATCAGACTGAGCTTGTGACTCATGAGAGCAATTGCAAACTGTGTTGCCTTCTGTATTAATACGAAGCATAAATGCACAGTGAAACTGGAAAATTGCTGCAATCACAGCTGGAGTGAGTGGAGTAAATGTTTTTCTTCCTGTCACAGGGTCTGGGCTCTACCTGTGAGCGATGTGAGGCTCTTTGAAAGGCATTTGAGATAGTCATGCACTTTCACAGTACAGGTTAAAGACATCAGTAATTATAGTTCCCTGCATGTGAAATTCATACAATGTCCATTGCAGGTTGAAGGTCGTCAACCCTGTGTAACATTGCTAATTGTTAACTTCAAAACACTTCAACAGAGGTTAAGTTTGATGTGTGAGCTTTACTTTTGTTAGCCACATTCCATAAAACTCGTACTCCACTGATTATTAGCTCCCTATGAAGGGCATCCCAACCCCGCTCCCCCCCACCCACCCTTTCCCTGTAACCTTGTATTTCCAATGATTAATCCATCTGGGCTGCACATCCTTGGACACTGTGGGCAATTTAGCATGGCCAATCCACCTAACCTGCAAATCTTTGGACTGTAGGAGGAAACTGAAGCACCCGAAGCAAAGCCACACAGACATGGGAGAATATACAAACTTCACACAAGACAGCCACCTGAGGGTGGAATTGAACCCAGGTCCCTGGCAGTGTGAGGCAGCAGTGCTAACCACTGAGCTACCATGCTGCCAAATTCAAACCCAACAATTCCTCATTATTATGCCCATCACCTAATTTCACATTCCATTCAGTTCCAGGCATTCTTTCAAACCAAATGAGATGATAATAGTAAGCACAAGCAAAGGCCATAATTCACCAAGACAATCTAAGATTTCGTAGGCTGCACAACAGCTTGGAAATGATTTCCTGTTATCTTGAACCTATGTATTCTCCAACATGTTCTTATATGCAGTACTGCATTTCTTGAGTGATGTTGAGTTGGAGGATGAGGCTTCTGTAATCATACAGCATTTACAATTTCCTTCTTTATTTGAGTGACAAGGCTTTTGTAGCTTTTGTTGGAATAAGGTCCCTGTGTCAAAGATCCATGCAGTAGCAATCGATGATCCTCCTTGTCAGAGTGCCGAATGCTCCTATTATATGGATGGTGCTAACCCATCAAGAGCTCAATGCCTGAGAAGGATGGCTATTGGAAGACAGGACTGTCTCTCAGACCATGGCTGATAACTCTATTCTGTAGTCCTTGACTGAGACTGAGTGTAGGTGCAATGCTGCACATCTTTTGATGTGGGCTACTGTGGAGTAAATGATAGGTGTTTTAACGATGAGATTCCAATGCTTAGATCGATCTGGGGGAGCCTTGCAGTATGCCCCAAAGAGAGTGTTCTGCATAATCCTGGCATTCTGTACTCTGCACAACTCAAGGTGGCCACAATGGGAAGTGATGGAGTCTGCAAAACTGGGAGAGTCACAGCAGTCTTCCAAGGAGGAAGATGAGGGCACTGAACAAGAAGAACACTTCCTTCTGCATGATAAAGCACTGCAGCATCAAACAAAACCAGCCAGATTGAACGTAATTGACACCCAGTTCCAGGAGATGAGAGCTGGGTACAGTGATCATTCTGTCACTAAGTTTGTTGCTACTCGAAAGACAACCAGTCCATGTTTGGTCCCAGAGACAAATGTATTTCATATTTATTGTTAGTTGCTTTAACTGTTGAAGAATAAAACCTAGTGTCAGCCACATGCCAGTTTGAAGGTTTTGATGGTCCCATATTGAACAATGAGAAGATTTTGCACTGCACTCAGCACTGGGGAAAGAATAGACCTGCCTTAGGCAAGGTTCCAAGATGGCATGAGGCTCGGGATGGATAAGCTATGGAGCTTGTTTCTTAAATGGCAATGGATTAATGATCTATTTGCAATGTCCACAGTGCCACCTAGATGCCCTGCACAGCGTTTGTTTTTGGTTCCCCTCTCCCTAGTGCACAGTGAAGGGAAACTCCTGGCTGGTAGCACTTGACCAGATGCATGGTTGGCCTTTGAAGATGGTGCAGCTGCCAGGGGTCACAGGAAGTCCCAGCAATGGTGAGTACTTCTGCCTATGATGAGAAAGAAAATATGATGACCGGGGCACAGTAGCAGCTGATGCATAGCAGATTTGGCAAGTTTTGGAAAATGGTGTGAGAATTCTCGCTAGTCCTCATAAAAAGAAACCCTCCATGTTGACGCTTGGTTTATTTCTGGTAAAATCCAGCCAATAGTATTGAGCAATCCATTTCCTGCACTTGTAATGGAATGATGCATTAATGTTCTGTGAATCAATGTGAGACACAATTTGGAGATGTACAGAAGGTACACTGACTATAGCAGTCAATGTGTCAAGAAACGTGACACTGATGGTATCTTTGATTTGTCTCAAAAAAGGCAATTTGGTGTAACAGTTGCTTGCCAGAATTGAAATCTTTGGATGTGAAAAATATGTCACATTTATGCATCACAGCTCAGAAAGAATATCATATAGATTGGGAGGTGCTTCAGTTGATGAGGTTGATGGACCTGACATGATTTGAGTTGATTAGTTGATGGGTATTCTTAACGTTGGGCAAAATATGGATTCATGCAGCAGTCTCTTGATTTTCTTTTGCTTCTGTGTTATCTATACATACAGAGTTCAGCATGCCTCACCATGCACCTTGCAGAATTATGTTTATTTACCTCTGAAGATTGAATTGTTTGGAGAGTCCTAGTTCATCTAAGTACATTTGGTAAAAGATGCATAGATGGATAATATTTGCAACTATACGAGTGCAATTTCATGTACAGTGCCTATTGATTTTACAATATATCAGATGTCAGAAGTAAAAGCTGCAGGTTTTTGATGCCATCCTTGTGGCCTACATATCTGTCTGCAGTCTTTAAGCTGTGATGTTGTTTAACTGGTGCACATTGTTGACAATTTGGCATGTCACGAACAGAACGTTGGATGCAACATTTTGGCATTGTTCCTTCATTCCTCTTCTTTGCATCTTGCTGTGGAGCATTGTACAGTTCTTAGGGTTTCTCTGGGTGATCTGACTTCCGATATACTTTAACCCACCATCATGTTGTGGAAGAGATAGTAGGAACTACCGATGCTGGAGAATCTGAGATAACACAGCATAGAGCTGGATGAGCACAAAAGGCCAAGCAGCATCAGAGGAGTAGGAAGGCTGACATTTCGGATCGAGACCCTTCTTCAGAAATGGGAGAGGGGAAGGGGATTCAGGGGGCGTGGATAGAAGATGGATAAAGGAGAAGATATGGAGAGGAGACAGACAGGTCAAAGAGGTTGGAATGGAGCCAGTAAAGGTGAATATACGTGGGGAGTTAGGGAGGGGATAGGTTGGTCCACGGAGGACGGACAAATCAATGAGGTGGGATGAGGTTAGTGGGTAGGAGATGGGGTGGGGGAGAGCTTGAGGTGGGAGGAATGGTCAGGGAGGCAGGGACGAGCTGGGCTGGTTTTGGGATGCAGTCAGGGGAGGGGAGATTTTGAAGCTTGTGAAGTCCACATTGATACCCTTAGGGTGCAGGGCTCCCAAGCAAAATATAAGATTCTGTTCCTGCCACTTTCGGGTGGTATCATTGTGGCGATGCAGGAGGCCCAGGATGGACATGTCATCCGAGGAGTTGGGGGTGGGGAGTGGAGTTGAAATGGTTTGCGACTGGTAGGTGTAGTTGTTTGCTGCGAACTGAGCGTAGGTGTTCCGCAAAGCGGTCCCCAAGCCTCCACTTGTTTTCCTTGATGTATGGGAGGGCACAACAGAAACAGTGTATACAGTATACCACATCAGCACATGTGCAACTGAACATCTGTTTGATGTGGAAGGTCTTCTGAGGCCCTGGGATGGGGGTGAGAGGGGAGGTGTAGGGGCAGGTGTAACACTTGCTTCAGTTGCAGGGAAAAGTGCCAGGGGTGGATGGGTCTGGAGGGGAGTGTGGAGCAGACAAGGGAGTCATGGAAAGAGTGGTCCCTCCAGAAGGCCGATGAAGGAGGGAAGAGGAAAATGATTTTGGTAGTGGGCTCAGATTGTAGATAGCAAAAGTGCCGGACAATGATGCATTGGTTTCGGACGTTGGTGGGGTGGTACGTGAGGATGAGAGGGATTCTATTTTGGTCGTTATTGCGGGTAGGGGGTGCGAGTGATGAATTGAGGGAAATGAGAGAGACACGGTCAAGGGCATTTTCAATCACTGTGGAGGGGAAGTTGCAATCCTCGGAAAACGAGACTATCCGGGAGTGGAATGCCTCATCTCAGGAGCAGATGTGGCAGACACGAAGGAATTGGGAATAGGGGATGGCCTTTTTGCAGGAAGGTGGGTGGGAGGAGGTGTATTCTCGGTAGCTGTGGGAGTCGGTGGGCTTGAAATGGATATTGGTTTCCAGGTGGATGCCAGAGATGGAGACAGATAGGTCCAGGAAGGAGAGAGAGATTCTGGATGTGAGTTTGCTTGCTGAGCTGGAAAGCTGGTTTTCAGACCTTTCGTCACCATTCTAGGAAACATCATCAGTGAGCCTCTGAAGCTCTGGTGTTATGTCCCGCTTTCTATTTATCTGGTTAGGTTTCCTTGGGTTGGCGATGTCATTTCCTGTGTTGGTGATGTCATTTCCAGTTCTTTTTCTCAGGGGATGGTAGATTGGCTCCACATCAATGTGTTTGTTGATGGAGTTCAGGTTGGAATGCCATGCTTCTAGGAATTCTTGTGCGTGTCTCTGTTTGGCTTGTCCTTGGATGGATGTGTTGTCCCAATCAAAGTGGTGTCTTTCCTCATCTGTATGTAAGGATACGAGTGATAGTGGGTCATGTCGTTTTGTGGCTAGTTGATGTTCATATATCCTGGTGGCTAGCTTTCTGCCAGTTTGTCCAATGTAGTGTTTGTCACAGTTCTTGCAAGGTATTTTGTAGATGACGTTTGTTTTGTTTGTTGTCTGTATAGGGTCTTTTAAGTTCATTAGCTGCTGTTTTAGTGTGTTGGTGGGTTTGTAGGCTACCCTGATGCCAAGAGGTCCGAGTAGCCTGGCAGTCATTTTGGAAATGTCTTTGATGTAGGGGAGAGTGGTTATGGTTTCTGGGCCGGTTTTGTCTGTTTGTTTGGGTTTATTGCTGACGAATCGGCGGACTGTGTTCATAGGGCACCCATTCTTTTTGAATATGCTGTATGGGTGATTTTCTTCTGCTCTTCGTAGCTCCTCTGTGCTGCAGTGTGTGGTGGCTCGTTAGAATAATGTTCTAATGCAGCTTCGTTTGTGGGTGTTGGGATGGTTGCTCCTGTAGTTCAGTATTTGGTCCGTATGTGTTGTTTTCCTGTAGACGCTGGTTTGAAGTTCCCCATTGACTGTTCGCTCTACTGTGACATCTAGGAATGGCAGTTTGTTGTTGTTTTCCTCCTCTTTTGTGAATGTTATGCCAGTAAAGGGTATTATTGATGGTCTTGAAGGTTTCCTCTAATTTGTTTTGTTTAGTGATGACAAAGGTGTCATCCGCATAGCGGACCCAAAGTTTGGGTTGGATGATTGGCAGAGCTGTTTGTTTGAGTCTCTGCATTACTGCCTCTGCTAAGAACCCTGATATCGGAGATCCCATGGGTGTACCGTTGGTTTGTCTGTAGGTTTTGTTATTGAAAGTGAAGTGGGTGGTGAGGCATAGGTCCACTAGCTTGATGATGTTGTCCTTGCTGATGAGGTTGGTGGTGTCTGGTGTATGTGTTGTCGGAGGCTCACTGATGATGTTACCTAGAATCGTGATGAAACGTCTGAAAACTAACCTTCCAGCTCAGCGAGCAAACTCACATTCAGAACCTCAACCTGAGCTACAAATCTTCTCAAAACTCGCTAGCACCTATGGGCGCAATACGCTAAAACTGGCCCGAAGATGGGAAACCAATGCCATCCGACAGAGTGCCACCCGCGAACAGCTGTACTTCCTGCACGAATGCCTAAGGAAACAGGTACTACCCAAATGTCTCAAATACATCGTCCCCTTAACACCCCGCTGGCCAAAAGAATAGCAGAGCAAAACGGCCACAGAATGCTTCGAGAAATTATCAATGATGCTCACAACAGAATCCGTAAATACAACCAGGAAATTTCGCGCCAAAAAACTTTACTCACTAACGCGACAGACCATGAATGGACAGACACAGCACAACGAACCATAGACATCAGACAACGGCAAACACAGAAAACGAAAAAACTAGACCTGCAGAAAAAACTAGACAAACTCACACAAAATAACAACACAGACAGCACAGAAGCATGGATAAAAAACTTATCTGACCGATCATTAACAGACACTGAAAAAGCCGTCATAGTAAGAGGATTAAATTACAACTTCTGGGATGCGGACAAGAAAGATTTCTTAGCAGCGTTAGAAGCAACACTGAAAGACAACAAATTCACAGAAGAAACACAGCAAACCATCAGACAGACAGTCGCACCAACACTAAGCAGAAAAAAGGAAGAAAACACACTCAATACACAAGAAAGGAAAGCCCTAAAAGGACTCAAAAAAGATAAAAACATCGTTATCCTACCTGCAGACAAAGGACGCTTAACAGTCATCTTAAACCGAACAGACTACATGGAGAAAGCGAGCGCACTGCTTGCAGATACCGACACTTACCAACAGGTGGCGATAGACCCGACCCCACAACTAGAGAACCAAATCACAGCCTTACTCAAAAAAACTTCAAAAATCTGGAGAATTAAACAAGAGAGACTTCCAAAAAATGAAACCAGATGGATCCAACACACCACACTTCTACGGGCTACCAAAAATTCACAAACCAGGAGCCCCCCTCAGACCCATAGTGTCGCTACCTGGAACACCAACCTACAGATTAGCCAAGGAACTACACCAAAGATTGAAACACCTAATAGAAGACTCCCACCACTCCATTCACTCCACCCAAGAATTCCTGAAGACCAAAGACACCAAGATGAATGAGGATGAAATAATGGTGTCCTTCGACATAACAGCCCTGTTCACATCCATCAGCATCAACCTGGCCAAAGAAACACTGACTACACTATTAGAAGAACCGAAGACACATACACCAGACACCACCAACCTCATCAGCAAGGACAACATCATCAAGCTAGTGGACCTATGCCTCACCACCCACTTCACTTTCAATAACAACACCTACAGACAAACCAACGGTACACCCATGGGATCTCTGATATCAGGGTTCTTAGCAGAGGCAGTAATGCAGAGACTCAAACAAACAGCTCTGCCAATCATCCAACCCAAACTTTGGGTCCGCCATGTGGATGACACCTTTGTCATCACTAAACAAAACAAATTAGAGGAAACCTTCAAGACCATCAATAATACCCTTTACTGGCATAACATTCACAAAAGAGGAGGAAAACAACAACAAACTGCCATTCCTAGGTGTCACAGTAGAGCGAGCAGCCAATGGGGAACTTCAAACCAGCGTCTACAGGAAAACAACACATACGGACCAAATACTGAACTACAGGAGCAACCATCCCAACACCCACAAACGAAGCTGCATTAGAACATTATTCCAATGAGCCACCACACACTGCAGCACAGAGGAGCTACGAAGAGCAGAAGAAAATCACCTATTCAGCGTATTCAAAAAGAATGGGTGCCCTATGAACACAGTCCGCCGATTCCTCAGCAACAAACCCAAACAAACAGACAAAACGGGCTCAGAAACCATAACCACTCTCCCCTACATCAAAGACATTTCCAAAATGACTGCCAGGCTACTCGGACCTCTTGGCATCAGAGTAGCCCACAAACCCACCAACACACTAAAACAGCAGCTAATGAACTTAAAAGACCCTATACAGACAACAAACAAAACAAACGTCATCTACAAAATACCTTGCAAGAACTGTGACAAACACTACATTGGACAAACTGGCAGGAAGCTAGCCACCAGGATACATGAACATCAACTAGCCACAAAACGACATGACCCACTATCACTCGTATCCTTACATACAGATGAGGAAGGACACCACTTTGATTGGGACAACACATCCATCCAAGGACAAGCCAAACAGAGACACGCACGAGAATTCCTAGAAGCATGGCATTCCAACCGGAACTCCATCAACAAACACATTGATTTGGAGTCAATCTACCATCCCCTGAGAAAAAGAACAGGAAATGACATCACCAACCCAGGAAATGACATCACCAACCCAAGGAAACCTAACCAGATAAATAGAAAGCGGGACATAGCACCAGAGCTTCGTCAGAGGCTCACTGATGATGTTACTTAGAATGGTGACAAAACATCTGAAAACTAACCTTTCAGCTCAGCGAGCAAACTCACATCCAGAACCTCAACCTGAGCTACAAATCTTCTCAAAACTCGCTAGGAGAGAGAGCTATCAGAGATGGTCCAGGTGAATTTAAGGTTGGGTGGAAGGTGTTAGTGAAGTAGATGAACTGTTTGGGCTCCTCGTGGGAGCACAACGCCACGCCGATACGGCCATCAATGTAACGGAGGAAGAGGTGGGGTTTCGGACCAGTGTAGCTTTGGAAGTGGGGTTGTTCCACATATCCTACAAAGAGGCAGGCATAGCTTGGGCCCATGCGGGTACCCATGGCCATCCCCTTTGTCTGTAGGAAGTGGGAGGAATCGAATGAGAAGTTATTGAGGTGAGGATGAGTTTGGTTAAGCGGATGAGGGTGTCGGTGGAGGGCGACTGGTCAGGCCTGTGGGACAGGAAGAAGCGGAGGGCCTTTAGGCCACCTGCATGGGGAATGCAGGTGTATAGGCACAGGGCATCCATTGTTAAAATGAGGTGTTGGGGACCAGGGAATTGGAAGTTTTGGAGAAGGTGTAGAGCGTGGGTGGTGTCATGGACATGAAAAACCAGAAGTACTTTAAATTTTACTGGTGCCTGCCACCCGACCCAGGACCTTCCCCACCATGTCCCCATTGCCATTGGCCATGCGGCCACCTTCAGAGCTCCAATGGTTTCCACAGATGACGTCGCATCTGCCATCGCCCAGTACGCCACTTCCGGTACAGCCGACACCATCGACACCGCTGCTGATGCCGCCGCTTCCAGTTCCAAGGCCAGTACAGACATCGAGAGTGCTGCTGCTGCCAACATCCAAGATTTACCGGCCTATGTCGCTCCGCCCACTGCCTACGTCACTCTGCCCATTGCCGATGTCGCTCCGGACACTGCCACCACAGCCAGCAGCTCCAGAGGCGACAGTAGCACTCAGCCCTGCGGGGTCTTCACCATCCCCACAGACCTCCCCCTTACAGAGGATGAATGGCCAGTCCTCAGTAAAGGACTCACCTTTGTCCCCCTCCAACCACACATCAGTGAATACTGGTCACATTTGGACATTGAGCAGTTTTTCCACTACCTCTGGGCTTACTTCTTTAACCGTGAGCCTATCCCTCCCTCTACTGACCCCTTCTCCCACCTCCAACACTTCCCCCCTCCTCCTGGACACCACCCCAAGGCCTTCTACCCTCCCTCAACCTCTTCGCCTCCAATTGCCCTCGAGACATCGATCACCTCAACCTCTCCACCCCTCTCACCCACTCCAACCTCTCCCCCGCAGAACGTGCACCCCTCCACTCCCTCTGCTCCAATCTCAAACTCACCATAAAATCCGTGGACAAGGGAGGCGCAGTTGTAGTATGGCACACTGACCTCTACATCACTGAGGCCAGGCTCCAACTCTCCGACATCTACTCCTACTGCCCCCTTAATTATGACCCCACCCCCGAACACCAAAACATCATCTCCCAAACCATCCACAACCTCATCATTTCAGGTGACCTTCCATCCACATCCTGCAACCTCATCATTCCCCAACCCTGCAGCACTCATTTATATCTGCTTCACAAAATCCACAAACCTGACTCCCCTGGTCGACCCATTGTTTCTGCCTGCTCCTGCCCCACCGAACTCATCTCCACCTATCTGGACTCCATTGTCTCCCCCTTGGTCCAGGAAGACCTTACCTACGTCTGTGACAGCACCCACGCTCTCCTCCAGAACTTCCAATTCCCCGGCCTCCAACGCCTCATTTTTACAATGGACGTCCAGTTCCTATACACCTGCATTCCCTATTCAGATGGCTGTAAGGCCCTCATCTTCTTCCTGTCCCACAGGCCCGACCAGTCGCCCTCCACCGATACCCTCATCCGCTTAGCTGAACTCGACCTCACCCTCAACAATTTCTCTTTCAATTCCTCTCACTTCCAACACACAAAGAGGGTGGCCATGTGTACCCACAATGACCCAAGCTATGCCTGCCTCTTTGTAGGTTACATGGAACAATCCCTGGCCCCAATACTGGCCCTATCCCCCACCTCTTCCTCTGTTACATTGATGACTGTATCGGCGCGGCCTCATGCTCCCACAAGGAGCTTGAATAGTTCATCTACTTCACTAACACCTTCCACCTTAAGTTCACCTGGACTATCTCTGATACCTCTGTCTCCTTCCTGGACCTCTATGTCTCCTTTTCTGGCATCCACCTGGAAACCAATATCCATTTCAAGCCTACCAACTCCCACAGCTACCTTGCATACACCTCCTGTCACCCACCTACCTGCAAAAAGGCCATTCCCTATTCCCAACTCCTTCGCCTCCGCTGCATCTGCTCCCGAGATGAAGCATTCCACTCCCGGACGTCCCAGGTGTCCTCGTTTTTCAAGGACAGCAACTTCCCCTTCACAGTAGTTGAAAATGCCCTCGACCGTGTCTCTCGCATTTCCCACAATTCATCCCTCACATCCCCTCCTTGCAATAACAACCAAAACAGAATCCCTCTCATCCTCACGTTCCACCCCACCAACCTCTGATTCCAAAGCATCATCCTCTGACACTTCCGCCATCTGCAATCTAACCCTGCTACCAATGACATTTTTCCAACCTCGCCCTTATTTGCTTTCCAGAGGGACCACTCTCTCCATGACTCCCTTGTTCGCTCCACACTCCCCTCCAGCCCCACCATCCCCGGCACTTTTCCCTACAACCGAAGCAAGTGCTACACCTGCCCCTGTATCCCCTCCCTCACCTCCATCCCAGGGCCTCAGAAGACCTTCTACATCAAACTTAAGTTCAGCTACACATGTGCTAATGTGGTGTACTGTATGCACTGTTCCTGTTGTGGCCTCCTCTACATCAGGGAAACCAAGTGGAGGCTTCGGGACCGCTTTGCGAAACACCTATGCTCAGTTTGCAACAAATAACTGCACCTCCCAGTCATGAACCATTTCAACTCCCCCTCCCACTCCTCGGATGACATCTCCACCCTGGGCCTCCTGCATTGTCACAATGATACCACCCAAAAGATGCAGGAACAGCATCTCATAATTTGCTTGGGAAGCCTGTAGCCCAAGGGTATCAGTAAAGACTTCACAAGCTTCAAAATCTCCCCTCCCCTGACCGCATCCCAAAATCAGCCCAGCTCATCCCCACCTCCCTAACCATTCCTCCCACTTCAAGCCCCACTCCCATCTCCTACCCACTAACCTCATCCGACCTCCTTGACCTGTCTGTCTTCTCTGGACCAACCTGTCCCCTCCCTAACTCCCGACCTACATTCACCTTTACTGGCTCCACCTTGCCTTTTGACCTGTCTGTCTGCTCTCCACCGATCTTCTCCTTTGCCCGTCTTCCATCCTCCTTTCCCTCTCTCCCTATTTATTTCAGAATCCCCTTCCCCTCCCCCCTTTCTGAAGAAAGGCCTCGACCTGAAATGTCAGCTTTCCTGCTCCCTTGATGCTACTTGGCTTGCTGTGTTCATCCAGCTCTACGCAGTGTTATCTTATTGTGAAATATAGCTTGCTTATATCATTAAATGATGGACACTATCTTGGTGGGTGAGACAAGCCTCATTTCATACAAGATTTGCATATTTTTTTGAACCAGCCAGCAACTGCAGTAGTCAACCCAGAATCAAGCTTTAATAGATGCCACTGCTTTGACCTTCTGTCCTTCTGGCAATGTTTCAATGGTATGTTCTCTAGGTTTGTCTAGAAATGCTTTCCTGAAAGGTTTCATGAATGTGAAGGTTATAATCAGTTCCATCAACCTTTTAGCCAAGTCAGCTTGGTGAAATCATATTCTCTGCCTTTGACTGGTCATCAGTCTGTGAATTGGTTGACAGTTGCAGCTGTCTGTTGGCAATATGGTATGATCTCAAGCCTGTATGTCCTGAAGTTGATTCAAGCTTTGAGTAGGTCCTTTAAGTTATGCAAAGGTCTTTTAAAACAATAAAAGGTTTGTCAAAATGTTTGTGGAGTGCAGCCTTCATTGTCCATCGGTGCCCCTGTTGTTCTTTGCCATTTATCTGCTCAGTTAGTGAAGAAAGCTTGTGTGCTTGTTTAAAATATCAAGATATGCCACTCCATGCTTTTGTGTTTGCTCTTCATCTTGCCCTTGTGGCTTTGTGTGCTTTAAAGTTCTAGTATGGAAACCTGTATTGCAGTGTAAGGCTTGTTGTTGGCTTCTCTGCTGTTGTTTTGATTGCCTCTTGTCATCCCAATGAGAACTGCAGACTGTAGTAGCCAGTGTTTGTCTATACATGGTGTTTGTACCAAAAAAGAAATGACAATGCCAAGCAAGATTGTTTTCTAATTTCTCTTCCATTTGGAAAAGACAATGGTGGACTTAATTGACATCAAGACACAAGGATGCCTTCTCATGTTGAAAAGATCTTTTAAAAGGGTTATTAGAACATAGAACACTACAGCGCAGTACAGGCCCTTTAGCTGTCGATGTTGCGCCAACCTGCAAAACCAGTCTGAAGCCCATCTAACCTACACAATTCCATTATACGCCATATGTTTATCCAATGACTATTTAAATGCCCTTAAAGTTGGCGAGTCTACTACTGCAGGCAGGTATTCCATGCCCTTACTACCCTCTGAGTAAAGAACCTACCTCTGACACCTGTCCTATATCTATCACCCCTCAATTTAAAGTTATGTCTCTTCGTGCTAGCCATCACGAAAAAGGGCCTCACTGTCGACCCTATCTCATCCTCTGATCGTCTTGTATGTCTCTATTAAGTCACTCTTAACCTTCTTCTTTCTAACGAAAACAGCCTCAAGTCCCTCAGCCTTTCCTCATAAGATCTTCCCTCCAAACCAGGTAACATCCTGGTAAATCTCCTCTGCACCCTTTCCAAAGCTTCCACATCTTTCCTATAATGTGGCGACCAGAACTGTACGCAATACTCCAAGTGTGGCCGCAGCAGAGATTTGTACAACTGCAACATAACCTCATGTCTCCGAAACTCAATTCCTCTACCAATAAAACCTAACACACCGTACACCTTCCTAACAACCCTCTCAACCGGGGTGGCAACTTTCAGGGATCTATGCACATGGACACCAAGATCATTCTGCTCATCCGCATTACCAAGAATCTTACCATTAGCCCAATATTCCTGTTACTCCTTCCAAAGTGAATCACCTCACACTTTTCCACATTAAATTCCATTTGCCACCTCTCAGCCCAGCTCTAGGGTTTATCTATGTCCCTCTGTCGACTGTATTTCAATCTCAGAGCACTTCAGAGCTGCTCTTTCAGGACTTTTTTAGTTCTAGATCAGTTTGGCTGCCTCTTGTTTTTTTTAAAAAAGGAATGATTGAGGCAGAGTACTCACTGTGCTTCAATACTGGTTGCTAACTTCCAGTGTTGGTAGTTTTGAACTTCAACTTTGAACTCATATTGATAGAGTACTGTTAAAAAAATACTTTACATATCAGACACACTATTGTCAACCTCAATCTTCAGTATCCAATTACTGCACTAACTAGTTGTCACAACTAGATTTTAGTATCCAAGACAACAAAGTGTGAAGCTGGATGAACACAGCAGGCCAAGCAGCATCTCACAAGCTTTTGTGCTCCTGAGATGCTGCTTGGCCTGCTGTGTTCATCCAGCTTCACGCTGTGTTGTCGTGGATTCTCCAGCATCTGCAGTTCCCATTATCTCTAGATTTTAATATCCACTGATTGCAACTTTATTGCAGTTTTATGGTATTATATATGTAAGCCCACAAAACAAATAATAATTGTCAGGTATTTCATGAATCAGATGTCTGAAGTTTATTTACAGTGCAACTGTAATATTTTACGATTATTTACATACATTGTCTTGATCTACGCTTACTGATGTTACAGTACATTGCACACAAAAGCAACTGACTGTATTGGTTCCCTGAGACTGATTGACTGAAGGTGAAGCAGTCCCTTTATAACATAATGCCCCTTGATGTGGTGTCATATGACTGTCTTAAAGTGCAGGCCCTTCTGTTCTGTGCAACCTTACATCTGTGCTAGAATACAATCTGCAGTGCAAGCAAAAACTCTCATCCTCCAAATCTGAATATCTATCCATTGTTTATGCACACAATAAATTATTGTGTTTATTTGGCTTGTTTGGTGCAAGATGACGCATAATAAAATTCTGTTCTGTGTACTTCAGAGGAGGGAGTGAGGACTGAGCATTTATTGCTGCGTGATTGATGAGAGTTTTGCAATAAAACTAACAATTGTTTATCAAGCAAACTTAAATATGCTAAAAATATTTAAAAGGCTATCATGAAACAAAGATCTAAATTTGATTGGAATTTATAAAACAAGGTACTGATTAACAGACTAATCTAATTGAAGAGTTCAAATGATAACATAATCATTTATAATTATTGCATAAGCCTTGCCATGAAATTATAAAGTTGATTTAGTATCAGTACACCTCACTAGATAATTTGATTTGGTGCTGATTGCATTGATTTCCTAGTGTCTCCTTTATTGGCTGACACTAAAGTTCATTGTGACTGTTTATTGCCAGGCTGTTTGACCTGTGAATAAAAATTCAAAAGTTCAGTGTCTTATTAATAATCATCAAAGGTCGCGTATCAATTGTCTAACAGGAACATTTTTGGACACATTTACTCATTATTCTTTTCTTCAGGTTTTACAGCTCAATGATTGATTTGGTATGTTTGGGGATGGCCTGAGAGAGAATCGTTTCTTAACTATTATTAGAAAGCAGATGTTTCACCTCAATAGTTGGTCAGCATTCAAAAGTTTGCACAATTGATTGATTTTGCTGTGTTTCATGTCATTATGGGTTTCATTTCAGTAAACATGTTAGGATTAGTGCATTGAAATGCTGTAAGAGAGGTGACTTTAAAAAAAATAGAAAAACAATTTGTTAAATGACCCTCGGAATTCTGAAGAATTTGTTTATTGAAGCTGCTGGACAGAAATCAAACTATTACAAGATAAATTGCAAATGGTTATTCAAAACGAATTGTTGAAATGCATTCTACCAAGATTATCAGGAGATTAGTGCATTAAAAATGTCAGATAATGCGCTTGTTCAGCAGTAAATCAAAACTATGCCTACAAGCATTTAATAGTACATAATTTAATGACCAGAATAAGAATTAAAGAAAGGTTATGGATATCTTCCGAATGGATAGGAGAACCATCCAAACTCAGAATGATTTGCTATGCTCAGTTTATTGACAATGGGTTATACAAAATTCATCTTATTTTCAAGCTATCAAAGTATTCAAACAATCTTTGTAGTACGGTACTGATTGATTTTGAAAATTATTTGTATTTTATAGTATTTTCATTCAAACATATTTTCAAGCAACAGAAAATGTTACAAAAATTAAGGCTAACACTATTGTACAGCATTGGGCTGCATTACTGGGGATGATATTTTCTGCAAGAGACCTTCAACAGGACCCCATCTGTATGCTGTTATTGATGTAAAGGAACTGATGATTTTATTCTGAAAAGAGCAGGGAAGTTATTGGTGAAATCCTGCTCAAAATTAATCCCTCAATTGGCACCAGAAAGGGCAGATTATGTGGCTATTGACATGATACTCGTTGTGAGAGTTTACTTTGTCCATACCAGTTGTTCTGTTCCTTCGATTAGGACCAGAAGTAGGCTTCAAAAGTATTCCATTTGGATTTGTCTGGTAGTTGTGAAAAGTTCTATATAAATGCAGCACTTTGTTTGTGATTGAACTTCTAATTGGAATACAAAACACAAAACATTCATTGATCTCATTCCGTGGGAAGTATTGACAATATTGAATGACTTACATCAACTCTTCAGAAGAAAGTACAGACTGCAGTAGTTTTTTGTGTATTGTTAGTCACCATTTTATTAAAATTAATATATGAACTGATTGGAAACAGACTGTGGAATAAAAGTTTTCATTGCTTTGATGGCCATTCCTGCTGACTGCAGGATTTGATTACAACTCTCGGTTTACTCAGTACTCCAGAAGTACTGCTTTTTCAAAGATGCCAGATGAGATATTAAACATGGGCTCCACCTTAGCAATTTGGGACAGCAGAAACCGGAGCACTCATTTAAAATGTCCAGTAGACACCTGGAGCCTGCTAGTTTTTTTTTAAGAGGAGACCCAAGCCTTGTATCTGCAGTTTCTGGTACACACACATACTGTATCGATGATTTAGGGCCTAACAGGCCAACTCGGATTTGCCTTTACTCATGTTTTTACCATTGACTTGCGTAGACACCTCAATGCTTGGTACTCTGCACATAACATTCACTTTATCTGACAACAAATGATGTGTATTGATGGATCTGAATGAAATACTGAAGATATCAGCAGAAAGCAAAAGTATTATTTTACTTCAATCTATGATATCAAATTTATATGTATTAAATTGCAGTACAACTAGCTGAGGCAAGTAAGTCATTTTGAATCCAGGGAATTTATGACCACCGATGATTGGAACATAGAACATAGAACAATACAGCGCAGAACAGGCCCTTCGGCCCTCGATGTTGCACCGACCTGTGAACTAATCTAAGCCCCTCCCCCTACACTATCCCATCATCATCATCTATATGCTTATCCAAGGACTGTTTAAATGCCCCTAATGTGGCTGAGTTAACTAGTGAGTTGAACTGCACAGCCCTGACCATGGTTTTCACAGTTTAAGCATGGTATTGTTGGAAAATTCCAGTAAAAAAATGCATGACATGAATGTATCATATCACACTTCTGCCTTAATTTCCCTAAATCTTTACTGTTTCAACCAAGTCTGACATCATGTTCCAGCCTGTAGCCAATGTCTTCACTGATGATCCATGAATGACTTCTGATTCTGGCAATTGTTGGTAAGCAAACTGCGCAACTCTTTTCTCAATACAGCGTGATCAAAAAAATTCTTAGTCTGAAAATGACTTTCAGTTGAAGTGACATTGACTGCTTAACCAAAACAGTCTATTTTGAATCATTCCACGAATTTAACTGACAGTTCTGGGAAAATATTATTGATTTATTGAACTGAACATTTTCCATGTTCTTCATAAGTAATGTTTCCGACTGTTTAAAGGAATAGGTTTAAAATTATCAGAGAGGCTGATAACTTTTATAAAAAATATTTGAATTCCAGTAACTTTTTAAATCCTTTTTAGTATCTAAAACACTTCAATTATATCTCCCCTCATTCTTAAAGGCCTAAACTGTCTCTTCATAAAACAAGCTTTTAATCTCTGGAGTTAATCGAGAAAAACTTCTCTGAACTGACTCCAATGAATTACATCTTTAAAAAAGTAAGTGGGCCAAAGTTATGCGCAGTACTCCAGATATGGTCTCACCAATACTTTGTACAATTGCATTAATACTTCCATACCTTTATACTCCATTCCTTTAGCAATAAGTGTCAAAATTCCATTTACCTTCCTTATTACTAGCTGCATCTGCATACTAGATCTCTATAACTCATAAAAGAGGACAATCAGATCACGTGTAATGAAAGCATTTTACAGTATTTCACCATTTAGGCAATAAGGTGTCTTTTTATTCTTCTGGCCATATCAAGTAACTCTGTACTTGTCCATGTTTAAACTCGATGTGCCAAATTTTGGGCCATTCACCTAACCCATTTGCAAATTTCTTATTTCTTCATTGCAACTTATGTGCCGGCCTATTTCAGGGCCATTTGCAATTTCGACTGTGGTTATGCTATCCCTATATCCAAATCTCTAATATAAATTGTTAATAGATGTGGCCGTAATATAAGCATCAGATTGAGCTTTTTAGAGAAAGGATACAATTCCTGGCTGATAAGGATGACCACACTTGGAAATTAACAAGTGTAAGAGAACCAAGCTTCATGACAATTATGTTTTGAGGAAAGAACAGTTACCACCCAGGCTTGTCAGAATTTGGCCATCCAATTCTGCAGTTTTGTTCATGATAAACAACTTCTAGTAACATCAACACTGTCCTGGCGTCTTACCACTTGATATAGACCTCATGTGTTTTGTGCTGCAAGCATCTGATTGACCAGTTCTGGGCAAATATGACTTGAGCCCCTCAGATCCATGCCCGCAGGGATGATCCTTCAATGTCCAGTGAAGTGGTTTAATTCAGTGAAACTTTCATAAAAGAAGCAAAGCAGGGAAGCCACCAGTTTTCCAGCAGGCAAGCAAAACCCCCATCGCCTCCCTTTAGATCCAACACCAAGTATCATGGTAATTATAATTAAATAATTTTCAAATTATTAAATTCAACTCAAATTAAGTCTGCATGCCAATTAACAACATGAGCCATAGCAATATGAAGAATGCACGAGAAAGGAGGCTGTGGAAGTTTTTATTTGAACTTAATTTTTATTAAGTGTGTGACTCAAATAATAAGTAAAATGTTAAAAATAAATGTGCTTTCTTTCTAAATGACTCAAGATCTTTAAAGCATTTGGGGTTCATCAATGAACTTTTCATCCTCAAAATGTGCCATTTAATATATTTCTGTTCTGAAATTAAATGCGTTGTTGCTCCATTCCATATATAACTTACAGGCATGTTAACTGTGGCACATGTCATCCTTGGCAATGCTGAGGCTTTCACAGGGCTCTTAAAAAATATTCTAATTCATTTTGGCTGCTCTGTTCAAACTGCTTCAGCTTGGGACTGTGGAGCAATACAAAACAACAACTACATTGTGATTCTTGTCAATGATATCCTGAAATGAGAAATCAGGACCTCTGTTTCAAGTAAGCTGACAAATAAAGTGCCCTGGTCTTATTTTTATTTTCATATTAGAATGTAACAACATTATGAGAAGACTTAACTCACAGTCAGCAAAGATCTCTATACTTGATCAAAGTTTGGGTCAACTTTTTTTTATAAGGACCAGTGACTAAAATTCATGATTTTAATATAGTTTTAAAGTTTTTTTTTCCTTCATTTATGCAACCCTCCTGCCCATTTTACATCAAGTGCAACATAAGAGGCTAATTCTGTCTCATCTTTGGATCATTTGTTCATTTTTTACACTCTCACCGGTCAGATGCAGGATGGTAGCATAGTGGGTAATTTCAATGGATCAGCCACCCAGATGGCAACACTAATAAGTGGGTCAAATCACACCATGGAAGCTGGTAGAAAATGAAATATGCCAATAAACTGGGATATTGAGCTGGTCTTTAAAATGATGACCCAGAGAGCCATCTTTGTTTGGTACAAAACAAAATTAATCTAATTTAATCATGTCCTTTAGGAAAGAAATCCTAACGCCTTTACCCTCTGTCTGATCTACGTGTGACTCCAGACCTTCAGCAATGTTGTTGCCATTCCCCATCATTCTAAAATGCCTTGGAAATCTAGTCAGTTCAAGGGGAATTAGGGATGACAACAAATGCTGGCATTGCCAACAACGTCCACATCCCGTTAATGCAAAAAGGAGGGAAAAAACCTTTCACATACAGCAATAGTAAAAGCCATTTTATGTTTACATATAACAGTTGATTATCACTGAATCAGCATTGTATCATTTGGGTGGATATCAGCCACACCTGCATTGTGAAGTCTACCTAAATCTTCAGAGCAGTTGCTGAAGGCAAAACTAAAACGAAATATAAGCCAATTTAAATGGACGCATTGACACAAACTTCACAGTCCATAGCTTTTCTAATCGTGAATACCCTGGAGTAGTTTCAAGGCCACAATCTCATTTCAGGGTTCAGATTATAGTTGTAAATCATTTGAACAACACTGTGCAGTTTTATGACATAATTCAAACCCCTTGATAACATTTACGATACTGCGATCATTTCTGAGCGTCCATTATTCTCAGAAGTAGGACAGAAAATGGTATTCTCTATACTAAGCTACAGCAGATTATATTCCTCCAACAAAGTCATGGATTTCAGTTCCATTTTATTTAAAATATTTATATTGTCATTCACGATCCTTGTGTATGAAAAGTAACAGATGGGAATGATAATCATTGACATTTCCACGTTGAATTCTCAGGGAAAATTAGTCACTCAAAAGTCATCTCCAAATCTCCTTGGAGTTCTCAGATACCTAATAATTTTTTTTCATATAAAATGTGTCAACCATGTCATATTCTTAGTCAATTGTTAAATATTTATTAAAATTACAGCAATTCTTTCCTTAGTTATATACACATAGCCTTTTGTTTTATTTAATGCTTGAAATTCATTGTACGGCCTTGACCTGAGAGCCCAAAATGAATCTTTTGTTTTCATTTGAATAGAGTTGGGAATTACACTTGTTACCAATTTATTGCTAAGCAAGCATACAGTACTGGTCAACAGAAATTTTAATAGTGCTTTTTTGGAAAATATTTCCATTGTTTGTCTGAGTTAGAAAAAGATTACAATGCTGAGAGTTTCAAAGTTGACAAATCAATCAAAACTCCTAGAAAAATATTACATTCATTTCAATTGATCAAGACCATTCAAGAAAACAGTAAGAAAGACAGAAAGATTGAAAGGGCAATTTTTGGCAAGAATTTCTCTTTGGCTGTGCTGATTCCTTCTCAGTATAACTTACTTGTAAAGGCAACCAAACCTGTGGAAAAATGCAAGGAAGCTCAAAAGTGAATTAGGTTTAATGCAGATTGTCCTTTTGCTCATTTTAAAATTGTTACAGGAGAAGCTGGCATCATTCATAAAGCTGATCATACTCCCAGCTTCACTTAAGTTATCATGGTAAGAGTTTGCTGATTGTATTCATGTAGTGACCTTACAGAAAGCGTATAAAATTAGGTTGGCTTTTATAGGAGCAAAAAGACATGAAAAAAGCTTTCAAGCACTTTTTTGCCTGACAAAAAAAAGTTACAAACATTCATGAAGTAAATGAGCAAATGGTTGTGTTTAGTTTTTGAAGTAATTTTCAGTGATTTAAATAAGATTACTTTTGGGTAGTGGGCCATGCTGGAGACCACTAGATAAACATAATGCTTGAAATTAGCATTTATGGCTGTACTCATAAAATTACCTCAGGTCCTGACTTTTACATATTTCAAAGAATATTTTCAATGCAGTTTTTTTAATAGCTGTCCAACTGCGCATGTTCACAGAAAGTTTATATTTGGTGATATGTAATTACCTTTGAATGGAAGCCTAAGGAAAATGAATTCTTCAAATTCAGAGATAGTCAGAACCACAGATGCTGGAGTCAGAGATAACACAGTGTGGAGCTGGAGGAACTCACTAGGGCCAGCAGCATCAGAGGAGCAGGAAAGTTGATGTTTCGAGTTGGGATCCTTCTTCATAAATGAGGAGGGGTAAAGAGCTCAGAAATAAATAGAGAGGTCGGCTGTGGCTGGGAAAGGTAGGCAGGATGTTGACAGGTGAGTGCAGGTAGGCAGTGGTGGGGATTGGTCTGTGAAGTGGGAGGGGCAGATAGAAGGGAGAGAAGATGGACAGGTCAAGGAGGTGGGGATGAGAGCGAGAGTTGGTCATTGGATGAGGCTGGGGGTGGGGAGATTTTGAAACTCGTAAAATCCACATTTAGGCCCTAGGGCTATTGGCTCCTGAGGTGGAACATGAGATGCTGCTCCTCCAGTCAACTATAGATAGTACATTTTAATTCTTATTTTCAAATTCAAATGCTCACCTTTATAAGTTTGTTTGTATGCTGAAACTTGTAGTGATAAGTTAATATCTTTGTTCAGCTAATCCTTTGGAAGGCCTTATAAAGGAAAGCAGTGCTTGCCTCAAACCTGTGGCTCATTCTGTAATGATGTCTTCAATAGCTCCTTTGGCTGATGGGATCTACATGACAGGTAGGCCAGGAACAACGTAGGACTGTTTTTTCTCATCTCTGATCACAATCTTTAGAATGTTAAATATTTCTCAATACAATCACAGCCAAAACAATGTACAGGACATAAATTTATATCAGCCAGAAGGGCTGCTGATGGATCATACTCTCCATTGTTGCCACTGTTTCCTGTGCAGTGCCTTGTTATGATGGAAATAAATTGACTTTGAGAGCTCATCTAACCTCATGCAATCTCAACCATGCCACAGAGGAAGATGTGAAGTAAAACAAGGACATCAGCCCAACAGTAGCATCAATAAAAGAATGCAAGTGGGTCTCTTTCTTCATTGGCTGGGATAAAAAGGGAAATGAGTTGAAAATTGGGAGCTGTAGGGAAGAAGGACACATAGTCTCTAAAATAGATAAGTTGTTCAGTAAATATTCATCCCTTTATAACAAGCAGATTTGTATGTGGAACAAACATATATTTGCTGAGGTTGGTTTGCACGCCAAGCTGGTTCGTTAGTTTGCAGACATTTCATTTACCCTGCTGGGTAACATCATTAGTGCAACCTCCGATGAAGCACTATGTTTTCCCGCCTGGTAATTAAACTCTGGGAGCCATTGGATTTGTTTACCTCATTTCCAGTTTTACTTCACAATGGTGTATATCTAGGGTTCTATGTGTTTGTTGATGGCCTTCTTGGTGGAGAACTAGGCCTCTATGAATTCCCTTGCTTATCTCTGTTTGGGCTGGTGTAGGAACCTGATATTGTCCCAAGTGAACTGGTACCAAGTTGGACAAGTTTTTACACACAGAATGGTAGGTGCCTGGAAGGTGCTGCCAAGGATAGTGGTGGAGGCAGACATGATAAGGGCATTTAAGGGGCTTTTAGATAAGGAACATGGACTATGGGCAGGCAAAAGGTAGTACTTTAATTTACATCATGTTCATCCAACATTGTGGACCAAAAGACCTGTTCCTGTGCTGTCTTCTTCTGTGTCCTAAAGTGGTATGATTGAATGGAAACATTGTTATTTCTATTCCACCTGATATGATTAATTATTGAGTGTGTGTTTAACATGAAAGATAGAAGCAGTATCAATGTCTTTCAGAATGCGTACAATTTTAACAGTATGCATGCTAACATGATGTTTCTGGCATTGTTGAGTTTGGTAGCTACTTCCAGACAGGATCTCACTAATGCATTGGTCACGCACAACAAAAAAAATGTTTTCAAATTCAATTGCGAGACCAATTTGCAAACAAACCAATTATAACTGAACAATGAATTACTTCCTTTTTAAGAGTTGACTCTGCAAATGATGGCATCATCTCACCAGGTTGCAATCTGGCTCATGATTTCCTGATGGTGTCATGGTTGAAATGGTTATCTAGTCTCATGTAAATGCTATTCTGCTGTTTATGTTGACCCTGGAACTGCAAGACAGCAGATGGATGAAAGAAATGTGCCTGTTGTCTTCTGAGTTACAATAGGTGTCAAAATCATCTTGGTAACTGTGTGGTGCATGCCATTAATACTGACTTGTACTTGGGTCATGTCTTAAAACAAAGTCACAGTAACACTTTGAATTTTGCTGTTAAGAGATGCTGTACAATGTAGCATGCAGCACATTTTCAAATATTAAGAAATCTTGCATCTTACAGAAAGTAAAGGAAAGCAGTATATCACTAGTCGAAAACTAGCCATGTGTAAATTCACAACTAATATTGTCATGTTAAAAGAAGTTACTTTATGTAACTCAATTCGAGCATAATTGGTTTATTTACCTGTATTTGTCGTTAGCTGCAAATCTTAGATTTTCTACATCAAGTTAATACTTAAGTCGATACTTCAGTGAAAATCTGTCTCTAAAAATAACCTTGCCTTAATATTGGAGTAAAACAAGCTGAGAAAATTACATCCATGGTGATTGCTATATCCGAACATAGTGTGACAGCATCGTTGGTTTAATACTGTAATGGATATATTAATTTACACATCAACTGAAACAGTTTCAGCTTTATACTTCTCACATATGGAATGGCATGCCAAAGGATAAACAGGCTCAGTTAGGCGGGAGTTCCATTTGAAACAACTAACAATGCAGCATGTGGAATCCTGTCTGTATTGAACTATCTCTAATGTAACAGCTCAATCCCTGAGTTTTCTTTCCAAGAATCCCAGAGCTCATCAGATTCATTAAAGTCTTCAGCCAAGAAGGATGTTTGTCAAGTGCCTTCTGAAAATATTAGAAGTAAAAGCTTAGAAAAAGTATATTGCGGTCATGAAGGAATTAATTTCAATGAAAGAATACACCTAATGTTTTGTGCAATGAGGGGGCAATTTGCAATGTCCATTATATGAAAAAGTGACAGGCTGAAAATCTGTCTCAGACCATTGAAGGGATTTTCACTAACCATGTGTATTTGAATCATCTCAAAACCCTGACATGGTATTTTAAAATGTTGAACCGTGAGAAGATATCTTAGAAACTGAAACAGTTAATTCAAATCAGAAAGTTTCCCAGCTTGCTGGGCCCATCTCTGTCATCAATACCTCAAAGTGTATGATGTTTTTTCCAATGGGGCAGGAGCAGGGTAGAATCATAGAAGCAGAACATAGATTGTGAATGGATAAATGCTAAAGTGGGTGGCTAGAAGGCCCATCCGAGTTGTCTGGGACCTTATTTCAGTTGTTTTAGAAGTTGTTAGACCTACCAGCCCTTATCCTTCATACTTTCTCACAAATCCCATCTATATCTCATTGTTTCTTTTACTCTCCATTGTTAGTCACCTAATATCGATTATGGAAATACTTCAGGATTCATGTGCATTTGATAAAGGAAAGAAAAATCAAATAAACAAGCTGATACATATTTCACTGAGACACAACTGATAGTGAAGGAACTTTCATTCATAAATTCCATTCGAATATGTTAAATCTCCTCCAGTGAATAATGTCTTATAAAAAGAAACAAGATGGTATTTATTAGGCAGCTGAAAACAGTTAATCCTTTAATAGCCCCTTTGATCTTTCAAACTATGAACTCAGAAACGTATGACAAGATAATCACATATTTAGACACTCAGCCAAGCATTCATAGTAAAGTAATTATAGCCCTTCAAGAATATCAATATAGAGGTCAACAAAAACTGTACAAGCAGATTCAATTTTTTTCAGACTAATGCCTACAAATTAAAACAGTTTTTTTTAAATTTCAAATTCCCACTAACAGCTGCAGCCTGTTTGTTTTTAATGATTAAACAGCAGGGAATTCAATAAACTTCAGATTATGACATAACAACATTCCAATTTTTTTTAACACCTATTCCACCAATTTCTAACATATACATTGCAGTTTAAGGTCCTTAGACTAGGTGAAATGAGTTAAGTTTTAACTCAGACAGACGGCGTTGCCACGGTTTCGGCCTAAGAAAATCACATGTTGTCCTCGCTAGAAAATAAAAAAATGGGATCTAATGCTAATCGGAATGGGATTTTTGCTTCCATTGTACCTGAGGAGTGGAGGATACCATATGTAATGATAATGTTCAACAAAGGTGAGAAAGACATGAGCCTAGATCTTTATGCCAAAGTTATTGTAATGTTGTTTGGAGGCAATTGTTTGCAGATGTTCACGCTGAAAGTACAGATTATTTAATAGGAAAATTATAAGGATTCAGAAAGAACAGAAGTTCACTCACAAAGTTTTTTTGGAATTCATCGAGAAAGTTGCTGAGTTAGCAGATGAGTGGAGAATAGTTAAAATGAGTTTGGATTTTCATGAAGTCGTTTCATAACATTTCATGTGTAATGCTCATATGCTTTGTTAATAGCTTGAAGAGGTATGAGATGACATTTTTAACCTGTATTGTAAAGTGAAAGGTTGGATAAATGTATTCCGACTAACCTTGACCAGTTTGCAGCAACCTTTGTTAACACAAATACGTCATGCAGTGATATTGACCAAGGAGACTATGGTCAGGGCAAGGCCCAACTCAACTTTATTGAACGCTTTAACAAGGAAAAACAATATTTATCAAACTCCACTGTTGGAGTTGCATTAAACTTTATCAATGTGTTCACAGGACTCTTCAGTAAACAGTCTCAAGTCTACATCAGCTACCTGCTTCGGACATGCACCTTTTGAGGATTTTCTACAGCCTTTCCACAGGCCCCTCAAGGTTAAATCATCATAGCTTTACCACACTATAGGGCTGCTCTCTGAAAGAGAGACAATTGTTGGGGATTTGACCTGAGGGCCACCAAACACTTCAGGCAAGGGGGGAGGTTGAGAAAGAATCCTTCACGGTAACCTGAGCCAACGATGGACATTTGACCCATGCTGTTGGCATTACATTGCTTCACGAACCAACTGTTTAGCTGACTTAGCTTGGTCCCTACCACTGTATTTGAAGTGTTTATCTGAAAAGACTGGAAATACCTGTTCAATAAGGCTGGGCCTGGCTGATCAGCCTTTGAGGCTCTACTGATGTTTCAGAATCTGCAGTCATCGATTTGGGCTTTCCCTTTCATCTCAGGCTGGCTCTGGTCTTTGGATAGTCTCACTCAGGTGGTCTCTCTAGAGACACTGTTGAAGAAGATGCAAAAAGCAGCACAAGCTGGGGGTCCAGGTTGCCCCATTTATCCGCCGCATCATGCCCTTCTCCCAAAGATTCTGTGGCCTGTGTCCAATACTATCTTCAGTGGAGGCAGGAAGATCCAATGGAGTGATTACTTTCCATACTTCCATACTTTATTTACTGGAAATTTTTGGCCCCTTTAATATTCATTTTTTGAATGGTAACATAAGAAGGTCAATTTACATGTAGGAAACTTAACCTGGTGCAGTTTTCAGTAAACATTTGTCACAAAGAAAATTACATAGATGGAAATCTTACATTTAATTATCACATAAAATTTGATCTGATCATCACCATGAGATGCTCACCATCAGTTCAAACTACTCTTAAATATGATCTAGTGGTGTTTCAATCACAAATTCCAGAAGTACATTCAAGAGCTCTCTGTGTAGATAAATGTATCCTGCTGATTATTGCAACCACCTTCCTTTTAGTATGGAAATAATTGACCTTCTTGTGTTACCATTCAAAAAATGAATATTAAAGGGGCCAAAAATTTCCAGTAAATAAACTATGAAAAAACTCTTCAAAGAAATGTTGCTTGTGACCCGTGTTTCTTCAGTTACTGGAGGGTTTACCTTCATATTGTCTGAATTATTTGGTTGTGAAGAGCTTTCACAAAAGCTACAAAGCCACGTGGTACTGTCAATGATGGGCCTCAAACTGGATTTACTTGACCTGCATTAGTTTCAACATGAACCAGTTTTAAAAGCATAAAAACAGTTCATGATGCTAAGTAGTACCAAATAAACAAACAAATGTACAACTGGGAGTTGGCATTTCATTTCTGGTTGTGCTATCATTGCACGAGCTATCCACGTGAAGTGTAATGACTCTGCATCCTCCATGATACACCTCCCCAGAACTCTAAACAGCACAGCTTGAACTATAAACCATTTTGCTGTTAAATGTCACATGGAAACACATTCAATTGTCAGAACATCAGTGCTTAATTCGTATTTACTTAATTAGAAACTACATGCCATTAAGAATGATTAGCAATTTACTGCATCTTACCCCATGGTTTTACTGTGTTGTGATGTCATAAATATGTGACCACTGAAACACTAGTCAGTGAGGGGAAAGATTGGTGGTCATATACTCAGTACCCTACAATATGTGATAATTGATTTGCTCAACCTGCAGTCTCAACATTGAGCAATCCCCTGGATTTGAGTCAAGAGGACATATTCTTCAAATCTTACAGCTTAATATTGAGGGCCTGTTAGCCACCAAACAAGCTCTTATTCATTCAAGTGACCTCATATATACTTAACAGAGTGTATGCAACAGAGAATTAAAGCTAATTTTCAACAGCTAAAATATAACTGATAATTTGTGTGTATTCAACAGGTCTGGCAACATCTGTGAAGAAAAAATCAGAGCTAATGTTTCGGGTTTGGTGTCCCTTGAAAGGTCACTGGACCCGATTTTAACTTTGATTTTTTTCTTCACAGATGCTGCCAGACCTGCTGAGCTTTTCCAGCAACTTCTGTTTTTGTTCCTGATTTACAACATCTACAGTCCTTTTGATTTAAATTATGTATGTTGTCTGCAGTGTTATGAAATAACCAAATCTCCTCAAAATATTTTAAGAAGGTAGCCTAGTCCCTAACTTTCTTCTTACTTTTAAGGCAAATGTAAAGTGTCTTGTTCCAGAGGCAATGCAATTGGTCAAACTACTCAACATGAAGCAAAATCACAATTCATTTAAACTCTCCAGCTGAAATATAAACAAAAGAAAAAAGAACTTAGAATAACTTAATTCCATTGGAAAATTTGACAGAATAATAGATATAGCAACTAGTACTAATTAACTGTTCCAATATAGTAACATCCCAGAAACACACCCCAAGGCAAGAAAGAAAATTCCGAAAAATATCTTTGTCTGACAGTAGAAGAGAGAATCCCCAGATTCTAGCTGGAACCATGACAGTAAATAGACAGCTTCTATATTTTCAAGCCCACAGCAGTAACTGCTTAAATGTAAACTAAAAATAAAACTAGAAATCCTGATATGCAGGAGATGGTCAGACCCAGCCAGGCTGCCTCTATTGTTCCAACTTTAAAAAGAAAAGACCCATAGCCTCGCATGCTGTTTAATTTCCTATAGACCACTTTCTTATCTCATTTAGTCTCCCTTTTAAAAAAAAGATAAAATAACCTCTTAAAGCCACAGCCACATCACTGCAGTGTGTGTAAATCATGAAGTTAAGCGATTTGTATTGACCACATAATACACAACAAATCCTATTACAAGCCATTCCCCATCAAAAAAAAAATCAGAGATTCAAGGTATCCATTAATATTTGCAGTTTATTGGCCTTATCACAATTGAGTGCCAATGAGGAAGATTTTACGACAACTTCTCTATTCATCTCAATTTTCACTTCACCCAATGTCAGGATTATACTGCATATTGCTTGTTTTTATTTTCTTAATTCTTCACATGCCAATATGTCTTGGCATTAAAAATTGTTTGTCTAAAATCTCTTCTTCACTAACAAGCCCATTCTGATTGAAGTCAATAGCTATGTGATTGGTAGCTATTCTGCTTAAGCTTAGTCTGCATTTTTTTTTTCTCTTGGTTATTCAAAACTGTCAAATGTTCCCTGTGTTAAGATGACTTGGTTATTTTTCTGTATTATCTTGTAATTGGAAGTTTCAGTTAAAAATGTAAATAAAGATCTTGAAGCCAACAGCATTCTAAATGCTGAATCAAAAGCTGATGATTTCCCGAAAATTTTGATCTCTGGTGTCAAATGTTAATTGTGCTGTTATATGTGAATGCTTTCTTGTTACCAATTAGCAAATTTAAGCAAGAAGAAGTGAATCATTTAAAAGACAAGGAACATGAATCTACCGCAATAAATTATCACATGGTCCTAAAATAATAGCTGGCACATCTGCAAATAATGTTTTGAAGTGGCTCTGCCAGTGGATGAGTTGCAAAATCCAATGGCTGGTCTAGTTAGGTGAAATTGGCAATTTTAGTAAGTTCAGCAGAAACCCCAAAGTGGGATGTTATTTTGTTGCAAATTGTGATGACTTCATATCTAGCTTTTGAGCAATTGGTCACTCATGTAAAACACTGGGCATTTTTAAGGGTTTTGAAGGATTAAACTTTGAAAAATATCAGGGAGCTGCAGGTCCATCCTGCGCCCAACAAAAATAGTTGGGTGAAACCGTGACACAGCAGATTGTATATGCTGTGTGGAAGGAACATATATTTATTAAGTATCTTAGAATCTGTGATTTTCCCAGTGTAGGTAATATCAGATGTGAAACAGATGTTGACATGCTGGCTTTGAGCATCCACTAGCAAAGAAAATTATAACAAAATATGAATCAAGTTATAATTTCTCCACACCCCACAATCGACCCACCACGTCTTAATGCTGCAGTATTTGAAATTAAGGTGACTGCAAAACCTTTTCTTGGATAAAGAATCCTGAATACATTAAGGTTCATTTCTCCAGTGCATGATGCTATCTGAGTTCTTGGAAGATTTTATTGCCTTGCTATCCCCTGCAATTGCACATTATTCTTCCAGCAAGCTTTGCAATCCAACACCAGTAACCAAACTGTCTGCTGTGCTGTTTGCTGATAATTATGTGGAATCATCCACTTTAAATCTCATAGCTGGTTTATGTTGTGAATGACTGTGCTTAAACATCCTATGATAGCCACAAGTTTTCAAGTTTTGAGTTGATTTTCAAGTGGCTCCACTGTATTTTAGCGTTTGCAAGGTCAGAATACCCTTGTTAACGAATGTGCTTATTAATCATGGCATGCTGTTCACCTAAACGAAACAGAGCTGTTGTAAGTTGAATACCCTGTCTTCCTTTTAGAACTTCATTAGACTGGTATTGGGTTTGTTCTTGTTTATGTTGGGATAAAAATCAATGATTTACTCGCAAGATGGATTGTTCTATCTGGCAGCTTTTGTTTCTCATTTTATGTTCTTGACAAGTCCAACATATTTGGTTAAATGCGACAAAATGGAGTCAAACTATAACTTTTTTTTTACTGAGCAAGACACGTTGAACATATATACCTAAAATAGCCCATTAGATGCATTGATTTTTAACTGCTAGTGTGCTTTGTCAAATTGAGCTGACAGGTTCTGTTCAGAGCACCAAACAAAAATTACCAGAATTAAATGCAAAACAATTCTGTTGCCAAAATTACACAGATCAGCAATAGATCAGTATATGATAAAACAATTAATATAGAAAGTATGTCTGAAAGGTGTAGAGGATGGAATTCTTCTACAATAGCAGCTAGGAATGGGTTTCAGCGAGTCAATGAGTTATACACTATGCCGCTCTTCATTTTCTGTTGAGTTCACCAACAACAAAACAAAATATCCCAAGAAGAAAATATTGCCAAGTTCTTCCAATTTTAGTGTAATTAAAGAAGACTGAGAATCAAGAATTTGAAATACTGCTGTGTGAGCTCCAGTGGAAGGAAGATCAAGAATGGTAAAAGGTCATCGGCCAATTCACAATGAGCCTCTTACTTTCTGTGGGTATGAGCCAGTTTCACCATCATAATCTTTAAATTTTCAACTTTAAAGTTATGGATACAATTGTCTGATGAATACGATTGGAGGAAGAATACTAAGGAAGCAATAGGAAGTCCTCTAGTCAAGGACCAGGTATGCATTATTGTTACCATAGACGTGATAATAGTTTGCCTCCCTGGTACGAGGGTCAACACTGCAACACATTCCAAATTGGGAAGGCGAGCAGCCAGAAGTTGTGGTCGTTATTAATGCAGTTATAGCGAGCGTGCAGGAAGAGAGGGATCTCAAAGCATTTATGCATGAATAGTGGATGGCAGCACAGGTTGAGAAAATGGCTAAAAAGATGCATGGAATCCACAGTTTTACAAATAGAAGAAGAAAATACAAAAACAAGGATGTCATTTTTTTTATAGAACTATGGCTTGGACTTAACTGGAATATTGTGTCAATTATGAGGATTCTTCTTTTGGAAGGAAGTGAAGGCTTTAAAAGGGCATAGTAAAGATTTACAGGAATGGTTCCAGAGATGAAGGACTAAAGTTGCTTTGATAAATTGGAGAAGTTGAAGTTGTTTTCTTTAAAGAAGAAAAGGTTGGGAGTAAAATTGAATAATGTATTCAAAACCATAAGTAGTCTTTATATATTAAATATTGAGGAACTATGGATATTGGTGCAAAGGATCGTAAATCAATAGATTTAAAATCTTTTGCAAAAGAACGAAAGGAAACATGGGGAAGATTTTTTTTTACATGGTACTTGATTGCTTTGCATAACATACTGCCTGCGAGAGTGTTGGAGGCAGATCCAATTTCAGTTTTCTCAAGGGAATTAGATATTTTCCTAAGAGAAGAAAAAATGTGAAGCCAGGGGAAAGGGTGGGGAGTAGGACGGGCTGAATTATTTTCATAAAGAAAAGCCAAGAACATAATGGGCCAAAAGGCCACTTTGTGTTCTGAAATCATTCTTTGTTCATTTGATAAATATTGCTGTGGTGATCAACTGCAACAGTTTTGTTTTTGATTGTTATGGTATTTAGCAGTATGAGAGCTAAAGTATTGCCTTTTCTTTAAGATATGTTTGGTTACAAGTCAACACCTTATAAAGAAAAGATATCACTTTACAGCATTTGAGCTATGAAATTCAATGAAATTGTAAGGATTTACTGAGCAGTGTCAGTGTCTTTTGAATTTACATGAGAAATTTCATGGTACAATTTCGAAGAAGAGCAGGGAAACCATTTGTGGCATTATAGTTAATACTTATCTCCAAATTAGCATCAATTATAAAGACACATTTCTTGATCATTATCACATTTTCTGGCTGTAGGAGCTTGCTGAGTATAAATTGGCTGCTCTATTTCTGACAATGCACCAATTTAAAAGTGCTATTTGTGTTTTAAAATGCTTAAGGACAGCCTGTGATCATGGAAGGTGCTGTATAAATGAATTTCTTTCCTCTTAAAAATGTTCTTAAAAATTGGCTGAGTCATCACCCTTCTGAAGGTATAGTGGTACTTGAAAAAGTGACCACATAACACAATGAATATCTACGCTGTAGTGCATGATAAAATTTTAAGTGGCATTTTGAAATATGACATTGGATTTGTGGGACAAATGCTTCATCACAGTACCACTTTCATTCATAAATTCCTGGAGATTGTGTATATTGTTTTCCTGTTTCTCCTGCATGTAATTTATTATGGGTAGCATTACATGGTAATATCGTAAATTGTATAACAACCAGCTAAAGATTGGCTGCTTATTAAATACTGCCATTGCACTATGTAATAAAGAAACCTTAAAGCCATTAAACTGTAACTACTATTGTATAAAAGCTATTAGAATAATATGGAAAATGTTTTACTTTCATCTTTCCCCTGAGACAAATGGTGTTTATTCATTAAATTGTTACTTGCAGGTTTATGACCTGACTTATCAATGATAAATATAGTGAGGTACAACAGTTCCTATGCTTGGTGGTATGGTATGAGGATACGCTGACTGCTAAATGGACGATGTAGTTTATATTTGCAATTCAAGCTAATCATTGATAACTTCTATTAAATGCATTTTATGATGGTAATTTGCCCCATTTCCCTGATGAAAGCTCAATTAGAGAGAGAAGGAGTTGAAACCTTGAAAAATGAACCTTGGTTAGACAAGGTTTATTCCAAACATAACCGTTATAATTTAGTAATAATTGACACCATCAGGGGGTGTGGGATAGAATAAGCAAGGTGGATAAAAACAATGACAAATTCCTTAATTTACTATCCCCAGTGTAGTCCAGATGCCTCCTGTTATGACTATCTGATATTATCTTCTAACTGTAAGAGAGTACTAATAGAAAAGATACACATCTTATGTTGTGGGCTCCCAGAGATCCTATGGGCACCTTTAAATTTTGGATGTGAGTTTGCTCGCTGATTTGGAAGGTTAGTTTTCAGACGTTTTGTCACCTTTTTTTTATTTGAAAAAATATACTTTATTCATAGAACGTACAAAAAATAAAACATTTATACACCTACCCAGTCATGCAAGCCACTCCAGGTTACCCGGGGGTACGTACACCAACTAAAGGAAAAAAAACACAAAACAGAGGAAAAAAAACGAAGCAAAAAAACCGCCCCGGCAGTCGTCACCCCGCACAGTCCCAGTTGGCCCCCTGACCAGTTGGGGAAGGCGCCAGCTGGGCTCAGTTACCAGATAGGGTTCTTTTCCCTTTTCTGGACGAGGGGGCTCATACGGTGGTCTTTCCCCACCGCGCCTTGGCGGCGGCTGCCCCAAGCTTTAGCGCGTCCGTCAGCACGTAGTCCTGGACCTTGGAGTGCGCCAGTCTGCAACACTCGGTCGGGGTCAGTTCTTTCAGCTGGCAGACCAGCAAGTTGCAGGCAGACCAAAGAGTGTCTTTCACCGCATTGATGGTCCTCCAGGCACAGTTGATGTTGGTCTCGGTGTGCGTCCCCGGAAACAGCCCGTAGAGCACGGAGTCCCGCGTCACGGAGCTGCTCGGGACGAACCTCGACAAATACCACTGCATCCCCCTCCAGACCTCCTGCGCATAGGCACACTCCAGAAGGAGGTGATCGACAGTCTCGTCCCCCCCGCAGCCACCTCGAGGGCAGCGTGCGGTGGTGCAGAGATTCCGGGCATGCATAAAGGATCTCACTGGCAGAGCCCCTCTCACCGCCAGCCAAGCAACGTCCTTGTGCTTGTTTGAAAGTTCTGGCGATGCGGCATTCTGCCAAACGACTTTGGCAGTCTGCGTGGGGAACCACACGACGGGATCCACCCTCTTTTTTTCCCGAAGCGTCCCGAGGATACTACGTGCTGACCACTGCCTGACGGCCTTGTGGTCAAAGGTGTTTCCTTTCAAAAATTTCTCCACGAAGGACAGGTGGTACGGAACGGTCCAACTACTCGGAGCGTTCCGCGGCAATGAGGCCAGGCCCATCCTTCGCAACACCGGGGACAGGTAGAACCTCAGTAAGTAGTGACACTTGGTGTTTGCGTACTGAGGATCTACGCACAGCTTGATGCAGCCGCACACAAAGGTAGCCGTCAGGGCGAGGGTGGCGTTCGGTACGCCCTTTCCCCCATTTCCCAGGTCTTTGTACATGGTGTCTCTGCGGACCCGGTCCATCCTCGACCCCCAAATGAAGTGGAAGATGGCCCGGGTGACCACAGCGGTGCAGGTCTGGGGAACAGGCCAGGTTCTTACCCGCGATGGAGAGGGACCGGAGCGTCCAACTGCCCAGCTTCTGCTTCAATTTGGCGATACGCTCCTCCCAAGTCTTAGTGCATGCCCCAGCTCCACCAAACCAAACACCCAGCATCTTCAGGTAGTCTGTCCTGATGGTGAAGGGGATGAAGGAGCGGTCGTCCCAGTTCCCGAAGAACATGACCTCGCTCTTACCCCTATTGACTTTGACACCCGAGACCAGTTCAAACTGGCCGCAGATGTCCAATAGTCTACTCACCGACCGACGATCGGTGCAGAAGACGGCGACATCATCCATGTACAGGGAGGTCTTGACCTGAAGGCCTCCGCTGCCTGGGATAGTCACGCCCTTCAGGCTCACGTCCTTCCTGATGGAGGCGGCGAAGGGCTCCAAACAGCACACGAACAAGGCAGGAGAGAGTGGGCAGCCCTGCCTGACTCCAGATCTAACAGGAAAACTGTCTGATTCCCACCCGTTGATTGAGACTGCGCTAACGATGTTGGCGTAGAGCAGCCGGATCCAATTGCGGATGCCCTCCCCGAACCCCAATTTGGAGAGGACGTCCCTCATGTAAGCATGAGAGACCCTGTCGAAGGCCTTCTCCTGGTCCAGGCTGACGAGGCAGGTGTCCACCCGCCTGCCCTGTACGTAGGCAATCGTATCCCTGATGAGCGTGAGGCTCTCAGCGATCTTCCTGCCCGGCACAGCACAGGTTTGGTCAGGGTGAATCACTGACTCCAGGACAGACCTGACCCGGTTGGCAATGACCTTGGCCAGGATTTTGTAGTCCACGTTCAAAAGTGAAATGGGACGCCAATTCTTAATTTCTTCCCTCTCCCCCTTCCTCTTGTAAATGAGGGTGATGATGCCCTTCCTCATGGACTTGCACATTTCCCCTGCCCGAAGCGCACTATCGTACACCTCCAGCAGGTCCTGGCCGACCAGGCCCCACAGAGTGGAATACAGCTCGACCGGTAAGCCGTCGCTTCCGGGAGTCCTATTCCTCTGCAAGGACTTGAGGGCTCTGGCCAGCTCGTCCAGGGATATCGGCTGGACCAGCCACTCCCTCGTGCCGTCGTCTAAGACCTCCGTGATAGATGACAGGAACGACTCGGAGGCCGTGCTGTCCGTGGGCTTCGTGTCGTACAGTCCGGCATAGAAGGATCTGCTGATCCTCAAAATGTCGGGCCGCGACGATGTCACCGAGCCGTCGTCCTCCTTCAGCCGGCTAAGCACAGAGCTCTGAAAGAAGAAACGCGAGCACGTCTCGTCCTGCTCCACGGAGCGGACCCTGGACCGGAAGATTATCCTGGAGGCCTCCGCGGCGAAAAGCGAGGCTTGCTGGCCTCTCACCTCGCGGAGGTCCTCCGTGACATCGACCCCCATCAGCTGCAGAAGGAGCAGGTTCTGCATCCTTTTCTGGAGTCGCGACAGCTTTCCCTGCCTCTCTCTTGCCTTCTGAACACCCTTGAGGACAAAGAACCTCTTGATGTTCTCCTTCACCGTCTCCCACCAGTCGCCTGGAGACTCAAAGAGGGGTTTCACGGTTCTCCAACCGGCGTACTCCCTCTTAAGCTCCTGGACGTTCTCTGGGGTCAACAGAGTCGTGTTGAGCTTCCACGTCCCCTTGCCAGCCGGCTGGTCGTCCTGTAAGTGACAGTCGGCCAGCAGGAGGCAGTGATCAGAGAAGAACACCGGCTCGACGCCGGTGGACCTTTCCGAGAACGTCCGTGACACAAACAGGAAGTCTATCCTTGAGCGGGTAGACCCGTCTGGCCGCGACCAGGTGTACCTCTGCTGCGCTCCATCTGCAGGGGTGCTGAAGACGTCGAGCAGCTTGGCGTCCTTCACCGTGCCCATCAGGAATCTGGACGTGACGTCCAGTTGACTCCCCCCACCCGCTGTCCCCACACCGGATCTTCCATCTGCATCAATGATGCAGTTGAAGTCTCCGCCTAGGACGACCGGCCTGGACGTAGCCAGCAGGGGTGGAAGCCGCTGCAGGACGGCCAACCGCTCACTCCGTACCACTGGGGCGTACACGTTGATCAGCCTCAGGGGAACATTCCTGTAGGTGATGTCAGCCACTAGGAGGCGCCCCACCACCACCTCCTGAACTTGAGAGATGGTGAAGTTGTGCCCCCGCAGCAGAATAGCCAGGCCCGAGGAGCACCAGTCGTTACCCCCCGACCAGATCGAAGGCCCACAGGTCCAGGCGCCGGACCATTTCCCATACTTGCCGAGGTGCGGTATCCCGCACTCCTGCAGAAACAGGAGGTCCGCCTCGATGGTGGTCAGGTAGGCCAACGTGGATACACATCTCGCGGTTGACTTGACACTGCGCACATTAATGCTCGCAACTCGTACCCCCATTGTGGGCAGTGACCGCAGTACCCTCCCCAAGTCCAAGGTCCAGCCCCTCCATCTGTCCCTTCATGCCCATTGCCCGGGCTAACTGCTGGACGCTCTCCGTGCTCAGGAAACCGTCCGTGCTGCCTTCCGGGTGGCATCCCCCCGTCAGGGGTGCGGAGGCAGGAGGGTCCGGCTCCGGGTCAGGCTGGGGACGCGCTGTTTCCTCCTTCCCACCTGGAAGTTCCGGGGGGCCCTCCGGTGCTCCAGCGGCACTTGACTGGGTGTCGGAGGAAGCCTCAGGACGCCTCCCGTCACCTGGAAGTGGGGTGCTGCTTTCCTTCCCTCTTGAGACCTTTAACTTCTGCTTCGGGTGGGCCCTCTCCGAATCCTCCTCGTCAGAGGAGCTCTTATAGCCCCCCTGTAGCTGCCTCTTCCCGCCTGATGGTTGTGGTTCCTGGGCCCGTCGACACACCTTCCTCCTCGCTTTCTGGACTGTTGTCCACTCCCCTGGGTCGCCTGTCACCGCCTCCATTGGCTCCGGGTTGTCGGGGGGGATCGGAGCCTGCAGGGGTGTTTTGCTGGCCTTGGGCCCATCCTACAGGGCTGGGCCCTGCTGCACGGCCTGGCCCTCCTGCACATTAGTGGGGTCCTTGCTGGGCCCTGGTGCCTCCCTCTCCTCCGGGGGGGCTGGCCCCGCATTTCCCCTGCCGGCGACCTGGGCGTAGGTGGTACCCCGCCATGGGCATGCCCTATAGAAGTGGCCCGCTTCCCCGCAAAGGTTGCAGCTTCTCTCTCGTGGGCAATCCTTTGCAAGGTGTCCCTCCTCCCTGCAGTTCCTGCAGATGGCGGCTTTGCAGTCGGCCTCCATGTGACCTGACCTACCACAGGCATGGCAGACTTTAGGTTGCCCTGCATAGGTCAGGTAGCCCCTGCTCCCGCCGATCGCGAAGCTGGACGGTGGGTGTGCGACATTCCCGTCTGCGCCCATCCTCAGCGTCACCTTGACCTGCCTCTTACTCGTCCAGATGCCAAAGGGGTCCACGATGTCAGTTAGGTCCCCTTCCACCTTCACATACCCTCCGAGGAAGGTCAGGACATCAACTGCTGGCACATGCGGGTTGTACATGTGTACAGTCACCATACGGTTCCTCTGCGCTGGCATCACAAACAGTGGGACAGCGGTCAATACAGAGAGGGGGCCCTCACCTCCTTTCTCCTTGAAAACCTCCAGGAAGCGCTCGCAAAGCTTGGAACTCCTGAAGGTCACGTCGTAAAAACCTCCTCCGGGGAAATCCTGCGGGCAGTAAATGTCCGCAGCAGCGAACCCACAACAGTCCAACAGGACCTTCTTCACGAAGAAGGTGCGGTCCACAGGTGCACCTTCATCCACCTTCTTTACAGAAACACGGATGGTGTTCCGGACCCCCTGACCTGGGGCACGAGCACTTGCCGCAGCCATCGTTGCAGGTTGGCTGCTCCCCTGAACCAGCGTTAGGCCGAAGTCAGCATTAAGATCCACTGGTCGCAAGGGTGCACAGCCAACCCGACGTCCTCCTTTCACCTCCAAGACAGCACTCTCCTCCTCTCGGTCCACAAGAGAGTGGGTCTTTATTGTGTTCGAGATGTAAGCTGGCTCACTGAGCTGGAAGGTTTGTTCCCAGATGTTTCGTCACCATTCTAGGTAACATAATCAGTGAGCCTCCCACAAAGCGCTGGTGTTGTGTCCCGCTTTCTATTTATCTGTTTAGGTTTCCTTGGGTTGGTGATGTCATTTCCTGTGTTGGTGATGCTATTTCCTGTTCCTTTTCTCAGAAGATGGTAGATTGATTTGGAACCAATGTGTTTGTTGATGGAGTTCAGGTTGGAATGCCATGCTTCTAGGAATTCTCGTGCGTGTCTCTGTTTGGCTTGTCCTAGGATGGATGTGTTGTCCCAATCAAAGTGATGTCCTTCCTCATCTGTATGTAAGGATACGAGTGATAGTGGGTCATGTCGTTTTGTGGCTAGTTGATGTTCATGTATCCTGGTGGCTAGCTTTCTGCCAGTTTGTCCAATGTAGTGTTTGTCACAGTTCTTGCAAGGTATTTTGTAGATGACGTTTGTTTTATTTGTTGTCTGTATAGGGTCTTTTAAGTTCATTAGCTGCTGTTTTAGTGTGTTGGTGGGTTTGTGGGCTACCCTGATGCCAAGAGGTCAGAGTAGTCTGGCAGTCATTTCGGAAATGTCTTTGATGTAGGGGAGAGTGGTTATGGTTTCTGGGCCTGTTTTGTCTGTTTGTTTGGGTTTGTTGCTGAGAAATCAGCGGACTGTGTTCATTGGGCACCCGTTCTTTTTGAATACGCTGAATAGGTGATTTTTGTCTGCTCTTCGTAGCTCCTCTGTGCTGCAGTGTGTGGTGGCTCGTTAGAATAATGTTCTAATGCAGCTTCGTTTGTGGGTGTTGGGATGGTTGCTCCTGTAGTTCAGTATTTGGTCCGTATGTGTTGTTTTCCTGTCGACGCTGGTTTGAAGTTCCCCATTGTCACAGTAGAATGAACAGTCAATGGAGAACTTCAAACCATTGCTACAAGTCATCCACTGTTGCAGAAGTATATTTGTAAGGTATCTTTGATGTTTGCTGGCACACTCAAGCAGCTTTGTATCAAACGTGACCGTAGACACCAGGTATTGTCAGCCAGTTTTAACATGGAGACTGTAATGTTGGCTGGTTCTTTTATTTCTTTTCAGTGCTGTAGCAAAGCTGTGCAGGTCAAAGGGAACACCATTAAAACAAAAAATTTGTTTTGCAAGAAAAGACTCAGTCTAAAAACAAGTTTCCTTGTCTTTACAGTTTCCATGGGCTGTGATGTCCAAAGTTTTTACAGTCAAATCCCAGGTTTTGCACCAGTCTTGGAAATATGTCATGTTCTTGCAATGTCATGTGAATTTCACAGTTGAGCAATAGTTTACTGGAACTATGATTATATATTATCCATTGTAAATTCTTTCAATTTTAACATTTGGACATGTTTTGCACTGCAGTGAGAAAGACAAGCACATGCTCAACTTTATAAACATTTCCCCATGATATATGGAACGATAACAAGTTGTAAAATGCTCAGTCTTACAACATTCTGTATTCCGTTTAAGACTATAAGACCATAAGACATCGGAGTCAAAGTAAGGCCATTCAGCCCATCAAGTCCATTCCGCCATTTAATCATGGCTGATGGGCATTTCAACTCCACTTCCCTGCACTCTCCCCAAGGCCCTTGATTCCTTGTGAGATCAATAATTTAAGTGTCTTCAAGGCAGAGATCAATAATTTATCGATCTCTGCCTTGAAGACACTTAACATCCTGGCCTCCACTGTGCTCCGTGGCAATGAATTCCACAGGCCCACCACTCTCTGGCTGAAGAAATGTCTCCTCATTTCCATATTAAGTTTAGCCCCTCTAATTCTAAAGCTGTGCCCATGGGTCCTGGTCTCCCTGACTAACGAAAACAACTTCCCAGCGTCCACCCTTTCAAAGCCATACATTATCTTGTAAGTTTCTATTAGATCTCCCCTCAACCTTCTAAACTCTAACGAATACAATCCCAGGATCCTCAGCCATTCATCATACATTAAACCTACCATTCCAGGGATCATCCGTGTGAATCTCCGCTGGACACATTCCAGCCCCACTATGTCCTTCCTGAGGTGTGGGGCCCAAAATTGGACACAGTATTCTAAATGGAGCCTAACTAGGGCCTTATAAAGCCTCAGAAGTATATCACTGCTTTTATATTCCAAGCCTCTTGAGATAAAGGACAACATTACATTTTCTTTCTTAATCATGGACTCTACCTGCAAGTTAACCTTCAGAGAATCCTGGACCAACACTCCGAGATCCCTTTGCACTTCTGCTTTATGAATTTTCTCACCGTTTAGAAAATAGTCCATGCATGTATTCTTTTTTCCAAAGTGCAAAATCTCGCATTTGCTCACGTTGAATTTCATCAGCCATTTCCTGGACCACTCTCCTAAACTGTTGAAATTTTCTGCAGCCTCCCCACCTCCTCAGCACTACCTGCCTGTCCACCTATCTTCGTATCATCAGCAAACTTTGCCAGAATGCCCCCCAGTCCCTTCATCCAGATCATTAATATATAAAGTGAACAGCTGCGCCCCAACACTGAACCATTCCAAAAAAGAGCCTTTTATCCCAACTCTCTGCCTTCTGTCAGACAGCCAATCCTCAATCCAAGCCAGTAGCTCACCTCAAACACCAGGGGCCCTCTCATTACTCAGCAGCCTCCCGTGAGGCACCTTATCAAAGAACTTTTGGAAGTCTAAATAGATAACATCCACTGGGTTTCCCTGGTCTAACCTACTTGTTACCGCTTCAAAGGATTCTACCAGGTTTGTCAGGCATAACCTACCCTTACTAAATCCATGCTGACTTGCTCTAACCTGACTCTGCACTTCCAAGAATTTAGAAATCTCATCCTTAACAATGGGTTCTCGAATTTTACCAACAACCGAGTTTAGGCTAATCGGCCTATAATTTCCTATCTTTTGTCTTGATCATTTCTTAAACAAGGGGGTTACAACAGCAATTCTTCAATCATCTGGGACTTTCCCAGACTCCAGTGACTTTTGAAAGATCACAACCAAAGCCTCCACTATTTCCTCAGCCACCTCCCTCAGAACTCTAGGATGTAGTCAATCAGGGCCAGGGGATTTATCAATTTTTAGACCTTTTAGCTTTTCTAGCAGTTTCAGTTTAGTTGGATTACATGTTTGGCTTTCTTGTCATGACAAACATTTATGACTGATATTGTCAAAGTTATTTAAATTATTTTTAAAAGTTTATTTTTTAACAACACTATGTATTTAGTGGAAACACCACCATCTGATACAAATTAATGAAAAGAGCAACCTTTTTTCTTTACATGTATTCAATTGACCTTTTTTCACTTTTTCTGTCAGGGCATTTCCTTTCACTTTTATATTTGCTTGAGTTTGATCTTTCAAGGGATATAACTATGTCAATTCAAAACTGTATCTTTGACTACTAATTTGACTTACTGGTTGGTACTGTGACATTTTTTTTATTTGAAAAAATATACTTTAGTCATAGAATGTACCAAAAATAAAACATATTTATACACCTACCCAGTCATGCTTGCCGCTCCAGGTTACCCAGGGGGTACGTACACAACTAAAAGAAAAAAAAACAAAACAAAGAAAAGAATAACAACGAAAAAACCCCGGCAGTCGTCTCCCAGCACAGGCCCCGTTGGCCCCATGACCAGTTGGAGAAGGCGCCAGCTGGGCCCAGCTAGGTTGGTACTGTGATATTGATCAATTAATCTTAATGAAAGACTGACTGACAAGTGAGTGTTGTAGTAACCATTAAACTTTCAAGGCTGAACTTTCCCATTTTTAGGCTGTGTTAATTTCAGAAATTTCATGGCAAATGTCTCGTGATGGCCATTAGCAATTTTCCTCATGCCATCTTCCATTGTCCATCTCATTAATTGTGCAAATGGCCTTTTCAGCATCCTTCTTATGCAGTTGTGTGGCAGGAAAGGCAAATTAGTCACCACTGGTGGGACATTCTGGAATACAAGCCATTGGTGCCATATATAAAGCCCAGCTGCCCACCGTTTTAGATGCTGCAAGTCACAAGTCAACTCACATGTTGCCCTCTTGAGAAAACAATAACAATCAGAACGGGAAACTGGCACCCCTGTTTTCAAACTGTGACCTGCAGAGCATGGTGGATGGTGTGGTCCAAGAGAAGGGTCATTCTTTCCAAAGATGACACTGGCTAAGGCACTAAACATATTACTGGGCACAGATAGTAGCTCAGATTGGTGCTGTCTCTATAGTCAAATAGAATTCACAGCAGTGCACAAAAAAAGGTCATTCATCATCTGTACTGCCCAAGTGTAAATACTACCATTCTTTCTCTTCTCGCTCACATTCACTGTAACTCTGCCGCTGCACACAAACTTCAGCAATGCTCATGGACTACCAACCTCACTACTGCATGCACTATCTCCTTTCAACAGCTCTAACCCATCTAATCCTCTGGTTCCTGCTCTCAGGTTAAAAAAAAGAGTAGCTCGCAGAAGCTGGTTAGCCTCAAAGTATGTGCAAAGTAAGTGAGCACCAAAAGATGAAGCTAAGAGCAATAAGATGTAGCTTGTGAAGAGTTCTGAGAAGGCTGTGTACTGCTGCGCACAAAGCAACCTGTCAGGAGCCCACAAATCAAAGTTGTCCCTTGGCTTCACATAAAATTCTGATAGGCCAAAGGGATTCGAAGAATTTACCATTGAAACTTTAAAGGGAAATCGAAACTTTTTTTTCTCCATGTTGTAACTAAGATTTTTTTCAATCTTGCCATATTTTCGCACATTTCACGTCAGTCCCCCTACTGCTCAAGGCCTGGTAAAAATTTACTCTCAAATTTTTCTTATTTTTCACTTTCTTTCTGACGCTCACTTTGTAATTCAGGATGAATTCAACTGTCAGGGCTACCCCTGTTCTTTCTTTGTCAGCCTTCCCCTTGATACCGAATGATCTCTGCAACATTGATGGAGCATTGTCGAGTCTCTCAGTTTCTGTTTCGGCCTGTCATTCATAACATAATTGAGTATTACATTCTTATGAATTTTTTTTCACAGTTTTTTGTTATTTGTTTAAGTGAAATAATTCACAAGTAATTCAGTGACTGGGAATGAATATCGTCAGAGGAAATCTCAAAAGAACATCCATAATTACAAATTTGCTGGCTCATGATACTTAGTTAGTACTGATGACTAATTTAATCATTCCCTTGCTGAGTAATTACTTTGTGTTCTCTTAACACTTGCTCAATGTCAGAAGTACTCTTACAGACCACTGCTTTAAATAACTTCGTAAATCCACCTTTTGTTGAGCCGAATGCTTCCTATTAGGGAGACTTAGTTCCCTCCCACTGATACCAATGGCAAGTAATGCCAGCAATCATATTCCACTCTAGCACACATTTGATTTAATACTTGAAAAGTCTTATTGTGATAGGCATTGAGTATCACACAATTTTGTTTCAAAGCATTTCACTTTGGGATTTCTTGTATTCTTCTTCTTTGAGCACCCAACAAAACCACATCAATGATGGAAATAAGTTATTCATTTCCAACCTTGATATTTTCAGAGCTACTCGAGTTATATTTTCAGTCCTTTTTCTTGAATAGTACATGTGCTGCTTTCTTGTTCTCCAACTGATTACAACTTTGGATATATCTGTTCTACAATATCAGTTTTTGTTTCCATTTCAATCATATACACATTCAAAGATTAGCAGGCTGTGATCCAGCTTTATTTGTACCATAACCTTGATCCGGTACATGGCTGTGACCTGGAGCATTCCCATAACTTGGGGCATTATTGTTTACTCTACTCCAACAGGCCATTGGGCACAGCACAGGAATAGCACTTTGTCTGGAGCTGCAGCACTTAAATAGTTGAGATAACAAGGTGTAGGGCTGGATGAACACAGCAGACCAAGCAGCATCAGAGGAGCAGGAAAGCTGACGTTTCGGGCCTAGACCCTTCTTCAGACCCTTTCTAAAGAAGGGCCTAGGCCCAAAAGGTTAGCTTTCCTGCTTCTCTGGTGCTGCTTGACCAGCTGTGTTCATCCAGCTCTACATCTTGTTATCTCAGATTCTCCATCATCTGCATCTCCTCCTAGCACTTAAATAGTTGGTGGCTATCATGTATTAATGGTATTTTGACTCTATCATCAAGGTTAAAAATGTACAATGAAAGTCATTGACTGATTAAGCCTGCCAAGTACATATAAGGAAAGACTGCTGGGACATTGTGCACTGGCTAGGAAAGAGACTGATATTTGTACTGTTGCATTATATAAGTGAATCAAGTGTTGTGCAAAGGATTGGCGTCTGCTTTCCAACTTCAAGAACTGGTTTCTGATTGAATTAACATTGTGGGAATGGTAGCATCTCAATTTCTGACTCTGAACCTGTGAACTTTTCTGCCACGTCCTGCATCTTGTAGAAATCTAGTGGCCTTCATCTTTTGGTTCCAGCAAAGATTTCCCTGGCAATTTGCAATTCCACTTTCAATCATTCCCATGGCTCTAGCTTCTTCACAGGCCTCCTTCTCTGCCTTTTCTGTAGCTGTAACACTGTACTCTGCCTTCGGTTTTATTATTCCGATGTACTTATGTAAGGACTGAAAAAACTGCAGATGCTATAAATCAGGAACAAAAACAAAGTTGCTGGAAAAGCTCAGCAGGTCTGGCAGTATCTGTGAAGGCAAAAAACATAGTTAAATTTTCGGTCTGGTGGCCCAGTTTGCGGAAGCGTAACTGGACCCGAAACATTAACTCTGTTTTTACCTTCACAGATGCTGCCAGACCTGCTGAGCTTTTACAGCAACTTTGTTTTTGTACTTATGTAAGGTATGATTTGTCTGGTTAGCATGCAAAACAATGCTCTTCACTGACAATAACGAATCAAATCAAATTAGTAGCTGGATCTTATTGTTCATTAAGCTTCAAATAAATGTATGCCTCAAGACAATTTCTAAGTTATCATTGCACCCAGAATGATGAGGGACTTTTGAGATTTTAATTTGTGACAATCTCACTTGCTAACTGTTTTCTTTGATGGAATACAACTCTCAACGCAATCTCATTTCAGTTGTGTCGTCATACATGTCTGGTTTATCATCAATTTCACAACAGTCCATAGTGTTGGGGTCTTGTGGACAATGTTCAGCCTCAAAACCATCTGGTCCCAATATGGTGAGAAAACATTTACCAGGTACTTTACCTACATCTCCCAGTTTATTCACTTTCACGTAAACAAGTGACTACTGTTTGTAATTATGCCAGTTTTGCTTGTTAGGGTCAAATTTCCCCATTGTTTCCAATTATGCCTTCAGACCATTGTTCTCAATAATGAACTTTGTGGATTCGCTGTGTACCTGAATGCAATGTACATGCCAGGAATAATCTTTAGATGAATCAAACCTAACAGAAATGTTTTAGGAGTTCCAAACATACGTTAAAATGTTCTTTAGCCCTTAACTTCTGAAATAAAATGTGGAAGACAATTTCATTTGAAACTTGTCACAACTTTTCTATTGTGTATTCAATTTGATAAAAAAATGATGTTTGAACAGTATGGTCATTACTAAATAATAACAGTTATTCTGTCTGCTGTGATTCATAAATTAGTAGGTGCAAAATACACTAGTTGTTGAATGTTAAAATATGTTATTTGTGGCATAACTTCCCAAGCTGCTGTGTGAGGATCATGTGACTACAAATTATCAGCCTATAAGAAATAGGAACAGGAGTAGACCGTTCAGCCCCTTAGGCCTGCTCCTTGATTCGTTAGGATCATGGCTGATGCAACATTCCTCAAGTTCACTTTCCTATTTTTTTCCCCATAATCTTTGATTCTCCCACTGATCTTTCTGTATCTCAGCCTTAAATATACATAAGAACTCTGTCTCCACAGTTTTCTGCAGCAAGTAGTTACAAAGTCTCACAACCTCCTGAGACAAGAAATTCCACTACATCTCAGGTTTAAATTGGCACTGCTTTATTCTGAGACTGCGCCTTCTCATCCTAGATTCTCCTGTGAGGGGGAGCATCCTCTCAGAATTTACACCCTCAAGCCCCTTAAAAATCTTATATGTCTCAGCAAGATCACTTCTCATTCTTTCAAACTCCAATGTCCTAACCTTTTTAGCCTTTGCTCATAAGCCAATCCCTCCATCCTAGGGATCATCCTAGTGAACCTTCTCTGAACCATCTCCAATGAAATTATGTTAAACGAAAGGAATGTCTTTCTGGCTTCTTCCCTTCAATCTCCCATTTTCCCAAAGCAATCACTCATATGTCTTTGACATGTCTATATCGCCGTCCAATGCTGCTGAATTTGTTCTTTGTCTTTCTGGTTGTTGGTTGAATAACAGTGATTTTGTCAAACACTTTTACTTTTGAGGCATTTACTGCTGAGAAAATATAGTATCACTATTAAAACTGTTGACACTGAAAACTGGCATTGACATTATTTAATGAGAGAGATGACAATTTAAACAAGTGACTGAAAAGGCTTTTCAAAGAGCAATATTCGTCATGCATGTATAACCACTTAATGCAAGATGTGCATGAAAGCACCTGAGTATATTTGCCATGGAATAGAGTAAGTAAGCAGTGGAGATTGAATTTTAACATTTAAAATATTAATATTTATTTACAGCCTTAATTGAATGTGCTCACAGTGATATGTTTCTCCTTCAAATATTCATTCCTGAATCTGGTCAATTGTTATGATCTAAGTACCTGTAATAACATTACTTCACTCTCTGCTTCTTGTGGCATTTTCGCTTTTTGCTGAAGTGGAATGGATTGTGTCAGTTTTATTGATAAATGGTTTTTGTGAGAGGCATTAAATTATTTCCAATATACGCACAACTTGAAAGTTTTTGATGAGGAATTGATTAACAACCAGACACATTGATTGGGCACTGGGGAGAGCAAATACTTTGATTCGTGTTTAACTGAAAGGGTAATTCAACAAAAAGTGCTGGAGAAACTCAGCAGGTCTTGCAGCACCTGTGGGAAAAGAAACAAACTTGAATTAAATGGAAGTTTGGAATTAAGAACTTAATGACCATAAAACAATTAGCGACCATTGGGAAAACCTTCCCATTCAGTTTACTAACATCCGTTAGAGAAGAAAACTTAGTTCATTACCTGATCAGGCCTACATTTGACTCCAGGCCCACAGCAATGTGGCTGACTCTTAACTTCCCTCTGCAATTAGAAAAGTGCAACAAATATTGGTATAGCTAGCGATGCCCACACCTAATGAATGAAAAAGCCAGTGGGAATGCATGTTTAGATACCCGCACCCAAGTAATAGTAAGAACTATCAAACTATACTAGTAGCAGGGTCAATCAAAGCATTGAATAAAGCAGTCCCCTTCTGAAACCATTCTGACCAATATAAACTGGGCCATTGTTCATTCCTGATCATTAGTTTATTAGTTGGTGCTGAATGGAAGTAAGACTAATTGGCCTGTACTTCCCCATCCTATCAGCTACATGCGCAACTACACAGCATTGGAAAATATTACAGGTAAGATTAATCAGAAAAAGTCACCAGAGATGTAGCTGTGGAGAAATAGTTACATGTGTTTCTGGGACTTAGCTGCTATCGATTTTCTTTGTTTTCCCTTTGTAATATCACAGAATCTCAATGTTGTACATTCACCTCACAGCACTGAATGGTCGACAGCACAAGAAACCATTGGGCACTGTCATTTCATACACTGTGGAAGGGAATTGCATTCTTAATTGCAAGACTGAATTTGAACAATAATTGTATTGATAAAGTGTTCATTTTAGTATACGCATGTGCAAAATATGTGAAAATGTAGCCTCAGTTTTTAGTGAAATATTCAAGCTAAAACTTTAAAAGGTAAAGAAAATTCCATTTATTGCATCATTGAACAGACAACTGAATATTTACTGCAAAGATTGTGTGTACAGTCATGTAGGAAAGTACACTTCATAGAAGGCACTAAGTTTCATGCTGCAACAATCTGAAGTCTTTCGCTTATTTTATTATTTTATTTGAAAAACCAAACCACTGTGTTCAAAGATGGCCTCCCTTTAGCAATTGCAGGCCAGGCCATGGGCTGCCATTTTTTTGGGGGCTTTGACCTCTGACTCGCAGGGGTATGGCACATTACCACCTTTCTTCCCCTCACTTCCATTGTCCTGATTGGCCCATCTCACCATCGATCACCCCTTTCCACTTAGTGATTGGTCTGGAGTAAGCGCTACTCCTCATTCCTCTGGTCCATCAGTGCCTGCCTCCTGCCCATTGGTCAGTGTCACTGCCAATCAAACTCCTTGAGGGATGGTAGAAGCCATGAAGAAATTGAGGGGTGAGGGGGTGGAGCAATAGACCGTCCCTCTCACTCTCTCTGCCTTTCTCCCCAACCACTTAATCTATCAAAAAAGCTTAGTGTCTGTCCATATTAAGAATGTGTAAAAACAGAATACTCTGACAGGCAGCACATCATCGAGCAGACAGTCAGCAAAGCTTCTTGAAGGGGAGATCATACCAAGCAAATTTTTGTGATGATGTGAGAGCTATCATAAGGGATATAATGGCAGAGCATTTAGAAATACAAAATGAGTAAATTGACTCCATTGTATTTTGGCTGAAAGACCTTAGATGGTGGTCTTTTCCCACAATGCCTTGGTGATATTGAACTTCAAGAGATGGAAAAGATACCAAATGAACATTGTATCAGTTCTTACTGTGGAGAAAGAAATGAAGACTAGAGAATGCGGGGAAATAAATATTGTTGCTTGCAAAATAGTTCACATTACGACAGAGGAAATGCTGGTGGCCTTAGAAAATGTAAGGGGGGATAAATCTGCAGGATCTGATTAATTTAATCCAGGACACTGTGGGAAGTTAGGGAAGAAACTGCGGGACCCATGGGAGAGATATTTGTATCATCTATAATCATGGGTGAGATGCTGGAAGACTGGAGGGTGGCTAAAGTTGTGTCTTCAGTTAAGAAATGCTAGAAGGAAAATCCTGGGAACTGCAGATCTTTGAGTCTGATGACAGTGGTGGGTAGGTTGTCGGAGGAAATTCTGAAAGATAGGATGTACATGCAGTTGCAGAGGCAAGGTCTGATTAAGGATATTCAGCATGGTTTTATGTGAAAGACATTGAGTGTCACAAATTTGATGGAGGTTTTTGAGGAAGTGACCAAAACAATGATAAGGGTAGAGTGGTAGAAGTTGTTCACATGGGCTGTAATAAAGCCTTTGACAGGGCTCCTTACGGTAGACTAATCGGTAAAGTTAGATCACATGGGATTCAGGGACAGTATGCCAATTGGATACAAAGTTGTCTTGATGGTAGTTGGTGGTGGAGGGTTGTTTTTTGGACTAGAGGCCTGTGACCAGAGGTTATCTACAGGGATTGTTTCTGGGTCAACTTTTGTTTGTCATTTATACGAATGATTTGGATGTGAATATAGAAGACATGGTTAGTAAATTTGCAGATGACATAAAATTAGTGGTATAGTAGACAATGAAGAAGGTTATCTAAGATTACAAAGAGATCTTGATCAATTGGGTTCTGGGATGAAAAGGGTAGATGAAGTTCTGGATGTGAGTTTGCTCACTGAGCTGGAAGGTTAGTTTTCAGCCGTTTCGTCACCATTCTAGGTAACATCGTCAGTGAGCCTCCGACGAAGCGCTGGTGTTATGTCCCGCTTTGTATTTATCTGGTTAGGTTTCCTTAGGTTGGTGATATAATTTCCTGTTCTTTTTCTCAGGGGATGGTAGATTGGCTCCAATTTATCTGGTAAGGTTTCCTTGGGTTGGTGATGTCATTTGCTGTTCTTTTTCTCAGGGGATGGCAGATTGGCTCCAAACACATTGATTTGGAGCCAATCTACCATCCCCTGAGAAAAAGAACAGCAAATGACATCACCAACCCAAGGAAACATAACCAGATAAATAGAAAGCGGGACATAACACCAGCGCTTCGTCGGAGGCTCACTGATGATGTTACCTAGAATGGTGACGAAACATCTGAAAACTAACCTTCCAGCTCAGCGAGCAAACTCACATCCAGAACCTCAACCTGAGCTACAAATCTTCTCAAAACTCGCTGGTAGATGAAGTTTAATGCATTTAAGTGAGAGGTTTTGGAATTTTGTAAAACAAGAAAGGACAGGATTTATACAGTTAATGGTAGGGCATTAGGTAGTATTGTGGAACAGACTTAGGAGTTCATATACTAATCCTTTCAAATTTGCATCACATGTAGACAGCATTTAAAAGAAACATTTAGCACGTTTGCCTTCAAGTCTCAGTTGAGTATCAGATTTGTAATACCATGTTAAGATTGTACAGGACATTGGTGAGGCTTCTTCTAGAGCACTGTGTACAGTTCTGGTCACCCTGCTATAGGAAAGATATTATTAAATTGGAGACTATTCAGAAAGGATTTACCATGATGTTGCCAGGAATGGAAGGTTTGAGTTATAAAAATAGGCTGGGACATTTTTGACTGGAGCATAGCAGGTTGAGTTGTGACCTTGTAGAGATTTACAAAATCATGAGGGGCATTGATAAAGTGAATAGTAAAGGTCTTTTCCCTAACATGGGGTAGATCAAAACTAGGGGACATGTCTTTAGTGAGATAAGAAACATTTAAAAAGACATGAGGGACAAAGTCTTACACAGAGAGTGGTTGGTGTGTGGAATGAACTGCCAGAGGAAGTGGTGGATGGAGGCACAGTTCCAACATTTGAAAGGTCTTTGGGAAAGTACATGAATAGGAAAGGCTTGGAGGGTTATGAGCGAAACATAGGCAAATGGGACTAGATTAGTTTAGGAACATGGTTGGCATGGGCAATTTGGATCGAAGAGTCTTTCAATGCTGTATGACTCTTAAGTAACTACAGTTTGTTGTGTAAGGCATTATTACAGTTAATGCAAATGAAATATTAGTGGTTATAGCGCTGTATAAGATGTTCCATAATCCTCATGATTGAGAGCTTACTTTCACTGATAATTATCTGATGAAAGTGCAGCAATCATACCCTCTTCCTTTGCAACAACTACACATTTAAATTGCCTCATTTGTCATCACATGCATTTCTCTAATCTTCCAAAAGATGGAGTAATCAACATTGTAGCGAGAAGAGACTAGACATAAAATCTCTGAACTGCTTTAATTTTGAATCAGCAAATGAATATTCAAATTCTTAATTTCTAATGCACTACTCATACAGGGAAACATCCCATTCATTTCACAGGGTTGGTTTGACAAAATAATTGACTAAAAAAGCTGAACTGTAAAGAAATCCAAGAAAATACCACATTTTTTGAATGGTCATTGAACACCAAACTGAAACAGTGAAAATGTGGTAGCTTTAGATAAAATGAACAAGTTGTATTCACAACACATAAGCAATACAGAATCATAGAGCTGTACAACGCAGAAACAGACCCTTCAGTTCAACTTGCCCATGCTGGCCTGATATCCTAAATAAATCTAGCCCCATTTCCCAGCATTTGGTCCATATAATTCTAAATCCTTGATATTCATGTACCCATCCAAATGCGTTTTAAATGTTGTGATTGTACCAACCTCCACCACTTCCTCTGGCAGCTGATTCCATACATGCAGCACGGTCTGTGTGATAAAGTTGCACCTTAGGTCCCTTTTAAATCTTTGCCCTCTCACCTTAAATCTCTGCCCTCTAGTTTTGGACTTGCCCACCCCAGGGAAAAGACTTTGTCTGTTCACCCTATCCATGCTCTTCATGATTTCATAAACCTCTATAAGGTCATTCCGCAGCCTCTGATGCTGCAGGGAAAATAACTCCAGCCTATTCAGCCTCTCGCTGTCGCTCAAACCCTCCAATACTGACAACATCCTTAAAAATCTTTTCTGAGCTCTTTAAAGTTTCACAACATCCTTCATATAGCAGGGAGGCCAGAAATACAAGCAGTATTCCAAAAGTGGTCTAATCAATGTTCTGTACAGCTGCAACATATCCTCTCAACTCAAATACTCAATGCATTGACCAATAAAGGGAAGCATAGCAAATACCTTCTTCACTATCCTGTCTACCTGTATCTCTACTCCCAAGGAACTATGAACCTGGACTCCAAGGTCTCTTTGTTCAGCAATACTTCCAGGACCTTACCATTAAGTGGATAAATTCTGCCCTGATTTGCCTTTTGGAAATGTCGCACTTCATATATATCTATGCATGAAACATCAGTGAAATAATTCCACTGAGGCTGATATCCTGTCACCAAATGACTCTTTATTTCCATATGCATAGTACGTGGATTCTGCTCAGCCAGCTCAGAGCCAGTTCTTAGGGTGAAGCAAATCCCTGAGAATCTTTTTTGTATCTGTCAGCCAGGACTCCTTGAATGGCACAAGTTAAAAACCCCAAACAGGGATTTTATACTCATTGAGATCTAACAGGCCAACCTTGTTCCAATCAGCATCTGTTCTCACACCATAGTAGGAAAAACCGACAGTGCATTTTGAAGTCTGTCCTCTAACTTGGACCCCAAGTTTTGCATTTATGGGAAATCAGCTTCTACTTTGCACAGGCTCTGAATTATTGGTTTGAAAACACTGTCTAATAATTAACAGTGAATTTAAAACATTTTTGTGACCATATTGAAATTGGTTTACATTATACTTAATGCACATCCAAAGCAATGCAAAACTTAGCTGAGATAGTAGGAACTGCAGATGCTGGAGAATCTGAGATAACAAGATGTGGAGCTGGATGAACACAGCAGGCCAAGCAGCATCAGATGAGCAGGAAGGTGGACATTTCGGGCCTAAACCCATCTTCAGAAAGTGTCTAGGCCCGAAACGTCAGTCTTCCTGCTCCTCTGATGCTGCTTGGCCTGCTGTGTTCATCCAGCTCCACATCTTGTTATCTCAAAACTTAGCAGAATTGGTTCCAAACTTCGTGTACCAGAAGGCTGAACAGATCACAGGTTTCAATTCCAGTGTAGATTCCCTTGTTGATTTTGACACCCATCTGATATTGTTTCATATTTCAGGACAATTTATGGCATAATGACAACCTTTTGCTTCAATTCTACACTTATCAGTGGAATTGTAATGTGCAAACATTGAAGGATGAGAAAACAATATGTTGTTTTTCAAAGCCGTGTGTTGTAAACTTTAATCCTGTGAATAGAAGCACTCTGGAAAAATGCTTCTTATGACTTCAGTTGTCTACTCAGCATTGTCACAAGTAGATTTTTCGAAAGATTTTTCAAGTGTGTGATACTTCGAGATTTGTGAAAAAAAGAAGCTGTCAAGTAAATGCAGAAGCTATCAGTGATAGTACTCAATTGCTGAGTAAGATCAACTTTCAAATTTCTTTTAGTGATGCATTGACAAGGTTGTATCTCATTAAAATTGCACAGAAATCCATCAGTGACGTTACAAACACAGTTATCTTATGTTGCTCTGCTTAAATTTTAGCTTATTGGAGAGGTTTTATTTGGTTTGGACAAGTTATCTGTCTTGTTGCAATCAAATGTTGTTACTGATGATGATTGACAGCAGATTCTCACAATTGCACCTATTGATTTAAATTGCAACTGTGAAATTTATGACTTGGGCAATCTTGTGTAGTCTCTTTATTCAACACATTTAGTAGCAGTTTATTTCTTCCTCAAGTCTCCTTGTGCAGTTTTGATTTTCCCATTTAGAGTTAACAAGTCAAAGCTAATGAAACTGATGATCTGCAGCATGCAAAATTCGTACAGAGCATTAATTCAAAAGAGATATGGTCCGACATAAACTCCTAGACATATGAAAACAACTGCCTCGTTATCATCAAAACAGTTTAGTCTGATTTTAGCTCTGGTACCTTCTAAATTATGTAACCCCGTATACTCGTCTCGTTACTTTAGTGCCTCTCCATGGAAAACTATTCACTCATCATCATCCCTGCCCAACCCCTTCAACAGTCACACAACCGGACCGAATTGTATCCAATATTCCTCTCTCCAGCCACATTAGGCGATTATATATCCTATTCCAACTTTGTGCCAAACCATGCCCCCACCCCAGCACCAAACCTTATGCTCTTCCAACCTCTCTGCATAATGGATACTGGGTAAAATGGCTAAGCCCTCAGGAACCCTGTTCAGATGAAATAAAGTAAGGATCTAAGTACCCATTGCAGACATTGACCTCAACCGTTGTTCCTGGCTTGGATGCATGGAAATGGGCAGAGGACACATCTCAAGCTCCAGGGACTTGACCTTTAAAGATGATCCCCGGCGCTCACTGTTTTTGGTGAGTCAGATTGTAAGTCATGGTAGATGACATGGGAAAGGTAAAGGAGGCTGCCAAGGTTACCTTGGGAACTGAGCACTTTGGTGAAAAGTGAAAATAAAAGACTACCCTCTCACTCGTCATCAGTACCACATATACCCATGTCACCTAATGGCCTCTACCCCTCCCATAACTCTTATAGCTTGATACCTGAATCCATAATACTCAGCCTATCAGATTCTCTATGCCATCCCATATCCCTCCACCCCATCTCCATGTCAACTTAGTGCCAACTTCTAACCACACTTTTTCTGCCTTTGCCCATTAGTCTGTCACCTAATATCCACAATTACCAACAGATATTGAAGGAAAAAAAAAGTTCTGTTGAAAGCCTTGAAGTAATCATGGTCACCATCATGATTTCCTCCACCCCTCAATTCACCATACACTGGATACCAATTCCTTCTGTTTAAATCATTTACTGTCCTGCAGACTTTTGCGTTATTATTGACCAAATGAGGCAGGAGTCTGACCTGCAGAAGAAATATAGACCAGCTGTTGGAATTAGCTGAACCTTTCCCAAGCGGACCAGATGAACGCTGAGCTCTTTTTCCACATGTGTTAGCATGTTTTTCATTATTAGTCATTAATTAAAGGTCTACCCAGTGCTTCCACTTACACCACACACTCCAGACTATCAAAATGGGTAAATTTTGAAATTGCTAACCATGAGAAAAAAAAACTTAAATCCATGTTTCTTATATACCCATTTCACAACCTCATATGACAATATTTAAGCAACTGACTACCACAGTCACTGCAAAGAAGGCATGTGATCAATCAATCCAGAGTTCATTCTGGGATCTGACTTGTCCATCAGCTGGGGTCATAGCAGTTCATTTTGTAGCAGTTTCTCAATAGGTTATCTTACAGATATTCACTAAACCTGTTCAGAGATTTTATTACATACCTCCGGAGCAGCTGGGACTTGTTCCCACAGCTTCCTAGCTCAGCTGTAGGAGTACCACTCTGCCACAAAAGCAATTGTTTCATATTTTTAAATTTTGGAAATGATGGAAGAATAAAGTGGCTATCTCACATTGTTCCCAAGCAATTTGCAGTAATTGGAATCTACTAAATCTGGATGTGCTGATACCAGATTGCAAATTTGAGGTGAATGCAAGTCTTCAGGAAAAGCCTGAATAGGAATCCAATTTGCTTGTTAATGTGCCACCATTTTCATTCATTTGGAATATAACAGATTATGTGATTTGAAAAGAATAGAAATTTGACCCGGCCCAAAGTGGTAGCTGTAGTATAATGATGTGTATAAATAATAATAATGATGTATCTGATGATAATCACGGATCTGATGATGTGACTCAGAGGGAGAAATCAAGAAAAGACCTCATACCAGAAGCATATAAAAAGAGATGTTTTAGGTACAGTACTAAAGAGCTGTAGTTATAGCATGCAATATATAGACATAAATAAATGTGTTAAAGTTGACCAGAAGTGGAACAGCCTTACTTGCGATTAGGAACCAGGTGTCAGGTTCAGTGTAGATGCCCACTGCTGAGGGATGCTAAGGAGATAAGTATCGAAATGAGCTAGTTAGCAATATTAGTTCAAAGCACTAAATAAACAGTCTCTAGGCCCAAATCCTGCCTGAATTTGAGCCTGAAACTTCCATAGGCTGTTTACTCAATCAAGGTTTTAAAAATCACAAAGAATAACTTAAACTGGTATTAGAACTTCTCCTATCAGAGATCACTGCTGCAGAAGCAGGAGAAGTGGGTGCGCTTTCTCCCCGTAGTACTTAGTTATCAAACTCCAATTCACGTAGCAGCTGTTGGCAAGGCAAGCTGAATAGCCTGCCTGTAGAGCTGTGGCTGGTGTATTAGTTCATCTAAATTAGTTAAATTTGGCCCTATGCTCAATTTCAAGCTGGTGTCATATTTCACAAATAGGTGCTGCTTCTGTATCCTTCTATATACTTGAACTTAAATAATGGATAATATTGTAACTTATTGTAAATAGTAGGATTCTTAGTGCATTAATCATTAAGAAGTAGTCTTTTTTAGCTGTTGTTGACAAGGACAGTTTTTCTTGTTTTATTTAGTTTGTAATGTACACAATATCACTTCCTTCTTTCACAACTTTACCTCGCACTTGGTGGAATTTTGGCATTTTCTGTCACTGTTTCTGACAGTTTCACACGCAAAGTTGTTAGTGCCAGTTACCACGTCCTGTCAGGCAACTTTCAAGTGATTCTGTCAGAATTTTCACTGAAGTGCAACACCATTATCACATAAACAGCTGGCGCAGGGAATCTTTAAGGAACAATAGCCTTATGAAAAATCGTTTTGTGCACTTCTCAATGTGAAACACATTGTTCCATATCTTTATTTGTATCAGATTCATTATAAATGATATCTAATTATTGCTTTTCTCTTCACTTCAAGCAAAAAGGTTGTGCTGAGGTTTCTGAAGGCAAATAAGTCAAATTCTTTGCTTCTATTCATCCGGTCCCCTAAACCCCAGCTCAAACAAAGTTAGGTTGAAAGTATGTGCTGCTCTTGGGGAGCCATACCTACAGGAAACACCTAATCAGTGAATTAAGGTTAATATATCATGTCTTTGACATTGGCTTGTAACACCAAGTCTGCATTGTGTTCATGCAATTATCCCAACACCTCTATTCTGTGACTGAAGTTTCAAATTTATATAGTCGAAAAGGCATGAAATTCACCACAGAACATAGCATATGTGCATTATGAGACCGGACCTTCTCATGGACATAGCTTCCCAAGTTCTGGGAGTATCTGCGTTAATGCAATAACCAAAGTAGTACTGTTGAGTAATCAGCTCATTAAATTTCATGATTTGATAAATTTGCTGTTCTTATTAAAAGAAAAATGTAAGCTTCCAATTGCCTACAAACAGGCTTAAGTTCGCAAAAATCAAAGCATCTTGTCTCTGCATTCCACATAGATCACCTGCAGAATTGCCTCATAGCTAGTTTAAATTAAGTTATACCTTGTGTGGTGTTAAATGTTAAGTTTGGCATCCATTTATTTTATAAAGGAATGGCCACCTAATTTAAAAAAAAGTTGATTTTTTTGACAGCATTGCGTAATGTGTTTAAAAGATGAAACGGAAGTTGTGAGAAAATATTAATCATAGTTTCACCATTGTGTTTGGATATTTAATTTTAATTGCCTTAATGTGTCTTCAGTATTCAATTGAAGCTGAGCTTGAGAAAGTTTTGGGACTGGCTTTTAGCAAGTGAAGAATGGAAAGGTGTTTGAAATGTGCTGTTCATGTATCTGACGATGAAAGAAAAGCAATTGAGGGATAATGAGCTGAACTTTCCTTTGTTTTGGCTAAGTGTCAGTTTCAGGGCCCTACACGAATCCTGCAACTGTTTTCATGCAATTATCTACAGTTCATCATTTCAAGTATGTCACATCTCCACGGCTTCATTCCTGCACAGTGCTGTGGTCAGCAGACACAGAACAGGGCATTGTGGGACTTTGTGGTGCTCACACCAAAGGTGCCATGTTTAAACCATTTTGAACACGGCAAGTCAGGGAATGCCTGAACAGTCAATTGCTGCCTATTTCCAAAGGAAATGACTGAGAGAGGGTAAGTTTCACTGATAAGGATCTCGAGGTCCTGTTGGACAGGGTGGTCGAAGAGAGAGCCATCCTCTTTACCCAAGGCTGGCAAAGAGACCATGCCTTCAGACACTGCCAGTCTTGTCAGATGCAGCCACCCGGGTCATTGCAATATTCACAGTCTGGAGGAACATGCAGCACTGTTGTAAGATGATGAATGGGGTGGACGTGTAATCCTAGAACAACAGAGGAGGCTGCGGACTTTGGATACAAGCTATGGTCTGCACCTACCACCCTTTCACCTACCATGCCAATTTACTTAGTATCGTATACATTACATGTCAGCAGACTTCAGGATCTGTGCACAGGTGAGAAAAATAAAGTTTTGTTAAATAAGGTCAGTATGTTACTATATTGAAACTTTAAATTATGAATTATGCTTATTCAGAAAAGCATATCTGTTACATTTAAATTCCTTCATCACAGCAAAACCTTTGTACGCCCAAACAGAAGGAGTGTACTGTCCCTGCCTAGTCCCACAGCTGCCCCGCCACATTATAAAGTTCATTGTTTTACCTGGTTCCCAATGTGGAAATTGTAGGCGTAGTGATTGTAACACGGTCAGCCAGGTGGACCTTATAAAATTTAAGATCCCTAATTAGGGTTGTTAATCTGGCCTAATCAGGGAGCCCTGGCTGACAGATAAGAATAGAAGCGTCAGACATCCTGTTCACTCTAAGAGTTGGTTCTGAGGGAGCTAGATCGGTGTTAATCTGTAAATAAAGGGGGACTTGCTGACAGGATGCTGGCCTGTATGGTGTTATTTTGGTAGGCTTTTTTGATATTAGACTTTACCTGAAAAGTTATGTCAACAGGAGTATTTTAATAGCCCGAAAATCATACATTTGTTGTAAAACACGATGTAGTCCATGACTGTGCGGAATATGTTCTACAACCACGATTTGCAATATGGCAATACAAATGTTTTGTCCTGCCAATAACCAAAAGCAAGCCCAGACATAAGCCAGATAAAGGAAAACAAAAACAGATTCCTCTTTGCAGAGATTCACTGTTAAATGAAAATAATTTTAATCATAATAGTTATATCTTGAAAGCAAAAGGAGTATGGTGTAAAGTATTCAGATCTCATAGGTTCTGGCTTGTGCAGATATATGTGTCTAAATAAAGACAGGTGTCTCTGGGATCTTCGCAAACATAGTTTTGCTTAGAAACAGAATATGAATGATTCTTCAAGATTGAATCAGGTTCCACGTTTGATTCACTACAATGATTTTTCCAGAAGTAGGAGAGTTAAACCGAGAAGCTCCATTCCTTCCATTTGGTAAAACTTTCTTTTTAATTCACCTGTGAGACATAGACAAGGCTAACTGGCCAGCATTTATTGCCCCTCTCTAGTTACCCGTGAGAAGGTGGTGGTGTCTTCTTGAACCACTGCAGTCCACATGCTGTAGTTTAATCCAAACTGCCCTTAGGGAGGAAATGCCAGGTGATTCCATTTCAATGTGATCTGGAGGAATAGTTGTTTTCCTCCAGAAAAAGAATTTGTGTAGCTCTCAAATCCCTTGTTATGGTTATGGGTTTAGCCATAGCACCTTCTCTTTGACAAAATTGCTCTATATCTTATATCTACCCAAGTTACCTCCAATTACACTCACAGCAGTATTTACCCTCAGTCTCATAGTTGTATGAGACTGAATCAGGTTCCACAATCGATTTATCACAAGGATTTTTCTAGGAGCAGGATAGTTAAATTAGGAAGCTCCAATTCTTTAATAGGCTGGCCAGCTCCTCCAAACAATATCCAAAGCAGAGAATGAAAGCTGATAGCCATAAACCCAAGAAGAGAAGTCTCCAGTAAACATGTATTGACCAAAAATGCCTTGTTTAAAAAAAAGTTCCAAAGTCCTTTTATTAACAATCCAGGCTCCACAATCCCTCAAACTCTAATCCTCAAAAATAATTAAACATAAAAGCTTCAGAACACCTCATGAAAAGAACAATTTCATTCAAGTGTAATAGGCATTTGAATTCAAACTCACATATGTAAATGTCCAAAACAATATCTCATTGCCAATCAAGTTATGAAATGGAAGGTATACCATTGGGGCACTGCATCTTTTGGAAGTCAATCATGCCGAACAAATGAAGTAATGGAACACCTCAGGCTAATTGACAGCAGACATAAGAGCATAAGAACTTAAGAACTAGGAGCGGGAGTAAGCCATCTGGCCCCTCGAGGCTGCCCCGCCATTTAATAAGATCATGGCTCATCTTTCAGACTCAGCTCCACTTACCTGCCCACTCACCATAACCCTTATTTACTTTACTGTTCAAAAATCTATATAGCCTTGCCTTAAAAACATTTAGTGAGGTAGTTTCGACCACTTCATTGGGCAGGGAATTCCACAGATTCACAACCCTTTGGGTGAAGAAGTTGCTCCTGACCTCAGTCCTAAATCTGCTTCCCTTTATTTTGAGGCGATGCCCTCTAGTCCTAGTTTCACCTGCTCACATAAACAACCTCTCTGCCTCCACCTTATCTATTCCCTTCATAATCGTATATGTTTCTATAAGATCTCCCCTCATTTTTCTGAATTCCAATGAGTATAATCCCAGTCTACTCAATCTCTCCTCATAATCCAACCCTCTGTACTCTGGAATCAACTGAGTGAATCTCCTCTGCACCCCCTCCAGTGCTAGTACATCTCTTTGCAAGTAAGGAGACCAAAGCAGTCCTCCAGGTATGGCCTCACCAGGACCCTATACAGCTGCAGCATAGCCTCCCTAGCATTCCTTGAGCAATGGCAGACAAAATTCCACTTGCCTTTTTAATCACCTGATACAGCTGCAATCCCACCTTCAGCGATTCATGCACAAGGACACCCAAGTCCCTTTGCACAGTAGCATGCTGCAATTTTTTACCATTTAAAACGTAATCCATTTTGCTGTTATTCCTACCAAAATGCATGACATCACACTTATCACCATTGTATTCCATCTGCTAGACAGATTGAGACAAGAAGTTATTAATTAATATACTTTACCCTCTTAAATATACCTTCAATGTTTATTAGGCCTGGAATTGTTAATGTTTTGACAGATTTTACAGTTCTTTGACTGCTTTGACAGCTTTAACACTGACAGTTTAATTGTTCCAATAAGTCTGTGCATTTTATTTATAAAAGCTCTTCTACTTTTTGCAATCCCAATGGGCCCTGACTCCTCCAAAAACAGTATCCATTGAAAGAAGAAATTCTTCTGCATTTCTGACCTAACTGGGTGATCCCTTACTCTGAGATTATACTCTCAACAATCTTACAAGAAGAAAACAAAATCTCCCCACATCTCCCCTGTCAAACCCCTCAAGAATCTTGCAAGTTTCTGAAGAGACTGAGTAGACTGGGATTATACTCATTGGAATTCAGAAGAATGAGGGGAGATCTTGTAGAAAAATATAAGATTATGATTAGAATAGATAAGGTGGAGGCAGGGAGGTTGTTTATGCAAGCAAGTAAGACTAGGGCTAGAGGGCATCACGTCAAAATAAAGTGAAACAGATGTAGGACTGAGGGCAGGAGGAATTTCTTCACCCAAAGGGTTGTGAATCTGTGGAAGTCCCTGCCCAGTCAAGTGGTTGAAGCTACCTCACTGGCTACCTCAAGGCTAGATAAATTTTTGAACAGTAAAGGAATTAAGGGTTATGGTGAGTGGGCGGGTAAGTTGAGCTGAGTCTCAAAGATCAGCCATGATCTTATTAAATGGCGGGGCAGGCTCAAGGGTCCAGATGGCCTACTCCTGCTCCTACTTCTTATGTTCTTATGTTTCAATCAGGTGACCTCTAATTCTGTAAACACCAATAAATACAGGCCCAAACTCAAGACAATCTGGTCGTACCCAAGATTAACCTTGTGAATGTTCTCTGGACTGCATCCAATGTCAGTACATCTGATAAAGAGTCCAGAACTGTTTGTAATATTTCAGCTGTGATCTACTTAATGCCTTGTGTCATTTTAAGAAGACTTTCCTACTTTTATACTCTATTCTGTTTGAAGTAAGGGCCAACATTCTATTTGCCTTCCTGATCACCTGCTAAACTTTTGTGGTAGCTTTTTTGTAATTTATGCACAAGGACTCACAAATCCCTATATCCTGCATCTCTCTGCAGTCTTTCTCCATTTAACTATCATTCAACTCCCAACGAAATCAAACCTCAATTTTCTCACATTAGATTGCATTTCTTGCCCATTCAGTTAACCTGTCTGTGTCACTGTGCAAATTTGCCATTTGTCTTTTCACCAATTTTTGTGTCAACCTCAAATTTGACAATTATATATTCATTTCCCTCATCCAAGTAATTAATATTACAAGTAATGGTGGCTCCAGCGCTGATCCCTGGGCTTCTCCACTAGTTGCATGTTGCTATCCTGAAAAATATCCCAATCCCAACTCTGATTTATTCCAGTTAAATCAACCCTTTAGATATGTTAATGTAGTAACCCAACACCATGCGTTCTTTTAAATAGCCTAATGGATGGGACATTATCAGATAGGGATGCTCCAAGGGGTGGTGTGGACTTGTTGGGCCGAAGGGCCCGTTTCCACACTGTAGGGAATCTAATCTAATCTAATCTAAACTAATCCTTTTAAAATTCAGAGATACAACATCCACAGTTTCCCCTTCATCTACCTGGCTTGATACCTCCTCAAAGAATTCTAGAAAAAATTTCAAGCATGATTTTCTTTCATAAGGCCACGCTGACTTTGCTGAATTGTGTTGTGCTTCTCTGATTTTACATCCTTTGCAACAGATTCCAACACCTCCCAATTAACAGAAGTTAAGCTAACCAGCCTATTGTTACTGTGATAATGGGAACTGCAGATGCTGGAGATCCAAGGTAACAAAGTGTGAAGTTGGCTGAACACAGCAGGCCAAGCAGTATCTCAGCACAAAAGCTGACGTTTTGGGCCTAGACCCTTCATCAGAAAAGGGTCTAGGCCCGAAACGTCAGCTTTTGTGCTCCTGAGATGCTGCTTGGCCTGCTGTGTTCATCCAGCTTCACACTCTGTCAGCCTGTTGTTACTGTTTTATTGTCTCCTTTACAATTTAAATAAATGTGCTGCAATGACAATTTTCCAAAACTCAAGCCCTTTCCCATTATTTAAAGATTCTTGAAAGATTACTGCCAATATATTCACTATCTCTGTCGCCAGCAGACCATCTGAATCTGTTCTGATTTCCACTGATGTTCAACATTTCAGGAATGTGAGTAACAAATTTGGTTGGAGGCAGCTGATCATTTAAATGGCTAGAAACAAAAACAGAAATTGCAGTCTGGCAACATCTGTGGAGAGAAATCAGAGTTAATGGTTTGGGTGCAGTGACCTCCCTTCAGACCATGAGGAAGGATCATTCGACCCAAAATGTTAACTCTGATTTCTCTCTACAGATGCTGCCAGACCTGCTCAGCTTTTTTCAGTAATTTTTGTTTTTGTGTCTGACTTACAACATCCGCAGTTTTCTCAGTTTTTACTTAAGTGGATAGCTTCCTCAGGAGTCACAGACATGTACTGCAGCCTGGCACGAAGATCCCTCAAACAAAAATGGAAAGTACTGTAATCAAGGGAGGGACTTAAAGATTTCTGGGCTAATTTCCCCATTTCACCATGACAAAAAAACTCGAAGTACTAGTCACTGGAATTCAAATTGTTTTGAGCTATTGGTCTTTATATGGTTCCTAACAAGTGACATGGGTAATAATATTAAATTTCTGACAGCTTTCGGCCCTCATTGAAATTAAGTGTGCACTGTATAAAAGCTAATATGTGATGTATTAATTTCTGCGGAAATTGTCATAAGGGCAATTTGTATAACACTGTAAATTGTGTTGTCTGTGCATTGAATAAATATATAAATATCTGGTGAATTTGCCTCATCCTTTACTTACAAATGCCAATCTGTTACTGATTCATCTCAGTTCAGTCAGTTAAAGTCTTGAATAGTAAAGCATTTATTAAATTTGAGCATTTCCATTGACTGACTGGTAACTGCTCATTTTCAATTGTGTCAATATTATCAAACTCCTTTAGATATTAAACCTTTTGGACCTATTCATATTTTAATGACACATGCTACTTTCTGCCAAACCTTTAGGTTTCTCCAGGTCCAACGTGCTTTCCTGACTGAGAGAACGAGTCAGTGACCTAGCTCCAGTCTTCTGCCAATGTTGCTAATGAGTTGACTCCTGAAGTACATGGCAGCAGCCAGTGATGTGACTTGGCACATTAGATTTTCCTGTTTGCATTGCACGGATGCAGCTGGCGTATTCATTCTCAAATATCGCCGAGATCAAGTGTGATGTGAAAAGTCATGACATGAACATGAATTTTGTAACAATGTGTGCGATCTGTACACACCACCCACTAAATGACACAGTTTGAATATTCAAAGCAAGGAAGTGAGCAAATGAGTAAATTATTCATACTAATACATCCTAGAGGTATTCAAAAAACATAAAAGAGTATTGTTTCATGATGCACTTTGTTGTCTGCGGCAAGAAAATGCAAGACCTATGCTATGCATTTCATTAAACCATTCATATATTTGCATAATTTCCTCCTGTTTACACTCACCCCAAATACAACATTTCAGATTGGTAATCCACTCAAGCACGTGAAAATATTTCCCTTAAAATTCAACAGAATAGCAACTTTGGCCTCTTTTTTCTCCCCTTTGTTTGGGCAACTGACAGATGTTCTTGCCACGTGCCATTCTGCAGTCCTCCAATATAAGCCCAGGAGAGCAAATGAAAGGATGACTCCTGTGGACAAAAGGTGATCCCTGTAAAGTTGTCTCACAAGCCTTCTTGGAGCTTGTAAGATATTCTGTGCTACACGCAAGTCCATGATTAAACTAAAAACCTCATTGAGTAGACCGCCATCAACATTAAGCTCAGCATGGGAAATTGAAGGTTGTTGTGGCTGAAATAAAGGTGGCTAGAGACATGGTGGCCAATGGGCTTGGTCCTGAGAAGGCTCTTGACACTTTACACTTGCTCCTAATTGTGGCAAAGTTTGTTTCTGCCACCAAATAAGCATAGATTAAGTGGGTGACAAGAACACAAATATGCTATCATCTTGACAGTGCATTGTGTGCTAGTGCAATCTCACGACTAACCCTTTTATGGGATTTAAGATTTGCACTCCTATTAATCAGCAGAAGAACATATGTGAGGATATCTATGATCCAACTGAGGATATTATCAACTGACATGATTTTCCCTGTCCATCCAAAGCATTGGAGATGATTGAACCTGTAACTCACTCCATCCTTAAATGAACACTCCTGAGGAGTGCAAAAGCAGCTGTACATATTTCTGCAAGGAGGAGGCAGCTTCAGCATCCTTTGAAATGTCTGTGTGCTGCATGGTCAATGACAAAGTGTTGATACTATGACTCCATTCAGATGGCCATGAAATTGTCCATAACCTCTCAATAGCTACCAAGCAGGCAGTTCAGTTAATTGAACAGTAACCGAGACATAAAAAGCATCATTTTTTCGAAAAAGAGGACCCATCATTTCTGGGATAACAAGGTGTGGAGCTGGTTGAACACAGCAGGCCAAGCAGCATCAGAGGAGCAGGAAAGCTGATGTTTCGGGTCTCTACCCTTCTTCAGAAATGCTATTTTGGGTCTAGACCTGAAACGTCAGCTTTCCTGCTCTTCTGCTGCTGCTTGGCCTGCTGTGTTCATCCAGCTCCACACCTTGTTATCACAGATTCTCCAGCATCGGCAATTCCCCCTATACCCGTAATTTCTATCTTCTTCAGCAGAGTTAATCTACAAGCTTGACCTGCAGTAAGATTTCTGTCTACTTCTGCTCCCTTGTGTTCAATGCATTATACTGCGTGCACCCCTGCAGCTTTCTATTTATTTATTCCAAAGGAGCTGTTAGTTTCTGTGCTGTAGAGTGAAAAGATGAAGAAAACAATGCATCTTCAGGAGGGTTCTCACCCTCTCTATGGCTGCATGAACGAATGAACCTGGCTAATGGGTACAGAGGGTTAATAGCAATGGCATCAGTCTAATAGTAAGGATTGGTACCATTTTAAGTGCAGTTGAACATTTGCCGTTTTGAAGTTTCCCACTGAATTGTCTTCCAGTTTCTCTCCCAAGAAGTGAAGGAATGGGTCAATGTGTCACCTATTGCATGGCTTTGAAAATAATTGACTTTGCTTGGAGTAGTCTGCATGCCTCGAGAAAGAAACAGCAAGTGTGGGCTAGAGGGAGTCAAATTTCTGAGATTTGTGTTCGATATTGAATTTGGAAGGTGATTGTAGTGATGTATAATGGGGGAAGGCTTTTGCTGGAGAAGAATAGAATTGATGGTACTGATGCTAAAACAACACACTGTAGGTTGTACAGAGGCTATGGGAGGATGAAGGAAATGCCTAATGTCAGCAAAAATGTTGCATTCCAACCTTGAACATAGACCCTGGGTTACTTCCCAAACATTATTGATGAATTTACTGTCGTATTCCTAACCCATCACAAGAAAGGAAATCCTCTCTCCTGTTCATTACTTTCTCTGCAGTGACTCCTCTGGTACATCAAATAACAGTAGGCTTTTGGACAGATTCATGCACCGTGAGCAACTCTGAGAAACAAAATAAGAGACATTTGACTGTTAGGCAGGGTGAAGTGACAGTAATGCTGCTGAGGCTGTTAGATCCATAAGACAGAAGAGACAATTGGATCACTGGTGGATTTCCTGGCATTCCAAGTGGTAAATTGGCATGAGAAGCTAAAAATGTTTTGGGTCTATCGCTGACATCCTTTGGTGAACTGAAAGCCCCACAACTTCCTATCTATTTCTGGATTATTCAAACAAAAATTAAACATGTTCCCATCAGAATTCAGTAAACACTAAAATAAAATATAGACATAACTGTAAGAAATTCACAGTAATACCACAATTCATTTTTGTGGCTTATAGTTTAAACAGTTCTTGTGGACTGCAGTTCTCCATCATCCTCATGTTCTTGCTGCTCTCTGCAATGTTCCTTGATATCACGAACATCTATTTCATTCAAACAACAACAAAGCCATGGTTTAAGTAAGATCATGTGAAGAAAAATTGAAGTTCACTCTTTAGCATTTTGGTAAAATGTCCTTTTGGGGAAGATAATACTTTTTAAAGGATTGACTCAAGGAAATACAAATTGATGCCGTACAATGTTGGATCGTAATGAATCATACAGATTTCTACTGCCATGAAATAAATAACATCCTGAAGTTTCATTCCCTACTTCAGTTACATTAAATAACCACAGTTCAGCTGTGCACATGCACAATTATTCCTCCTTAATTCTGTACTGCTTTTCTAGCAGGTTAATACTGATATGTTGCTCATGTGGAAATGAACTGTCTAAACCAGTCCAAAAGTAATCTGACTGGAAAAATCTTGCTCCTTCTTTCTCAAATACCGTTAAAGCCGCAGGTGATGGTTTACTCTGGTGTTCATCTTGATTTTGAATTATTTTGTGGTCAGAGCCTACTCTAACAGGATGTCTTTGTGTGCCTTCCCTGCAAAGCCATGGGCACCACATCAGACATGTGGTCAATCCAAGTACTTAGCCATCTGTGACTCCCATATTACCACTGTGTTTGCCAACCATGACAGCAGGCATGTCAGATTTTCACAACTGAATTAAAATAAAACAGTGTCTATTCACAACAAAATATCACTGCAATACTGTGAAAATGGAGACAGTTTTTTTTTTCTCAGCAATCCTTTCAAACATTTCTCCTCTGATGTTAAAAATTAAGTACTTCTGATCAAATGCTGTTGTCAGCTCTAGATTTAACCTGTCTGTCTCTCTCACTTTCTCCCCTTGTGCTCATGGCAGCACTCTCATTTTCAAACCACCCATAAATATTATTCATAATTTCCCTTCCCTTCAAATCATTGGCGCAAGCTTCATCCCACTTTTTTCTCTCTATTATAATCTAGTTCATTCTGTTGCGATCCAGATTTCCTTCTCTTTTTCTGCTACCATTTAACTTTCTGTTCTGCTTCACTACTCTCCACTCAACACTTTCCCCTTTCACTTGTTATTCATGTACTCCAATTCTTTCCTTTGCAGACAGCTAGAAGAACTAAAGGCTTTGTTGACATTCTAGTCCTTGTTGGTAGACTCTCAGTTCCAGATCAGAATACACAGTAACTTCCATCCACTCTGATATTTGTTGTATTGGAATGTGCTTGTCCTCCACAGGGGTTGTGAGGGAGCTAGAAAGGCAGAAAAAGTTGGCATCAGAAGTGGATAAGGCTGCAACCTTTTTGAAGAGATGAGCAGACTTGAAGGACTGAAAGATTCACTCCTGCTTCAAGGTTCTATCTTCCTACATTCAGTTTATTTCTAACCTCTCTCTTTATGATCACCGGAATCTGGTTGTTTGCACACCAGGCAGGTCCTAGCCCTTTTCTTTTGATCTTCTTACTTAAAAAAGGACTCATTTACACGAGAAGCAATGCAGAGATGGTGCGCGACACTAATTCCTGGAATAAGAGTGTTTTCTTATGATGAGATTGATGAGTATCCATTGGATGTGTACAAAAAAGAAAAAAAAAAGAGGTCTTCCTGAAATGTATAAGATCCCAAGGGTCATGACAGAGTGGATGCTGAAAGGATGTGGGCCCTTATGGAAAGAAAAGGACTAGGGAACACAGTTTTAAAATACAATGGGTTTCCTAAGATAAAGGAGTCATCTTTTTCTCTTAGCCTGAGATATTCTCTTCCTCACAGAACAGTGGAGGCAGACTTACAAATATTTTTGACTAATATAGGAGTCAAAATGTCCACCTAATAGATGGGAAAATGGAATTGAGACCATATTCAGATCACCCATTATCTTTCCAAACTATCCAGGCTTGAGGGGCAGAATGGCCTACCCTTAATCCTAATTTGTAGATTCTAAGCAGATTCATGTGCAAACAGGTGGCAAGCTTTGCATACCATGAGAACAAATTTGTCACTAGAATATATAAAAAAAAGGGAAGCTGACTTAAGGTTAACTGTGAAAGCCAGTGACCAAATTTCAGGAGTCTCAGAGAACAGGCAATACAGATTTTTATGTTTGAACTTGCGAGCAATTGCAGACTATCCATTTATGAAATGTTTGTAAAACATAAAAAATGTCACAGCGAAGCACTGGATTTCAATTTATTTTCTGCTCCGAATTTCCATCTCAATCAGCTACAGCACATTGGAATCAAGGCGGGACAACAGTAGAGTGCTGAAGAGTCCTTCTCTTTCATTTCATATTCTACATTAGTTGTCTTAAAGCATAGCTGTACCAGTTTATCTCAAAAAAAAATTACCAACCATGAGAAGAATTTATCATTCATCACAGGCTTGGTTCCTGACATTTCTTAGAAGCAATCTCACTTTACTTCCACATCCACCCATCCACCACCGACCCCTACCAATACGTAGATGGCACAAGACAGTATATATTACCACAGCATTGTTTATTATCTGATTCTATTCACCTATCTGAAATTGTCAAAGTTAAAGGAATCTTGTGTGCAACAGAGTTTTAAAGAAAAGAATTGGCTTAACCGTTACTCTATCAAAATGCTTAACAAAATAATAAACATATTAACTACTACAAATTAACCATTTCAATATAGTAGCATCTCATTAACACACCCTTGGCAAAGGCAAATTCAGTAAAATAGATTGTCTCATGTGCAATTCAGTTCTCCCGAGGAGAACTGAATCTTTTAGCTGTAACAGAGAGAAGAATAACTGTGCCTTTTATTATTTGGACATTGTGGTGGGTGCTCACTATTTGTGGTTCAAATAGATGTAGCAAGACTTATTCATGGGATCATCATATTTCATAAAAGCAGGTTTTCATGGAATACTTATTGTAGTACAGAGAAGGCCTAGTGTTGTTTTTTTTATCTGTTAGGCTGAAAGACACAATTCTATCCTATATTCTTAATTTCACTAGACCGAGAGGGTGGTTTCAGTTGGAAGCTCAGGGCCATTTCTGATAACAAGATACTTCATGCTCAGACCATTTAATATAAATGTTGGGACATACATGTTGCAATTGCACAGGGCATTGGTGTGGCCACTTTTGGAGCACTCAGTTCAGATCTGGTTGCCCAGCTAATGAAGGATGTCATTTAATTGGAGAGGGTGCAGGATTTATTTATAAGTATGTTACCAGGACTGAAGAGTTTGAATGATAAGAAGAGACTGGATAGACTAGGACTCCTTTCACTGGGGCATAGGATCTTATAGAGGTTTATAAAAACACGAGGGACATACATAAGGCGAACAGCAAAGACCTTTTCCCAAGGGTAGGGGAGTTCAAAATTAGAGAACATAATTTTAAGCTGACAGGAGAAAGATTCGAAAGGGACCTCAGGGTTTTTCACACAGAGAGTGGTTGGATTATGGAACAACCTGCCAGACGAAATGTTGGTTGCAGTTGGTTATAACATTTGAAAGACATTTGGAGAGGTACATGAATGGGAAGGGTTTTGATGGATACGGGCTAAACGCTGGCAAATCGGGTTAGTTTAGTTTGGGAAACTTGGTCGGCATGGACAAATTGGACTGACAGGTCTGCTTCCGCGCTGTATGACTTGATGAGAGGGAATATCAAAAAAATACACTAACTGATCAGATGCTGTGCATCTCAAAGTACCATGCAGAGAAATGGTTATTTGCCTTGTGTGAAGGACAACTAGAAGAAATAGAACATAGAACATAGAGCATTACAGCACAGTACAGGCCCTTCGGCCCTCGATGTCGTGCCGACCTGTCGTACCGATCTGAAGCCCACCTAACCTACACTATTACATGTACGTCCATATGCTTATCCAATGACGACTTAACTTTACAAATGAAAATTCCAGAACCTCAAGCACAAACATAACAAATTCACTCCAAATCCAAAGAAGCAAGGCTTCAATTATTACCCAATTCCCAGTTGGCCTGAAAATGGTGGACCACTGCAAAATCTGTTAAGAGTCAAACACATACTGTGGGACTCAAGGCACATGCAAGTCTAATTTTTTTTTTAGATAGAGGTTTAGATTATGCCTACCACCTGTGTGAAATACCAAAGAGAAAGACTGCTTTCAGGGAAGGAGGTTATTGACAGCAGGAAAAATGTTAGGCTTACTCCACATGTTCAAGAATCATTCTTTCCTCTGGCCCTGATGACCTTATATGAATCCATTTATGGTTTGCTAGAGGTGAGAGTTTATATACATACATGATGCACCTAGCAGTAGCACTGACACTTTGAAATAATGCCGTGAGATCTTTTAAATTCATTCAAGCAGACAGGTGGGGCCACAGTTGAAGATTCCATCCAAAATGTGGTACCTTCACACTGCAATGCTCCAGCAAATCACTAAGAAATGTTAATGTCTGACTAACATGAACAAATGAGCAGCAGAGATGTATGAATTTATGTAACACTTCAGAAATTAGAAGAAAATGAGCGCAGTCTGTCTGAAAGCTATGAAAAGCATAGGGGAAAAAGCAAAAATCACATAATTTCGAGACAGTTCATCAGACATGGTTTGGCTAGAATATAACGACAGGAGAGTGCTGGATAAAACAAAAATACAGTTGCAAATCCATTGGCCCACTCAGCAAGTTCAGCTAACAATGTCTGACAAATGATTTATAGCAAAATAAATGGCTTTTATGTGCTATCTGCATTTGCTACCAAACCTATTTTCACATAGCTCAGCATAGTTAGTTACCTGAGAAATTCTATATAATGAAACAAACCAGTTTGCTGGAGAAATTGCTGCAGAGATATATCATTGTCAGGAATGCAGCTATCCCTTCAATATCCTCTATGAACAAGCAGGCAGAAAGTTTGATTTAATGAATTATCATATAGGCTGCAAGCAAATAATTATTGAACCATCCTTTAACACTTGAAATATTAATTTTGAGCTACAGCTGAAACTTTTGAACTTTTTCTTAAATCTAGTTGTTTTTAAGTTTTCTTTTCAAACTGTATTTAAGTTCACTAGAACAGCAGAAATTTTTCCATTTAAGATGTATTATTTGTATTCACATTGTATTGTGCAGATATTGTTCAATACTGTGGAAAAGGGCAACTGAGACAGATAGCAATTTATCATACTTTGTCTTCTTCACTGAATTATGTGTTCTATATACTACAAGATTGTATTTGTCAATTTATTTGGAAAATGCAATGTAATAAGATCAAAATTCCATTCATCTGCCTTTTTTTTCATTTGTTACAATTTGACACCAAATGTTAACAGCCTACCTGCTCTCACATGTAATGTTAATGGAAAACATGTTTAGTTACCTTAAATTCCTGACCAAATCAAAATTATTACTGTGAAGATTCTTTCCTGTCTGTGCTAAAATTAATTAAACACAAAAATCTCCACTTGTCCACCTCAGTAGAGTTAAAGGTTATGTACATTTTACATTTTCATCTGTAAATTTCCTTAATGATGCTGTTGGATGGGTGTTAGAGGATGAGCAATTTTGCAGTAGACATGTATCTCCTGGTATTTAGTTCAGGCACAGTATTTAATGCTATTTCGAAGACAGTGCATAGGTAGAATTTAACGCCCACTTCTTTTGTGAGTTTGATGTTGGGGGATAATCAATCACATGGAGAGTGGCGACCCTTTGCTGTCCTGCCTCCATCCTCATTTTGAATCCATCACAGGAAGATCTGTTGTCACACCCTTAAATGGGTAATTAATGCCTCATTCAGTCTTTATCCAGCTTCTGCTGTTGTTAACCCAGAAGCCAGAAAGCAAACTCTGTTGTGGTTGCTTGTGGACCCTGAACAAGGTTATGAGGTGGGTTAGGGAAGGTGTCACTCATTCAAAGGTGAGTTCAGCTCTCAATGTCTGATAAAGGATTTATCGCATAATAAATGGTTGTTATGTGCTATCTGCATCTGTTACCAAAACAATCTCATGTTGGTCAGTTTAACGGGAGATATGCCGTCTTGCTTTCACTCACTTGTGCATTGCACCATTGACAATCCTTGTCCTTTTGGGGGTGTGATACCAGCAATAGCCATCACATCACAGGTGGCACTGCCATGCAATGAGAAACTGCCAATAACTTTCTGGTGAGCAGCTCTCAGAAAGTGGAACTTTTACCCTGAGATCCTGATCCTGGTGGGAGCCCATTGCTACCCAACAACCTAGCTCAGTAAACATTCCCAAAAAGAGGTGACTTGGCAGTCTTTCTGACTCTTCAGTTAAAAAAAAAGACACCGTCACCTCCATTAAATGCTGCCCCATGTCTGCGACTTTGGTTAGGCCACAGTGCACCGTTGGAAACCCAGAAGAAAAATAGACACACTAACGGCTGAATCTGGTACTATGGAAGACTAACAAACATGACAATGGGAGACTAACTGAAATGGCTCACAGAGGCCAGTATCTTGTTACCAAGCCTTTCTGTATTTACACGTAAACAATCCTTAACTACTAGTTAGCTCCCAGAATGTCAGTATCTCTTATGCTTCCCTTTTTATATGTCAGCCAGGCCTCCGTGATTGGACCAGATTAACAGCCCCAAATAGGGAATTCATATTCTACTTTTTTTTTGCATTTTCTTAATGAAAATGTTAAAGGTCTGCATCTGAATTTTTATTTTAAAATTTGAAATAGTGAAATATAATGATTGTGTTAATCCAAAACTGAAATAACAATAATCAAGCTTAATATATCTGTAAAATGTGTGGTGTTTTAATCTTAATAGAGATTTTTGAGATCTAGAAAATGTAAACTGAACTTCTCAGGGCCATTGAGGGCAGACAATAGAATTTATGAAGTTAATTCTCACTCAGTATATTGTGGAATGTCAATCATGCAGCCTCTGGAGAAACAGTCAAGGCCCAATTTCCGCAGAGTCAGAAGGGGTCAGAAAAGGAACTTGTATTATATGATGTCCAATCTCTAACCTCATGACAGTCACTATACTAACAATGTGCTTATCCATGTATTAATTCATTCAAGATTTCTAGTCACTGCGATATTATGCTTATTACATTTTACCATTATATAGATGATAGATATATCTGCCCAAGAGCAACTTGCATTCATTCAGTACCAGTAACACAGAAAAATTATTAACTTAAATGCTGAATGAAATCATAATGAAATAATATATGTGAAAAAAAACAATTGCATGGCAAACAAGTATAAATTAGTGTAATAAGTCAACAGTTACAAAAAATGTGAAGTGCAATTTGTATGAAAACCCTAAATAGGAAAATAGAGGGATGATTAGAAATTGCATATGTCGAAGATGGATTCTTTGACCCAGGCTGGTTAAAGTATGTAACAAATCAGAGCGCAAAAAAAATTCATTACCTTTGTGGATCCATTGGCCTACTCGATGTTTAAGGCTAATAATGTCTGACAGATAATTTATAGTAAAATAAATGGCCTGGAAGGGCTGGCAAACCTATCTTCACACAGCACAGAGGGATAGTTACCTAAGAAATTAGACCTAATGAAACCAAGCAGTTGACTGGATATGTTGTTACAGAGATATGTCATTGTTGGGAATGTAGTTTCAGCTTCAATATTCTTTACAAATATGGGGGAGGAGAGGACGGTTAGTTCAGTTTTAGTGGGACATCACATTGGCTGCAAGCAAATAACCATTGAACCGTCTGTTAACACCAAAAGCACTAATGTTCCCTTTACCTTGAAACTTCTGAACTTTTTTCTTTATGTAATTGCTGCAAAATATCTTGAAATAAAAATTGAAGCTCACAAGTCATGAAAGAAAGAAAGTCTTCCATTTAAATTTCTCCTCTAGAGACCGAAGCCAAATTTTAAACAGTCAATTTGGTACTTTTGCCTCCCTTGTACGACATAGGAAACACAATGAACAATTTTCAGAAGGTGAACTTGCACAAGCAGAAAATGTGATCTTTTTGAGTTTTCTACCCAAAGGCAGATTATATGAAGATTTCCTGTACCTATCCCTGGTTGACACACTCCTGACGTGTGGCCACATCCTCTGGATTATATGTCATTGATGTCTAGCAGGTTCAATTTCCATTATTTTAGTTCTTAATGATTGGAATTTCAAGATGAAATATCTGTCAAACCCATTCCTAATGTTCCTTACTGAGTAAAATTATAGTCGGCAATATTAACTTAAAATATTTAAGGAAGCTAATTGTAACCCAACAGAAAGGATTTCCATTTGTAAAGTAAGTTTTATGGAGCTGGTGACCAGCCAAATCAATCTTCCTGTTTCTACCTGCGGAGCAGCTTCCTTCTCTCTTCTTACTTTCTTCTCCTGCTGTCACTCCTTCCTGTCTGTATTTTGTCCAACCCCCCAGCCTAATGCTGACAATTTTTGTTTAGAGTCAGCATTGCTGTGGGTTTTTCCTTCAGGAGCCAGGTACTCAGGAAGAATCAGGAGATTGGCACTCAGTGATGATGCCTCTTTAAACAGCCAGTGCAGGGACAATAGGATGAATGGCCTCTTTCCATGCTGTAACAACTCTGTGATTCAAGTGACTGCAGTGATCCAATTAGATTCTGGGTGACTCTGTCCATTGTGGCCACAGTTTATTGTGATCTCACTGGTTTCATAGTTAGGTCCTAGCTTTTGTTGATTATTTAATATAACAAGACATGTCAAAATAGGTGAGACAGTCGATTTCAATATTTCATCCTGCTCGATGGTTCAGCAATGCAATTTTGTTCCCAGGTCAAAGTGTCATCTGCAGTTTTCTAAGGTTAATTTAATTGTTCTCAGATCATTGATTTGTTTGAGGTCTCTGGCAATTATTCACCAAACCAGGGTAAACTCTCCTGAGATAGTAAGAACTGCCGATGCTGGAGTCAGAGATAACTCAGTGTGGAGCTGGATGAACACAGCAGGCCAGGCAGCAACAGAGGAGCAGAAAAGTTGATGTTTCGGGTCGGGACGCTTCTGATTTCTTTTACCAGGGTGAAGAGACAGCCTACCTCATTAACGAGGCATGGGATTCAGGGAAATTTGGCTGTTTGGACATAAAACTGGCCACCCAATAGAAGACAGAGGGTGGTAGTAGATGGAAAATATTCAACCTGGAGCTCGGTGACCTGTGGCATGCTGCAGGGATCTATTCTGGGACCTCTGCTCTTTGTGATCTTTATAAATGACTTGGATGAGAAACTGGAAGGGTGGGTTAGTAAGTTTGCCACACAACGTTGATGGAGTTGTGGACAGCTTGGAGGGCTGTTGTAGGTTGCAATGGGACATTGACAGGATGCAGAGCTGGGCAACAAAGTGCCAGATGGCATTCAACCCAGAAAAGTGTGAAGTCATTCATTTTGGAAGGTACAATTTGAATGCAAATTACAGGGTTAATGACAGTATTCTTGGCAGTGTGGAGGAAGAGGGATCTTGGGTCCATGTCAATCGTTCCCTCAAAGTTGTGACACAAGTTGATAGGATTGTAAAGAAGTCATATGTTGTGTTGGCTTTCATTGGCAGAGGAATTAAGTTTAAGAGCCGTGAGGTCTATATGCAGCTCTATAAAACCCTGGTTGGATCACACTTGGAATATTGTGTTCGGTTCTAGTCACCTCATTACTGGAAAAATGTGGAAGCTTTAGAGAGAGTGCAGAGGAGATTTACCAGGATGCCTGGACTGGAGGACAGGTCTTATGAGGAAAGGTTGATGGAGCTAGGTCTTTTTTTATTGGAAAATAGAAGGATGGGAGGTGAATTGATGGAGGTTTACAAGATAATGACAGGCATAGACAGAGTGGATAGTCAGAGACATTTTCCCAGGGCAGAAATGACTATTACAAGGGTTCATAATTTTAAGGTGATTGGAGGACGGTCAGAGGAGATGTCAGAGGTAGGTTCTTCACACAGAGAGTGGTGGGCGTGTGGAATGCTGCCGGCAATGTTACTGGAGTCAGATACTTTAGAAACTTTTAAACAACTCTTGAATTGGCACATGGAGGATAGTAAAACGTAGGGCGTGCAGGGTAGATTGACCTTAGTTCGGATAATAGGTTGTCATAACTGTGGGCTGAAGACCCTGTACTGTGCTATACTATTCTATGTTCTATGTTCTATGAATGGAGATTATACTCCATGCTGTTGATGTTAATTTGATCTACATATTTGCCATCTATACTAGCTGTCTAGCCAATTGAGTGAACTAACCCCAGACAAATATGATCACAGTAATCTGTTTTGATTATGTTGATTGAATGTTCAGCGTCAGTGGAGGCACAATGAATAAATCCCCTGCTGTTTTTCAAACTGATGGCATTGAATCTTTTGCACTTAACCTGAAGCCAATGACAGACTCGACAAGGGAATACATACAATTGATACTCACTGATTAAGAAAAGGATATAAATAGGGTATATTTTGTACATGTAAATGCTGAAATCCATCCACTTGGGTTATGTGCTACTGATTCGGAAATAAAACCTACGATTGGAAGTAGGTTCGCTAAATTAAGCAGCCCTGCTAAATGTATCTGTTAAAATTGTATCTTTGTGGACTCCCAAACTGCATGGAATGGATGGTCATTTGTTGAGTCAACCTGAGCACAGAGGGCTTGTTTATACAGTTATGCAATGGATTATCATTATGCATGATTGACTCAATTCTAAAACCAACTAATAGATGTATCTCAGCAATGTAGGTTTACACAGCAATGAATGGATCTGTGAGATTAGGTTGATTGACAGCTCTATGGAAATTTAATATTTTGAAGTGTTTTGACTTTTTTTGTCGCTCTTCATTATTACAGATTTAGAAGCACCTAAGGGGAGAGAATGCCCATCATTTTGCTTTTCACTGAATCTTTCACACTCAGGGAGTGCTTTGCCCACAGATTTTGTGCAGAGATATTGTTTTCAGTTTGTTTCCTACCACAACAATATGTTAATGTGCCGTAGATTTTACTAGCAAGCTTCTTTTTTACACTTTAATTCTCACCCCTACTGACTTAGTTCTACTGCAGGTGGTAATTTGTGCAGGATTCTCATGTTGATGTTTGGCATTGATGCTAAACATTTGAAGTGCAAAGGTATCTCAAATGAATATACTTGGATAGTTTCCAGTATCTTGGCATCACTGTGTCTCTGAACTATTTGGTAATGTTAGATCTGGCTAACGGACAGTCAATGAACGGGGTGTTCTGATTAAATTTGATCAGGGCCCTGTCTCTAATCTCTGCAACTCTATTACTTTTTGAATGATAAACACGGTGTCAGTGATGATATTTTAGACATTCTGAAGACACATTTTCACTCTTTTCCACCAAAGTGTCATCAGAAAGACTTTGGAAAATAAGGGAAAACATTGTAAATGCTGTTCCAAACCCAGAGTCAGAAAATCAAATTCGAGGCAAACAAGAAAGAAAAGTCTGTTGGAAATTCATTCATAAATTCTCTTCTTTCATTATCTCTGATTACAGTTGTCTCCTAAAGTAATAACATAGTCTCTGTAAAAGACTCTTGTGGCGCAGTGGTAGTGTTCCCACCTCTCAGCTTAAGTCCTCAGTTCAAGTCCTATCTGGTTCATTAAGCAAAAAATATATGGCCTGTAACAGGTTGAATAAACTGTTACAATGCTAATACTAAGCAAAGTAATTGTGGAGTAAAGTTTAAAAAAATTACAAAAGTCATTAATGAATGGAAAACTAAGATACAAATGGAAAATCAAAACTTGAAAACTCTTGGCAGTTTTGATTACATTTCTAGAGAGAGAAACTGTTCAATTTTCATGTTAACAACCTTTCATAAGAACTGATAGATTTGGTAGAAAAGTAAAATTTCTGGAGATCAAGATTATGGTGAAAGAAATCTCTGGTGGTATATCATAATGAAGTTGCTGAACCATGGTAGCCTCTGCTACAGAAGCAACAAAGTTGTGAAACCATGTGTTAAATACAATAATTCACATTTATGCATATTCAAGTACTTCTACCATCACAGAAAGTGCTGTAATATCATGTGATGCAGAAGCCTTCTTCATTAGATTAGAACAGTCAGTTAACACGTAAGCTGGAACTACAAGATGACTTATACACTTAATGGTAACATCCTAGTGTTACTGACCAAAGAGACCTTGGAGTGCAGGTTCATAGTTCTTTGAAGGGGGAGTCACAAGTAGACAGGATAGTGTCCAATTTTGGGCCCCACATCTCAGGAAGGACATACTAGCCCTGCAGCGTACCCAGCGGAGATTCACATGGACGATCCCTGGAATGGTAGGTTTAAAGTATGGTGAATGGCTAAGGATTCTGGGATTGTACTCATTAGAGTTTAGAAGGTTGAGGAGCGATCTAATAGAAACTTACAAGATAATGCATGGTTTAGAAGGGGACGCTAGGAAGTTGTTTCCGTTGGGCAGGGAGACTAGGACCCGTGGGCACAGCCTTAAAATTAAAGGGGGGAAATTTAAAACTGAAATGAGACGACATTTCTTCAACCAGAAAGTGGTGGGCTTGTGGAATTCATTGCCACGGAGTGTGGTGGACGCCGGGACAATGGATGCCTTCAAGGCAGAGATCGACAAATTTTTGATCTCAGAAGGAATCAAGGGCTACAGGGAGAGTGCAGGGAAGTGGAGTTGAAATGCCCATCAGCCATGATTTAAATGGCGGAGTGGACTTGATGGGCTGAATGGCCTCACTTCCACTCCAATGTCTTATGGTCTTATGAAGGAGGCATTTGTCTTTATTGCCCAGTGCATTGAGTATAGGATTTGGAAGGTCATGTTACACTGAACAGGACATTGGCTCGGCCACTTTTGGAATATTACATTCAATTTTGGTTTTCCTGCTAGAGGAAAGATGTTGTTAAACTTGAAAGGGTTCAGAAAAGATTGACGAGGATGTTCCCAGAGTTAGAGTGTTTGAACTGCAGTGAGAGGCTGAATAGGCTTAGGCTATTTTCCCTGGACCATTGGAGGTGAGGGGGGAGGTCTGAGAGGGATTGTTAAAATGATGAGGGGGATGGATAGAGTGAATAGCCATGGTTTTTCCCCAGGGTAGAGTGGTTCAAAACTAGAGGGCATGTTTTTAAGGTGAAAGGAGGAAAAATTTAAAGTGACCTGAGGGACAACGTTTTCATGAAGAGGGTGGTGCATATATAAAATGAGTAGCAAGATGAAGTGGTGGAGGCTGGTACAATTACAACAATTAAAAGGCATCTGGATGGGTATATGAATAGGAACAGGTTAAAGGGATATGGGCCAAGAGAGGCTAGATTAGATTAGGATGTCTGGTTGGCTCAGATGAGTTGGACTGAAGGGTTTGTTTCCATGACATGTGACTCTATGATGCAATGTACTGAGATACACTGAAAAGTATTGTTTTATGTGTTTAGAGATATATTTCTTACAGGTATAGCACAGTGTGGAGCTGGAGAAGCGCAGCAGGCCAGGCAGCAGGAGGAGGAGCAGGAAAGTTGACGTTTCGGGTTGGGACCCTTCTTCAGAAGTCAGGGAGATCTGATCAATACAACAGTCAAGATCTATTAGATCTTCCCTCAACCTTCTAAACTCTAATGAGTACAATCCCAGAAATAAATAGAGAGAAGAGGGGTAGGGTTGGGGAAGGTATATGAGCTGGTGGAGACCGCTGTCTCCGCAACTCCCTCGTCCGCTCCACACTCCTCACTAGCCCCGCCACCCCGGCACCTTTTCCTGTAACCACAGGAAGTTCTACAGCTGCCCCGACGCTTAGCTCCTCACCTCCATCCAAGGAACCAAAAACATCCCACCTACCTTTCCCCACCCCTCCTCTCTCTACTTATTTCAGAGCTCTCTTCACCCTCTCCCATTTCTGAAAGAGAGTCCCAACCCGAAAGGTCAACTTTTCTGCTCCTCTGATGTTGCCTGGCCTGAAGCATTCCTCCAGCTGCACACTGCGTTGTCTTTTCCTCCAGCATCGGCAGTTCTTACTATCTCTGGAATCATTTCTTATGTATGTACGTCTGGGTAACAGAACAAAATGTAGGATAGAGAGTTACAGCTACAGAGAAGCTGCAGAGAAAGATAACTCTAATACATGAGAGTTTATTCAAAGGCCTGATAACAGCAGGAAGAAGCTATTCTTGAATTTATTGGTCTGTGTTTTCAAAGTTTTGTATCATCTGCACAATGGAAGCATATAATGGGGGTCTTTAATTATGTTGGCTACTTTCCTGAGGCAGTGGGAAATGTGGACAGAACCAATGGAAGGAAGGCTGATTTGCATTATACTGTGTTGCATTCACAACTCTGTAATTTCTTGTGGTCTTGGGCACAACAGTTGTCATACCAAGCAAAGATACATCAGAATAAGATGTTTTCAATGGTGCATTAATACAAATTGGAAAGAGTCATTGTAGACATGCCAAATTTCCGTAGCCTTCTGAGGAAGTAGAGGCGTTGGTGTCCTTTCTTGACTGTTGTATTGAAATGGATGCGCCAGGATGGATCTTTGGTGATATTTACACCTAGGAAATGCTCGGACATTTCCACCTCAACACTATTGATGTTGACAGGAGCATGTCCTCCATTCTGCTTCCTGAAGCCAATGACCAGCTCCTTCATTTTGCTGATGTTAAGGGAGAGATTGCTGTTTGTGTACCATGCCACTATGCTACTATATTTTTTCTGCAGTTTATCTCATCATTGTTTGAGATCCAAAGCACTACAGTGATGTCAGCAGCAAGGTTATAAATACAGTTAGAACAGATTTGGCCCCATAGTTATGAGGGTATAAGGAGCACAGTAAGGGGATGAGTACACAGCCTTGCAGGGCGCCAGTGTGGAGGATTATCATGGAGGAGGTGTTGCCATCTATTCCTACGGAATGCGGTCGGCAGTTTAGGAAGTCGAGGAACCAGTTGCAGAGGGCAACCAATGTCCTAGGCCTCGGAGTCTGGAAATAAGTTTGGCTGGAATTCTGGTGCTGAAGGCAGGGCTAAAGTCAATAAGCAGGAGTAGGTGTCCTTGTTGTCCAGATGTTTCAGGGAATGGTATCTGTCATGGATCTGTTGTGCCAGTGGATGAGTTGTAGTGGATCAAGGTGATCAGGGAGACCAGAGTTGATGTGTGCTAATTTGCAGTTAATAAGATCACTAGTGAGTAATAATCTCGCCTCACAATGTGAACTTAGCTGAAAGATGCAGAGACTTGTTCCTGATGTCAAAATAGATCTCGCTGGACTCTCTTGCGTGATTCTGCCACATGTCTCACCGTAGCCTATGTCATTCAGGCAGTCATCAAATTTGCCCATTGACTTTAAATACTTGTTTAAAAAAATAATTAAACCCATTTTCAGCTGAATTAATAAATGTTTAACAATTGACCACATTTAAATATCACAAGGAATATTTTACGGATCTAATATTGGTTTCAGGAACAATGTTTTTTGTGGTGCTCCTAGCTGATTTCTGTTGGCAGATTTGCATTTGGTGATATGCAAATATGTTTTTTTGTGAAAATCTCTGTGAGGAGATAGCATGGGTGTGCGAGCTAGTGGCAAAGCTCTTTAAAACAATGCCACATTTGGAATTTGTGCCCTAATCACTAATTGCATCCAGAGTGTAATCTCTACTCTCTGATTTATGTGCCTTGTGCGACTAAATTTAAGCTGAATCTAGTCAGTAACTTGCATATTGAAAATAAGGCAGCTGCATTTCAAAAACAGTGTCAATCAGACCTTTCCCCTTCACTGCATCAGCTATTAGCTCAAATTTATTCTGATCCAGTTTCATCTGACTCTGAACTATAACATGAATTCACAGTTTTCTCATGAGCAATGTATCTACTTCTGGAATAAATAATATTTTAAATGAGCAAATTTTATGAAATATAGTTATATTAGGATTCTGAAATGACTTTTGTTGAGGAGTGCATTACGCATCACCTGATACAATGATGACACGTGGACCGAAGTGTCGGGATAGAGCTTTGGAAGGAGTAAGATAATACTTTGAGGTCTCATTCTTGGCCTCCGTAAGAATATTCATTGTATCAAAGTAACTTATACCTAGTTAGTAGCATACAATAAACTGCAGCCTGTTTAAGACAGAGGTTTTCCTATTGGATTACCAGGTGGTCTCCTCCTACACCAATTGACCAAGAGCTCTACCAGGAGAATAGATGGTGCTAATGACATTGCATGATGACCTGTGATGAGGATTCTTCATCCAACAAACGTGTAGAGCAGAACTGTTTCTCAATTATATTTTATACATTGCTATATTAAAATGTAACTTGAACAACTAACTGAATCCATTGACCCGACTATTCATTAAATTTTCCAGAGTGTGCTTGAGCAGGTTTGATCGGGAGAAACTGGTTGTAAATTTGGATTCATTTGCCTCCATGCTTCAATGACCAACATAAATTATGGGTCACAAAAATTAGTTGAGAAAATAAAACTTCTCACAAATGTGTATTAAGTGCAGATGTCCTTGTGTATTGGCAATATTCTGAAATGCATCTTCCAGATGCAAGCGCACAAGTGGGCAACATGTCTGTCACATTGATTCATTTATACATGCAATAGTTTAATGCCAGGAAATTTTAATGTTTTAGCAATGTAACATTGCAGATATGATTTATTCAAGTGCAGAATGTGCTTTCTGTCAACATACCATTTCAATATATTTTAAAGCATCATGCCTCAAGTTGTAGCTGGTTGAGCTGATGAATGTTGTTTTGTAATGCTACCCTTTGTCAATCAGGGGATGCCTCCATGCTTTCAGATTTTCGGGCCTGAAGATTCTGCAGGGGGGCACCTGCTTGCTGTGCATAACGTCAACAGGAGACTCGCAAAACCCAGGCAAATGATATTCTTGCTTTTATGTTGCTCTCAAAGCCATTTTGCCAAATAACCCACAGATCTTGCTTGCTATTCCATATTAGGAATACCAGTGTTATTTTGGACCATTCTCTTCCAATCACTACCATAGGCAAATAGTTTACTGCTACTGTTCTAATCATTTCTGGATGCAAAATAAACTTAACTTTCTTTTGAAAAATGTGTTTGTGTTCAGGCAGCACAGTGGCTTGGTGGTTAGCACAGCTGCCTCACTGGTTTGATTCCACCCTCGGGTGACTGTCTGTGTGGAGTTTGCATATTCTCCCAGTGTCTCTGTGGGTTTCATCCAGTTGCTCCCGTTTCCTTCTACAGTCCAAAGACTGTCTTGACTGCCCTCTGATCAACTGGAGATAGATAATAAATGCTGGACTAGCCAGCGATGCCCACATCTCGTGACTGAATAAAAGAAAATAAATTGTCACCCATAAACGTGTGAGGATTTTTTAAGTACTGGTTGAATCAAAATAACTATGTCTTTATCACTGACTGTTGGTGAGTCAATGAAAATAGACTGAGAGAGCATTGGATTGTCAGTGGCAGAACTATGAAATAGTGACAGAATTGTGTTTTAAAATGTCTGGACATGTAAGAGTTACAACCTTGTTATCATTGCGGGTGAACAAATGCTACACATTGTATTGTAGCCTGCATCTCACTGAGGAGCAGAAAAGTCAGAGAGTAAATATATTCCAGGCTTTGAAGACAGACATTGAACCTTCCACAATTCCACCTTCCACAAACAATGTTCCTTATGAACTTAATTCAGCATCAGAATTCCAACAAAGAAGAGGAATGTAGATGACATTGATTGTATTAATTTTACCTGAATCCTCTGAGTTTAGACAATGAAAAATGATCTAATCAGAAATAAAATTGTCGTAGACAATTAAGGGATATGGCCATGTGAGCACACCTGCTGGGAAAGGATAACAATATTTCCAAGGAAACTTATCAATCTGAGCAGAGTCTCCAAACTTGTCAATCAACAGCCACAGTGCATTTATTGGAGAACAGTCAAGGCTTTGCATTAGCGGGTCGTCATTCTAGGAGATCAATAGGTTTGGGCAAAGGAAGAAGTTCTCGCAGAAAAACTAGCAGAAAGAGCAAGGCTAGAGAACAGAAAGTACGTATTGTGGAAGGCATCACACAAAAATAGGAAGCATGTTTTGTGTGGAGAAAGTAATGCTGTCACTGTAAGAATCTCAAACATTTTGCACACAAGCATTTAGCAAAAAAGAAACAAAACGGATATACAAAGATGTCTCCTGGATGGAAAGCTGAATTCTGAAAAAACGTTTCACATGGTCAGCAAGTGACTCAGTGGTTACCACTGCTGCCTCACAGTGCCAGGAACGCAGATTCGATTCCCCCCTCAGGCAGCTGTCTGTGTAGTGTTTGCACATTCTCCCCTTGCCTGCATGGGTTTCCTTTGGGTGCTCGGGTTTCCTCCTACAGTCCAAAGATGTGCAGGTTAGGTGGATTGACCATGGTAAATTGCCTGTAGTGTTCAGGGATGTGTAGATTAGGTGGGGTATAGGGGGATGGGTCTGAGTGGGATGCTCCAAGGGTTGATGTGGACTTGTTGGGCCGGAGGGCCTGTTTCCACACTGTAGAGATTCTGATTCTGATTCTAAATGTCTAATGAGAAGTCTGCATCATGTGCTGGAAAGATGCAAAACGGTTTGTGACTGTTGGGAAAGGTGACTGCAAAAGGAGAGTATCAAGTGACCATGAAATGTCAGAGGGACACAATACAGCATCATGGCCTTCACAGGCCCCCAGATAGTGGTCTAAAGTCCCTTGAAAGTAAAGTTGAAGCTGGATTTTTATTTTTCTATTCATTTGTGGGATGTGGGTGTTGCTGGCTGGCCAGCATTTCTTGCCCGCCTCTAGTTGCACTTGAGAAGGTGGTGGTGAGCTTCCTTCTTGAACCATTGCAGTCCCTCTGCTGTAGGTTGACCTACAATGCCCTTAGAGAAGGAATTCCAAGGTTTTGACCGAGCGACAGTGAAGGAATGGTGATATATTTCCAAGCCAATATGATGACTGACTTGGAGGAGAACTTGGAGGTGGTGGTGTTCCCATATGCCTGATGCCCTTGTCTTTCTAGGTGGAAGTGGTCACGGGCTTGGAAGGTGCTGTTTGAGGATCTTTGATGAATTTCTGCAGTGCACCTTGTAGATAGCATTGGTGATGGAAGGAGTGAATGCTTGTGGATATAATGCCAGTCAAGCCGGCTGCTCTGTCCTGGATGGTGTCAAACTTCTTGAATGTTGGTGGGGCTGCACTCATCCAGGTAAGTGGGGAGTATTCCAACACACTCCTGACTTGTGCCTTGTAGATTGTGGACAGGCTTTGAGGAGTCTGGAGGTGAGTAACTCACTGCAGTATTCTTAGCTTCTGGCCTGCTCTTGTAGCTACTGTGTTAGTGTGGTGAGTCCAGTTGAGTTTCTGGTCAATGGTAACTCTCAGGATGTTGATAGTGGGGGAATCTGTGATGGTAACACCATGGTATGTCAAGGGGTGGTGGTTAGATTGTCTGTTATTGGTGACAATCATAGCCTGGCATTTGTGTTGTGTGAATGTCACTTGCCACATGTCAGCCCAAACCTGGATATTATCCAGATATTGTTGCATGTGAACATGGACTGCTTCAATACCTGAGGAGTCTCATGCGGTGATGAACATTGTGCAATCATCGGCGAACGTCCCCACTTCTGACCTTGTGATGGAGGGAAGGCCATTCCCTGAGGAACTCCTGGAGAGATGTCCTGGAGCTGAGATGATTGACCATCAACAAACATGACCATCTTCCTATGCATCAGGTATGACTCCAACTGCTAGAGAGTTTGCCCCCTGTTACTCATTGATTCCAGTTTTGCTAGGGGAGAAACCTATAGCTCTCCTGGTATGATTGCCCACATAATGCAAAACCTTGATTGTCCGCCAATAAATGAAATATCAAAAGGACAAATAAGGCTAAAGATTTGTGTGAGAGAAATGGGTTTGAATTCATGCAACATTGGCATTGGTACTGGGGAATGGGGGAGCTGTTCCAGTGGAATGGCCTTGACCTGAATCATGATGAGATGAGAGTCCTGGCGAAACATGTAAATAGAACTGTAGACAGGGCTTTAATCTAAGTCCTATGTCAGTTGCATGGAAAGTTATAAAGTCAAAGATAAATGAGAAGGTAGGATTGCAGGTTAGTGATGGGGCTAATTGTTACCTGAAATTCAAGGGAAGGCACACAATAAATAGATGCCATATTGTACCATGGGAGCATAAAAGTGTTGGGAAATTTGACAATAGAACAAACATAAGGGCTTTGTACATTTTTGCACAAAGCTTTTGGAATAAGATACAGTCAATTCTCTATAACGTGTGTTCCAGCAACACAAATTGCCGATAACACAACTGACGAACAGGGAAATGCTTGTTCCAAAGTAAACCTGTGCTGGCTATAATGTGATTTCATTGGAGGGTAGAGGAAATATTGCATGATCATTTTGTAGGCTTTGTCCTGAGCATGCGGAACATTAGCACTGAAAGAATCTCTGTCCCGGCACATATAGGGAATTAGCTAATGGGCAAGAAGCAGCAAGGGGGGATAAGTAGTTCTTTTCCAGGTTGGCAACTTATGACCATTGGGGTTCCAAAGGGATCCGTGCAAGGAACACAATAGATTACAATTGATATTAATGACTTAGAGGAAGGATGCAAATGTACTGGAGCCAAATTTGCAGATGACACAAAAATAGGTTCAAAGGTAGATTGTGAGAGATATGCAAACAGTTTACACAGAGATTTTCGTGGGTTAGGTAAATGGGTAAAAAATTGTCAGATGGAATATTCTATGAGAAAATGTGAAGTTCATTTTGCCAGGGAGAACAAAGAATAGAAAGTTATTTAAAGGCGGAAAAAAAACATACGAAGCTGTACACAGGTGAAGCAGGTAGTCAGGAAGGTAAATAGAATCAGAGATAATGGGAACTGCAGATGCTGGAGAATTCCAAGATAATAAAATGTGAGGCTGGATGAACACAGCAGGCCAAGCAGCATCTCAGGAGCACAAAAGCTGACGTTTCGGGCCTAGACCCTTCATCAGAGAGGGGGATGGGGGGAGGGAACTGGAATAAATAGGGAGAGAGGGGGAGGCGGACCGAAGATGGAGAGTAAAGAAGATAGGTGGAGAGAGTGTAGGTGGGGAGGTAGGGAGGGGATAGGTAAGTCCAGGGAAGACGGACAGGTCAAGGAGGTGGGATGAGGTTAGTAGGTAGCTGGGGGTGCGGCTTGGGGTGGGAGGAAGGGATGGGTGAGAGGAAGAACCGGTTAGGGAGGCAGAGACAGGTTGGACTGGTTTTGGGATGCAGTGGGTGGGGGGGAAGAGCTGGGCTGGTTGTGTGGTGCAGTGGGGGGAGGGGACGAACTGGGCTGGTTTAGGGATGCAGTAGGGGAAGGGGAGATTTTGAAACTGGTGAAGTCCAAATTGATACCATATGGCTGCAGGGTTCCCAGGCGGAATATGAGTTGCTGTTCCTGCAACCTTCGGGTGGCATCATTGTGGCAGTGCAGGAGGCCCATGATGGACATGTCATCTAGAGAATGGGAGGGGGAGTGGAAATGGTTTGCGACTGGGAGGTGCAGTTGTTTGTTGCGAACTGAGCGGAGGTGTTCTGCAAAGCGGTCCCCAAGCCTCCGCTTGGTTTCCCCAATGTAGAGGAAGCCGCACCGGGTACAGTGGATGCAGTATACCACATTGGCAGATGTGCAGGTGAACCTCTGCTTAATGTGGAATGTCATCTTGGGGCCTGGGATGGGGGTGAGGGTGGAGGTGTGGGGACAGGTGTAGCATTTCCTGCGGTTGCAGGGGAAGGTGCCGGGTGTGGTGGGGTTGGAGGGCAGTGTGGAGCGAACAAGGGAGTCACGGAGAGAGTGGTCTCTCCGGAAAGCTGACAGGGGAGGGGATGGAAAAATGTCTTGGGTGGTGGGGTCGGATTGTAAATGGCAGAAGTGTCGGAGGATAATGCGTTGTATCCGGAGGTTGGTAGGGTGGTGTGTGAGAATGAGGGGGATCCTCTTGGGGCGGTTGTGGCGGGGGCGGGGTGTGAGGGATGTGTTGCGGGAAATACCGGAGACGCGGTCAAGGGCGTTCTCGATCACTGTGGGGGGAAAGTTGCGGTTCAATTATAAGAGTTGGGAAGTCTGACTGCAACTCATATTTCTTATGCTCTTATGATCTAAACAACAGAAGTCCTTACAGGCAATATTGTCAATGATGCAGTGCAATGCCGGTGAGACCAGACTTGTAACACCTCTTATGCTGCAACGAAAAGCAGTTGCACTTCCTGACAGATTGTCGATGCAAGCTGATTGATACGACACTCAGACAGAGTATGAGTACCTTTCCCTTGCAAGTCAGTGCTGAGGTCAATGAGTGTCTGCTGAGAAAGCACAATGGAGTTTCCCAGGAATTTCAAGACTAGGGGTCATAATTTTAAGGTGTAAGAAGATTTAAAAAACATGAGTAGCATTTTTTTAATACAGCGAGTGGTTCATGTGTGGAATGAACTTGCAGAGGAAGTGGTGGATGCAGATACAGTTACAACATTTAAAAGACATTTAGGTTATTGCATGAATAAGAAATATTTGCAGGGATATGGGCGAAGTGCAGGCAGGTGAGACTAGTTTAGTTTGGGAGCATTGTCGGCATGGACTGGTTGGACTGAAAAATCTGCTTCCATGCTGTATGACTCTGATTCCATGAGTATGTCGGGGCTGGTAGCCTGTAGATAAGCAATGAAATGAGAAAGTGCTAAGTAAGCATGCTGTGAGTCATAAAAAAACATCCTGTGTAGATGCATGAGATACGTACATTTGCTGTGTGCATAGCAACCTGACAGAAGCAAGCAAGTCAGTTCCCCTGAGCTCCAAAGTAAACTGTAGAGGATTGTATTGTTATGAGTTTGAGTCCGAGAGCAGACACAATAATGTGGTTAAGCTGGTAGTTGCTGATAGCGACTTGAGAGACTTAAGGCAGAGAAGGATGTTGGCCATTGAGCATGCTGAGTCATTGTTGTGAAGAAGCAGTTATGTGAGAGCTAGGACAATCATTCGCTGAATTTTTGTCATCGAGTACCTGTGCTGATTTAGATGTCAGAATTTCACAGAATCTAATTTATCATTGCAGGAGAGGAGAATTAAAAGTGGCATGTAATTAAGGTTAGTTTGGCCTTTTAGGAGAGAAAAATGCATGGAAATATTGAAATGTTGAAATCGCCATTTACGACTTGAGGGGAAAATTAGGAAAAAAAAAGTGACTGACATAGAAAATATATGTTTTTTGAACCTCTTAGTTAGCTAACTTTCTCACCGTTACTCATTCCACAACCATGGAGGTAAAATTCTACCCTATGCATACAATGTATGCACATCAAATGATGGAAGTAGATGAATGAGAGATACACACCAATATAATAAAACAAAGCACTGTGGATGTTGAAGATCTGAAAGAAGATAAGAAATTGCTGGAGAAATTCAGCAGCATCTGTGGGGAGAAAATAGAATCAAAGTTTTGAGTCTATGACTGTTCATCAGAACAGCACAACACACCGTTCAGTTAATGAAGGTTAATTTAGTTGTGACAAAGTAGCTTGGGTAATTAGTAACTGCGAAAGATATTGCACATATGTTTTTACATTAAAAGGGGATGTTTGGAGAAATGTAATTGCATTCACTGGGCCAACTTGCTATTGCATATAATTTATACCACTGCTGGAAGGACCTTTGTTTGCATCTGTGGCAGCTCTTAAACATACATCACTTGAATCACACTTTTGCATTTTAATATTTTGATGTGTCCAACTTGATCATAATTCTTTTAGCATTTACATTCTTTGCCCTCTTTGGATTTTTGTGAAATTATAAACTTCAGTCTGAGAGGACTTTTTGAGTTGCTCCTACGCTTTCTCTGGATCTGCAAGAACCACATAGCTTGTTTTACTTCCTCTTCTGAAACTTCAGATCCCAGCCCCCAATTCCCCTGCCAGACAATAGAATCATAGAATCCTGACAGCATGGAAGTGGGCAGTTTACTCCATCCAACCCACATGGACCCTCAGATGAGCAGCCCTCCCAGAACCAACCCCAACCCTGCATTTTGCATAGCTAACCCAACTAGCCCACACACCCCTGGACACTTTAGCATGGGCAATCCACCTAACCTGCACATCTTTGGACTGTGAGAGATAACTGGAAACACCTGGAGGAAACCCATGCAGTCTCGAGGAGAATTTGCAAACTCCACACAGACAGGGTAGAATTGAACCTGGGACCCTGGCACTGTGAAGCAACAGTGCTAACCATTGAGCCACTGTGCTGTGCCAGCCCACTGCACTCCCCATGTCTCATCTCCGTTTGAAGTTAGCTTCAAAAAAAGAGCAAAATGTAAATTAGTAATCCTCAGATGAGAAATTACATATTATGGATATTTTTCCTTGGCTTGTTCAGACACATTATGACAGACCTTTGGAGCAGTTGGGACTTGAACTGAAACCTTCAGGCCCAGATTGGGACGCTTCCTCTGCATCAAGAGATCCCTAATCACAGATTGTGAGTTGTGCTTGATTGCAAAGGGTGCCCTTTTCCCTCCCATTATTGGCATTAAACACAGCAGAAAATAAAACATTCCAGCCTCTAGCTGTGTATGTTTCTATTTCTTCCCCCTTCAATAATTGGCAGTGACAATAGTCTTACCAACCAACTGCTACCATTATATTATTGCCTGTTGGGACACACATTTCTGTCGAGCTGTGAGCAGTGCCTTCACAACTTATCACAAGGACCTCCCCTCCTAAACTGTGCGCCTTTCCCCTGTGAAATATCTGGCTGCAGTATCGCACTCCAGTTGATCAGCAAAGAATGTATGAAATATTTTTATAAGGTCAGTTGGGTTGAATCTAATTTACAATGACAAACAGAACTTGGATTCTTTCCCAAAGTCAGCAGGAACTGCCTCATTTTTGTGTTCAGAACTGGCATCAGTGAAAGCCAGACCCATCCCTGAGGTACTTATCAAATGATGATTTGAAATCACTGGAAGGATAAACTGGCCACACGCATGTGATGCGAACCTTGTTTCAGACACCTAATATGTTACGGCAATGCGTTGCTCTTCCGTTTTGTACTCAGACACTTTCAAAATGAATTTCTCTGCACCAATGCCATTTGACCCCTGCTTACTGACCACTGAAATCTCTTACAACACAAATATTTTAAAAGTAGAAGGCTGAAGCTTCACGATTGCATATGTAGCATCTGCCATTCAGGCAAAGCAGAGATATTAAGTAAGTGGGCAAAAAAGTGGCAAATGGAGTATAATGTGGTAAAATGCAAAGTTGTTTGTTTTTGCAAGGGCCAACGAGACAACAGGATATTACTTAAGTGGAGAGAAACTGCACAAATCTGCAACAGAAGGGGACTTGGGGGCACTCGTGTGCAAAGCAGAAAGCTTCCTCATAAAAGCACAGATAATCAGGGAGGCTAATGGAATGTTTGCCCTTCCTTATGAGAGAAGGCAAGTCTTACTGCAACTGTACAAGATGCTGATGAGACCACATCTAGAGTACTATGAACAATTTTGGCCTCCTTATTGAAAGAAAGATATAATTTTACTGGAAGCAGTTCAGGGAAGGTTCATTAAGATGATCCCTGGTATGGAGGGATTGTTTTATGAGCAAAGATTAAACAGGTTTGGACTCTACTCACTGAAGTTTACAAGAATGAGTGGTGATCTCAATGAAATATACAGGATTCTTAAGGGGCTTGCCAGGGTTAATGTTGAGGTGATATTTCCCTTCATGGGAGAGTCAAGGACCAGAGGGCAACATCTCAGAATAAAGGGTGCCAATTTACAACTGAGATAAGGAGGAATTTCTTCACTCAGAGGATAGTAAGTCTTGAAACTCTTACCAAGGTGACCTGTGGGGCAGAGTCCTTGTGTATATTTCAGGCTGACATAAATTGTTAGTCAGTCGAGGGATCGAGTTACGTGGAAAGGGTGGGAAAGTGGTCATGAGGAATGAAGTGATCCTATTGAGTGGCACAGAAGAATCAAGAGGCCAAATGGCCTACTCCTGTTCCTGTTTCTTCTGATCCAAACAAATTTCCTAAATAAAATCTGCAAATACCTAAACTCCACTTAATAGTGATGCATGTGAAGTATAAGCAGTAGATGCATTGATCTACCCATGTGATTCTCCATGTCCAAGAATTTAAATGGGAGCAATCTTTTTGTACAGGCATCATTTAAGAGGCAAACGAGCGTTAGGAATAGGCAATCAGCAAACAATGCTACTGGATCCTCCTACTATGTGTAGTGTTCACTGACACCTTTAAGAAGCAAAGAGCTCCAATTCCATTTCAACTTAGTACACCACCACCTCACAATCTTTCCTCATTTATTGTTGCTGTTGCAATGTGCTTGATGGGCAGTGCTTGGAGGTTTTTCATTTAATTAGAAGCTCGGGTGATAGAAACACAATGTTTTAAAAAAAGCGGAAAGCTGCATTGAAGGCACGCCAACTGATGGCACAATCATGTAGATGGTTTGGGTACACAGCTTTTGTCTTTGCAGGAATGAGCAGAATGAATTGTGACCATGAAATGTAGGTTAAACGGATTTCTATTTCTGCCCAGTCTGACCTCATGAATAATTTTCTCACTCAATGAATCAGTTTTGTGACTCTTCTCTTCATGTTTTCATGTACCTTGGTGTCTCAGCCATTACAACCCAGTTCTGGTTTGATTAACACAACTCGAGTCCAATTACTTCTGATTTATGCTTTGTTGATCAGTTTTCTATTTGCATCGTTCATTGCTGCTCTGGGGTGCTTTCACAGGTTGAACATTCAACTTATTTAGATCCTCAGATTTTCCTGCTATGTCCTAATTAATAAAACGGTATTCATCAGTTATACATATTATTTGGTCTAAGGGCATGTTGGAACATTCTTGTAATAGCATGAAACCGTTCTCTAGTGGGATGCCCTGTTTTTGCCTCCTTCTTTCAATACTATGGTCAGTGAAACATTCTTTTTGAAACAGCACATAAGGATTTATTGTAACAAATGATGAACTTCAAAAGACACAATGGTGCTTAGTCAAATCAAAATTGCTGAAAAGGTATCAAAATATTCCTCAAGAAACCTTTGATAGCTCTCTATTTTTTGAATAACATACTTATGAGCTTTGGAAATATTTCATAAATTATGATTAGATTAGATTAGATTAGATTCCCTACAGTGTGGAAACAGGCCCTTTGGCCCAACAATCCACACCACACTTTGGAGCATCCCACCCAAACTCATTCCCCCTATAACCCACATGCCCCTGAACTCTACGGGCAATTTAGCATGGCCGGTTCACCTAGCCTGCACATGTTTGGACTGTGGGAGGAAACCCACGCAGACACAGGGAGAAAACTCCGCACAGACAGTTACCCGAGGCTGGAATCGAACGTGGGTCCCTGGCACTGTGAGGCTGCAGTGCTAACCACTGAGCCATTGTGCCGCCCATGTTATAAAACACAATGGATCTTCTTGGGTATGTGAAATGTGCGATATGAACAGGAGTTCTTATGATCAGTTTGCGTGCGAAAAAATTGAACCGTGTACATCATGTGCAAAAATTGATTTTCAAGTTGCATGTTTATCAGAGAACTATTTTCAATTCAATGTGTTTGCATCAATCTCTGAGCAGAACTTCAGAGAATTAACAATTAAGCAGGTAAATGATAATAAGTCTATCTTTTATGTGTTGGTGAATGTATTTCACAGCTGGTGGTAACATGGGCAGTGTCTGAACTGCCACATGAGTTTTCTTTTAAGCAGTTTTTTTCAATAATTTGCAAAAGAGAATTAATAGCGGAGATGGACACTAGTGGCAGATTATTGGAGCAAGTACAAGGATGTGGAGCAGATTTAGCTTTTGAGTTGAAATCAAGCTGTTTTGAAGAAGTGGCCTGGGGTATAACTTACAAGTGATAATCCTTCACCATTTATTCATTGCTAATCCTGCCTTTCAACATTGAATATTCAGACAGTCGCAAACAGTATTTGTGACAATGTGGGAAATCCAAGAACAAGTGTTTATGTATAAATCCATGGTAGGTTTTCTGGCAGGTGTAGTGCTGCTGGGTATTAGTTGTGAGGTACCTGCCTTCAGAATGTCTCAGGCCTTCTAAATGCCAGTTGTGTTATATGTATCAAGGACAATCTGTCAGCATCATTGGAGCTTGTTGCTGCGTAGTTGTTGTGAGCTTGGCTCATTAAGTTCCCAATTTCTATTTAAATATTTTCATGTTATGCTTCTAGAGCCTGAACAATCCAGATGCTCACTGTTAGTGTAACACAGCTCCTATCTGTTAGATTCTCGCTTCAGGTTTCAGATTTCTCTGTAGTTTTTCAAGTCACTGATACTCTGCTTAATTGCTATTGTGGGAAAAAATAAATTAGTGAAACTTACTGAACAGCCACTTGGGACCAAGCTGTATTTCCTCTCACTAGTAGTTTTTCTCTCATATGTTCAATTATTCTAATCTGAAAGGTATTCTCGTATGCTCCACACAGATCCTGGGACAGGAGAAGAAAGTTCATGACCCATTTGAGGAACATGTTGCTTTGCAGTGGTAAAAATCCATGGTGTCCCTCCTTACTTGCCTGTATGCCCCTGTAAGGCAAAGCCAGTCCAGTCAGCTTCAGATCTCTGGGTTCAGCGGTTGATTTAACAATGAAGTTGACCTTTTGTCCTATGTGATTAATCTCCTAATTTCCAAAAAAATCTCTGTTACTCATAAGTTAAACTTTACCAACTAATCTGTCTTGTAACTCACACAAGCGCAAACATGTGTATAGTTGCTTGCCAATAAGAATCAGTCATGTATGGTGCTGTGAGCGCCATGAATTAGTTGATGGTTAAACTCTGATGTATTCAATATTTGGGTATTTAAGGAGCCAGAAAAGTATCTTAGAAGAAATAATCAGAAGGATTTTTTTATAATGTTAGGAATAAAAGATGCTGTTTGAAGTAGAATGTTACTGCAGTGTAAATGCTAGTCACTATGGAGATGAGTGGACGAAGAAGAAAGAGTTGATATGAGTGCTGAGCCCTTCTAGGTCCTTGAGGGACTTCTCTTTAGGAGAAGCTGTGGCTCCAACGTATTTATAATGCCTGTATTTGCTATTATTGCATTTGTGAGACCACTTTCTGCAGGCGTTGCAACATGGAGGCATGTGCTGGAAGAAACACAGTATCTGATCTGTGTGACACAGATGCTTAGACCAGCAGTTTTCATACCGGAACAAAAACAGAAACTGCTGGAAAAACTCAGCAGCAATGGAGAGAAAGCAACATTGACGTTTATGCACAGCCTTTTGTCCCAGGACGCTGCAGGGAAAACACGTGAGGCCAGCAAAGCAAAGTGCAATAGGGAGTATCCATTCATTCAAATGTACATAAACATTTGCTAGACCATTGATCATTAACACAATTACACTGAAATGTTATTAAGAGAATAATTCATACAAAATGTGTGCACACTCATTTTGGCATGACAGTTTAAACAAGCAATTTTCCTTAAGTTACAGTGATAGTCAAATACATTTCACTCTCTCAATCACTTTTCTAGTAAAGCTGGACTGAGACTATTCACAAGTAGAAGCCACACTTTGCTCCAAAAAGGACATTCTTCTCTGTGGCACTACAGTGATTGTGATTTTCTGCTAAGGTGTTTTGTTTCAGCAGATATTTCATTTGAAGCTTATCCCCTTTTTAAGAGCTGCAGGTGATGGATAACCCTTTGCCTGACCCCTGCACCTTGTAGGATGTCCAACGCTATGTGAGGGGACTGCTGAAAATTAATTTAAATGAGCTGACCTTGCATTACAGCACAAGATCAGCTCACATACACTCAGAACACATACTGACTGTGGGTGGACTGCATTTTCAGCCCCATGATGAGTTCAGCTCTTCAAGCTTTGAAGAACTAGAGGTAGTGAGGGCAACACAGAAATGGGAGAGGACTATATTATTTTATTTTAGGGATTCGGTCAGCAGAAAAGATCTTGAACACTTCCCTAACTTTGAATTTCAAAGGAAACTAATCAAGTTCTCATTTGTTATTGAAAATTTTTCTTTTGTGAAGCAGCTTTAAGTGTTACATGACATTGCATTTATGCAAAATGATAGCTCCAAATGATGCAAACTGGATCAATCTAAATAATGATATAGTCAGAACAATTCCAATTAATCTGGGGTTGAAAAAATAATTTCAATGCATCATTCCAATGTATCAAACATTTTCTGCTGCAGATATAAAATAATAAAGTGCTGGAGTTAGTATGCAACTCTAAGAGATTGTCCATTTGAAAAACAAAATATGCTTTCCTATGGAAAATAAAAGTATTTGGAATTGTGCAATTATAATTGGAATGCCAGGTCAGAACAAATGCATATCACTGACAATGTTTAAATGCAACACTCAGAACTGCATAATATTTTCATAAAATATAGTTAATAACTGATTAAATGAAATGCCACTTCTGATAGTTTGCTCCTGATTACCATTTTCTGTGAATAAATAATTTGCTTAATTGTTAAATTATTATGTAGCAGTTATCTGTAATTTTGTTCAGAAGTAAACACAATTGTCTATCCTAAGTTCTGAAATCCATTTTTACTACGAATTTTTCACAAGCAACGTACAATTGCGCGTAACTGTGCAACAACTTCTTTGCTATCTGTGCCACTGTAACCACTATCTTGGTGTTTTTATGGCTGTTTCTCTGGCTGAGCCTTAACAAAATATGTATTGATTAATTCTTGAAGTGATAAATGGTTTACATTTGTTTTACATTTAAAGACTTTTGTCAAATATTTACTTTTGGATTCCAAAATGTTGAAGATTTATTTTTACAGTCAAAATAATATTTTGAGTTTTTATTTAATTTTAGGACATCGCACTTTCCAATTCAGGGACTTCCAGTATTCTCAGCCATTGCACATTCGCCTACTGCAATAACTTAAAAATAACAGGAAATTAAAGCTTTGATGTGAATTTGTCCTCCAGCATGAATATTACCTGATGCAGCAATACTTATATTAACTCTCATAACATAAGAAACTAGGTGTGGATGTTCTGATACTTTTAGATCCCACCAGACATTTATTGCATTTTCTATTACGTACAAACATTACATTCATGGACCCATAAATGGATGAAGCTTAGATATTCGTTTATAGCAGATTGCAGCATCCTTCTAGTAGTATGTCATGCTTCAAGTGATCTCAGTTAAGATGGACTATGAGATCTTTGTATCCTTGGGTCACATGCTACAATGAAGTGCTCATATTATAAGCATGTCTCTTAAAAGCATGCTGACCTCTTGTATCTCTTAAAGGTGGACTGACATACTGACAATGAGACGTAACCATTTTTATAAGGTGCAGTGTTCGGCAGATAGTGGCAGGAAAGGCAAGCAAGCACACAATAACAGTTGACAAATCTGGCAAGTTTGCGCTTACAGGGAGGTAAATATCTTTTTCTAATGCCCAAAGACATTGTAGCAATCGTTTCATTATTCTTCCAAAGCATCAGTATAAGTCTTCCAATACAAACTGTGGCACACTCTGAAGTGAGTGTGTTAATGTTTGCATTCACCGGAGAGGAACTGATACAATATAGCAAGTAATTTAGAAATAGTGCATAGTTTGTACCAAGGAAACTATCAACTGTGACGTGTACTCAAGTTTTCCAACTATGTAATACTACTGCCATTCTTTCTAACTTTTTAATGAGTGAACCCAGGCACTTTCATATTAGAACATAGAACATAGAACAATACAGCGCAGAACAGGCCCTTCGGCCCTTGATGTTGCGCCCACCTGTGAACTAATCTAAGCCCCTCCCCCTACACTATCCCAACATCATCCATCTGCTTATCCAAGGACTGTTTAAATGCCCCGAATGTGGCTCAGTTCACTACATTGGCAGGCAGGGCGTTCCACGCCTTTACCACTCTCTGAGTAAAGAACCTGCCTCTGACATCTGTCTTAAATCTATCACCCCTCAATTTGTAGCTATGCCCTCTTGTACAAGCTGAAGTCATCATCCTCGGAAAGAGACTCTCACTGTCCACACTATCTAATCCTCTGATCATCTTTTATGTCTCTAACCAAATTCTTTTAACCTTTTGCACTGGTTTGTAATTTTATTTACTAAGTAAGCATAAGGAGAAGATAAACATTAACACAAACCTTTCAAAGTCATTAATTAGTCATAGAATCATAGAGTCATAGCCCCCAAATGAGTTTTGTGCCAATTCAAAGCACCACACTTTGGTCATGGCCTTTAAGGTGCAAGGTGTATTTAGTAAGGTGTTATCAGTAATGAGGAATTTCACTTCCATGGAGATACCAGGGATGCCAATATTGCTCTCTATCCCAATGGAAAGATTATAAGCAGATTTAATACAGGCATTTTAAAATTGTCAACAATTTTGATAGATTATGCAGGGAGAAACTGCCAGAAGGATCAATAACAGGATGATGAGGATTTGAAGTAATTGGCACAAAAACCCGAGGAGATGAGTTTTTTGTTATGCGGTAAGTAATTGTTATCTGAAATATACAGCCAGAATAGTCATGGAATTGGATTCATTGGTTAACTTAAGAAGGGAATTGGATAACTGTTGAGAAAGTTAAAAAAAAGATCAGGGCTATTTGAAGTAGAGAAATTGAACTTGTAAGATTACATTTTTAAAGAAGCAGCATATGCATAAGAGAGTAAATGACTTCATTCTGTGCTTTAAGATTCTATGATTCTATGAGGTGTTTGAAAGAGGATGAGTTCTCTTCCAGGATTGGAGGATGGACTGTGATTTGCGAGAGATTTTTTGCTCACACATGACTATCTGCACTCAGGCATCAGCAAGTCAAGATGATGGGTCCTCTTACCAGTGGGCAGTCCACCTCTCATCTTTAATGTTGGTACTGCTGACAGAGAACATGGCAGAGATACATGTAAGGGACTGGCTCATTTTGACAATGACCTATTCTTTATGTGAAAGCCCCAATCATGTAAGGTGTGTCTGGATGGGAAATGTCCCTTGTGGAACTGATATGGAAGGCTGAATTAATTGCTGGAAATTCAATTTCTGGTCTCCATATGGCATAATATTGGAACTGCAGGTCATCACCAGTTTGTATCAATACATTTTTGTACCTGTTACTTATGAATTATTTTCCCTCAGCTTGATGAAAAATATTCTTTGGGATCAAACGTTAAATTTTAGTCCCCCCATTTTTTTTATTACACCCATTCAAAAAAATCCATATGTAGTTGTCAACTGCTATCAGCAGATGATGAAATTCAGACCATCTATCCAACCTGGCCCGAACTCCCCACAACACTCTATCTCTCATTTGTGTTTTCACAATTGATGTGAATGGCTGAGGTTGGGAAGTCTCCCAACTCAGCAGACATGCATCCAATTAAAGGATTCCATTATTGCCAAATTCCATTCAGTGCAGCAGATACAGGGCAGGCAGGTTCCAAGGTCAGCTGGTTAGAAGACACTTTGATTATCAGGAACTTAAAAGTGATTTCGCCCTCTCACTCTTGCCATGTTCCCCCATGCCAACCCCATGACATCTGCATGAGTATTCACCCAACTCAACCAAGTATTTGAAGTGAACCCTTATAGAATTGTATCGGCAGAAACAGATGACCATAAATGGAATACTCCACCTTGATTCATTATGCATGCCTGGCTGTGCTCCAATGCACTAACGCACCAGCTCTGCAAGAGTCTGAGCAAACTGAAGTGAAATGTTTACTTTGCTCGATTGACATTTTTATACATTTATCCGTTATTCTCATAGTGACCTCTTTCACTGGAGTGGCACAGCGCTAGAGACCCACATCCAATTCCACCCTTGGGCGACTGTCTGTGTGGAGTTTGTACATTCTCCCCATCTCTGTGTGGGTTTCCTCCAGGTGCCCCAGTTTCCTCCCACAGTCCAAAGGTGTGCATGGGAAATGCAGGGTTATGAGATTTGATTAGGCGTGGAGTTGATGTGCTGAATCAACTGTAGGGATTGAATATTTCTCTGATTCTTTTGTCAAAGTCTATATGTTTATTTAAACAATATTAACAGGTGGTATATAAGTAAAGCTTGTATTATTACTGGAATGACTTGCCTCAGAAATACATTTATAGGGTTATTGGAACAAGTAGGTTACTTTTCAAAGATAATGGGAACTGCAGATGCTGGAGATTCCAAGATAATAAAATGTGAGGCTGGATGAACACAGCAGGCCAAGCAGCATCTCAGGAGCACAAAAGCTGACGTTTCGGGCCTAGACCCTTCATCAGAGAGGGGGATGGGGGGAGGGAACTGGAATAAATAGGGAGAGAGGGGGAGGCGGACCGAAGATGGAGAGTAAAGAAGATAGGTGGAGAGGGTGTAGGTGGGGAGGTAGGGAGGGGATAGGTCAGTCCAGGGAAGACGGACAGGTCAAGGAGGTGGGATGAGGTTAGTAGGTAGCTGGGGGTGCGGCTTGGGGTGGGAGGAAGGGATGGGTGAGAGGAAGAACCGGTTAGGGAGGCAGAGACAGGTTGGACTGGTTTTGGGATGCAGTGGGTAGAGGGGAAGAGCTGGGCTGGTTGTGTGGTGCAGTGGGGGGAGGGGATGAACTGGGCTGGTTGAGGGATGCAGTGGGGGAAGGGGAGATTTTGAAACTGGTGAAGTCCACATTGATACCATATGGCTGCAGGGTTCCCAGGCGGAATATGAGTTGCTGTTCCTGCAACCTTCGGGTGGCATCATTGTGGCAGTGCAGGAGGCCCATGATGGACATGTCATCAAGAGAATGGGAGGGGGAGTGGAAATGGTTTGCGACTGGGAGGTGCAGTTGTTTGTTGCGAACTGAGCGGAGGTGTTCTGCAAAGCGGTCCCCAAGCCTCCGCTTGGTTTCCCCAATGTAGAGAAAGCCGCACCGGGTACAGTGGATGCAGTATACCACATTGGCAGATGTGCAGGTGAACCTCTGCTTAATGTGGAATGTCATCTTGGGGCCTGGGATGGGGGTGAGGGAGGAGGTGTGGGGACAAGTGTAGCATTTCCTGCGGTTGCAGGGGAAGGTGCCGGGTGTGGTGGGGTTGGAGGGCAGTGTGGAGCGAACAAGGGAGTCACGGAGAGAGTGGTCTCTCCGGAAAGCAGACAGGGGTGGGGATGGAAAAATGTCTTGGGTGGTGGGGTCGGATTGTAAATGGCGGAAGTGTCGGAGGATAATGCGTTGTATCCGGAGGTTGGTAGGGTGGTGTGTGAGAACGAGGGGGATCCTCTTGGGGCGGTTGTGGCGGGGGCGGGGTGTGAGGGATGTGTCGCGGGAAATGCGGGAGACACGGTCAAGGGCGTTCTCAATCACCGTGGGGGGGAAGTTGCGGTCCTTAAAGAACTTGGACATCTGGGATGTGCGGGAGTGGAATGTCTTATCGTGGGAGCAGATGCGGCGGAGGCGGAGGAATTGGGAATAGGGGATGGAATTTTTGCAGGAGGGTGGGTGGGAGGAGGTGTATTCTAGGTAGCTGTGGGAGTCGGTGGGCTTGTAATGGACATCAGTTACAAGCTGATTGCCTGAGATGGAGACTGAGAGGTCCAGGAAGGTGAGGGATGTGCTGGAGATGGCCCAGGTGAACTGAAGGTTGGGGTGGAAGGTGTTGGTGAAGTGGATGAACTGTTCGAGCTCCTCTGGGGAGCAAGAGGCGGCGCCGATACAGTCGATACTATCTTCTTTACTCTCCATCTTCGGTCCGCCTCCCCCTCTCTCCCTATTTATTCCAGTTCCCTCCCCCCATCCCCCTCTCTGATGAAGGGTCTAGGCCCGAAACGTCAGCTTTTGTGCTCCTGAGATGCTGCTTGGCCTGCTGTGTTCATCCAGCCTCACAGGTTACTTTTCAAGTCAGATTTCTAAAAGGGCACTTTATTCTTCTCAACATTTCAACATTTGATCCTGTAAAGAGATGTTCAATTTCACTCGACATGGTCACCTTTCATTGATCAAGAAAAAAGATAAGTGCAGAGTAAAATTGTATGTATATAAATGCACAGAGTATAGTGAAGAAAATTAGGGAATTGGGTGTAGAAAATATTCCAGGCAGATTTGGCATAGTAGCATTGACAGAACAGCAAATGATTTGGCTCTCTCACTCTCATCATGTTCCCCCATGTCACCCCCATGGCAACTTCATGAGTATTCATCCAACTCAACCAAGAATTTGTAATGAATCCCTATGTAACCTGTATCAGCAGAAACAGATGACCATAAATTTGATACTCCATCTGGACTCATTATGAATGCCTGGCTGAACTCCAAGATACTCTAATGCACTGGCTCTGCAAGAGTCTGAACAAACTGAAGTGGAATGTTTACTTTGCTTGACCGACATCTTTATACATTTATATGTTCTTTTCTCAGTAAGCCAGAACAGGACAGAATGGTTAACATCTTAGGTTATAAGGTTTTTAATAAACACAAGTGGATAAAAAGGGAGGAGATTCAGATAGTATTATAGCCCTTAAACAAGTTGTAGTGTCTCAATTAGAATCTGTGTGTTGAAGATGAGAAACAGAAAGGGAGCCGTGTCCAAATTGGGTACTTTTATAGACCTGAAAGTAATGGGGAGGAAATAGAAAAACGTATTTGTGGGCAGATCATAGAAATCTGCAGGACAGGTTGGGTTATGATGGTTGGTGATTTCAGCTACCCTCAGGTCAACTGGGGAAAAACTAAAGTATGGGGCATGGAAGGGGAGAACTTTCTGGAACATTTCCAGGGAGGGAGCTGTACTGGATCTGGTCCTAGAAAATCAGGCAGGCCAAATGGACAACATCAGAATGGGAAAGCATTTGGGAAGTACCAATCGTAATAAAATAAGAATCAATATTAAGCTGGAAAAGGGTAATAATCATTCAAGGATGAAGATTCCAGACTGTAAAAGGGTAGATTTTAGGGTTTTAAAAGTTGAACTGGAGCAGGATGATTTGAAACATATTTTGGTGGATAAAATGGATAAAAAATAGGAGAATTTCAGAAAAGATGAATAGGATGCAATGTAGGTAAATACCCTAGAGAAATAAATCTGGGCTAACCAAGCTAGAGTAACCTAGATGACTAAGGATATTGGTGAGAAAATAAAGAGAAAGGAGGCATATGATGTGCCCTGGAGTAATCACAACAATAGAAATCAGGAAGATGATCTCAAATGCACAAGAGAGGGTAAGGCTGGAATATGGAAGGCTAAGAAGAAGCATGAGGAAAGGATGTCAAGCTGTGCTGAAACAAATAGTAAAATGTTCTTCAAACATGTTAACAGTAAAATATTAGTGGAAGTTAGAGTGGGGTCCATAACGAATAATCAGGACAAGCCACTCACTGAAGCAAAAGGTACAGTAGAGGTACTAAACTAATACTTTATTTCTGTCTTCAGCAAATTAGGAAATAGTGACAATGGCCTATTTGAAAATGTGGGTGTTGAGCAACTGAGCAGTATAGTGATAAAGAGGAGGTGCAAAAACCGCTGGCAGCACTCCTGGTAGATAAGTCACCAGGATGGGGTGTCACCAGGATGGGATATATCCTACATTACTGAGAAAGTAAAGGAAACAAATTGTGCAGCAAACAAAAAGAAATAAATTGACAGGAATTTTCCAGGTGTTTCAGAATGCAGCATCAGTCCCATGGGTCTGGAGGATTGCAAATGTGACACCATTATTTAAGGTCGGGGCAAAAAATAACCCAGAAAACTATAGACCTGTCAGCTTGACATCAGGAGTAGGAAAACTGTTAGCAGCTGTAGTACAGGATAAGATAAATGTACACTTAGAGACAACGTGGCTTTGATCTGAGTTAGGGTCACAGACCAGAATCATTAACTCTGATTTCTCTCCACAGATGCTGCCAGACCTGCTGAGTTTTTCCAGCAACTTCTGTTTTTGTTGTTGGCTTTTTCAAGGGCAAGACACTTTTGACAAATTCAATTGAGCCCTTTGAGATGACAAAGTCTGTGATGAGGGTGGTGCTATGAATAATGTATATTTGGATTTTCGGAAAGCAATTGATATGGTGCAACATGCAGATTGGTTACAAATTAGAAATGTTTGGGATTGATGCATTAGAAGTTGGCCAAAAAGATAGGAGATAGAGGGAAGGTATAGAAAGACATTTCTCAGATTGAAGACAAGTTACAAATTTCCCACTGATCTGTGTTTGAGCCCCTGCTTTTTCTGAGCTATATAAATGATATGGAGATGAGTGATGAGGGCAAAATCTCTAATGTGCAATTGACACTAAACTTGGGAGAATAGTGAATTGTGAGGATGACACTGAACAACTTCCAAGGGACTTTGACAATTTGGCCAAATGGGCAGACACCATCTGGCAGGTTAGTATCAATGCAGAGAAATGTGAGTTAATTCATTTTGGTGGGAGAAACATTGAGAGATAATACAGGCTCAATGGCACACTTTGAAGGGAGTACAGAAGCTTATGGACCTTGGGACTCAAGTGTATAATTCTCTGAAGGTGGCCAGGCAACTTGAAACAGCGGTTAATAAGGCTTGTGAATCACTGGGGATATAAATAGAGACATAGTATATAAAGACAAGATGAAAACAAGTGACCAGTGTGGAGGTTCTTCAGAGACAATATCAAGCAGAAGTCACCAACTGCTTGCTCTGATTTCCATGTTGTTAAATTCTCAACATCTGGCTTGCTCCTGCCGGGTGGTTGGGTAGGTAGTGAATAAAGGTACGTTTCAATAAAGTTATTAACAAGCAGTAATCCCCCTTTAATAGGCAACCTGCCACTGTCATTGAGAATCTCACCTCCACACTGGAAATTTAGTCACAAGATGCAATGAGTGGTTCCCAAGGTCAAGACTTACTTCACTGAACATCTTGCATGATTCAACCACAATTCTTGCGATAGACCATGTTGTTGAAGCCTCTGTAAGATTTGAACTGTTATGTCCATTCCAGTTGTTTCTGTTCGAGCAACTCAACTCATTCCACTTGCCTGCCTTTTTCTGATATACCCACAAAATGGAGTATAAATTAAAAGCACAGTTGTCACTTTTCCATAAATGGCAAAGATTTTAACTTCTTGTGCTTTATTCTGAATTGTGCAGCTCATTTTAGAGTAACAGGTCTTTTAAAGTTCAATTCATGGCTACAAACAGAACTGTTCATTTGCAGCATAACAGTTGACAATATCTAATCATTAATTTATGTTATGAATCATACTGAAAAAAATACCATTGCCCTAGGGCCATTATACCACTTGAACAGTTTTTTTTTCACAGTCGCTACAATCTTGTGACTCAAACAGTTTCAAATACCAAGTCTTTGACTAGAAATTACTGCCAAAAGAATTGAATTGATTTAGCAACTATATGTGGGAGCCTTAGAAATGTTACTGCTCACTCAAACGATGGCCGTATACTGTCCTTAGGCTTGAGATAGAGCAAGTGGTTAGCACTGCTGCCTCACAGCACCAGGGACCCAGGTTTGATTCCACCCCTGGGCAACTGCTGTGGGGAGTTTGCTAGTTCTCCCTGAGCCTGTGCAGGTTTCCTCTGGGTGCTCTGGTTTCCTCCCACAGTCCAAAGATGTGCAGGTTCGGTGGGTCGGCCATGCTAAATTGCCTGTAGAGTTCAGGGCTGTGTAGCTGAGGTGGGTTTTCGGGGAATGGATCTGGGAGGGATACTCCAAATTTTGGTGTGGACTTGTTGGGCTGAAGGGCCTGTTTCCACGCTGTAGGGATCTATGAAAATGACCAGATAATGTTTTACCAATGTTGGTTGATGGATAAGTATTTAGCAGAATGCATGGAGTTGAGCCACCTGCTCTTCTTCAAGATAACACTTTGGTACCTTTTACATGCACTTGAATGAGAATGCAGGGCATTAGCTTAAATATCTTTTCCAGAAAACAATGCTTCATGCCTTCAGTAAAGGACTAAAGCTTCAGTTTTATTTATGGCGCAGTCCCTTGGTGAGATGTGGCCCACAAACCTTCTCACCCAAAACCCAGAATGTTACTAGCTGAGCCACGATGAACACTAATATTATCACAATCCTTCCGATATATTTATAATTAACGGAATATTTCTTTAGGTACAATCACTGTTATGAGTATGACCATGGCAAGTTCTGTATACGTAGCCAGCTCCAGAACAACACGTTTTCCTTTGTTCATGCGTGACATGTGCGTGTTGCAGGATAGGGTAGCATTTATTGCCCGTCTGTAATTCCCTCGAGGGAAGTTAAGAGCTATTTCTGAGAATCACCAGTTTATGTATCGACCACATTTCCATTAGCCTGGTGTCACGTATAGGCCAGACCAGGCAAGGGTTGCAGTTTTTCCTCTCTGAAGACCTTTCACAAACAAAAACTGAAAGAATTGTGGATGCTATAACTCAGAAACAAAAACAGAAATTGCTTGGAAAGCTCATCAGGTCTGGCAGCATCTGTGGAGAGAAATCAGAGTTAATATTTCGGGTCCAGTTCTGAAGAAGGATGACTTGACCTGAAAGATTAACAAACAACATGTGTTTTTTCTGACAGTCAATGTGGTTGCTATTATGCCACTGTTCTAATTTCATCTAAATTCATGACCTACCATGGTGGTATTCAAACCTCTGTGCCTTGAAGGTTGGCATGTGTTACTTGATTACTAATCAGTGAAACTGCCATCACACCACCAGTTTCCTCCGAGTGATTAACAGAAGATTCTGTTTTATGCTATTACCTGAGACAGGCATGTTGGTAAGCACCATTGACCCATTTTATAAATGGAGACAAATAGTCTTTTGCAATGACTTGAACAAGCTGAAGCAAACTGGATTTCATGTCTCACCCAGAAGACTGACATTGTGGGACAAAACATCCCCAGTATGACACTGACATAGCAAGATGTTGACAGCCTGTCAGTGAATTTGCAACAAACCTATTCCAACAATCCACTGGTGCAACAGTGTGACCAAGCCCTGCTGATTATTGATGCTGCTAGAATGAACCATATCTTCCTGTGGATGGAATATTGTAGAAAACAATAGGCTACCACCTTAATTTGTGCGATGTTCCGCCACATACGTTGGAATGGGATAGCTTGTATGCAAACGATCAGCATTTGAATTTTACCACAGCAAAGTTAGACATACCTACCTGTGAACTCCCTCCCATTAAGTCAGGAAGGAAGGATAGGCAGAGATGGGTAAACAGACATAATGGTGCTAATGGGCTGAAGTGTGCTTGTTTCAAGGCAAAGATATTATAGGTGAGGCAGATGAGCTTAGACTCTGGATCAGTGCATGTGACTATGTTGTTGTGGCTGTTGCAGAGACTTGGTTGATTGAGGGACAGGACTGGCTGCTCAATGTTCCAGGGTTTTTTTTTGTTTTATAGAAGATAGAGAGGAAAGTAGGTGGAAGAGTTGCATAACTGAACAGGGAGAATGTCACATCTACATTCAGAGCTGATGTACTGGAGGGCTCATCCACTGAGGTGATATGGGTTGAGCTCAAATATAACATGGGTGCAATCGCTGTGACGGCATTACAATCTAGGCTCCCCAAAAGCCCCCTGGACATTGAGGAATAAATATGTCGACAGATTATGGAAAAATACAATAGCAACAGGGTTTTCAGAGTGGGTGGCTTTAACTTCGCCAATATTGATTAAGACACCCTGACAGTAAAAGGCTTAGACAGGGCAGAATGTGTCAAGTGCATCCATAAGGCTTTCCTGAAACTGTATGTGGATAGTCCAACTAGAGGAGGGGCCATACTGGATCGTGTCGTGGCTAATGACCCTGGCCAGGTGACTGACCTTTCAATGGGAGAGCATTTTGGAAACAGTGATCATAACTCCTCAAGTTTTAAAATAGCTATGAATAAGGATAAGTTATGACCAAGCGAAAAGCTCCTAAATTGGGGGAGGGAAAATTACATCAAGATTAGTCAAGAGCTAGGGAGTGTTATTTGGGAGGAGCTGTTATTGGCAAATCCACATTTGAACTGAGGCAATTATTTAAAGAACTAGTGATCAAAGTTCAGGACTGGGTATGTTCCAGTAAGGAAGAAGGATGAGGATGGCAAGGTATGTGACAATCGGATGATGGAAGTTGTGAATTTAGTCAAAAGGAACAATGGAGCATATGTGAGATTTAGAAAGCTAAAATTGAACGGAGACAATGAGGAATATAAAGAAAGCAGGTAAGAACTTTAGAAGAGAATTAACGGGGGCAAGACGGGACCATGAAATGATCTTGGTGAGTAGGATTAAAGAGAATCCCAATGCATTCTATACATACATTAAAATTAAGAGGATAACTAGGATCACTCAAAAATAAAGGAGGAAACTTATGCTTGGAGGCAGAAGAAGTGGGCAAGATCATAAATTAAAACTTTGTGCCAGTATTCATGCAGGAGAAGGCGATGGAAGAAGAGTGAAATTTGTGTAGAGCATGCTAATATGCTAGGGAAAGAAGTGGCATTGGGTCTCTTGAAAAGCATTAAGGTGGATTAGTCCTCAGACCCTAGAGGTATCTACCCCAGGTTATTGAGAGAGGCAAGTGAGGAGATTTCTGGGGCCTTGACCAAGATCTTTGTATCCTCATTAGCCACTGGAGATGTCCTGGAGGACTGGCAAGTAGCTAATGTCCTTCCTGTATTCAAGGCCGGAAATAGGTATAATTCAGGAAACTCTAGAAAGGTGAGTCTCACATCAATGGTTGGGAAGCTATTGGAAAGAATTCTCACAGATAAGACTTTTGTGCATTGGGAAAAAGGATGGCCAAATTAGAGACAGTCAGCATGGCTCGATGTGGGGCAGGTCATGCCCTACTAACTTGATTGAATTTTTCAAGGAGATCTAGAGTAGAGCAGTGGATGTTGCCTACATGGATTTTAATAAGGTTTTTGACAAAGGCCCTCATGGTAGACTCATCCAGAACATTAAGGTGCAAGGGCTCCACAGTGACTTGGCCATATGGATTCAGAACTGGCTTACACATAAACAGCAGACGGTAGTGGTGGAAGAGTGTTTTTCAGGCTGGAGATCTGTGACGAATGGGGTCCCACAGGAATCCATACTAGGACTTCAACTGTTTGTGAAAAATACAAATGATTTGGATGAAAACGTTGATGGGTGGATTAGTAAGTTTGCAGATGATACAAAGAACAATGAAGTTGTGGATAGTGTAGAAGGTTGTCAAAAGAAACAGCAGGATAGAGATCAGTTGCAGATATGGGTGGAGAAATGGCAGATGGAGTTTAATCCAGGTAAGTGTGAGGTGCTGCAGTTTGGGAGGTCAAATGATAAGGAAAAGTACACAGTTAATGACAGGACCTTGAACAGCATTGATGTACAGAGGGGTCTTGGGGTTCAAGTCCATAGCTCTCTGAAAGTGGCCACTCACGTAGATAGGGTAGTAAAGAAGGTGTATGGCATGCTTACCTTTATTGGTTGGGGTATTGAGTACAGGAATTAGGATGTCATGTTGCAGATTTATAAGACTTTGGTCAGGACATGTTTAGAGTGTTGCATTCGATTCTGGTTACCACAATACATGGAAGATACGGAGGCTTTGGACAGGGTGCAGAAGGGGTTTACCAGGAAGCTGCATGGATGAGATTGTATGAGCTATAAGGAAAGGCTAAAAAAAAATTGGGTTGTTTTCTCTGGAGTGATAGAGGTCGAAGGGGGACTTGATAGAAGTCGATGAAATTATGATATGCATCGACAGGGTCAGAATCTTTTTCCCAGAGTTGAAATTTCTAGTACTACGGGGCATGCATTTAAGGTGAAAGGAGGAAAGCTCAAAGGAGATGCAAGGGGCAAGCTTTTTACACAGAGAATAATTGGAATGTGGAGCATGCTGTCAGGGATAGTGGTGGAAGCAGATACAATAAGGGCATTTTAGAGACTTTTATGCAGGCACATGGATATGCAAGGAATGAAGGAATATGGACCAAGGGCAGACAGAAGGGATTGGCTTAATTTGCTATCGTGTATGGCACAATAACGAGGGCTAAAGGTCCCATTCCTGTACTGTACTGTTCTATGTTCTAAATCTTTATTGATGTGCCTTAAAGTTGGCTGCTTGGAGTTTGTGTGCTTCACAGTAAGAGATCACCAAACGACGACAGACCAGCAAGTACATTTGTACATGATATGATAGGGACTGCAGATGCTGTAGAATCTGAGATAACAAGGTGGAGAGCTGGATGAACACAGCAGGCCAAGCACCATCAGAGGAGCAGGAAAGCTGATGTTTTGGGCCTAGATCCTTCTTCAGAAATGAAGAAATATCAGAAAGATCATTTGTACATGATATTTTGTACATACATTTAAATACATGAACATACATTTTAATCCAAGCATCTACTTTCAGTATAAAAGAAATTTGCAGCAGTTTCAGGGCAATCCGCAGCTTTAAAGGGAAGGACTGAAAGAAAAAGACCTTTTGTAAAGAACTGGTCAACCGGGCATCTGGGGACAGAGGTCTTCAGAGGTATGAGACAACTCAATCAACAAAACCGGCACCTGCCAGACATCGTATCAAGGGACAGGCATAGAGATGGTAACAGACCTGAAACTGTGAACAATGGAGCCTATCTAGTTAATGGGATGACGATTTACATTAATCTGAAAACCGTTTGGGAGGCTCCATGAAGTCATCAAAATTTGAGTTAAGTGAATTCGGGACGGTATTGACCCTTTTGTTTCCACGACCGATGAGATTAAACCGATCCCAGCAATTACCGGAGATGCTTGTGAAATGGAATTACCTGGGGGGCAGAGCCGGCCAGCCCTTTGAAATTGCAAGGGTAAAAGTGGCAGCAGGGACAGCTATCAGGGCTGCCCTTCTTCTTTTCCACTCTCCTCGCTTTGAGCTCGCTGCTCCTCTGGACACCTACCCCTTGGGGCTGAACACATCGACCCTGCCTGCGACCTCAGACTTTGGAAGTCCACAACAACACCTGAGGCAGAGAGGGAGCCCCACCGGACAAGCAACAAGTCCCTCTGAGACCATAAGACCCTTTTCAGGCCTGGGACACTCGTACTCTGGAGTAGTTGGTTAGGCATGGGGGGAGGGTTTTGTGTAATTCTTAAAGTATAAGTACCCTGTAAATTGTTTAAGGTTAAAGATTTACGTTGTGTCTGCTCCAGTTTTCTTATATTTTTATATCATAGTATAGAGTTTTATTGATGCATTGTGCAGATTGGGCAAGTTGAGTTTTCCTGTAATAAAGTTCACTGGTAATTTTGAACTCGTATTTGAGTCCATCTGTGCTCCTTCTGAGTACACCAATTTTGGTTGAGTTCACAGCAAATCCCAGACTATAATTCCAGTGTCAAGGACCGGAGGGTGATCCAGGCATTTTGAACTGTCCGCTCAAGGGGGTTGCTGGTCAGGATAAGCAGTTTGTTCTCTCTTTTTCTCTCTCTGGGGGCACTGCCCAAGTGGATAGGTACCAGGCGGCCTTTGTCCCACCAACAATAGAGGGAATCACCCAAGCATTGGTAGCAGTCACGATTACTGTGTGGAGATAAGTTCCGACTCAATGTTCAGACTATAAACAATGAGTTCGGTTCAGCGCTCTCTTCAGTGCGGCATTCCGGGTCTTTGAAGTTTCAGAGCCTGCTGGAGAGAGACCACCACAGTAATTGGGGAACCCCAGATACCAGTCTGAGTGCGGAGTAAAGGAAAGAGGCCCTCTACAAATTGCACATATTATCATGTACGTTTTGAGTTTCCCAAATTACACAATATTGACATAACAATTGTCATGTATTTGTGGTTTGTTATTCTTGTGAGTCTTTACAAATACATTTCAAGTATAGCACTTGAATTGAGCTGGTCTCTAAATGGTGTTTGTATAAATTGTTTTTGACTGTTCATCTGAGTAATACTTTTTTTTCCCCTCGGTATGTGGCTCACTTGTTATTTGTTTGTTAATTGGCCCCCAGTGTCTATGGACTGTTCAAGTGGTGAATTCATTTCCTCCTGATCAGCGAACATCAGTTGAGAAACAACTTCTCCAGTTGCACATATGTTCCTGCAGTTGTGACTAAATCTGATCATTCACTTTCACTGTGTATGATCAAGGTGATTCTTATCCAGAGTAAGCCCCAAATCGATAAATGGGCTTTTGTTTAAAAAAAAGGAAGATTCTTTTCTGACTGGGCCTCCCGTGCTGAACTCCAGCCATGATTTGGCAAAATGAAGCTTCTGCTATTTCACCTTGAATTGTCACAACTGAGTGTTACTACTCTTGGCTTCAATAATGGTTTTGTTATTGCAAGCGTAGCTGGTGTGCACTGTAACATTAGTCATTGCATTGGATTACTTTTGACATCTATGGTAGGTGTGTTTCTCCACTCGAGGGGACTGCCTTGTTTGTGATGTATTTGCTCAATTTCTTTTATACCTGTGGCAATTTTTACTGCCATTTCAGCCTTTCCGTTTGATTTGAGGTTACGTGGAAATGCTGTAGAAAGAAAGAAGCAATTTCTTTTAATCAAATTTGTATTAATATTTCTTCAACTGAAGCAAATGTGCCACAAAACACAGTTTCATAAAATAAAAGTGATATGTGTGTTTGGAACTAACTGTGGCATAACCATCAGGTTGCATTTACATTACCTTTGTTTACACTCAGCATGTAATTTAAAAACTTCAATTTATGTGGCATTGTAAGTGTGTGCTTGTGTGACAGATATTGTTACTGACCTTCACTTAACTTCATCAGGAAATCGTTTGGATTGTTTTGTCTTGGCTATTCATTCTGTTGAATCTCTTATTGATATACTATTTTTAAAATATTGTTGAATCTTTCTTTTGTTTCTACTGCAGATAGAGATATTTTTGACAGTGAGATCATATCATCCAAGAAGCACATCAACAACTCAAATGAATAAAATGTGCAGAATCTTGTAAACGCACCATAAGCATATTCAATTGGTAGGTGAAACCAGAACAAGGACTGACTGTTTGTTCAGTCAGACTTTCCTGTGACTCATGGATGCAATTGGAGCTTGGTGGGGCAGAAAATTAGGCTCACCAGCCAGCATGCCAATTTGCAGCTTTGCTCCATCTCTGGATGATCTCTCCCTCGTGACCAGTGTGTCCAAAACAGTCTAAAGACATTGGGTGGGTGATTTTAGACTGAGAAGAAATTTCTTCACCCAGAGCATGGGGACTCTGTGGAATTCTCTGACACAGAATAGGATAAGATAAAGGGTTAAATGTTTCCAGAAGGAGCCAGATATGGTTCTTAGGGCTAAAGGGATCCAAAGGGATAGGGAGAAAGCTGGAGCAGAGTAGGAGCAGGATGGTCAGCTGTGATCATAATAAATGTTGAAGCAGGCTCCAGTGCTGAATGCCCTGCTGTTTTTCCTATTTCCCATGTTTTGATGTTTCTGTGGACCAGTGTTTTGGAGGTGGCAACAGGGACTGTAGGGTTACCTGTACTTAAAGACTGAATTGAAGCCAGTTAAGAATGTTCTCTGGCAGCTTCTATGTTCTTGCACTAGTTTAGGATTTGATTTATTCTCTGGAGGCTTGTGCCCAGTGGTAGGCTGAGAGACCTTCACCCCAGATAAACTGAAAGGCCCTCTCTACTTGACAGAAGGCCAATGAGACCTCATTCACCTCACTATGGTGGTAGCCTGGCTGCTGAGTACATTTTTGAGAATTATTAGAGGTGGAGAGAGCTTGTTGCCTCCGTGTTGAACCAACCACATCCATACATACCTCATATTGCGTCCTGCTGCTACTCTAAAGGTGGAAGATCACTTGGCAATCTTTACTGGATAGAGGAACTGTTTCCAAGCAGACTAAAGAAAGTATACTTGTGAAAATCCCAAAAAGTGGTGGTTACCCCCAGGGCAGGTTTAGGACCCACTGTCAATACAATCTTTGCTCTACTCCCATGAAAGGAATGATCCAAACCTTCAAATAAAACCAATTTACTGGTTGCTGGAAACGTGAAACAAACACAGAGCATGCTGGAGAAACTCTGTCGGTCTGGCATGGCAGCATCTGAGGAGGCAGAAATAGAGTTAACATGTGAAGTCTGGTATGACGTTTCTTTCGAACTCCTGCGTTGGCATTGGAAGCCTGAAGTGAGGAGATTGCAGACTTGTGAAGAACATGCAGGATGTATAGGTGTGCAAGTTCGGTGCAGTTAGGTGGAATGAAGGCCTTGAAGGAAATTTCAGAGGCCCAGTAGCACAGCGTTAATTTTGGTGGGGAGTCCAAGACCTTGTGATGAGGCCAGGGGCCTAGGATTTGAGGGAATAGCAAGCCTCAATAAAGATATGGCTGGATCTGAGACCTGGTGTGCGAGTACCTCACTTACTGGCTCCTCCAAATCCTCTCCTGGATATAGCTGAGGCTGAGCAATCTCAGCCTTCTGTGAAGTTGCAAAGCTGTTTAAAATTGGGAAACATCATATTCATATCCTTGCTAGAGACTGGCCATTCAGCTTCATTGTCACTTTCGTTAAAATCGGAAGTGTTTGGAGAGAGTTGGTTTTGCATCAGGAACCTGATTTACAAAACTTCAACAGACCCTAATGTCCCAGTCAACCTTTTTATTGGTTTAAATCTGCAACCATGTCCAGATTGTGGAAGGTATACTACATTTTCTCAATTAATCTTTTAATCCTGGATTTCTGAGTATAGTGTGCATGGAAAACAGTTATTACCAGTGAATCATTCCCTTTGAGAAACCGAAATATGTATTGTACAAAACCCTAACCAATCTATACATTTCTAATGCCTCACTATACAATGGAGCTCCTAATGGAGACACATTTTCAGTTTTATTTGGATGTGCATCATTCACTGAATAATAGCAATGATTACCCATGATTCTCTGGCATGTGTTGTTAAGGTTTTGCTTATCACACTTACTACAGCAGATGAGATAGAAATAAATTCCAAGAAAAATATGTGACTGACCTTTTCCAGCAATTTTAATGAAATGTTATTCATTGGAGAATGAGTAGTGGGAATGCAAATGAAAAATGCTGATGCTTCTGTCTGCTTTACAATTTTTATACCTGTAAAACAAATTTGCTTGTTAATGCACATCCTCTGAGACATACAGCTAAGGCAATGACTTTTTTCCCCATCTTTGTTCAATAAGTAAATGCATATTTTGATCAGTAAATGCATTGCTTCGTAGGCCATGATGACTCAGCATCCGTTGATCACTTGATCAGATGCAATTCGTTGCTTGATAGATTTGTCCTGAAAATAAATCACTTTCTCATTGCTGTGTGGTGAATTGTTCTGAAATAAAGACTATGCTTTAGTCTTGATACCTCTCCTCTCTCTCAGCCATAAGTGAAATGATTTTGGGCACACTGAGCACTTTTTTCATTGGGTGCACATTGTGTTATGATCCTAGCTGATGTTATTATCAGACAAGTCAGATCCCAGATGGAAACCTGGCTTGATAGATCATATTTTTATTTGTTTTGATTTCAACCAAGTGGTCTCTCACTTGAACATAAGCATGTAGTGCTGCAGATTTTGTTTTAGCAATAAAACAGAAATTTATTATAAAAGAAATGAAGATGAAATAGATAACCCAAACCATCTAGTTAAAATGCAAATTCAACAATTTTGAAAACATGCTCGAAGTGTAATCCCACTAGTCACAAATCACTCCTTGATAAAATGAAAAACAAAATCAGCTTTTGTACAGTATTTAAAATACACCGCAGATACAGTACCTAATACATCATTTAGGAGCAGCACCAGTGGCTCAGTGGTTAGCACTGCAGCCTCACAGCACCAGGGACCCAAGTTCGATTCCAGACTCAGGTGACTGTCTGTGTGGAGTTTGCACATTCTCCCTGTGTCTGCGTGGGTTTTCTCCGAGTGCTCCGGTTTCCTCCCACAGTCCAAAGATGTGCAGGCTAGGTGGATCGACCATGCTAAATTGCCCGTAGTGTTCAGGGGTGTGTGGGTTATAGGGGGATGGGTCAGTGTGGACTTGTTGGGCCAAAGGGCCTGTTTCCACACTGTAGGGATTCTATTCAATTTGTACAATACTGACACCACTGTCCCTGTATCTAATACCTTAGCAAGGTTTAATTCACTTTTGGCTTTAATTTTTAGACTGAAACTGCAGATAGCTTCTTCTAGGAGCTGTAAATATATTCAGCTTTAAGTAACAAAAAAAAATTGCTGCAGAAACTAGAGATGGCTGTATCTGTAGAGAGAGAAATAGAGTTAATATTTTGAGTATGACTCTTAAAAGAATTGAAAGGTGTTGGGAATTTTTTTTTAAAATACTTATGACAGAGGAACAGGAAGACCAAGAAAACAGATTGTATACAGGCCCAGTGGAAAACATAAGAGAGTTATCAATTGTGGAGAAAGAAAGGAAATGAAATGTAAAAAGGCTGTAAATTAAAATGTGAACGGGAGAAATTTTATTCTTTTTACTAAGTACAAGGAAAACAAGACACAAGCATAACATGATTGTGAGGGAGGAAGGGATAGAAAATGTGATAAACATGGAAAATAGACAGTTCTGAAGATAGAGTCATACTGCACAGAAACAGGCCATTTGGCCCTACTCATCCTTGTTGACCAGGTTTCCAAAATTAAAATATGTTTGTCCCATATTCATCCCATCTATGCCCCCTATGATTTGACAAACCTCTTTAAGGGCACCCCTCAACCTCCTATGCTCTGGTGAAAAAAGTCCCAGCCTATCCAGTCTCTCTTGAAACTCAAATCAGAGCCAGAACCATCTCGCATTGATGAACAACAGGAACTGAAATTGGGCAACTCATTTAGCTGGGGTAGGGAAATGCTAGTTGGGTTTCAGGCATCAGCTGACTGCAGGAAGGCTGGGAACCACACACTGTGTGGTACAGATTATTCCTCTTTTATGATCCATGCTGAACCAATCCAAACGTATCAACTGTGTGCCTCTTCCTCAGCAAACCAAGGTGCATTGCTTTATGTTTTTGAAAAATAGCAGACATACTGCTGAAGCATTTTGTCTTCCACTCATCAGGATAATTGCAAGAATGCCAAGGTTCCTATGATAAACATCACACCATTTTTGTTTTTTCTTTACTTTAGATTTGTGTACCAAATTGGGAAAGGTTCCTGCCCTAAACCAAGAAAACTGTTGAAGGAGATGAGAAACAAACAAAAATAAAAATCACCGAAATAAATCATCATGGCTAAAAAAAACACTTACAGGTTAATTGTTAATTTCAGACACACAGAAAATTCACCACCTACTAAGTCAAATAACACTAAACATTATATATGCATAAATCCATGAGTTTTCATCACAGTTGACTGTATAAAATACATCACCGTCATGAAGATAACATGTTTAAGGTTTCACTGAAAATGTTACTTGGGTGCGAAATGTACTTGATTGGCAAAAATATGTGAGCGTGAAGGAAATGTAGGAACAATGGCCAAGTTGTCCCCTTGAAATCTAGAGACCATGGCATGGTCTTCTGATTGATCTAACTCTGAAGTTAAAAATGAACGATCGCTGTCATACTGAGCAGATAAAGCAGCTCCTTTTCAGGGAGAAACTGAGCCAATATGACAGATCATCGATATCTCAAGCTTTCTTTATCACCCTGTGTTGAACTCAGGACCCTGAATCATTAACCTGGATTTTCGAATGACCAGATAATCATTCATGGGTGGGAGATATGCATAACATTTGTCCAGGAAATTGAAGATTCTGTTTGACCATTTAACTACTCCTAGAAACCTTGTAAAGTATCCATTTCATTTAGAGGCTTTTGCTGAAGTAAGCAGTTATTCGGGAAAGTTAGTCTATGATTCAGTGGCACAGTGGCTGGCACTGTTGCCTCACAGCACCAGGGACCTGAGTTCGATTCCAGCCTTGGGTCACTGTCTGTGTGGAGTTTGCACATTTTCTCTGCATTTGCAAGGATTTATTCTGGATACTCTGGTTCCCTTCCACAATTCAAAGATGCCAAATTGCCCTGGGATGTGTAGGTTATGAGGGATAGTTGTGGTAAATGCCGGGTTATGGGGATAGAAGGACGGGTCTGGGCGGGATACTTTTTGGAGGGCCTGTGCAGACTCGATGGGCTGAATGGCTTTAGGGATTCTATGATTATCTACCTGGTTTAACACCTGAGTAATAATTAGCTGATTCCCAAATTACCACACATGCCCTAAATGACACGTTGCCCAGATGTCACCCAGAGCTTATCCCAACACCTCTTTACCACCACACCTGACCCAACACCCACCACTCAATATTTCCCCTTTTCTGTGGCACTGAACAATCCCTGAATTGGGACCTGGTCACCCCATATCCCACAGCTGGACCTGACACCTTAGCCTGCCACTAATCCAAAATCCCTATCCCTGCTCCAAACCAAATCTCCTTTTCCGTCACTTGGTGATCACACCACCCTCTTCCACTTCTGACACAATGTCCCCTTCCGCTGTGTCAGACCAAACACTCATTCCTCTACTCACATCCCGACATCCCTTAACACGCCAACACCCATTCCCCCACTCCCAACCCGGCATCCCTTACCCCCGCTTAAGACCCGACACCCATTCCTCCCGCTGACTGGTGTCTCCCACACAGCCTGACCTGCCCTACACTTTTCATCACTTACCTTGTTGCAATATGCCCTGCACTCTAGCTGCTGGTGCCATACTCCCTATCTGTTTGGAACCGTCCTGTCCTAGCACCCTCACCCCAAATTTACCTCATAGACTTACCTTTTATCAGAGTGGCTGTCCGTGATGCTGGACTTTTACATTTAGAATAAGGAGAAAGAGGGGTGTGGGTTGTCTTCCTCAGTTATTCTCCATGATTTGCAAACTGTCAGATTGGAAGTAAAGTTCTACATTTCTGCAGGAACTTGAAATGAATCTCCTGTCAGAAATGTGAAGCTCAATTATTGCGTTAAAAATAGCTAACATCAACGTGCCACTCCTCAGAAATTCTAGCCTGGTCTCTTTGACGAAGGCTTTACTGATTATTTAATGTACTGATTACTTTAAATTGGATTTTTATTAAAATCTAACATGTTGGAGCATAAATTGAATGCTTTTTTAAACAGGTGATTGATTATTTGCTCTCCTGTCCTCAGAATGTGGTAATTTTGGATGGTCTGAGGAAAGAGGAATGAAAGAAGATGATGCTTAGTTGCCCCAGTGAGGGATTTAAACCTGATGGACCCACTGGCATTTTGCGATACCAGTATAATGCCAGTGGCAGCGGGATTGTTTAACAAACACTCTGCATTAGCACTTAGAAAAGACAAGCATATCAAGAAGGAGGTAAATCCTGATTTTGTTTGAAGTGAAATGAGGATATTGTAATAAATCAAGAGTCTTTATTTAACCTAAAGGAGGACAAAATGACAAGATTAGCTGTGATGCATTCAAATGAGATATTAAGCAGATGGGCCCCTAGAAATTGTATAGAGTTGGATTTAGGGCAGGATTTGTCACAATATCACACAGATTGCAACACCGCTCCTTTTCTTTGTGTGACAAAAGAGCTCTGCATTTCTGACAGGAGCTTCTGATCAGTGATCCTTCAGAAATGCGGAACTGCACTTCCGTTATGATAGGTCTTTCATGGTCCCGAACATTCCTGAGGAGGCAAACTATGCCCTCTTTCTCACAGTGTTTTCAGAAATTTAGACATCTAGCATCACACATAGCCACTTTGAGAGCTGCTGTCAAAGGGAAGGTGCATAAGGCAAGTGTGAGGTTAATGGGTAGGGACTGGGATGCCAGGTTGATAGGGTGCCAAGTGACAAGGTGGCATGGGTAGAGTCCTGGGTGTGTGATAGATATTGGACCCTGAGGATTGGGTTCTGAGTGAGTTGGGCTTGGGTAGATATCAGGTCCAGCAGGAAGGTGAGGCTGTCAAGTCTAGAGCAAGAACTTCTTGGCTCATATCATTGTAAGGGAGGGTGAGGCCCAACAAAGGGGCAAAGGGATTTTGATCCAAAGTGGGCCTTGGAAGCTCAGGTGGGTAAGTCCGGAGCATGGGAAGGGAGCTGTTGGGTCTGGAATGCAAGAGACAGCTTCAGTGGAGGAAGGTGAGAGAAGCAGGAGTCAGGTTCAGAGCCGTAAAGTGGTGAGGGAGGGGGTGGAGATTGCACAGAGGCCCATGGGGGTGTTGAAGTTGGGTTTCGCTCTTGGGTACAGAACAGGAGGGATTGGATCTGGTGATGGGAGGAGGCGTTTGGGGCTCGGAGCAGCAAGGAGATGGTAGGGTGGGGCTGGAGTGGTGTGAGGAGAGATCCAATGGCAAGAAAATGGGCTCAGGCCTGGTGGCAGAGGAGGGTCTTAGCTTTTGGATATGGGTTCCAAGCTTGGGATATGGAATGTGTCTGGTTTGATGTGCAAGAGGCCTCAAGAGAAGATGGTGTTGAGGAAATTTCCTCAGACACTGCAAAATTACCACATTCTCAGGGCAGGAGACCAAATAGTCAGTCATCTATTTAGAAATACATTCAAATTATGCTCCGACATGTTAGATTTTAATAAAGCTCCAATTTGAAGGTAAGCAATATGTTAAATAATCACAATTGCCTTCATTAAAGAGAATAAAAACAATGGGCCAGAATTTCTGAAGAGTGGCACTTTCAGGAAGACTCACCTCCACTCCTTTGTTTTTAATGCAGTTGGTGAGCAACATATTTCTGACAGGAGATTCCACTCAGGTTCCTTGAGCTGATGGTGTGGTTGAGGTGTGTGAGGCAAGCTGGGGGCTTCCATTGAACAGTTGGTCAGGAGTTAGAGTAGGCATCTAAAAATCTACCTTTTTGTATGTTACGAGTTACTTAACTGCAGTGGAACCATCTGAATTCTTTGATGTAAATCGGTATTTTCAGACAGTACCGTATGTATAGGAATTGCAGAGTGTCATCTTCAATTTCCCAGGCATATCCTCCAAGTCCACTATGATGGAAATTCCACTTAGCCCACATGTGCAAATTCCATTTACAGTTGTAAAAATGATTATTTGGCCATTGGACAACCCAGCCATTGTCTCTCGTGCCTATAGAGAGGGGGTCTCCATATTTTTTATCTAGCAACCTTTCCTGGCAAACATGCATGACCATCTTTGACAGTATATATTGATTTCTGGTCACTTAGTGCTTTCACCATAAAATGTTTGTCCTTGCCTTCAAGTCTGTTTATGGCACAATGCTGTCCTACCTATAGGACTCCTCCGACACCACATCTCCTTCATAACTCTCTTGTCTTGTAACTCTGACCCCTTCACTCACCCGTAGTAACATAACCTTTGGTTACTTATGTAATGTGCTTGGAATTTCCTCCCTGAATTTTTTCGACCCCAATGAAACCAACATAGATTTACTTAGTGCCTCTAACATATTTGAAAATTTCAAGACATCTTATCAATTGCTCTACAACAAACCATGACAACAAGCTGCATAAGGTGATATTAGGTCAGCTGACTGAAAGCTTAAGCAAAGAACTACCACTGAAAGAGTGTTTTTTTTTAAGGGAGGAAAGTGAGATAAGGTGGGAAAGAATTTCGGGATTGAATCCCAGATCTTTCAACTTAGGCAATTGAAAGTGCCTCCACTGACACTGTGACAAACAAAATTGGGTATTCACAGATTTACAGATTTGAAAAGCATTGATATGTCAGATAGTTAGGGACCAGAGGGAATTGCAGAGATAGAGAGGGGAAAGGCCATAAAGAAATCTGAAAACAAGGATGAAAAGGATGAAATCAAGATGTTGCTTCGTTGGGAACCTGGCAACCAATATAAGCTGACCAGCCCAGGGGTGATAAGGAAACAAGATCGGGTGGGAGTTAAGACATGGTTAGCAGGGTTTTGGATGGTCTCAAGTTTACAGAAGATAAAATGTAAGTGCAAACAGGTGTGTTTTGGATTAGCCATGTAATGAAACCAATCAAGGTTTTAACAACAAGTGAACTGAGGCAGGAAGGAGGTTGGATGACATGATGGAGATCAAGATTTTTAGCTTTAATAATGGTATAAATATGAGATCAGAGGCTCACTCAGGATCAAATACAACACCAAGGATTGAAAATAGACCGTCTCAATTTGCTGCCATGGAGACAGATGGAGTCCAGTTAGGGAGTAGGGACTAAAAACTGTGATCTCATTCTCCCAATACTTATTGGGGCAAATTTCTGCTTTTCCAGTCTTGGGTGACATTATACTAATTTAGTAACAATGGAGGAGTGAGGAGTGGTGAATTTGAGATAGAGCTAGATAGATATATCATCAGCATAGATGTGAAAAGTATGCTGTCTTGTCTGTGGATGCCATTGGCATTCAGAATATAGATGAGCGAAAGCAAGAGCTCAAGGGTAGATTCCTGGGGGACATGAGACGTAATGTCCATTACGATCCTTCTTAAAACTTAATTCTTTCACCAAACCTTTGGTGGCTAGCCTATTATATTTTTCTTCTCTGATTGTGCAACTGTGAATCACCTTAGAACACTTTTCCATGTTGAAAGCATGATAAGCTGCTGTTGTCGAACAAAGGTTAACAGATGTGTATGTTTTTTTTGGATTTTTAGTCACTTAATGCAATTTCTTTTATCACTAAACAAAATGTACATATTGCAGTTTTGACAATTCAGTAAAATAGACCTAGCACCCAAATATTGCTGTATGAATGGAAATCCACAAAGAAAGTTAAACAATTTAGAGATAATGGGAACTGCAGACCAAGATAACAAAGTGTGGAGCTGGATGAACACAGCAGGCCAAGCAGCATTCTAGACCCAGGCCCGAAACTTCAGCTTTTGTGCTCCTAAGATGCTGCTTGGCCTGCTGTGTTCATCCAGCTCCACACTTTATAAACAATTCAGAGTGTGCCTGTCTTGGCATGTTGCCATCATCCATTCTAAGAGCTAAAAGCTAGCTGCTGTCAGCAGTGAAATAATTACACAATGTTGATCTGTCTTGAAACCTGACGTTAAGATTAGATAATTTAGTAAAAAGACTTATTCATGTCAATTTAGCCTTTAAGTGAAAGAAAGTTATTAATTTAAGTAGAATTAGTGAAGTTGATTTTTTTTACGTGAATATTAATATGAATGTCTTTTTCAACCTTTTTTTTAAACTGTGGATATTTTTATCTTCTGAATATTTTGTTGGGTTTCATTATTTCATTTCCAGAGTACTGAATTCAACCTCCAGCTTGTGCAACAAATCCTGCTGTCTGTATCTCCAGGTGATGTGAAATATTGGTTCCTTTCTTTTACAGAACAATATTCCTTGGCATATGCCATTAAGTGTACTTTTTAACTCAATGGAGGTTTGGCTTGATAATGAACACCTGGGATCCTGGCCAACTCCAGTGAGATTTGACCTAAGATCCCCTCTGTATTACAGCTGAAATAATATATGCACGCATGTGTGCCTTTTTGATCCCCCACACGTGTTATAACATTGCCAGAATGCTCCATTGGTTTAAGCAACTTTTCTCAATGACAACATGAAAGAAAAATAAAGCTTAAGATAATAATGTATCTGTGTACATCATTTTCTCTCGATATGCAACTGTGTTTAATGTTTAGTTTTAAATTAAACATTTGAGACTTTTTTTCAATTTCCTCCACATTTGAACAAAAGGGGCTTCTACTCACTGAATTTGATACTGTTATACTAATATTATTTTACAGGCAAGTTCTGAGGTTAATAAATTTGGCTGGTGCACTTAATAGAATATATGCTATATTGCTCAAACATGAAATAATACCAGATTTGTAAGAAAAAAAAATGATCCCACTGAGTTTTCTGTAAATGCAAAAGAATATAGGATCCAGCAGGATTTAAAAATAGCAACTCCTGAAACATGCCCTGAAGAGCCAATCTTGCTGTCATTCATAATATTAAACTGCTTGACAATTCATATTTTTTATTCCCAAAACCTGTCCAGTACTTCAATATTGCCAGAGAATTAACTTGAGTGACTCCATCTGATCCTTTTTATTCATTGTATGAATCATTATAGCCAGCTATCCATAATCCTGAAGTATTCCTCCTTTTCATAAGAGAAATATTTCATTACATTTTGAAATCTCTCCGCTTCTACAATCTTTTAGAAAGTTAATTGTTCCAATTGCTTTGACAAGAGTGGAGACAAAATTCTATCGAACCTTCAGAAAGAAAATGTAATGGAGCATAGCTCCGATGATCACTTCTTTATTAGAATAAGGGCTCAATATCTATCTAATTAAATGTCACATTGTGTCGAATAGGTCCATATATGTCTGAATTTCAAGTGATTTTTCGACATCATATCTTCTAATCTCACCTTTATAGATTTTACTCTATGCATTCAGGAATCTGTGGTTGCTCATATCAAAATTCATTGATGTAGCTCTCTGCAAATGGCACATTATTGCCAAAGATAAAGGTAGGCTTGAATTTTATATAGCAACTTTAATCATTTCTGCCAAATAGCTTCACAACCAATCAAGTACTTTAGAAATGTAGTGACATATTCGTAATATAAGAAACATGGGAGTCAATTTGTACACTGCTAGGTCCCACAAACAGGAATGTGACAATGTAAGCTAAACTGTACTTTGTCGACCTTCAATTTGTGTTCTTTTCTCCCTGTGCTATTCTTACTAATGTGATCACATAGTCTGTGTTAAATTAAACATAAGAACAATCTGTAAACTAGGTCTTTGTGCTTTAAAAGAAAACAATTGAACTCAAATCAAATCAAATCAACAGAATAGAAAGCCTTCGGCTCCCTTTTGAATGACTTAATTGATGGTTTTAGTGGTTAACTAATCTGATATTTCTCCTGAAATCGATTCTATATCAAACAACAGTTAGCCCTAAATTAAGTTCACGTTACCTCACATTTTAATCTGACAATGAAATCTAAAGAAAACAGAAAAAAAGTACTTTTATTACCATAATTCACAGTGTACAAGATGAGGCATTTCTTCAGCCACATTGAAATATTTCTATTAACACTTTGCATATAAATTGACACTTCTTTTTGGCCACAATATTCTGTACTCAAATCAGGATTCAGCCTCAAAAGTATCCTACCTACAAATGAATTTTGTTTTTAACTACCAATACCAGCTTAAACTACCAATAATGTGGGCGAAATGTTGGCTCAGTGGTTAGCACTGCTAACTCACAGTGCCAGGGGCCCAGGTTCACTTCCAGCCTCAGGTTACTGTCTGTGTGGAGTTTGCACATTCTTCATGTTGTTTGTGTTGGTTTCTCCCACAGCCCAAAGATGTGCAGGTTAGGTTGATGGGCCATGCTAAATTGCCCATAGTGTTCAGGAATGTGCAGGCTATGTGGATTAGCCATGGAAAAAATGCAAGATTTCAGGGATAGGGTATAGGGGATGTGGGTTTGGGTGGGTTGCTCTTTGGAGAATCAATGTGGACTGATAGGTGGAGTAGCCTGCTTCCACACTGTAGGGATTCTGTGATTCTAAAAGGGATCAAGCAGGACTGTGTTGTGAAATTGCACAAGAGTTTAACACATGCTTTCACAGAATAAGTGCTGCATGATGAATGATTGCAACTACCCACACCAGTGGTTTGCTTTTCTACTCAGTGTTACAGACAACTCTCATTTCTGGAGGGAATTTTTATGCTTCCAAGGTTGCACATGAGCCATAATTACAGTATACCAGATTTCAGCTCTACTTAATACTACAAGATTGTTCAGTCACACCCCATCTTGTGCTATATGCTCCTGACCTCAAGGTGAATGATGATGGGCGAACTCATTATTCATCTATGGTGAGGTCAGAAGCAATGTAAAAAGTGCCCTCACTCAAATTTCACTACAGTTTGTGTTGCCTCTGACATGTGTATGTGTACTCATGTCAGTCCTATTTTATAATTTTACCATGTTTCAAAGTTTATTATACACCCCTTTTGACTATACCATGGCTTCATATTTCACTTACCTTGTTCATTGGTTGAGTCTTTGCTATTTGTGGACCTTAGTAGGAACTGGTTAATAAGAACAGTAATGTTTGCCGTAAGGAGTCTAGGGAAAAACACCATTGTTTTTATTGTTATGCTGTCATGAGCACAGAGTTGCATGGTAAGGTTTATATATGTGACAGTAATGCTGGCTCACTGTATTATCTGGGTCAGAAGCCTGAGGTGGGCAGAATGTCATTAAACAAATACTATTTAATGCGATGAGAAGACACCATTGAAAGTAAGGAATTTCACAGAAGCCTTGTACAGACGTCCACTGAGTTGAAGTACAAGTATTTTAAGAATAACAAAGTTTTTTTGTTTGACTCTCTCTAGGGCCCATTAAGGCCCACAAATTCTTGAGTGTTGGTAGAAAATAATAGAAGGACTCGAATGAGATGAACAAGTAGCATACAAAGGCAGGAAGGTTTTAGTTATTTGGCACTTGGCTGTCAGGCACACTTGCGGGTGAATTATAACTGAGAAAATTTCCGTTAACTAATACTTATGGCACATAAGCATTTCCAGATTGCAACTTCTGTGTTGCTCAAATAAAATTAATGTCTTGTGTAATGGCCAGTATGACTTACTGTGTTGGCCCTTTGTTTTATGAAATGGAACGATGCATTGCAGAAACTAGCAATCAGTGACGGTTGTCAAATGTCTGAACTGAGTATATCCTGAGTTGCAGAAGCAATTGTATTTGTGTTACAACAGTTTGAACTGTTAAGTCTTTCAAAGATTTTGACTTGACAAAATTCAAACTGTATGTTCAAATTACAACTTGATGTTTTTGCACTCTTGGGCCGATTTTGTGTTACGAAGATTGTTTCAAATTTTTTTTAATAGCTCCTCCAAGATAAAATGAAAGCAAGTTACAGAAGACATAGAGATCGTCTGGCTAAACATTATATAACATGCAAAATACTCCTATTTATGAAGGAAACTGTAAAAGAAAATTGCAAACCCTACCATTTGCAGATATAGCCTACGTAATACATGTAGTCAACAAAACATGATCCATTCATGAACAAAATTGAGTCACTTCTAGTAAGTCCCACTTTTGTCAGTCTCTATGTATTTGTCATCCATTATCTCTACAGCATTCCAGCCTATTGGTGAAATGCATGTAAGTTGTTCTTGTCAGTATGTTTGGTATCTGCACATTCCTGGAGCGAGGTTACTTCACTAAGTATTGTTGATCCCCTGGTGGAATCCTTGATCAGTGCAAGATGCTTGTGTTCTTCATTCTTTGTTCTTTCAGACTGAATGAACATTGCTGCTGAGTTGATGACCATGTCAAGCTGCTGTTAGGTTTTTTTCTGGATTTGAGTGCAAGTTGTTTCTTCTTCTATGACACAATTCTACTGCACATCCTTAGCAGTGAGCTTGTGTGGATATTCACATTCTGATGAGAAATTAGGCAAGATCTCTGCGAGAAAATTTCCAAATCCAGCAAGTTAATGAATTGCTGTCAAATCTGCTTGTTGCTGCTGCAGTTCTCACCTTGTCAGAATTCAGATAGCATCTTCATTCTCAGCATCTTCAAGTGCTCCTTTGTCATTTTGTTCCTTTTTTTTGCCTTCTTTTCATGCTTTTCCTCATCCCTTTTGCCATTGTTTTCTTACCAAACAGCTGCCCTGACCATCAAGAAAAAAACAATTTCTCATTTTTAGACATGCCTGATGCTTCTGCTGGAATGCCCTCCTGCACCTGGCATTGAATCAGGAATGATTTCCAGGCTTGTTGGTAGTGGAAGGGTGAAGGATATGGCAAGCCATTAGGTTGCAAATTATGTTGGAGTAAAATCCTGCATGTGCCACAGTATCTCTTAGACGCTACATCAGTTTTAGCTCTAATCCACTCAGTATGGTGATAATATCATGAACCTTTGTGGAGGACATGCTCAATGTGAAGATGGACTTCAAGTCCACAAGGTCTCTCCTACTGACAGTGTCATGGATGAGTGCATGTGTGGCAGGCAGATTCATGAAAATGAGGTCATGTATAATGTAAGTGTACTGTAAATGAGGTCAGTGGGTGGCACAGTGGCTCAGTGATTAACACTACTGCCTCACAGCACCAGGGACCTCGGTTTGATTCCACCCTCAGGTGACAGTTTGTGTAGAGTTTGCACATTCTTTCCATGCGTGCATGAGTTTCTGCTGGGGGCTCCAGTTTCTTCCCACAGCACAAAGATGTGCAGGTTAGATGGATTGGCCATGCTAAATTGCCTGTAGTGTTCATGGGTATGTAAGTTAGATGGATTGGATGTGGGAAATGTAGGGTTACAAGGAAAGGGTGTGGGCTGAGTCTGAGTGGTATGCTCTTCAGAAGGGGTGGTTTGTAGTTGTAGGGTGGAATGGCCTGTTTCCACACTGTAGGGATAATATGATTCTATATTTTTTACCGGTTCCCTTGCCACCTTTTGTACACCAAGATTAGCAACTATGTCCCTGAAGACTTGACCAGCTTGGTCAGTAGTGATGTTGATGAGCCACTCTTGGTGCCTCACATTGAAGGCATTCACCCCCAGAGCACATTCTTCCATCTTGCAGTCCTCAGTGCTTCCTCCAAGTGAAAGGTCCCTCCAGGTTCAACATGGTGGGGGGGAAGTACTGATTCATCAACCAAGGGAGGGCAGTACTTCTATTCAGTAATGCTGGAGTAATCAGCTGGAGGTTTCCTTGCTCATGTTTAACATAATACCATGAGACTTCATGAGGACCAGAGTCAATGTTGAAAAGTTCCAGAGCAAGTCCCTCCTGAGCCACTGCCACGTTTGTTGACATGCAAGGGCTGGTGATGGTGCTTTCCTGTGTGCAAGGTATGACTTTGTGTATATGACTAAGTCAGGCTGTAGCTTGACTAGTCTGTGGGACAGCTCTCCCAATTTTAGCAGTAGCCTCCAGATGTTAGTAAGAGCACCTTTGCATGTTTGATTTGTCACTGTCGCTTCAGGTTCCTTAGTCAATGCCAGTAGATCCATCTAACTCCATTCCTTTTTTGAGACATTTTAGTAGTCTGATACAACTGAGTGACTTCTTAGGCCATTTCAGAGAGCACTTCGGAGTCAACCACATTCCTGTGGGTCTGCAGTCACATCCAGTTAAGGGCAGCAGTTTTCCTGCCCTGATGGATATTAATGAATTAGATGGTTTGTAGGGTAGTCTGCAATGGTTTCTTGATTATAATTATACTTTTAACTCCATATTTTTCATTGAATTGAAATTTGACCATCTGTTGTGCTAGAATTCTAAGCTTGGTCCCTAAAACATTACCAGGGTCTCTAACCAGAGCAACTATATTGTCACCTCCACTCATACATTACTTTTGCTGCTTTAGTTATGTCTCTGCTAAACAACCACCCAGCACTTGATCTTGGAGGTTTCAGCACTGGTGCTATCAATGGGAATTGGTTATTTTCTCTCCTCACAGAGATAGTTCTTGCCTGGCACTTGTGTGGCACAAATTTGCTTGCCATTCCTCAGCCCAAGTGAAAATATTTTCTAGCTTCTGTTGTATGTGGATTTGAATTGTTGCAGTACGTGAGGAATTGTGAATGATAGTGAAAATGTGCAATCTGCAACAGCCATCCCAGATTGTGACCTGATGATGGAGAGAAGGTCACTAGTGAAGCAGGTGAAGATCGTTGGAAGTAGGACATTTTCATAAAGAACTTATGCAGTTATGTTCAGTGTCTAAGACGATTGACCTTCAACATCTTCCTTACTGATAGGTATGATTTCCCTTCATTCCCATTGGCTTCAGCTTAGAAATGATACTTTGATGCCTCACTTTGTTGAATGTTGCCTTGATATCAAGGTTGAGTCACTATCTCCGCATGTTTTGTGTTCAGCTCTTTTGTCATGTCTGGACTAAATGATGTCTAGATCCAAGTCACCTTTTCTGAACCAAGCAAAATTTCAATGAACAGGTTAGTGCTGAGTAAATGCTGTTCAATAGCACAATGGGCCACACCTTTCAGCATTTTCTGAACATTGGGATCCACCCCCAGCCTGATCCCATGACCAATCCTCCCTCTCATCCCCGCCTCCTTGATCTGTCTGTCTTCTCTCCCACTTACCCGCTCCTCCCACCTCATTGACCAATCCTCACCACTACCTACCTGCACTCATCTATCACCATCCCACCTACCTTCCCCAGCTCGACCCCCTTCTCTCTATTTATTTCAGAATCACCTTCCCCTTTCCCTCCCTCATTTCTGAAGAAGGACCTCAACCTGAAACATCAGCTTTCCTGCTCCTTTGATGCTGCCCGGCCTGCTGTGTTCCTCCAGCCCCACATCGTGTTGTCTCAGACTCCAGCATCAGCAGTTCGTACTATCTCTCGTGGAGTGGAAGTTGGCTGGTTGGGATTTGCTCTCCATTTTGTGAAAAGGACATTCTTGGACAGTTTTGTACACCACTTAGTAAGTGCCAGTGTTGTCCCTATACTAGAATATCTTGGCTAGAGGTGCAGTATTTGTGGAGCACAAATCTTCATAACTACTGCTCGGATGCTGTGAGGCCTTTGCTTTATTCAGCACCTTTTAATTTGATTCAAATTGCTGAAGACTGGCATCCGGGATGCTGGAAGCATCAGCAGGCAGCTGAGAGGAATCATTCATTTGATATTTCTGGCTGAAGGTGGTTGCAAATGTTCAGCCTTGTCTTTTGACCAGAGATGCTGGATCTGTCATTACTGGCTTGTGAATATTGTGTAGTTTTCTCCTCCTCTGGTTAGTTGTTTAATTGTCCACAACCATTCACAACTGAATGTGACAACGCTGCATAGATTTGACCTGATGCATTGAGTGTGGATCACTTAGCTCCCTTATCACATGCTGCTTCTGCTTCCTAACATCAACGTTGTCCTTTATCTTCTGCTTCATCTGATTGGCATTCCATTTTCAGGAATGCTTAGTGCTGGTACCTCTGCTGGTGGTGTGCTCATTGAATTAGAATTGATCCACGTCCCCCGGCTTGATTATGGTAGAAGGGCCAAAATCAACAGGTGATTCTGTAACCCATGTTTGACCTGAGCCTAGAGTCAATGTTGAAAACTCTCACGTTCACTTCCTTTCAATTGTATGCAAACATTCTGTCACCTCTGGCTAATCTGTTATGCCAGTGGAAATGAACATGATCAGGGATAGTAATGATGAAGTTGAGACATTTCTGTAAGGTTTGATTTTGTGTTATTGACAACATTAAAATTTTGCTTACTGGTTGATAAGGCAACTTTCCCAATGTCAGCACATGTTCCGAGATATTAGTGAGGAAAAATGTGTAAAGTGAGCCTTAGTTGTTACTAATAATGTAGGTTATAATTTGACAGAACTGAATGGCTTGCTAGGCCATTTCAGTTGGGAAATTCAGATTGAAACACTTTTGTTGTGGTTCTCAAATCATTTGTTGGCCAAATACTCTATCATCTTTGATCAGAGAATGAGTTCCCACCAACACCCTACCTGGTGACCAACACACAAAAAGTAATTGTTCCTCTGTCTTTCACGGCAAAAACTGTTTCTGTTTCCCTCTCTGTTCTCTCTCAGATGCGTAGTTTTGCTTTGACAGAAACAGCTGCTCCCCTCCTTTTGTGTCAAGTTGTGAAAATTTAATTGATTTTCTAAAGGTTCTGGTTACAAATCATCATGAGTCAATTTCTGGGTCAAGCTAATACAATTCAGATTAATCATAAATTGAAAGGAGATAGGTTAAAACATAACTACCTGATGAAATTCCACATTCTTATCTTGCTGAGCAGGTCAGGCAGCATTTATGGAAACAAACATATTTAGTATCCAAGGTGATAATAACTTTTATGGCATGGTTTGATGCCTCACTGAATTTGAATACAAGATGGATTGTTCGAGGAGAACACAAGGTCAAGAGTAATCGTCACGCTTCGACTTCATAGTAACACTATTTATGATAATTTTACACTGATTACTTCAATATATGGCAAATAATATGTCAGGTTCTCATCTTACAGTTGCCTTAAGTAAGGACTAATCCTATTTCTTTGTGTGTAGGTGTTTATGTGCTTTTTAGACTCTCATTCTAGAGTGTGATTTAGCTCGGTGTAATCTCTAGTATAGTCTCTAACTCCACCCATCTGTGCTATTTATAGTCAGTGATGGGCAGCTCCATGACAACTTCACAGAAGAACTCACATTAAGACTATCACCATTATGAGAGATTAACTCGGTTTTCTCTCTGAAGGTGCCTCTTGACCTCTGAGTAGTTTTGGCATTTTCTCTGTTTATTCCAGGTTTCCAGTTAGCAGCCAGTAATCTTGTGGTGCTGATCTAGGGTGGAAGATGTTGACCCAAAATCAAGTGCTCAACCCTGTCCTTTCATTTTAACATGAACACTATGTCTTCAGTTTTCAGTTGCCCTCCCCCTCAGATCTAATTATCTAAATATTTACTTAGATAATAGAAATACATTTCTCACAGAACCTTTCATCTTGTGAGGTGTTGCTGATTCACTGTATAAGTGCTTAGTGGGCTCCTGGTCAATCATTACTTGATTCAACATTCATACAGAACCAATTGTAAAATTGCTTTATACTTTTCCCGCTGAATTTCAATCTATACATCAAAAGCACTGCAAATTTTCCATCAAATATAGCCAGTGCTCTGGCAAATTTCACCCAGAGGCTGTAAGTATATGTTGAAAGTTGAATCACTTTTGTGCAAAGTGAATGTTTCAATTCTTTGTAAAAAGGTTTTTCTTTGTTTTGATTGAGTTGTTTAATGAATGACTCAATGGGGATGGAGTCAATTGCATATTTGCAAATTAGGCACATCTCATCTATATTTTATGAAACCTGTGTTTCAAGCATAAAATTGAATTCAGATATTATTAGATTTTTCAATGGGCTAAAGGCATCTTGTGGCAACTGAAGGTAACTGCAACAGTTTCCAAATCAAGGTGTGTTTGAAGTATTTTGTACTTCAGCAGATCAAAATCACCACTATGTTTGCCATATGAAAACAGGACAAAAGATTTGCGCTTAATTACCTTTTGATTAAAATTAGGATCAAGCAGTTGACCTGAATAAATTTGTTGTTGGAGGATTCTGATACATCAAGCTGCAAAATATGATGGTTGAGGAATGGAACATTTCTCTGTTCTTTTTTCCATTTATTTCATTGTAAAATATTCTCAGATTAGATAGAAAATCAGGAAGACTGAAATGGCCCTTTATTTGACTGTAGAAAGATTTTCCTACTGTGTTGAAATGACAGTTATGCTTTCCTAAAATTTTAACATTTTCCAATCCAGCTAATCTTCTTTTATTGTGTAGCCATCCCAGTGTAACTTGGTACACACTCTCTGCAAAGTTAACAGTTCTGTTCTAACTAAAAACTGGCTTGTTCCATTCATATGGGAACCTTTTCTCCATCTGATGGATGCCATCTATATTATCATTAAAGGCTAGATTAAAATTAGTATCCCCAAAAAGAAATGCTCATGGCACCTGTATTACTCAAACATTGTTTTAGATTTAAAGCTAATTGTAATATTGTACCTGGTGTAGTACCAGTTAGTTCAACCATGTCTGATATATTTGTGTAAGTATCATTATTTTAATATGATGTGGGCTCCAGTCTTATTAAAATGTAATGGGAACAAACTAAATATTATTTTAAGTTGTTTGTTTCATCTTCTCCTTAATAGAATTGATTCTATTTAATTGTAAATATTAATTTATTGGATAGTTTTGATTTTTTATGCCATTTGAGCATCTTTTGTCAAAGATTGGCTTTCCAGGAAAGAAAGGCTATGTGTTAGTTTCACTTCATTTTTCCCTCTTGCAGCTTTGACACTCACAGGACAGACAGTGTTTTAGTTTAACATCTCAGCAGACAGGGTTGTTCCAGTGTTGTACAGCAATGTCAAGATTAATCATTAAAAGCTGGAATGGATCAGAATCTGGCACACCTCCAACAGGCTATTACACTTTGCCATTTTTGGGGAAAATAATCACCTCATTTGTATTGATGCCCACAAACAGCATTATTTATTCTCACAGTTTTGTTGTGTTGTAACACAAAAACAGGTCATTTAGCTCAACTTGTCTGTACCAGTGTTAATACTCTACACTACTAGGATATTTTTCTATTCTTTCCTTCCTGATCTAGCTTTTCTTTTAACACATCTATCCCATTTACTCAACTACTCCAGCAAGCTCTGCATTCTCCCCATTCTTTTGGTAAAACATTTCACCTGATTATTAGTAAATAACTTAGCTTATCATTTACTAACATAGCACATAGAACTGTACAGCACAGAACAGGCCCTTCAGCCCACGATGTTGTGCCAACCATTGATCCTCATGTATGCACCCTCAAATTTGTGTGACCATATGCATGTCCAGCAGTCTCTTAAATGTCGCCAATGACCTTGCTTCCACAACTGCTGCTGGCAACGCATTCCATGCTCTCACAACTCTCTGTGTAAAGAACCCGCCTCTGACATCCCCTCTATACTTTCCTCCAACCAGCTTAAAACTATGACCCCTCATGTTAGCCTTTTCTGCCCTGGGAAATAGTCTCTGGCTATCAACTCTATCTATGCCTCTCATTATCTTGTATACCTCAATTAGGTCCCCTCTCCTCCTCCTTTTCTCCAATGAAAAGAGTCCGAGCTCAGTCAACCTCTCTTCATAAGATAAGCCCCCCAGTCCAGGCAGCATCCTGGTAAACCTCCTCTGAACCCTCTCCAAAGCATCCACATCTTTCCTATAATAGGGCGACCAGAACTGGACACAGTATTCCAAGTGCGGTCTAACCAAAGTTTTACAGAGCTGCAACAAGATCTCACGACTCTTAAACTCAGTCCCCCTGTTAATGAAAGCCAAAACACCATATGCTTTCTTAACAACCCTGTCCACTTGGGTGGCCATTTTAAGGGATCTATGTATCTGCACACCAAGATCCCTCTATTCCTCCACACTGCCAAGAATCCGATCCTTAATCCTGTACTCAGCTTTCAAATTCGACCTTCCAAAATGCATCACCTCGCATTTATCCAGGTTGAACTCCATCTGCCACCTCTCAGCCCATCTCTGCATCCTGTCAATGTCCCGCTGCAGCCTACAACAGCCCTCTATACTGTCAACGACACCTCCAACCTTTGTGTCGTCTGCAAACTTGCTGACCCATCCGTCAATCCCCTCATCCAAGTCATTAATAAAAATTACAAACAGTAGAGGCCCAAGGACAGATCCTTGTGGAACACCACTCACCACTGACTTCCAGGCAGAATATTTTCCTTCTACTACCACTCGCTGTCTTCTGTTGGCCAGTCAATTCTGTATCCAGACAGCTGAGTTCCCCTGTATCCCATTCCTCCTGACCTTCTGAATGAGCCTACCATGGGGAAACTTATCAAACTCATGGGTAACCTTGAAGAAAACTGCTCCTAAAAATCTAACAATCTGTCTGGGACAAATTTCCCATTTCCCAATGCCAGTTTGAATATTCGCAGCTGAGTCACGGGGATCCCAAGGCAACAAGGACCAATTAAATCATCAAACAGTGTAAGTAACTAATTACAATGACGTATTCTCACAGACAGTAAATCAGTAAGTAAACCACACTGAATTTTTCACTTTTATTTAAATACTTATGGACAGCAAAGTTCATTGGGATATATCACAGGAATAGAGATATGATTTCTTTACCATAATGAAAAGAAAATGATATTGTACAAATATTACATTAGATTTGAAGGCCATTGTTGTTCTTCAAGAGTAACTCTGAACTTGGTAACCATACTAAATACCTAGTTACAGCTTGTATAAACAGATGTAACTTATTTAACAGTTCTTAGAGTGAACCTTATAACTTATAAAGACAATTTCAGTCTGTTCAGTGATTTCTGCTTGACTGCATTCCAAGGGAATCTCAATAGCACATCCTATTGGGGCAATAGTGAATCACAGACAGTGTGTCCCGGATTTCTATATTTAACTGTACATTTGCAAGCTGCAGTAGTGCAGTCAGTTAAAGTGGATTATCATGGAAAACACTAAAAGTTTCACCATTTACTATTACAGCAAAATTTAAACCTTTATACAACTGACTTTTGGGGCAAAATTTTCCCAGACACAGAAAGATGCAAACCATAGCAAGACCATTGGGAAAATACAATGGAAATGAAATAATGAGATCCTGGATGTTGAGAAAATAAAGTCCTATTTTCTGCTGAAGTTTCAGACAGCTAATTTGGAATCTCACCACTAAACATGCATTAACATCTCATTATTGCCTAAACTCATTGCATTTATATACAGGTTGCTATTTTCCTGGGTACTGGAGAGAAACTAAATGGCACCAATTCCCAACATGAAAGTCAGTGCAGTTGCTGCAGCTCCCTGGCATTTTCTCCAGGTATCTAGCTTGGCCAGTATTCCCCAAGTCACAGGCCAGTGACTGCCTGTACCCTCTATCAACAGAGGTTGACTTCTGCAAAACACCAGCCTCAGTACATCCTAATGACACCTCACCAACTCACTTAGAATACAGTTCTTCACTTCAATTTTGCACTTTGGAATTCACCATCACCCTCCATTGCAATACTGCTACTAGGTCACTTGCTTACAGGTGCAGGCACCCATTTCACACATCAGAGTAGGATGCATTTTAGGACTTTTCACTTGCTATCTTAATGCTAACTTGGATGCTCACAGTATCTTCAACTTGCCTTGCTCTATCATGCAAACAGAAAGCCAGGCAGCTTGTTATGTTTATAAGGAGTAAACAGTCAAAGGGGTGGATATGTTGATATATGGCATCATGCCATGTCAATGCCTCACTTACAATGTGTACCAGCAGCAAATGTGGCAAACACATTGAATGTGTTTCAACCTAATGGCCATTTCTGCAAGTTTAAGGAAATCACTTCTTATTGCTGTGAAGGGAACTGTGGTCAGCCAGAGTCCTGCTCTGTCTTCAGTCATAAAACTTGGTGAGGGATCCCAAGTAAGTGAGTAGGAATCACAGAGGTCAGATATGGGTAATGTTTTGAGGATAGAGTGTGTGTCAGCCATTGAGGGAAGACGGCACATGTAATATTGAGAGTGGTAGACCATGAACCTTTGGCGGGATATATGTGGGTGCAAAAGCAGAGTTATAGTGAGTGCAAGGTAGCAGAGAGAAGACGGCTGTACTTAACCTTTTGGAGCACAGACAGTCACTTTGAGAAAAATCTGCTGTTCGTTTTTAGACATGTCCTTCATCTCTCCTTCAAAAATCTGTGTAATTTTGAAAACCTTTATTTAGTCGCTGCTCAGACTTCTTTTTTGTCTAATATTTTCCCTTTAATTCTTCTGAGCTACTCCTCACTATAAATTCTCCAGCAGAGATGGCAGGGAAAAATCTGCATCCAGCCCCTTGGTAATTCTTGCCCTGTAATCATTTGATCTGTACAAGTTTATTCACCTTCAAATCTAACCTTTCTTCCCTTCATTAGAAATCCTTAAATTTGGTTGATACCACCCTGTTTGAGACAGTGGCTGATGTGAGAAGATCTTTATCTGTGAATGTATAAATACCTGTTCACTCTATTGTTTGTTGACACATCTGACTACCCTGAGCAACACTTCTCTGATCAATTTTAATTTTATCTAGCTTAACCTCATCTCCTATTTAATTAATCTTGAGTTTGCTTTGAAGCAGCCAATTATGATTAGGTTTTAGAAACTGAGCGTATCATTTTCATTACATGGGTAATTTTCTCTTCTGCATTTCTCAACTTTGCTTTTCTTACCTTCAAGCCCATCTTTATGCTAGATATGATTCTGCACAGCTTGGAGGTCAGTTGGCACAGTTGGCTGGTAAGGCAGAATATTTCTAACAGTGTGGGGTCAATTCTCGCACTGGCTGAAGTTACAATGAAGGAGTCGCCTACTTGAACTCTCGCCTCACCTGAGGCCTGCTGGCTCTCAGATTAAATCACTGCCAGCCTCTTTCTCTAATGAAAGAGCCGGCCTATAGTCCAGCTGAACTATGCTTTTAATTTTGTAGATGCATGTAAAGAGAACATACAGAGGAGATTTACAACAATTGTCATCAAGAATGGAGAATCAAGTATTGGTAAAGATCTGTATCTCGGGTTGTGGGTGAGGTTGTTGACTGGCTCGCTGAGCTGAATTGTTTTTGTTCAGACGCTTTGTCACCATGCTAGGTGACATCATCAGTCAAGCCTCCGATGAAGTGACGTTATTCTACTCCACTTGGAATTTATACCATGATGGACCGGACAGTACAAATTCCAAGTGGAGTGAAATAACATCGCTTCATTGGAGGCTCAACTGATGATGTCACCCAGCATGGTGACAAAACATCCAAACAAAAACAAGTCAGCTCGAAGAGCAAGTCAGCAACCTCAAGAAAGGAGAGTTTCAGGCTGGACTAAAATTTGACAGGCTGCTGTTGTATTTTTCAGACAGAGGACCTGAAGAGTTTTAGAGGCTGAAATCATTGTTGCATTAATAAAATTGAAAAATCATTTGAACACATGCTTTTGAGATATTGGAACCTGCTGTGCTCTGGACCGAGAGCTGGAAAGTAGGATCAGGCTGGATAGCATGAATAAACTGGGCTGAATGGTTTCCTTCTGTGCCATAAATAGTTTCCATTCTTTGGGACAAATTACATGAGACACTGGATTTTCCTTCTGACCATTTCTCCTTGGCTAAGGATCAAGGTGGAGGGGAGCCCACCACGGGGAACATTTGTACCCCGGAAGCACTAGATGGTATCTTGCAATGAACTGAAAAGCTGCACTTCTGAGGCAGAAAGTCCCACCTCAGAGAACTGCTGGCCAATCAGAGCATTGGACTGGAATTTGGGTCAGTGTTTTGGCATCTTTGGTGTGAAACGAGCAGGTCACAGGTGCAGTTTAAAAGGGCAAATGTGGTGAGAGCAATGTGGGCCTTAAAAATTTTGAGGCTCTGGAAAACCTACCAGTCTGTCTGTAAGATGTGGGCTTCTGCTGCCTCTGGTTAAGTCCTACTGGCAGCAAGACATGGCCGTTAATTGGGAATTAATTGCACACTTAAGAATTTTGATTGACCTACTGGCAAGAATGTTAACCCCACTGTGACAATATATTAAGAGTGGCAGAAAAGATGGAATAGGTTTCTTTTGGGTGAATAAATTCCCATCTCCAGCCTTTGAACCCTCTGTCTCAGGAGTGTAAATTTCAGCTGCGTGTTGGTAACTGGCTGCAATCTATGTGAGAGACAATAAGGTCCAAAATGGACCAAATTGGTCTGAAACAGTGACTTACCTGCTCCTCAAATGCTGTCAGACGTGCTGTGCTTTTCCAGTCTCTCACCTTTAGGCTCTGCTGTCTATCTGAGCATAAGTAGTCAGCAGCTGTGAGTCCACTGTAGGTACCATATTGGAACGTAATTATGATTGGACATGTACCCTTTATTTCACTGTCTCAAAGTCATCCATCTTCCTGCTTACTCATGCACCATTAACTAGCTCAACATAAATCACCAATGAACCTTGTTCTCTATGTTTTTGTTTAACACCGAGAAGCTACTACTCAGCATGTCATTGACAAATCAGCTCAAACAGCTTAATTTCAGATATGAAATCTCAAAGTGTTATTGGTCATTTGAATATTTAAAAGAACTGGTAAGTATTTCAAAATAATCTTTGAGAGTTTATCCTCCTTGAAGGTGCTATTTTCTCACACAAGGAACAATCAACATTTGACACAGATTTCTGAGGCAGTGGATCATAATTCTTCAAAGAGTTAAATGCTGGAAAGGGTAGGTGATACAATTTATTTTCTAATGGGTGAAAGGATTGATCAAATTACCTTTGTTCTCCAGTATTCAGCTTATGCAATTTTGACTGAAGACTCTCCGTTACATTCTCAGATAAAGTTTGGCTTTTGGGCACCTGACTTTTGGAGTACACCACAGTAAAGAGGTGGCCGTAATTTTTAGCTGCTGCCCTCAGTGTATGGAGCAATTGAGCAATGTGTTGCCAAACCGGCATCCAGCTGCAGTTCGGTGGATTAATGTTGACCAATATTAGACCACTTTGGCTGTATGTAAGTTGTAAGTAGGGCAGGGTGGAAGACAATGCAGTCTTAGTGCCAGCCCAAAGGTAATTTCAAACCTGACAACTCTACAGCTTGTTAGATGGCACAGTGGTTCAGCAGTTAGCATTGCTGCCTTACAGCTCCAGTGACCCAGGTTCAATCCCAGCCTCCGGTGACCATCTGTGTGGAGTTTGTACATTCTCCTTGTATCTGCATGGGATTTCTCCCACAGCTCAAAGATGTTCAGGTTAGGTGGATTGGCCATGCTAAATTGCCCCATCATGTCCAGGCTAGGTGAGTTAGTTATGGGAAATGGAGGCTTTCAGGGATCGGGTAGGGGAAAGGTTCTGGGTGGAATGCTCTGTGGAGGGTCAGTGTAGACTTGATGGGCTGGATGCCCTGTTTCCACACTGCAGGGCTTCTAGTTAAAAAAAAAAACCTATGAAACCATTCACACTGAACATCTAAACTATTTTAACCAAACAGTTGCACTTGACGTTCTGGGTTCTCAACTTGCACTGTAAAAGTACTTCTGAAAAAATAGGCACATTTTCGATATCCTTTCACACCCCTTGCAAAACAGCATCAGCTGCTCAGAAATGGCTTTTTGAGCAGGCTATCAATGTCATTTTGAAATGATGCCATTAATACCAAGCTCAATAAGCAAAAACACCCACTTTCTTTAGTGTGCTCATATTTATTTTCATAATTAGTCATTATTTTTTCATTCTGATTATTTTATATCCACTGCTTTGAAGAATTGACTTATGAAGTACATACAATGTAGGAGGTTGGAATTGCACCATGCTTAACTTCAGTTGCAAATTTGAGTATCATTATGTATGTAAGCACACTTTTCCCAGTCAATGTGCTACTTATCGGTAAGCTCAGTAAGTATTCAGATGATACTATTTTTAGATGTATCCAGTTGAGAATTCATGAATGCCACAGCAAACATAGTAAAAAGGAAGGATTGCAATTTTGTTGACAAGGCTTTCCTTAGTGAATTTATCACTGTGATACTTTTACTTCTTTCCACAATCCACAGCATGTCTGTGCTAGTAGATAGGAATTTGTATTTTTACATTTTGATTGAGAAGATGTACAGTGAATGTACATTTCCCAGGAGATGGAATATGCTTTCCATTCTGAATAGCTAATGTGATTGAAGAAATGTGAAAATTATTTTAACAGAAGTAATATTGCTTTACAAGGATTCAAAATAGGAAAACTAACTCATCAAGTAATGCTAAGGCAATACTTACATGAAGAAGAACTAACCTACTTAAATTATTCTTGTACAAGTTCAGTTTGTTGCATTGGCTAAAACCTTGCAGATTACATTGTTGTTGATGAAGTGCAGCAAAATTAAACAAATTAAAAAGCAGTTCATAAAACTTTTCCAGCAATGAAAGCATTGTGATTGAAGAATGTGGGTTGTTCTCTACCGAGAAGCAAAAATGAAAGGTTTGAGATAGCTGTTCAAACTAATGGGTCTAGATGGAGTCGATAAGAAGAAAATGATCCCAGCTGTGGAAAGATCAAGAACTGAGGTCACAAATTTAAGGTGATTTCCAAAGAACCAAAGATCATAGAATCACAGAATTAATACAGCACATACCAGAGGCCATTCAGCATATCATGATGGCATCAGTTCTCCAAGTAAGCATTTCATTTAATGCCATTTTCCTGCTTTCTTTCCGTGTTATCCCACAGCCTAACTCCCTTTTGAAAGCATAGATACATCAAGAATCTGATATATGCTGCCCAAGGAAATGATGAAGACAGGTTCATTGTGGCTTTCAAAAGGGAATTAAATCTGAAGAGAAAAATAATCTTGAAAATCTGCAGGAAAGGAAGAGGGACGGAGATTTGCTAAATTGCTGCTGCAGAGAGCCTGTACAGGTTTGAAAAAGCAAATAGCCTTCTTCAGTGTTGTAACCATTCTGTGGTTCTAAATAATATATGATATTTCACATTGCAGCATGTTTGTGTTTATAATTTGGAGCTTCACTTAATTTTGTCACAAAGAACCCAAAGTTGAAGTTGATTTCTTTATATCAGGGAAGACTAAAGGTAAATTTCATAATTGTTCATAATAAGGACAGTTTTGTCATACGAAGTAAAGAAACACCATTGTAGTAGTAGAAGTCAGTAACCAAACACAGCATATTTTGACAGGAGAACCAATGGTGTACAGGTACAAATGTTTGCTTTTACACAATTTTTTGTGAATTAGAATGCAGCATCCAAATGGAAGGAGGAAGCAAATTTGTAAGCAATTTTAAAGAAGGAACTCAGTGTATACTTGAAGGAAAAATAGAGGTCTGTGGAGACAGCTGTAAGATGGGACAATTGGGCAGCTCTATTTATAGGGATGGCATAGAGACAATAGGCTGATTGTCCAGATTGTGCTGCATCATTCTTTGATTCTAAGTCTTCCATTCCAATGTGGCATAGTACATGTATAATTAAAAAAATGTACATCTCCTCAGTGCATTATATAATTAAATTATATATTCAAGGGTGAATTATTTGATCCTACTTAGGTAAAGATCATTTTCTTCTTTATATTGCTATTCCCTGCTGGATAGTAAAGGTGACTACACAAAGGTGAAAATATGTGATAAAGAAAAAAAAAGGGTTTTATCAGCAACTGTTGTGATCCAGACCACACACATTTATGATGCAAAATTCCACAAACATATTTATCATTTGGGTCTATATGGCGTTTAAGCTAAAGATCAAGGGTTTATTAAGATAAAAACTTTGGAACCTATAATCAATATTATGCTGCAAGATAAAACTTTGTGGATTTAGGAAAAGATTTCTCTCCAAAAGTTGTTCTCAGTTGAGCAAACTGACAAAATTCAATTACTGATGATAGCACACATGAGTTCATTAGATAGTTTTGATGAAAATAGTGGAAAATTGCAAGCAATTATGCAATGGATGTTTCAGCTTAGTTGTAGTAAATCATTTTTGATTTGATGAATAGTGTATGTGGTGTAAATTAAACTTTGATTTATGATAACTGACAATGTTAGTTATATAACACCAGCAATATTAGATAAATCCACATTTTTGTGTTGGCAATAGTTAATTTTACACAGTCTCTGTATATTGTTGTATATTGGCCTACGAGTATTTGGATGAATAATCCTATCACTGGAAATATGCAGAGAGATTGTATTATTACTTCTCTGTCCCAGACATTAAACCTTCTATATTCAGGTGGACCAATGCATTGATTTTATTTACTTCCAAAGTAGTCATAGATCAACTTTCATCCCTCTTTAACAGCTTAGCTTTCATGGGTAAAGGCTTATGAGCTTTTTTGTTGCAAAATGTGACCAACCTGGTATTGGTAACCTTTAAAAATGATAACACAGCCTCACTCTGGGGTGCTTGTCCCCATAACAATTTCTTGCTTACATTGACAATCTTATGAGTTCCTAGTAAGATGATGGTTTTGTATACATATTTTGAATAACTTTATTTTGTGGCCTTTATGAGCACCTCTAGTACAGTCCTACATTGTCACAGAGCTTGCATACGATGAGGGAAAGTGATTGGTATGGAAGGAGTATGCCGATGAGGTCTTGAAGGTTATGGAACCTCAGACTCATCTACTGAATTGGATTGATTTCCAAACAAATAAATTTGAGCAGTCTGTGGATGTGGTGCCAATCAAATAGGCTGCTTTGTCCTGGATGGTGTTAAGCTTCTTGAGTGTTGTTGGAGCAGCACTCTTCCTAGCAATTTGGAAGTATTCCATCACACTCTTGATTTATGCCCAAGCGATGGTGGTCTGGCTTTGGGGAATCAGGAGGTGACTGACTTGCTGCAGGATTCCTAGCCTCTGACCTGCTCTTGTAGCCAAAGCATTTATATGGCTAGTTCAGCTCAGCTTCTGATCTGTGACCCCAAGACATTCATAATGGGGATTTCAGTGATCATCATGTCATTGAATGTCAAGGAACAATGGTTCAATCCTGTCTGAGGGAGATGGTCATCACCTGATTCTAATGTGGCATAAATACTACTTGGCACTTGTTGGTCCAAACCTGGACATTTGTCCAAGTCTTGCTGCATTTAAACATGGACTGCTTCAGTTTCTGAGGAATTGCGAATGGTATGGAACATTGTGCAATCATCTAAGAACATCCCCACTTCTGACCTTATGATGGAGAGGAGGTTATTGATGAAACTTTTGCAGATGGTTGGGCCTAGGATACATGGCTGAAAAGCTCCTGCAGAGATGTCCTGGTTCTGAAATGACCGACTTCCCATAAATATAATCGTCTTCATTTGTGCTCGATATGACTCCATCTATGGAGCATTTTCCCATTGACACAAATTCATTAAGATTCTCTGATGGCTGAAATGCAAGCATGATGACAAATGCAGTCACTCTCACCTTCTCTCTTGAGTTCAGATCTTTTGTGAATTACAATAATTAGAAACTGCATTAATCATAAAGACTTATTCTATCAGAACATGAGCCTTTAAAATATTCAGCCAAGTTGTACATGTAAAATGTTAGGAATTCTTTCAGTTCAGCGTTCACCCATCTTAGCTGCATCAAAGGAATTAAATCTAATTGTACTCTCTGCAGCAAAACCCATTATTATATTTAAAGAGAAATTTGGAAGACCATATTTTACCCTGTTGACTGTAGTATAAATAGCCATTTTTGCATTAATAACATCAGGCATTTACTGTGAGGTGAAAATGGCAGTAAGTTTTACATTTCCTTTGGGAGTTGAACATTTTAATTAGTATCATTTAATATGAACTTGTCATAAAGCCTCATGTCAAAGAAAAGTTTCAAGTGATTACATGTCTCATATTACCATTTTAACCAAACCTTTGCAAAAATTATTACTCAATTTAAAGGGTGTTTTTTTTTCTGAGCACATTAGGTCTTCAATCTGCACCTTCCTCTGGCAACCTTATTCATATCAGTTAAATAATAATAATACAACACTTTTATTAAACACTAATCACTGACTTTTGCTTTGGAAGAAAAATCTCCATTTGATATGAAATGTTGCAAAATGCCTTTGTTCAGTGCTGTAGTAACCTAATAGATCAATGATACATACAGAATAGTACATGAAAGAGAACATGAGAGTGTGATATTGTGTCATATTAAAATGGGCAAGAGAACAATAAATGAAGCCTGTTTCACACATTAGCGAATGTCAAATCAAGTAATTCTCACGAACAAAAGGGAGAGACTGTACTTTTCATATAACACTTATTAATTTCTGGAAGAGAAAATATGTCACCTATTTTTTATGACTTTCTTCTTACATTCTCACTTGGACAGAAATTATGTGCACAATCTGTATATTTCTCCTTTAATATCTATACATTGTGATTTAATGTGCCAATGTATCAATAATGGTTTGTGATACATTGCAGATCAGGATTTTCTTTTTACATGCTAAATGCAAAAAGTTGCTTCTTCTCTATCTTGTAAACTCCCATTTCTGTCTATAGATTCTAATCGTGATATTGAAGACAAAAAAAATTGGATATTATTCCAATAAATAATCCAGTTACTAAAAATTAGTACGCATTTCCATGGACGCTCATTGCTTGGAAGCCCAATGAACTACAGTCTGTCTCAGATGGCCAATCCATCGACAGTTCTCCAAGAATGTCTTAGGAGTGGCTGATCAAAACATTACACCCACTGCAGTAACCATTTCTTCTTCAAAAGCTTCCTGTATTCATTTTACTGGTTTTAACTGGGTGTCACTTCCCTGATTTGGCCAATTTTATTGGTTTTTAATTCTTTCCTTGCTCAATATAAAGCTCCTGCTAGATCTACTGTCTTTCTCTGGGCCTTAATCACAAAACAGTGCTTCAATAAACAGTTGCTTGGCTGCTATCTCAAATACCTATACGAATCATCCATATTAGGGAGACCTATTTTTCTCTCTCAGTTCCAGCAAATTTCAAAATTAATTTGCAAAGATGAGCAAATTTTGATTTAATATGAATTTATTTCAGCTTTATTGTCACATGTACTCAAGTCAAATTTCTTGCTGTCAAACCTATGATGCAGTTTTTCAGTCAGGATACCATTTCTCTCTTTAGATGTTCCTTTTCACTACAATGAGGCAAACTGAATGCCTCCCCCCTCTTCCTATTTATTCCAGTTCCCTCTCCCCATCCCCCTCTCTGATGAAGGGTCTAGGCCCGAAACGTCAGCTTTTGTGCTCCTGAGATGCTGCTTGGCCTGCTGTGTTCATCCAGCCTCACATTTAATTATCTTGGAATTCTCCAGCATCTGCAGTTCCCATTATCTCAGTTACTTTGTTGATGTTTCTTCCAAAATGCAAACAAAACCTTTACTTGACCAAGAAAGATGCCTTTTTCTATAGCATCATGATAGTGATTAAGAAGTTTAGGTAAATAGGACTACTCGATGACCCCATGAAAGTGAACAAAATTGTAAATCATAATAGCAGGCCAAGCAGGATACTTGGCCTGCTGTGTTCATCCAGCTTCACACCGTTGTTAACTCAGATTCTCCAGCATCAGCAGTTCCTACTATCTCTGTACATCGAAACAAGTTTTTTTTATTGATAATCCAGTTGAACATGATGGCAATTGTTTTATGTCACTGTGCTTCAGTTTTAGTTGTAAAGAATCAAAAAGGCATTTCTTAAAAAGTAACCAAAATTGGAGTGACTGTTGTGTGATTGAAGCCTGCACCATTGGCTTGCTGGAAAGCCAGCACAACAATTGGCAACCAATTGTATGGAAGTGTCTTTTTTTTTCCAATTTCTGGTTGTTCTCAATTCAATTTCCAAATTAAAGATTTCCCAGTGCTTACCTGAGTGCTGAATGTGAAATAAACCAAAATGTTGTTGTGAGGTTTTGCACAGTTTGAGCATCTTCCAAGTTAGGATGTTAGGCTTCTCTTCCATGCCCATTGCAATGATCACCGCTCCAGATGCCAACCCGATTTAGTTGGCCACAGGCAGCTTTGTTCCCTGCAGATCATGGCAGAGGTTTTTCCCTGAGCCAGTTGGCATAACAACTGTAAAATCACAGCAAGGCAACCTGACCATTTGAAGGTATCTTACCCTTGAGTTTTCAGGATCGTGCATAAAATGATGGCTTTGGTTTAAAAAAAATATTGACAGCATCAAACTATTCATCTTTATATCAACCAGCAGAGAGGTAAGGTTGTTTTGCTCATGGTCCTAATTACATCTGTGGAATGAGAAATTCAATGAGTGAATGACTATAGTTATTAAACAAAACAAATATGATCTTCAGAGGTCTAATATACTGTAGAAACAAAACCGTACATTTCTAAATTATTTTCTAACAGCAACAATTATTCCAAAAATTAACTAGAAATTTGCCTGGACTATTCCAGAGGTTTAAATCCTGCAGTGGTGTATTCTGGATGCCATCACAGTGCTTGGTAAGCAATGTGTTCTTGGCTCTGCATCAAGACAGCACTTGAACATCAACCTAATAGTTTGAATAGAGCCAGTTGATACCAATTATGAGGCTGAGTGACTTTTGAGGAGGTTAAATTACATTTTAGTAGCAACATAATTTAATGATGTAACCCCAGGAAGAAGACGGTGCCTGCATGCAAGGCCCAGACTCTGAAAGGATTGATTTTAGTTTTTACCAGCTACTGTGGACTGCTTTTTTAGTCCAATAAATAAAATGTGAAAACATTTTTGCAATCCCAGAGGAATTCCCATTGGCTGAAGGCATATGTTGTCTGCACTCTGAAAGTTCTAATTGATGCAATATTTTTGCTTTTGCAGTCATTTTGATTTCTTTGATAATCTATCAGGTGTAGAGGGGCCAGACCTTTCAGGCATTGATTGCAATGCAAATAGGCCCCTAATTTATATTGTGGTCTGTCAAATCAAGTACATCAGTGATGGAAATTGGCTTTACATGCTTTAATGCCTTTCATAAAAGCTACCAAACCAGTAATTATTTTATATGTGCTAAACTTTAATGTAAGTAAAGGACTTGCATTTATAAAATAATGTACAGTAGAGAAACAGGCCAACTAGTCCTTGTAAGTGTTTACACTGCTCTTAAGCGTCCTCCCATCTCCTTTCTCATCTAACTCTACGCTCTGTTCCTTTCACCCTCATACAATTGGCTTGGATCTCCATTAATGTCCCTGTTATATTCACTTCAGCTACTCCAAGTAGTGGCAAGTTCCACATCCTTATCACCTATTGAGTATAGAAATCTCTTCTGAATTCCCTATTGGACTTCTCGGTAAATATCTGATGTTAATGGAATCAAATTATTGCTATCCTCACACGATGCAACATCATTTGTTTATTTACTCTATGAAAGCCACTCAAAATTAACAGAAAAACTCTTCTGGTTTTCAAGAGAAGGAAACCTGGCTTAGACATCTACCTGCTCATTTCTGATGCCGTCATTGTAAATGTGCCCTCTTCACTACTCATTCGCAGTTGTATGGTATCATCTGCCTTACTGCATGCAAAACGAAACTTTTCACTGTACCTAGGTACAAGTGACATTAATAAATCAAATCAAATCAAATCAAATCAAATAAAACAAATCATTTCCTTCATATCCATTATTATAAAAACAGGGTAAGCCGAACTGCTTGTAGTGCTATGGTCTAACCAAAGTTTAGTACAGGTTTTAAACAAAAACAGAATTTGTTGGAATAGCTCAGCAGGCCTGGCAGTATCTGTGGAGAGAAATCAGTTAACATTTCAGGTTGAGTGACCCTTCCTCAGAAGGGGTACTTGACAAAAATTGTTAACTCTGATTTCTGTCCACAGACGCTGCTAGACTTGCTGAGTCTTTCCAGCAATTTGTGTTTTTGTTTCTGATTTACTGCATCCACAGTTTTTTTTTCAGTTTTTATTTACTTTTTACAGGTTTAGTTTCATTTAATGATTTTTAAAATAATTGCGTCCATTCAGAGTTAAAATCTAGTGCTTACTTTGACAACATTAATGGTCTTGATAACCTGTGTTACAGCATTGACTGAAGTAATGCTAAGATTCCCTTGGTCCTCTTCTTCTACCGCACCTGGTCTTTACATTAATAACTGATCATCCTTTTCTTCCAACCAAAATATACCTCACACTGTGTTGAACTTCATTTGCCAACTATTGGCTCTCTCCTCAAATTTATTAATGCCTTTATGTAAATTGTTGCAGTTTTCCCAAATATCATCCTCTCTCACAATTTGTTCTTACCTGCATTTTAGAATGCGAATGAGGGACTAGACTTGCCTACTTTTTCTCAAAGTGTGGAGTGAACATTTTAGTTGACAGCAAACACTATGCCACCTATGGCAAGGCAACTAATGGATCCCCTCTCAATCAATTCATTAAGATCTGAGGGGCAAGTATCTCACCCTAGGAGAAGTTCCTACTGAGGTGAGGAGGGATTTCTTCAGTCAATGGGTGATTAATCAGTAGAACTCATTGCTGCAGAGACCTGTGGAGGCCAAGTCATTCAGTGTATTTAAGACAGAAGTAGATAAGTTCTTCATTAGTAATGTGATCAAGAGTTATGGAATATCAGCAATGATGAAATGGCAGAAAGATTTGATGGGCCAAATGGCCTATTTATGTTCCCATTTGTTGTTGTCTTGTGGTCTTATCAGCTTAAAGTTGTTGATCACCAGAAACAAAAGTCCCGTGAGGGTTCTGGTAGCTTCTAGCTCCTAAACTCTGCCTGTTGAGGCCCATCTGGAGATGATCCAAACATGAGCAAATACTGTTTAATCCTCTTGTGACAGGGAGTGGTGAATCATGGTTGTCTGAAGCAAAGACAGAGCCTGACTTCCAAAAGTCACCCAGGGTTATCCCATTGCCCCCTGGCCTTACTTTTGATTGCCTCCAGAATGGGGCAGTTGAAGGTCTTTCCCCAACTCTGTAAGCAGATCAAGATGGGTTCCAGGTCAGAAACTCACCAACATTCTTGCCTATCAGGGAGGTAATCAGCTAAAACTTTTAATTGGCTATTAATTAATCACTTAAGACCTTTAATAGCTGGCAAGCCAAGAAACTAACTCATGAAAGTTTTTCCCCAGAACTTTATTGGAGAGGTGATGAAAATATGATGTTTCACTCCAGGCTAAACACCTCACAGTGTGTGAAGCTGGATGAATACAGCAGGCCAAGCAGCATCTCAGGAGCACAAAAGCTGACGTTTCGGGCCTAGACCCTTCATCAGAGCTCTGATGCAGGGTTTAGGCCCGAAATGTCAGCTTTTGTGCTCCTGAGATGCAGCTTGGCCTGCTGTGTTCATCTAGTTTCACACTTTGTTATCTTGGATTCTCCAGCATCTGCAGTTCCCATTATCACTAAACATCTTACAGTCCCCTTCTTTCCATCCCTCTCATCATCCAATGGAAAATCCTGTCATATGTGTCATATCCTTAACAACAATAGTTTGGTTGAATGGCAGTGGTTCCAGCACTGGTCTCTGTGGAATACTCCTTCCTTTTCTTTTACCTTTGAGGTCGAGCTTCTTAATTCAGAGCCTAACAACTGACATTATTTCCATCGGAAACAACATCAACAGAAATTACTGTAAAAGCTCAGCCAGTCTGGCAGCGTTTATGGAAAGAAATGTGCTCCCAACAGTTCTGAGGAAAGCTCGCTGGACCCAGAACAGTGACTCTGATGTCTGCCCACAGATGCTGCCAGGCCTGCTGAGATTTTACAGCAATTTCTTTTCTTGTTTCTGATTTCCAGCGTCTGCTGTTCTTTTGGTTTTTATTTAGTTATTCCATGGGACTCCATTGTTGTTCCTACCACCTTAATTTGTTTCAACATGGACCACATCCAACATGGATGGTTTACCCATCCCTTTCCAAATTCCCCTCCAGCCATCACAAGACATTCTTAATGTTGGCAAGGCACAAACATTATCCCTACAGTTATACAATCCCTGTTAGTACTGCATTTCTCCTCTGCTGTTTCCCACCCTGACCAACCACTTGAGCTATGATGACTTAGTCTGCTTTGTGGCTACCTCAGCTGCATGGTCTTTTTCTCACAGATAAAGACTACATTGTACTTATTTGACAGGACTGATATCTATAGTTATTTGTTCTCAAAGTCCACTAGTCCCTACTACCTGCTTTCCTAGCAGTCGTATCCTTCCTTTCCTGAACTCATGTTTTTTTTTCCTTCTGGGTTATGGCTATGTTCTGGACAAAATTGCTCAAATACTCTTCCTATTCCTTCAATTTCAGTGTCGCTTAATGCATACCAGCTCAATGATTCAAAGTTGGAGAGATTTGTGATGGAGACCACTTGCTCAGGATAGTCTTGCTGCCCATAAAATTCCCATAATATGCAGATCGGACTCAAAACTTGCCCTGCCATAACTTAATCTGGCATTATCTTATTCATTCATTTATGTAATTAAATCATTGAAGGTTGTTTGCAGTTATATCAAGTGGTTTCACCAGTTAACCTGAAACTTTAATGCAGTGCATATTTTTCTTGATCATGGTTTAAACTGTTGCAATAGTTTTGGGTGGAAAATAAATGTTAAAACTCACCACATAAACATCCACCTGCTTTCCTCATTTATACCTGTAACTTTCAACTCTTAGCTTCATTGTTAACACTTCATCTCTTGGACCACATGTTCTGTAAAAATGCATGCAGCAACTATTCCCTGGTTGTCCTGATTTTCCTGAATTACCAATTTATAAGTTAAGCAAGTACTCTATCTGAGTGGACATTACGCTAAAACAAAACCTTCTGTGTTTATACCAGTTCAGATTATAGTCACCCAGGTCGTAGCAGAGTGGCTGGTTATAGTCAGCCTCTACTAATTCTGGAACCAGTTCCAATGAAACCATCTGATTAGCAGACTGTGCAACTGCCCCCTCATGTTAGCTTGTTTCAAGACTTTATGATGGAGAAGCGAAATAAGCCATTCAGCTCATAGCATTAGATAGAGGGGTGCAAAGCTGCATGGTCTAACCAGTGTCTTGTATAGTTTAAGTATGGCTTCCCTAATTTTATGCACTATTTCCTTTGAAGAAAAGGGCCAATATTTCCCTTCCCTATTATCTGTTCACTTTATGCCAGCTTTTTGTGATTTGTGCATAAGGACGCCCAAATTTCTCTGTGCTGCAGGCTTCTTCAGTCTTCCTCCATTTAAATAACATCTGTCTCCTCTATTCTCACCACTAAATTGTATACTGCCACACTTTCCCACACTATCTCCCACCTGACAAGTTTTTGATCACTGCTTTATATCCCTCTGCAGCCCCTTTGAGTCATCCTCACCAGTTGCCTTTCCACCTATTTTAGTGTCACCTGTAACCATAAGTATTGAACATTCACTTCTGTTATCTAAGTCGTTAATATATGTTGTAATAATTGTAGCTCCAGCACTGATCCCTATAGCACTACTCTGGTTGCAGGTTGCCATCCTGAAAGTGCCCTCTTTATCCCAATTTCCTATCTATTAGCCAACATCAACCCTGCTAATATACTATCTCCAATATCATGGGCTCTTATCGTAATGAGTAGCCTAACATGTGGCACTCTATCAAATACCTTCTGATAATCCAAATACATTTCTTCTCCTTTATCTATCCTGCTTATTACCTCCTCAAAAAATACTTCTAAAATTGTGAGGCATTATTTCCCCTTTATGAAGCTATGCTGAATGCTGCTTATATTATTTTATGTATTCCTAATTGCTCTCCTATTAAAACTGATTTAATAGACTAATATTTTCACAATGACAAGTGCTAAGCTAACTGGCCTACAGTTATCTTTTTTTTTGCGTGTATCATTCTCTTTTTGAATAAAGGTTTTACATTGGCAGTTTTCTAATCCTCAGGGGCTTTTCCAGAATCTAAACATTCTTGGAAGATTACTACCAGTATATCCATTATCTCTATATTATCCAAAGATGCATACTATCAGATCCAGAGGCTTAACAGCTTTTAGCCCATTCATATCCCTCGTCCTTTTCCTCTAATGATGGTTATCGTGCTTTTTCCCCCTCACCCGCCTCCTTTTGCCCTTTGATTATTTAGTTATTTTAGAATGCTTTTTGTGCCTTCTATCGTGAAATAATTCTTCAACTCCTCAACTTCCTGGTTCCCTATTTTTATCTTCTCAGCCTCAGTCTCCAAGGGCCTTCCTCTTTGGCCTCTCTCTCCTCTTTTTATATATTTCATGAAACTCTTGCAGTCTGGCTTGATATCTCTGGTCAGTTTACTCTCAAAGTTTTTTTTCCCCCTTTTTGGTCAGCTTTCTTTGGTTTCTGAAGCTATTCCAATTATCTGGCTTACCCCCATTATACATCTTTTTGCTTTCAGTTTTAATGCTATCCTTAATTTGACTGTTTAGCCATGCTTCACTTACTCTCTTCTTAGAATCCTCAACAGCTGACTAAACCTTAATTTTAATATTCACTTATGTAAGTTAAACAATAAGTGCCAAAACTTGCTTCGATTTTGGAAATAGATCAATCCTAACAAGATTCCTTCACTCGCCAAATTTGTCAATTACGCCTTCTCTCTATCAATGCTTTTTTGAGTTGTACTTAAAGCTATTTACATGAATATACTTTGAATATTTCAGTATTTTCTAAATATTTTACAGGACTAGTTACTTGAAATGAGGAAATATACAATTGTCTGGAGCCAGATGCAGAAAGCTTTGTCAGATAACCTGTCAGAAAAGACATGCCATTGAATTTGGATAAAATTAATTAATAATCAGATTTGTTTAGTTGCCTTAATTTAGGGAGCATGATTTGAAAGTATCAAGGACAGGTTTATGAGATGTCAGGCTTCAAGTTAGTTATTCACTGCTGAGGAATAAAAAGTGCAACCTATCTTGCAGTGAATGGAAAATGTAGATATAAAAAGTAGAATTGGTGGCATCATGTGGCTGAGTCCATTCAGTTCATTTCTGTGTAAGAGATAACATGATATTGGTTTTCATGGGCACGTGGAGTGCCATGCACATTTTTGTGATAGATCACAGACCAAGTTTATTAACTGCATTGCGATTTCAGCAGATAAACAATTAGTTCTCTTTCTGCCTGCTACATTTCAAAATATTTTTTTGTAATCGGGAAATACAGGATGCCATTGAATACATTAAATGTATGCTTGTTTTTAGGGTAAACATAGTTTACAACCTTCAGTATCATCATAAGGAGTGATAATCTTCTGAAAAACAGTCTCAAATGCTTTCTGAGATAATGGGAACTGCAGATGCTGGAGATTCCAAGATAATAAAATGTGAGGCTGGATGAACACAGCAGGCCAAGCAGCATCTCAGGAGCACAAAAGCTGACGTTTCGGGCCTAGACCCTTCATCAGAGAGGGGGATGGGGGGAGGGAACTGGAATAAATAGGGAGAGAGGGGGAGGCGGACCGAAGATGGAGAGTAAAGAAGATAGGTGGAGAGGGTGTAGGTAGGGAGGTAGGGAGGGGATAGGTCAGTCCAGGGAAGACGGACAGGTCAAGGAGGTGGGATGAGGTTAGTAGGTAGCTGGGGGTGCGGCTTGGGGTGGGAGGAAGGGATGGGTGAGAAGAGGAACCGGTTAGGGAGGCAGAGACAGGTTGGACTGGTTTTGGGATGCAGTGGGTGGGGGGTAAGAGCTGGGCTGGTTGTGTGGTGCAGTGGGGGGAGGGGACGAACTGGGCTGGTTTAGGGATGCAGTGGGGGAAGGGGAGATTTTGAAACTGGTGAAGTCCACATTGATACCATATGGCTGCAGGGTTCCCAGGCGGAATATGAGTTGCTGTTCCTGCAACCTTCGGGTGGCATCATTGTGGCAGTGCAGGAGGCCCATGATGGACATGTCATCAAGAGAATGGGAGGGGGAGTGGAAATGGTTTGCGACTGGGAGGTGCAGTTGTTTGTTGCGAACTGAGCGGAGGTGTTCTGCAAAGCGGTCCCCAAGCCTCCGCTTGGTTTCCCCAATGTAGAGGAAGCCGCACCGGGTACAGTGGATGCAGTATACCACATTGGCAGATGTGCAGGTGAACCTCTGCTTAATGTGGAATGTCATCTTGGGGCCTGGGTTGGGGGTGAGCGAGGAGGTGTGGGGACAAGTGTAGCATTTCCTGCGGTTGCAGGGGAAGGTGCCGGGTGTGGTGGGGTTGGAGGGCAGTGTGGAGCGAACAAGGGAGTCACGGAGAGAGTGGTCTCTCCGGAAAGCAGACAGGGGAGGGGATGGAAAAATGTCTTGGGTGGTGGGGTCGGATTGTAAATGGCGGAAGTGTCGGAGGATAATGCGTTGTATCCGGAGGTTGGTAGGGTGGTGTGTGAGAACGAGGGGGATCCTCTTGGGGCGGTTGTGGCGGGGGCGGGGTGTGAGGGATGTGTCGCGGGAAATGCGGGAGACGCGGTCAAGGGCGTTCTCAATCACCGTGGGCGAAAGTTGCGGTCCTTAAAGAACTTGGACATCTGGGATGTGCGGGAGTGGAATGTCTTATCGTGGGAGCAGATGCGGCGGAGGCGGAGGAATTGGGAATAGGGGATGGAATTTTTGCAGGAGGGTGGGTGGGAGGAGGTGTATTCTAGGTAGCTGTGGGAGTTGGTGGGCTTGAAATGGACATCAGTTACAAGCTGGTTGCCTGAGATGGAGACTGAGAGGTCCAGGAAGGTGAGGGATGTGCTGGAGATGGCCCAGGTGAACTGAAGGTTGGGGTGGAAGGTGTTGGTGAAGTGGATGAACTGTTCGAGCTCCTCTGGGGAGCAAGAGGCGGCGCCGATACAGTCATCAATGTACCGGAGGAAGAGGTGGGGTTTGGGGCCTGTGTAGGTGCGGAAGAGGGACTGTTCCACGTAACCTACAAAGAGGCAGGCATAGCTGGGGCCCATGCGGGTGCCCATGGCCACCCCCTTAGTCTGTAGGAAGTGGGAGGAGTCAAAAGAGAAGTTGTTGAGTGTGAGGACGAGTTCAGCTAGGCGGATGAGAGTGTCGGTGGAGGGGGCCAGTTCCCTCCCCCCATCCCCCTCTCTGATGAAGGGTCTAGGCCCGAAACGTCAGCTTTTGTGCTCCTGAGATGCTGCTTGGCCTGCTGTGTTCATCCAGCCTCACATTTTATTATCTCAAATGCTTTCTGATGGGTTGTCTAATGCTGCCTGTTGTGACATTTATTTGCAGAAATACCAGTGCAATCAAAAATCCCATTGCTGTTCAAGTGACAAAACTAAGATTCAACTGTTTTCTTAAATGATGAGCTGCAAAAACACTTGATTTTTAAATCAGTTATTTTTCGTAAAAATCTGCACTAGCTGAACCAAACTAAATACATTCCAAAGTGCCATAAAAAGCAATATATCTCACCATATGTTTAGCCAGTATAATTCACTTTGATTTTGTCACCGTTCCTTGTAAAGATGGCCATCATATATTGTGCCTGGCTCAGGTGGCATGTTTAATATCTTTAATTCTCTTGTGATTGGGAATTTATCTCCAGTGAATACTTCCTCTACACTTCATCTCTGGGTAAAGCAAGCTGTCTTGATAGTCAAACAAATCATTCCTCGAAGTTATAATTCTAAACTTTGTTTATCTCAGAAAAAAAATGTCATTTTGGAAATGATTGTAGTTTTGCTGTCATGTTTACTTGAAGATGTGCGTTTAAACAGAACAGGACGTAGTTATATATTTGTGCTGCCCTCTGAGGCTAATTTGTGTGTTTCTTCTCTCCATTGAAACATATTCAACCTGGCTTCAATGTAGAGTAATAACCATTAAGAGACCCACAAGAAATATTTATTGTTGGAGTTCTGCAATATCATTGGCAGTAAAAGTAATGACATGTATTTGTTAGAATAGGAAGGTTGTTTTATACCACAGATTTTCTGTCAAGATAAGGCTGGAGAGCAAAACTTGTCACATTGAGGCTCACTACCACCTTCTCAAGGGCAATTAGGGATGGCCACCAGCACCCACATTCTGTGAATTAATAGATACAAAAAATACTCATTTCATGCTTGTTGGACGTTACTGACTGGTATATGTTGACATAAGAGTGAAAATACCATGGTTGAAAATGGAAATAAGGCAAACTGTATTGCTGGTCAGTGTGTTAATTCTTAACTTCAGCCAGAATTACAGAAATGACTACAATCAGAAATAATAGACCGATTTTATAGCAATAGTTAGGATGAATGGGTTTGTTATAAAGCTTCATTCTTTTTCTTTGGACTGAAAGTACTGGTATGGAGCTGCATATTGCTTCTTCTGCACATTTGTGGATCAGGATGATTGTTTGTTCAGGCGGTTCTTGAGTATCCTACCTACCCCTCTTTTCCTGTCCTTGTCAACTAATTGCAATGAAAAAAAAATAGGTTTCCCTGCAGAATCAGATAAATGCAGTCATTTTGGATCAGTGATCAAGTGGAGTAACAAGTGTGTAAGCAAACATTCCTTGTGCTCATCTCAATGTTGTTCTTTTGATGTTTCCCAAGTATTTCTCAGTATTTTCTTCCAATTATCAACAGAGATCGACAGGGAGTGTTTTATATTGATACTCTAAATTACTGCCTGAACATCAACCATGAATCCTCTGAACATGAAGAACAAAGAACTGAAAACCAACTCTGATCATTGAAGAATTATCAGCAGAGAAAGGCTATGGCTCCAGCTTCTTTCCTCAGCCTTGCGATACTCTTCCATTTATGATCAGTCAGAGGCTGGCCTTTTGTTCTCTGCAGTTAGACCATTTGAAATATTCAGCAATGAGGAAGAGCAGTCATATGGGGTTGGGGTTACATACATGTTGTATGATCGTAAGGGCCTGAAATGGTTGATTAGAAGTGTGCAGTAGCACCACCCACAATAGTGATGCCACATGGCCTTGTCGGCAGACCATCTTTGAGTAAGAAGTCCACATTTACATCATGGGCAGCTCTGTTCTCGTCTTTTCTGGACAGGAGCAATCTGCAGCAAGCCAGTTAGGATGAATCCAGCATTGCTTGCAACCAGTGACAAATTGGATTAACACGGAAACCACACCCATTTTCTCAGCAGTAACATTCCATTTTTTTGTAGTTTCGCTGTCATGCAGCCACTTTGACAGGGATTGAGTAAATGTAAGTAGAGAAGGTATTGATGGGGATAGGGTGACAGTTAATTTAGGAGTGTGGAGGGCTAGGTAGGTGAGGACTATAGGATGACGGAGATAAGAGGTAGGGTGTCAGTTAAGTGAGGAGGTGGCTGTCAGATCAGTGGATAGCTGCATGGGGCAGGTAAAAGGGCCAGGTAAAGTGTCTATCGGAGTTGGCTTTGGGCAGCACTGGGTGGAGATTGTGTCAGATCAGAGTAGAATGTTATTAGGTCACCTCCAACTTGAGGAGGGGGAGGGGTCGGTGGTGTTGGAAATGGTGGTTGAGTCAAGCTTGAAATTGGATGGGATGGTTGGCAGGTTAGGGAGTGTCATTTTCAGACACCAGTGAATAGTCCCAAATAAATTTTGTTTTCTTGGTCACTTCCCACAACCATGAGGATTTTTGTGTGATTTCAACTTTTATTTCAATCCTACATTTCAGAAATGAGAAACTGACATTGGAATTTCTGGGACAATGTCTATCATATCAATGTAACCTGACACTACTTTATAATATGCAGTAAACCCCTTTGTTTTGAAGAGACTCTTCTAGTTTGAGCATTAAGTGGTGCCCCTTGACTACTTTAGATAAAGCAGGTCTTGTAGACTCATAAACTATCAAGGACTGATGCTAGAAAGCCCATCATATGTTGAGATGTAGACTTGATTTAGCTGCGCATAAAATGGTATCTATGTTGGTACTGCACTGTTGTATTGCTTTTTTTAAATCTCCACTAACTCACTAGACCAACCCAACCAGGTAGAGTTTATTCATGGAAAAGGATAAAGCCGAAGCTCATTTGTTTGCCGCTTCAATAAATGTCAGTTGCGATTTGTATCAATTTTCCATGGATTCTTTCAGGTATTGTTATAAATTTAGCACCATCAAAGTCAGAAATGTTAGTGCTGGAAAATAAAACACGATGCAATTGAGGCTAATGTTCGCATTAAGCACTTGTTGGTTATGTACAGCATCATTGAGGGACATACTGATATAACTTTTATTCTGCTCCAAAAAATTATGCCATAGTGTCAGAGGTCCAGGTTCTTTAGCATGAGGGTGATATTTGCCTATTTTCTCATACCAGGTATCCTAAATGTGAATGTCAATCAGTTTGCAGCTTCATTCAGTTTAGGGTAACTGCGTCATTTTTGTGTGGGATCCTTGCAGACAACAAAGACATGCTGTTGCCGCTCAGGATGCTATTATATAAACCAATGTTTCATTCTTTGTTTTTCCTTCTTTATTCCTCTGGCTCCTCTGTTCCATTTGGTGGATTAGAACTTATTTCTATGTTGTAAATTATTTCAAGGGACAAACATGCATTGAAAATTTTATGTTAATGCTACTTGGGTAGTTCCATTTGTTACCATGACCAACAGTGTTGCTTCAGCACTCATATAAAGGCAAGTCACTGACAAATCAGATTATCAGAAACTAAGTGGAAATACACAGATCAACATAGTTCAGTCTTTGACAGTTCCAATTTCTTACTTCAGTGCCGCTGTCACTTTGTAATAATGTCTAATCTTTTGTTTGAAATTTGTGTGTCTGGTTGCTGACCACACATAGACAGTGAGGTAATTGGCTAATATGTCCTCTTATATGTGAAAGCTCTATGTGTTATGGTTTATCTGCTGGATAAATTGATTGACTCTGCACTATATCCTCACATCTGTCACCTGTGGAGTCTCTTTTTTGCCTGTGAGCCATTCATTTGATGCACCACTGTGGTTGGGGATGTCACAGCAGATGAAGTGAAAGTTGGGTTCTGCATTATTGTCAAAGAGTACAGCAGAGGCTTGATAATTAAATTTTACAGTTTTGTGAGCACTGATAGATTGATGGTAGGTGGATATCAACTGTGTGATAGATGAGAAACCAACATGTTGCTGGTGTCTGGATCGCTCCAAGCAGAGGCAACGCTCATTGTATTTTATTTAAATGGAAGGTCACCAAGAGATTGTGTAAAGCTCCTAATATAGTAAACATTCTAAAATAGCAGGCAGTATAATAATGCCTAATGTAAGCACTTAAACTGAATATTTGTAATATAAACAGGATAGAAATAAAAATCTGGTAAAGTGTGATGAAAATTTTAATCGTCTTGAGTGGAATAGACTTGTCATGTACTTTTGAACATACAACATAGAACATAGAACAGTACAGCACAGAACAGGCCCTTCAGCCCACGATGTTGTGCCGACCATTGATCCTCATGTATGCACCCTCAAATTTCTGAGACCATATGTGTGTCCAGCAGTCTCTTAAATGACGCCAATGACCTTGCTTCCACAACTGCTACTGGCAACGCATTCCATGCTCTCACAACTCTTTGTGTAAAGAACCCGCCACTGACATCCCCTCTATACTTTCCTCCAACCAGCTTAAAACTATGACCCCTCGTGTTAGCCTTTTCTGCCCTGGGAAATAGTCTCTGGCTATCAACTCTATCTATGCCTCTCATTATTTTGTATACCTATGTTTTATATCTTTCTATTTACTAGCATGCATTGACAAACTAGAACCTGGCCCCATATATAAGTCATTCTGTACTGCTCAATAACTAGCAGTCAAAATAGCTAAGAAGAATTCGCATTCTTTTCTTTCTCTCCACCTGCCTTGAGGAATTTATTTAAAATAATTTTCCCCTGGCTGCTTATGTATGAATGAAAGTTTCTTTTAAAATTGACAATGATAGCAATTATACTCCTTAACCAGATTGTACAATCGTAGAATTGATAAAGTGAATTACAAGTATGCTGTCCCAAGGCAGTGATGTTTGAGGGATTCTTGTTAATCCCTGAATTATCATACTGATTATATTGATAAGCTGAATGTAAGCAATGTTGTAGTGTTGGTTTTAAGAAAACAGGTATTTTTTGCAGATATACCTGAATTTGATGTCTCTACTCACGGTGGAGATGGCCAGTCTTTGTCTGTTCCCCTCCCAACTGAGAAAGCTGATACACCCGACCCTGTTCGTGTGGTATCCTCACTCTGCTACAATCTCCAGGGTCATGACTTACATTTCACATTAACTCAAGGATCACCAGGAAAGTCTCTTTGGATGGCCAATGTGTCCAACATTTCAAAGATTCACTTCATCCACCATTGACACAATCGTAGCAGTGTGTATTGTCTATAAGATGCATGCAGCAACTCTCCTGGATTCCTTGGACTACAACTTCCAAACCCATCACTCTAAAATGACAAGGGGAGCAGGTACATGGGAACTCTATGATCGTCAAGGACCCTTCCAAACCACACACGCCATCCTGACTTGGAACTGTATTGGCCACCTTTCACTGTCGTTCAATCAAAATTCTGGAATTTCTCTCCCAATAGCATTGTAGTGTACCTATATCACAGACTGCAGCTACGTTCAGAGTCTGGCATTTCAGGAAGACCGCTTATCACACCTTCTCAAAGAGAGTTAGCAATAGACAAGAGATGCTGGCTTAGCCAATGTTGCATAGGCCTTATGAATTTTTTTTTAAAAATGGGTTATAATAAGATTTCATAAAACCCAAAGAAATTGAAAGGTTGTTAATACCCAAATATGAAGGAAATGTACTAATCCAGAATTGAGAATGTGCATGCCTAGATAAACTGTGGATCTGGACATAAATTGTAGATTTCAAAACATCAGGCCAAGTGACTTCCTTATTCAGAAGGAGCAAAATAACATTTCCTTTTAAAGTACACAATTTACAGATATTCTGTATAATGCCAGGAATTTCCTTTGTCCTTCATGGACTAAGGAGATAGAGTAAAATTAGCTGCAAGGAAATTCACATCTTAAAGAGTGTGGAGCAATAGCTTTACAGCATCACATGACTCATTTACACAACAAATGTGTTATTTTCTTCCTCTCATCGACAAAAATTACAGAACTAATTATTTCGATGTTTTTGACGTTTTGTGTAAACACATCTAGAAGTAATGAGTTCTTCTTGAACATCCTAACAGCTGCTGTAAGAAGCCAAATAAAATCAACAACTGATCATTTTGGTTATCAGAAGACTTTATACATAACAAGTATTAAACAGTCTAATGAATAAAACATTTTGTGCAAGTTGACTAAAAAAAAATCACTGTTTTCGTAGCTTTAATTGGGAAATTCAGACAAAAACAGAAAGTAACTATCCCAATACATTCAATGCAAAGAGCAAACAAAGACAAAATACTGCGGATGCTGAGAACCTTGCACAAAACAGAAAACACTTAACTGCTCAGAGCACATCTGTCGAGAAGACGGAAACATTTTAGGTTGATGATCTTTCATCAGACTGGGAAGATGCTGATTACGTGTTTGTGTCAACTCTACGCAGACCTGATAGCAAGGGAGGCATCGACTGACACTTATATGCCCTGCACAGAGTTCTGCCATGATATCAATAGCAGAAATGGGATGGATGCTGAAGGTAGTTAGCCACAGTGCTACCTCTTTGCCTAAAGTTGCACGGTGGAGCACCATGAACAAATTTCTCCCTCAACCATTATTAAAAGCAAGGGGAATGTTCAGGTAGGGAAAGAAAAATAGGTGTTCTATTCTGGAAATATTCAGGAATAATTCAATGACAAAGCAGATGATGATAAAAGGTAAAAGGAAGTGAAGCATAATAAATAAACAAGGACAAAATTGGTGAAGAACCTATACGAATGGTAATAATGTAACCATTACATCAGCATCTGTCACCTAACAAAACGGGAATGGCTCCCATGAGCAGATGTTATTGAACACAGTCTTTACATCTCAACCTAATAACTACTTAATTGAAAGGCGTGCTAAGTGAGTGGATAGCCTTATTTACCCTTCCAACTTTGTTTTGATTCCTTGCCTTCCCTCTGTCCTTTCCCTTCCCTCATTTTTGTTGCCATTGCATAATCCCTGATGATTTTTGCACATGAAATGGTGATCAAATCAAAAACATGGCTGATTTACTGGTGGAGAAATAATGTTCAGTGGTACATGGAAGTGTCTCTAGGTATAAACGGTAGCTGAAGTACTGTTCCTCTTGATGTTGTGTTGAGTTTCATTAGAACTAGGAGGCAGACTGAGGACAGAGAGGTCAAGATGGAAGTGGAATACAGAATACAAAAGATGATGCTTTCTTCTACAGCTTCTTGTGCTCAATAATTTAACTTTACTAGAATTTTGATATCAGAATCAATTATCCAATCATCCTGGGCTGAGTTAGCAGCCAGAATCAGTGCAGGTATCCTGAATGAAACACAATGCATTTCAACATAGAAAAAAGTCTAACGATCTTCTGAAAGAGTAAGCAGCCTGACCTTCTCTCCGCTACCTCACACTCATAGGGCCACCACAGATTAACTCTGCCACTGTACACACTTCTTACCATTGATTATGGATTAGAGCACTCATTGGATTATGTGCTTCATCTTCACCCAACACCTCCTTTCCAGATATATGTCCAAGTCTGTTTGGGGTGGGGGACGCGGTTTGGTGGTGGTTGGGTAGGGGGAGCATGCGGTGGGGGTCCACAGCCAATCCTGGGAATCTTCTAATTAATTAACTGGGATTATCAGACACCATTGGTATTTTAGGAAAGCTGGGGATATTAGCTGTGGTGTTTGAAGGCACTATGCTAGATTGTACAAGGGACAGTAACTATAGGGACATGGGTTACCATGGTAAGGTGATCATTGATAGCCATAAGCACCCTGCCTTCATCAGGTGAAGAGTATAGCATGGTGATTGGCATGTCTAAGCTGTAGCCCTGGTGCTTCAGAGACAATGTTGGGAAGTGAAGATTTAAATGAAAGAGTGGGGTGAGAATGTATGGCAGCTCAGTACGGCTGGAATTGACTTCCCAATCTGACCTGGTCCCATTTGCGAACATTTAGCCCAAATCCCTCTATTCATCAACCTTCCTGTTCATGTATCCATCCAGATGCCTTCTAAATGTTGTAATCGTACCAGCCTCCACCACTTCCTCTGGCTACTCATTCCATATACTCACCTGGCATGGGGGCAGGGTGTGTGTTGGTAGGGGGGGGGGGAGTAGAAAATTGTTCCTTAGGTCCTTTTTATGTCTTTTCATCTTTTCCCTCTCAACTTAAACCTATGCCCTCTAGTTTTGGACTCCCCCACCCCCGAGAAAAGACCTTGTCTATTTACCCTATCCATGCCCCTCATGATTTTATAATTCAGAAAGTTAGTCCAAGATCTCATAGGCTGCACAATGCCATGAACCTAATTTCCTCTCATCTTGAAATTAAGTATTTGCCATCATCCTGTTAAGTGCAAAGCTGCTTTTTTAGTGTAATTGAGTGAGATGCATGGAAAAGGTATCAGTAAGCCTACCACACATGTAATCTCCTACGGTATTTGTGAAACGTGGGTTCTGCTGCACACAGCAGAAATAACGTCCCCTATGTCAGAGATCCACTTACCGGCATTGCATGAAATTCCTTGCTGGGGTTCTCATGTCAAACTATATGAAGGACTATGCTCAGGCATCAGTTTGTGAATGATGTAAATGCTGATTTTCTCATTGTTAAGTACCTATTCTATTTCTGACATTCCCGCACAGGTCCACTGAATCTCTAACTGGTGGATCCAATTATAGTTTGGGGCAGCACGGTGGCTCAGTGGTTAGCACTGCAGCCTCACAGCGCCAGGGACCCGGGTTCAATTCCAGCCTTAGGTAACTGTCTGTGCGGAGTTTGCACATTCTCCCTGTGTCTGCGTGGGTTTCCTCTGGGTGCTCCGGTTTCCTCCCACAGTCCAAAGATGTGCAGACTAGGTGGATTGGCCATGCTAAATTGCCTGTAGTGTTCAAGGGGTGTGTGGGTTACAGGGGGATAGGTCTGGATGGGATGCTCCAACGGGTGGTGTGGACTTGTGGACTGAAGGGCCTGTTTCCACACTGTAGGGAATCTAATCTAAAAAAATATAGTGGGGATCGTCATTACTGTGGTTACAGTGCTATTAAGGCACAGAGAAATGAAAGACGAACAAATGCATTCCCAAGCTCAGTGCAACAGTAATCTCCAGCAGCTGCTGAAAAGCTGTGTCTCCATGAAGAATTTCACAGCGATGCAAAATAGTTACAGGAGACTCAGTGTCTATCAGCTTTGATGCCAATTCCTCCACATACATGAGGCATGTTACTGCCACAGAGTGAGGACATCCTTGTACCCTGTAACAGGACTGTGCCAGTTGCTGGAGTGGTACCCACAACTCAAAGAGTTGAATGGCTGTCAAGATGACAGCTACACTAAACATTCATGCAACTAGGGGAGACAACTAGTGGTATTGTCACTGGATTGTTAGTCCAGAGACCCAGGTAATGTTCTGGGTACCTGGGTTCACAACCCACTGCAGCAGATAGTGGAATATGAATTTAATTAAAATAAAATTGGAACTAGGAACCGACTGATGACCACAAATCCATTGTTAATTGCTAGTGAAATCCAACTGGTTCACTAATGCCCTTCAGGGAAGGGGCTGGTGTCCTTACTCGGGTTGGCCTACATGCAACTCCAGACCCATGGCAATGTGGTTGACTCTTAACTGCCCTCTGGACAATTAGGGATGGGCAATAAACGCTGGCCTGGCAAGCAATGCCCTCATTCAGTCAATGAATAAACAAAAACTGGCTATTACCAAGCAGCCACTGGGGACATGACACCCACAAAAGTATAAAGGCTATTTCTGATGCTATTCATGCTGGATCATGTCATTTCATCTTGGTTTTTGTGATAAGGCCAGTGCCACAACCTGAAGTAGTAGGTATTGTCAACATAATTGGCTTCCCCTACTTGAAGGCAGTCTAGGCTGTACACATAATGCATTGAGAACACTACATGATAACAAAACAGACTTTAACAATAGAAAAGTGTTCCATTGTTTCAATGTAAAAGCCATCTGTGATCATCTCTACAACATCTTAGAAATTTGCACTCAATAAACTGGAAGCTTCATATGTTCTTGAGAATTCTTGTGTTTCTGTTTCATTTCAAGAGCTGATGTCTACTGGGAGATGAGGTTTCCCAGTCTTTTTCTTTGTTTTTTTTTGTTTGCTTGTTTTTCTTTCTTTGCTATTTTGTTTCAACAAAAAATAAAATTTTCAACAGTTTCAGGGCTTTCCAACATGCGACGTCCCTATGTTAAAAAATGAGGAGAGGTTATGCTGTGCTAGAGATTGGGGAAAGAGCAGTGCTCCCATAGATAACATTCAAATATGTTTCTGCCGTAAGGATGGATTGCACGTGTAGCCTGATTCAAGGAGCTGCAGTTACAGTGGCAATAAGTCAGACAAGTGATGACATAGAATCACAATGGATTCATAAATGTGATCTTAGTTTTGCAATGGAGTGTTGCTCATGCCACTTCTGTGCCCTCAGAAGCTTTCCTACCCATTCCACTATATGTATTGTAAAGGGCAGCTCTTGACTGTCAAGAGATTGGAACAAAAACAAAATTTCTGGAAAAGCTCAGTCGGTTTGGCAGCATCTGAGAAGGAAAAAACAGAGTTAATGTTTCGGGTCCATTGACCCTTCCTCAGAACTCAGAACTGTCAAGAGATTGACGGGGCATATGGCTGGATGTTAAATATGGCACTGGCACTGGGAATCCCAGGAAGTTTTGGCTACTAGGAGTACATCAGCTGCTGGTGAGCACATGATAACACAAATGGGGCATGATAGAGACATGGTACATGCATAATGAAGGAAGATGTAAAGAATTGTGTCAGAAAATGCGCAAGAGTTCAAGAACAGAAATCCTCCACCAAATTGCCACTTAGCTGATTTTTGTTAAAACTCAGCCAGTTGTACATCAGGAATAAACTCTCTTACATGCTACTAAATATGCAGTCAAAGATAAACCTTTCAGTTGATATTGTCAATTTGATAGTCATCAAGCTCTGAGAGAGAGAGAGAGAGAGAGGGAGACTTTTGGAGCCTTGTATCTTTCTCTTGGAATGGCTACCCTCGGAAGAACCCAACTAATATTTCCTCCTTTTGAATTAAAATCAAAAATTAATGGGATCTTATTCAGATGATGGTGCAACAATTGCACCTTCGTATGCTCACTGCACATAGGGAATCCAATCTAAGCATGGATGTAGGATTAACCCTTTTATATGGAATGAAGTTAATAGAAAAATATATAACTCTTTCATCATGTTGCAGGTTAACAGATATATTGAAACCATTTCTCTGCAGTATACTGGTTCCAACCTTTGGGCTAAACCTTCAGCAAATTTGCCGAAATTGTTTTTTACTTTTGGTTCAGTGGCAATTTTTTTTTAACTTTAAAACTGACACTTCAATTGGACCATTCATCCAATTTATTTAAAATGTCACAGCTAAACTTCCTTTTAACTGTATGTTGGCACAACTCTTCATTTTCTCTCAAAAAACTTATGAAAAACTGAAACAAAAGTGTCCCTTTTTAGTATTGTAATGTGCTAAGTTGAAACATCTGATCTGTGATTTGCTGTTCAACAAAATTAAGAGTAAAAAAATCATCTGGCCTTTGCTAATTGTGGATCTTGCTTTGTGCAAACTGAATATTTGTTTTCCTATTTGATGATATGGAGGTGCCTGTGTAGGACTGGGATGGACAAGGTCAGAAATCACACAACACCAGGTTATAGTCCAACAGGAATGAAAACAAAGTTGCTGGAAAAGCCCAGCAGATCTGGCAGCATCTGTAAAGGCAAAAACAGAGTTAACGTTTCGGGTCCCGTGACCCTTCCTCAAGGAAACGTTAACTCTGCTTTTTACTTCTCAGATGCTGCCAGACCTGCTGGGCTTTTCCAGCAACTTTGTTTTTGTTTCAGAGATAGTAGGAACTGCAGATGCTAGAGAATCTGAGATAACAAGGTGTACGGCTAGATGAACACAGCAGGCCAAGCAGCATCAGAGGAGCAGGAAGGCTGATGTTTCGGGCCTAGACCAGATTTCTGAAGAAGGCTCTAGGCCTGAAATGTCATCCTTCCTGCTCCTCTGATGCTGCTTGACCTGCTGTGTTCATCCAGCTCTACACCTTTTATCCCAACTTTGTTTTTGTTCCTGATTTACAGCATCCACAATTCTTCCAGTTTTTATTATAGTCCAACAGGTTTATTTGAAAACATTAGTTTTTGGAGCCTCAGTTCTTCTCCAGGTGTTAGCCTTTCCTATATGATGGCAGTGAGTATGGCCTGGATATTATCAGAAATTAGCTAAGTGTCCATTTCAGTGAGTTTCATGGGAGTTTTTGCTCTCTCTCTGAGCCCTGGTGAATTTACTCACTCTGTTCTTCATAGCTTCTCTCATTAACTATGCACTATGCCTCAATGGCAACCTGCTCACGCTATCTTCTGCTTAACAGCAGTGGGAATACTCGCTTCTGCTGGGAGCTTCAGAAATTCCTGAAACTAGTGCATTCATAAAGCACAAGGTTAAGTACCGCTTGCTGCGTCTGTTGTGGGAGGGAAATGAAAAAGAAATGCTTCTGAAGGCACATAGGTAGTGCAACTACATTTCATTGCAAATATAAAGTGCACATTCATAAATATGTTGCTGTTTAAGAACCAAGCTACACAGGTTAACAGCCCTTTGCATCATCCCATCTTTGAACCATACCCATAGAATTGCTACGTTTTCTGCATTGCTCATTGCAGCCTAAAATCTTTCATTGTTCCATGTGGGACCAACCTATGCTGGAAACTGTTCAAATGATTGAAAACATTCACACTTATCCAGCAACAAAAACTTTACAGTCAGTGAATGTTCAGTGTACCAAAATCAAATCTATTAGAAGCAGGTGTCAATTAAGTTCCATGTGGTTTGTTATGGCTGACACTGCAGACCTCTATCATGTCGAAGGTGGTGATTCACCTGCTCAAGATTCTCATCTTTCTCCTCAAAGACTGCTGTCATTCTACCAACTCCTTAGAGTACATCCTACCCCTCCTTCCCTGCCCCATTTCTGCAGGGCTAAGTAGGTAAAGGCTTGGCAAATCACACTGTCTGAATTGTATTGCACTGTGCCGTGGACCAATGGAAGCAACAAAACCTTAGCTTCAACAAGCCTATTATCTGCACCACAGTGCCTGCTAGAGAAATGGGCTGCGTTGTATTCATGTACAACCTCAGTCGTATGGCTGTCTTATGGAATCATCGGACAGTAGCCCTTATCTCCCAGGAATCATCCTTGCAAGGCACCTAGCCTTTGAACATGACAGTTCTCAACTTCTGGGCATTAAGCCAGCTCCCAGTAAACCTTTGTGCAGACTTCTAAAATGTGGTACGAATGATCACTGATGACTTATGCGTTGAAGAAATGGAACACCTTTTGTGAATGGCCTACTGTGTGCTATGATATGGCACCTTTTGTGTGTTCAGTCCATTGAAGGGAAATGAGGTGTGTTTACAAAGTCTACTGTCGAGACAATAACACTGGCCTGGTCATGGGAAATGAGATAAAATGAAAACATCTCGTGCAAATTGCAGCAGTGACAACCTTCATGCATTTGTGGGTGGATGACGAACAGATCTCATACAGGTCCCAGTGGAACCGTAAAAGCAACCAATGGTATAAGATTGAGCACCCTGACAGCCAGCAGGATGGGATAGGTATCTAAACAGTCAGATCCCGGTCTAATATTTGGCATAATTCTCTGACAGTCCTCAGGACATCCTCAGTCAATGGCAACGCTGTGCCTTACTCATCTGGAGGAAACGGCATTGAGAATAATACACCCAGGGTTTCTTTTATCTTATGCACATCCTGAGGGGTCTTACAGCTACAACATCTTCATATCAAGGATAACAAAGTGTGAAGCCGGATGAACACAGCAGGCCAAACAGCATCTCAGGAGCACAAAAGTTGATGTTTCGGGCCTAGCTGCTTGGCCTGCTGTGTTCATCCAGCTTCACACTTTGTTATCTTGGATTCTTCAGCATCTGCAGTTCCCATTATCTCTGACCTTCATATCGAAGTTGTTTGGCAGTGACTGGAGGGTATTGCTGATCCTGGGCTTGCTGGCTCATTTATCCCTCCTCAATTTCTCTATGCCTTTGTTGCATTGCATCTACAGTTTGATAACCCCTGATTACAGTTACAATTTACCAATGAAGGGAATATCAGAAACAGGACAGGTCCTCAGTAATGTGAGCAAGAAGGATTTGCATTAGACAGTTTAGCATAGTCCCCCAAATGGTGGGACACAGAAGATCCAGACAAGGAGGATCATGGAATGCATCTATTTACAACTTAAGGACCTTATTCCATTGAAAACAGTATAAACTATGTTGCACAAATACAGCAGGAGATTGAAGGTGCTGTATGATTACTGATAGATTGATGTCACAAGAAAGGCAGCATTCCATGCAGGTGGATGCTAGGAAATATTAACAGATCAATATGTGAGAGGAAATCAGCTCCCTGCTCTAATGAGTCCTATGAACTCTTGGATTATCTTTGTGAATAGTGGTCCTCAGGTCGCCTGATCAGGTCATTTAAGGTCACCTGTGATTGTTTCTGCTTCAAAGCAGTAACTGTGATGAATCAGCAGTGGCCAATGACATGGTCTGGATAACTTTTGATCAGGATTTAAAACCCACGAGTTGGGCACTACATCGTAACACTGCGTGCATTTCACATGCAGGTCACTACGATTATAGATGACATCTCCCTGTACAATGAAAGTGCTTAATTGAAGCAATTGCCCTTGAAGGATTTCACATCAATTAAGTGAGATTAGGTACTAAATATATACTAATATTTGCAGTTGAATGCAAATAAACCTTTCCCTGCTCACTAATGAGAATCTCATCTCACAATTTAAAATTTTGAGCAGAATCAGACTTTTACTGAACTCCACTCGCTCCATATTATCCAAACTGACTCGCCAAATGCCCACTTCATTAAGGGATTCGGAAAATTCTAGACTACATTTCAAAAAGTTCTCCACTGGTTTTAAAGTGTTTTGCAATTTACTGAAGGCATGAAATGCATCAATTTATGCAAGTTTTTGACATTTTACCAAAGAGATTATGAAGATACTTGCCAAATAATTTGTCTGGAAATTTATTTTTAATTTTGTTCAAACGATGGTTCACACTTTAGGGGAAATATATGTGCTAGTCATTGTCTGCAAAGAATGCCAGCCTTGGACTCATTCTGTGCAAGTATGAGTTCAAAACATAATTAGACTCTACTAAGTGTGTCCAGAAATTTAAAAGTAATGTAAATATTGAAATAGTTCCATTGAATTTGGTGGGAACAGGGTTGTTCTTTGAAAAAAACTTTTCCTCTAACCAGAAGTGCTATCATACACAACCGAACAATTTTCCCCCTTCAACAAGTCACCCTTTTTTTTATTAATCACCATTAGTAGAGAGTTGGCTTTCCAGTTCAGCCTTTAAATAATCCCTACCTCTCACATCATGAGATTCGGTATCTGTTTGTTTAAGAACCATAAGGGGATTCTGTTGGAGGTCTGTTACTTCAGATTTAACATTTGGAGAGCTTGAACTGCAAGGAAATTTTCTAGCCAAGGTGAAGAACTGTAACCTTCTTCAATAGATCAACTCGCCTGCCTCATAACCGGAGTAGTATGGAGACTGGGATGAATAGTTCCCATTCAGTTTGAAAACATTTGTTATGGACCTGAATGTGCTCTATTTTGAAAGGGCAGGTGGAGGGAAACACGTCAATAGAAATGACACCCTTCAGACATACATTCCCCTCTCAACAGCAATCATCTGAAGAGTCTTATTCACCATGATCCAACTTAGCGTGCTTATTAGATGCTATTAAATTTCAGCATGTTGTAATGAGTCCCTTCAAAGTGTTGTTTTTGAAAGCTCGTATGTCTTCCAACTCATGTTCACAAAAGTACTATCATTTGGAATAATGAAGTTGGGGTGATTAACTAATAAGCTTCTTCTGTGGGGGTTTATTGAAGAAGAAAATTCAAAGCGCAATGTGATTAATTACATTAATTGCCTGCTGCATTCTGGGTAAATATGCAGAATAAATAGGGTTTGACATTGGGAAATTTGAATTCCATAGGAATAAATGATGGGAATAATAACATGAAATAAACTAACATTAAGCAAAAGGTAATTGTCTGGAACATTGCTATTAAAAACCATAAATATTTCTGACACCTTATAAAATTTCAAAGTAGATACAGAGTTTGTAGTTAATTTATATTCCACTTGATAATCTTCTATTATCCAACAAATGCACATTGCAAGGTATTCCAATCTTTCATTAAAATCTCTTGTACGAAGCATATTAAGGGTTTGTATTGAATAAGGAACATGATAAATGTGAAGTAGCATTGCCTCACAACTCACAACATGAGTTAGTGCACGGAACACTAGAGGCTTGTATGTCTTATGATTGCAGAGAAACAGAATCCAAAAGATAAGATGAATGGTGCTTTGTTGTTTTGCACTTACTTTTCATTTATAAACAGAATTTTAAAGCCCCTCCAATTTATTCAACAAACATAAATATGCATGAAGGAGCATTTTAAAAAATCTTTAAATAATCTGCATCACTGACTTTAGCTGCCATTTTGGGGTTTGTACTGCTGTAAAACTAATAAAGGTCAGCTGAACTTCATTCATTTTTACATCAACACAGAGATGTAAAAGATACTAAGCCGTGCCTTAAGACTTCTGTAATGCATTCCAATGATTTGTCAGGTATGTGGATAGTTTTACTTAAACCTTTGACTCAGCAGAATGCTGTTCCATGACCAATTCTACTCTCGGGCGACTGTGTTTGTGGAGTTTGCACACTTGTCTCTGTGTGTTTTCTTCAGGTGCTCTGGTTTCCTCCCACAATCCAAAGATGTGCAGGTTAGGTGGATTGGCCACTCTATATTACCCATAGCTTCTGGGCTGATTAGTTAGGTAGATCAGTCATACGATATGCAGGAATACAGGGATAGGGTAGAGGGTTGGGTCTTGTTGGGATGTTCTTCACAGGGTCTGTGAGGACTCGATGAGCAAAATGGCCGACTCTTACACTGTGGGGATTCTCTGAATTAAGTGAGAACTGTAGTTCTGGTGTTGATATTCTTTGTGGCAAAATTTCTCCAATTCATGGTTGTGCATGAAGATGTTCGATTCATGCCGACTGCAGATAGGTTTCAGATCATGATTGCTAACATAATTTTGCTTATTTATCAAGTTTCTAATGTTTCTACATTTAAGAAGTTCTGTAATTTGTGTCCAAGACATCAATGAACATTTTAAAGCATTGATACGTTGTACCCCAAGATTTGGTGGCAGACTTCTATTTAAGCAAATAAATTCAAAAAAACAATGGGTTATAATTTCTAATTTGACACAGTTGGCTATTCAGATGCAAGCTGCACCCACATTTGCAGTAGTTCAGTGATTTTCTTTGCTTCCAAATTTCCCCTCAAACTAAATATCAGGCACAACACTTCAAATATTTTAAGATATAATTTACTTTAACAAAGCTTCAAAAATATACCTTGATATATTTGGACATTTGATGCAGTTTTCGCAGCACAACTGAAAATAGATTCATCACAAAATATTGGATCTTTCACTATAATCTCTAATCCAATATAATAATTGTAGTTTAATTATATTTCATGGAAATAAGAGCATTAGCAAGTGATACATTTGGACTTCTACCAATAAGAACATAAAAGCTCAAGTTGTTATTTTCGGAGATGCAACTCACTAAAAATTATGTATGCAAAATAAGGGAAAAATACAGAGAACTAAAATCTTTATGATGAAAATAGGAAATGGCATGAAGTACACATACATCATCAGCTATGATTGCAGTCTGATCTTCTTGGAGGTTGAAACATATGACCAGTGAAAGAATGTAGTGGATAGGTAGATATGAGTCACATCCAGACTGAAAACAATGTCTGATGTAGTCATTACCTACAAAAAAAACAGAAAACTAGAAGTAAAATATTTATTAAGATTAATTTCGTGTCAGTTGGATTGTGATGAAGATTTGGATCTCTTACTGAATGAATCTCTTCATGAATCCAAAAGGAAGATCCCTTTTTCAATGCCTATCAGGCCAGAATTCAATGCATTTTGGAGAGCAGTTAGTCACACAATGGAAGAATCTACTATTAACTTGAATATTTTGTCCAAAGGATCAATAAAACTCAGCTTGGGATACCTGGCTCAGAATTACCTGTTAAATGATTGAATTGTGCTCAAGGTGTCTCATAGAGAGAGACAGCGATTCTGACCAGTGTGTATTTTGGAGGACAACACGTTGGATCAGATATCCATTGTCATAAAAAGAAATTCACAGGAAAACAGTCATTTCCTTCAGCCTTCATGATGCAAATGAAATGGTTAATATGTGCTTGAGGTGTGATTCAAAATATCATTCTGTGGGAGTTAGATCAAGCCAAAAGGGTCCTCAAAATGACAAATAACAAAGAGAAGTTGAAGGAAGAGGATGAAAGTAAAAGTCCGAATATGTTCTCCTGGTCATTAATTTCTGCAATTAAAATATTAGCCACAGACTCCTTTAAATGTCAGTCCTAGACTTTGGGAAAGGCATCAAGTGGTAGTTGATGAAATTATGCACAAAAATTTGAGCTGATCAACCAGTCGTCGTGGTGGTAATTGCCCCTGACAATGGGTAGTTCGTGCAAATAATTCACTCAAAGGTAGGTCGATAGACAAAATTACAAATTAAGTTTTGGTTAGATCAGGTTGGTTTTGCACCTCAAAATCCTGCAACTCATGAAACCTTTCTGAATCTTTGACTATTTTGAAAGCAAGGAAACCAGCTTTCATCAAGTCTGAGATTTTGGAGGAAGTTCAGAGAGCTCACAGAATACGTTAAGATCAACTGAGGCACAGACTTCAATTCATGATGCTTTCTTCACTGTAAAAGAAAAAAAAGTCGTAGGAATTGAAAAGGCCTTTGAAAGGCAATAGGTCATTGTTGTAGGAAAGTTGTTATCAAACATGGCAAGTGAATTGCTAAGGTTCATCTTCTCACTATTAATCTGAATTAAATGAAAAATTTTGAACTCTGACCAGCTGATGGAAATAAATGAAACACTTTATACCTCAGGTATCAATGTCTTTTGGGGACAAGATCCTGTGAAAGAGAGTAAGGTTATTTAATAATTGAATAATGTTAATAATCACACTGAGTGCTCACAGATAATTGATAGAAGTATCACACCCAGAAGCCAATTGCCAGGAGTGAGCACTCTTTGACATATGTTCCAGAAGTCTCTAATAAATGGTGGATACAGCAATATAAGGAGAAATTATTGACAGGTCCAAATATTGTTTTGAGAGCTGAGGAGGATGACTAAGAACATAGGGTTCATGGATTGGCAGAATGGAGTGAAGGAGTAGAGTATAAGAAAGCACTTTGAAAGAACTGACAGCGAACAGTGTGTCATAAAAGGGTTACAGATCAGTGATGGAAACGCCTATTGGTTTAAATGGGAGATTTCACATTCTTATTCCGGGCAAATAGATTTGCTTCAGTATATCCAATGATGAACTGAATTTTCGAACAAAACTAGAAGATGACATTCTCATGAGCATTAAGTTTTATCCCTAACTTCAGGATAAAATATAATAAAGGAAAATAAAGGGAGTTAGATTGTCAGGGAGAGTTAGGTGTTCATCCCAATGTACCGAAGAATGACCTTGTCACGTTGGTGGATTTGTATTGGGAAAGATCCTTGCAGACACAGAGGTTTGAAGAGCAGTTGATAATGCAAATGTTCAAATGGATACTCTGTCAGCGTGATTTTATTTTAGCTTTTCAGGCACATTTTGATGGGAGTGTACCTCCATAAAAACCATTGTTTTGCAGACTGATTCATTTTGGAGGCAAGTGTTTCTGAAATAGGTCAGGACAATCTGTTTTGCTGAACATTGATTATGTTCAATTAAAAGCAGATTAAACAAGTTTTATTGGTTCCATCAAATAAAACTTCAAAGTATCTTCATAATGCGTGTTAATGATTTTTATGGCATGTTGTTGCAAACATTTGGGAAAAGTATTATGAACAAAATTCCAGTAGAAGTTACAATTGGGAGTCAAGCTATGGAGGCTTTTAACTATATGATTTTAGGCTGTAATCAACATCATAAAAATCAACGATTAATGTTCAAATTTCAACAACTGATGGCCATACCTGAGACCTTTCATGAGCAATAAAATGGTTTTTATAAGGAGAAATGCAGATCTAAAATGACTACTCATCATCTGACCAGAGAGTAATGTATGTCCAGGGAAGTCACATGGAAAAAATAAAGCAACGTGTTTTGAGAGTACCAAAATATCAAACAGCTGAAACCAGACAACTGAGTCAGCACCAAAATATTTACATCCCTTTATTAAAATTGCATAATGAATTTACATATGTGAGATGAGAAGTTGCCTGAGGGGTATTCAGTTTGGAAAGGCAATGGAACAGACTCAGGATTATACAAATGGACTGCGATCTAAATCTCAACTTAATTTGAAAGAATAAACACTGACAAAGGGTTTTGGCCCAAAACATTGACTTACCTGATCCTTGAATTCCATCTGACCTGCTGCGCTTTCCCAGCCTCACACCGATAGACCCGGGCTTCCAGAATCTGCAGTCCTTATTGTCTCCAACACACTGATAATCGCCAGGACCCAGCAAGCCTTTCTTTCTCTGTTTTTCCTAATTTCAGAAATCAGGGCTTGGTGAAAAAGCAGTTTGGCTAACTTCACCATTTCTGAGGAAATAAGACAACAGCAAATCAACTAGGGTCTCCGGTTTCAATCTCCCAACTCAACAATTCTAAGAACTTTAAAATGCATTTGCTTTTGTTTTCTTGTCCATAGTCACCACTTCCTCCCACTTCTAAAACTTATTGCCAATGTGATGAAACTGAGACATGTGAACATACATATATCTTTAAGTTTGAGTTGTTGGAGGTTTGGGTTGATATGTGGGTTTATCTCTGTTTGGAGTTGACCAATTATTTTGTGTAAGAGGGGTTGGCGGGCAGAAATGGGAGCTAAAATGCCCTGAATTCCAAGAGCGAGGAAGTCACCTCGAGTTTATTCAGAACTACCCGATTGAGATTTAGGTAACAAGGCGTAGAGCTGGATGAACACAGCAGGAAGGCTGATGTTTCGGGCCTAGAAATCCACATTGATACCATTGGGTTGCAGGGTTCCCAAGTGGAATATGAGTTGCTGTTCCTGCAACCTTCAGGTGGCATCGATGTGGCACGGCAAAAGGCCCAGGATGGACATTTCATCTAAGGAATGGGAGGGGGAGTTGAAATGGTTCACGACTGGGAGCTGAAGTTGTTTATTGTGAACCAAGTGTAGGTGTTCTGCAAAGCGGTCCCCAAGCCTCTGCTTCGTTTCCCCGATGTAGGGGACGCCACACGGGGTACAGTGCATGCAGTATACCACATTAGCAGATGTGCAGGTGAACATCTGTTTGATGTGGAAAGCCTTCTTGGAGCCTGGGATGGGGGTGAGGGAGGAGGTGTAGGGGCAGGTGTAGCAGTTCCTGTGGTTGCAGCGAAAAGTGCCGGGTGTGGTGGGACTGGAGGGGAGTGTGGAACGGACAAGGGAGTCACAGAGAGAGTGGTCTCTCCAGAAAGCAGACAAGGGTGGAGAGGGGAAAAATGTGTTTGGTGGTGGGGTCGGATTGCAGATGGCGGAAGTGTCGGAGGATGATGCGTTGGATCTGGAGCTTGGTGGGGTGGTACATGAGGACAAGGGGCATTCTTTTTTGGTTGTTATTGCGGGGGTGGGGTGTGAGGGATGAGTTACGGGAAATGCAGGAGACATGGTCAAGGGCATTCTTGAGCACTGCAGGGGGGTGTGGGGTGTGGGGAATGTTGCGGTCCTTGAAGAACGAGGACATCTGAGATGTCCCGGAGTGGAATGCCTCATCCTGGGAGCAGATGCAGCAGAGGCAAAGGAATTGGGAATAGGGGATGTCCTTTTTGCAGAAAGGTGGGTGGGAGGAGGTGTATTCTAGGTAGCTGTCGGAGTCTGTGGGCTTGAAATGGATATCAGTTTCTATGTGGCTGCCCGAGATAGAGACAGAGAGGTCCAGGAAGGTGAGGGAGGTGTTTGAGATGTGGTCCAGGTGAACTTAAGGCTGGGGTGGAAGGTGTTGGTGAAGTGAATGAACTGTTCGAGCTTCTCGTGGGAGCACGAGGTGACGCCGATACAGACATCAAAATAATGGAGGAAGAGATGGGGTTTAGGGCCAGTGAAGGTGCAGAAGAGGGATTGTTCCATGTATCCTACAAAGAGGCAGGCATAGCTTGGGCCCATGTGGGTACCCATGGCCACCCACTTTGTTTGTAGGAATTGAGGAATTGAAAGAGAACTTGTTGAGAGTGAGGACGAGTTTGGCGTAGCAGATGAGGGTATCGGTGGAGGGGGACTGGTGGGGTCTGTGGGACAAGAAGAAGCGGAGGGCCTTTAGGCCATCTGCATGGGAAATGCAGGTGTTTAGGGACTGGATGTCCATAGTAAAAATGAGGTGTTCGGGACCGGGGAATTGGAAGTTCTGGAGGAGGTGGAAGGTGTGAGTAGTGTCATGTCATGGACGTAGTAGGGAGTTTCTGGACCAAGGGGGACAAAATGGAGTCGAGATAGGTGGAAATAAGTTTGGTGCGGCAGGAGTAGGCGGAGACAATGGGTCGACCAGGTCAGGCAGGTTTGTGGATTTTGGGAAGGAGACAGAAGTGGGCGGTGCAGGACTGGGGAAAAATGAGGTTGGATGCTGTGGGTGGGAGATCACCTGAGGTGATGAGGTTTTGGATGGTTTGGGAGGTGATGGTTTGGTGCTCGGGGGTGGGGTTATAATCCAGGGGGCGGTAGGAGGAGGTGTTGGAGAGTTTGCGCCTGGCCTCGGCGATGTCGAGGTCAGTGTGCCATACTACAACTGTGTATCCCTTGTCGGCGTGTTTTATGGTCAGGTGGGGATTGGTGCAGAGGGAGCGGAGGGCTGCACATTCTGCAGGTTAGAAGTTGGAGTGGGTGAGAGGGGTGGAAAGGTTGAGGCGATTGATGTCTCGATGGCAGTTGGAGATGAAGTGGTCGAGGGAGGGTAGGAGGCCTTGGGGTGGTGTTCAGGAAGAGGGCTTGTGTTGGAGGTGGGAGAAGGGGTCAGTGGAGGAAGGGTTAGGCTCATGGTTGAAGAAGTAAGCGTAGAGGTGGAGGCGGCAGAAAAACTGCTTCAAAATCTCCCCTCCCCCTACTGCATCCCAAAACCAGCCTAGCTCCCCCCGCCTCCCTAACCTGTTCTTCCTCTCACTTATCCCCTCCTCCCGCCTCAAGCTGCACCACCATTTTCTACCTACTAACCACATCCTGCCCCCTTGCCCTGTCCATCCTCCCTGGACTGACCTATCTCCTGCCTACCTCCTCACCTACACTCACCTTTACTGACTCCATTCCCCCCTCTTTGACTTGTCTGCCTCCTCTCCACCTATCTCCTCCTCTATCCATCTTCAATCCGCCTCCCCCTCTCTCCCTACTTATTTCAGAATCCCTTTCCCCTCCACCATTTCTGATGAAGTGTCGAGGGTCAGCTTTCCTGCTCCTATGATCCTGCTTGGCCTGCTGTGTTCATTCAGCTCTATACCTTGTTATCTCGGATTCTCCAGCATCTGCAGTTCCTGTTATATCTGAGATTTAGGTAATACGTGTTGGAAAGGTATTTGAAAGAGAAGCACTGTTTAACCTTTAGGAAGTGAATAAGATATGCTATAAAGTAGCACTACTCAGACAAACAATTTCAAGTCATGAAATTATTTTAGCATATGAAGTAATTACTTGTCTCAGACTGAAATGTTAAGGATACAGAATTCCAACAGTGTGGAAACAGGCCCTTTGGCCCAACGAGTCCTCAACAACCCTTCGAGGATATCACCCACCCTTCTAATCCATCCAGTCTACTAGCCTGCACATCTTTGGGCTGAGGGCGGAAATCCACACAGATGCAGGGAGAATGTGCAAAATCCATGTGGACAGTCACTCGTGGGTGGAATCAAACCTGGGATTCTGGCACTATGAGGTAATAGTGCTAATCACTGAGCCACCGTGCCACACAAGTGAGGTAGGCTTTCATCTCTGGCGGTTTTTGAACCACCAACCTTACAGGTAACAGCCAAACACCCTCACCTATTGTGCCACAGAGACAGGAAAATAGTCAGTGGAAAAGCAGTGAAATCTAGATTTTGAAGTTTATGAAAAGAACCGGCGTATCAGGGATCGTTTAGCATTGGACGAAGGTTATATAGGACCACTATAATAATTAAGGAGAATTACCTAAAAATCTAGCAGATCACTTAAAATTTTACTTTTTCAAGTCTATCAAAGTATAATAAGCAGAAAAATCTCCCTCTTTCTCTTGAAAATAAACTGGGCTGGGTCCTGCACACAATGTAGTACTGAATGTTTTTGGAATTGGAACAATGTTTGTAAGAGGTATTATGCTTGGATCATTTTTACTTTGTAGAATCACTTATAAGGAATAGTCGTTTTTCTCCCCCTGTTTATCTTCATTTCTCTTTTATTTTCCTGTTGAATCAAGTGCAACATTGAATGCCTATCTTTTGGTAAACAATCTCATTAGTTTAAAAACAAAGTACCCAGTTAGGTTTCTGTTGGAAATCTGTGACCAGCATTAGTATCACCTTGATATTCACCTGTAATATTTGGGACCAAAAGGTTATAATACCTGTGCTTGTGTGTGATCCATATTGCATTTTTATTATTTCCTTGAATATACTAGATAATACGCTTCCTCTTCCTTGCATTCAAGAGAACTTGTGAATAATAACTTCAATTTGAATTAGTTAATTACGTTTTCAATATAGTATGATAGTTGCATGCTACAAAGAGAAAACAAAATGTTACGGTTGACTGAGGGGTTTAAAAAGCGGGAAGCTGGGCCCAGCTTCTCTGTTGGTTGTAATAAGACTTAAGCAAATAAATGCTTTGAATAACTTTAAATCCTGAAAGTTCCCTGATTTTTGAATTAATATGACTGATTTCAGGCAAATAGCACTGTTTAAAAAATAACAGAAGCCAACAGAAACTCTCGGCCCTGACTATATGGTTTTGTTTAAATCAAGTTAATGAAAGGTTTCCAATGGTATTATTGTGCAGATGTAGTTTCAGATTAACAATAATAACGTTTGATAAAGTTACACAAAGCAGCTGAGGTTTGGAAACCATGATTAAATGGATGAATGGTGCACCATTAATGTAAAATCCATGAAAATGATATTTTACACAAAGTAATAATTATTTGCATGTTGTAGAAATGAAACATCATTAATTCCAATTGGAAATCTGGTTGCATGATTTGGAAGAGAAATGTGATCATTGCTGAGGATGATTAACAGCTTATTTAGTCACATATATGTTTTTTTTCTCTATCTGTTTCAGTATTACCAAGTCATACTTGTGGAAATCCTGGAAAATTACAGAATGGACTGCAGCAGGGATCCACTTTCAACATAGGGGACAAAATCCGATTTAGCTGTAATGTTGGTCACTTCCTTGAAGGACATGCAGTACTGACTTGTCTTGCCAGTTCGGAGAACAGTGCATCATGGGATTTTCCAGTTCCCTTTTGCAGAGGTAAAACCGACCTCAATGGAATCTTGAACTGATGAATTAGAGATGTGCTTAAACCCTTGGTGTAGTTCTCATCTTACAAGTCTTTGTAGATGTCTGGACTGCTATGAATGTGTATCATAGCAACATTTTCAGAGTTACCCATGTCTATTGTGTTTGCTTTTCTTGTTTAAACTCGTATGAATTTCAATGAACTAAGTGTTGGAAAAACGCTATTGAGAACTTATGAACTGGTTCTTATCCTGGAATCATTCTCATTGGATACAACACGTCACTACTTGCCGTGCAGCAAATCTGCAGCATAAACACTTTAGACTCAGCCCATTGGACCTGTTCCACCAATCAATCATGGCCGGTATGTTTCTCAACCCCATTCTCCTGCCTTCTCCCTCTAACTCTTCACCCCCTGACTAATCAAGAACCTATCCATTTCTGTCTTAAATACAATGAATGATTTGACCTTCAATGTCTTCTGCATGCAATAAGTTCCACAGGGTCCCTGCCCTCTGGCAGAAGAGATTCCTTCTCCTCATAGTTTGAAAAGGTCACCCCTTCAGTCTGAGGCTGTGCCATTGGACCCTAGTTTCTTCTACATCAGGAAACATATTCTGCACATCCATTTATATGGGCCTTTCAGTATTCTGTAAGTTTCAGTGAGATTCCCCATATCCTTCTAAATCCAAGAGTACAGACCCAGAATCCTCAAATGCTCCTCATATGAAGGTCCTTCACAGCCAAGATTATTCTTGTAAACCTCCTCTAGATCCTGTCAAACACCAACGTGTCCTGCCTTAGACATGGAGTCCGGAACGGTTTATCATATTCCAAATGTGATCTAACGAGAATCATATACAGCCTCAGCATTGTATCCTTTTTCTTATATTCGAGCCCCTTCAAAATGAATCCTAACATAGCATTTGCCTTCCTAACTGCCAACTGAGCTTGTATGTTAATCTTAAGAGAAACCAAAACTTGGGTTCCTAAGCCTCTTGTTGCTTCAGATTTCCAAAGCCATTCCCCATTTAGAAAATCATCAATGCCTCAATCCTGAGATAGTAGGAACTGCCGTTGCTGGAGAATCTGAGATAACAAGGTATAATGCTAGATGAACACAGCATGACAAGCAGCATCAGAGCAGCAGGAAAGCTGACATTTCGGGTCTGGACCCTTCTTCAGAAAATGAAGAAGGTTTGATGAAGGGTCCAGACCCGGAATGTCAGCTTTCCTGCTCCTCTGATGCTGTTTGGTCTGTTGTGTTCATCCAGCTTGACACCTTGTTATCTCACTGCCCCAATTCTTCATACCTCACACTTTGCCACATTGTATTCCATATAACACTTCTTTGCCCCCTCTCCTGGCCTGTCCAAGTCCTTCTGCAGCCTCCCTGCCTCCTCAACATTACCTGTCCTTCCACAGATATTTATATAATCTGCAAACCAAATGCCAATAGTCTCATTTCCTTTATCCAGATTGTTAATGTATAGCATGAATAGCTATGGTCCCAACACAGTTGGAACCCTGTAGAACTTCACTAGATAATAGATTTTGTTTTCATTCTTGGCAGCAAGACTGTGCCATCAATAATATTGTGATGAAGTCAATTGCATTGTCTCATACTTTTCCCTTCTGAAACCAAACATTTAATTGTACAAGATTGGCCTGCTACCATTTAATTTAAGGGCACCAATAGCTTGTGATTGATCCGATTTTTGTGTCTATTTGTGCATTGTGAGCTGATAAACTGATGCAACTGTCTTAAAATCCAAGTGTTCCAATAGTGGCCACATTTGATTTTGCCTGGTAATAAAGGCACTGTGCTCTTGGTCTGTGTTAATAGGTCACAAGTTGATCAGTTTAACAGTGGCTGAACAACAGTTCAGGGATGACTCGGTTTCATCAGTGACAAAGACTCAGAATGTGACTCCCTGTTGCTGAAACATTATTATTAGTGGTTTTCCTGCAGTTGGAGTATAGAACAACCCAGAGTCTGAAGGATTCTGCTCAGGACAGTTAGACCTGTTAAATTGGGCTTTTGATTCAATGTTGGAGTGTATCATTGTGAGACCCAAAGGGATGCATAAATTGCAGGAAGGTGAGCAGTTGTTTGCAGCAGCATGGCTGAAACATCCTAACAATATTTAAATGCTGGAATTTAACTGTGCCGGAACAGTTGGACATAGTGTCAGTATCAGGTCAACTCAGTTAGAAAAGAAGATCAAGAACATTTGGCTGGGTTGCTGAGAAATCTGAGGGATCTATCTTGAGACCATCTGCAACTTGATGTATTCTGTGTGGTGTTCAATCACAGTTTGTCTGTTAACCCATATTTACCTCATACTAATTCAGGATTTAATGTTTGAACTATGTTTGTTTGTTCAAAACCATAAAACTCTGGACTTTTTAATTCCTCATTTAATTAATAACTGGGAATTTGACTCCTTTGAATGCAAAAATGCCTGGTCCCTAATCAGATTATAATACAGATTTGTCAGTTATATCCAGGATCATAAGTTGCAGAACTTATCTCAACACAATGAAATGACATAATGAATAACTTAACCCTGCAACTAAGATGAATATACTACACCTGTATTACGGCAAAATAGAATGCCTTACTTCCAGGGAGAAAGCCTAAATTGAATAATGCCAGGAATGTAGACCTGTAAGTTTAGCATCAATTCTTGTAATATTATCCTGTTCATCTTTTCCATCATCAAAACATTTGCTTATAAATAATTTATTGGCAATTGTAAAACGGAGATTCACAAGGGAAATGTAAAATAAGTAACTAATGAGGAGAAAACTTTAATAGATTAATATGTATGAGATGCAGTGCAGAAATTCACCAAAGATCCTTAGGTAGCACCCTCCGAGCCCATGACCACTTCCATTCATTTGGGCAAAGTCAGCAGTTACAAGGGGACAACACCATCTGTAAGCTCCCCTCCAAACCACTCATCATCCGCACATGGAAATATATTGCCGTTCCTTCAATGCCACTGGGTCAAAATCCTGGAACTCTCTCCCAAACAGCATTGTGTGTTTACTAAGAGCATGTGGACTGCATTGGTTCAAGAAGACAGCCCACCACCACCTTCTTAAGGGCAGCTGGTGATGGGAAATAAATACTGGTTCATCTTGTGAAGCCCACGCCCTACAAGAGAATAAAAACATGGTTATCCAGCTGTTTTAATACACAAACCAAATCTGGTAAGGTCCACTGAATGTGAGGAACATGTTTTTACTTAAGAATGTTAAAGTGAAATGTTTTAAAACTGCTACAAATATTTGAATAGGAAAAGCCCAATTAAAGTAGGAGTTGGTTCTCCAGAGAATGAACCTGGAAATTGGCCATGAAAAATGAAAGAAATCACAGAAGCTTTATCCAGGGATTTTCTCCCCATCATCATCAGAGAAAACTGAGAAAACTTCTCAAAGGTAATTGAAATTCGAGAGTCGAGAGGAATGGAAGAATATAAAGTAATCAGCATCACTAACGTCAAGCTGCTAGGAAAACAATTGAATCTGAAGGTGGACGAGTCCCCAGGACCTATTAACCTGCATGTTTCAGTCTTGAAAGAAATGTCAGCACAGATAGCAGAGGCATTGTTTAAAAAACTTCCAAAATTCATTGGATTCCGAAAACATCCCAACAGATTAGGAAATCACAAATGTGATGCCTTTATTCAGGAAAAGATGTAGAAATCAGAAAACTATAGGCTACTTAGCCTAACATTTGATATAGGGAGCTAGAGAATCCATTAAGGAGGCTACCGCTGGATACTTAGAGAATCACAATATAAGCAGACCAATGTTGCTTTGCAAAAGAGAAATTTAGGTGGTGTGGGATAGTCTGCTAAAGGTGGGGTATTGTTTCAATTGGGGTGCAGTAATAGAAAAAATTTTCGGTTTAATATTACCTCGATAATTATCCACACAGGCAGTCCTTTGAAGTAACATTTGCAATGACCAGAGGAGGACCAGTATATATAATGTACTTAGATTTCCAAAAGGCGTTCAGTGACGTACCACATAAAAGATTGATGCACAGGACAAGAATGCATGATTTGGGGATTATTTGTCACTGGGAAAGAATCGGTTAGCTGGCATGAAGAAGAGTAAGGAGTGAAATACCTGAAGGATCCTCAAATATTTAAAATTTAAATCAATGGGGCAGTCAATGAAAGCAAGCATGCAGGTACAGCAGGCAGTGAAGAAAGCTAATAGCATGCTGGCCTTCATAACAAGAGGAATTGAGTATAGGAGCAAAGAGGTCCTTCTGCAGCTGTACAGGGCCCTGGTGAGACCACACCTGGAGTATTGTGTGCAGTTTGGGTCTCCAAATTTGAGGAAGGACATTCTTGCTATTGAGGGAGTGCAGCGTAGGTTCATGAGGTCAATTTCCGGAATGGCGGGACTATCATATGTTGAAAGATTAGAGGGACTGGGCTTGTATACACTTGAGTTTAGAAGGATGAGCGGGGATCTGATTGAGGCGTATAAGATTATTAAGGGATTGGATACTCTGGAGGCAAGAAGCATGTTTCCACTGATGTGTGAGTCCAGAACCAGAGGACACAGTTAAAAATAAGGGGTAGGCCATTTAGAACAGAGTTAAGGAAAAACTTCTTCACCCAGAGAATGGTGGATATATGGAATGCTCTGCCCCAGAAGGCAGTGGAGGCCAAGTCTCTGGATACTTTCAAGAAAAAGATGGATAGAGCTCTTAAAGATAGTGGAATCAAGGGTTATGGGAATAAGGCAGGAACAGGATACTGATTGTGGATGATCAGCCATGATCATAATGAATGGTGGTGCTGGCTTGAAGAGCCAAATGGCCTACTCCAGCACCTATTGTCTATTGTTTATTGATTAATACGGTAGCTAAATTTGTGGATTATAGCAGTGTAGTTTGGAAAATATGTTAGCAAGAGCAGTTAGAAAATCTGAGAAAAGATAAAGCTGAGTAAAATAAGAGTACCACAAAGTTTGTGAATGGAGTCTGTTGTAGATAAGTATGAACTTGACTATTTTGACAAGGAGAATAGAGGATAGTACTCTTTACATGGAGAAAGATTACAGGACTTGGTGGTGCAGAGGGATTTGGGATCCTGGTACATGAATCATACACAGGTAGTAAGCAGGTATAGTAAGTATAGGAAGGCAAATGGAATGGTCTTGGTTATTACAATATATATGGAAATCTATCTTGAAAGAATTCTGTAATTGTTAATGGATTTTGTGTGTGGGTGAAGTTTGGGAACTACTTTCTTGGAAGATTTCTATAGGAAGTGTAGAGCTGGAGCTCCTGTAGTCACTGTTTGATTCTGGATTTAAGACGATCACTCAAATCTGGTCTTTGGATCATCGGACACAAGTCATACAACTGAAGGTGCACTTTGTGATGCTGTGGAAGGCCTGATATATTAACTTCTGTGGGAATTTCCCAGGAAATTTGTTTCTGACAATAGCAAAACTGACAAACTGGCAATTACTCTGCTTTCTTGATCTTCCATGGAAGTTGCCGACTGAACTATAGCCAGAGACTACAGGAAATTCCTATGTGCATGTGTGGATAGTTATCCAGAAAAATTCTTCTATCACTACACCCCAATTACTAACACTGAGACAGTGCCCCACCTTGAGCTGATTATCCTACACCACCTGAGTGATTGCCCAGCTAATCCCCTACTCAAAATGACTGTACTTCTCCATCGGCCTTCCCAATTATGGCAAATGAATTGCAAACATTTTGTCTCCAGTCGAGAAGACATCATCAGTGCGTAGGTGGGAGATTCCTCTGGTGCTCGCCTTTATAAAGCTTGCCTAAGAGTAGTTAATGTTCTCGATTTTGATTAGTAGATATTTTAGTAGTTAATGTTCTCGATTTTGATTGGTAGATATTTTAGTAGTGCCTGAAAGCACGACCCAATGTCACTGGTATCCGTCCATGAGGACCAAGAGGGACACCAGTTCGACTGGAACAACGTGAAGGTACTGGCACAAGGAAATACCAAACAAGAACGGGAATTTATCGAGGCATGGTACTCATCTGAAGAAGCAATAAACAAGCACGTCGAAATTGATCCAGCCCACCAACCGTTACGGACAAGGGAACAATGAACTCGGGGGAACCGCGGAAGAGACCAAACGCCATGAACCCAAGGCACGCAGAAACGATTCAAACAACCTCCAAACAGCCAATCAAATGGCGACTTGACAAACCATAACACAAACTTGATTTAGGTTACTAAAATATCTACCAATCAAAACCGAGAACATTAACTACTCTTAGGCAACCTATATAAAGGCGAGCACCAGAGGAATCACCCACCTATGCACTAATGATGTCTTCTCGACTGGAGACGAAACGTTTGCAATTCATTTGCCAAGCTCAACGAACAAACCAACAGCCAACCAATTTACCTGAGCTACCAATATTTCGCAACATCTCTTCCCAATTATGCTAATTTTCAATCATATGATTACCCTCCCCCAGCCCAATGACCTCTTCCAAACCAACTTGTTCCCACCTGCCACCTTGCCTACCTTAACTATGCACCCATTCACTGACTGACTCACTAACATTCACCCATTCACTGACATGCACACTGCATGTTTAAGCTTCACACACCGCAGCAAATGTTGCAAGGAGGGGGTGTATATTCCGTGCTAATTCTCTTTGCCCTATGCAGGATTACTACACTGTGGCATGTATTTCAACGTTACAAGCTTTTGTAAACTGAGCATTCATGTTTCATGATGGATACTTCCCTTGCTCCACCAGCCCAGGAACTATCGTATCCTACGGCATATTTGATTTTAAAATAACTATATAACATCCTAGAACCATTACCATCTAAAGTTTCATTCAACCGTTTTTGAAATCCTTTTTCTTATAAAGTACTGTATTGTTGAGCCTATTCTACATTTCACATACTCTGTACAGGTTCTGAAGCTTGGGATTCATTGTTTTCCCCTCAAATTTACACATTTCCTGCAGTGCTATCTATCTCTAAGTGAACTAAGTGTTTTTTCTCTGTGCTTTTAAGCCATCTTTTCAATTTAAGATCTTGCGTCTGCCATCTGTCTCTCTCTTTTCCTATTCAAAACAAGTCTTTATACATTTTACATTGGCAATTGTATTTCAGATCAAAGTACTAGTTGCAGCTTTTAGTTCTTCAGGAATTGCATTATTTTACATATTTGTTAATCTCACAAAGGAGCAGTGTTTAAGTCAGCTGAGGTGTGTTGCATCAAGTTGTGGTAGACACTTTAAATCCATCTAGAAGAAGATTTTTCTTAGAGTGCATCGGAGCAGGCTAAACAATGCATTGCCATTGCTCTTAACATGAGGGGAAGAATGTAGCGTTGTAAGCCTAACACAAAATGGTCGAAAGCCAAGTTCTTGACTGCAGCATTCTGTAAAGTACACGTTGAGTTGAAGGCTAGTATTGTGAACGAGATTTATTGCTGAGGTTGGTGTCCATCAGGCCCAAAAATTTCCTAGCATGAAGGTTGGCTCCTGACCTGGGGCTACTTAGAGTTAAATTTAAATGTCGGATATATTCAAAACAAAAATGAACAGAAAACCTGTTGTGAAACTTGCGTTTATTCATACAGTGTCGTGTGCTGGAAACCAGATTGTTGGATTGCAACTGGCTTCACCTTAATAAAGTGCTTACCAGGCTTTCTTCCAAAAGATAGGAGAGATGCAGATGGCACACCTTTTTGGATGATTCTTTATTGGAAGTAAAGTCTCGAATTAGCAGGCACTGTGTCTGTTATGAGCTGCTGACACTAAGCTTTCAGATAGTATAGTCTTGAAATTAGCAACATCGGTCAGGTTTTACAACAGATCACTTTAGTAATCGGCATTAGTTAATCTGCTTTGAATGGCTGCATGTAATTGGGTTCTAACTGGAGGCAAAACCTAACTCATAGATTCCACAGGCAAAGATCTAATTTGTGCTCTCAGAAGAGCTGTGATTCTTTGGGCAGACTTATGGAAGTAGAGTTCAAAACTAGATGGTATAGATTTAATGTGAGAGGGCCCAAGATTGAAAAGGGACCTAAGAGGCAAATTTTTTCAGGAAGACAATGGCCCATATATGGAGTGAGCTGCTAGAGGAGGGGGTGGAGGCTGGTACAATTACAACATTTAAAAGGCATCTGGATGGATATATGAATAGGAAATGTGTACAGGGTTATGAGCCAAATGCTGGCAAATGGGACGAGATTTATTTAGAATACCTGGTCGGCATGGATGAGTTGAATCAAAGGGTCTGTTTCCATGCTGTATATCACTGTGCCTCTATGACTGGCAGAGGATTTTGACTTTGTTTTAACCCTTAATGAGATGCTGAGAGACAGTTTGGTATGTGGGATTAATGATGTAACCATGCAAAAGCATCTACTAGCTGAGGTCCAACTCGATTTCACACAGGAACTGCAACTGGCTTTGTCATTAGAAACTGAAGCAAGTGGAGCAGAAGAGTTACGGGTAGAGCGATGGAAGTGAACATTCTCGCCAGTCTAACTCAGCTTAGGGAGCACCACTTGAGTAAAGGCAACTGTATAGCCTCACTTAGGACATGTCCTGAACAGAGAGGCTCTAGGTCAGTCCACAAGAATACCTCAGGAGGGCCTTGGCCAGACGGTTCACTTATTCTTCAGGATTCGGGCTGCCAAACCAATGCAGTTGCTGCCAGTATAGAGACTCAATTCAGCAAAAGAGTCCCAGTGGACCTAAATTGAGCAAGAAGCCGGTATCCAGGAGTGAGCACACCCTGAAAAACACACCAACATCTGGCTGGGAACTATTATATTTCTCAGCAATATCCGAATAAAAACGAGTCAAAATAAATGTCTGGTTAAATGGTCACCTGGTTGTAATGGACATTGACTCCAGTGCAGCTGTATCGGTGATTGGAGAACCAGTCTTTAACAACCCTCAGTCTGAATCCTAGTCATTATGTCTGCAAGACCTCAGCCAGATTGCGAGCGGACACCAGAGAACCTTAACAGATTGACGGTACAACTTCAGTTCCTGTCCTGTATGAGGAGCTTCCTATGAGACTTAGAGGGGCCGCCAGGCATTATTAAACTATTCAAAAATATTTACCAATACTCAGTTTTTACAAATTGATGCACATGATCAGAAAATCCTGTGTCTTCAGTACACAGCAGCAAAGATCTCCAGGATAATGGGTACGTTGTGGCCTGTGAAGCATTGCAATGTTCAAGGCTGATCACTAGACTGTTAGTCCAGAGGCCCAGGTGACATTCTGGGCATTTGGGTTTGAATCCTGCCACAGCAGAATTTGAATTCAACAAATATCTGGAATTAAGGGTCTAATGATGACCATGATCCATTGCCAGTTGTTGGAAAAATCCATCTGGTTCACTAATGCCCTTTAGGGAAAGGAACTGCCATCCTTACCTGGACTTGCCTACATGTGATTCCAGACCCACAGTGATATGGTTGACTTTGACTGCTATTTGGGCAATTAGGGATGAGCAATAAATGCTGCCTAACCAACAATGCCGTCATAAATTGAATGAATAAATAAAGAAAAAAAAAGAAACACAGCTAGACTCCCCCAGGGCTATTCATCTCCATATCTGAGTACTTCTTTGCTCCAAATGTGAAATGAAGGATTAATTCAAAAGGTGAGATGGCAATGACTGCCATTAACAACAAAGTCATAGTTACACAAGAAATAGGAGCAAAAGTAGACCATTTGGCCAATGCAGCCTGTTCTGCCATTCACTAAGATCATGGCTGATGTTTTCATGGTCTCAGTTCCACTTATCCACCTGCTCACCAAGTTCCTGTACTGTTCGAAAGTATATCTTTGCTCAACACTCAACTGCTTCGCTGGGCAGGGAATTCTACATAATTCCTCTGTGTCTGCTGCAAGACCAAAGGGGTCCATTCTGGTAGTGGAGCAGAAATTGAGCTCTTGATTGAGAACTTAGATTTTGTCCAGGTGGAGGTTATGGTCAGATAAGTTGATGGATTTCCCTGTGGTAGCACATTTTTCAACTGTGGTACCAGGGGAGGCTTGCTTACTGCTGGTGGTGATGCCTAGTTTCTCTAGTTTCTTGTTTTTGGTGTGCCTGTAGGTGATGTAGTTCTGTTGCCTCACTAGTTTGGCCATGTCTCAATTGTTCTGCGGTGTCTTGAGGCCAAGCTGAGAATATGGATTCGATCTTGATTTCAAGGTTGCAGCATCTGCTGCAGAGTTGGAGTATGAGATGATTGAGGAGTGTGCAAGAGGTGTGGCAGCAGAGTCTCCTAGTGTAGTCTATATTGTTGGTCGACTTGAGTGGGTTAGTGGTCTACAGTGCTTTAGGGATCTTCTCAGCATTTTTGCATTTCTGCAGAAACGTGATGTCTGTGGTGATATATACAAACTTCTTGGGGATCCTCTCCGCTTTGAGCTAGCAGTTTGTGATGTCAATGGTAGCCATGACGTGGAGGTGCCGGTGTTGGACTTTGGCAGAGAAAGTCAGAAATCACGCAACACCAGGTTTATAGTCCAACAGAGCTACCAAGGTGTAGAGCTGGATGAACACAGCAGGCCAAGCAGCATCAGAGGAGCAGGAAGGCTGACGTTTCGGGCCTAGACCCTTCTTCAGAAATGAAGACGACACCATTTCTGAAAAAGGGTCTGGGCCCGAAACGTCAGCTTTCCTGCTCCTCTGATGCTGCTTGGCTTGCTGTGTTCATCCAGCTCGACACCTTATTATCTCAGATTCTCCAGCATTTGCAGTTCCTACTATCTCTTATAACCCAACAGGTTTGTTTGAAATCACAAGCTTTTGAAGCACAACTCCTTCATCAGGTGCAGTGAGAAAGAAGCACACAGAACACAGAGTTTATAGGCAGAGACTTCAAAAGATCATACAAGTGGTGTGAGTGGAGCATCAGATAAGAGGTCTCTGCAGGTGACCAAGAGTGTTAGACAGTCAGTAAAGTGTCAACAACTGAACAACCAGTGAAGGGATAATCTATAATTTGATTGAGTGAGGCAGAGATAATTACCAAAAAATAAAAATAATGTGCTGCTGGAGACAAACCAAATAGCTAGAATACCACGATAGGTAGAGGAGTCACATGCTGAGAGTCTGACTAAAGTAATTCAAAACTGTATAAACTAATTATGGTAGAGATGTCAAAACTGTATAAACTAATTAAGGTAGAGATATCATAACAATTAATCAAGGCGATGCTGTCAAGATGATTTTACAGATAAAGAACAGTATAGTGGGGTTACATGTAACGTGACATGAACCCAAGATCACAATTGAGGCCATCTTCATGGGTACAGAACTTAGCTATCAGTTTCTGTTCAGTGATTCTGTGACACAACAGATTTCTTACAGAAACTCAGCACTCTCGGACCAGTCGAACCAGGTGCGTTACTTAACACAATGAATGCTTCGGCACTCTATACCAGCATACCCATGATGACAGAATCATTGCAACAGCCTCAGCACTCAGTACCAACAGCTGCCAATTTCTAGACACCATCCTACATCTGATCCACTTCATCTTCGACCATAACGTCTTCACTATTAACAACCAGCTCTTCATCCAGACCACGGAACAGCCATGGGGACCAAATTTGCACCCTAAGATATTATTGCTAAGCCCAATCATCTTATTCTGCTGTAACAATGACCTTCATCCTAAGATCAGAAATGGGAAGGTCATAGTCATAGAGATATACAGCATAGAAACAATTTTGATGGTTGATCAGTGTTCAGTCCTATACATAGTTCCCTGATTCAGGTTGGGAAGCGGAAGTAGCAAGTAACATTTGCACTCCAAGAGTGTCAAGCAATAACTACCTTCAACAGGGAGAATCTCACCATCTCACTTGTCAGATAGTACTTTTTATACATTCATGGGATGTGGGTGTTGCTGGTTAGGCCAACATTTATTGCCCATCCCTAATTGCCCAGTTGGGGGGGGGGGGGTTAAAAGTCAACCATATTGCTGTGGGTCAGACGCAAGCCAGATCAGATAAGGATGGAAGTTTATCATTGTTGAATATTCTAAATCAAAATCCAGGAGCTTATCGTTGACTAGGGACATAACTAGATCAGTAATATAAAGAGCAGGTTGGAAGCTGGGTGTTCTGCAGTAGGTAATTCATCACCTTACTCCTTAAAGCCTGTCAGTTAGGTACTAGGCACAAGTTGCAAGTGTGATGAAATACTTGTTCCTTTCCCTGTCACAAGGTTACGGTTGGAAAAAAATGTCTGAAAGGCTCTGGGTGTATTTGTGACCAGTTGAAAATGGGCAACAAATGCTGGCCTCACCATTAATACTTGCATCATATGAAGGATCAAAAGAATAGGAACGAGTTTAGGGTGGTGGAGGAGAAAAGGATCTTCAAATGAAGTTATAAAGAAAGGATATTCATCACAGGGAAAGATGTTTGTTTCGCTGTCTAAGGTAACATAATATCATCATGTTTTACTTAGTAATGTTACCCCAGACCAGAGATGAGGTTCCCCAATATGGATACCCCAAATTATTAACATCTGTGTGAAGATTGATGGACTGATATCCCTTCTTGTTTCACTCACCTTCTTAGCTGATCACAACGAGGTTGTTCGAAAACCAACCCCTTCCCTTCTGGATCAGAGATAATGGGAACTGAAGATGTTGGAGGATCTGAGATAACAAAGTGAGGAGCTGGATGAACACAGTGGGCCAAAAGGCTCTAGGCCCGTAACGTCAGCTTTTGTGCCCCTGAGATGCTGCTTGGCCTGCTGTTTTCATCCAGCTCCGCACTTTGTTATCTGGATGCTTCCCCCCAAACCCCTAGCCCTGCCCACTAGACCCACAAGAACATTAACAGGGCTTTCTTAAATTATGGAATAAAAGCTACATGTGGGAAATGCTGGAAATACTAACGTAACACTCACGTACACAGATTAAAAATGAGAAGTGAGCCCAAAAGGTAAAATATCAACAATTTTATGATCAGTTTCTGAATTGTTTGTAAAGTGTAGAATGTTGTCATCGTTGCAGTTGAGTTGACTGGCACACAACAGCAAGTTATAGTCCAACAGATTTATTTGAAATCATAAGCTTTCAGACATTGCATCTTAATCAGGTGATGAAGGAGCAATGCTTTGAAATCTTGAGATTTTGAATAAATCTGTTGGACTATAACCCATTGTTGTGTGACTCCTGACCTTGTCCATCCCAATCCAACACTGACATGTCCATTGACATGTCAAGTTTACGAGTAGGATATTGATTGCTGACAGCTCATTTCACAATCTTGAGCTTCAAAGATTGATTGGTTGAGTTTCTGTTGTTCTGATGCCTTTGACCATGACTGAAGTCCAGCATTCAAAGTGAGAGAGAATCCTTTTCATTTCCTGTTTCCTTTTGTCTGGCTTGCATCACTTTGAGCAAGAGTGGATTATTACTTGCAACATAGAATTAATTCGGGGATAGTTCTTTGACTGTGACCTTTATAGCATGCTCGCAACCAAAACTCAGCTGGGCCATGCAAAAGCGTTCAGTGTCAATGGAGTTGAAACTGGCTTTTCAATCTTATCATTTTATATTTCTCAAAGGGAAATCAGCACAATGTCTGCAGAGGGTAGCTTGGTTATGACAGTAAAACCATAAGAAATGATATCCTGCAATCCATTCCTACTCTACATCAGGAGAGCTAGCAATGAAACTTACTCCCACACCTTTCCCTTTGAACTAAACAGTCATTTTACCACTCATCACATATCTACCCACTGAGACCCCATGTGCATTGACATTCATTATGAAACAAGTGAAAGGGCAAGTTGACATTCAAGATGCAATAATGGCCAAGATATGGAATTTGTGCTAATGAGTAAACAACGTGAGAGAAATTTGATTGTTATCAATGGCCACAAGGCAGAGTTACAAAAGTTTGGTTGATTAATTTGAGCCAGTGTTACCACAGACACCACCTCCGCAGCCCACATAACAATTTCCTTTCCTATCTGCCCACAGCAAATGAACTCAGCCTGCATAATACTACTACCACACAAATTAATTTATTTCCCTTTGCGCGACATAATTTTAAAAAAACTGTCAAACACCTGTGTGCCAACGTTATAATTTCTTGAACTTCTGCTGCTTCGACTGGTGCACCTACCTGGTTTGAGGATAGAGGCTCTGATCCCATTGCTGAAGTGATGTTGGCCTAGATTTGGAACACTAAAGGCTGTGCAGGAAAGCATTTGACTGCACTTGCACAAGAACCAAGGTGGCAATCAGAAGACGATGCAGCATCAATTGTACTTGAAGGGTACAACAGTTAATAAGCGCTACCTCTTTGAATGAAGTTTCCATATTCACTTCTTGCAATGTTCCCATCTTGACCCAATGCCTCAATATTGCTGCCTGTCTGTTGCAGAGTACCTCGGTGGTGATCAATGAGATGCTGCAATCCACCAAAAATGATATTTAAGTAGCACATAGGTGTTGGCATCCACAGTCTACTTGATCATGGTCATGGCTGATATGTAGTTGTTTGAGACCCTTGACGTCCTTACCTCACTAATTCACAACACTTAAGCACGACTTCTCTAATGACTGCACTATGCACATAGGCTACCTCAGTCGGTGGCTAAGTTGCTTATGCATTATAGCTTTTCCCCTTTCTTAGCTTGACCCTTAACTTTCAGTATCTGTACCTAGCTGATTTGAGTTTAGAAATTTTTACCCACACTGACAGTGTCAAGTCACAATGTTGACAATCACTCCACCAGTCTTCTCTATTCACTGTAGTTGATTAAGTGAAGCCAGTATCAGGGCGTCAAAAATATTTGTACTTCTGTCTTCAGCTATCTGTGTATTTCTTTATCCTTCAGCTTGTACATGGGGTGGGCTTAAAGCAAAGATTTATTTGAATCAGCAAATTTTCCTGAGCAAGCTAAGTAAATGAAGCTGATATGAAGTGAGAGGTTATTGCATAGAATAGCATTCATTGCCCATTCTTAATGCCCCTGAGGAGGTGGTGGTGGCCTTTATGAACTGCAGTGCTGTGAGAAAGGTAGTTTAAGGAATTTGACAAGGCGACAATGAAGAAATGAAGGAGATAACACGGTGTGAAGCTGGATTAACACAGCAGGCCAAGCAGCATCAGAGGAGCAGGAAAACTGATGTTTCGGGTCTGGACCCTTCTTCAGAAAAATTAAAACTTAAACTCCCTTTCCACCATCTGCAATGATGAAATAAGAAACCGGGGCCCCAGAGTGTCGCTGGATCTCTGAGCTAATAGTCCAGCAATAATATCACTGCACCATCCCCTCCCCTAGATTTGAAGACTGAATGGGTTTTTTTCTGAAGAAGGGTCCAGGCTTGAGATGTCAGCCTTCCTGCTCCTCTGATCCTGCCTAGCCTGCTGTGTTCCTCCAGCTCTCCACCTTGTTATCTCAGATTCTCCAGCATCGGCAGTTCCTACTATCTCTGAGTGAAAGAATGAAGATAGATATCCACATTTCTGTGGATCTGGAGTCACATGTAGGCCAGACTGGGTAAGGTTGGCAGATTTTTTTCCCTACATGAGATTTGTCTACCAATTTTATTTTTTATGACTGTTTCATGATCACCATCAACTATCTTTTAATTACAGATCTATGCATTGAATTTAAGTTTCACTAGCTGAAGAAGCATTGTGTCCCAGGCATTTGCCTCAGCTGTTGGATTACCGGTTCACTGATATTACAACTATGCGCAGTTTGAGTACAACTTCTCAGCTCTTCATCTTGTCAGCTAAACTTCAACCTACTGAGCAAGATTTCTCACCACTATCAGTGGGGAAAATGTATATCCATCCCTGATCCTGACTGCACTTGTCACTAATTCCAGCAAAATCTAAACATGATGATTAATTGTAGGAATTGATTTGAGATTGCTGATTCTCACCCACTCAGTCTTCAAATCTAGGGGGGGGGGGGAACGGTGCAGTGATATTATTGCTAGACTATTAGTTCAGAGATCCAGCTGACACTCTGGGACCCCAGTTTCCTATTTCACCATTGCAGATGGTGGAATAGGAGCTCATTTTTAAAAACAAATACTGCAATTAAGAGTTTAAGTGGTGACTCTGAAACCATTGTCGATTGTCAAAAAAGCCAATCTGATTCACAAAGGTCCTTTAGCAAAGGTAGCTGCTGTCCTCACTTGGTCTGGCCTTTGGGTGACTCCAGACTCACAGCAATATGATTGGCTCTTCACTGCACTCTGTGCAGTTAGGGATGGGAAATTAAATGCTGCTCAGGCCAGTGATATCCACATCCCATGTATGAATCAACAAAAACAAAAATCCATTTTAGTGCTCAATTGGCCTTCAGATTAATATTGAAGCCCATTTGTCTCACCTGATGAATTAGAAGAACTGACATTCGTTCTCAATAGCTTTCCACTGGGTGGGAAAACAAATGCAGAAATTAGTCATGATGGTAAATAAAGTAGGGAAGTCCAGGTCAGAACTTGTACAATGCAAAATTATTGTACTAAATTACTCCTGTGTTCCAGGATACTAGCCAAAAGTCCTTGGTTCACATGGAATTTAGTAGCTTTTGAGGTCTTTCAATATGTTTTTACGATATTTTAGTAATTGATCAGGTGGAAACTTATAGATACTAGATAGGATTAATAAAAATTTGGCCAATTAAACAGGCTGGACAGTGACAGATGGTTTTTAATGTCAGTACATAAATCGAATGCATTTTGGAGCAGGAAGCATTAGCATGTTTCTTTGGGCTTGTTCTGCTCACAGATGGTGGTCTGGGCAATGGCAGAGAACTGCTCAAAATTCAGAGAGGATTTTGTCCCAAGCAAACTGATGTTAACTCCTTAAAAGTAATTAGCAATAAATCATAACGGTATAGCCAGGGGAAATTAAAATACGTTGGGACAGAACATAACTGCCAGTCAGTGAAAGAAATCTAATGAGTTACTGGGCAATGTGTGCCAGTTTTTCAAGGCCACAAAGATTTGTAATAAAGCTGCAAATTGACATAAAAAAGCTTGCTTCACAATCTTACATATATTACACCCATGGGTCTATGCTGGATTCAGGACCACGTGTGCCAGATGGTCTGCTGATCATGTCACTGTAATGGGTCCTTGAGAGAAGATAGAGAAGGAAGACATGAATGTGATTATTTGCTGTTACTTTCAGTCGAGGTTAAACTGGAATCAACTCAGCACATCAAATGTAACGGTAGAAGCAAAATAGCATGTTTACTGGAAATCAAAAATTAAACAGACTGCTGGAAAAGTTCACCAGGTCTGTCAGCATCCGCAGAAAAAAAACAAGTTTGTTTTTGAGTCCAGTCTGATTAGTACCAAAGAAAATGCATCTGGACTCAAAACATTAATTCTGTTTCTCTCTCTATGGATATTGCCAGACTCAGGCACTGGGATTCCCAGCACTTTGTTTTTATAATCAAATATTGTCATTGAATTAAGGTCAATACAAGCAGTGTCCATTGTGACGGTATTTTAATACGCCAAAATTCATTTCACAAGCATGTGACACTAAATCTAAGAGAACTATTCACCCACTCTGGAGATTGCTGGTTCTGCCACAATTTTAAATGTAATTCCATCAAAATTTGAGACAACTTCAAATGCATGTCCATGCATGGGTTTGGAGCAAAGTGAAAAGGTTAAGTCTCAGATTTCAGGTTATGTATTCAGAAGCCTGACTCCAGACGTTAAACTTGTTTTTAATTGAGAAGACAGAAATCAGATGAGAGAGATCATTGGGATTCTGATTGTTAAGTTACAGCAGAGGATTTGAGTTGGATCATGTCCAGACAGTCCCTCGGGAAATAAAACAATAGATGTTCTCCATGGCTGACATAATTGTGCCAAGACTCTCGAAGGAGCAGAATTGGTGGGTAAATGACTTTTTTGTGTTCTTTTCTTGCTTCCATCTCTCAAACATTGACAGCTTTTGATGACTGAAGATGATTATTGGAATATATAGACCTGTTGTATAAACCTGAAGACGAATGACATTCTGGAAAGTACACTAACATCACTTGGAAGGGATTTTTTGCAGAAATCTGTAGTAAATATTAGTTTTGTTCAACTTCTGATAGGTATGGCTTACTTAGGCTTTAAGCATTTAGGGCAAGAATTTCTATTTCTGTGGGAGAAACGAGCATCAGGACTAGCTACGAGTTGGAAACCCATCCCTGATAAGGACGGCTGTGTTGACCAGAGAGCAGTCACTCTTTGTGATTTTCACAAAGTGCCCCTTTAATTAGCTTGGAGATAGAATCCCTGTCCAGTTATAAGCCCCATTTTCAAAGCTGTTGGGGCATTCAGAGAGTATCTAGTTTGACAAAACCAGCAGGCTGTGATGGTTGTTAAGGGACAGAGGGCACTGAACATGGAACTCATTTCTTTATTTTAGATTCCCTACAGTGTGGAAACAGGCCCTTTGGTCCAACAAGTCCACCCCTCCCCTTGAAGCATCCCACCCAGACCCATTCCCCTATAACCCACACACCCCTGAACACTACGGGCAATTTAGCATGGCCGATCCACTGAGCCTACACATCTTCGGACTGTGGGAGGAACCCGGAGCACCCGGAGGAAACCCATGCAGACATGAGGAGAATGTGCAAACTCCACACAGACAGTCGCCCAAGGCTGGAATCGAACATGGGTCCCTGGCGCTGTGAGGCTGCAGTGCTAACGACAGAGCCACCGTGCCGGCCCAATACTATTTTTAAACCTATAACTTATTTCAAAACTTATTCCTAAATCTTCAGATAAAAACAGAGCCAGGTCACCACTCTGGGAGCTGGGAAGCAGGAATAAGTAGGGTTGTGGGGAAGGCAAAGCCCTTTTATAGGGCAGCATAGAACTGATATCCTCTGGCCTCTAAAAGGGCTACATATCAGACTCCTAATCTGACTTGCGTGGGAAACATTATCGTCTGCCCCAATTAAATTTAAACATCAAGGATTGGTTTTCGGACTACTGCTGTTTGGCATTTTTATAAATAACTTGGACACAGGCATAAGTGGATGGGTTAGTAAGTCTGCAGATGTTACGAAAGTCGATGGAGTGGTGGACAGTGTGGAAGAATGTTGCAGGTTGCAGGGAGATTTGGATAAACTGCAGAATTGGGCTGAAAGGTGGCAAATGGAGTTCAATGCGGATAAATGTGACGTGATTCACTTTGGGAAGAATAATAGGAAAGCAGAATACTGGGTCAATGGAAAGATTCTTGGTAGTGTGGATGTGCAGAGGGATCTTGGTGTCCATGTACATAGATCCCCGAAAGTTGTCACCCAGGTTGATAGTGTTGTTAAGAAGGCTTACGGTGTGTTAGGTTTTACTGGTACAGGGATTGAGTTCCGGAGCCGTGATGTCATGCTGCAACTGTACAAAATGCTAGTGCGGCCTCATTTGGAATATTGCGTGCAGTTCTGGTTGCCCCATTACAGGCAGGATGTGGAAGCATTGGAAAAGGTACAGAGGAGATTTACCAGGATGTTGCCTGGTCTGGAGCAAAGGCCTTATGAAGAAAGGCTGAGGGACTTGGATCTGTTCTCATTGGAGAGAAGGAGGCTAAGAGGGGATTTAATAGAGACATACAAGATGATCAGAGGATTAGATAGGGCAGACAGTGAGAGTCTTTTTCCGAGGATGATGATGTCAGCTTGGACAAGGGGCCAGAGCTACAAATTGAGGGGTGATAGATTTAAGACAGATGTCAGAGGCAGGTTGTTTACCCAGAGAGTGATAAGGGTGTGGAATGCCCTGCCTGCCAATGTAGTTAATTCAGCCACATTTGGAGCATTTAAATAGTCCTTGGATAAGCAGATGGATGATGATGGGATAGTGTCGGGGGATGGGCTTAGATTAGTTCACAGGTCGGCGGAATGTCGAGGGCCGAAGGGCCTGTTCTGCGCTGTATTGTTCTATGTTCTATGTTCCAGCCCCCAGCAGAGCTGCAAAATCCCCCTCAGTCAATGATATGTGACATCACGAGATAATTGTTATTATTTTCAACATGCAAGGTCTTTAACGTTGGCTAATACAAGCCTTAAAATATCCAAAATTTCACAGAATCACAGAATCTTCTGACACACTACAAAAGAGTTAATGTAGCCCATCACTTGTGCCTGGCTATCCATTGAGCATTATGACTTTGTCCTGTTCTCCTGCCTTTTCCCTGTAGCCTCGCTAATTATTTCTACTAAAATAATCATCCAGCATCCTCTTGGTTAATCTCAATTGAACCTGTCTCCACCACATTTCATTATAGTGCCTTCCAGACCAAAACCACTCATGGAAAAAAAAGATTTTTATCAACACATTTGTTATGTTTGCAATCAAAGCAACACTATGGATACCATATTCAATTTGTTTTATTTTTATTGAGACATTTAAAGAATTCCTCACAGTGAATATATGCTATTCTAAAATAATAAATATCATGAGAAAACCAGTAGAATATCCCTTGGAGGTCGTGGTCAAAAGCTGTATAGGTAAACTTTGATTATTAGCGTAAACTTTTCGATTTTTTTTCTTCCCCCAACGCATGTGTCTTCAACTGCTTTTGTGATTAGATAAAGGCATAATGTTGATTCCACTGGGTTTCCAATCTTCGTCCATATTCATGCCCTGGGGACAAAAGTTCAAGTTCCATCATGGCAACTATTGAAATTCAATTTACAAATTAAAATTATTTCTTCAAAATCTGGAATCAAAGCTGCACAAAATCCTTCTCGTTCACCAACATCCGAGCGTCTGTCATCCTGACTTGATCTGGCTTACATGTGACTGTAGCTCCACAGTGCTGTAGTTGAGCCTTAGATGCTTTCAAAGGGCAACAAATTCCGGCCTTTCCATTGATGCCTAGGTCCCATGAAAAAAAAACACACTGACTTTGTTTTTGTATTACTCTGGTGGCAACTAATATGTACTCAATTTGTCAGTAGCCACCATGTTCCACTGAGTAACTGGTGGTTGAGCAAAGTTACAATCAGTTGGTGAGAAGAAATTTGTTCTTCTCTGTTTAACTCCCTTTTTAAAGTGGGATTAGTTCGTGTAATCATCAGCTAAAAGAAAGAACATGGAACTGTACAGCACAGGAATGGGCCATTTGGCCCACAATGTTGTGCCAAACATGATGCCAAACGAAACTCATCCCTTCTGCCTGCCCTTGGTCCATATCCCTCCATTTCTTACATATTGATCTGGCTAACTAAAAGTCCCTTAAAAGCCTTTTTCACATCTGTCTGCGCCACCACCACTGATTCCAGACTCGTACCACACTCTGCATAAAAGACTTGCCTCTCGTGTCTCCTTTGAACTTACCCCTCAAACCTTAAATGCTTAGATTTTAGCCTAGTTTTAGACATTTCAATGCTGCGAAAAAGATTCTTACTGTAAAAGTTATCTGTGCATCTCATAATTTTATTCACTTCTATGAAGAGTCCCCTCGCCTCCACCACGCTAGAGAAAACAACTGGAGTTTTTTAAGTCTCTCCTTATAGCTCACACCCTCCATTCCAGGCAGCATCCTGGTAAACTTCTTCTGCATGTGTCCAAAGCCTCCACATTGTTCCTGTAATGTGGCGACCAGAATTGAACACAATACTCTAATCATGGCTTAACCAAAGTCTTATAAAGCTGCAACATGACACCCTGACTCTTGTACTCAGTTCCCCGACCAATAAAGGCAAACATGTCATATGCTTTCTTTACCACCTATCTACTTGTATGGCCACTTTCGGGGATGAACACCACGATATGCCATTGTCAACTACAAATGTCAACCAGATCAAGATAAAGGAGCTAATTATAAGTGTTTGCTGGAGAAAGAGGCGAGAAAGAGGAAATTTATCACCTACTAACCCAGGGAAAGAATTATAAAAATGCAAAATCACATTCAAACAGAAGTAATAAGTTTAAAAGGGAAAGTGGCTGGACAGATGGAGTGAATTAAGGTTGTGCAGTTTAAAAGTCCTTAGATTCTTTGAGGTATTAACTTTTTACCCTGAGACCACAATTGTTTAATTGTTGATTAGTAATCTCAGCCAAAATGTTTAGATACCCTTGATTCATGGTGAATGGTTGCTTCCCAGTTTGTTTTCACCAGGCCCTTGTTTTTGGAGATATTGAGAGAAACAGAAAAGGATTGAAAAAAAAGTTCTTGCTGTCACCAGCCTATGCTCTTTCTGTCTGCCCAGTGTTGTTGTTACAGTATAATTCAGTATTCCTGAGTCTGGAACCATTGTCTTTCCAAACTGGATGACTGGTAGGCAAGCCAATCATCTCCAAACATGTGAAATTATCATTAAGTATGAATAGAAACAAGAGTTTGATCTTTCCTGAATCTAACTTAATTACCTGGTTTTGAATTTCCTCAATAAAATGGTCATTTTCGTGTTGATTGTTTTGTTTATTCCTCATGAGTCTCTCAGACTTGCCTTAATCTATGATCATGGGATCCTAGCAGTGATTTTAGGTCCATATTTGCCCTATTTTACAATATATTTTAATAAATAATAAAACTTCAACAACATTTTTCACCATGCCAAGTGACCAAAAGTTAAAATTTGATGATTCACATGTCCTGCTGTTGTCACACAATTGACAAATGCAATAGAAACTATTGTCAAACAACTGATGGTTCTCAAGTTTCATCCAGAAATAATGATATATAAATGACGTTTGTAAACAAAGGAAAAAACATGTCTTGGTAAGTATCAGAGATAATGGGAACTGCAGATGCTGGAGAATTCCAAGATAATAAAATGTGAGGCTGGATGAACACAGCAGGCCAAGCAGCATCTCAGGAGCACAAAAGCTGACGTTTCGGGCCTAGACCCTTCATCTGATGAAGGGTCTAGGCCCAAAACGTCAGCTTTTGTGCTCCTGAGATGCTGCTTGGCCTGCTGTGTTCATCCAGCCTCACATTTTATTATCATGGCTTGGTAAGTAACCTACTTGAACTTCATTTCTTCTTCAAGTTTCAAACCTTAAGTAAACGAAGGGAAGAAAATTGTGGGAAAGGATCCTTGGATCTCACCCCAGCCAGCCAATTTTGTTGTATATCCTTGCAGCGGATTTGAGATTATTAAATAATAGGCTGTTCCATAAAGTGATATCTCGTGCTGGTAAACACAAAAAAGAGTAGAATCATTCAATTTGAGTGTTTCTGAAAGCTTTAGAAAGATATAAAACTCAGTTCCAGCTATCAGAATGTTATTGCAAAAGCAAGTCCATATAAATGTCACTGCAATCATATTTAAAATTACTTTATAATCCTTATGATTGTTCTAGTTACCAGGTGTAAATGGAAAATTGCAGTCTATGATTTATAACCCCTTTCAGTAGTGATCATGAGAATATTGCTGAAAAATTACATATTTTCTCAAAGCTTTTTTTGCCTCGTACTCAGGACAACTTGCAAGAATATCAATTCAACAGGAAGAACAAGATTTAAACTGTTGATGTTTTATGATCTATTTGGGGTGGGACTTGAACCCAGGTGTCCTGAAAAAGATGTAAGGATACTGCTACTGAGGTACAAGTGCCAGAGAGGACAGTACTGATTGGTTAGCAAATGGGCTGTGATTAGGAGAGGTGTTGCTATGGGCAATGTGGCCTGGAATGCCAATTAATAGTTAACTACCAGTCTATCTGCAAATTTCAAAACAAGCAGATTCACAATGATTGTTCATTTCCTGGAGTCATGAACTGGTCAGTGAACAGCTGTCCATATTTTTTTTTAATTTTGCCTGGTTTGAAATTGAAACAATGCCTTACAAATAACTGGCACTCAGCACTAATTGGTGCATTCTCCATGGCAACACATTTACTAATTAGAATCCACGTGTCCAAAATAGCACTGTCCTGTTGTGCAACATAAAGGCTGGTTTGTCCCTTGAACTTACATTCTTGTGAATTATCCTCAATGAGTGCAGGATGAAAAACTTTGACATAATGTAATTTTTCAGCAATGCTGAAGTTCTACAATATTAAATGAATGATCTTTGATCAGTATGTCAGTCTTGTTATCAGGCGTGGCAATGCCTTTGTGAGAGATTAGCTCATAATGGAAATCCTCTGACAATTCCGAGGATAGCTAGCTTTATTATGGCAACAGATTTTAAAACTCGCCAGGTAAATGTTTTGTGTTATTACTACGGCATGTGACATTGTGAGAACAAATGTGGTGTGAACTTGTGTATATAACTCAGTTGAGGCCTTCTCTCGGGTGAATGTTGAATTATCAGCAGGACCCCGAGATTGAATTATACTGATGGGCGATGAGGTTCTTTTAACAGTTAGGTTTTTAAAAGTTGTGGTACTGAATTGCTGGAAAATTGCCAAGTGTTTGACTTTAAATCGCTGATGTAAGCTGATTTTCATGCTGAATTAATTTTGGCTCGAGCCACATAGTATTACTTCCCCCTGTTCGTAGCTGTCTGTATAATTTTTTGAGGGTTCCTTCCATCAGAAATGAGCATACCATTTTTAGCACCTGCCAAATTACAAAAGTGGCTATTCTTCCCTTGTCACTGCTGCAGGTAGAGATGTGTCTTGGGATAAAGTTAAGACAACTCTTTTACTTATACTATCCAAATTGAATTCCAAGAAATAAAAGTCAAAGATGAACACTGCTCCACTTACCCAACCACTGAACTAGCACAGACTGAATGGCTCACTCAGAGATAGGAAGGACTTTTCTGAAGAAGTGTCCTGACCTGAAATGACAGCTTTCCTGCTCCTCTGATGCTGCCTGGCCTGCTGTGTTCCTCCAGCTCCACACCTTGTCATCACAGACTGATTGACTCTGTTTTCTAGGTGCAGTCTCTTGCATACCAGCTTGCTCTATTCCAAGCTGGGAGAGAAACATACTCCGCAATCATATCTGATTCCATCCACACAGAGCTCTTCTGAAATGCAGCATTAAAGATCTGCCCAAAATGTCTGTTGATAACTTGGCACACAGGCTGACTTAGATCAGAATGTGTACTCTCAGCACCCTGCAGCTGGGAAAGACATTAAAGGTATTCATCCTTTCATGGGTTATAGTGCATCAACATTGCTGATTAAATGAGAGAAATGGACAAATCTACTCAGAGCTGCGATAGATAGAGACAGTAGAGAACTATGTACAGTGACGGTCACCCTGCAATAAGAAAGGTGTTATTAAGTTGGAGAGGGTTCAAAAAGATTTACCAGGATGTTGCCAAGAATGGAGGGTTTGAGTTATGAGGAGAGGCTGGATAGTTTATGACTTTTTTCACTGGAGCGTAGGAGGTTGAGGGATGAACTCACAGAGGCTTATAAAATCATGAAAGCATTGATAAGGTAAATAGCAAAGGTCTTTTCCCTAGGATGAGGGAGTTCAAAATTAGGGTCATATTTTTTAAGGTGGGAGGAAAAAGCTTTAAAAGAAACCTTTTCACATGGAAGATAATAAAATGTGAGGCTGGATGAACACAGCAGGCCCAGCAGCATCTCAGGAGCACAAAAGCTGACGTTTCGGGCCTAGACCCTTCATCAGAGAGGGGGATGGGGTGAGGGTTCTGGAATAAATAGGGAGAGAGGGGGAGGCGGACCGAAGATGGAGAGAAAAGAAGACAGGTGGAGAGAGTATAGGTGGGGAGGTAGGGAGGGGATAGGTCAGTCCAGGGAAGACGGACAGGTCAAGGAGGTGGGATGAGGTTAGTCGGTAGATGGGGGTGCGGCTTGGGGTGGGAGGAAGGGATGGGTGAGAGGAAGAACCGGTTAGGGAGGCAGAGACAGGTTGGACTGGTTTTGGGATGCAGTGGGTGGAGGGGAAGAGCTGGGCTGGTTGCAGGAACAGCAACTCATATTCCGCCTGGGAACCCTGCAGCCCAATGGTATCAATGTGGACTTCACCAGTTTCAAAATCTCCCCTTCCCCAACTGCATCCCTAAACCAGCCCAGTTCGTCCCCTCCCCCCACTGCACCACATAACCAGCCCAGCTCTTCCCCTCCACCCACTGCATCCCAAAACCAGTCCAACCTGTCTCTGCCTCCCTAACCTGTTCTTCCTAACACCCATCCCTTCCTCCCACCCCAAGCCACACCCCCATCTACCTACTAACCTCATCCCACCTCGTTGACCTGTCCGTCTTCCCTGGACTGACCTATCCCCTCCCTACCTCCCCACCTATACTCTGGTCACCTATCTTCTTTTCTCTTCACCTTCGGTCCGCCTCCCCCTCTTTCCCTATTTATTCCAGAACCCTCACCCCATCCCCCTCTCTGATGAAGGGTCTAGGCCCGAAACGTCAGCTTTTGTGCTCCTGAGATGCTGCTGGGCCTGCTGTGTTCATCCAGCCTCACATTTTATTATCTTGGATTCTCCAGCATCTGCAGTTCCCATTATCCCTGATACTTTTCACATGGAAGGTGGTTTGCACGTAGACTGAACTACCAGAGGAAGTAGTGGGTGCAGATACAATTACAACATTTAAAAGACATTTGGACAGGTGCATGAATAGGAAAGGTTTTGAGGAATATAGGGTCAAATGCAGGCAAGTGGGAGTAGTTTAGTTTGGAACCTTAGTGAGCATGGACCAACGGGCCTGTTTCTGTGCTGTATGACTTTAACCTTTATCGACTTATCCAACAAATGAAGTCACAATGGTCGCGAGTCCAATGCCTAAAATCCATTATTAATTTTCTCAAAATCAGTACCAAGTATTTATCCAGGACTGCACAATATTTTCTGCATGTTTCCAAATTGATAGCAGTTAACATAAATTTTAATTAGTTAATCTATTTTTGTCGATATATTGCAACAGATGCCAATGTGAAGGAATGTATTTCAGTGGATTGACTTTATGTGAGACTCCATCTGTCGATTTAGATGCTAACATAGCAAGTCAAAGTGGCAAATCCATACAGCAAAATATGACTTGAGTGAACTGCTTCAACGTATATTGATTTTAATCAGAAAATCAGGTTGAGTAAGTAATTTCAAAATAGTCTGGGAGGTAGATGCACCTTTCTGTAATTTCATTGTGTCATCTTATGACAGGCCTGAGCAATTTGCTTTCACTTGCTGAAACAGATTCACCACAAAAATCAATATTTGATTCTCAAGTTGTATTATTTTCAGAGATAAGTTTTTTTTCCTCTGTGGTTTACTTAGCTGTTCCATTATTTCTCATCCCATTCGATTCTGTACTGTGTTCAATGTCCCTCTGACCTCACCACAGCAATGCTGATTGGGCAAGAAAAGAACGAGCAAAAGCTGATCAACAGCTTAAGAACATCTCAAAATTAAGCCAAATGAACTAATAATAGAAAGGAATCAGACTGAAATTGCAGCAGGAAATGTGCATTCTTATATTTTAAGCTGCAGATATATACAAAATTCCATGGTAGGGTAAACAAAAGTAAGAAAATAAAAGCAAAACACTTCTTCACAAATGGTCCTAGAACTACAAAGCTTCCTGAGCACTTTATTTTCTTAAAGTATGTAAAATTTTTTGCAGCTGTGCAAAATGTGTGAAATATTTCAGAGACAAAGCAAGAGTGAATACTCGAGATATATTTTCTCATTGAGGGTGTATGCATATGTGTTTCATTGGAACATTTTTTTTATTTTGTGTTCTTGTTAATGCTTTGAAGTCCACTGTAATACTGCCTTTCAACGTAACTTTGGCAGACCTTTTACATTAATAGCTTCCATAGCTTCAGTATAACTTCAACGTGTCCAGGAAATTGTCACATGAACGTACAAACTGAACCTTACACAGCTCAAACTTATGAGAGTGCAATCTACTTTACAAGACATGATGGTAGTGGCAGACTGGTACTGTAAATGGACCAACAATCCAGAGGCTCAGGTCAATTCAGGGAGATGGATTCATATCCCATCATGGTAGCTGGTGGAATTATATTAGAAAAAATAAATTAGGGCAAAACTAAGTATGGCTTAAATATTTTCCATAGACATACAAAAAGCATTATGATATATGTTTGAAAACTTTGTTTCACAGCTCCAAAATTGCAGAAGCTCAAACTCCAAACAAAGTTAACTTGTACTGACTGTTTAGATTACAATGGTGGCTCAATGATTAGCACTGCTGCCTCAGAGCACCAGAGATTTAGGTTCAATTCCACCCTTGGGAAACTCTCTGTGTGCAGTTTGCACATTTTCCTTGCATCTGCATGGGTATCCCTTGAACTAATGTGGTTTCAGATGGAGGGGGAGGCAGGCTTAGAAGTGGATAAAACTTCGAGGCCAGATGAAATGTATCCCAAGTTGTTGAGTGAAGCGCGTGTGGAAATAGAGGAGTGCTTGCAAAAATGTTCTGGCAACAGGAAAGGTACAAGATTACTATGATGATGATACTATTATTCAAGAATGGAGCAAGGCATAAATCAGGAAACTACAGGCCAGTTGATCTGCTCTCAGTGATGGGGAAGCAATTCTGAGGGACAGAATTAATCTGAATTTGGAGAGGCAGGGATTAATCAAGAACAGTCAGCACAGTTTTGTAAAGGAGAGGTCATGTGTGACAAACTCAATTGAATTTTCAAAGAGGTGACCAAATGCTTAGATAATTTGTGTATTTATGAAGCAAATTAGAAATATTTAGGATTGATGGGTCCTTAGAAGAATGGATGAGAAGTTGGTCGAAAGATAGGAAATAAAGGATAGATACAGGTAGGCATTTCTCAAATTGGAGATGAGTTGAAAGTGTTTTCCCCAGGGATTAGTCTTGGGACCCTTGCTTTATCTCATCTTTATAAACAGTTTGAAGATCAGCGGTGTGGGCAAAATCTCTAAACTTGTCAATAATACTAAGTTGGGGAGAATAGTAAATTGTGGGGATGACACTTAATGACTTAAGAAGGACATTGACAAGCTGGCCAAATGCGCAAACATCCAGCAGGTGAATTTCAATGCAGAGAAATGTGACATAGTGAAGTTGAAGAAACATGGAGAGGCAAGGCAAGCTCAACATTGAGGGGAGTCCAGGTACAGAGGGACCTTGAGGTTCATATGCATGATTCTCTGAAGATGGCAAGGCAAGTTGGAAACAGTTGTTAAGAATGCTTTTGGGATCATTGTGCCTAAAAATGGAGATGTGGTGTATAAAAGCAGGGAAGTGATGATGCGCGTCTACAAATGATTGGTCAGACCGCATCAGGAATTTTTCTTTCAGTTCTGAGCATCTTAAAAAGGATAGATGTTAAAGCCTTGGAGAGAGATGAAAAGAGATTTTTGAGAATGATACCAGGAATTAAGGATTTTAGATATAAATAAAGATGGGATGAATTGGGCTTATTCTCCTTTGGAGCAGAAAAGCTTAAGAGGTGACCTTACTTGAGCTGTTTAAAATTGTGGACAATTTTGATACGGCAAGGAATGACATTTTGTTTCCACGAGTTGTTATGTCAGAAATGAGGGGTCATAATTTTTTTCCCCCTTCATTCATTCACAGGATGAGGGTGTCACTGGCTAGGCAGCATTTATGCCCATCCCTTGATGCCCAGAGGGCAGTTTAGAGTCACTCACATTTCTGTGGGTCTGGAGCCACATACAAGCCAGACCAGGAAAGGAAGGCAGTTTCCTTCCCGAAAGAACATTAGTGAATGAGATGGGTTTTTCTGACAATCAGCAATGGATTCGTGGTTATCATCATTTGATTCTTAATTCCAGATATTTATTGAATTCAAATGCCACCATCTTCCTTGGTGGGATTTGAACCCAGGTTCCCAGAACGTTATCTGGAGTTCTCTTCATAAACAGTCCAACAATAATATCACTTGGCCATCTCCTCCCTGCATTTCAAGATTGTCAGCAGGAAAGCTGGGAATGAGATGAGGAGAAAACTCTTTACTTGGAGCATTGTTAGTATTTGGACTGTGCTGCCTGGAGGGTGGTGGAGGTAGATTCCAAAGGAGGTTTTGTAGAGAACTGTTGCATATTTTAAAGTGTCAAATTGAGAGGGCTATGGAGATAGGGCTGGAGAATGGGAGTAGTTGGGTAGCTCTTTTGGGAGCTGGTACAGACATGATAAGTCGAATGGCCCCCTTCCGTAAAATTATATGATGACAATGTTTTTGATGTAGTCAACTTGGACTTCCCAAAACTTTTGATAAGGTCTCAGATGAGAGACTGTTAGCAAAGTTAAAAGCCTGTAGGATGCCAAAAAATTTGACAATTGGATCCACAATTGGCTGAGAGGCAGGAAGCAGATGGTGATATTCAGGTGTGTTTTTCTGGCTGCCCTATTCTGCTCAGTGAGATCTCAGGGGTTGGTGGGGTCCTTGCTACTGGTGGTTTATATAAATGATTTTGACTCTAATTTCAGAGGATTAATCAGTAAGTTTGCAGATGATACAAAATCGGTGGGGTGGAAATAGTGAGGAGAATAGAATAAGATGACAAGAGGATACTGATAGACTGGTCAGATGGGCTGATTAATGGCAAATGGAGTCCAATCCAGATAAATGTGAGGTGATGCACTTGGGAAGGTCAAACAAAGCAAGGAATTCATAAACGATAGGGCCCAGTGAAGCACTGATGTTCCAAGGGACTTTAGTGTGCATGAACACTGGTTTCTTAACATATCAGGAGAGGTGGATAAATTGAGTAAGATAACATATGTCATACTTCCCTTTAATAGTCAAAACATAGAGTTTATGAGCAGGAAGGCTATTCTGGAACTATATGAAACATAGGTGTGCAGTTCTAGAATCCACATTACCGGAGCAATGTGAGAACACGGGAGAGGGGTGTGGAGGTGATTTACCAGGATGCTACCTGAACTAGAGAGTTTCAGCTATGTAGAGAGTTTGGATAGACTGGTGTTTTCTTTTCCCGAGAGCAGAGGAGATTAAGAGAGGACATAACTGAGGCGCATAAAATTGAGGGGTCTGGATAGCATCGACAGGAAGAAACTTTACCCCTTGATGGTGGCGGCAATGATTAAGACAAAGGTAAGAGGCAGGAGGTTTAGCGTTGATATGAGGTAAAAACATTTTCACCCAGAAGGTGATAGGAATGTGGAACTCAATGTTTAAGGGTGAAAGAGACATAAACCTTTAATATTTTGAGAAGTATTTTGATGTGCACTTACATGGCACACAATGCTTTGGGACAAGTGCTGGAAAGTGGGATTGCAGTACTCATGATTGTGTCTGTAGATGGGCTTTTGAGGCCACTGAGTGATCTGGAGAAAGTTATTTGGTTTGAATACTGAGATGAGAAGCCACAATTCTAATTAGCCTGTGACAAAGCTTCACAGAGTATGTGTGTTACACAATTATACTCCCAATGTTTAATTTACAACCCTCCAGAAACCATTCCTGTCCTTAATCACAGCATGTTCAACAATGTGATTGAAATCAAGATTTTCTGCTGCTTGGAATAAAGTCAAAAATATATTGTAAAAGTTGTCATCCAGACGTACCAATCTTGATTAGAACATCCCTACAATGGGGCACTGAAGTTGGCCACAGGAACGTTAGCTGGTGTTAGTGTTTGTGGACTGAAAAAAAATTGTGTATTATAACTCAGTAGGTAACCACACATTGAATAATACTGTACTGGCCAGGAGGTCTCAGCTTCTAGTTTATGCCTGTGCTGTGTTTAGTGACCTGACCTTTACCATTAATGTTAGCAACTGGAATTAGCTTAAGTGTTTCTCGGTGAGATTAGAAAACACATTGGGGGTAGATTTCACGCTTTTCTCATGGCATGTTTGGAACTGGGGCATTTATTCAAGCAGGAAACTAACATATGAGCCCCCCAGTGCCTTGTTGCTTCCAGCAATGTTTAAATTCAGAGTAGCAAGACTGTTGATCAGATTTCCTGCACAATAGCAATAAAGGCACTTACAGAGCAAATAATGACCACAAGGACCTCATCCTGCCATCACTGATATTAACGCAGCTGTAGATGGCCTAGTTAAATGTAGAGTGTACAACAAGTATGGTCTTCTGAGGTGCGGGCATTCTTTGTTCGAAGCTAAGAGCCATCATTGCTGTCTACCTAACTCATCATCTCCCTTCAATCCTCACCCCATTGAAACAGTTCCTGCCATGACCTAGCTTTGGCTTGGCTCTGTCCTTGGTTCTGGACTTCAAGTAGCTGAAGGAAGGAGAACAAAATAAGTCTCTTGTTGACTCTAAAGCTGGCAAGGGAGGGACCTGAAAATCCAGACCCTTTCCCAGACTTCCCACCACAACCTCAGTCCATGTTCCATCATTGGGTAATGTCAGATTGTTTAAATTACATTTGCGGTCTTTGAAAGAAGCTGGGATTGGAGTTGACTGGGATTTGCACAGAAAGCCTTCTGACACTGACTATCCAGGCAAAACTATACAGAGGTAGGCTACTTAGGAAATGTACTGCACTGCAGCCAATATCTGAAAAATGATACACTGCACTGGAAATGAAAATTAAATCAGGAAAAATGAACTTCTGAATGCAAGAACATTGACAGTATACTGCTTTGTCACAAACTAAAATTCACAAATAAGTGGTGATATATATATATCAATAATGGTTTATAAAAATTCACAAGTATAAATTGGGATTAATTATACTTAGGCTAAATGCAAATGTCAAATACCTTTTTAATGGCTCAGTTTTTCACAATGTGCTTGCATAAATGCTTTTCTGATTGTTGCTTTCATCACATTTTTGATACATCAGTTGGCTCAAGTGTGTCCCTCTTTAAATGCTTGCCTAATTTTTGACCTTGAAACTGTTTCTCAGTTATTTGATCTTCACCTTGGACAATGAGTGTGTTGTGCAAGTTTTCTCTGTTCAAACTGGCTGCTTGGTGAGTGCAATCTTCCATGCAAGAATTACGGGAGAATTGCATCACTGTATACATTTCCATTTGTGCTTTTGCTTTGGCCACTTAAGTCAGGCTTTCTAAAAGTGGGATTGAGGTATCACTGGGGTCATGAGCTGAAACTTTGGTGTCATGTGTCATGGTCTTACAGGTGGCATGGTGGCTCATTTTGTAGCACTGCTGCCTTACAGCTCCAGGGATCTTGGTTCGACTCCATCCTCAGGTGACTGTCTGTAAAGTGTTTCCATGTCTTCCCCATGTCTTTGTGGGTTCCCTCTGGGTGCTCTGGTTTTCCCCCACAGTCCAAAGATGTGCAGGTTAGGTGGATTGGCCTTGTTAAATTATCCATGATCTCCAGGGATATGAAAGCTAAGTGAATGAGCCATGAAAATGCAGGGTTACAGGTATAGGGTTGGGAGTGGGTCTGAAGCGGATGCTGTTTGGAGGATTGGTGTGGAGTCGATAGGCCTAATGGCCTGCTTCCACACTGTAGGGACTGTGTGATTCTACGTGTTCTGAGGCAGCAATGATCGAATTATAACTGCGGTACTCACCCTCCAAAAGGCCCTGGCTCTCGTTGATTTCCAGCCTCCATCCCACTTTCACACTGAGGAGTTGCAACAAGTGAAAGACCTCAAAATGGGTCATGATGGAAAGGGTGTGCGAAGCATTGATGTAAGAACCCTTACGCAAGTTTCATTTGATAATTTATGGCTAAATCTCACTGTTGGAAACATTTAACCACACTTCCACAAGATATATTGGGGGAAGATGCTAGGAAGATGTGAAAGGAACCTTTACTCATCTGTTCCATTATCATAATGGTAGTCTGGAATTCTTTGAGAAAAGGTTTGTTTCCTTAGTACAAGATGAGGAAAGGAGTGAGATAGGTAGGATATAAATTAGGACCATTGGGCTTTGAAGTTTTCATAGCCAACCATAGAAATGTATTGGACATTGAGAAAGTAAGTGTTGTCACCGTTAGTGAAGGGGAGAAGTGTGATAACTGGAAAACCATGACCTTTGGTTAAAAGACTAAAAACAATCTGTGCCTTTTAATGTTACAAATATTTCACACAAAATATTTCTTTTCTTTATTTATTATGGGATGAGATCATCACTGGCTAGGCAGCATTTATTGTCCATCCCTAATTGCCCTGAGGGCAGTTGAGAGTCAACCACATTGGTATGGGTCTGGAGTCACATGTAAACCCACCCAGGTAAGGACAGCAGATTTCCTTTCCTAAAACGCATTAGTGAACCAGATAGGATTCTTCCCCAATAATGGGTTCATAGTCATCATTAGATTCTTAATTCCAGATATTTTACTGAATTGAAATTCCACCATCTGCCATGGTGGGATTCAAACCCAGGTCCTCAGAACGTTGTCTGGGTCTCTGGATTATCAGTCTAGCAATAATACCAGTAGACCTTATGAACCTAAGGAGAGTCTGGGAAAAATGACTAAAAGCTTGGTTAAAGAAGAGGGTTTCAAAGAATAGAAGGAAAGGGGTCCTTGAGTTAGAGGGGAGTAGAATAGGAATTCCAGTCTCGTTCGATGAAGGCAAACTGAAATGTTGGAGCATGGAGTGGGAAGTGAAATTTGTTTGTAGGCCAAAAGCTAAGTGGAAGTATTGGAAGAAAGTGTTGTCGGGCAAGGGATGTTAAGAGGTAAGGTGAATTAAGGCCATAAAGAGAGGCAAAGGATTGAATCCTACTCGCCCTGAATCACCAAGGCATTTGCAAGTCATTGCAGAAATACAGTGAGATTGGCAGAAATTAGATTCTTGATGTTGAGGGAAATAAGTCCAATTTTCTAACCAAGCTTCGAATAGTGAGGCATGAATCTTGTTAGTCAGCAAAAAAAACCTATTTGCATGTATTAGCGTAGTATTATTAACTAATGCCCCCGTCATTGATGTGTGCTTTCCCTTTATTTCATACACTGGACAGAAACTAGTTGTCAACAATTCCCAACATGAAAGCCAGAATAACCACCTGACAACTCCAGCTCGCCACTTGTAACTCTGGGCCTCCATCATGGACACCATGGCCAAAATGTTAGGGAATGCTCCTTGTGCAGCCTTGACTGAGGCTGAACAAGGATGTATTGCAGCCCATTCTTCCAACCTGGCCATTGGGGTAGCAGGTGATAGGTTTGTTGAAGATGACACTCTGATGTTTGGATTGGTCTGGGCGTGCCTTACGGAATGTTCCAATCACAGTGTGCCACATGATCCTAGCATGCTGCGCTCTGCACAACTGGAGCAGGTAAAAAGAGAATAGATAGACTCTGAAGAGCTTGAAGTCTGACAGAAGATTTCTGAGGAGGAAGATGAGGACACAGAGCAGGAGGAATATTACCTTCTGCATGATAGACTGCTGCAGCATTGGACATAAGCAGGACAGGAATTATCTCACACTCAGTTCCAGTAGAAGAGAGCTGGAGCTATAGCGATCACTCATTGACTGTAAATTAGTTATCGCTTGAAAGGCATGAAGTCCCCATCTGTTCTCTAAACCAAATGCAGCTTTTCTTTGTTTTAATTTTCTTCACTTTCTCTGTTGCTGAGTAAAAGTGATGATGATTTTCAAGTGTTGTAAGGCTTTCTAGTACGTAACGCTGCAAAACTGAACAATGAGATGTTCTCAAACTACACTGAACATTGGAGAAAAAGTATCACTCTCTTAGCCAGGATTCCAAGACGGGATAATGCTAAGGATTGGTAACCTGTGTACGTTTGCCCCCAGATAGCAATACATTTGCTCATGTGCACGTGTACTTGCAATGAAGCATCTGTTCTGCTCCCTACATGCCCTGAGAAGTGTTTCTTTTTGATTGCCTACCATGACATTCTACAGAAGGGAATGATGAAAATGGTGCCAGTGCCATCATGCCCACCGGTGCTGAGGACTCCTGCCTCTGGCAAAAGAGAAGCTAGGAAGAGTGGGGTGCAAGGGAGAATTGGGACATAGCCAGTGAGATGATTTTCAGAAAATAGCATGAGAAACCACACTGAGGTTCACAGAGAGAAACACTCTATGATAACCTGCAAACTTCACACTTGCTTATTTTCTGGTTAATATTCAGTCTAAGTACACATGAGGAATTAGTGGACTGGAAGTCAATGTACACAGAAATTGGAATGATAGATGAGGTGGAGAATGTGATCAGTAGCATTGTAAACATCTGAAGTATAGAGATTGCAGAATCAGGTTTGGATGGTACACAGAACAGTTAAATCCAGAGCTTTTAAAAACACAGATAAGAGTTTTGATCTAAAAAGGCTGAGGAAGCATATAGAGACAGTATTATGGGCATATAACCAGGTAGACTATCTATGTGGAAAATGTGAATGGTTCATAGCATTGTTCCAATTGCTGTTTTTCATTTAGAATCTCTGAGAATCTCAAGGTTGGTTCAGGGAAATGGATGTAACCCTGGGTAGAAAGTATTTCTGATCAGGTAGGGATAGATTTGGAAATTCAGATTGATGCATTATAGCACAACAATGATGCAAACAATCTAGGTTAGCCCAGGACAGTGGCTGAGGAGAGAATTGGCATTTCTTTGTGAAAACAGCTTAGGCTTTACCAATGATAAACTGAAGAAAGTTACAGCTGAACTAAACTGAGCACTGACTGTAATATAACACAAAGACTGATGAAATGTAGCAAAATAAATGCTGCTTTTGATCAACTAAATGAGAAATTCTCACAGAAATATCACATTTGAAGGACAATTGTACAACATAAAATAAATTGGAAAAAAAACTTCCGAATTGTTTATGTATTAATAATACATTTTTCACATACAGATTAAATTTACCACTTTTATAACAGTAGTTTAATAGCTGCTTATTTGTCACACAACTTTCATGACCTTTTGGACGACAGATAGAATTAAGTGAATTGAGTATTTTTCCCAAGGATTTTTCATGTTACATAACCGGCTACTTTCAACATCAATAAGATGCCAACCCATACAAATGCACTAGAGGTGCTGAATTATTTTATTTTGCAGCAATTGTGTAATCCATGAAGTCATGTTGGTACATCATCAGTTTAAAAGACCTGATCTGATATTTGCATACGTTAGCTGTTAACCTGTGGTGTTGCGTGACAGTTCAACAGATTACCCTATCAATCTGCTTGTTACTAAAATACTAATGAATAGACCAAATTCACTTCAAATATCAGCAAAATATTTGATGCGTTTTTTTGTGGAATTAATGTAAATCAACAGAATTTACAGTGATACAAGAAGGGTTTAGTGTCATTAAGGACATACTTTAACCTTTACTACCAGTCACTTTATAAAGTGGACTTAGAATGGATGGAATTATGGCAGGCTAATTATTTATCAGCGTCGAATTACGTTTTTCTTTAATTTTCTACTTCACTTGGAACTTAATGCCATACACCATGAATTCACAATAAAACACCACAGTAAACTGGTGAAAATATATTCATTTTAAAGACAATTTTTTAAAAAATTCCTTCAAATGCTGCCTTTCCAGTTCTTTTCTAAAACATATCTTTTGTCTTACAGCGGACGATGGCTGTGGAGGAACATTGCGCGGACAGAGTGGAGATATCTCGAGCCCCAATTTTCCATCAGTTTATGAGAATAATGCAGACTGCACTTGGACTATTCTGGCTGAACCTGGTGATACTATTGCACTCGTCTTCACTGATTTTCAATTGGAGGATGGTTATGACTTCTTAGAGGTCAGCGGGACGGAAGATTCATCAATATGGCAAGTATAATTAATGTACTTCTCATAAAGTGACCAGGTGCTGACATGGGCTGTTTGTTGTGCATTGATTGCTTGTGGAAAAAGATCCTTGGAAAACTGAATGTGATTTTAGGACCACTGAAAGTTTTTTTTTCTGGGTGGTACTGGCTTTTGTGATGCTTATTTGTTCTGCAGTATTTCTGCCCCAATATTCCTGATTTCCCTCAACAATAAATTATTGAAAAATGTCTGTTTTAGCACGAAAATGAAAGATTTATATTCCTGTAATTTCTTCTGAAATCTGTGCTTGTATTTTTAACTGCAACCATCACAGATTTCCGTGCATACTGAGGCTTTGTTTACCTGCATAATCCACACCTTTCTAACATATTTAGTAGACAGCATAAAGGCCGAGTGGGAAAGAAATATGCCTTCATTACACAACCTGGTTGTTAAGCTGATGGAGTTGGTATCTGCACAGATTACAATGTATAATATGATTGATTTATTTGAAAGGGACTGGTCCTTGAAGGTTGCTTCCTCTATATTAGCAGATGGCTTATTTGTATATGTTTATCCACTTGTGACCTCAGTATAGAAATGTGAATGTATTATTCATGTCATGAATTTTGTAGCCGTGCAGAAAACTGACTTTTCGATGGAGTATGCTGGTGAAAAGGAATATTTGTCAGTTGGAAATATTTAGATTGAGGCAAAGGTCTTGTACAATGTTTCTGACAGATTGACCAAGGTCGAACTCCACAGGAGTGTGGATTTTGCATGAGACTTTGCTCATTGTGGAAGTGGTAAGAAGCAGGGAAAAAGGCTGGGCAGGTTGGCCCTGTAGACAAACTCGCTTACTTCTCACCACCTCACTCATAAAGTTCTGACCAGGAAGGTCCAAATGTGACCTGTTGTCCTCCCATTAGTTAATGCCCTCCAATGCCATCAATTAACCACTTAGAGTCAACTGAAATTTGCCACTTCCCTGGCAGGCAAGAAAGCTGACTGTTTGCCCGACTAGGATACCCAGTGTGACCTGCCTGCTGGGTTTGGAGAGGGCGCAGAGGGAACACCTCAAATTGCCCCAATCTGTTGTCAAGAGGAGTGGCCACTTTTCATTGGCCTCTGGAGGTCAACAGGGACAGAGTGGGGAAATTTTGAGCACCAATTTTCCATCAGTTTGAGAATAATACAGACTTTCATCGTTATAGCAAGTGTCAGGATATATTGTTCATAAAGTGACCTGGAAGCAACATGGGCTGTCTCTTGTGCACTGATTTCATTGAAAAACTTACTCGAAAGACTGAATATGAGTTTACTTCCACCTGAAAGCCTTGTTTCCTGACTGACACCACCTTTCACGATGGTTATTTGTTGTGCCATCTTTCTACCCCAATATCCTCTCTTTCTCTCAGCAAGTAATCCTTGTAAATTATCTGCTCCTCTCTCCCAAGCACCATCCCAAAAAAAAAGCTAAATTAGAACCTATTCTGCCCGCTGCTGTCTCCCCTAAGAAGTAGGGTAAACCAGTAGGCTATAAGATATGGAAGAGACTAGCCTCTGTTTGACAAGCAACTGTTGGTAACCCAGATAGCAGTGTATACAGGCCTGTGATTCACCAAGCAACCTGTTCACACTCCCCTGTCAGCTCTTCATGAGCAGATTGGGTGAGTTGCCTTGGCAGTGGGATAGTCACCAGCTGATAGGCTTGCCCCTACATGCCAAAAAAGGGTGCATTCCACCTAAAGTGTCAATCTTCTAACATCTAACAGGAACCATAAATGATTGCAGATATAAGACTCAAAATCTGTGGCTTGCATTTCGGCAAATGAGAAACTAGAATGAGTAACAAAGCATTTGTGTTTTGCTGTAGTGTTTTAACAATACCACACGCAGACGAAAGTCAGGAGAAAATTAAAAGCTATTCATGTGCAAAATGTCTGAGTGTACCGCCGTGTCACCAGGTTTCATGGTGTCAGTCACAAGCTTATTTATAGTGGAATGAGTTATTGAGTATATTTCTGCTGTATGATTTCTTATAGGGAACAATAATCTTGCAGAGTTTTGCATATTTTTTATTCAGAATTGTGCCACTTTGCAGTAAAGTGGTATTTTCTACTAGCCACAAAGAAAACTGCTCACAAGGATCTAGAAATTTCTGCAGCATTGATTTCATTGTTGCTGTTTATGTTGAATCCAGCAGCAAGTTAAGGGGATCCCCACATATCTAACAACGATAATGTTATCAAGCAGGAGAAGTAACACATTTCATCATTGTCACAGCAAACAAAGGAGTGAAGTAGGGTGATTATAATTTTTATAAATTTTACGTGAATGGAATGAGGCTTGGGATGTATATACGAGAAGGATAAATAATAAGAAGGTGAAATTTTAAGGTAAAAGGTAGAAGGTTTAGAGGGAATTGAGGAATTTTTTTTCACCCAAAGGGTGACATGAATCTGGAATGCATCGACTGGGAGAGTCGTTGAGGCAGAAAACCTCACAATCTTTAAAAAAAAGACTTCAATGAGCACTTGAAATGGCATAACATTCAACTCTGTGGAAGTGTTAGAAAGTAGGACTGGTGTAGATTTAGGATAACAAAGTGTGGAGCTGGATGAACACAGCAAGCCAAGTAGCATCTCAGGAGCACAAAAGCTGACATTTCGGGCCTAGACTCTTCATCAGAGAGGGGGATGGGGTGAGGGAACAGGAATAAATAGGGAGAGAGGGGGAGGCGGACCGAAGATGGAGAGAAAACAAGGTAGGTAGAGAGGAGAGTATAGGTGGGGAGGTAGGGAGGGGATAGGTCAGCCCAGGGAAGATGGACAGGTCAAGGAGGCGGGATGAAGTGGTAGGTAGGAAATGGAGGTGCGGCTTGAGGTGGGAGGAAGGGATGGGTGAGAGGAAGAACAGGTTAGGGAAGCAGAGACAGGCTGGGCTGGTTTTGGGATGCAGTGGGGGGACGAGGGGAAGAACTGGACTGGTTTTGGGTTGCAGTGAGGGAAGGGGAGATTTTGAAGCTTGTGAAGTCCACATTGATACCATTGGGCTGCAGGGTTCCCAAGCGGAATATGAGTTATTGTTCCTGCAACCTTCGGGTGGCATCATTGTGGCACTGCAGGAGGCCAATGTTGGACATGTCATCTGAGGAATGGGAGGGGGAGTTGAAATGGTTCGCGACTGGGAGGTGCAGTTGTTTGTTGCGATCCGAGCGGAGGTGTTCTGCAAAGCGGTCCCCAAGCCTCCGCTTGGTTTCCCCAATGTAGAGGAAGCCACACTGGGTGCAATGGATACAATATACATCTGCCACATTGGCAGATGTGCAGGTGAACATCAGCTTGATATGGAAAGTCATCTTGGGGCCTGGGATGGGGGTGAGGGAGGAGGTGTGGGGGCAAGTGTAGCACTTCCTGCGGTTGCAGGGGAAGGTGCCGGGTGTGGTGGCTTCACAAGCTTCAAAATCTCCCCTTCCCCCACTGCATCCCAAAATCAGCCCAGCCTGTCTCTGCTTCCCTAACCTGTTCTTCCTCTCACCCATCCCTTCCTCCCACCTCAAGCCGCACCTCCATTTCCTACCTACCACCTCATCCCACCTCCTTGACCTGTCCGTCTTCCCTGGACTGATGTATCCCTTCCCTACCTCCCCACCTACACTGTCCTCTCCACCTATCTTCTTTTCTTTCCGTCTTCTGTCTGCCTCCCCCTCTCTCCCTATTTATTCCAGTTCCCTCTCCCTATCCCCCTCTCTGATGAAGGGTCTAGGCCCGAAACATCAGCTTTTGTGCTCCTGAGATGCTGCTTGGCCTGCTGTGTTCATCTAGCTCCACACTTTGTTATCTTGGATTCTCCCGCATCTGCAGTTCCCATTATCTCTGGTGTAGATTTAGAGTAGTTTTTGTTGGTGCAAAGTTGATGGACCAAAGGGCCTCTTCTCTCCTGTATGATTCTAGTCTCACAAAATTTAAATATATAACTAAACAATTTTTATCATAATCATAAAAAAAGTATAATACAAATATAAAATTTGTTTTTTTAAGAGGAGAAGGTGTTCAGTGTGACTTAATATGTCTTTAAAGATCCAGTCACATCTTGTTATGAAGTGTCATGTAATGTGTATGTTTTTGAACTAGCAGCATGTGAGTTTTGATCTGTGTGAATGAGAGGGTTTAATGATTAACTTGTCAGTATATCTAAAACAATGTTTTTTTCGAAAGAAAATGGACTGAACGATGGAGCCCCTGAGGTGATTTGTTTGCATTGGAGAGTTTTACGAACAGACAGAGAAATCAGTGAGGTGCATCGCTTGTGTTCTGTTTAGAATTATTCAGATTGTTTTGCTTAAGGGTAAATCCCATAGTTTGTAAATGTTCTGTTTTTCGTTCCTACAAGTCCTGAATGATGGATGTGGGAAACATTTTTCTCCCGTAGAAAAGAATAAGTTCAAAAATGTTAGGAAATGGGCAACTTACATCTAAGTGTTTTAGCTGCAAGGTACAGACTAGAACCATGAAGGGGCTACTCAAAGTCAGGAATAATGTGACTGATTAAGGAAGAGGCCACCAAATTTTAAAGACTGGAAATCGAAAGAAACATTTAAGTTAAGCCGACAGATTTACACAGAACTTGTTAGTATTTTTGCCATCATTGCAACCACAAATCTGGCCCAGAATTCTGTTGTATTGAAGTTATTTTATGGAGAAATGTAATTGAGATACTTGGCACACTATGAAATAAGACACAGGGAAAGGCATACTGATGTAAATTTAAACATCAAAATAATTAAGACTTATAAGAGATGTTAATTGGGTTTTTCATCAGGCATAAGATTGTTTCGGAGCATTCAATAAATCATGTTTTATTAAATAAATTTTAGAACTCCCAAATCCTCTATATTCATGGTGGCACAACAGAATGCAGGACATGTGATGCTATATGCTATGAGATGAAGTGTGGGAATATTTCCAAGTAAAGTGGACCTTGATTTATCATAGGGTAATTCAACAATAATTGAAAGTGGGGTGTCAGGAGATGTGTCTAAAGTCCTTCGGTGGGGACTAATTTTTTTCAGGGCTGGCACACAAAAATCTTGGAAGGTGTGAAATTTCAAGAATAGACAAGGTCAGATGAAAATGAAGAGGATAGAAACATTGGAACAAGTATTGTTATCTCCATTTGCAGTACTTAATGCCTGAAAGGTCTGGAACGTCTTCATTTTGTTAAAATGTCAGATGAGGCAAAGGTTGAAGTAGAATGTTGGACCAGAGGAGTCTGGATTCAGAGTGTGACAATGCAGCTGAACAAAGGTGTCAGGAATGTGTATACCACTCTGCGATATTGTTTCAAGGGATCCTGAATATCTTAAAATTATCGGTATTTGTAGGTAGATTCAAATCTCTGAAGAGAGAATTGCAGTTGGAATGCAACTGGAATGACTCAGATCCAGAGCTAGGAACAGTTTTTTCAGGAAAAAGTTGTGGCTGTGAAAGCAAGTTTCGGTACATTCCTTATTAAACAGGAGAAAACCTGTGGAAAGCAAATAAGGATGAACAAGGCAAAAGAGACAAGTGGAATTTCCATCTGAGAAATGCAGAAATTCCAAGATGGACAACCCTGGAGGAGAATGGCAGTGAACTAAATAAAAGAAAACAGAATGCCGCGGATGCGGGAAAACAAAAATGAGGAACACAATTGATGGATATGCTCAGCAGATGTAGCAGAATCAATGGAAAGAAAAATAGAGCCAATGTTTCAAATCAGTGCACTTTTGTCAGAACTCTATGTTTAAGTAAATTCAGATTTCAACTTCAGTAGTGAACAATGTGCCACTCTACAAGGAAATGACCTTTCAGTATTCACAGCATAAACTCAAGAAATAACAATCCCCAAATGCAATGTACCTGATACTTTTAACCAAAAGAAAAAAAATTGTGATTCATTAATGCTTGTGAACATGAGAATAAAGTTCCAGATCTAAAGAAAGCTGTTCATTGGGATATGAATCTCAAAGAAACACTCAAAAATGAATCTAGAAATTCTAATTTAATGGATTCAATAATACAGCAAGAAAAATACCAGTGACCTATTTTAATGAGAATAATTGAAGAGCGTGACAATACTATGGCTTTAGGAGGTAAATTTTGTCCTTTCTTTGAGCAAGATTGAGGCAGCGGTAGTAATTGGTCCGTTCCAAGGCAGTAATGTAAACAGCTTGTGAGACCTTCAGGTTTTTTTAAAGTTGGAACAATAGAAGCAATATGAGGGGGTCAAGCTCTCACGGATCCAGGATTTTATTTTAACTGTCAGTAGTTGCTGGGGTCTTGAAGCTGGATGTGGAAGCTGTTATTCCTTTCTCTATTATAGTTAAACCTGCTGCTAGAATTGCATGTGAGACAATCTATTTTACTGAATTTGCCTTTGCCAAGGGTGTGTTTGTGAGATGTTATTATATTAGAATGGTTGTTGTTTGGTAGTTAAACAATCTATTATTACATTAAGTTTTCCAAAAGAGTTGAGTTATTTTAATTCTTTTGTCTTTTGTTTATATTCTAACTATAATGTAAGAATAAAGTGTGTTTTGCTTCGAACCTGGTAGTTTGACCAAACAAATTGCATCCAGAACTTAATGCCGTACATTTGCCTTTAAAAGTGAGAAAAGTGAGAAAAGTTGCGGGCTAAGCTATCCTAATATATTTTGAGGAGATTTTATCTGGTCCATAATGGAGGGAATATAGCAAATATGCAGGAGCCAACATTAGTCAAAGAAAAAAGTGCATTCCTAACAAGGTCTTTTGATGAAGTAAACAAGCTATTAGGCACAGCTTAGTGTCTGTTGTGCATCACTGCTTCACATTTCTGTAGAATTCCTGTTATATTCCCAGTCTGAGTACCATGGAAGATGAAGGACATGAGTGCAGGCTCGGAAAAACCATATTATAACTGATCGCTCGTACAAATATTTACAATACCTTATTCAGGGAGGTGAAGGAAATACATGTAGTTTAGGGAAAAAAAAATATGTGATTGCAGCCATTTACAAGTTTACAAAACCTTCCTTTAGTCCAACATGTTCAATCCCAACTATCTCAGGAAGTGTTACCCATATTGCATGCCAAAGGAGAGAAGTGATAAGCTTGAAACTTTAACATTCTTAGCCTACCACCCACGGGTCAATCTCTACGTCAGGAAGTTAGAAGACGGGTAGCAACTTCTTAGGTGTTTGAAGCAGTACTCATATGTGAATCAACATGGATCCACCATAAGAGGGGTAAAATTCAACTTCAGGGGCAGAGAATTGGTATTATTGAACTTGCTACCTGTATACAACTCACACTATTTTCCATTAAACTGTCTAGTTCAGGATAATGGTTATGAAGCTCTCAAGTTATATCTGCCTTCCAGAACAATATGACATTCTTCTGAGATAGTAGGAACTGCTGATGCTGGAGTCTGGAATAACAAGGTGTAGGGCTGGATGAACACAGCGGGCCAGGCAGCATCAGAGTAGCAGGAAAGCTGACATTTTGGGTCTGGACCCTTCCTCAGAAATAGGGGAGTGGAATGGGCTCTGAAATAAATAAAGACAGGGGGAGGAGATGATAGAAGGTGGATAGAGGAGCAGAGAGGTGGAGAGAAGAAAGAAGGTCTAGGAGGCGGGGATGAATCCAGCAAAGGTGAGTGTAGGTAGGGAGTTGGGATGGGGGTTGGTCAGTTAAGAGGGAGGGATGGGATAGGTCAATGAGGCAGAGATGAGGCTAGTAGGTTCAAAGTGGAGTTGGAGGTTGGTCAATGAGGTTGGAGGAGCAGATAGGTGGGAGAAAAGATGGGACAGGTCAAGTAGGCAGGGACAAGATGGGCAGGCCTTGGGATGAGGTCGGGGGTGGGAGATTTTGAAGCTTGTGAAGCCCACATTGAGACCATTGGCAGGCGCACATTCTTCTGTTTCTGTTGCATTATTTCTGTGTATTTTAGATACATTGTTCTGGATCAGGAGCTAGTCTTCGGCCCATCCCCTTGGACAGTTGTGTTGTCCTGAATTACAGCCTTGACTAGGAGCTGATAGAATCCCATTCTCCATGATATGACCTGAACAAGCATCAAGGGCACCGAACCATTTCTAATGGCATTCGTCACTTTTTGGGCATATCAAGCCAAACTTTTATCAATGAGACCTGACTGTCATTTAAAAGATATAGAAGAAGCATCGGTCACCATTTTGAGACAATAAGGTCTGCAGATGCTGGAAGCCAGAATCGATAGGTGTAAGGCTGGAAAGCACAGCAGGCCAGACAGTATCAGAGGAGCAGGCAAGTGAAAGTTTCAGGCTAAAACCCTTTGTCAGGACAGATTTGGATTATTCTGAAAGCACTGAGTGAAATTGTTTGGCTCTGGTCCATAAGACTCTGAAATAAAACCAAGAACTGAGGATGCTGGAAATCTGAAACAAAAACAGAAATTGCTGGAGAAACTCTGCAGGTCTGGCAACATCTATGAAGAGAAAGCAGTGTCAGTGTTTCAAATCCAGAGACCCTTCATCAGAACTGATCACTGGATCTGAAACATTGACTCTGCTTTCTCTCTACAGATACAGACAGACTTACTAAGTTTCTCCAGCAATTTCTGTGTTTGTTTCTGAGAGACTCTAACTTTCTTTGAGCATCAGAAAGGTTTGATGGAACATTTAGATTTGAAATCCTTAATAAAAAAAAAAGAACTGATGTCATTTGAATATTGTCATTTTGTAACTTTGAAGCATTTTATTTGATCAGAAATCCATGCCAGGTGATTGCATATGAGGAAGTTGGATAGCTTGCATTATTCTAATCGTTCATGTTGCTAATTGAAATAACATCTTATTGAATTTCATGGCTTTGGCTGTGAGCACATAATCATATTTTCAATGATTACAGTGTTCAAGCCATGTGGCTTTTCAATTGTTGTCGATGTCTTTGGCTTTTCAGTGGTGCTGAAATGCTTGAAAGAAATTTATTAATGCTTGAGCAACCTTCTACACTTTAAACCATTTTAATCAAGGTTAAAATGTCCTCTTATTCCCATGAAATTAGAACAAAGAGCTATGTAGTCCTATTTTGCAACAAATAAAATACTAATCAGTGATTCATTTGCAAACATTGTTTTTGCATTTTTTATTTGCACAGCTTGTAATCTGTGATTTTTGTCTGGCCTCCTGATATTGGCTGTTTAATGCTAATATTGCCTTTGTTTTGTTTTCCCAACAATATGCCCTTTTAGTAAGTATTTTTACAATAAATGATAACCGAGAGCTCATACATTCTGTACAAGACCGATTCAGGCTGGCAGCAAAAACATTTCTTCTCCATCTCCCCACAAAATAATGTTAGTTGGTTTCCAAATGCTTTATGCATATTGTATGAGTGTTCTATAACTTCTTTTGTAAATCTCTGATGTGATGGTAAAGGAGCGAAGGCTGAGTGATAGGATGAATTTTTCTAAGCCGAGTAATGGGGACATAAAATCTTTCATCTAAAAACTAATGGTTTTCTCCTGTGCATCTTGAGGTATGTGAACAGCAAAGAGAAAGAGAGGTCGATCCATGTTCGTATTCAACATTGCTTGGTAATGCTATCTTCTGTTAAGGTTCTGGCTAAAGTTTGTATCAACGAATTTAAAAGTGTCCCTTCTAAGTTCCTTCAAGATTAATTTGCTTTCAGTAAAGGCATTGCATCATAATGACATATTAAATGAATATTCCATTGATGTTAGCCAAACTATTATCTTTAAAACATTTTACATTTGAAAGAAGACAATAAAGATTTGTTTAATCGTATTGCTTAACTTTTAAATTCTCACAATATCTTGATTTCATTTTGTATTTTAATGCTGAGACATTGGTTCAGCTAGGTAGCAAGTACTTGAGGCATTGATTACTTGGGTAAGCACCATGGCCCCTACACACCGCTCCATACGACCATAAGATATAGGAGCAAACATATGCCATTCAGCCCATCGAGCCTGAGTTATCAATCAATGAGATCATAGCTGACTTGATAATATCTTTGGATTCATGGCCACTTTAAGATTATTATTCTACTAAGGAGATTTATGCTGCTTGAGATTCTATAGGATTGCTGTAGCTCAGTTTTGGATTAAGGTTGTAAGCCATCACAATGATTATTGAAAATGTTTGAAGGCTAAGAGGATTATTGACCAGAATTTCTAAACTCTAATTTAGCAGTTAATGGTTTGCTACATGCCAATTAACAGCAGTTCAATTGTCCCAACTATGTTTGAACTTTGATTTCCCATCATGATGATCATGATTTGAGAAAAACCAATAGCACCACAGACACAAATATCTTGTGACATCAATAATCTGCTCTAAAAATTGTAATGCATCTATATCATGTTTAATTACCATGAGATGTACCAGTTATGCATTCTAACTAAAAAATGATCTGTAGCTCACTAGAGCTTCACAATATCAGTTGACAGAAATGAATAAATGTAACTGGTACATGGAAAGAATAGCAAAGACCTTAGGGCTGACTTTGACAAAAATGTACTAAGACAGTTTGGGAGAGTGGTGGGGAGGGTTTCTCTCTGTGAGCTATAGGGAGTTATCTCATGCAGCTCTCTGCTGCTGACCTCAATGTGTCAACACCATAGTCTTAATGCACTGCCCCAAAGTATGCCATTTAGCCCATTGAATCTGATGCATCATTCAACGAGATCATGGCTGGTCTGATCATCCTCAACTCCACATTGCAGCCATAACCCTTGATTCCCTGACTGATTAAATATTTGTCTACCTCAGCCTCAAATATACCTAAAGACCCAGCCTCTATTGTACTCTCTGTAAATAATTCCAGCGATTCATCATGCTGAGAGAGAAACTGCTCTTTATCTCTTTCCTGAGATCCTTCAATTTGAGGTTATTCCCTATCGCCCCAGTCTTTCTGAAAATGGGAAATAACCTGTCCTCATCTATGCTGTTGAGGCCCCCCCCCCACCCAAGTATGCTGTGTGTTTCAATAAAATCTCTTCTCATTCTTCTAAACTCGAAGAAGTACACACCCGATGTACTTAACGTTTCCTCATAATAAAGTACCTCTTCCATATCTGGGGTCATCTGAGTGGACCTTTTATGGGCTGTTTCTAATTCCAATCTACCTTTTTTAGATAACAAGGGATAGAGCTGGATTAACACAGCAGGCCAAGCAGCATCAGAGGAGCAGGAAGGCTGACGTTTCGGGTCTGGACCCTTCTTCAGAAATGGGGGAGGGGAAGGGGATTCTAAAATAAATAAGGAGAGAGGGGGAGATTGATAGATGATGGATAGAGGACAAGATAGGTGGAGAGGAGACAGACAAGTCAAATAGGTGGGGATGGAGCCAGTAAAGGTGAGTGTAGGTGGGGAGGTAGAGAGGAGATAGGTCAGCCCAGGGAGGACGGACAGCTCAAGGGGGCGGGATGAGATTAGTCGGTTGGAGATGGGAGTGGGGCTTCAGGTGGGAGGAAGGACAGGTTAGGGAGTCGGGGTCGAGCTGGGCTGGATTTGGAATGTGGTAGGGGGAGAAACATTTTGAAGCTTGTGAAGTCCATATTGATACCATTGGGATGCAGGGTTCTCTAGCGGAATATGAGTTGCTATTCCTGCAACCTTTGGGTGGCATCGTTGTGGCTCTGCAGGAGGCCCAAGATGGACATGCCGTCTGAGGAATGGGATGAGGAGTTGAAATGGTTTGCAACTGGGAGGTGCAGTTGTTTAGTGCGAGTCGAGCGTAGGTGTTCTGCAAAGCACTCCCCTAGCCTCCGCTTGGTTTCCCCAATGTAGAGGAGGCCACACTGGGTACAGCGGATGCAGTATACCACATTAGCAGGTGTGCAGGTGAACATCTGCTTGACGTGGAAAGTCTTCTTGGGGCCTGGGATGGAGGTGAGGGGTGAGGTGTGGGGGCAGGTGTCACACTTCCTGCGGTTGTAGGGAAAAGTGCCGGATGTGGTGGGACTGGAGGAGAGTGTGGAGCGGAAAAAAGGATTCACAGAGAGCAGTCCATCCGGAAAGCAGATAAGGGTGCGGAGGGAAAAATGACTTTGGTAATGGGGTCAGATTGCAGATGGCGGAAGTGTTGGAGGATGATGCGTTGGATCCAGAGGCTGGTGGGTGGTACATGACGAGGAGCGGGATTCTTTTTTGTTTGTTATTGTGGTGACGGGGTGTGAGGGATGAATTGTGGGAAATGAGGGGCATGTGGTCGAGGGCGTTTTCGACCACTGCAGGAGGGAGTTTGCAGTCATTGAAAAACGAGGACATCTGAGAATTGCGGGAGTGAAGTGCCTCATCCTGGGAGCAGATGCAGCGGAGGCGAAGGAATTGGGAACAGGGGGATGACATTTTTGCAGGAAGGTGGGTGGGAGGAGGTGTATTCTCAGTAGCTGTGGGAGTTGGTGGGCTTGAAATAGATATTGGTTTCTAGGTGGGTGCCAGCGATACCTTTTCTTAGATACTGTTGACAGTATTCTAAGTGTTGTCTGACTAGTTGCCTTGTATAGTTTTAGCAAGACTCCCATATTTTTATATTCTGAAATAAAGGCCAACATTCCACTTGCCTATTAGATGCTGAATTTGGATGCTAGCTTTTTGTGATTTAACGCCCCCTTGCTATCATACGCTCATCAGTGACAGAACTACTCACTGCTGCCAGAACCTTCTAGCATTGTCACTGCCAGTGCCACATTTAAAGCCTAGCTGTGCACCAGGCCAATTACTGGCACCTAAAAATAACTCTTCATGATATGCATTGTGAGAGGGAATAAAACAGCACTTCTTAGGGCATTAGTGGCAAGTGTACGTCTTCATTGGAAATAGAAGTGGACATTTGTAAATGTGTTGCCATGTTACATCATCACCCATTTGACCTACTGTCATGGAACTAGCACCTACAAAAATTAAATAAAAGAAGCTACCCTTCCTTAACAGTCTACCATGTTGGGTTATGGGAGTCCTAGCTTTTCCCTCACGTTCAGTGTAGCGTAACACCTTGTCATTGATCAAGATGGCCACATTTTGTGGTGGAAACCCTCAAACAGTTGAAAGCCAGTATGAAATGGGCCAAAACAAACTGCGTTCACTTCTGGAAACCCTAACAGGGACTGCTTGCCTATTGAGCAACAATAAATTCACAAGCAGTGAATGGTGACTTCATGCAGTTCTCATCTATCAGAAGTGGGTGTGAATTAAGTCATTTCTGCTTTGCAGCATCAGATGCTGCACCAGTCTACTATGCTGAAGGTGATGAAGTCAATGTCCTCATCTTACTCCTCAGAAGAATGCTGCAACTAACGGCTCCGCTCTTCAGACTCTATTGCATCCGTTCTTTCGCTGCTCAAGAACAGGCATGGAAGTATTATACAGGAATACTATGCAAGACAGTCTGTACCAATTGTACACAGGTTACAGGCAGTATGGCAGCTCCTGGGTTTCCTGAAGTAGGCATTTAGGATATGGTAATGATGATCCCAGATGACTTGTACGTTTCCGTTGATAAGTCAGGCTTGTTGTTATGTTGTGCACTGAACGTAACATCTGTAAAGTCTATAGCATGGATGTGAATTAAGGAAGAAGAATTACTGACACTATTGAAACAACCTTGGAAAAGGAACATACAAGTCTTGATCTTTTTTGTTTCTAGCACAATACATTCCTTTTGTTCAGTTTAAAAACAGTTGTACTGTGACTCTGTTACAAAATTGTTGACTATTAAATGTTTCTGGGATGTGGGCACCACTGGCAAGACCAGCATTAATTGTCTTGTCTCTCGTTGTTGTTGAGAAGTTGGTTGTCAGTCACATTCCCTGTCAATTCTCGTTATATTGGGTGAGTTACAAACCCCTGCGAACACAATTTCTTTGCCAATTGCCAGCTTATATTTTAAAAGTTTGGAACTTGACTGTGAGCCCAGGAGAGGATCCTGTTTTGACAACTGAAATGAAGTATTGATTTACTTGATTGGCAACCATTAAGTGGCTACACTAAGTTTTTGTGTTCTGTCATGTCAATGATGCAGTATTTATTGGATTGAAATTAAGAGATGCCAAGTGTTTGAAGCCTCCACAATTGATACTTTAATGGTCTGTCTGACAGTTTTTCAAAGAACATTTCCAAATGGGTGTTTTTTTTTGCTCTGAAATTTCAGATCTGCCATTGCTTTAAGTAGCTCATTGGTTAAGTACTCAGGAGTTTCTGGTCAAATGGACATGGAAGTGATATGAATTAGTATGAAAAGTTTGAGGAATGGGAATAGTTGGGGGCACAAGTTTATATTGAATTTACTTGGGGATGTGGGACCGTGTGTAATTCGCTTTGAACCTGGCTTTCAAAACATTCTTGCGATAAGATTATAGTTCACACATCATTTGCCGTGAGCCATGGAGAAGCATCTGGAGGACAGTTTACTGTGAACAGTACTGGCTATCGTACTTTTAAGGAACAATGTTAATGTATTGGAGCAGTTCAGAGAAGATTTACTTGACTAATCCCTGGAATAACAGGATTGCCTTATAAGGAAAAAAAAACTAGACAAACTAGATCTGTATCCCCTAGGGTTGAGGAAAGTTAGTAGTGATTTAATTGAAACACCTAAGATCATGTATGGATTTGACCAGGTGGATGTTGAAAGGATTTTCTTTTCCTGTCAGTGGAATCTACAATAAAAGGTCATTGTTTTAAATGAGTACCCCTTATTTTAAACAGGGATGAGGAAACTATTTTTTTCTCTCTGGGGTTATGAGTCTTTGGAATTCCCTCCCTCAAGGCACAGTGGATGTAGAATCTTTATTTTTTTTAAGTAAAAGGTAGCTAGATTCTTGATTACCAAGGTCATGAAAGATAACTGGGGATACAGAATTACAATCAGATCAGCAACTACCTGATTGAATTGTGGAGTGGGTTCAAAGGCCTAAGTCACCTACTCTTGTTTGTATGTTTTTATGTAAGCTTGACTCCATGAAGATTGCAAGAAGCTCAATGCAACCTTTCCTCACCTTCCTGGAAATTGAGTTAGCTAAGCTGAGAGTGCCATCTGGGGGAGGCACTGGCCTAGTGGTATTATCACTGGGTTGTGAATTCAGAGACCCAGGTAACATTCTGGGGACCTGGTTCAAATCCTGCCGTGGCAGATGGGGGAATTTGACTTCAATAAATATCTGGAATTAAGAGTCTAGTGATGACCATGAATCCACTGTTGACTGTTGGGAAAAAGCCATTGGGTTCACTAATGCCCTTTCGGGAAGGAAACTGCCATCCTTACCTGGATAATAAAATGTGAGGCTGGATGAACACAGCAGGCCAAGCAGCATCTCAGGAGCACAAGTGCACATTTTATTATCTTGGAATTCTCCAGCATCTGCAGTTCCCATTATCTCTGCCATCCTTACCTGGTCTGGCCTACATGTGACTCCAGACCTACAGCAAAGTGATTGACTTGGAACTGCCCTCTGGGCAATTAGAGATGGTCAATAAATACTGGCTGAGCCAGCGATGCCTTCATCCTGTGGATGAATTTTTAAAAAAATCTCTGGACTCAGCACCTGTACGTTCTATCATTATATACAACGCTAGCAAAAACTGGATTTACCGATAAAGCAGCAGAAATCCCAGAAGTGGGTCCTGCCCAGCATGTTTAAATGGCTAATGTAGTCATTATTCCTCTGAAAATCTGGTTTAAATAAAAACCTGCACAGCAGACTTTATCCTTGGATTGATAACATCACTTTCTTATTTCCACTCTAACTAGGGTTTGTATTATCAAAAATACATGTGTTTCCCATTAGTTTGATTAAATTGTTTTCCAAGAAATTAAATGATAGCAAAACTTTTATTTTTAATGAAAGCTTTGTTCTTTCCCAGAGTAAATGAGAGTAAGCTTGCAATTACCCTTGCAATTTCAAAATAGCCCAGAATCTGTCAATGGAGTTTCAGGTAGTCAAATGCTTATAGCCGTAATAGGGCCAAATGTGTAAATTGATTTCAAAATAAAAATGGTAAAAAGCATTTTTAACTCTTAGGTCTGAGGATCTGTTCCAAACTCTTGGTGTCAAAATTAACTGTTCATCGTGGCCTTAAAGAGCTAATCAGGCAGCACACATAACAAAAAGATACTCGAGTTACAGTGTACAATACTGCTCTCTCCTCCAACAAACCATTCTCATATTTATATGCCTATCGTTAATAGAGATCGTGAAAAAGAATCAACATCTGACATTGACTTAATTTCTTTTTATTCTTTCAGAGCATTTGAACAAATTTAAGGATAATGAAGTTATTATTTGTGATCAATTTTCAGTTTTCTTTTGTGCCAACATAAATTACATTGTTTAACATGACTGCTTTGTATCACAGCTATGAACAGAAATGGAAAATGTGAAGTATTTTAGTGTAGGAACCTGACAGAGAGTTCCAAACATTGTATATTTTGCCTTCTTAGTACTGATCACGTTTTCCATAAACCAAATCACACGTTTAACATTCAAATTGCAATCCTGTTGGCAAAGGTTCCCACAGTTGAAAATGACATTCTTTACTCGATCATTATCCTCCAATTTACATGAATTTATACCACTAATGTTAAGAAAATGTAACAAAAACTTCCTAGTTATGTTCGCATACATTTTTTTAAACATGTACATCACTAATCACTGACCCATTTTGTCAACTTAATGTTTCTGAGTTTGGATGGGTTAAATAAAATAACATAATTTTACTCGAGTTAAATCAAGGTGTCTTAACTTAAACTCGAGTCTTAGAATGTAGCTTTCACTAAATTCTGCCTGAACGCCAGCTAGTTAACGCTAATCAAACACAGTAGCTAAGTAACAAATCTTCTTATTTCACTGATCTCTTCACCTTCTGTATTCACAATGGTAGACGTCTTTCCAACACTGCATTGTACCATTTCAGGCTTGTCAGAATAAAAGTATTTGTTGGCTTATAGTTCCTTCTGTTACCTTAATAGCTATATCATTTTGCGAGATTCAAAATGCACACAAACTAAAAAGTACCAACTAAGAATAATGCATTAAACATAGCAGATGGAGTTTAATCGAGACAAATGCAAGGTGATGCATTTTGGAAGATTAGATTTAGGTGCGATTGTATAATAAATGGCTAAAGCCTTAGGAGCATTGACATACAGAGGGGTTTGAGTGCATAGGTCCACACATTCCTGGAAGTGGCAACACAGGTGGATAAGGTGTAGTCAAGAAAGCACACAGCATGTTTGCCTTCATCGGCAGGGACATTAAATATAAAAATTGGCAAGTTGTGTTACAGCTGTACAAAAGTCTCGTTTGGCCACATGTGGAATATTGGGTGCAGTTCTAGTTGCCACAGTACCAGAAGGACGTGATGCTTTTCAAAGGGCGCACGGAAGGTTTACCGGGATGTTGCCTCATCTGGAGGATTTTAGTTACAAGGGCAGGTTGGATAAACTCAATGTTTTCACTTGAAAGACGGAGGCTGGGGAGCGATCTGGTAGAAATCTCCAAAATTATGAGAAGCAGAGAGAGCACAGACAGTCAGAGGCTTTTTCGCAGGGCGGAAACGTCAACTATAAGAAGGCACAGGTTCAAGGGGAGAGGGGAAAAGTTGAGAATATAAATGTTTCCTGCAGAGGGTGGCTGGTGCCTGGAATGTACTGCCAGTGGAGGTGGTGGGAGCAGGCACATGAGCAATGTTGAAGGCATATCTTGATAGACACATGAAGGTGGGGCTAACAGAGGGATAGATACCATGCATGAGTAATAAGTAGTGGGTCTAAATAAGGATTAGGAATTGGCACGTGCTTGGTGGGCCAAACGGCTTGTTCCTGTGCTGTATTGTATTCTATGGCCTTGTTCTTGAGATCCCTGGACGTTGTATTGAAGACCAATACAAGAAATAATGAATAATGTTGGTTGCTAGCATTCAAAAATAGTTGTATTTCTTGAATCTTGTACATTTTTTCATTGCTTTATACCAGAATAGTGCAACTATTGAGGAAAGATAGGAACCACGTCAAGGATGTAAAATAAGAATGAAGAACTTCAAATGCTTGCCCCAGTGTATGACAGATACACAACCCATAAGTGGCAGATGAGGACACTGTTAAAATCTCGATAAAAACTTGGAACGATTAAAAGTAAATTTATATTCCTGTTTATTAACTGAATGGACTACATGAATTCATATTTTAAACATAAAACTTACACGGAACAAATAGATTTAAAGTGAAATTCAAGAAATTTAGAGGGGATTTGAGGAAAAGCATTTTCAGCCAGAGGGTGGTGGGGGTCTGGAACGCATTGCCTGGGTGGATAGTTGAAGAGGGAAACCACATAATCTTTAAAAAGTACTTAGTTGAGCATTCAAAGTGTTGTAACATTCATGGCTATAGGGCAAGTGTGTAAAGTGGGACTGGTGTAAGTAATCACTTTGGGCAGACCAGACTTGATGGTCCAAAGGTCTTCTGTACTGTATGGTTCTGTGACGGTATTAAATAAACACTATGTCCTGTGAGTACTTAACATGTTAAATTAAAATTCTTGAACAAAATCCTCCCCATTTGAATTTTAATTTTGCGATTGGTCAGACTAGCCCCCTTGAAATATTTTAAGAAGGTAGCCTGGACCCCAATTTTTTCTTATTTTTAAAGGCAAACATGAAGTATCTGTTCCAGATCTAAGATGACTGACCAAACTATTTGACGTTCAGCAAAACACAATTTATTTAACCACTGTAGTTAAAATGCAAACAAAGAAAGAGAAATTTAAAATAACTCTATTAGAAAACTTAACACAATAATGGGGATAACAACTATTAATAATTACCTGTCCCAATACAGTAACATCTCATAAACATATACCTTGGTAAAAAGGAAAATTCAAACAGATTCAGCCATGCAGTGTTCCCATCTAGGAGGGAAAAACATCAAGAGAATATTTCAGAGAGAGTAGCAGCTGCATCCACTGAAGCTTCAAACTCTGGTGAGACCCCAATAGCTTCTAATGCTGTTGAGAAACCAAAGCCCAGAAATCCTAATCTGTGAAAGCTGGCCACACGTATTCATGCTGTTTTTTCAAAGATAAAAACAAGGCCTCCCAAATAATTTACTCAAGTGGGGTACCTAGCCAGTTCGGTACCTCTTATTCATTCCATTTCTTAAAAGAGACTAGGTCAAAATAATCTCTGAAAGCTAAAGCATTGTCATAGTTTCAACTGAGGATTTGCTGTTTACATTTATAACCTGAGTTTATTTAATTCTCCCAGACCCAAAGTAGAGTATGCCACCTTCTGAGGTGAGAGTGTCCCAAGGGATTCTTTAGCCTGGCAAATTTTCCAGCCCTTCTTTAACATCTCACAAATAAAGATTTCTCTAGCCTGAGCAGGGACCTCACTGCAACTTTTTGTTATGAATCCCACTTACAGAGAAAAATGGTTCCTGATGGGCCTTTGCTTCTTTTCCTGGTTTCTCACAGATTTTCTCCCTGCCTTCTCCAAGCTATTTTGGACATGGACAGATTCCTAGATTGTCAGATACAATGGTGAAATAGCCTTGCTCTCTCAATGCACCATAGCAGTGTCAAATGTTTTCAGATAGACATGCAAATTACTTACCCTCACCTTCAAGCCTTTCTTTTGATCTGAGAAGTATACGGATACTTTAAACTATCCCTTGTTTTTTCAGTAGCCTTCAAATCTCCACTGACCCAAATTACCTAAATAATGTGAACCCTGAGAAGCAGACTTTCATACCAAAGGAAGGTTATAAATGCTTATCTCTTTTAACTCTTAGCATGTTGTTTCACTAACATGGCATGGACTGCCTTTGGTGTACAATTACCTCAGGATTGTCTGCCATTTAGACAATCTGTTCTTTCAGTAATCCTACATTTACAAATGATACTTTTCAGAAGAAAGGAAATCTGTTTGTAAAAATGCAAAGTTTTGCACTTTATGGTTAAATTGATTCAGTGGTAAAGAGCTGGTTTCGGAGTAATGTAAATATAAAGTGAAAGTTTGTTGTCAGTGATTGAAGGAAGGTACCATTTTAATGAACAAAATCCAAGATATTTTCAAATGAACTGGTTTAGAACTGGGGTCTCCTGGCTCAGGTAGGAAAACTATGATTGTATCACAAGAGTCCTCCGAACACAGTTCAAGCAGATTTTTCTAATCAGTCTCTTCAAGGATGTTATTACATAGCTGTGGAGCAGCTGGGACTGAATCCAAACCTCTTGGCTCAGAGGGGGAAACACTTTCACTGTACCACCAGACCCTTCATGACACATCTGACCAAATTGTATGTAGCTATTAGTTTGTGGAGTGCGTTACTACAAAATGGGTGTTTTTGCTGTTGACAAAGCATCTTAAAATTCCATGTATGAATAAAGGATCTGATTTTTGGAATTGCCTATATGGGACACAACAGAAGTGTCCAAAGAAATGTTCACATTTTAGTGTTTTAACTAATGATGACTTATTACGTCAATGTTCTACATTGAATCTTCTTACTTTCTGTATCTATTTTTATTTGCAGGTGAGTGCACAAGTGTTATTGTGCAGAAGGTGATGTTTCAGTCCATCATGTCTGCACACTAACTGAAAGAGTGTTATGACTTTGTGCCATTCTCCTGTACCCTTGCACATTGTTTTCATTCACATAACCATCTAATAAGCCCTTTCTTACCTACTTTGAATCTGCCTCCACCACACTTGCAGGCAGTGCTTCTGAGGCCTGAGCCACTCAAGTGAAAAAGATATTTCTCACATTACCTTTGAAATGTTTGCAAATAATTTTAAATCTTTGCAGTCTCAATTGTTTTATGAGTGAGAACAGTTTCTCTCTGTCCAGATCCCTCATGATTTTGAAAACTTCGATCAAATTATTTCTTTGCATACTTCTGTCCAGGGAGAATAGCCCCAAGATCTCCATTCTATCCTGATGTTTCTCGTCTCAGGGGCCATTTTTGTGAAACTGCTCTGCCCTGCACCATTGCATTCGTATCCTTCCTATATTGTGGTGCCCAGGAATGTACACAATACTGTAACTGAGGTCGAACATGAGTCTCGAATAAGATTAGCACACCCCCTTCCTTTTGTACTTTGTTTCTGTTAATTAAGCCCAGGAAATTGCTTTAATTGCTCTCTGCACTTGACCTGCCAACTTAAGTGGTCTATGCGCACATACACACAGTCCTCTCTACTTCAGCATTCCTTAACTATTATACCCACTATTTGTCATTATCTGTCCATTTTCTTTCGACAGGTTGAGAATCTGTGGTATTTTCTTTACCATAGTGGGCCACTGAAGGCGGGTCAGTCAGTATATTCAGGGCTGAGAAAGATTTTTCACCAGTAAAGGCATCAAGAATTACAAGAAAAGTCAAGAAATGTGGAGTTGAGATCAACCATGATCACATTGAATGGAGGAGCAGTCCCAGGCTGAATGTTCAATTTCTGTTCCTGTGTCATAAGGTTTTAAAACATTTAACTTAAGATGTAGAGCCAGTGGATAACAAAAGCATATTTTGGCATTAAGCAGAGCTTCATGATAGGAAACTTCTGTGTGGGAGTAGTAATCACATTCATAACGTTTCTCTTAGTACCATTGTCAGTGAATGCTGATCATTGTGATCCTATTGTAGTCTCACTGGCCTTGCCTGCAAAATTATTAGGAAGATTGTTCAGTTGTGTTGCATTCTATGATTTAGCAGTCCTGCCTTGTCTTAGAAAAATCATCTAATTTTAATTGAACTAACTCCACAGTGATGTTAATGTAATGGGCTGTTATCCAGGTGTAATCTTTTGTCATCCATCCACATCAAGATCAGATATCCAATTTTGTGGTAATCAAAATATTCGGCGAGCAGATGGACTAACATTCATAGTCATCATTTATTTCACACTGGCGCTTCTTCTCTAAAATTAACTCGGCAACTATTAGTGTGCATCGAGTCAAATCAGAAAGTTTAGTTCTGACATAAATTGACTAATTTTGTTTGTAGTTGATGAAATTTATTGGGTTTCTGTCTTCATATGTTCTCGGGGCTTATGAGAATTTTTGACTCATCATCAGATTACATGACTTGCTTAAAATACTAAAGCAGAAAACATAAACAAGTATAAACTGGCTGAAATTGCTATTTGTTTTGTCTGGCCATCGGAATCCAGGCTAGACAGTGATAGAGTTGTCAACAACAACTTATGTTCATATCATACCTTTCACATATTGAAACATCTCAATACACTTCACAGGAACATCGTAAAACAAAGTATGATACTGAACCACAAAGACATTCTGTCAAATGATCAATGCCTTAGTCAGAGACTTAGGTTTTAAAGAGTGTCTTAAAAGATTTGTGTAAGTTAGAAAAGCGGAAAGATATACGGAGTGTGTTACAGCACTTGGAGTTTGAGCAACTGAAGGCAACTGTTATTATTAAGGATTGTCAAGAGGCTAGAATTAGATGGGCACCCAAAACTCTGAAAGTTGTGGAGCTAGAGATTACAGCATTAGGATGGGATGAGAACATGGATTTGAAACCAAGGATAAGAATTATAAAATTAGCGATGGTAAGACATTGCTTTACCAAAAGTTAGGCCAAAGAACATGACTGAGTTAAGATGGGAAACAAAATTTCAGATAATCTTGAGTTTATGTAGGGTGGAGTGTGGAAGGCCAGCCAGCCAGAATAGGAATTGTTGAGTTCAGAGGAAACAATGGCATAAATGTGGTCCCATTGGGACAAACTGAGCTGCAACAGGGTTGAAGTTGGACAATGTTACAGAGATGAAAACATGCAGCCATTTTGCAGGTATGTATGCCTCCATTTCTGATATTGTAAACTCACCTCAGGATAAAATACAAAAACAAGGATGTGAACATACTGACCTAATTCCAGACTGCTACCAGAGACAGAGATAGATTTGGTAGCTAAGCAATTCTGTTTTTTAATCAAAAATTTGAGTTACTTTCCCACCAGTTTGTCTTATGAACCATGTCAAATCCATATATTTAATGGATCAAGCACTATGCTGATCTTACTCTTTCGTGTAGAATTTTCAGTGCATAAGTTTTTAAAGATCTGTGGTCCTCTGGTAATCTAGATGTTCAGTTCGTAAGTAAAAACGAACAAAATGAATTGTTGAGTAGAGACAATAATGGATAAACTACATTATAATTTCATCTTCACAAACATGTCCAACCTTCGTCAATGAAACATAATATTCAGGTACAGTGACAGATCAAAGAAGGGCAAGACAGCAAGTAATAATTAGACAGTGGTATGAGGAAAGACACAAGAAATTTGGTCCTCGTGATATTTTGTTTCACAGCATTTATAAACTTATTTCTGAAAATGTTCATAAGTGCTATGAGTTACAGTGTGAATCTATAGCCAGAATTTGATGCCCACTGCTCCTCAGATGGTCAAATCACCTTTATGGAATAATCTTTGCCAAAGATTTTTTACATGTGTTCACAGATGGCAATGATTCTCCATTAGCTGTTTAGGTAGCTGTTCGTTCTGTAAACAGAGCATTTAATTAAAGATATTTGGATTTGGGGGTATGACCAAATCAGGGCTTGATCTAACACTCATTGGCATTACCAGAACATATTGAGCACAGTCCTGGTTAATTTTTACACCAATGTTGCCTGGAACGTTGTTTAAAGGAAGATAAACTAACTTGATAAAGAGCAAACCTCATCTTTCAATGCAAATGATTCAGCAGCAATTATGTTTGGCCATTGGAATACTGAAGAAACCAGCTAAATCTTCTTCCAGCAACTCTGGGGAAAACTCGATGGCAATTATAGTATGCAGTAAATGTAGCCTTTTCTTACATTATTAAAAAAAACTAGCATAACTCTTTTTTTTGTCCTCAGTAAGGAAATCACGTTCAACATTTTTACAGAATTATACATTACAGGTCAAAATATTTTTAAAATAGAAAGCAAGAAAAGAGAACCAAGATGATAATACAGAGAGGGAAAAAAAAACGTTATCAAGCTTTCAGAAGAAATTTTCTTTTGGTAAATCTGAAAATGAATCTCAATGACATTATCATGAATAATAAGCCAGCAGCTCTTGTCGTAATTCAAGAACAAACTGTCGCACTTGTGAGGTTTAGAAAAGAAGCATGCCTGAGGTATCCAGGGACTATTGAAGATTTTGGCAAGGCCAAATTGCGCATGAAATAACACAGTGATTCCAGAAGATGATCTTATAAATGAGATGATCAATGACTTGGGCTTACACTCTGCAACTTCAGGGCATATGTTTGAAATATACTCAGTATGACTTTGAAACATGGCAGCAAATTTGTGCACCGTAAATCCCACAAACAACATGTGGTAAAGAACTAATGACTCTTTTCTTCAGTGGTGATGTTTCAAGGATAAATATAAATTGGGGCTTGAGGAAGAGCTCTCTTGTTCTTTCTCCAAACTGTATGACAATGGGGCCAGGCATGATTCTGAGCTCAAATACCTACTCAAATAAATAATTTAAATGTGATAAGTACAGATAAATATCCTGTTAACTCAACAAGGCCTCTGTGTGGTGTCCCTGGATTCTTCATTTTTCAGCAAAATCCCTAGAAAAAAAAGGGTGACATGGTGGCTCAGTGGTTAGCTCTGTTGTCTCGCAACGTTAGGGACGAAAGTTCAATTCCACCTTCAGGTGACTGCCTCCGTGGAGTTTGCACATTTTCTCCATATCTATGTGGGTTTCTTCCAGGTGTGCTGGCTTCCTCCCACAGTACACAGATGTGCAAGTTGGGTGGATTGGTCACGCTAGATTACTCATTGTTTTCAGGGATGTGTTGGTTAGGTGCATTAGCCATGAGAAATGCAGAGTTACAGGCATAGGGTAGGGGGATTGGTCTGGGTGGGATACTCTTTGAAGGGTCACTGTGGATTTATTGGGCCAAATGGCCTGTTTCCACACTGTAGGGATTCTATGTATCATCATACAGCCTACTTCCTGAAATCAGGGATCTTGTTTTTCATGTTCTATTGACAGCTAACATTAATAATAATTCAGCTCATGTAAACCTACTCTGGGATGGATTAACTGGTATCTGAGAATGTAAACAGTGCTGGATGAAGTTCAATATAATGTGCATGTTTTGGTGTAGCTATTGTATGAATAATTACGGAGATGCACACTTGACTTAGAGAGTTTGCAATTTATCAGCTGCACCATAATCTGAATAACACATCCACTATATTTGTCTGTAATAATTTATGAGAAGCTAAGTGCTTTGTTTCTCACCTAATTCCTTAATTCTGATCCGTTTCCTTAAGAACACTTAACATCATAAATATAGCGCATATAATCTGACCAAATGGGTTGTGGGAATTCCAGAAACTCATTTTCTGGAATTTGTTGATGCAAAGTCTAGTTGTCATTCTCACAGCTAGTAATCAGTAACTACTTCATTTGATTATTCGTAATTGCTTTAGTATTGAATAATAGCTTTTTGTGCAGGGCAGAAGTTCCTCTTTTTCTGATGACTAATAATTGCCTAATCAGTATCAAAAGAACAGATAATTTTGGTCAGAATCACATTATTGTTTGTGGAAGTTTGCACACAAAACTGGCTATGAATTTCCTGAATGACAATAATGTACTTCCATTGGTTGTAAGGTACTCGAGAAAAGTAGTGGTCATGAAAACCCTTAAAAATGCTTGTTTCAAAGCAATTGTTGCTTCAGCTGCTGTTTATTTTCTCGTAATTTTCTAATATGTTTTCTAGTTTCTTGATGTTCCATAGACATCTGTAAAATCCGTAGAATCCCCACTGTGTGGAAACAGGCCATTTGGCCCAACAAGTCCACATGGACTCTCTGAAGAACATCCCACCCAGAATCATCTCCTTACTCTCTACTCTTCCCACGGCTAATCCACCTCACCTACATATCTCTGGACACTGTCATCATTTTACCATGGCCAATCTGCCTATCTGCACACCTTTGGACTGTGGGAGGAAACCGGAGTACTTGGAGGAAACCCACACAGACATGGGGAGAATATGCAAACTCTAATTATAGAATGTGCAAATTCTAATAAGTCTTCTCATTAAAAAGAAACATTTTCCTTCGTTCCTTAGATAATCTGTCTTAAACATTTGCCTTTTGCCTAGTGGCTCATAAGTAATGGAGACAGTTTGATTTTATTTTTCCAAATTATGTGATCACAATCATCATAATTTTGAACATTTTAATTACTGTAGCGGTATAATGATGCAGAATAACAGAATATAAGGTAAAATGAAAGTAGTTGAGGTGTGGTTTCAACGTTGACATAGTGCATGTCATACAGAGAAAACAAGTTCAATACAGTTTGGATAAAAAAGTATGGTGTGGTAGCCAGGACTCCAATATAGTAGGTCAGTGGGTTCTATGGGGCTCAGTGGTTAGCACTGCTGCCTCACAACACCAGGAACCAAGGCTTGATTCCAGCCTTGGGTGACTGCCTGTGTGGAGTATACATATTCTCCCCATGTATGCGCAAGTTTCTGTTGGGTGCTCCACTTTCCTCCCACAATCCAAAGATGTGCAGGCTAGGTGAATTGGCCAGCTAAATTGCCCATCGTGTTCAGAGATGTGCCAATTAGATGGGTCATAGGGGAATGGGTCTGGGTGGGATGCTCTGAGTGTCAGCATGGACTTGTAGGGCCGAATGGCCTGTGTCTACAATGTCGGGGGCTCTGTGATTTATGTCAGGTACATGAACTTAACCATTAGTTTCTTCTTGACACGTGTAAAACCATTATTCTATAAATGCACTTAGCCCTGGGTTTTCCTGCAATGATTTGATTATTTTGGCTTCACATTTTTATTGTACTTCTAATGATGACAGATAAAACTAAGTCTTGAAAAGTTACGAATTTGCTTCTGGATGCTGCATTGATTCCTGTTTCCTAGGTGAAGCTTGATTTTAAAAGTGGTTACTCTTTAAAGTTCCAACTATTCCTTGTCCTTGAAGAGGTGACTGAAAGAATAAAACGCAACAGGAGTTGATCGTGGATCTTTCAATGTTGTCTATTTTGGTACCTGCTGGCTATTGTCATCAAACAACAAAATGGCCAAAGTGGGTTCTTCTTTGAATACTGACTCACACAAAAAATGCTACTACTTTCGTGTAGACATTAGCATAGTGTAAATCTGCAAATGAAGGAATTACAATATCTGCATAATTCAATGAATTCTTCACAAAATTGCTGGTCAGCTATAGCTTGGGATAGAGTCCTCAATAGGCCATGGTAGTTTAGACACATGTTTTACTTTATCACCCAGACATTTAGTGGGAAATAATGTAGCAAGGACATGGAGATCCAACCATGTTACTGGTAGGATTGCATTGTCCCTTCATGGAGCCGACTTGCCACCTCACAACTGGACAATGTGGCCAATAGCTGGGAAGGAAAACCAATGCTATGATAATGTAGTGAAGCACCTGTGGGAATGATTCTTAACAATCACTGGTAGTGAAAGAAAAGAGGGGACAGTGTGGCCCACTGAGCAGAACAGAGTATAAAAATCATTAGGGCTGGGGGATGCCAGTGATAAATGGAGGGAAACAGAGACTGTGCTCATTAGTAGGGAGGTAAACAATTCTCTTGAGAGGCATTAAATGCCCCCCTGTCCTGCAGACTCATGATTGAAAAAGGCATTCATGTTGTGACTTCAATCGCATGGTATTTCTCAGCAGGGGCACTTATGGCAATTCTGCGGAAAAAGTGCTGATGAAATTGACAATTTAGATGCCAAACTGAATTGATGTAGCTTATAGAACTACAACAACAACAAATCAGAAAAATTCTTCATATGTATTGCTTTATTTTTACAATTCATTGTGTGGTAGTGTGGCCAAGCGGTCTAAGGCGTTGAATTAAGGTTCCAATCGCTGAGGAGGCATGGGTTTGAGTCACACGACTGCCCACAGCCATGGGATGGCATGATGGCTCAATGGTTAGCACTGCTACCTCACAGCACCAGGGACCCAGGTTTGATTCTAGCTTTGGGTGACTGCCTGTGTGCAGTTTGCACATTCTTCTCATGTCTGCGTGTGTTTTCTGCGGGTGGTCCAGTTTCCTCACACAGTCCGAAGATGTGCAGTCCAGGTGGATTGGCCATGCTAAATGGCCCCTATTGTTCAGGGATGCATACATTAGGTGAGTTAAAGCAGGATTGGTCTGGGTGGGATGCTCCAAGGATAAGCATGGACTTGTTGGACCGAAGGGCCTGCTTTCACGCTGTAGGGATTCTTTGATCTATTCAAACAAAGCATGATTATAATCTTGTGAGGCTTCACATAGTACAGAAAACATGTCCACAAATGGAAAGCATTGTACTTTTCAGTGAAAGAGATTTTTGAAGTAAAATCCTTAAGTTGCAAACAGAACAAGGGCTGGGCCACATTTGTCAGCTATATTGGTGTCTCAAAATGGTTAGTTGTTTCTTGCACAGTCGATAATTTGATACAAATCCAAAGTCCAAAATTCCCATAACCATATATCCTGGAATTTAAAGGTTTGCAGTAAAAATTGCAGAGCATTTTGTTTTTGTGAGAACAAACCAGGATTAACTATTTAATTTGCTTTTGAGCTCTGCAAGCTTCTTTTCTGACGTGCTATCATTGCTCTTCCTTTGAAGATTTTCAACTTGCTGTCATTTTGCGAATTTAAAGCATATCTCCACGTGGAGCTCATTTTCTGCTTGGCCTAAGTAATGAGTGAGTTTTATATTTCCTCTTTGCCAACAATGATGTTGTAAGTTAAAATATCTGTTTTTCTTCATAACTATCCGTGATTATGGATATCACAAGTATGTTTGCATTCATTTAAGATGGAAATGGTTGTGTAAGATTTGGTTGTGTCTGTGAATTAAAAAGGGCTCAAGACTGTTCAATCATTACTGTCATAAATTCCTCAGGTATTGATGTTGAATTAAGTTTATTTTGACTGCTGGTTTGAATTTTACCATATATGAGACATTCTGTTTCTATTCTGTATTGCCATTAAAGTTGCAGAATACATTTGATGATTGATGGATTTTTTTTGGTAGACAAAGATACTAAAAGTTACAGAATCAAGGTGGGTTAAAGTAATTAAGATATAGATTAGCCATGATCTAGCAGAACAGGCACTTGAGGATCTGAATGGTCTACGTTTGTTCTATGGATGCACACCTTCATATTTGGTGCTCTGTAGTCAGATATTTAATATCACATACACTGTACAGTTGATGCACTGTACCTGAAACTGGGGAATGGAATAAGGTGTTTGTGACGGAGCACCAACATTAATTTTTACTTATATTTAGAAAATTGAACATAGAACAATACAGCGCAGCACAGAACATTCGGCCATCGATGTTGCACCGACCTGTGAATCAATCTAAGCCCATCCCCCTACATTATCCCATCATCATCCATCTGCTTATCCAAGGACTGTTTAAATGCCCTGAATGTGGCTGAGTTAACTACATTGGCAGGCAGGGCATTCCACGCCCTTACCACTCTCTGAGTAAGGAACCTGCCTCGGACATCTGTCTTAAATCTATCACCCCTCAATTTGTAGCTATGCCCCCTTGTCCAAGCTGACGTCATCATCCTCGGAAAAAGACTCTCACTATCCACCCTATCTAATCCTCTGATCATCTTGTATGTCTCTATTAAATCCCCTCTTAGCCTCCTTCTCTCCAATGAGAACAGGCCCAAGTCCCTCAGCCTTTCTTCATAGGGCCTGCGCTCCAGACCAGGCAACATCCTGGTAAATCTCCTTTGCATCTTTTCCAATGCTTCCACATCCTTCCTGTAATGGGGCGACCAGAACTGCACGCAATATTGCAAATGAAGCCGCACTATTCCAAATGAAGCCGCAATGTAAAAATGGGTTATTGAAAAAAATTATTGATCAAGAAAAATATGGTCTTTTTTGAAGAATTGGGACAAATTGTAAGGACCCACAATATTGCCACGTACTTTGTAATGGAGTCTTGGTGAGATGAATTTTTAAAGATATTGCCCCATCAACCTCTGGATCCAAAGCATTATTCTCCACCACTTGTGCCACCTGAAATCCAACCCCATTACCAAGGATATATTTCCCTTCCCACCCCTATCTGCCTTCTGGAGGGACCGCTCTCTCCATGACTCCCTCATCTGCTCCACATTCCCCACCAGCCCCACCACACCCGGCACTTTTCCCTGCAACAGCAGGAGGTGATACACCTGCCGCTACACCTCCCTCCCCTCACCCCCATCCCAGGCCCCAAGAAAACCTTCCACCTCAAGCAGATGTTCACCTGCATATCTGCTAATGTGCTATACTGTATCTGCTGTTCCCGATGTGGCCTCCTCTACATCAGGGAATCCCCCAAGCGGAGGCTGGGAGACTGGTTTGTGGAGCACCTATGCTCAGCTCATGACAAACGACAACACCTCCCAGTCACAAATCACATCAATTCCCCCTCCCTCTCCTTGGACAGCATGTCCATCCTGGGCCTCGTCCAGTGCCACAACGATGCCACCCGAAGCACCTTATATTCTACTTGGGAACCCTGCAGCCCAATGGTCTCAATGTGGATTTTACAAGCTTCAAAATCTCCCCACCGCCGACCTCACCCCAAGACCAGCCCATCTCATCCCCGCCTCCTTGATCTGCCCAACTTCCCTTCCACCTACCTGCCCCTCCCTCCTCACTGACCAACCCCCATCCCAACTCCCTACTTACACTCATCTTTACTGGCTTCACCCGTCTTCTCTCCACCTATCTGCTCCTCTATCCACCTTCTATCATCACTTCCCCCTCTCTCTATTTATTTCAGAGCCCTCTTCCCCTCCCTGATTTCTGAAGAAGAGTCCAGACAAGAAGAGATATTTGTCTTGGCAGGGTGTATTCTGTTGTTTAACAGCAAGATGTATAATTTACATTGGTCAGTTAGACCTAGCTAAGATTAGGGAGATGTGTCTCTTTGATCGTGAGTGACACTCCCCTTTTGCCTACCTTTAGTTGTATGGCATTATCAGGTTAGATGGAGTTTAATGCATTTTCCAATATTAATCCTTTCAGTATGTGACATAAACCATGTAATTGAGAGAAGTTAATTGATCTGTATAGATGTGAATACTGTGCCTGAATTACTAGATCATGTCTTACAAAAGCTATCGCTTCATTTCATTTAACAATTTTCAGGGTATTGACATTTCAAAACAAAACTATTTTGATAATGGTTCAGCAGTTCATTTGGATTTCCATATCTATGTTTATTTTTATTTTTTCATGGGACATGGGCATCATTGGCCTTGCCAGAATTTACAACCCATCCCTAACTGTCTGGAGGCAAGTTATGAATGAACCATTTCACAATGGTGCTGGAATCACAGGCACACCAGATCAGGTAAAGATGTCAGTTTCCTTAGCAAACCAGATGGGTTTTTTTTTAAGACAATGGTCACATGACTGTTACGGATTTTATATTACAGATGTTATTGAAGTCAAATTTCACAATCTGCCATCAGGTTCAAAACTTGTCCCCAGAAGATTAGCCTGGCATTCTTGATTACTAGGCCAATGATATTACCATCACACCACCGCCTCCTCAATCTGATGTTGGCTGTGGGAGACTGTAGTTAAAATGCAATTGCTGGATTCTAAAATTAACCAGAGTCAGCCACGGTACTTCCATAAATCATCTTAGGTCCTCGACTGAATATGCAAAAGCTGTTGTATGCCATGCACATTAAAAATCCATGCCGTGTCTTCTACAATCTGCATTAAAAAAAGGCCTAAATCTATTGAAGCACCAGTTACATCTGAATGAAGCAGAACATTTTGCATTAAACTGAGAAAGTTGTATTTAATCACAATAACTAATCCCTCGCCCAACTCAGTGGGGAACAAAATCTCAGCTACACCACAAATTGTGCATTAACAGTTGACTTTTGAAAAATTCGAATTAGCCTTATTTCCATATGTACTCAAATGAGTACAGTGAAAAAATTTATAAGTGACCACTTATGGCACCATCTTAGGCACAAAGGTACCTAGCTACAGATTCTTGAGTGCAAATTCTAAGGAAAAAGATATTAAAAATTAAATAATTAAAATGTTTGACACTACAGACCTTCAACAGTACAAAGTCATGGTAATAAGTTGGAAAAATAAAGAAATAAGAAATTCAGAATACCAGTCTTTCCATGATTCAACAATCAAAATGACGAAATGCTTTAAAGAAAAGTGAACTTAAGACAAAATCCTCTTAGTTCATTTCACGGCTGTGGGACCCTACCACTCCGTTGGAATTCTGTGTTGTACCCCCACAATGCCAAAGAAAAAGCCTCATGGAGCCATTGAATGACGCCAGAGGTGCTACAAGAAAATCCAAACTGATACCAATGAAAATTGGCACCAAAAGGAGTCTCAGGGCACCACCGAAGCTATCGAAGGAATATGATTCTGCTAATGAAAGGAATCCCAGTGTGCCACCAAAGTGGCATGACGAAAAGACCCACCAGGATGCAAAGGAGCCCCAAGACAGTCATTGGAATCCCAGGCCTGGAGCCACCTTGTCTTCAAAGCTGTTGTCAAAGCAGCCCAGTTGAAGCACCTGCAAGAACACAGCCATGAGGAATGGTGGGATCCACATTGCATTCACTACAACATCAGCTTCTTGGAGCCTTCTTCATTACCCAAAGCCACCAAAGGATGGTAAGGTAAACTTGGTGTTAGAGAAAAAAAAGTTTTACAAAGATGCAGCAGACCTGGTGATAGAAGTAGACAGGTCAGGAGGCTCAACACTTTCAACCCTGCTGCTGCCACCTTGGGATAGATTCTGACTCCTGTGAAGAATGAGTAAAAAGATAATAAAGACAGAGAAAATTAACAATGATGGCAAACTAGCAAGGAACGTAAAAACTGATGATAAGAGCATCTTTAAATATATTAAAAGGTAAAGAGAATTCAAAGTGAACACAGACTCTTTAGAAAATATACCTGGGAAGATGGTTTTGAGGATCAGGGAAATGACAGAGGAGTCGAACAGATGTATTGCTTCAATTTTTATGATGGAAGACCTTTATGGTTGTGCATCCCATTAATGTAAAAGAATACAGCGGAGGAATTAAGTACTGTCACCATCAATAAAGAAATAGTATTAGACTTACTAATGGAGCTAAAGGCAGATAGGCCCCATGACCCTGAACACCTGCATCCTGGAATCCTAAAAGTGGTAACTACAGAGATAGTGGATGAATTCATTGCAATTTATCAAAAATCATTGGATTCTGGAGTAGTACCAGAGGACTGGAAACTTCTAATGTGACACCCCTTTTCAAAAATGGAAAGCAGGTAGTTTTAGGCAAGTTACCCTGACATCTATTTGCTGGACAAGTATTGGAATTCATTCTTAAGAAAGTAACAGCAGAACATTTTGGAAAATCAAGCTGAATCAGTGCAGCTACATGTAAAGGAAGTCATGTTTGATCAATGTGTTGGAGATTTTCAAGAAAGTATTTGGACTTCCAGAATGCATTTAACAAGGTACCCCACCAAAGTGATGAGATGAGAGCCCACAGTGTTGGAAGTGGTATGTTGGCATGGATTGAGAATTGATTAATGTGCAGGAAACAGCAAGTGGGGATGAAGGTTTCCTTTTCAGTTTGGCAATCCATGACCAGTGAGGTTCCACAGAGATCAGTGCAGGGACTACAACTGTTTACAATCGATATTAATGACTTGGAGGAAGGAATGCCTGTCAGTAAGGGATATTGTGATAATGAATTCATCATGCATGCATTCATTATAAACCATGCAATCTCAGTCCAGTTGCAGAGTAGAACTGTCTACATTGAAACCCAAATAATATTCCCAATCTCTGGAGAGAATCCATTCCTCCCCAGTGTGATGTAGCTTTTTACTTTACCATCCATCTTTTGAAGTCAGTGGACAAGATTGCCATTTTTTTTGCAGCAGACTGTTAATTGTGAGAAATGCTCTGCCTGGTCCCAAAATTGGACCTGAACAAGAGTGACACTAAGCCTATTTCCTACAACGCTCTTAATGCCAGTACACTCCTCTCAAAACTACCCTACCCCACTCCACCCCACCACATCCCACCCCTCCGCTTTCCTTCAGTTTGGGCTAAATTTCTACTTGTGTAATATGAAAACATGGCTCGAATTCCTGTATTAACTCTTAGGTCTTTACAGCACAGAAGGAGATAATTGTTTTCAAACCACTCAATATAAATTTGACCACATTAATCCCACATTCCAGCTTTTGACCCATAGCTCGGGAAATTAGGCAATACAACTGAATGTAAATGGGCTGATTAGATGGGAAGAAAGCTCACACCCCAATCTGAGGCATTAAGCACCCTCAGCAGGCAATCGTTGCTGACCTTCTGCTAGCATAAAAGTCAGGTGCCATCCACGTTGGGAGTTGTTGCTACACTGCTGAGGATAGGATGCAACTTGCAAGAGGATCACAAATGCATAGAAATGGCATAGAGTGGTCAGGGATGCCAAGTCAATGTGCAGCACTCAATCCAAAGCTAGTTTGTCTCTCAATTTCCACAGAAACACTGAGCAAAATAAAATTTGTTTTGCCCAGCACAATCCTAATGAGTATGTACAATTGTGAACCAGACTCTTTGACTTATCTGGGAACAAAGATGGAAAATCACATTCTGTTCCAATCAGGCAGATTAACAAGTTCCTTAAGAAGCTTAAAGGAGCCAACAATCATTGTCAAGTGGTCCCAAATGGTCCCATTTACAGGTTATTTGAAAATTATTAACAATCTCCGAAGTAGAGGGGCCCTATGGGAATGCAGTGTTTAAACTGCACTCGCACCCACTCACTCCCACTCTGGCCAATGAAAATCTAACCCATAAAGTTTGAACAGGAACTGCAAGTTGGAATATTTAATTCAAAGTTGAATAAAATTTGCAGAAATTAAGATAATGCTCCAAAGGAGGGTTAGAAAAATAAGAGATAAAAGCTGGAAAGGAAAAGTTTTAAAAACCTATTGGATAATATGCCCTTGACATAATAAGGTGTAGAGCTGGATGAACGCTGCAAGCCAAGCAGCATCAGAGAAGCAGGAAGGCTGCCGTTTCGGGCCTAGACCCTTCTTCAGAAATGACCCATTCTGAAGAAGAGTCTAGGCCCAAAACATCAGCCTTCCTGCTCCTGTGCTGCGTGGCCTGCTGTGTTCATCCAGCTCTACACCATGATATCTCAGATTCTTCAGCATCTACAGTTCCTACCATCTCTAATGTCCTTGACACATTGCTTTGAGTCCCATCATGGGAGTGGGTGAAAACTGAATAAAGAAAAATCAGGACTGAAAGAAACCTAGACTAATGGAGATCACATAACCTTTCGTAATTGTCATTAAAAACACATCTGGTTCACTAAAATCCTTTTGGAAGGAAATGAGCCATCCTTGTCTGACTTGACCCGCATATGATTTAGGACTAACAGCAATGTCATTGATTATTAGATGCTCCCTCGACAATTAGGGATGGCATAAATGCTGGCACTGACGGCACTCTCAACAAAACCGGCACAAGTTATATACGTCATATACTGGAACTTTACTGTCATATTGCAATCTTCATGATGACTAAATAGTCAATTGAGAGTGTGAGTAAGAAGATTCTCTACCATCAGTTTTATTTAAGGCAAGGTTGCATGATTATGTAAGTGATTTATATAACACAGGACATAGAACTGTACAGCACAGTATAGGGCCTTTGGCCCATGATGTTTTGCCAAACTTTTACTCTAAACCTAAGGTCTATCTAACCTCCACCCTGACCTGATACTATCGTCCATATGCTCATCTAATAGGCACGTAAATGCCCCTAATGAGGCTGACTTCACTACCCTCTCCGGCAATGCATTCAAGCCCCCAATACTCTCTGAGTAAAGAGCCTACCTCTGACATCTCCCCGAGACCTACCTCCACTCACTTTAAAACTATGCCCCCCTGTAATAGCTACCTCCACCATAGGAAAAAGCCTCTGGCTGTCCACTCTATCTATACCTCTGATTATTTTGTACACCTGTATCAAGTCACTTCTCATCCTTCGTTGTTCCTTTGGGTGACACGGTGGCTCAGTGGTTAGCACTGCTGCCTCACACTGCCAGGGACCCAGGTTCAGGTCCACCCTCGGGCAACTGTCTGTGTGGAGTTTGCACGTTCTCCCTGTGTCTGTGTGGGTTTCCTCTGGTTCCCTTCTACAGTCCAAAGAAGTACAGGTTAGGTAGATTGGCTAAGCTAAATTTCCCATAGTGTTCAGGGGTCTGTAGATTAGGTGGATAAAAGGGGGATGGGTCTGGGCGGGATACACCAAGGGTCGATGTGGACTTGTTGGGCCAAAGGGCCTGTTTCCACACTGCAGGGGTTCTAATTCTAAAGAGAAAAGCCTGAGTTCTCTCAACCTTTCCTTGTAAGACCTTCTCTCCAATTTAGACAACATCCTGGTAAATCTCCTCTGTACCTTTTCTAATGCTTCCACATCTTTCTTGTAATGAGGTGTCCAGAACTGGACACAATACTCCTGATCTAACCCTATCATAAGCTTTTGTATAGCTGGAGCAAAACTTCACGGCTCTTGAACTCAATCCTTCTATTAAGGAAAGCTAACACACCATACGCCTTCTTAACAACTCTATCCAACTGGGTGGCAGCTTTCAGGGAACTGTGGACATGAACCCCAAGATCCCTCTGCTCCTTCCAGACTGCTAAGAATTTTTCCATTAACCCTGTATTCTGCTTTCAAATTTTTCCTCCCAAAATGAATCGCCTCACACTTTTCATGGTTAAACTCCATCTGCCACTTCTCAGCCCAGCTCTGCATCCTATCAATGTTCCTTTGTAACCTAGAACATCCCTCTGCACTATCCACAACTCGACCCACTTTTGTATCGCCCACGAACTTACTAATCCACTCTTCCACTCCTACATCCAAATCATTTACAAAAATCACAAGTAGAAGGGGACCCAGAACACATTCTTCTGGTACACCACTCGTAAGCTGTAAAGTTAGTATAACAGTGATGCCTATACCCTCTGCCTTGCATTTCTATTAACTAGCATATGTTTTTACATTAATTATGTGGACCTCTTGATCAACCAGAATATTTGTTCACTTTTAGTCCCTTAGGTACCGATTAATAAAAAGCTTGCTATTTTTGCACTCTGTGTTACTTAGCAAACATTATCTAGTTGCAGAATCACATCTAATGTTGGTCACTATGCTTTGGGTTTTGCAAGTGTGAGCTCGTTGGGATTAGCCAATACCTCGCTGGTTACAATTGCCTGAAGTGGTATCTTGTTTGGTATGATCTGAAAGTCTTTCGGACATGTGGCTTGCAAACCTACCAACACACCACAGTGTAATTTCATATTTTCTTGTGTTGTTCACAAGAACTTTGAGAAATCCTGCGGTTCAGAAAGGTGCTACTTTGAGACACATTTGCATCCTTCCTTTTCTTTCTTCCATCCATCCATCATTAATTTCCCTCAGGCTATTGGCATACTTCTGTCCTTCATCTTCAATTTAAGATTCCTGCTTTCATCCCTGCGTCCACATGAATAAATGATTGCACTTCAAAAACAGGTTCTTTGAGACACCCTGAGGTCATGTAAGTTGTTGCGAATGTAAGCTCTTTTTGGCTGTTCTTTTTTTTTCCCTTTACAATTTTCTTCTGTTTCATTCTGAGCAACTAGCATTGTCCTGCAGAAACCATAGAAACAGGATAAAACATATTGTACCCAGAGAAAATCTGACCTTTCCCAATCATTGTGCATGCCTCAGGCATGGGGTGACAAAATGGATGCTCAATGGAATGAGTAGCCCAGCACTTTATAGGATAGGTGAAACTGCAACAAAGTGCCATTAGTGGAAATCTGTGTACAAAGACAATGAAATGTGAGGCTGGATGAACACAGCAGGCCAAGCAGCATCTCAGGAGCACAAAAGCCGACGTTTCGGGCCTAGACCCTTCATCAGATGAAGGGTCTAGGCCCGAAACGTCAGCTTTTGTGCTCCTGAGATGCTGCTTGGCCTGCTGTGTTCATCCAGCCTCACATTTTATTATCTTGGAATTCTCCAGCATCTGCAGTTCCCATTATCTCTGTGTACAAAGACATCTGACTTTCCATCTGCATGAAAATAATCTCATTGTATCGTTTTTAAGGTTACAATAGTTAGGAAAGCCAAGGAGGAAGCAGTGGTTGCCCCCACTGCCTGAACATTTCTTAATTTTCTATTATCGTGGGCACAGCCTTAAAATTAGAGGGGGGATATTTAAAACTGAAATGAGGCAACATTTCTTCAGCCAGAGAGTGGTGGGCTTGTGGAATTCATTGACGCAGAGTGCAGTGGAGGCCGGGACATTGGATGACTTCAAGGCAGAGATTGACAAATTCTTGATCTCAGAAGGAATCAAGGGCTACAGGGAGAGTGCAGGGAAGTGGAGTTGAAATGCCCATCAGCCATGATTTAAATGGCGGAGTGGACTTGATGGGCCGAATGGCCTTACTTCCACTCCTATGTCTTATGGTCTTATGGAATTGCAGAGGATTGTCTGGCCTCGTTGTGACTTTACTGCTGCACTCTTGTCACTGAGTGAGAAAGAAGTAAAGTCATGCTTCATTTTAGACCTGGAGCACATTCTCTTAACCTTGGTTCGCGTGCAGTGTTCTGAGATAATGCATTGTCAGAAGTTTCTATTTTTCTGATGACAGTTTAAATATCCAGGGCCCTAAGCTGCCCTTCCAGGTGAGACAGAGCTTCACCAGCATCTCCTCCAACCTATTGCATCCAATGCTTTCGATGTGGTATTCTCTACGTTGGTGAGACCAAGCATCTCCACCTGGCGTGTAACAGCCAACCTAACCTCTTGTTCACTGCCCATTTCAACTCACCCCCCCCAACTCCTCGCCTCCCCCACTGAATTGTCTGTCCTTGGCCTCTTCCTGTGTCGTAGTGACTTAGAACGTAAATTTGAACAAAAACACTTATTTTCCTCCTGGTCACCTTGTAACCTGGAGGAGTCAACATTGAGTTCTCCAATTTCAAACAGCCTTCCCATCCATTCCCCGGCTCCCTTTCCAGCCCCACCTCTTCCCTTACATCCCTTCTACCCCTCCTTTCCAGCTATCAACTGGATTCATCCCTCCCATTGACCAACCAGGTCATACCTATCCATGTCCACCGATCACCACCGTCCTGCTACACCCTTTCACACCCCCCCCCCTTTACTTGTAGCTCCCCCAACACCCACATCCAGTCCTGTAGAAGGGTAACACCTGAAACGTAAACTTCTCCTTTCCTTCAGATGCTGCCTGGCTTGCTGTGTTCTTCCAGCTTCCTGTTTGTCCACCTTTGATCCCAGCATCTGCAGTTTCTTTTTGTCTCTGAATTATTTCTGTTTAGGTGGACATGAAAAGGCCTGTTGCACTCCTTGAAGAGAGAACTGTGTTGTTCTGGAGTCCTGATTGATGTCTCTTTTGATCCACCAACACAAAAAGCAAGCAGATGCTCATGAAATCATTTGTTTTGAAAGATGGGATCAGCCTGTGTGCACATTACTTTGTTTGCCAACAAGGCTTTGAAGCATTTTGAGGCATTTTGATTCTTTGGAGGAGTGTTTGTAATGATAGAGATAACAAAGATGTTCATTCAATCACTTTTTTTAAGATTGAAAAGCTAGCAAACATACATTTTGTCTTAAAAGAATCATTTGCTTAAATCATCAATTTGAAGCAGAATTTTCTGGCCTGAGAGAGGGACATCAGTGCCATACACAGACAAGTAAATTCTTATCCTCTGAGAGCAATATAATTGTCTGACTTGATCTGTTGTTTTGCCTTTACATTTTATTGTATGCAATTTACTTCAATTTTCACCACCCTACTTTTTAAAAAGATTTTATTTCAAGAAAGTTTACATGTGATACCTGGCAGGGTTGATACTTGGATAGACAATCCTATCGGAAAATGTTTTGTACCTGAGCATTCCCAAAGAAATAATTAGATGAATTACATCCTATATAGCCAGTCCCTGGTTTGCAGATGTGTTCCTTTCAAGTCAAATTGCACACAAGTGGCACACATGCAGGACAATGTAAAATAGTCGTTCGTAAGTATAAATAAAACATCCAGATGTTGCATCTTTAAAATTACTATCAAAACACTCCTGTATGAGATTGCATTGATGAGTACGAGCATTGAAAAGTCTGATTTTCATAAACTGGGAACCCCCTATAAGTTGTGAGCAGATTTTCTGTTGCCTCAGACCATACGAGGACTGTTTTGTCATAGTCTTGACCAGTACCTTGCTGTCTGTTGGTATTCTGCTGTTTGCCAGCTGTTTCAAAGCAATAACATTTTAAAAAATCTTCATATGATGGTATTTGAAGGAATAAAATTGAATAATGCTACTTGCATTCCAGCCTGTTTATAATCTTGCACAGCCTGGTTGTTTGATAAGATCCTGAAGCCTAATGGCCTTGAAAAGTAAGGTTCCAGTTGTGCAAAATGTTTGAAAGAAGTGCCTTTCATAGATGAGCATGTGCTGGAAAGCACATAAATAAACGTTTCCCATAGGCATAAAGCAATCTTTTGCAGCTTGATGGGAATCACCTGATGGCAAACCTTAAATGTTCTCACTTTTAGTTCCAGGCCTCTGTTGTGAGTTGTTTATCGTGTTCTTCCATGTTTCTGGATTGGAAACTCCCTGCTTTTGGTTTGGTGTTTTATTGATTTTTACCACCATCACCTTGAAATTCTGTTTTTTTTTCTGTTCTAGTTAATGTGTTAGTTTTCTAAATGATTGAAACAAAATTTGAGTGACCTGCTTCAAAATCAAATTTTATTTGAATGTTTTCGAGCATTTCAATATATTTATTGAAAGCATCTCCTTGTTACTATTTGCTTACAAGGGTAAGGTGAATGTCCCATTGTACCACTGAACCACAGGGCTCCTCTCTCATTCGAGAGTGATGACTGGTGGCAATTTAATCTGAGGATCTTTATGCCTCAGTATAGCTTTATGCCCCATGTGTTTTACTTTTCCACAGATTAAGCATGGTCACAATTAAATTCATATTTTTGTTTAGAAGCTTGGCCCATTTTTTGGAGGCTTTTGATCATGCCTATAATGTTAGAGCATCCATTGAATTTGTAATATGCTGTAAATCCATTTCAGCCCCATTACTTTTTTTTCAATTGCAGGTCAACTTTCATTCAATGAAGTCACTTTCTGTTTAATTTCACAAATCACAAAACCTTAACCTTCAACAGCCTCAAAATCCTTGAAAATGAGGAATGATATTGATTGGGGAGCCTTTATGCACCAATTAAGTACCTTCTCAAAGAGTTCCTGTAGATCTTAAAGGCATCACCTACTAGTTATGAATTCACACCGATAACACTTTTATGGTCTCCATTCTTCAACCGTGGCACGTAAAGTGAGGAAATGCCATAAAATTTAGGACGTGCTTCACTCTGTGAACTGACCGATAATTGTTAGATTTGTTTTAAGCTCCTTATTTTAATATTGGAATGACATTTTCAGTGCTGCACTCCTTTTGACAGGTTAAGTGAGTTAAGAAGGATATACACAGAGGAAAATATTGTGGGGTTACTTTTTTTCCCAAGACTGGTGAGTGACTGGGTCATGGTGGTCTTCAGGGGGGCCTGGATTTCTTGGTACACTTATCACAAAAGGATTGGAGTGTGATGGTACTAGAGTCTAATTCCAATTATACAGGCACTCTGTAAAACCACATTGAGCTTACTGTGTAAAGTTTTGATGATCTCTTATCAGGAGCGAACATGTGCCTGAGATGAAACGCGCCAGACTTCATCCTCACATGAAAGGGATATCAGATGAGAAGAAATTAAGAGACTAAATTTTTATTCCTAAAGATTGGAAGAATGGAAGGTGATCTTGGTGAAACACACAGGGTATGACTTTTTCCCTTTTCCTGAAGACGTGTGGATGGCTGAGCTTTTTAAGTAGGTTTCCTGTAGATAGGTGCTTGATGGCCAGCATGAACACAATGAATTGAAGGGCCCCTGTCCATGCTATCAAACTCTGTAACAACACCTATAGCAGCAAATGGACAATTTCTCTTGCACTTGCCATGGCTTTGGTTTGCGCATTAGCATCAGGAAGACAACTGTTGTAGTCCAGGATATTGCCCATGTGAGTCCACAATCACCACCTACATGTCTCCTGATGCTGAAATTGCAACCTGCATTGCAAAAGCTGTTGTTATATCCAGGCTGAATAACAGTGTTTAGAACAGCAACAGCCTGACTGAGAACACCAGGTTGTGAGTCTACCAATCTTAGATGCTCAGTACAACCCACGGCAGCAAACTACTCAAACAAGAATCCCACATGCTGAGGGCAGGGTATCTGAGAATACGACAATATGACAATGACACTGACAACTATCATAGACTCCCTACAGTGTGGAAGCAGGCCATTCAGCCCATCAAGTCCACACTGACCCTCTGAAGAGCATCCCACCCAGGCCCATCCTTCTACGCTATCCCTGTAACGCTGCATTTCCCATGGCTAATCCACCTAGCCTTCACATCCCTGGATACTATAGGCAATTTAGCATGGCCCAGCCACTTAAACTGCACATCTTTGTTGTGACCTTTGGAAGGGAACTGAGTGAAAGGGAATTGAAAGTGTTGAATGAAAACAATTAGCTCATATGGCTGAGAAGAGTGTTCAGAGGAAATGTTAAGGTCAGCAAATTGTTCACTTTCTCAGACCACCTTCTTCCTCTGCAGCAAATGCAGTGGAAACTGTGTTGAGATTTACACTAGTTAATATCAACACAGAGCTAAGCATCATGGTGCAAACCATGTTTTTAAGATAGAAGCTGCCAAGACCACTATCAGCTCATACTTCCAAGATGCAATAAATGTAAATTTCTACATCAAAAATGTCAAGTTTCACACATGACATAGATGTGTTGGTATCTTGCTACAACAAATAACAGCTAGTATTTACTCTTCTCTGTTCACCACTATAATTGCATAGTAACTAACAAACGTTCCAGTATATTCAGTCTCCTGATAATCCTTTAACTGCACTGGAGACTAAGATACTGTATAAAGAAAGATTCTGATTTTATCTTTGAACAATGGCTTTTATATTATTTTACTGAACATTTTGAATATTTAACAGCTATTGATTGGTTCAGACCACATTTTGTGTTGCTTTCTGCATTTGAGAAATAACAACGGTCACAGATCTTAAGCTTTGAAGTCGCTTTTTTCTCAGCATTTTTTTTTCAGCCGAAACCCAACTGTTTTCAATTTTGATCAGAGATAATGGGAACTGTAGATGCTGGAGAATCCAAGATAACAAAGTGTGAAGCTGGATGAACACAGCAGGCCCAGCAGCATCTCAGGAGCACAAATGCTGATGTTTCGGGCCTAGACCCTTCATCAGAGCCTGAAATGTCAGCTTTTGTGCTCCTGAGATGCTGCCTGGCCTGCTGTGTTCATCCACCTTCACACTTTGTTATCTTGTTTTCAATTTTGCCTCATTTTAGCTTTTGCTCGGAAACCCTAATCGTCTGACACTTTTTTTTCAGTTCCCGGAGAAGTTACTTGGTAATGAAGGTGCTACTATTTCTTAGACGACCAATTTCCTGAATTTAAGCTCCAGTGTTTAAGCTCCAAGTAGAACAGCATTGTAAATATTTCAAAGAATAGGCAATCGCACAGTTAGTGTACCAGAAGGTGGTGTTGCGGAAATTGTTTACTGAGCTGTTGCGCTCAGTACATTATGGCCCTAGGTCTGTTGTGACTCAGTGGTAGGGTCCCTATCTGTGGGCCAGAAGCAAAGACTTATAACCTACCTGCCCTGGTGATGTATGGTAACATGTCTGCACAGGCTTATTTAAAAATATCTACCCTGCATTCCACTGTGTTACACTATTATCCATTGCAAAATGAATTACAGGTAAACAAATAGATATGCTTTCTTTGATGCATTATGATCAAAGACATGCTTTGGCAATTTCCAGTTATTGATTGATTTTGTGTATTGATTTGTGAAATGAATGGAGTAGCAGTGAAAGTGAACCTACGTTACTTCATTTTGTTGCACTATGAGGAATCTCTGTATACAAAATGGACGTTCTTGGAACCCATTGCCCTTTTGGTAACCTTCAAGGTAATCATTAAATAGAGCTATATCACCAGCCTGATGTGGAGTAATGTGTTCCATTCATACCAAAGCTTTAAAAATGTACATTTAAGCATTAGGATGAAATGTTGGCTTTCTTGCTCGAAACCTGTCTTCTGTTTTTACACTGGGAGAGAAAATAAGATTGGTTATTGAGTTCAAAGCTGACAGTATGAAATTAATGTTACCTTGGTCATTATTAATAAAGTTAACTTGAAATGAGGTGTTCATTGGGTGCAGTTTATCACTGCAACAGTATCAGTGCTTTTCTGCTTCATGGATGATAAATGGCAGCAGTCTTTGAAAAATATCCCTCTGTAAAGTTCAACCTCATGTCCTTTCTGTTAATAAGTCCATCTTATGAGAGGGAGCTTTGTGTACATAATTGTTTCGTGCACTGTGCTTCACTTAACTCGATTTGTATTTATTTTATTTTTCAACAGCAAACAATAATTTCTACCATAGTCATTAATTATGTAAATGAATTTCTTTGAGTCAAATGTTCAGCTCAAAGACCCTCTAGAAAGACATGTAAAGTCATTTTTTTGGAAGCTTTACCTTTTCTTTGGCTGGGTCTTGGTGATTAATTCTGCTGTTTTAGATTGATTTGACATGCATCTCCTTTAGTGCTGACAACAGTTCAATGTTGGAATTTGTACATGTATCCATGTTCTTGCTGAACCACTGAACTACTCCATTTATACTGTTTCTACTGAATGCCAATGGACAAAATGCTTTAAAAAGGAAATCAGAAGGGTCAGGGACCACTCATCTTGGATATTCTGCTTGTCTACCAGTCCATCTTGCATTATCTTTCTATCTTTCCATTTGCCTGCAAGTTACCCTCAACGAGGCTATGGATGATGTTAGTGACGACACAGAGAGTGGCAGGAAGAGTGAGAGTTGGGTCAGGGTTGTTGACTTGAGTGCTTGAGGCATCGGTCATTTGATTCGGTTTTAATACTTCCAGATTTTCTTGGATAACTATTTACCAGGTGAATTGTGACAGAGTCTGTGACTCTGGCTCTGAATTGGAGACTTTTACAAAGGTTTCTGTCAGCATGATCATTGCCCAATCCCCAATGGAAGTTTAAGCTGCCATATGATCATCACGTTGGAACTTCGAAGGCATTCCGACAAACATCTGATGGGTTATGTGCAGTTTCTGACTATCACGCGACTTGAAGGTCTAGACCTATGTTGTGGAACACTTTAATCTTAGGAGTTAAATGTTTTACATTCCATGCTTATCAATAGTACATGAAGAAATGCATATCACACTCCAAAGACTTGCAAGAGAGAAATTCTCATGAAACTTCCAAAATTGATCACCTTTATTTGCTATGCACAACTAACACCTCAGTTAATCATGCATAACCATACAAATGGACAGAGGGAAGAAAAATTACCAACAAAGAGCCAATAGATGGATAAGAGGAAAAAAGCTGTTGACAATGAGGACCTGTGAGCTCAATGAAAACAACCAATCACATTTTGCTCTTTAGGTTCTGATCGGGAAACAGTAATTGCTCCAAACAAAACAACCAGATTTACCAAAGTTTTTCTTTTTGGTACATTAATTATTTAACACTGCCATTTGTCTTCATCACTTGGGACAGTGTCTTTCTGCAAAGAAAAGTTATCAATTAAACTAATACTGAAAAACAATTATGACCTAAAAACATAAGATAAATCATTTAGATTTTCTGAAAGGTTTAGTTATAAATGCAACAAAAGGGAAAATTGACCATTATTGTATTTTGTAATTGCAAATTATGTAATAATGTTTGTGCTATGTCAGTCATGTGATATCTACTAACTATTCAGTTTGAGATATTGGGGAATGCCAAAAGCACTGGGCAAGATGCAGAATCAGAACTCCAGGGCCCAGACCACGCACTAGCAATGCTAAGGTGATTTAGTCTGTGCTAGGGGAAATTGTTAAGTGTTTATTTTGTTGCTTTCATATTACTGTCTTTTTTGTGCATTTTAATATGGTTGGCCAACTCATCAATAAATGTATCAGTGATTGCTGCCTTTGTGTACAGTTTATAATGTATTTGTGTTGTATATTGTGTTTTGATTTTTCTTTTGCAGCTATCTTCAAGCTTTTTGAGTCTGTCATAATTGCAACAGTTCTCTTGATCATATGTGATACTTTATAGGTGGTTTATGCTCAAGACTTTGTAAATTTGGCAAGATTATGACTGTCATTACAGGTCCTGGGAAGACACCAGATGGAAGCTTTAGTGCAACCATTAATAGTGGATGTGCAGATAATGTACCACTAATTATACAGCACAGACTACATGTCTGGCATTACAATGTTCACTCTGCTGTTGAAAAGAGCATACACCTTTGGATAGTTACATTTCCTTCATGCATTGAATATTATCCTAAGACAGTAACTAGCAGCTTATCTTTGAGTATTATTTTTAGTATTTTTATCTCCCTCCACCATCTTCGCATCTTTTTCCTGTCAATGTCATCCATATCACAGCTAGAGTAAGGCTTAACTCTGGAATGGGGACTGCGGCAGAGGCTGATGTTTGGTATTGAATCGTGTCGTTGATAGAGAACTGAATTACACCCGGGGGAAGCGGGAGGAGGGGTGGTGCTCATGGTTAGGAAGAGGCAGATGAAGCTGCAAATGGTGGATACACATGCCAGACTTGTCAAACTCGGTGGAAGCCAATTGCTAGCCATTTCAAAATATGCAGTTGTTGAACTGAATTTCCCCACCGTTGCATAGATTAATTACTTTGGAGGAAACCTTGGAATTGTGCTGGGTCAAGATCCACAACATATTTCCGCCTCTTGTGTTCTTCTCTCCTCGAAGCAGGCTCCCATTCATGACAGCTAACCAATGGGAAAATTTAGCCACTTCGCAAGACTCCATCGCTTCCTACTGTGACAATGAATTGAAATGTTCCCAATAGTATACTGGCTTTATGCTTGTACCAGAAGCTTAGGAATGCAGCAGGATGCAAGTCGCAAAATGTTCAGAATTTTAATTGATTTGGCAGCATGTTGATTCACAATGCTTAGGCTGCCCCACTCAGAAGCAAAAACCTTTTTGAAAATAACAGTAATATTTGCAAATGATTGTACTAATGACACAGGAAGTCCGTTTTATTGAAAATGAGACAACCTGAGCCACTGTGTATGATTTGCCACTTACAATGGCTTTTCCTGCTGGCCAAATGTTGCAGTCATATCATGGAGACTGATTTCTCTTCTAACCCCCTGTGCCTGCTGCAATGGCAGCTGCTTTGCTGCCCCTGAAGACAGTTCATGGTGATATTTCAGGTTCTGGTCCCTAGCCAGCACTCACATTGTGAAAAATACTGGCCTTCTCTGCTCACTGAACCTTCTGAAACTGAAAAATGGTCACCATCCCTAATCAAGCTAACAAAGTATAGAGCTGGATGAACACAGCAGGCCAAGCAGCATCAGAGGAGCAGGAAGGCTGATGTTTCAGGCCTAGATGCTTCTTAAGAAAAATTTTCTGAAGAAGGCCATTCAGAAAGGCCCGAAACATCAGCCTTCCTGCTCCTCTGATGCTGCTTGGCCTGCTGTGTTCATCCAGCTCTGCACCTTGTTGTCTCAGATTCTCCAGCATCTGCAGTTCCTACTATCTCTGAAACACCATCCCTAATTGGACGGGCTTCCCAGTCATAGCTCCTTAACTACCCATCTCTGATTAGATGGCATATATATCCTGCTGGAATTTGAGGTGGACACCAGGTTTGCAATCTGTTGGAGAACAATTCAGCGCAAGTCAAAATTCCAATTGATAGCTCATATTTTCCACATTCATAAAAGATTATTTGGGCGTCTATGTCTACCATTTTTCTTATAATGCTTAAATAAATGATTTACTTTGACCAATGATGTAAGTTTATTTGACAGTAGATTTATACTTCTGTTAGAATAGGAAATGAAAATATAAACGTCAGCTGCCTCTAGTACCGAAATATTGTCTGAATAACGAGCTTCCCATTTGTGTTGTATATTGCAGCCGCTAGCAGTAGCAAGCAGTGATTCAGCAGTTAAAGGTAGCACACACCATTGAATGAAGGAAAAGATCTTTTCACTTCATGAAATAACATCAATATATTGAGGCACTGCCCTGTGCAAACGAAAGCTGAAGTAAGGAGATATCAATTCTGTTTCAGTGTGACAATTCCTTTAGGGCCACACTTTCATACTTAGTGGGACATAATATTCAGATGTAGTTCATTGCTTGTGCAGTTGTCCATTTTGAACTCCATTTGCTGGTCAAGACCGGCAAACAAGGGGTGGCTTCCTCACGGAATCGTATTTGGTTATGAACTCTAACCATATCCGTAGGATATCCCAAAATGAGGGGGTGGCTGAAAATGAAATTCAGTTGCTTTGATGTCTTAGTTGTGGCCAGCAGAGTGATATTACCAAAGAACTAAAAGTCATCCTGTTTCAACCTCTTCTCTCTGAAGAGTCATGAGAAATCGTAAGACTGCATGATCCAAATCCGAGTACAGGAAATGGGAACTAAGATATGTTCTTTCTGTCTAGTGATCAATTTCCATCACACTTTAAATTACCAGGCATGATCCGCATATGTTCTCCAGTTGAACTTTTTTTTAATCAATGTAATCAATTTAATGTGCAAGTTCAGTTACAATAATGGAAAGAACACAAATTTGAAACTGTTTCTTTTAAAGCAAGGATGGTTTAAATTCATTTTCATATTATTTTGACACAGTTTATTAATCTGAGTTAACCTCTGATGATTTGGGGTGGCACAGTGGCTCAGTGGTTAGCACTACTGCACATGGACCCAGGTTTGATTCCAGCTTCAGGTGACTGTGTGGAATTTGTACTTTCTTGCCAGGTCTGTTGTGGTTTCCTGGAGGTGCTCTGGTTTGCTACCACAGTCCAAAGGTTTTGTCTGTGGCTCGTGGGGATTATGGGATGAATACTCCTGGTCTTGCATTACACTTTTGGAGGAAGAACAACAAAAGTCTTGGGGGTACTGCAAATAACTATTACACACTGTTTACATTAATCCGTGGGTTGTTCAACATATCTTGTCACAGAACCCCATGGAGTCTGTTGTGTTGATGCGTTCATTACGCATATAAAACTTCAACAACAGACATTTTATTTTTAAATGCAACCTTAAATACGTATCCAAAATAAGACATAATCATCTAGCTGAATAAATTGCCTTGAGCAGAAAATTAAACTATGGTAACGCAGTGTGAAGCTGGATGAACACAGTGGGTCAAGCAGCATCACAGGAGCAGGAAAGCTTGACGTTTTGGGTCAGGACCCTTCTTCATTTCTGATATATAACCATGTTTTCTCAGATTCTCCAGCATCGGCATTTCCAACTATCTCTCTGAAATAAACTATGGTGTTTGAGGGCGTCTTTACCCAATCTACTATTTTGACTATCCAGCAGGAGCTTCTTTACCCGACTGATTTCACAATATTGATTTGATGTTTATGATATATGGCTTTAGTCTCCATCACAAGTGCAAGCATCTGCTCTTCAAGTACCCAATCAAACCCTTTCCAGATTTTAGCAAAGATGATTATCATTCAGTGTTCAGTGTTCTGGATGTGAGTTTGCTCGCTGAGCTGGAAGGTTAGTTTTCAGTTGTTTTGTCACCATTCCAGGTAACATCATCAGTGAGCCTCCGACGAAGCGCTGGTGTTATGTCCCACTTTCTATTTATCTGGTTAGGTTTCCTTGGGTTGGTGATGTCATTTCCTGCTCTTTTTCTCTGGGGATTATTGATTTCACCCCCCTGAGAAAAAGAACAGGAAATGACATCACCAATGCAGGAAATGACATCACCAACCCAAGGAAACCGAACCAGATAAATAGAAAGCGGGACAAAACACCAGCACTTTGTCGGAGGCTCACTGATGTTTCGTCACCATTCTAGGTAAGATCGTCTGGGAACAAACCTTACAGCTCAGTGAACTAGCTTACATCTCGAACACAATAAAGACCCACTCTCTTGTGGACCGAGAGGACGAGAGTGCTATCTTGGAGGTGAAAGGAGGACATCGGGTTGGCTGTGCACCCTTGCGACCAGTGGATCTTAATGCTGGCTTTGGCCTAACGCTGGTTCAGGGGAGCAGCCAACCTGCAATGATGGCTGCGGCAAGTGCTCGTGCCCCAGGTCAGGGGGTCCGGAACACCATCTGTGTTTCTGTAAAGAAGGTGGATGAAGGTGCACCTGTGGACCGCACCTTCTTCGTGAAGAGGGTCCTGTTGGACTGTTGTGGGTTCGCTGCTGCGGACATTTACTGCCTGCAGGATTTCCCCGGAGGAGGTTTCTACGATGTGACCTTCCGGAGTGCCAAGCTTTGCGAGCGCTTCCTGGAGGTTTTCAAGGAGAAAGGAGGTGAGGGCCCCCTCTCTGTATTGACCGCTGTCCCACTGTTTGTGATGCCAGCACAGAGGAGCCGTATGGTGACTGTACACATGTACAACCCGCATGTGCCAGCAGTTGATGTCCTGACCTTCCTCGGAGGGTATGTGAAGGTGGAAGGGGGCCTAACTGACATCGTGGACCCCTTTGGCATCTGGACGAGTAAGAGGCAGGTCAAGGTGACGCTGAGGATGGGCGCAGACGGGAATGTCGCACACCCACCGTCCAGCTTCGCGATCGGCGGGAGCAGGGGCTACCTGACCTATGCAGGGCAACCTAAAGTCTGCCATGCCTGTGGTAGGTCAGGTCACATGGCGGCCGACTGCAAAGCCACCATCTGCAGGGCGGAGGGACACCTTGCAAAGGATTGCCCACGAGAGAGAAGCTGCAACCTTTGCGGGGAAGCGGGCCACTTCTATAGGGCATGCCCGCGACGGGGTACCACCTACGCCCAGGTCGCCGGCAGGGGAAATGTGGGGCCAGCCCCCCCGGAGGAGAGGAAGGCACCAGGGCCCAGCAAGGACCCCACTAAAGTGCAGGAGGGCCAGGCCGTGCAGGAGGGCCCATCCCTGCAGGATGGGCCCGAGGCCAGCAAAGCACCACTGCAGGCTCCGATCCTCCCCCCAACAACCCGGAGCCAATGGAGGTGGCGACAGGCGACCCAGGGGAGTGGACAACAGTCCGGAAAGCGAGGAGGAAGGTGCGTCAACAGGCCCAGGAACCACAACCATCAGGCGGGAAGAGGCAGCTACAGGGGGGCTATAAGAGCTCCTCTGACGAGGAGGATTCGGAGAGGGCCCACCCGAAGCAGAAGTTAAAGGTCTCGAGGGGGAAGGAAAGCAGCACCCCGCTTCCAGGTGACGGGGGGCGTACTGAGGCTCCCTCCGACACCCAGTCAAGTGCCGCTGGAGCACTGGAGGGCCCCCCGGAACTTCCAGGCGGGAAGGAGGAAACAGCACGTCCCCAGCCTGACCCGGAGCCGGACCCTCCTGCCTCCGCACCCCTGACGGGGGGATGCCACCCAGAAGGCAGCACAGACGGTTTCCTGAGCCCAGAGAGCGTCCAGCAGTTAGCACGGGCAATGGGCATGAAGGGACAGATGGAGGGGCTGGACCTTGGACTTGGGGAGGGTACTGCGGTCACTGCCCACAATGGGGGTACGAGTTGCGAGCATTAATGTGCGCAGCGTCAAGTCAACCGCGAGATGTGTGTCCACATTAGCCTACCTGACCACCATCAAGGCGGACCTCCTGTTTCTGCAGGAGTGCGGGATACCGCACCTCGGCAGGTACGGGAAATGATCCGGCGCCTGGACCTGTGGGCCTTCGATCTGGTCGGGGGGTAACGACTGTCGCTCCTCGGGCCTGGCTATTCTGCTGCGGGGGCACAACTTCACCATCTCTCAAGTTCAGGAGGTGGTGGGGGGGGGCGCCTCCTAGTGGCTGACATCACCTACAGGAATGCTCCCCTGAGGCTGATCAACGTGTACGCCCCAGTGGTACGGAGTGAGCGGTTGGTCGTCCTGCAGCGGCTTCCACCCCTGCTGGCTACGTCCAGGCCGGTCATCCTAGGCGGAGACTTCAACTGCATCATTGATGCAGATGGAAGATCCGGCGTGGGGACAGCGGGTGGGGGGATTTAACTGGACGTCACGTCCAGATTCCTGATGGGCACGGTGAAGGACGCAAAGCTGCTCGACGTCTTCAGCACCCCTGCAGACGGAGCGCAGCAGAGGTACACCTGGTCGCGGCCAGACGGGTCTGTCCGCTCAAGGATAGACTTCCTGTTTGTGTCACGGACGTTCTCGGTCAGATCCACCGGTGTCGAGCCGGTGTTCTTCTCTGACCACTGCCTCCTGTTGGCCGACTGTCACTTCCAGGACGACCAGCCGGCCGGCAAGGGGACGTGGAAGCTCAACACGACTCTGTTGACCCCAGAGAACATCGAGGAGCTTAAGAGGGAGTACGCCGGTTGGAGAACCGTGAAACCCCTCTTTGAGTCTCCAGGCGACTGGTGGGAGATGGTGAAGGAGAACATCAAGAGGTTCTTTGTCCTCAAGGGTGTTCAGAAGGCAAGAGAGAGGTGGGGAAAGCTGTCGCGACTCCAGAAAAGGGTGCAGAACCTGCTCCTTCTGCAGTTGATGGGGGTCGATGTCACGGAGGACCACCGCGAGGTGAGGGGCCAGCAAGCCTCGCTCTTCGCCGCGGAGGCCTCCAGGATAACCTTCCGGTCCAGGGTCCGCTTCGTGGAGCAGGACGAGACGTGCTCGCGTTTCTTCTTTCAGAAGGTGCACAAAGAGAGCTCTGTGCTTAGCCGGCTGAAGGAGGACGACGGCTCGGTGACGTCGTCTCGGCCCGACGTTTTGAGGATCAGCAGATCCTTCTATGCCGGACTGTACGACACGAAGCCCACGGACAGCACGGCCTCCGAGTCGTTCCTGTCGTCTATCACGGAGGTCTTAGACGACGGCACGAGGGAGTGGCTGGACCGGCCGATATCCCTGGACGAGCTGGCCAGAGCCCTCAAGTCCTTGCAGAGGAATAGGACTCCCGGAAGCGACGGCTTACCGGTCGAGCTGTATTCTGCTCTGTGGGGCCTGGTCGGCCAGGACCTGCTGGAGGTGTACGATAGTGCGCTTCGGGCAGGGGAAATGTGCAAGTCCATGAGGAAGGGCATCATCACCCTCATTTACAAGAAGAAGGAGGGAGAGGGAAGAAATTAAGAATTGGCGTCCCATTTCACTTTTGAACGTGGACTACAAAATCCTGGCCAAGGTCATTGCCAACCGGGTCAGGACTGTCCTGAAGTCAGTGATTCACCCTGAGCAAACCTGTGCTGTGCCGGGCATGAAGATCGCTGAGAGCCTCGCGCTCATCAGGGATACGATCGCCTACGTACAGGGCAGGCGGGTGGACACCTGCCTCGTCAGCCTGGACCAGGAGAAGGCCTTCGACAGGGTCTCTCATGCTTACATGAGGGACGTCCTCTCCAAATTGGGGTTCGGGGAGGGCATCTGCAATTGGATCCGGCTGCTCAACGCCAACATCGTTAGCGCAGTCTCGATCAACGGGTGGGAATCGGACAGTTTTCCTGTTAGATCTGGAGTCAGGCAGGGCTGCCCACTCTCTCCTGCCTTGTTCGTGTGCTGTTTGGAGCCCTTCGCCGCCTCCATCAGGAAGGACGTGAGCCTGAAGGGCGTGACTATCCCAGGCAGCGGAGGCCTTCAGGTCAAGACCTCCCTGTACATGGACGATGTCGCCGTCTTCTGCACCGATCGTCGGTCGGTGAGTAGGCTGTTGGACATCTGCGGCCAGTTTGAACTGGCCTTGGGTGCCAAAGTCAATAGCGGTAAGAGCGAGGTCATGTTCTTCGGGAACTGGGACGACCGCTCCTTCACCCCCTTCACCGTCAGGACAGACTACCTGAAGGTGCTGGGTGTTTGGTTTGGTGGGGCTGGGGCATGCACTAAGACTTGGGAGGAGCGTATCGCCAAATTTAAGCAGAAGTTGGGCAGGTGGACGCTCCAGTCCCTCTCCATCGCGGGTAAGAACCTGGTTGTCAGGTGCGAGGGGCTTTCGGTACTGTTGTATGTGGCGCAGGCCTGGCCTATTCCCTGGACCTGCGCCGCTGCGGTCACCCGGGCCATCTTCCACTTCATTTGGGGGTCGAGGATGGACCGGGTCCGCAGAGACACCATGTACAAAGACCTGGGAAATGGGGGAAAGGGCGTACCGAACGCCACCCTCACCCTGACAGCTACCTTTGTGTGCGGCTGCATCAAGCTGTGCGTAGATCCTCAGTACACAAACACCAGGTGTCACTACTTACTGAGGTTCTGCCTGTCCCCGGTGTTGCGAAGGATGGGCCTGGCCTCGTTGCCGTGGAACGCTCTGAGTAGTTGGACCGTTCCGTACCACCTGTCCTTCGTGGAGAAATTTTTGAAAGGAAACACCTTTGACCACAAGGCCGTCAGGCAGTGGTCAGCACGTAGTATCCTCAGGACCCTTCGGGAAAAGGAGAGGGTGGATCCCGTCGTGTGGTTCCCCACGCAGACTGCCAAAGTCGTTTGGCAGAATGCCTCATCGCCAGAACTTTCAAACAAGCACAAGGACATTGCTTGGCTGGCGGTGAGAGGGGCTCTGCCAGTGAGATTCTTTATGCATGCCCGGAATCTCTGCACCACCGCGCGCTGCCCTCGAGGTGGCTGCGGAGGGGACGAGACTGTTGATCATCTCCTTCTGGAGTGTGCCTATGCGCAGGAGGTCTGGAGGGGGATGCAGTGGTATTTGTCGAGGTTCGTCCCGAGCAGCTCCGTGACGTGGGACTCCGTGCTCTACGGGCTGTTTCCGGGGACGCACACCGAGACCAACATCAACTGCGCCTGGAGGACCATCAATGCGGTGAAAGACACTCTTTGGTCTGCCCACAACTTGCTGGTCTGCCAGCTGAAAGAACTGACCCCGACTGAGTGTGGCAGACTGGCGCACTCCAAGGTCCAGGGCTACGTGCTGAGGGACGCGCTAAAGCTTGGGGCAGCCGCCGCCAAGGCGCGGTGGGGAAAGACCACCGTATGAGCCCCCTCGTCCAGAAAAGGGACAAGAATCCTATCTGGTAACTGGGCCCAGCTGGCGCCTTCCCCAACTGGTCAGGGGGCCAACTGGGACTGTGCGGGGTGACGACTGCCGGGGCGGTTTCTTTGCTTTGTTTTTTTTTTCTCTTAGTTGGTTTACGTACCCCCTGGTAACCCGGAGTGGCTTGCATGACTGGGTAGGTGTATAAATGTTTTATATTTTGTACATTCTATGAATAAAGTATATTTTTTTCAAATAAATAAAAAAGGTGACAAAACAACTGAAAACTAATCTTCCAGCTCAGCGAGCAAACTCACATCCAGAACCTCAACCTGAGCTACGAATCTTCTCAAAACTCGCTAGTGTTCAGTGTTGTCTCTTCTAGAATAAAAATACAAGGCTTTGCTTTCCAAACTACATGTGGTTGTCCAAGAGAATAGTCATTTGGATAATCAGAAATGCCATTTTATCAAATAACCTGGAATAGTTTGTATCTTGAGTATGTCACCAGAAAATATTAAGTAGAAAGGAAGAAAAAAATCTCAAATTGAAGTTTGTCACAAATTAGTCATTATAAAAGCATGAATTACATAGCCCTTGTGAAATGGAACAGATTATTAGCCAGATTTCTGGCCAAAAGAAGAGAATTACTGTAAAATCCTTTCTGTTTAAGCAACTCATATAGATGTGACATTGTTGAGGATGTGTCCACCTAGTGCGGATGATGTAATTTAACTTTTTTTTCCAGTTAGTGCAGAAGCACATGAAATAATAAGTAATATATGTTTGCAAGAGCTGTGTTAAATTAACTGAAATCATGTTTTGGTTAAACAGTTCAAATTTATAAGTGAAGCATTCGTGAGCTAATTCATGGACTGGAGTTATACATTCCCTCTCCTCTTTTGATATTTTATACTTTAAAAAAGCTATGGGCATTCTTCACTGTTTCTGCAGTAGCTACTGTGAGAACATTGCTAACATTTTGCATGTTTCTTTCAAATATATATTTCAGGATTTAATGCATAAAACTTCTGGGGTGAGCTTATTTTCATACTTCTGAAGATGGTGGTTCTGTAGCACATGACTTGGTGAATTTCAGAGACCAGATTACTGTAAAGTGTTGATAATCCACTTGAGTGTATTCATTTAAATGGCCAGTCTTAAGAAAAAGAGCACTGGATTCTTAGACAACATGAATTTTCTGAGTAAACCAAACAAAATATTTGAGCAGAGATAGTAGTAACTGCCGATGCTGGAGAATCTGAGATAACACGGTGTGAAGCAGGATGAACACAGCAGGCCAAGCAGCATCAGAGGAGCAGGAAAGTTGACGTTTCGAGTCGAGACCCTTCTTCAGACCTTTTATCCAGCTTCACAGCGTGTTATCTCAAAATATTTGAACAGGCTGTTTCAAAAGTAACTCCTTATTCTCTTGTATTCTTAAAAATAAACTGAACAAAAGTGACCCTGGCTAACAAATTAAAGAATTTGTTTTAACTAATGTTATGTTATCATGTGGCTTTCCTCCTTTACTAATTCTGCAAGATTGCTTAGTCATATGAACAGATTTCTGTTGTGTACCGTAATCAAATGCGGGGTTATTTACAGAACTCAGCTTTTGCTTTGAATGATAAAATGATGCTGACATGTTAGTCCACTGTTTACTTACCAATGATGTGTTTTCTATCTTGGCCGAACACAAAATTTAACCGTCCAAGTTGCTTGCAACGCATGCAACAGGCCATGCAAGCATTTACCACCGCATAAACCAGCTAGCCTAAGGAAGCCATTGTGTCCCAAATTAGTCATGATGTTCACGGTTGTTCATATGAGCTCTTGATTTGCTTCTGCTGATCTAAGTGGCTTTACTTCATGTCTGCCATCTGGAATTCCATAATTTCAGATTTTGTCAGAGTTCTGAAGAACGGTAACTGGATCAGAAACTCTAATTCTACTTTCTCTGCATAAATGTTGCCAGACCTGCTGAGTTTTCCAGCAATTTCTGATCTTGTTTCTAATTTCCAGCATCTGAAGTTCTTTGGCTTTTTTTGGCAAAAACAATCACTGATAAAGTGCAGATAATCCATTAACCAGGTTGGTGTGGATGAAAGTGAGCAAAGTGAGCCTTAATAACCTGCCAATATCACTTTGAATCCAGAGATAGAGAACACCCAATAGTTTGTTTGGGCCAGAAGAAAAAGATGTTCGTCCATTGTCAATATAGTTATTTAAGTAGTTCCATTTTAAATTGTGCTTTCTTTTTCTCTCATTTGAAATAATGACTGTGCAAAAAAGCCTGTTGGCAGACTCTAAATGCTTCCCAAGTCCTTTTCATTCAGCTGATCATCATCTTCCCTTCAAGAAGGAGATATGTAGAGCAGTGACATTGTCAGTAACGGAAACTGAAGTTGTTTGGAGATTAATGACATGCTTGTATGCCTTGAAGCCTTTTCAGAAGGAATGAAATTGAGTCGTGGATGCAGTCACTCAGGATTTAGAACTGTAATTCTTGTCAGGGTTGAACCACTCTTCTATTTTACAGTGGACTTCCTTGTGGTTTAAAGAAGCCTTTTCATTTGAAAACTTTGCAAGGAGTATGGTTGAGTTATTGCTAATGCTTGTTGGGACATTATCATTCACTGCATTCCTTCATTTTATTGTTTTTAAATTAATTTTTCAAAAAATTTTCATTTCAAGATAAAATGAATTCACAGTTCATCATTCATTTTCTGGACAAATTGGTGATTTTCAGGAAAAACTCAGCATGTTTTTTATTATACTGAAATTACAACAAGAATCATGTTATCCAAATCACTAAATTACCAATTACATAGCTCTAAACTGGCACTTTTTTGAGCATAGAGTTTAGTTGCTTTTGGAAAGGGAATGACCAATCACAAAGCAGCTATAATAATATTTTCATTCTTCTCATCTAATGAACCACTTAAGCCGACACTAATTGCTAAGTTTAGTAAAGAAGCTATAAAGTAACTTTTTTTTCAGTATAACTGTGATAATGGGAACTGCAGATGCTGGAGAATCCAAGATAACAAAGTGTGGAGGTGGATGAACACAGCAGGCCAAGCAGCATCTCAGGAGCACAAAAGCTGATGTTTCGGGCCTAGACCCTTCATCAGAGACGATTTTTTTCAGTTTTGTGTTTAGCAGCAGTAGTAATAAAGGCAATTTGTTAATGTGCATTGCAAGTTACAGTAAGTTTAATACGAGGATGGCAAAAGACAACTCCCTGGATTCAGGTCTGAACATGGTCTTAAAGAGTATGCTGTGAGGCTCACTCTGTGAGAATATTGTATTGCATCGACTGTCACTCCAAAGTTGGTTGATAAGCGTGGAGAATCCGTGAAATCTCTCAAACTTGAAGGGTTTTAATGTTTTCTCCTTCGTGGAAAAATTGCTGGCACAGCCCAGCACCATAAATGTAGTTCCACTTGACTGAAACCAGACTGCTCGTTTCAGATTAAGGTTTATAATTATCACATTGCAAGAATCAACCGTGTGCTTATAGCAATAGAATCCCTGTAAACATAAGTAGGATTAGTAGGCTATACAGCACGGAAACAGACTATGGAGCTCAATCCTACTGTTGTACGTATTTCTCTAGGACCTCCTCCAGTCTTTTCCCATCTAATTCTGTGAGCGTAACAGTACTTCAACAATGTTGCTTTGATTCAGAGAAATGTTAGTAAGGAAATGGTGAGTGTGATGTTCAGAAATGGGATTTCTTTTTGAAATTGCATTTTGAATGCAGTGACAGGGAAGAGAAAATACTGGGAGAGCAAATTTCCATTGATCAACATAAATTCTGAACTTAAACAGTTCACCGTATCTCTCATAGTATATAGTACACAACAAGTGGTGAACCCACTACATTAAAGAAGCCATGCCATTTGATGGACTTTGACAGGGGAATACCTAGAGGATGGATGATCGTGATGGTTTGATCTGCATTATGGCAAAATGTGCATTCCAGATGGCTACTAATTAATCTATCTGATGTCTGAGTCAAATGGAGACCTCAGCCACATCTACAATGCACTGTGTTCTGTCATGCACAGCTTTGCTGTTGGCAGATTGCTGACAGCATTATGATGGGCATTTTCTCAGCTTTCTGTTGGTACTGATTTTTCTAGTACCCTATATGTTCATCCAGGTAACAATATCTAACTCACGATTCACAGCAACTTATTAGCAACCATTAAGTTAATGCTATTGTTCAGAAAACTCCTGTATAGAAAATAACCTTTTTTTTGTTCAACCCATTGTTCCTTGGGTTGGTCCAAAAGAAAATATTCAGCTTTCTGGACAACTTTGCACTTATTAATTCTTCATTGAATACCTTTTTACAAAGATTCTGACAAGTTAAACCAGTCTTTGTTCTCCTTTTCCACAAGCATTTAGTTTACAATTTTTGTAGTTGTATGGTTGTGCAGAGTAACATTGTTAGACAAATTGCCTGAAAAGATTTTATCCTGAGACATTGTTCTTTAGTCAACACTGTCCCTTCAGTAAAACTAGCTCTCTGTGGGATTCTGTAACTTTTGATATTTGGAGTCAAATATCTTCTTTTGTTGGTGGTTGCGTGGGGAGGATTTTCATACTGGTCATTTCTAGATGAACCAACATGTCAGGAAATGAATGAAACATTAAATATCATTACTGAACAGAGAAATTCTGCTTTACCATTAGTACTGCAGTCTGCACGGTGGTGGGTTGAAATGCCATCCATCACAACTATATCAGTGCTTAACTGCAGAAGATCCTCTGAAGAAAGGTTCCAACCCAAAATTCCCACTTTCCGACTCCTCTGATGCAGCCTGACCTGCTGCATTCCTCCAGCTCCGCACTGTGTTGACTGTTGAAAGTAAAATGCTGGTGGTCTGTCTGGCTGTCAGCATACATTCTTCAGGTTCCCCAAACAGGGGAGTGTGAAGTGTCTTTAATGTTTTATTGCCCGTCTTCCACCCTCCCCTCCAATTTATAATGTTGTTCCATATGTTCTGAGGAAGAATTACTGGCCTCTGGGGACATCAGACAGCAAATGCGAACAAACAGTGCCTTAATGGTCCCAGTATGCATTGCTTTTAAACCTGAGATTTGCAAAGCTCCTAAAGTTATTGAGACAGAATGCATCCATTAACTTGAATATAATGAGAGATCTGCAAACAAACAGAATTGAGTCTGATGGATGAATGCCTTCTGCAAGAGTTTTTTCCAATTATGGTCTATAGAGGGAAAAGTATATATAGTGCTTGAATAGTCTGGCCGCAGTCTGGAAGAAGTTGCATGTGAAATGAAAGGACTTTGATGTCGCTATTACGATACAGCACACTTATCCTTCTAGAATAGATGCAGAATTTTCTGACATTTGTAATCCGATTGTTATCTCAGTAACAAGCTCTGATTGTAGAATTGCAATCTGTGCACCCAATCTAACATTGGCTTTGGTGCTATTGGTGAGGAAATACTGTGTTATTGTTGAGAATCTTTATGTCCGTCAGCCTTTAGATATTGTGCTACCAAGTTATACATACCCAGTGATGGTATATGGAATCACATGGGTAAAGAGCAGCAGGAAGGATATGTAGAGCACAAATGTAGGCTGAAAATGTATCAATCATAAAGACTAAACAGTTCAGTAAGGGTCATGATTGCGGCAGTTTTTTTTAACCTATCCACACCGTGAACGCACATCTAAGTGTATTGTTTTAAAAATTAGTGATAACATGGGAAGGGTACCGGGGATTGGAGCAAGTCTAAAAATTGATAAGGACGTCAAAGAAGGTGTAGTCTGTGCCGAATAATGAATGGGAAGGGAAGACACCTTTGATAACATCAGGCTGAATGTAGCAGGAATGACAGAATGATCCATTGAATCTGAAGGCAGATAGCTTGGACATTTGGCTTAAAAGGTGCATTGTTGTGGTCCTTGGAGGAAAGGAAAAGGGCGAGTGCAAAAATATAGGATTTGTGATGTTCAAGAGTACGACAACCACAGTGAAGTAGAATCCTCAGTTGGGAAAAAGCAAAAGCTGTTTGAATTCACTGTTACGGAATGTTGCATAAACAAATGTTAGGAGGAATTGGGAGCATGAAGGAGAATCCTGTGGAACACAGAATGGGAGGAAGTCTACAGGTCTTGCACTATCTATGGAGAGTGAAACAGCTTCTGGAGAGGTCATGCCAAACATGAAATGCTAACTGTCTTCTCTCTACAGATACAGCCAGACCTGCTGAGTTTCTTAAGCATTTTCTGTGTCTGTTGCCAATTTCTATTTTTTTGGCCAGATGTAATGCTGCACTGGCCCCACAAAGCCATGATCACTTGGTCATGAGCCAAATATTACTGTTAAGTAATTGTCTCCTCCTTTAAAAAAAAACCATTGACTCGATCTGTCTGCTTTTGCTCCAGAAAAAGACAACTTTGCCTATAACTCTCAATGGACCCCAATAAACTTGATTGCTAAAATTGCAAGCCGTTTCTTCACATAATCTCTTGGTTGTATTGCAGCATTTTTTCTTTTCTTTAATCCAGTCAAAAAGTAAAGGAAACAAAAAGATGATCTTGATATCTGTTTATAGGGAAGCAGAGCAAAGAATCTTACCCTTTAATATCCTTGACCTCACATATGGGATGTCAACCTACAGCTGCATCTCTCATCATCAAGATACTCTTTTTTTTCCCCGAAAGTAAAACTGACTAAATCTGGGGACCCTTTAAATACTCTTGCATGGCCATAAGCACATAGATTGCCACACAAGTCTGTTTAAATTACTATGTCTTAAGCACAATTTTTTTTTTAACCAGAGTTGCTTGCTTTCTTGCATTAGTTATGTTTCCTTTGGCCGCGTATCTGCGTTTAGCGCTGTAACTATATCCTTACATTTTTAACAGTTTAGTGTTGAGTGTTACATCTCAAACTTAACTATATTGTTAATGCAGTTTACTGAAATTCCCTATAAGATTGAAGCTTTGTTTGCATATTGTCTGCTATTCTGATTAGAAAAAAAATCAGACAAGAGAATGCAACAAGGTAGATCAGAGAACAGAGTCAGTGAGAATGGCAGAAAAAGATAAAGCAAACAGAAGGAGTGTAAGCAAGCTGGATAGAAAGCAAATGGTGATAAGCAACAGTGCCACCAGAAAAAAAGTAAGTAACTGCTATCTGGGAGGTAAATTGACTAAGCATGTGAAATAATGAGACCTGAAATAAAAAGAAAGGTAAAGAAGAAAAATCAACAGGTCAATAGTAATCAAGTAAACATGCTCAAGAATGCTGATCATTAGAAACAGTACAATAGCAAGAAGAAGGTGTAGGAAGCTTGTCAATTGGATTTAAAAGGTCAGCAGTCTCAGGGAACAGCTGGGGGAATGCCACGTTGGGGAATGGCACTTTTTGTTTTGGTCTACCCTGTCCTTTATACCTAATGCTGTTTCAGACATATTTTATTCAAAAACTCAAAGTGCTCAGCTGGGTCTGTTTGTCGGCTGTAAATCAAATTTCTCTTCGAGCAGTGCAGCTAAGAATTAATCTTAAAGATAAATTCAGATTGAACCTGAAATTAAAACTGGTGTGACCCAAGTGTCTGACCAGGATGTGCCAGCGAGCCTTCAAACTTAATCTTACCTTCTACCTCCATAATTTGTGTAAAAAGACAACATTCAGTTCACATGATCCATTTCTCTTCCTCACTCACAATTTAATGTAACTTCTTCACTGAACTGTGACTTAAAACGCTGACACAATGAGTGGAAATTTGTCCCAATCCCAGGAGTTGCAAACTTGCTGGGCGGGAAAACCTATTGTGTGAGCAACCAAAAATCCCCTTCAGAATGATGGGATGAAACCAACATTGGCCACTCCCTGAAATGGACAAGAAGAACACACATTTGTTGGGATTGATTTCAGAGAGATTCTTGCCCTTTTCTCACCATCTCAGCAAGTAAGTGCTTGCCAAGAAAGCTCATGGGTGATCACCTTGATGTGTCACCAATTAAAGCCCTGAGGCATCAAGGAACAGTCCTTAAAGGCATCAACGTGCCACCAGCCTGATCATCTGCCTTGCTAATTTCCCAACTTGTTAACTAAGTGTGACCTGTTTTCAGTATCAGGGTGTAAGGCACTCCCATGTGTCCCAACCTGAGGCCAATTGGGAGTGGTAGGGATGATGAGCAAGGTGGTTACTTCTGAAGGCCTCTCCCCTAGCCTTGCCTCCAACCATTTTGATGCCCATCAATCCCATGGTCCCCACTCTACAATGCTCCAGAGGTAAAATACTTACCTTCTCACATTTCAAGTCTCTAAAGCTCTGCCTTCGGTGACAGTCTATATACAGCACAGAAGCATCTTACCTCCTGACAGGATGAGATTTCCATTTCAAGCAAGTAGTGCACTGAAAGGCTTGGCAGTTGACCCTTAAGTTGTTGATTCTCAGTTAATCTGGTGAACTTTTTCATTGGGTGTTATATTTGGTAGCTTGTTGTCAGGTAGTTTGCTCTTCCTGAACAATATGTAGTTTATTGCATGTTACAAATTAGATACAAGTTACTTTAGTGAGATAAGACTTATTGTTAAGACTATTGGAAACATAGGAAAATAAGTCTGTCCTTTTTGATAGTCTTCAATGCTCTGCCTTATCTCCACCAAAGTCAATATAATATTCTGATAAGGGAGTGGATAGAATTTATCGGAATCATTATCCCATGCTGCACTAGGTTGGGGAGCCCCTGAAAGTACTCACTCCCACATTAAGCACATGGAGTAACAAGTGCAAGGCCAAGCTGAAAGTTGAAGAAAGGTTAAGATCATTAAAAGGCAAGAAGAAGAGATGGTCTCATGTATCATTGCTGGACAGTTCATCCAAAAACCCAGGTAATGTTCTGGGCAATGGTTTGAATCCCACCGCAGCACGAATTTGAATCATTAAAATCTGGAATTATGAATCACGAATCTATTATTGATTATCAGGAAATAAAAAGAAATTGGTTCATTAATATCCTTTAGGGAAGGAAACTGCAATCCTTACCTGGTCTGGTCGACACATGATTCCAGACTACAGCAATGTGATTGACTCTTAACTGACGCTGAAGACTGGGAGCCCAAGACTCATGGTCAGGGAATCAGATGATCTCATTGGTGTGGGGGATGCAGGGCACTTACAGAACCAAACAAAACAGGTGGCCGATGTGGCCAGAGGGGTCAGAGTGGATACAGACAGTATTAGGTGTCGACTAAGGGGAGAAGGTTGGCTTGTGGAGGAAGATGGTCATTGGGTCAAGGGTAATGGAAGGAAATTCAAGGATAATAGAGGGGAGAAGTATAGTTTATGGGGTGTGGTAAGGTTGATTGGTTATTTTTGTCAGTGTTATGGGATGGGTAGAAGGCGATGGAGCAGCATTGTTTAAATTATTGTCTTCAGAACAGTCACTCTGAAAGTATGTTCCTTCAAAAGGATTCTTCCTTTCGTCTAGGGATGCACTCACTTGTTCTGAGCAGTTTTCTTCTGCAGATAAACAGCATGATGGATTGTTATTTTGTGGTTTCACCATCACTTTAGGAGCACACATGCTTTTGACAGACGCTGAGACAGTATGGTTTGTACCCATATTGTCCTATAGGGACACAGCATTCACAACACGAGGTAGTTCACAACACGAGGTAGTTCACACATATTCAATCCACATGATCCACTGATAGTCAGGCCTGCAGTCCAAAGTCCTGTCTGATAGCCCTTTGCACACACACACACACACACACACACACACACACACACACACACACACACACACACACACACACACACTTACAGTGATTGTTCCCCTCATGAATGTTGCATTGCAATGACTATATGGTGCCACTTAGTCTGGCAGACAATGGAAGATTGTTCTTTCTCATCCTGTACTGCACCCAGGTTCTGCAGTGGCCAGTGAAGACATTAAACCTCTCATTGAGCTCTGTTCACAGTGCCTGGTCAAGCAGGAGACTCTCCTGTTGCTGTCAGTGAGAAGCAAGTCCTCCTGGCTTTCACACATGACTAGGAGGAGAATCTTAGGGAGCTGTAACAGAACAATAAGAACAATAATCTTCTCTTGGAGAATACTCCTGAATGACAAGTTAACAATTTGAAGATTTTGCTATAGAATCAAGGCCTCCTCTGTAAAGACAGAGTGTTGCCCTGGACTTGCAGGGAATGAATGAATATCTAAGTGACCATCACATAAGGTGATCAGACCTTCAACTGCATGAGCTAATTATGGGAATATTGTCTTCCTGCCCATTCTACTCCATGATTTCCTCCTCTTATACATGCACACCTACTGGAAGATTGCTCCTGAAAAATGTAAGTTTGTATTACCAGCAACAAGTGAAAGCAACTCTGAAAAGAGTTTGCATTTTGTGCATAGTGGGCCTCACAAAGGCTGCAACATTTCATGCTTGCTTTATTTTCTTTTAAAAACCTAATCAACTCTTTTGGCAAGAGACCAAAGGAGGACAAAAACACACTGCTAACCCTTGACTTTACAGCACTAAATTGATGATGGAAAAGGTAGTATATTAGTTTATGGAGAATTAGCTATGTCTCTCACACACACTTACCCAATGAATTGATGCCCAACTGCAATGCTTCATTGATTGCATGCAATTCAATTTGCACTCTGCATCATTTTCCAATGTATAATTTGGTATTCATTACATACCACCTGAGCGCATGGGCTTCTTGGGTTAGATCTTCAGCTCGGAGATTTTCTCAGCATGCTTGATATTACATGGATAGAGGAGCAAGGGCAGCAGGAGATTTGTGTGAATCTCTCACAATGGGCAGAATAAGTGCACCTTTTTTGCAAATTTTGTTCAATTTCATTAACTTTTTTAACTTATGGTTGTGTGTTCTGTTGACTTGCATTTCACTTTCTTGAACCTTGTATCTATTTCCTTTGAGTATTGTTTTTGTCTCTGTAAATCTGTTTTATTTTTCCCCTTTGCCAAGCTATTTTCAGCGGGATTACAAGAACAGGATCAGGAGTGTGAGGGTTTGAAAGGTTGGTTTAGACTTGATGGACAGAATGACGTGCTTCCACACTGTCGGAATTCTATGAATCAATGATTCTGTGCATTCATTTTGACAAATATGGTAATTGGCCAGGTTCCTCTTTTTCAAATCAAGCAAATCCAGTGGACCTACAATCGTATCACTATAATTAGTACTTTTTTAAATTCAATATTTCTTTAGGACTACAACAGCCACAATAGCATAGTTCTGGACCATAAGCTGATACCAGCCATTAATGTAAGTCGCAACACTGATCCAGAGTTACTGTAGCATTCAGTCATCTAAGTCTCAGATTTCTTGTATTGTTAGTTACGTTTCCTATTGTTTGCACACCTGCCTAGTTTCTATTTATATTAGGATTAACATTTATTTTAGATTTAAGCTGAAAGGGAATTTTATATTTGCAAATATGCTTGTAGTTTGGTAGCACCATGCAGTGGAACGAGCTTAGCCAGAGGTGAGCAGCGTTTGACTAAGTTTGTTAGCATTTTGAGTGTAATTTTTTTTAGAACTGGCACAGATCCATTAGTGAAGGAGCCTTTATTGAAGTAATAAGGACAAGCAAGGATACATCAAAAGAATACAGAAGATGGGAGAAGAATAAATTTAGAGGTTAACAGTTGGAAACTGTTAGCTGCCACTAAGTTGAAAGCAGTCAATTGCTTTTATGACTTAGTAAATTTGAGAAAAATGGAAACTGAAAAATATGTATTATATGAGGTTCGTATGAATTAGACAGTTGAATAAAATTTTGAAGTTTTCTGTCGCAAAAGTTATTGAATTTCGTGATGTTCTGACTACTCTTTGCGCATGTGACTTTACATGTGTCATAACTACACATGTGGTAGAGTATTTGTGAAATTCATGCAGCTCATAAGCACATCATGTGATTCAGAAAGACAGTTAATTCTGCTCTTCCTTGTTTGTGTGATTTCAATGATTTGTGCACAATATAAGATTGAAGTAGTGTGTTCAAAAGATCTCAGCCATTGTATGCTATGATTCAACATTTGTAACTTGTTGCTTTCCAATGTGTTCATGGCACAATGCTAGCTTACTATCATTTCTTTGTTGCATTAGTTACATGCCACATGTTCAAAAACAGACATACAGGAAGATGAGATAAGGTAATTAACCATGAGGGTCACAATCTTGATGAATCACACCTCATTAAAAATGTGTATCAATATTAGTTACAAAGCCTTTTCCTCAAGGCTAGTATTGATGTTGGATTCATTCTGCATTGTACCAAGATAATTTCATGAGAAAGAAACTTTACCATGTGCGATCTAAATTTCACCTGCAAGCCCATGTAGTTTGCTCCTTCGACTCTTCTTAGAGCTAAACATGAATCTTTCGCTGTTTAGACTATCTCTCACTCAGAACTGGGCCATTATCTGTGAACATACTCTATTATTAACCGCATTGTGACTTTTTTTCACATAATATGAATGTGCTCTGGTGATCTAAAGTTAATATGTTTATTTTTCATTTGAAACCAGCTCCATTGCCTTTAGATAATATTGTAACTGAAACTAGTCTGACTATTTGAGATAATAACACATAAATAAGACATCTTGATTCAAAAGTTATACTTATTATTTCTGATAGAGATTGCATTTTGCTGTTGACACTAAGGATATAACCACTAATCAAAACTCACCATGGCAGTTTGAAAAGTTCAATTCTGTTTTGCTTTAGACTGAAATTTAATTTTTTCCTGCTCCTATGATGCTGCTTGGCCTGCTGTGTTCATCCAGCTCTACACCTTGTTATCTCAGAGTTTTGCATGACTTCAGATTGACAACAACATGCTCCTTGAAGTGGGATTACAGTCCACGCTGTTGTATGAGAGGTGGGCAATAAACACTGACTTTGCAAGTTATAACCACATCCTGAGAAGGAACATTAAGATAATATTTTGTCTGTCCCTTTTTGGTGATTTTTTTTTGTTTATACATAAAACTAACGATATGTTGCTAACTGTCACCTCCAGAAGTCAATTTCAGCTTTTGATTGTGCATCTTTTACCTACTAACACGACTGCAACCTTGGAGGATTGCAGGTTCAGAGAAGGGTACAGAGCATAGAAATGTTTGAAAGTAAGGAGTAAAAAGTTGAGATTCAGGCATTCATGGATCAGGAGCCAAATATAGTTCACCAAGCACAAAGGTGGCAAGAGAAAAGGCCATGGTGCAATTTAAGAAGGAGATGGCAAAGTTTTGGATTGGATCAGGTTTATGCAGAATGGAAGATGTGAAATCAGTCAGTACAACATTGGAATAATCAGGTTTGAAAATGACAGAGGCTTGGATAAGTTGCTGTTTCAGCAGTAGTTCAGCTGAGGTGAGGGTGTGGTTGGGTGATGTTATGATGGTCTTAGTGCTGAAGTGGACATCTAGTCCAAAGCTATGATGATACCAAGATTACATGTGGTCTGCCTTAGCTTCTTACAGTTACCAAGGAGGAAGCTGGATCTGATGTTTAAGGAATGAGGTTTCTGGTGGGGATGAAAGTAAATGCTTTTGTCTTCCTAGTATTTATTTGGAGAAAAGTTCTGCTAATCCATTGCTGGATGTTGAATATGCACTATAGCAAACCAGAAGCTTGGGGAAAGGCTGAGAAAGGTGATGGCAAAGTAGAGCTGGATGTTGTCTGATTTTTCTTATGATTTTGCAGAGTAGCAGCTGTTATATAAGAAAATGAATATTCTCTGAATAGATCCTAGAAGGATTCCAAAATTAACAATTTTAGAGTAAGGAAAGCAACTGTTGGCGATGATTCTCTGCTGACAACTATACAGGTAAGAATGGAAACAGGTGAATGCAGTTCCACCAAGCTGATTAGCAAAGAGGTATTGTTGGAGGCTGGTGGTCAAAGGCCACAGACAATTTGAAAGGCCAAACATGGACAGTTCACCAGAGAGAAGGCCATTGGTGGCTTTGGTGAGAGCGTTTTGGTGCTGTGGTATTTGCAGAAACTTTATTGGATGGATTCAAGTGTGGTGTTGCAGGAAATCTGAGCCAGGAATTGGAAGGGGATAACGTGTTCAATGAGAGGAAAGGGTGTTTGAAATGGGGTGGGTAGTTTGCAAGAACAGAACAGCCAGAGCTGTGTGATTTGGCAGGAGGAGAGTTGAAGGAGAGAAAGACACAGAAACTGAGAGAGGGAACTGCTAGCAACATCAGGTAACATGCAGATCAGTAAAAAAAGTTAGGTCAGACTGGGGTCAAGGGATCTGGAAGTTTGGTTCAAGAGCAAGGTGAACTAAGCTGGCTAGAGGGCAGACATAATAGGAAAAAGAAAGCAAATGAGAGTCCAAAGGTAGGTCAGAGACGAATCTTCTGGAAGTTGACCAATTGGTGAGGGAAAGGAAGTGAAATGGCAGAGGCAACGGAACATGAACCCTCAATCTTAATTACAAAATATTACAAATGTGATTCAGGATATCAGTAGTTGCAGAAATTCTCGGTTCAATGAGGATTAAGGATGGATTAGTGAAAGGTGAGGGAAGTGTGAAGGCAAAATATTTGGGGATTTGAAAATGAATTGTAAGTGACTTGGCAAAATGTTTCTTTCTTGCCCTGAGGAGCACACAAAGAAGGAGGTAGGGTTGGGAGAGGGATGGAAAGTGAGAGTTGATAGCAATTTAAGAAGGTGATCAGAGATGGTTTTATCTGTGATTGACAGTGAGATTTGAGAGACCATGAGAGAAGACACAATCAAAGGGGAGATAATGTGAGAGCAGAGATAAAGGGAGAGTAGAATGGTAGGTGAACTTAGAAGAGAATGATGAAATGGAGATTGAAATCACAGTGGATTTTATGAGAATTGTTAATGATTATCTTATAAGTCTGGCCCCTGTTTTTGCGTCTTCCACAATGACTTCTCTGTTAACCTTGAATATCATATGAAGGATTTCAATTGGTTCATTTGTTACTTGTTTCTGGTGAAATGACCCCCACCTGTACTGTTTTTCATTCTGATTGGACTCTCACAAACGAAACAGCAATGGACCTTTCAGTCCCTTCAACCCCTGTTCAACCTTTAATACTAGATCATTGTTAATTTGAACCTCTCTACCACTTCTGCAATTTGCTTCACATGCTTATTGAGCAAAAATCTGTTGATTACACCCTATCTACACAGTTTCATTTAGCTCAATAGTCCAAGCCTTATGGGGAGAAAGAGTTCCTAATAAATGCCAAAATGGATAAAAATTCTGGGTTCAACAATGGAGGAAAAGATCAGCTTGATCAGGTGGTGAGAACAAAAATGTACTCTTTCTACTCTTGCAATGCTCTTTCCACCAAGCCATGGGTAGATGAATGTGTTCTCCATCATTTACTGAACATTGCTCAGAATTAGTTTGCCGTAAGAAGAGGGTTTCTCTTCACTCATTATATCCCACCTCACATTAGGAATAAATATATGGAAAGATGTATATTGGTGCTCCATAATGTTGCCAACATGTTAACTGATCGAGACAGGCAATTTTCATAAAAAGCTTCCGGATTTTGTTCATTTTCAATGAAAGCAGTATTTGACTTCCAAAAGCTTGTCTGAAAATGGAGTCTTCCTTCAGTGTACGGTGTGGATGTGCTATTAAGTGCTTTTTCAGAGTTAGGCTGGCTGATGATGTCTGTAACAATTTTTTCCATTAAGTAGTGTCACAGAAATTAAAGCACTGTGGCACTTTACGCACAGCTCATATTGTTGTCCTGTGAGGTGCAGCTGTGTAAAGTGATCACACAGTAAGGTTCTTACAATGCAATAAACCACCTCATTTTAATTCTGCTTTATGTTTGGTACATAGGGCTAAACTGATCTGAGAGCAAGGTAATGGATTTCTTTCATGTAAAGGATTCAGCCAGTGAAATAAAGAAAACCACAGATGTTGACAAGATGTTAGCTGGCAATACAGGAACTATATAGACTCATACAGAATTTACAGCACAGAACTGGTGTTTATCCCCCACATGAGCTATCTGCTGCCTTACTGCTTTTCAACATTTCCTCTCTTGCTTTTTATCCCATCTCCACAGTTAGGTTACCCTTAAATATCTTTGCTGTACAATTGGCATTAACCACTCCATGTGATGGTGTTTGAAGCTTCTGCTGATTTCCAGTTGGATTTATTAGTGACTGTCTTTGATTTCTCATCCCTAATTTTTGGTTGCCCACATCGAAAGTTCTCTACATCCACCCACTGATCTCTTCATAATTTTAAAGACCTCAATCAGATTATTTCTCAGGTTTCTGAGGAGAGAAGAGCAACTGTCTCATTAATCTTCCTGCTGGCTGATGTACTTTCAGACCTTGTATCATTCTTAATTATAAGATTTTCCTCTTGTCATCTGTAAGTAATCTTTTAAAGTTTGATGGCATTGCTGTTAATCTTTGACTTTGAGCATTTTTATGCAAAGGTGACTTTGACAGTCTCTCAAATCGGGACAAGAGCCTGCTCGAAGGTGAGCCCTATATGCAATTAGTTTTCAAAGAACAGGGCACATCTTGAAGAGATATAAAAGTTGCAATCTTAGGTTAGTTATAATTGTAATGGTTTATGCACTGTTATCCATTTCCCCTTCCCGATTGAATTGCAATCACTGTTGTATACAACGTGTTGCAATTTGTTTGTAAACACAGGTCAAAATTTTGTCTATTCTTCCAGAATTGGGTTGAACATCAGGAATATTAAATTGGCATTAGTTTGTCAGATGTTACAGTGTAGGCTGAATGCAGCAATAATGCATTGTGGAAGAAATATTGGATTCCTCAACAATGGCTGTATTGCAGTGCTTCCCAATCTTTTCCCATTATGATACCATTTCTGAAGTTTTGAATTAATGTGAATACATTGTTGTGAGACTGTTTGAAGGACATGCAGAGAGTTTTATGGGTGAGGAGTTAGGCATTTGTGAGGACAAATGTGAGGCGCTGTTGGGACCATTTTCTCTTTAGTGGTTTTTATATACTAATTAACTCTACGGCGTGAATATCTTTCTGACAATCCCTCAGAATACAGTTGTATTCTTTGCGTATGAGTGCACAATAGATTAAACACTTGTGCCACCATGCAGCAGGCAGTTAGAATTCAGGCAGCAGTGTGAAATAGAGGAACTCGTACAAGAGGCATGTTGCCTTCTTTCTACTTGTTTCATTCTTCTCACAGTAGCACAGAATCACAGAAATATTCCACTGCAAAAGGAGATTGCATGGTGATTATCTATGGATAAAATTCGAGACACCAAAATGGAGACTGATTCTCTCAAATCACATACTAACTAGTCAGAATCTGCAGAGCATGCTCGGGAATCGTAACACAACCAAAGTGGCCTATTAGCTATGGGCACTGGACTTTGCAACATCAAAGGTTTGTCCCATGTCCCCAGTTGTGGGGTGTGGAGGGGGTTGTGATTTATGGTTGGAATTCCTGTACTTTCCTCTTTTCAAGCCACTCCTTAAATGCTGTATCTCTCCTTTTTTTAAAATTTCCCTCTGGCTCATTCTCAAAAATGCCATTACTGGCAAGGCTTGTAATTACTACTTTGAGCTTTGCAATGTTAAAAGTTCCATTTAAATGCTAGTTGCTTTGACTGTTTTGAATTAAGTCGGAGAGACTGAAAGAAAACGGCTGTCCAGTGAAATGAATGATTTGAGGGCATCATCTCCTCTGCATTTTCTTCAACCCTCAGTATTCCCCAATTATCTCTGCAGTGTCTTTGCTGGATACCTTATCAGAGAATCCCTACAGTGTGGAAACAGGCCCTTTGGCCCAACAAGTCCACACAGACGCCCAGAGCAACTTTATCTGTGGCAACATTTCTGTAATGACTGCTGTGTACATTATTAGAGGAAAGATGGTCATATCTGAAGGAATTTGATGCATCCAACAGAGTTGAAAGTTCATCCAATCAAGAACATTTTTGCCAATCTTGTTTCAAAACATGTGGATACGCAGCGACATCTAACAATCGAATGATGCCCTGAGTGTACGGACTTTAGAGATATCCTCTAGATCAGTAATAGGTTTGAGTTTCTCACAGACAAGCTGTAGCCTTTTGTTTCCCCCTTCAAAATTTATCAGTACTATGCCTGGCAGTTTTTGAGAACCAGTTTGTTCCGTTTGATATGTTCATACCACAAATCAACCTTTCTGAATCAACAGTAGTACCATTGGTCTCTGTGAGTTGCCTCTTGCACAAACTCTAGAAAGCATTGATATGATTGTGTTCCAGTGCAGATTTATTTTACCTTTTCCATTTGGTGTGTGGTTGGGTCCTTTGCATCTAATTTGCATCCAGCAGCTTGTAAGACAGTTGTGTCCTCAGGATTTGTGGGAAAAAATTAGTATTGCTTGTTCTCTGAAAATAGAAATGTTAGCTTTTCCAGTAGGATATTGGAAGGAAAAAAAAATAAAAACAAATTAAAACATAGAAATGAATGAATGGGTCAGAATGTAGCTCGATTTTGAAATAAGTCAGATCAGCATGTACCATTTTTTCCTGCTGGATTGTTACCCTTCGATTTCCATTATTAAAGCTTTTAAGCTCTCAGGACAAATGATCACAAGATAATTATGAGTTGGGAAAACAGCGCAGCCACTCTTAAAACCCTCCTATTTAATTGTAGCCTCTGATTATTTCAAAAACAATTCCGAGGTATTTGCCTCCTTCATTGTCTGGAGAATTATTCCACCTGCTAATCGCTGTGAAGTAAAACCAGCTAATATCTGTCCAATAAGTCCTGCTGCACAGTTGAAACTTGTTCCTTTGTCCTACTGTGACACTTTAATTATGATAATAATTAACAGTTTGGATTACTTTTTTATTATACCCTTAGCAGTCTTATAGTGCACTGTGGGTGAGAACTGGCCTGGAATTTCACCAGATGATTGATAAGATTAAAAATATATGAAAAATAACAATTAATTACATTGATAAGAGTTAATATATGACAACATAATTAATTTATTGTGTAGTTTACAAAAGGCCACGTGCCCTGGATTTTATGATAACATTTCACCTGTGTTATAACACAGTAACATCAGTAGACCTCTTATTGTTATGAACGCGTGAGGAAACATTGGATTTTGGAACAGATAGCATAAATTACTTTAAGGGTTTAAAGATAGTTCAGAAGTAATCAACCTTCAGTTCTCTTAGTCTTACATAAATATATTTCCAGACCATCATTGGCTTTCCCTGGTAGCTATTGAACAATACAAGCGGTAAGTTTGTATGAGATATGTTTCAGTCCAGTCTGTGCTCAGTATCCCAGAGGGTTCAGTAATAACATTTAAATATGCATTTGTTTTCAAATTACTTTTGTCACTCAGTGGTGGAAACAGTGGAATTTAAATGCCAGTCGGGAACAATAATGTCACCGAGATGAAAATGAATGCAGACAAGGTACGCTCTTAATGATGACTCAAGAATAAACCATTCAGTATCTACAAGATTGTAAGTTGTTTGGTTTGGTTTGCACCCTACTGGTGTCAGCTTTTAAAAAAATTAAATAATTGCAAACGTGCATATTAAATTTATCACCATCAATGCCTCATCAGAATAATTCAACAATTACAGTCTGTGTCAGTCTAACAACTCAAATATTCAAAGCTCTCCAGTTGCTTGCTGACTGTTAAGGGGAACATAGACTTGCCATTATATATGTTGATTGGATAATTCCATGAGAAGGATTAAATGATTTCAAATATTCACATCAGGTTTTAAAGCTGTGTTTTTTCTCTTTCTCTACTGTATCAAGTTAACAACATCTGTTTTCCGAGTGCACTTTTAACTTAGCTGGTGTTGTGAAGTAACAACTATGGAAAATTCATGACATCTTCTGATGAGTTTGAAAGAGCAATGGAACATTTTGAATGAGCTCCTTATGATCAGAAGTCAATCTTTGTCCTTCTGGATACAGGTTGTTCATTTATATAATTCCATCCACTTTCCTTCATTTCTGATTCTGAAATTTGTGTTTTGTCTTTGTTTATAAAAATAAAATCTATTTTAAAACTTTTCACGGAAATGTCTTAGAATCTAATTGAAGTGTGTAAGATGCTAAAGTAGATTGATAAAGTAAATGTAGAGTAAATGTTTCCTGTTGTGAGGCAGTCTAGAACAATGGGTCACAGACTAAGGATAAGGGATAGCAGATTTAAATCAAAGATGGGAAGTAAGTATTTCGCCCAAAGTGATGTGAATGTGTGGAATTCACCACCCCAGAATGTGGTGGCTCATTGAATAAACTCAAGGAAGGTGTAGACACATTTTTAATTAGTTACAAATGATGGGGACCAGGCAGAAAAGTGGAGTTGAGGGTAAGGTTAGATCAGGCTTGAGGGTCTGAACTGCTTACTCCTGCTTCCAGTTCTTATGTTCTCACCATGCACACCGAAATGCTAACACTTTCTGAACATGGATAAAGTCTTCAATCAGCAATTTTCATTTCATGGGCCTTCCTGTCAGTTATGTGTGTTTTACAAAGATACACAAAATGTTATTTTTCAAGTATGATATCAACACAAATCAAATCAAAAAATTATGTTGCAACATATCAAATAAACATATGTTTTCATAGAGTCATACAGCACAGAAACTTTAATACAATAATTAAGTAAAATATGTGTTTCTAAGGAATCTTAACCTCAATTCAGAACAAATAAAAATATTGCAGATTTTGCAAAGCTGAAAAAGAAACACAGAAAATGCTGGAGAAACTCACCAGGCCTAATAGCAGCTATGGAGAGAGAAACAGATTTAATGTTTCAAGTCCGTACTTCATCTGAACTACCCTCAGAACAATATCCGTTAATTTGCACGATTACGCTCCAGAACTTTAATAAACATAACTTTATATTGGTTGTAAACAGAGACAAATATTTAACAGAAGTCCAATTCAATCAATTTTGATTCAGTTTATAATTTCATCATCTTGACTTTAATCAACCAAGTTCTGTACTGTATTTATTATAAGTGTCAGTACACTATCCTAGGCTTTTTTGTAAATTGTATTATGGAAACTAATTATATCTATGCCTGCTTTGTCTTCTCATTTTAGCTTTATCTTTTTGTAATATGTTTGAATATTACTAATGTGTTGCCTAAATTTAATGGTTCAACAATAAAAATATGGTGAACAAAATTCTGAGTGGCAATGGGGTCTGTATTCAACAGTTGGTACCTCTTTAGATATGTAAAGAGATAATTAATTCAGACTTTAGCTCATGTGGCAATACTATAGCTTTAATAGGTGTAATTTTTCTTTTTTTTAATAAGGAAATGATGAGACACAGCTGTCAGTCGGTCTACTAAAAGCCAATAAAGTAAGCAGCTGAAAAGGCCTTGTGTGTTTTCTTCCCTAAAGTCGGAACAATAGAAGCAGACTGAATGGGTACAGACCTGTGTTGTACCAAGCTCCCATAGCCAGAAGTTTTTAGCTTTAAATTTTCAGTAGTTTTCAGAGTTTACTCTTGATGTTTTTCCTCTGCCTTGGTCTGGAGAATTCCCAATGAGACTGTGTCTATTTTTCAGAATTTGCCTTATGTCAAGAGTGTGTTACTATATTGGAACCATTGTTGTTTAGTAGTAACAGATTCTACTTTTCTGTTAAGTTTTCCTTAGGTCATTCAAATTTCTTCTTTCTTTTGTTGTATTTTAACTCTAGTTTTTGAATAAAGTGTGTTTTGCTTCAAGTCTAGTTGGTTGACCAATTGAATTACGTTGACAATTGCCTTTAAAATTAGAAAATGCTAAGGTCTAGACTACCTCAATATATTCTGAGTAGGTTTGATCTGGTCCATAAAACCTAGCACTGCCGTTTTAACTGTTGGGTTTTCCAAGCTGTGTGGAAACTCACCGGCTCAGCACAGCCAGAGCACAGGGGAATGACTGTTCAGTGTGGTTAGGAAGCTTTTAAGCACTGAAACAGCTTAGTTGCTTCCTTATCTAAATGAAAAGATTGAACTATCTTTTCTGAGAATGCGTTTTCACTGTTGTAAAGATGATTTCCAACCACTTGGAAGCTATCTGCACCTCATGGCTCTCAGTTACCAGTGGGAGTAGTTCATGTAGCACTGCCATGGGCCTCTGATGAGGAATGAATAGCAGCGATATCAGTAACACCAGAAACCTTCTCCCCTGACACATGTGAAAAGGGATAGACACAGATGTTTCAGCCAGATGGAGGTGTTAATTCCAGTGCAAGGTATTTAGTCAGCAGATCAGCTTTCTTAATTCAATTGAGCCACAGTTACTCAAAAAGCTGAGAAGTTTGTGGAAGGTTGTTATTGATATCCGTAATCTTTTGGAACAACATGTTCATTCATGTGAAGCAAGTGGCATGGGCATTGTTGGTGATGATTTGTTTGCTCCCTCTCCTTCTAGAGACTCCAGCACTTCTCAATCTGCTGCCCACATAGTCAACCACCAGGTGACCAATCTGCATGTGGAAGGGGGAGAGGAGGAAATTAGAAGTTGGTGACCAATAGCAGTGTTAAATGTGGATACAAAATCCTGTCTAAGGTCATCACCAACTGGGTCAGTTCTGCTGTGGGATCGGTGAATCACCCTGATCAAACCTGTGCTGTACCAAAGAAATCTTTGAGACCCTCGCTTTCGTCAGAGATATGATCACCAAATGCAGGACCGGGGAGATTGATTGGTGTCCATCTATCAGCCTGGACCAGAAGAAGGCCTTTGACAGGATATCACACACCTACATATGGGACATGCCCTTCAAAACGAGTTCTGGGGAGGGGATCTGCAAATGGATCTGACTGCTCTACATCTGAATCTGTTAGTGCAGATTCAATCAATGGGTGGGAATCAGAAAGCTTTCTGATCAGATCTGGAGTTAGGAAGGTTTTCCCTCAGTCTCTTGGCTTGTTGATGTGTTGTAAATTAAAAATTGTACAGGGTGGTACAAAATTAGAAATTGCTGGTAAAGCCGAACAGGTCTGGCAGTATCTGGAACCTTTTGTTGAGTCCATCAGGAGCCTGAGAGGCGTGACTATTCCAGGCAGTAGATGCCTCTGGATCAAAGCCACCCTGTGCAATAAAAACTGAAAGCACTGGGGATGCTGTAATTCAGGAACAAAAAGGAAGTTGCTGGAAGATCAGCAGGTCTGGCAGCAACTATGAAGAAAAAAATCAGGTGATCCTTCCTCAGTTCTGACCCAAAGCTTTAACTCTGATTTTCTTCTTCAAAGATGCTGCCAGACCTGCTGAGGTTCCAGCAACTTTGTTTTTGTTCCACCCTGTACAATTTTAATTTCAAAAATATACTTTATTCACAGAAGCATCTTTATATACATTGCCACTAAAGTAGTTTCCTTCTGTACAGTAGCATCTGGAGAAACAAACAGACATTGGAGTTTGACTCTACCCAACACACAAACCAAAGGCATTTTGCCTTGTTAGAGGCCATAATTACGTGTCATCATTTTCAGCTTGGATCTGTGGTCAATGTGGAGACTCATGAGCATCTGTGACAGGTTCAAATTAGGTTTGGAAGCCAAGGTCAATCTAGGCAAGAGCGAGGCCATGCTCTTCAGGAACTTGTCTCCCTGGTCCTTTATTCCATTCACCATCAGGACAGGTTACATAAAGATGCTTGGAATATGGTTCAAAGGAGCTGTGGCGTGCGCAAAAACCCGAGGGGCCCATCTCCAACGGAAGGCAGAAAACGAGCTTTCGGGAGCACCGCGCCCTCTCTATTGTGGGTCAAAAGCTGATCATCAGATGTGAGGCACTCTCACTGTTGTTGTACATGGTGCATGTCTGGCCCATTCCCTGAACCTGCACCATTAAAGGTACCTGAGCTATCTCCTACGTCATCTGGAAGCCTAAGATGGACGGTGTCTGCAGGGATACTGTGCAAAAAACTCTGGATAAGGGAGGGATGAACATACCCAACACTGCCCTAATCGTGATGGCCACCTTTGTCTGTGATTGTGTCAATCTGTGCACAGACCATCAGTAAGTAAATGCCAAGCATTGCTATGTACTGAGATTCTATCTGTCCCTGATGAAGGAAGGATGAGTCTGTCCTTGTTGCTACAGAAAGCTCCAAGTAGTTGGACCATTCCATATCACCTGAAAAACACCTTTGACCTGAGTCCATCAAGAAATGGTCAGAGTGTAGTGTCCTTGAGACTCTGAGGGAAAAGGAGGGTGGTCCTGCTGGGTGGTTCCCTGAGTAGACTGTCAAAGTAATTTGGCAAAACGCCTCATCACAAGACTTTCCAATAAGTGCCAAGACATCACTTGGCTGGTGATGAGAAGGGCAGCACCTGTGAGATCCTAATGTGTGCCCAAATTTTCTGCACCGCCGCACTCTGCCCATGATGCAGGGTGGGAAGGTTGGTTAGAGACTGTCTCACATCTCCTTCTGCAATGTGCCTTTGCAAAGGAAATCTGGAGAGAGAGTCAGTGGTTTATGTCAAGGTTTGTCCAGAACAGCTACACGACACAGGACCCTACGCTCTATGGTCTCTTCCCTGGAATGCACACCAAGACGAACATCAACTGCACTTGGAGGACCATCAACTTGGTGAAGAATGCTCTTTGGTCTGCCTGAAACTTGTTGGACTTCCAGAACAAGGAGTTGACCTCAACCAGGTGTTGCAGCCTGACACAATCCAAGGTCCAGGACTTCGTGCTGAGGGGCGCACTAAAGCTTGGGGCAGCTGCCACCAAGACACAGTGGGGAAAGACCACTGTCTAAGGTCTTTCTGCCCAAGTTAAATGGGACCTATTTAGTTATTGCACATTCCCACCTGTGTCTCTGTTTGTTTCCTCCCACAGACCAAATATGTGCAAATATGTAGCTGGATTGGCCATGCTAAATTGCCAGTTGTGTGCAGGAATGTGCGAGTTAGATGGATTGGACATGGGAAATGCAGGATGACAGGGATAGAGTTGGGAGTTTGCGTCTGGGGGGATGCTTTTTTGGAGTGTCCGTGTGGACTTGATGTGTCAAGTGTCCTGTGTCAGTACTGCAGAGATTCTATGATTCTGTGAGTCTGTTTAAAACAAAACATTAGCTTTTCCAGTTACTGTGACAGTTGAGCCCATAACAGTTTGAGTTCCAGTACCTGTGCAAACAAGCATGCGCATCGTTTGAGCTGAACACACACAAGTTCAAAAGCTGTGACCTCTTCCTAATTATTAGGTCATCATCATGCTTCATTTATTTTCTCCTTCTAACTTCATTCTAGTTTCAAATCTTCTACTTTCATTTTGGCTAACCCAGCAAAAGTTTAGGTTAATAGCTGCAGTGTGGAGTGCAGTCTGCGTGAAGGAGCAAGGCAGTGGCTCGATGAGTATATCTTGGAATCTGATTCATAGTGAGAATTCAGTACAGAGCAAGTGGGGACAGAGGTGATTTATGTCAGATTTTCTGCATGACGTAAAGTCTCCAGAATGTGAAGTGAACAGGAGAGGATAAAAAAAAGTGGATCAAGAGCCCCATCTGCAGTGAGACCAGTCTGATGTCGCTAACAACATTGTGATGCATGTTTAGGGAATGCAGCTGATTGGTAAGTATTTACAGCTTTTAAAGTAAAAGTTAATGTCTTTGGTTTGTGTTTAGGTCTAAGGGGGTTGATAAGATAGCATACTTAAGGCTGTTTAATAAGATAAATCTGTCGTTACAGAGGGACAGGGTAGCCAAAGTTTCCTGCCTTGACCCTTCATCAGGAAGGATCTCGGCTCAAATATCTCCAATAAGAAAAAGCTCATGGTGTTGAGAATATGGGTGTTAGCGCGTGTAGAGAATTGGTAGCTAATAATGAACACAGTTGGGATAAGTAGCGTATTTTTAGGATAGGAGTCTAAAATTAGTGGAGCGTGATTAGTGGCCCATTTCGTTTTCAGTGCACATTTATGACTTGGAAGAACATACTAGCCCTGGAGCGTGTCCAGCAGAGATTCACACGGATGATCCCTGGAATGGTAGGTTTAACATATGATGAACGGTTAAGGATCCTGGGATTGTACTCATTAGAGTTGAGAAGGTTGAGGGGCGATCTAATAGAAACTTACAAAATAATGTATGGTTTAGAAGGGGTGGACGCTAGGAAGTTGTTTCCGTTTGGCGGGGAGATTAGGACCCGTGGGCACAGCCTTAAAATTAAAGGGGGGAAATTTAAAACTGAAATGAGATGACATTTCTTCAGCCAGAAATTGGTGGGCTTGTGGAATTCATTGCCACAGAGTGCAGTGGAGGCCGGGACATTGGATGCCTTCAAGGCAGAGATCGACAAATTTTTGATCTCGGAAGGAAACAAGGGCTACGGGGAGAGTGCAGGGAAGTGGAGTTGAAATGCCCATCAGCCATGATTTAAATGGCGGAGTGGACTTGATGGGCCGAATGGCCTTACTTCCACTCCTATGTCTTATGGTCTTATGGTCTTATGGATGAGGAAAATGAATATACTATTATCAAGTTTGCAGATGACACAAACATAGGTAGGAAAGCAAGTGTTGAGGATACAAATAGTTTACAGAGGGATTTACACAGGTTAGAATCGTGAATGCAAACAGAATGCAGACCTTTGTGTCAAAGGGAATGGAATACAAAAATAGGGAAGTTATGCTAAAGCTATTTGGAAGATGACACAGATTTGCCAGATCACAAGGTTGCTCTCCCATTCGAGAGAGATGCAACTGGTGGTGGTTTAACCTGAAGGTCACCACACCTCAGGCAAGGAATAAGGTTGAGAAGGGGAATCCTTCCTCATAACCCCAGCTGGTGCAGGAATTGAACACTGTTGGCATCATACTGCATCACAAACCACAGTCTGGCTAAAAACAAACTTTCCAATGCACTCGTCAGACCACACCTAGAATACTGATAACAGTTTTGGTTCTCTTATCCATGGAATGATGTGCTGATATTGGAGGAATTCCAGAGAAAGTTCAGTCAACTGATAGACAGGAGGCTGGAAGAGCACAGCAAGCCAGGCAGCATCCGGAAGAAAGGAGCAGTCCCTTATTTGTTGTACAATATACTGATACTGGAGGAATTCTGAGAAAGTTCAGTCGGCTGATAGACAAACAGGAGGCTGGAAGAACACACAAGCCAAGCAACATGTAGAGGAAAGGAGTGGTCAACATTTTGGATATTACCCTTCTTCAGGACTAGTTCAGTCGGCTGATATTGTCTTTGGAAGGACTCCCTTATGAGAAGAGACTCAACAGGTTGGCATGTCGATTTTCGGTCTTTAAAGAATAAGGCGTGACCTTATTGAAACCTATAAGATTTGAGAGGCCTCGACAGGTACATGCTGAACGATTATTTCCCTTTGTGAGGGAGCCTCGGATCATGGGGGTTAATCTCAGAACAAAGGGTCACCTCAGGAAAGAGATGAGGAGGAATTTCTTCTTTGAGAGGGCAGTCAGTCTGAGGAATCCTTTACTGCAGAGATCTGAAGTGGCTGTGTTGTTTTCTATACTCATGGCTGTGTGAGACAGATTTTTCATCATTAAGGAAACCAAGGTTACATAAAAGGCACAAAAGTGGATGTAGAGATATCAGCCAGGATTTCATTGAGTGGGATAACAGATTGCTTGGCCAAATGGCTGCCTTCTGCTCCTGTTTCTTTTTCAGAAGTCTCTGTGAAGTGAATGGAATTGCACTCATCCAAAATTTAGTTGATTTGTAACTGTTGGACGGATTTTTTAAAATGAACATCCACGTTGAGAATCCCGGACGCTGTGCTGATGTCTTGATTCTGTGCCAGTCACATTCCCAAAGACAGTTGTATTTCCAAATATGGTCCATAGATGGCTCCTAAGAAATTGGGGCTACCCTTAGTTCTGGTCTCCAGCAAGACTGATGTCCAGAATGGTCAAGGTCTGCTGCACTTTTCAGGGAGGACTGAGCTGAAGGAGGAGAGGTGTGAGTATTGCTTTGCATCTTTGGAGCAGGAGGAACATGTCTGATATAGCCATTGACCCTGAAGCCACTCATCTGTCTGGTAGAGATAACTGCAATGGACTACAAATATGTTGTAAATGGCCAACAGCTTAACTTGTAGTTGCAATAAAAAAAGTCTGACGGACCAGTAAGAAAGAGAGCAGCATTATAATCATGATGTAACAATTAATACATGATTAGGGAACTTTTGGAGCATTGCTACTTTTGATCATCTTAAATTGAAAAATGTTGCCTCTGCATTCCGAAGCATTGATATAATAAAAGATGTGTTAAAAAGAAATTTACAGAACTAAAATTATTTTCTTAATAAAATCTTGGAAACAAAATCATTTCACTATTATAAGTACAAAGGTTAAAAGTATATGCTTTTTGAATGTATTCTGAAATACATAAAGATGCAAATTTGCCCCCTATTGTAAGAGAATATGATTTTTTTCCCACTAAATTGCTGCTCATTTGAATCCAAGTGGTTTATTAGATTTAAGTTATTACCACGAATTTGAAGGAAATGCCTCAAGCAAGTCTTAAAGTAAAATGAATCGAGTGGAATATATCCCCATCAAAAACAATTAATCTGATTAATTTTGCAAGGGAAGGTTAAATATGGATATAAATTAGCAAATATACTCAGGAATGTTATAGTTGCTGCACTCAGGAGACTTGTGACTGTTAGCTGGTCAGAATTAAATCCATTGGTTGTAATAATGTTGGTTTGAGATGCAGTAGCTTTTGTTCAGCCATTTGCAAAGATCTGAGAGAAATCTCACAAAGTGATGTATTCTCAGATGCTTTGCCCATGCATTATTTATCTTCCAAATGCTCTTACTTAGTTGGCTGGTATTTAACTTGCCCATTACTTGTCAGGCATTCATGTGGATTCAAAAGCATGAACTGGCTAAAATAGGTCTAACATGTCGTCTACAAAGGAAGTTGCATAAATTGTAAAAAGATAACTCACTCAGACAATGTTGAGATAAACTAGAACTGTGGAACGTGGGGCAAGTATCAGAATATGAACTTTTTTTTTGTTTTGGCCATTCATAATCTACAGGTCAGAAAAAAAGTGATTTGTCCCAAGCAAATATCTTCATTTGGTCATAGATCCATCACCCCATGGCCATTGTCCATTTTCCTGAATAAAACCATTTGAAGTAGGAACAGGAGCAGGCCATTTGGCCCCTGAAGCTTCCTCCACCATTTCAATAGGATAATGGCTGAATAATCATTATTCTCCCTAGAAATCTATTTAGCTGATTCTTGAATTTATTGTATCACCATATTTAGCTGCCTTTTCTTAACAGAATCTTGGAAACAGAATCATTTCACTATTATAAGTGCAAAAATCGTAAGTATATGCTTTTTATTCTATTAATTCCTCTTATCTAGTGCTGAGACAAATAAATTGTTGACTGACTTTTCTACTTACTGCAAAATACAGAAGCCTATTGAAAGTTCTGATATTGTTCTCCTTTAGTTGCGTTGTTTCCTATTTTGGTGTTATTGCCCAGAGCTGCCCAACCAAAACTCGAAGACTAACAGGCTCCAGTGGATGACAGACCCCTGTATCCCAGCTGTGGTGGAGCAGCTGAGGAACTCCATCCAAAAGTTTGGAGGCAGCAGGCTAAGGCGCAGAGGGAATAGTAATTGTTAAGAGGGGCAACTGGACATATAATGGTTGAAGGCAACGTGTGACAGTGAAACAGGCATTGTGATGGGGTGGTGTTCATGACTCTCAGCCACCATTCTGGCTTGGATAGGAGGACAACGTAGTCGGATGCCTGTAACAGTGATGCAATATTCCTGATGCTCAGAGTGTTCAGTGGGGAGATGAATAATTAAAGAAATGGGTTCGTTTGGAATGTGGGCAAGGTCTAAGTTAATGTTCCAAATAAGTGGAGGATGCACTGAGGCTATGGGATGGGTGTTGGGAATCCATGACAGCCATAACATTGTGATGATCAGAAAGCTCCTCAGATGGAAGAGCACCTTTAGCATCCCACAGTGGAGCAGCATCATAGAATCATAGAATCCCCACAGTGCAGAAGCAGGCTTTTCAGCCCATCCAGTCTACACCAACCTTCTGAAAAGCATCCCACACAGATCCTGTAACGCAGCATTTTCCCATGGCCAGCCATGTAGCTTACATGTGGATGTTCACTTAACCTGAGCATCCAGAGGAAACCCAAGCATTCCCTCACAGACAGACACCTGAAGGTGGAATTGAACCAGAGTCCCTGGCGCTGTGAGGTGGTAACGCTTAAAATTGAGCCACTGTGCTGCCGATCCTGCTGCATCAGTCAAAGAAACGCAGGAAGAACATTCTTGGCAACATTGTTCAAAGGAACTGAGTTGCTTGAAGTCATCCTTCACTGATGAATGATTGGATACTGTTGAAATCCACATCTCATGTATACTCATAATTGTAAGTGTATCTCACCCATTCGGCATTTCTATATGGTTCAAGCTGTTTGATAAAAACTGAGGTTGCAAATGAATGGAAGCCTTCACAACATATTGGTATTGTCGGTCTTCCTCTGAGAAAATGAATTACAAACAAGGGATTGAAGATTTGGGCATGTTAAGAGTGCATGCACAATGGTGGCAATTAGTGGATGGCACAACAATGAACTTTCATCCACCTACTACCCTATCCACTCACCCATTTGCTCACGCTACCCAGAAACACATTCATTTTCTCATCCACACATTTATTCATCAACATCAGTCAGTATTTTAAAGCAGTTCTGGAAGAAGGGTCACTGGATCCAAAATGTTAACTCTTATTTATCTCCACATATGCTGCCAGGCCTGCTGAGTTTTTCCAGCAATTTTGTTTTATTTAACATGTTAAAGTACTACTGGATCTCAAAAGATCACAAGCTTGTTTTTTTTTAAAATGGTATTCTCTTGCCTGTAGCTCTTGTGACTTTGATCCAATGAACTCCTTTGAAGTTTTCTGTTGTAAATTTTCCAGCCAATCTAGTAGTTCAAATCAACTCTCAGAATCAATTTTTAAAAACTTTTCAATTTTTTTTGTAAAATCCAATATTCAAAGTTGCTGTTTGCTCAACCCTGGTGGACGTCTATGTTAAAGCAACCAATTAATGTGGAAGTTCCCTCCACTCTTGCTTTTTTGACTGTTTTGAATTTCTAATTCTTTTGGACTACAACTGTCTGTAGTTTCTGTGAGTTAAATCTAAAATCCATAGCGAAGTTTGTGGACCAAAGGCCAGCTAATGCTGTAATATCGTCATAACCTATAAGACCGTAAGGTGCAGGAGCAGAAATAGGCCATTCAGTCCATCAAGTTTGCTCTGCCATTAATGAGATCATGACGGATCTGACATCTCTTAATTTCACCTTCACGCCTTTTCCTTCTGACCTTTGATTCCCTTATTGATTTAAAAATCTATCTCTGCCATGAAAATACTTAAGATAGTCTCAATAGCCCTCTGCAGTAAAGAATTCCACAGATTCACCATTGTCCGAGAGAAGAAATTCCTCCTTATTAATCCTGGATTTCAAGAGAGATCAGGAGTTTAATTGTAAAAAAAGGAAGCATACGTTGGGTACTAAGCATCGAAAACAGGAAAGGCCTGTTCATGAGTGTGGAGAGGAAGTGGGGTACTTAATAAAGAAATTAGGAGAGCAAAGTGGGCCACATACTGTCTTGGCAGATGAGGTGAAGCAAAGCCCATGGGCATTTTATGTTAAAAGCAAAATGATTACCAGGGAAAGAGTGGGGCTGATTAGAGACCATAGGGGCAATCTGTGCATGGAGCCAGAGGACGTGGGTGAGGTCTTAAATAAATATTTCTCTTATGGATTAACAAGGGAGAAAGACATTGGAGCTGGAGATTTCAGTTGGGATGGTGAGTTTCTAGAGCATATTATGATTAATAAGGAGGAGGTATTAAATGTTTTATTGGGCATAAACGTGAGAAAGCTCCCGGGGCCTGATGAGATGTATCTCAGGCTACTACAGGAAGCAAGGGAGGAGATTGTTGGGGTCCTGGTGGATATATATAATAGTTTGCTGGCCATAGACAAATTACCTGATGATTGCAGGACAGCTAATGCGGTTCCTTTGTCCAAAAAGGGCAGCAGACATCGGCCAGGTAATTACAAACCAGTTATTCTGATGTCTGATATTGGGAAAAAAAAGTAACAGCAAAATCAGCATTTGGAAAGGAAGGCATTGATCAGGGACAATCAGCACACATTTGTTGGAAGGAGATCCTGTCTGGCTAATTGAATTGAGTTTTTTTGAAAATGTAACTAAACCTATTGATGAGATTAATGCAGTTGTGTGGTTTACATGGACTTCAGTAAGGCCTTTCAAAGGGTCCTACATGGAAGGCTGGTCCAAATAGTCAGACCCATGGGACCCAAGTTGGCAAACTGGATCTAAATTTTGCTTATAAATAGGATGCAAAGGATCAGGGAGGAGGGTTGATTTTGTGATTTGAAGCCTGTGGCCACTACTAAATCATAGGGATCAGTGCTGGGGCCCTTGCTGTTTATCATGTATTAATGACTTGAATGTGAATGTAGAAAATTAATTAATTGATTTGTAAATGACACAAAAAATTGTCGTATTGTTGATAGTGAGGTAGATTGTTTCAGGCTACAGTCTGAGGTTGGCCTCCTGACAAGTTGGTCAGAGCAATGGTAGATGGAATTTAATTCTGCGAAATGTGACCTGATATATTTTGGGAAAGTAAAGAAGAGAAGGATATACACAATGCATGGTTAAGAAAACTGAGGGGCAAAGGGACTTTGGAGCATAATCCATTGATCCCTAAATGTGTCAGCACAGTAAACAGAGTGGTGAAGAAGGCATGCTGATGCTTACCTATATTAATTAGAGCACAGAATATTGGAACAAAGAAGCCTTGTAACAACTTCGTAAAACTTTGGTTGGGCCACAGATGGAATATTGTGTGCAGTTCTGGTTGCCACTGATGAAATGATGTGATTGCACTGGAGAAGGTGCAAAAGAGATTCACCTGGATGTTGCCTGGGATGAAAAATCTCAGTTGCGAGGAGAAACTGACTGGATTAATTTTCCTTGGAGCAGACGAGGCTGAGGGAGAATCTAATTGAGGTATACAAAATTGAGATCCAGAGAGTGGTAGACTTATGGTATGCACTCTCTCAGAGGGCGTTGGAAGCAGATACCTTCATTACATTTACAAAGCATCTGATTGAGCTGTGAAAATGCCAGGGCATGGTAGGCTATGGACCAAGTACTGGTAAATGGGATTAATATATTTTGTTGTGAGTTGGTTGGCATAGACACGGTGGACTGAAGGGCCTGTTTCCATGCTGTATGACTGGAATGTGTTATTCAGAAATTATGCCCTCTCTTTCCTAGATTCAACAGCAAGGAGGAAACAACTGGTCTGCATCCAATGTGTCAAGTTCCCCTAAGAATCTTGCATGTTGCAATAAGGTTGCCTCTCATACTTCTGTATTTCAGTGATTCCAGACCCAGCCTGCAGAACTTCTCCTCATAGGACAAAACTCCATACCGATTTCAGTTTGGCGAACTTTCTCTGGATCACCTCCAATGCCAGTACATCTTTTCTTAGATAAGGAGCTAAAAACTGTTCATTGTGCTCTAGATGTTGTCTGACTAATACCTCGTATAGTTTTAGCAAAATCTCCATGCTTTTACACTGCATTCCCTTTTAAATAAAGGCCAATATTCTATTTGCCTTACCTCTTACTTGCTTAAATTTGATGCCAACTTTTTGTGATTCATGTATGAGGACTCCCAAATCCCTCTGCTCTATAGCGTTCTAAAGTCTTTATTCATTTAAACAATATCCTGAACTTTATGCTATAATCTCCTACAGACCTTTCAAGCAGATAAAATGTAGCTCAGAAAGACCAACAATTCCACAAACTGTAACAATTTATCAGGCTCCCTTACAATCCAGGTTTCATTATAGAATGTGAGAAACAAATCTGTGATTTTAATGGATAACATATCAGATCTACAGCCTTTCTTGAGCAGGTCGAACAGATTATTTAAATTACAACTTTATTCAAATTAAAACAAAACGTTTGAATAAGAACTATAATCTGGACTGGTGATAACAAAATATTATCCATAACTGTTTGCCCCAGGTGCAGAGTTTAATCTGAGTACAGTACTTTGCCATTTTAGCCTCAGTATATAGAGTGATTGCAATAAAGATTAATTAGAAGAGTCCCTGTTGTGAGAGGATTGTTCTATGTGAACAGGCAGAGAATGTGAGGTCTACCTTCCAAGAAAATTAGAAAATATTGAGATAATTCATTTGAAACATAGGAATTTTCAACAGACTGACTAGTAGATTCTGGAAGGATGTTTTACTTGGAAACTAGGGATCACAACAGAATTGATTTTAGCTTTGACTGAGGAGAGAAATGCCTCCACTCAAAAGGTTGTGAATTATTGCAGTTCTCACTACAGAAAGCTGACACTGTCATTTAATGTATTCAACACTGAACTTGATTGTTTTTAGGTACTTGGGGAATTGAAGGATACAGAGATAATGGGATATGTTGCAGCACCAGATCAGTCAGAATTTTATTGAATGGTGGATCAAATTCAAAAGGCCAAATGGGTTGTAGCTCCTATTTCATACATCCTTACATTCTTGTTCTCCACATTACACTCTTGGGTCCTGTAGACTTAATCAGATAAGATGAGCCTGAATAAAGATAAAGTAGTGTGGATCATGGAAATTTGAAGCAAACACAGAAAATGCTTGAGAAGCTGAGCAGGTCTGGCAGCATCTGTGGAGAGAGAAAAAGAGTTAATGTTTCAAGTCCGGTACAACACTTCTACAAAGATAAATCTGAAGATGAATATATCATCTTTATTGCTCAACTGCTTTGCCATACCAGCTTCTCAAATCTATGTTCTTCCGCACATGTCCAATTCTGACCACTTCACTGTTGGCCACCATTTCAGTTGCCGAGGTCTTTTGGTATGAAGTTTCTGCACAATACTGCTCCTCCTGCTGTCTCGCGCTCCTCCTCTAAAGTGCATTTCAAAACCTATTTATTTAATCAAATTGCTAGTCTTATGTTGTAAAGTTGTCCCTGTAAGCTTCTTAAGTGACTTTATATCTTTAAAGATATTTCAAAATTGGAAGTTTTGTTATATGAACAAAATTAAAAAAGCTCCTTGTTTGGAAAGATGGTACTACAATTTATAAAACAAAACAAATGTCTCTTTTTGTGGGCTGTGCCAAAAGATTTGATGCATAAATGTTAACAATTCAAGTAAGGAAACCTAAATTGAATGTATAAAAGCATTTTCTGTTTTTCAATAATTTTAAACCAATCTCTTCCTTGTACATGGATAAAACAGTTCACTTTTCTTTTACTGTAGGCTTTCTATTTGAGAGACATATTATAGTCCTCATAAAGCAATAAAAAAAACACACAGTAGATGCTTCAAATCCAAAATAAAAGGAGAAAACAGAATACTCACCAGATAAAGCAGCAGTGTTTCAGGTAAATTACCTTTCGTTAGGTCTTAGGTTTTAGGTCTTTTCAAAGGCAGGGGATGAAAGAACAAATGTGAAAGGATGGAAGGAAAGAGATATGGTGCTAACATAAATGATGTCACAAGGAAAGATGGAACAATAATGAGACAAGCAAAGAAACAAAAAAGTGAGCCTAGAACAAAAGTACTTGGTGGCAGCAGAATCAGCACACTGCCATTTCCAAACAATTGTCAGTAATGGCTATGATCAGAAGTTGCTGCATTCTCTGTGTGTTGAGTCCAATTGCCTGTAAAAACTCAAATAGAAAACTGAAGTGCTGTTTTTCAACCTTATGATGAACTTCATTTTGATAATGATTCATGTCTTTGGACAAATTCAGAGATCGAGCTTTGTCTCGGAAAGCCTTTGTCAGCAACTGTCTCAGCCAAGTCACGATCTTTCTATAGGCATTCCTATGGTTTCCAGACAGATTTTAAACTGATTTGAATTCTCTTGTCTGCCTTAAAGCTACGTGTATAAGTATCTATCACAAGCAATTGTCTTTGCTGTCTACATTATTTTACCCACACTGTCTGCCTTTACTCTCTTTTAGTTGAAGGGTGTAGTGTGATTACAACATGACAAACATAATTTGGTTCATATTTAAACGCAGTTATTGTGTCCTTATTTTAATAATTTAGTTATAAATTCCATATAGCTAAGTTTGCCATGAAAACTTGCATGTGATTTTGCCATCTTGCCTCATTGGTATGGGGTGTGGTTGGGTGGTTTGAATTGATGATTTGACACAGCCATTTTTCATCAGAAACATCGGTCAGAAGTATGCATGTACATATATTTTTCTGTGGTGTTCCAGGTGAGTGAAAACCATAGAATAAAAGGAAATAGAGTGAAGCGAATGATTGCATGTGTATGCGATAGAAATCAGTCCTTACTTTAGAGCCAGGCCTTCTGCCTGTTTTTTATCTGTCCCAATGTCTGTAATTCTCTCTGCAAGAGAGCTGGCAATGAAAATGAGGAGGCACCTGAAGCCAGAGAAGTAGTCAGGTGGCCATTATGAGTGAATAGTCCTCTCCAGAAAAGCAGCAGAAGTGGAAGTCAGAGATAATGGGAACTGCAGATGCTGGAAAATCCAAGATAACAAAGTGTGAAGCTGGATGATCACAGCAGGCCAAGCAGCATCTCAGGAGCACAAAAGCTGACATTTCAGGCCTAGACCCTTCATCAGAGGGAGGGTCTAGGCCCGAAACATCAGTTTTTATGCTCCTGAGATGCTGCTTAGCCTGCTGTGTTCATCCAGCCTCACACTTTGTTATTATAGAGGTGGAAATCAGTCTGGTGGGTTGGTACTGGGGACATCCCCATTATCTTTGTGTCAACAATGGAATTAAATTCTGGGCAGGGTGGCCTTCCAGCACTGTCACCAACTGAGACCATTAGTTATCAATAATTGACTACTCAGCAGCTTCTTCATGACGATACCACTAATATCTGTATTCCTGGCAAATGAGAACACTTTTCCCGATCAGTGAAATTGAATAGCCTGCCTTATGGATTGTGGCGGAAGTCTTGATCTGCACTAATCTAGTGATGAATGGATCATGGATTTGGGATATGTGGGTGTGGGGGAGAGGTGGGGAAGGATACTGCCACTTGTGCCCATCTTCCCTAACCCTCTCTCCCCACAATCCCCACACCACAAACTCCACCCTACGTAGAAGGGGTACATCCTGTGCCCACTGCTCGTAGACATGTGGATTAATGTACTGTTCACAGCTGTCACCTCTGATATGATGACTCACTCATAGAGACTGCCAACACTTGATCATCTGGCTGCATCAGGCAGGGGTAACATTGCTGCTCCAAGACGTTACCATTCGAAAACTCATTGGGTGACCATCGAAGTGCCTGATAAGGACCCAATCAAATGAATCTTCCACTGGGTTTTTTTTCTTGACTCACTAGTAAGGACTTTAAATGTCAATTAATAGTGACTTAAAAGCTTCGATTAAGTTCAGCATCCAATCAAAAAAGGAAACCGGGCATCCTGGCTGCTGGGTTTTAGGAAGATGCCTGCAGTTACCATTGCCTGGGGTCAACAGTTGGCCTCAGAAAGCTACTTAACTGCCATGGCCTTGGACCCCCCTCAATACCCTGTTCTCTGACCACCAGCCTGTGAGAAGAAGGCAATGAAACTTACCTTTTCATGCCAAGATGCCCCAAGAAGTAGGCCTTGTCAGGTTGGATTTCAAACTGATCGCCGTGGTGAGCTCTCCACTGGCAGGGGTGTGTGTTTCATTCAGCAACTAACATACTCACCACAAACTTTGCGAATAGCCAGGAAAATTCTACTCCTAGTGTTGCCTGATTTCAGCTACTTTTTTAATGCATCAGTTACATGTTATTTGTGGACTTTTACATTGTAGATGTTCACAGAAAATGCATGAACTGAGTGAGGTGAATGGGCATTGTTTGCACATCCAAGACCTTTGCTGACACAGATATGCTCTAGCATGGAATTTTTGACATGAGCTAGAAAATAAACACACTGACCCTGCAGTACCTGTAACTCTGCGGCTGGATAATGACTGCCAAACACAATTACTGTAAAGCACGTTGATGAATGATGCTTGGCAGCTGTCGCACTTCAAAGGTAAAAAAACTGCAGGAGGCAAAGGAAAGTTGTGATCTGAATGTTGTAATGATAAGCAGGGAGTACAACTAATGTCTGACTGTAATCAGAGGCAAAACATGAGTTTGCCAATGATATGAGTATGTGATCAAGTTATACCACGGACATTGCTGCTGTGAAAATAGCTTGGCATTGCTTGCCAGTGAATGCCAACATTATTTATAACAGATGACTTATTTGTCTGGACACCTTGTAATGCAATAATTCTGAAACAAATGGCCAGATTGATTAAAGATGAAAGCTGACTGGAATACGATCAGCTTCAATGCTTGTGGATTCATGAAGGCTGGTGTTGTTTTCTATTTCTCCCAAATTTGCTCTAGAAATGATCAGATAGGAACATTAAGTTGCAATGTACTGTGTTAGGTGCTATTATGATTTAGCTGAAAGCTTTTGGCAGTTCTGAAGGTATACCTGGTCATTTTAAGAAATATAATGCATTTTACTCACCTTCCCGTACAAAAATGATGTTGAATATTTTACAGTTGGAGCAAAATTTGCAGATATCAATAACTATATGTTGTTTGAAGTGCAAACTTGAACAAAAATGCACAGATTTTGTGAGGATTTAAATGTGAAGCCCTATATAATTGCAAATATTTATAGCAGGAATAATTATAAATTGTCATAATCATAAATAATGAGTATTATGTTATACACTATCATAGTTTTAACATAACTATTTTGCCATAAACTTGCACACAATATGTAAATCCACCTTAAATTGCATATTCATTCAAATAGATTTATGTCTTAACATTCACAGACCAGTCTAACGATGCATCTCATCATCTTGTACACCTCTATCAATTCACCTCTCGTCCTTCTTTGCTCCAATGAACAAAGCCCGAGCTCACTCAACCTGTCCTCATAAGACCTGCCATCCAGTCCAAGCAGCATCCTGGTAAATCTCCTCTGCACTCTCATTAAAGCTTCCTCATCTTTCCAATAATGAGACAACCATAACTAACACAATGTTCTAAGTGTGGTGTAGCGAGGGTTTTATAGAGCTGCAGCATAATCTCGTGGCTCTTAAACTCAATTCCCTTGCCAATGAAAGCCAACACACCATACACCTTCTTTGCAACCTTATCAACGTGGGTAGCAAATTTGAAGGATTTTGGACGTGGACTCCAAGATCCCTTTGTTCCTCCACACTGCCAAGAATCCTGCATATTCTGCAGTATGAATCACTTCATACTTTTCTGGGTTGAATTCCATCTGCTACTTCATTGCCCAGCTCTGAATCCTGTCAGTGTCCCGTTGCAACGTACAACAGTCTTCCACACTACCCACAACTTCACACTAACCTTGTGTCATTGGGAAACTTACTAACCTGCCCTTCCATTTCCTCAGCCACGTCATTTATAAAGATCACAAAGAGCAGAGGCCCCAGAACAGATCCCTGTGGAACACTACTGGTCACTGAGCTCCAGGCTGAATACTTTCCATCTACTAACACCCTCTGGCTTCTATTGGACAGCCAGACTTATATCCAGATAGCCAAATTTCCCTGCATCTCATGCCTCCTTACTTTTTGAATGAGCCAACCATAGGGAACCTTATCAAATGCCTTGCTAAAATCCATTTACACCACATCCATTGCTCTCATCAATGTGTTTTGTCACATTCTCAAAGAATTCAATAACGCTTATGAGGTATGACCGGCCCCACACAAAGCCATGCTGACTATTTCTAATCAAACATTGCTTTTCCAATAATCACAAATACTATCTCTCAGAATCCTCTCCAATAATTTGCCCACCACAGACGTAAGACCGACAAGCCTTTAATTCCCAGGATTATCTCTATTTGCCTTCTCAAACAAGGGAATGACTTTTGCCACTCTCCAATCATCTGGTACTATTCCAGTGGACAGTAAGGATGTAAAGATCATCACCAAAGGCACAGCAATCCCTTCCCTCACTTCCCATATAAACCTTGGGTATAACCTGTCTGGCACAGGGGATTTATCTATCCTCATGTTTTTCAGAATTCTTAGCATATCCTCCTTCCTAACATCAACCTGTTTGAGCATATCTGCCTGTTTCATGCTGCCCTCAGAAACGTTAAGGTCCCTGTCACTGGTGAATTCTGAAGCAAGGTATTCATTAAGGACCTCCCCTACCTCCTCTGACTCCATGCACAAGTTCCCTCCGTTATCACTGATTGGCCTTACCTTCACTCTGGCCATCCTCTTGTTCCTCACATAAGCACAGAGTGCCTTGGGGTTTTCTTTGATCCTACCCGCCAAGGCTTTTTCATACCCCCTTCTTGTTCTCCTAAGTCCATTTGTGAGTTCCTTCCTGGTTACCTTGTACCTCACTTCATGTGTGAGACGTTTGTCATGTTGATCAAGTTTGAATTGGTATTGAATAATTCATTGAAGAACGTAGTAAAAGACTTCTTTTTGCTTGTCAATGTGTGCTTCACTCCAATCCCCGTGCAAACTGTTATTCTGTGTACTGGGTAGTTGCAGTGAGCTTTTAGATCTGTGCTCTGAGAGCGAATACATGACCAAAAACATGAACAGTCACTAAGTCCTACCACATTTCTTCATATCAAAAGATTTGAAGGGGAACAGATAGGGTGACACTGTATCGACGGTTGACAAGTATCAGTGTTGGGGACATTGTCGAGAAATATGGACCTGCCCTTTCAGGTATGAAATTAGGAAACACAACTACACAAAATTGCTTGTACAGTTTTGGAACTTTCTTCTACAAATTGCAGTGGATGCTGGATTCCAGTTCCATGTGTTCAGGTGTCATCATGATTACTGCTCATTATGCAAATGCTCAGTTGCTATTAGAAGAGTTAGTGTAAAACTAATTCATAATTTCAGACAAAATAGAGATTAATATAGAGGTGGCAGCCCGGAGTTACACTTCCAGTGTACTATATATCAACCTTAGTAAAAGGACATTCCTCATTTGTGTGGAAAGGTCTGCTATATCTTGTTACAAATACAGAGAATACAGGAGAATTGCAGCCGGTCTGGCAGGCATCTAGGGAGACTGAAACAGAGTGAAGTTCGGCATGACTGTCCTGCACAACCCAAGGTCCTCCTCAGGGTCCTGCAGTTCAAAAAGGGTCCTCAACATTGCATTCTCAGGAGCAACCAGGGGTGAATAATAGTTGCTGGCCAAGCCAGTGAAGTTCACATCGCATTGATTAATAAAAGAAAATCGGATTAACATAATTTCATAACCTGTCACCCTTTGGTATTTTAGCTAAGCTAAGTGTTTGTATGAAGCTTGAGAAAAATATAATTGCCCTGAGCTCTGCTCTATCTCTATTGTTTGTCTGACAACAAATAAATGCGGTTCTGATGATGTATGGGGAACAGCACCTTGGACAGCAGAAAGAGGCACGTTGCTGTCCAGCAGTTCAGAGAGCTGTATGACATGATGGGAAACAATTTGCATTACTGAGGACCTGCAGGCCAGCCATGGCAAAACCTAATTAGATGAGTGTATAACAGCATAGTCCATTATTTCCACTTGGTTCAGTCTAGTATTTGTGCTGTATCCAAATTGAAAATGACCAGAAAACCTGTTACTTTAAGAATGGTGAAAATGACAATGCCTTTTCTTTTCTCAGTTTGAATGTATTTTCGTGCAATGTGGGTTACAGAATTTCAGTATTTGAATTTCTGATATTTCAGAAATGAAATAGTTTTATTTTATTTGAGGTAACTTTGGTCCTAAGATCCCTCCTGATCATTATCTGAAAGTTAAGGCTATTGTTATGTTTGCAATGGGAGGTGTGGACTGTCTTTCTCCAGTTCCACTATCAGGTTACAATATAAATTTAACCATTTTACTCAATTCCTGATTTGGCCAATTGTGTGTATTCTCAATGTTAGACTTAAGGCCAAAAGATCTAGCAACCAGGTTATTCAAATGAATAGAAAATTATTGATTCATTATGTAACAATTTCTTAAATGAAGATGTAAAACTGGTATACACACACGCACGCACACACACATGCACGAGCACACACATGCACACACAACCATAGCGGCAAAAGAGAACTTTTGAAAAAAGTCTTAGTTCTTTGAGGCAAAGTGACTTAAGATTTGAGAAGTCTGTGAGTCTGACATTCTGACATGTGTAAACAGGTGTGACCAAACATATGCAATAGTTTCTAGATTCTTGGTGACTGTTGCTTGCTCAGATAACACAGTGTAGAGAAGTCTTCTATTTGCACTTCAAGAGAACAATCACAATTCACACAAGAGGTTTTTCCAGAAACAGGAAAGTGGAATGGGAGCTTCTTCCCTTCAGCAAGCTGGTCAACAATGCCTTCAAACAAATATCCAAAGAATACATTACAAAGTACCAGGCAAGGGAGTCACTGATAAACAAGTGATTATCGTAAGACCTATGATTACAAAGATTGTCTTTTGAAAGAAAAATGTTTCACTGTCCTTCTTATTAACTTCTCAAAAAAATTCCAGGTATCTAAAATCTTCCAAGCTCAAGTCAAATATGAACCCATCATGACATAATATATCAAGGCATTCAGCAGATCTTCAAATTTTGGAGTGATTTAGTCAGGTAGAAAACTGATGACAGTATAGGCTGTCAGTCACAGAGACATGTGAACTCTTCAACATTTAGAAGACAGTCTTTTGTGAAATTTTTCATAAATTGTCAAAATGTAGAATGTTGCAATTCTTATATAGCCAAAGATCTGTGCACTGTTTGTCAAAGTAATATAGCATCATAGAGTTATAAAGCATAGAAACAGGCTCTTTGAACACCATGTCTATGCTGACACAAAACACCAACTGCACTAATCCCATTTACAGACACTTGGTCCATAGCTCTGACATTTTAAGTACTCATGCAGATGTTTCGTAAATGTTGCCTGCCTCCACCACCCTCTCAGGCAGCATGTTCCATATATTTACCACACTCTGGTTTAACAAAATCTCAGATCTCCTCTGAGCCACTTCCTCCTTGCCTTAAACTTATGCCCTCTGATCTCAGATATTGTAGTGTCATGGGGAAGAGATTCCCAAATATAAGAACATAGTGTTGGCCCAGTGGAGTTTAGAACTGATAAATAAAGCAGAAAAATAATGTAAATATGAGCATATTTGAAACAATGTGTGAAATAATCTGTCAGCAAGTAAACATATACTTAAGCAAATGAATGACTTCATCCCTATAATTGGGTAGTGGGGGCAAGAATTAAGAACACTGATAGAGGAAAAGGTTTGAAATAAATTTAATGCTTGCTTTATTTCTATATATGTTTAAAAAAGTTGCATGGTAGGGCACAGAATGAGAGATGTGATTTGAAGTTCTACGGTACACTCTTGGTAAATTCAAGCATGATTTTAAAATGGTCAGCAAATAGTCAGATTGGACTAAATTCTGGATCGGGGTCTTGTGATTTATTTTGCATGTTGTATATTCTGTTGGATTGCAATCTGTGGAAAATTTTATATTTTTAATCTTCTGATTATGCTGTGAAGGAAGTGGGGGATATGTTTGAAATCTAGTAACGTTTAAGTATATATGATCCACAAAGGACTACAAATGTTGCAACTTGGGCTATCGGCATTTTGGGTGAATATTTCCCTGTTCAACAATAAACATGAATATTCAGATGCTGGTAATTTCAAACTCTTGGTTCCTATCCTTTAGAATATGTTTTCAGAACTTTACAATAACAAAATACCAAAATAAAACTAATTTAAACAAAATTCCACAGCATCACATCTCCAATCGTTTGAAATTGAATTCTGTAAACAATTGATTATATTATTTGTTCAATGATGAAGAACAATGAATGGCGAGCATTAATGATCCACAATGATCTCTGTGACAAGCAATGTGAATATGGGTCAGTGTAATTAAAAGTTTAAGCCAGGGCTACAAATTATGCACATCATTGAATGATAAGTTTTGGACAAAATAATCAACTGACTCACATTCTGAAGTTATATAATAGAGGTAAAAACATAATTAACTCAAACACAAGTTTAAAGAACTGATTATTTTATGCCCTTGTCTCTGTTCATAAAAACTTTGCTTTGATTCCAAGCTATAATTGGTTAATTGATCCCACTCAAATGAATACTGGATAATTAAATATACTGTTAAAGATATAAAAACAAAAAAGTATTGCAAGGACTAAATTTTCTTTACTCTTAATTTTATGTAGTAAATTATAGACTTTAGTGGTTTTCAACTTTAAAAGTATATTTGATTGTTGAAATTTTTGGTCAGCTCACATAGTTTGAACAGCATCACCAGTTTGTTGAATGAAACAAATTGTTTGATCTGTGGTAATAGATACATATTTGCACTTTATTTTAAATTACTAATGAGTAGTTTTTCTCCCTTTGCTTCTGAAGCCAGTTACCAATAACACACTCTCCCTGGCATTTAACCTGATGCAATCAAATACTCATGGGAGAAGTCTAATTTTGTGCCTTGACACAATTTTGTGTCTTATAAAGGCGGCAAGGTGGCTCAGTGGTTAGCACTGTAGCCTCACAGCGCCAGGGACCTGGGTTCGATTCCACCCTTGGGTGACTGGCTATGTGAAGTTTGCACATTCTCCCCATGTCTGTGTGGGTTTCCTCCGGGTGCTCCGGTTTCCTCCCACAGCCCAAAGATGTGCAGGCTCGATGGATCGGCCATGCTAAATTGCCCGTAGTGTTCAGGGGTGTATGGGTTATAGGGGAATGGGTCTGGATGGGATGTTTCAAGTGGCAGTGTGGACTTGTTGGGCCTAAGGGCCTGTTTCCACACTGTAGGGAATCTAATCTAAATGACCTCATGACTCAACATGTGACTGTTTGGGGCATTTAAACACTTCAGTACAGCATTAGAATAGTGCAATGTCAAGCTTAAATTGTATTAGTTAAGTAATCAAATCAAAGTATATTAAGTTGTTACCAGCCAACTGTGAAAGTATGTTGTTGCTCATAGTTTCCATTCAATTTCTGACTATAAATTATCCCTTTATTCACTGGATTGATTTAGAAACGAGGGGCTTGTCTTATGAAGAGAGATTGAGCAGTTTAGGCCTGTACTCTCTGGAGTTTAGAAGAAGAAGAGATCTAATTGAAGCATATAAGATGCCAAAGGGATTGACAAAGCATAAGTGGAAAGTATGTTTCCTCATTTGGGGCAATCAATGAATGGTCGTAGATTTAAGATAAGGGCTAGCAGATTTAAAAGAGGAGGAGAAATTACTTCTCTCAAAGGGTTACGAATCAGTGCAATTCACTAATCATCATCATAGACTCAAAGAACCCCCTACAGTGCTCAAGCAGGCCATTTGGCCCCATTCAGTCCACAGTGACCCTCTGAAGGACGTCTCACCCAGACTCACCCCCTACCATCCAATCCCTGTAACCCTGCAGTCCCCATGGCTAACCCACAGAGCCTGCAGATGCCTGGACACAATGGACAATTTAGCGTGGCCAATCCACCTAACCTGCCCATCTTTGGACTGTGGAAGAAAACCGAAAGAAAACACACACACACACACACACACACACACACACACACACACACACACACACACTCTTTAATAAGTAATGGGTTGAAGAATTATGGAGCAGCAGAAAAGTGGAGTTATGGCTAAGATGAGCTCAATTATGATTGCATCAAAAGGGAAAGTAGGATTGTGGGCTGAATTGTGAGCTCCTGCTCTTATTTCTTACATCCTTATGTTCTTTTCCCTCTTCAAACCCTATTAGAGATCATCTTATCCTCGGTATTCATGTGTATTTCTACAGTAAGAGTATTGTCTCTCAGTACTTTTGTGTTCACTACTGTTGCAGCCTCACTGTTATCTTTCTCTCTCTCTTTATCTCTCTCTCTCTCTCTCTCCTTTCCCTCCAAGTTGTGCTAATGTCAGTAATTCCTATGACTTTTCTTATTCAGTCACGGTTTTTCAAAGGTTTTGTAACAACTTTTGATGCTTATTTTTCTAACGTTTTCCAGTCTGCATTTGGTGATTCTGCATTGAGACACACTGGAGCAATTAATGTCGAGACTTGTGAAAGCTTAGCTATTAAAGCGAGGTTAAAGACTTTCATCTACCACATTTATTTGCCAGTTGGAAAACGACACTGTTTTGTTCACATATATTTTCTTTATTTTCTTGACAAACCTTAATGCAGCAAAGGTGATAAAAAAAGTGTTCAGCTTCCAAATGATTATGTGAATAATTACTAATGTTGGTGTTAAAATGCCTGGTATGTAATTTAGTTGAAATAACTCTGAGTTGGTTCTTATACCTGTGACCAACGCATCTTGCCCCAAATCCTCCTCTGGGATGGTTTCTCTCAAGTGGGAGGGGGATGGTGTGGCAACATTCGTGAAATTTGTAACATTGGCTCTTTAGCTTTTTAGATCAAGGAGTTTATGGTAAAGATTGCAGGAAAGTGGCAGTTGCGTTCAGATATGAGCAGCAATCCTAATACCAGATGGGAAAATGTTTCAAGGTGTTCTGCAGGATATTATTAATAAACATTTAATGAGCACATGCGTTCTAGGAGCAGGATATTATTAAGGAACGTTTAGTGAACACGTGCATTCTAGGGAGAAGACTATTTTCAAAAGTCATTGGGTCATGACTTACTCACTACTGCATATCTTAAAAGGAGTGCTTAATGAGTCAATGAAGTTAATCCATTAAACATCATCCGTGCAGATTTTCAACAGCTGTTTGATAAAGGTCACTGTGGGACTGATGTGGAGGAAACCAAGAATGAAATTAACGAGAGAAGACAAAAAATGGTTTTAAATGGAAAATGCTCTGTTAACAAAAAAGTTACTAGCAAAGTTTCATCTGTAGCTATTCTGTGACACCTATCCACAATAATATTTGTGAACAAAGGTGGAGGCAGAAAATCATGTGGAAATGTTCAAGGATCTCATCACATCAACACAGGCAATGTTGGAGGAACTCTACAGTGTCTGGCAGCGTTTGTGGAAAGAGAAGGAGAACTAATATTTTGAGTTCAGTAGAACTCTTTTCATTACTTCTTTTCACTTAAAAGTGAGGATTAATTAAGTTGAATTAATGCTCGAAGAATCATTGAGGTATTGGTTGCATGTCAATACAAGTTATATTGGCACACTTAATAATGAAGTCAATTGAACTGGTGAGAGTATCACATGATCTCTAAAACAGTTGTAAGCCAATGTTTGGAAAGGGTGGCTAAGGTATTTTAGGTTTACCAGAATCCAATGAAAAAACAGTGCCCATGCAACAAGTTTATTTTAGTTGAGAAGATTGAGGGAAGACAAAACATACCTGCAAAATAATGTAAGATGCAGCTGTGGTAAACATAAACCATCTTTACTGGATAAGGAAAGAGAACTGGACAGCACAGCTCTGACAGGCTCAAGCCTGCTTTCAATGGATGGGTGTAAAAAATCTTCCTGCATATAACTGATTAAATGGCTTAATAGGAAGATCAGTTGGAGTGTTCATAAAGGTTCAAGGTCAACATCTGTTGAGACACGGGACTGAAAGTTGTGAAAATATTCAACAATATGTCTTGATTGAGGTTGGGGCAGAAATTTAAGTTTTCTAAAATCTGTATTGAGCAGGTCAGTTGAGATGGAATGGTATGATAAGCTAATCTTGTAGTGAAAGCATCTGGAGAGGATTTAGTGCATTGAATGATCTTTCCTCACTGTAGACTTTCTATATAGTTGAGTTATGGACCTTAATCGGGAGCCTAAAGCCAAGATTATGATATACCATGATGGCTGAAAAGATTAGAAGTAAACGTTGACTACACTACTGTTTTGAATCTTCTGTGAGGAGCCTTATTATTGAATAGCCAAGCAGCAATTTCCCTCAGTAAACTTCATCCCTTGTAATCTGTAAATGTTACTATTTTCCGCTGTTTGGTTTGCACAGAGAATAGAAGTGGATGTTAAGAAGCACCTAATTTTTTGAAAATTGAATGTTAGAACCTAAGTAGCATTCAAGATGCATTGAATTCTGTCTAAATAATAAAATGCGGCAAATTAATTCATTGTCTGTAAAGTATTTGAGATGCCTCTGACAGATTTGTTTAAGCATTATATGAATGCATACCTTTCACTTTAGCCATTTGATACAGATTTAAAAATTCAGTGGGCTGAAATAAGTGACATTTATTCATGAGGCATAAGATAGATATGTTGCAGCAAATCAGACTAATACCACAAAGAAGCCAGTGAACTTTTAAATGTGTTTTTAAGAGCTCTTCACACCCATTCTAATTTTAACCAAATTTCTTGCTTAATTGTAGGGACAATGATGGCAATCTATTCTTTCCTTGCCTTCAACAAAAGAATACAACCTCTTGTTGATATCTTTCAATTATAGTCAAATAGTCATAAAGCACAGAAACAGACCCTTCATCCAACCAGTCCATGTCGAACATAATCTCAAACTCAACTAATCCCACCTGACTGTTCCTGGCCCATATCTCTCCAAACCTTTCCTATTCATGTACTTATTCAAATGTTTTTCAAACATTATTGTATCTGCATCTACTACTTCCTCTGGAAGTTCGCCCACACACGTAGCACCTTCTGTGTAAAGAATTTGCCCCTTGCGTCTTTTTTAAATTCTTTCTCCTCTCCCCTAAAAAATGTCCCCCCTCATCTTAAAGTCCTCATCCTAGGAAAAAAGCAACTACCATTAACCCTATCTATATCTCTCATCATTTAATAAACTTCTATGAGGTTGCACCTCAACTTCCTATAGTCCATGGAAAAAAAAATCCAGCCAACCCAGGCTTTCATGATCATTCAAACTTTTCAGACTTGGCAACATCCTGATAAATCACTTCTGAGCCCACTCCAGCTTAATAATATCCTTCCTATAATTGGGTGACCAGAACTGAACACAGTATTCTATGAGAGGCTTCAAGTCCATCACTCAGTTTGGACGGTGCAACTAACAATTGCTCAGGTCAAAAATTAAGGTTCAGAGATGCAGTGAAAACTCAGGAGACGCTACAGGACCAGTTGTTCTCTGCACTATTCCCAAACAGTGCTTGGGAAAAAAAAAATCAATGAGAAGGAAAGGCCATTAATCCTTTGATCCTGAATAATCCAACAGTGACTTTGGAGATAACAAGAACTGCAGATGCTGGAGTCAGAGGCAATAAAGTGTGGAGCTGGAGGAACACAGCAGGTCAGGCAGCAATTGTACCTCCATGTTTAAAGAAACAAAATTGAAACATAATAAAATTGGTTTATAGCATTGGTAATTTTGTGGTTATGTACGCAAAATATTTGAATGGGATTTTTTTAATTTAGCCTTTTCTTTCTGTTACCCCCAATTGCATAATAATCTGGGTGCCAGTGATAGACAACCATAGAAAAGTTATAGCACAGAAGGAGGCCATGTAGCTTGTTGTCCCTTTATTGGTTGAAAAGGAGAAACACACTATCTGATCAATCTAATCTCACCTTCCATAACACCATAAGAAATAGGAGCAGAATTGGTCCATTTCACCCATTTTGCTCTATCATTCATGTTTCTCAATCCCATTCTCTTGCAATCTCCCCATAATCTCTGATTCACTTCACAATCAAGAACCTATCTATCTCTGTCTTAAATGCACTCAATGTTTTGGCCTCCATAGCTTGATATGGAAATGAGTTCCACAGATTAACTACCCTCTGACAGAAGAAATTTCTCCTCATCTCAGCTCTGAAGGGACATCGTTTCGACTGAGGCTGTGCCCTCAGGTCCCAGTTTTTCCAACCAGTGGAAACATCTTCTTCACTTCCTCTGTATCCAGGCCTTCCTGTATTTTGTAATTTTCAGTCAGATCCCCTAAACGCACCCCTCCCAATCCTTCTAAGCTCCTTCAAGCACAGACCCAGAGTTCTCAACCACTCCTCATATGACAAACCCTTCATCCCCGGACTCATTCTTGTTGACATCTTCTAGATCCCTTCCGATGCTAGCACATGCTTCCTTCGATACAGGGGCCAAAACTGTTGACAATATTCCAATGCAGTCTGACCAGAACCTTATACACTCTCAGCAGTACCTCTCTGCTGTTCTATTATAACCATCTTGACATGAACACTAATATTGTATTTGCCTTCCTAACTGCCAACTGAGCCTGCATATTAACATTAAGAGGATCCTGAACTAGGACTCCTAAGTTCCCTTGTGTTTCAAATTTTCAAAGCCTTTCACCATTTAGAAAATAGTGTCTGTCTGTATTTTTACGATCAAGATGCCCAACCTCACACATTTCCATGTAGTATTCTATCAGCCATTTCTTTTCCTACATACCTAACATGCCCAAATCTTTCTGTAGCCTCCTTGCTTCCTTAACACTACCTGTCCCTCCATTTATCTTTGTGCCCTCTGCAAACTTAGCAATTAAGTCCTCAGTCCCTTCATTCAGATTGTCAATGTATACCATGAATAGTTGTGGTTCCATGCAACACTCCACTAGTCAGTGGATGCCATCTTAAAAAAGACCACTTTATCTCTACTCTCTGCCTCTTGTCAGACATTCAGCCCTCTACCCATGCCAGTACCTTGCTTCTAACATCTTGGGTTCCTATAATACAGCCACCTGTGTGGCTAATGTGGCTAAAAGCCTCCAACCAGCAGGCTTTTTGGATTTTTTATCTATGCATTTTTAAAAACATGTTTTGACCAAATGAAGCTGAAACACTTTCAATTGGATGATTGTGAACACCTCTGAAAATTCATTCACAGGTGTATAACTTCCATTCCAAACCATTCATTATTCAAGACACCAGCCAACTGTGAGTTTTCTTGTGAAATGCGGTTGTACAATAATTAGCATTTCAATCAATTTCTTTATTTTGTGTATTCACAAAGGTTGCCATTAGGAATATTTTACATGTTTTATGTGGTCTGTGGTTACATTATTCTTGCTGAGTTGTCTGTTAAGCTTCATTGCTGTAGATTTGCTTTCTGAAGATGTCTCTGCCAAAAATTGTACGAGTAATTAAATCCATTCATTTGTTTTTATCGGCATGTTGTACAATCACATATGTTCAGGGTGATACTTATTTCCATGCACACTTGAGGAAAATTACACTAAGAAAAATATAATTATAATGCAAATATGTAAGTTTCAATGACCTATAATTTCTAAGCTTGGAAAATGTTTGTTTGTTTTTTTTTGACCAGGTTTAGTTCTTACTGGGGGATTTTTTTTTAGTGAAGGAGCAAATAGAGGAAGAGGAACAGTACCCACACCACCCAGGACTCTGAGGAGTCAGTTTATTAGAACAGTGCCAAAGGACACTTTACTGAAAATGGGACCATGGTCCATGCTGAAAAGTTAGACAAAGCTCTTATACATTTAACTTCTCTTTTTAGTTCCTTCATCACTGCTTGAATTCCATGTTAAAGAACTTCCCTTGTGTGTTTTTGAAAGGTATAGAGTAAAGCAGACTTTTATTCAACTTTTTTTTCTTTATTTGTTCATGGCATCTGGGCATCACAGGCTAGGCCAGCATTTATTACCCATACCTAATTGCCCAGACGGCAGTTAAGAGTCAATCACATTGTGGTGGATCTGGAGTCACATGTGGCCACACCGGGTAAGGATGGCAGTTTCCTTCCCTGAAGGACATGAATGAACCAGATGGGTTTTGCAACCATCGATTCGTGGTCGTCATTAGATCCTTAATTTGAGATATTTATTGATTTCAAATTCCACCAACTGCTGTGATGTGATTCAAACCCAGGTCCCCATTGTCTGGGTCTCTGGATTAACTGTACAGCGATAATACCACTAGGCCATAACCTCCCCCGTTGTTACTGAGACCTTGGATACAGGTCATGGTGATTCCATGGCTGCAGTGTGTGTAATCTTTGCCACTTTTCTCCATGTTTGGTGCATGACCTGTCTGTAGCCTTTGTGACTTTCTTTCACTTCTGGGTAACCGGACTTTGTTTCTTGTACCTCTCTGCTCTTCTATTCTGGCCATCTCGAAATGAATGCTAACATTGCATTAACCTTCCTAATTGCCAACTGAATCTGCATGTTAACATTGAGGATCCCCTTGTGTTTCAAATTTTCAAACTCTTTCACATTTAGAAAATAGCTTCTGTCTGTATTTTCCCTATCAAAATGCAATAGCACCTGCAGGGAAGCATTTGAGAAACTGGGAATTTGCCTTAATCCCTCCCCTTTTTTGTCATGATAAAGAAGGAAGATCAGTTTTCAATTTCCCTCTAAAACATGCATTCCCCCTTTGCAGATCTCTGAGACTTCACTGGCGTTCAGTTACAAATCAGTTCGGCAAAATATCCATTACCTTTGAAACAACACTGCCTCAGGCCTAAAATCTTGACAATGAATGCATTTCAAACATGTTCTGTCCATGGAAAACTATCCAGGAAGGAAAATTGGCAGTCAAGAGTTGGTAGGCTGTTATAACTTTGAGGTTGTTGACTTGCTCGCCGAGCTGGCTTGTTCTTGTTCAGATGTTTCATCTCCATGCTTGCTGACATCATCAGTGGATCCTCCGATGAAGCAATGTTATTCTACTCCACTTGGAATTTACACTGTTTGATCTGTTATAGTGATGGGTATCATTTCTGGTTTTGATCTGCATACGGGGTCCATTTCTATATGTTTGTTGATTTCATTATGGGCGGAGAACCTTGCCTCTAGGAATTCCCGTGTATGTCTACGTTTGGCTTGGGCTACCTTGCCCCAATTAAACTGATGGCCTTCATTGTCCGAGTGTACCGGTTTTAAGGAGAGTTCATCATGCCGTTTTGCTGCTAGCTGATGTTATGCACTCTGATGGTTAGTTTCCTTCCTGTCTGTCTGATGTAATGTTTGTGGCAGTTGTTGCAGTTGGTATTTTGTAAACCATGTTGGTTCTGCATGTTGTGGGAATGGGGTCTTTAATGCTTGTAAGTGTTTGCCATAGAGTGGCAGTGGGCTTGTGGGCCACCATGATTCCTGATGGTCTTAGGAGTCTTGATGTCAGGTCCGATATGTTGTTGATGTAGGGCAGTGTGGCCAGTGTGTTAAGGGTGTACTGTGTCCTCCTGTTATTGCCTGTTTAGTAGGCATCTATGGATGAAGTTGCGGGGATATCCGTTCATAGCAAGGATTTTGTGCAGTGGCTCTTCCTCTCTCCTGCATAGTTCCAGCCTGCTGCAGTGTGTCCTGGCCTGTTTGAATAGTGTCCTAATGCAGTTTTGTTTGTGGACTTTGGGGTGGTTGTTGTCAAAGCTGAGGATTTGACCATTGGTGCACTGTTCGACATCCCACTAGCTAAAGAAACAATGACTGCATTACTAAAGGAAGCAGCAGTGCAGACCAGCAGCTCAACCAGCAATGACAATGTACTTAAACTATGAGACCTCTGCTTCAGCACACACTTTATCTTAAATGGTCAAGTATACAGTCAGATCAATAGTACACCAATGGGGTCATCCATCTCTGAATGAAAATTACAAAATACTGAAAGGCCTGGATAAAGTGAAAGTGGAGAAGATGTTTCCACTGGTGAAAGAGACACAGCCTCAGTAGGAATGATAACCCTTCAGAAATGAAATGAGGAGAAATTTCCTCTGTCAGAGGGTAGTTAATCCTTGGTTCTCCACCAATAATACAATCAACAAACATATTGAATTGGACCCCATATCAAACCAATACAGATCAAAACTGGAAATGACACTACTCATCATAATGGACCAGGTAGTATAAATTCCAAGCGGAGTAGAATAATATCGCTGCATCGGAGGCTCCACTGATGATGTCACCTGAACATGGTGACAAAACGTCTGAAGGAGAAAAGCCAGTTCGGCGAGCAAGTCAACAACATCAACTGCAGACCAAGCTACAGAACTTTGCCAAAACTTTTGTTACAACTTTGTCACTTGGCGTACATGGTAGCCGTGATAAAGTTGCTCTTTCCCTTTGATGTATATCTGTATATCTGTTAGTAATTTATAAAGGCCTCATTATTCATGACCATCTTTCACTGTTAATTACAATAAAACTTTTTCTGACCTAGCTGATAGGTTTCATGCCCTAAAATATTTGGCTATATTTTATGTGTGTAGTCTCGTCAATCTGCATTGATGTGATTAATTCCATTTTCCAGATGACAAAAGGATAAAGGTATTTACTCCTTTATACTTTTGTGCCATAGTATTTTATGAGATATGTGATAATGACATTGGTGTCAAAGGGAAATAAAAATTTTAGTGAATTTCTCAAATGCACTGATACTTAATGCACAGGATACAAGCTATTGCCTTCGCCTGTAAATTTTATATTAAAGGAAATCCATCAAGCCATTGTGCAGAAGTTATTTAAATTAACCCTTGTAATGAATTATTATTTTCTTCTGCGTTGCTTATGGGATTCAGTCAGTGACCAAAATCACAACTTTTATCATACAGATTGATGTGCTTCTGAACAACTCTGTCTTCAAATTCTTGATCTTTTCAACTGTGTATTATATATGATTGCATTACACAGGACATTTAGTAGAGAGACGGTCCATTTGATCCATCAGGTCCGTGCCAACATGCATGCTCCTCTTGACTCTCCTTCTGTCTTTCGTTATCTAACTCTGTCAGCATAATATTCCATTACTTTCTTCCTCACATGCTACCTGTAGAAAATCACGGTGTTTGCAATTGCTATACTTTCATTCAGCAGTTGTCTAATTTCACTGACAGGCGTATTTATAAAGTAACACATGAATGATGTATGGGCCGTTATTATATCTGCAAGTAATTCTTATCCACTTTCCAAATGGATATTATCTATATTGATCTATTCAGTGATGTTATGACAACTTTAGAGCAGATGGGACTGGCTCAGAGGCAGAAACATCACCACTTCCTACAGGTCCCTCTACAACTGTACTTTTATTTTGGTGACTGATTGTTGTCAATGTAGTTTGACATTTGTTGTAATGCTGCGAAGGCAAGTTTTAATTTTTTTTTAAACAATGGCCCTTTAATCAGGTGCTAATTGGCCAGGTGAGAGCTTCAAATAGGCCATTGGCAGGAAACCCACCCAATGTGTCTCTCCCTGGTCTCTGAGCACGCACCAATGAAGGAATGATACCCTAAGTTCCAGTACCCCTGCCTCTTTGCTGCCTAGTTCATAAGATTCAGCTGCTGGAATTTATAACCTTTGGTAGCTGACCATCTGACAGTGGAAACAGTTTCTTGTTATTTAATCTTTCGGAATGATTCATGATTTCAAACCCTTCTGTAAAGCATGCTCTTAACTTTGTTAATTGTTTTTCATGCTATTTTTATTTATTTTTAATCTAAATCCCTTGCCTATTCTATCATTAAATAGTTATGTCCCTGATCCCCCTCGAGGAATTACTGTAAGAATCATTGTTTGACATTAGACATTAAGAGGAATGCAATTAATGGCAGATGAATGTGGTGAAGCTGGACTCATGCTACTCATCACTTGGCCTCTTCATTCGAGTTTGTCAGTGGAATGGATTTTGTACCTCCACGCTTCACTATCAAATTGTTGTTCATTTTGCTAATTTTGATTGAGTTTGTGTAATTTTATATTTTGTAATTATATTTATTGCAGTATGGCTGTTGGCTCAGTTTTCTGAGTTGCAGGCTGGTAATTAAACGTAAAGATCTTACAAATGCCTTTGTGTTTCATGTACAGAAGGACATCTGCACCTATTGATGTAACATAATTACCAATAGGCACACGCAAAATGTGAAACGGGTACATTTTTCCCTGACCGTAATATTTGGATTACTCTCTCTGTTGGACTACAAACGAGTTCACAATTATGTGCCATATGTTGGAGTTGAAAATGAATGTAAATTGAGATCCTGCCAGTTCAGATGGTCAGTCTGTTGTATGCCATTGTCACAGTTGTACCTGGATTAAAAAGGACATAAGAAAAGTATTAATAAATTCTTTTTAAAAGAATATTTGGTACAAAAGCAGAACATATTTATGATTATAATTAATCAGTAACTGGCTTTGAATGTCTTTGTTGTAACAGTTGTAGCAAAATAGCATGATCAAATACAGGTTTACATTTAATTACCAGCCTGCAACTCAGAAAAATAAATAAAAGAGCAGTGAGATTTTTCAGTGTAGACAGCGGACAGTGGACTTGCTGTGAGGATTAACCTTTGTGGCTCAATCTTATATTTGAGAAGTTGTCAGTGAACTATGACTACCATGGTGCAATTAAATAAGGAGCTCCAAGATGTTAATTCAGCGATGACGAAGGAATAGTGATTTATCTCCAAGTCATGATCAGAGATGATGAGTGCCCTGGTGAGAGATTTAGGGAATTTGTGATTGATGATGGTGTTTCCATATGTCTGGATGTTGTGCCTGCCTGATTTGGTTAAAATGATGCCTAAATCTGCCACTACTGGATGAAGGCTGATTAAGGCTGAAACAGGTTTGGCGCTGAAATGACCTACCCCTGTTCATATATTACACCTGCATTTGGTTTTCACTGGAAATGCAGCAGGTTAATTGGCATCTGGAAAACATTATTGCTCTGTGGGTAATCTCTCATCGCAAGTGATGATTACTGACGAAGTGTTGCAATTAAAATGCTGGCAGGTAAGTTGCCAACCTGAAAACAAAAGGCAGTATATTTCCAGCAGTATTTGCCTTTGGTATATGATGCATGTATTTCTATTGTGTAATACCCCAGGGTCAAGTTTTTTTTAAACTTTAAAAAGTCAGCTAAACTCTACAGCAAAGCTTTGAAGCTTTGGTTGGCATTTAATAAAGAGCCACAAGAGGATTGAATCTGAGTCAGATAAGAAGTGAGAGCAAGTTGAAGGAGTGGTAAGTTGCTTCTGGGAAGGGACTGCAATTGAGACTGAATATTTCTGCTTTGAAAACAAGTGGAAGTCTGAAACTTTCAAGTCTCCTTTCACCATGGTCAGACCTTCCCAAACATGTTTGCCCTCCAGTTGGCCCCCTTGCACTTAGAATGGCAGGAATGTTGACCTGAAAACTCCTCGGAGGTTCCCGCCATTCCTGGCTAATGAGTGGAAATCAACTAGCTGACAGCTTTTTTTGAAAAACAGAGTGCCTGCTTCTAGATTCCTGAGACCCACCCGATGCTATTCTCTGGAACAGCAACATAAAACCTGCCAGACCTCCAACTTAAAAGCAATTGCTTACTTAAATGTGAAAATCTACATCCTAGATCAATCATAGGACTTTGTTTGCTCTATCAATAAACATTATTCTCCCTTTGATACTCAATATTGAGTGAAGCATAAAGAGTAGTTGAAGCCATGTTGGAGGATCACAACACAACCACTGATATCCTTTTGCATATTTTAGCTGGACTGCTGAGCTCTTCTGGAGGAATTTCTTCAATCTTTTTCACTTTTCTGCTGATGTAGTACTGTTTAGAGCTGCCAGATTTCTGACACCAAGATCATCAAGCACAGCCATCTCAGCAACATTGCAGTCGAACTCCAAACTGTTATTATTGCCTTCCTGGTACAGATGAAGGCTGAAAATTATCCTGACTACTTCTTAACATAGCATAAAGTTGCATGGAATAGCTGGGACCTTTGAATTTCACTGTCTCAATCTTTCACACGTAAAAACGTTCTTTGGTCTCACTCCTTCCTTCAAGCACAATTTGACCTGAAAACCTCCATTGCAGTTTTGACTAGAATTCCCACGTTCTACCTGGCCATAGGACCTGACTATGTAAGATGGATCTCTCAGCATTCAGAGGACTGGAGACACAAGCTGACAGGTGCTCATGATTAGGGCTGTATTTGTCCCTTGTTGGAATACTGTGTCAGTAGAGCATTCTGAATGGTTGTCAACCTATTTGAAATAGCCATCAAAATTCTGCACTGCTGAAGTCGGTTTCTCTTGGCCACTTTGTCCTGCTATCCTTTATATTTAGCAATCTTTTCTCATTTTGCCATGCTCGCATTTAATTTATTTAACTAATTTAAATATTGCTCACTTTATTTTGCATACATTTCACAACTGCCTTTAATTATTTCCCAGTGTTCTCCTCAATACTCCCCAGGTCACCTGATGTATTTTCCAGTGTGTATGTTTATACGTATTCTCTTCCTCTTTTTTTCCCTCTTTTCTTTCTGGAATATGAAGCATCTTGAACATCTTCCAGGGCTACAAAATAATTTATGTCTGAAACATCTTTTGGGTTACATGTTCTTGACAGATGCTTTCTGAACATCTCCAGCATTTTCTGCTTATTTTGTATTTTCAACATTTGCAAGCTTTCTTCTTTCCATTGCTCAAGTCGTTTAGAGGAATACATATGTTTTAATTAAACGTGTTTTTTCCTCAAGTGCCTCAATTCTGTGAAAAATTAATTATGTTCAAATTTTAAGTAACATTATATCTGAGAAGATTTGCATTCATAGACAAGCTAGCGAAAAGTACTTGTTGTCTAATGGGATATTACTCTTCCTTCATTACAGTTTTTCATCAATCCCAGTTTATGTCTTGGCTAGCATGCTTTATAATTACCATTGCTTTTGAAATTGAAGTGTGCACAATTCCTACTGCTCTGAATCATTTCTGAGCTGCCAGTTGAATTTTCTCAATATTCATCCAACTCTGTTTAGTCTGTTAAAATATAAAAGAGAAATTATCTCAGCACCCTTTTCCCCAAACTTAATTTTCTGTGGAATTCTCAACCAAATATTGAATTGTTCACCTTCATTTCCAACTTGTTTGTACACATGATCTCCCCTTTTGTTTGGAGAAACTTGCATTGCATCGTGAATCATTGAATGGATTGTATTAACTGAAGATTGCCAAAGCCATGAGTGGTTGCCAATCATAGATGTTAAACATTCTGAGATGCCCCTGCAGCAAAGATCTTTAAAAGCTGCTCTCTTACTTACTTCATGTCTGTTGAGAGGTGTTATTTCTGAAGGAAGCTGTGAACTTTGTTCTTCGAATGCAGAGAACATAAAGCACATTGACACATGGGTTTAGACACATGGGTTGCCCACACTTCTCTGGTGGAAAAGCAATTGAAGGCAGGTCACATCACATTGTATTCACATTTGTGTGGTGGACGTTTGTTGTGAAGAGAGGGTTGAAGCTGTCCCATTTAGGTCTTTCCCATCTATAATTTTGGCAAGGCAGCCATAACTGTTTTGTGTTAGAGACAAGACATCTGACATTCTCTTCAGCAAATATCACCACGTTAAATGTCTCTCCGTAACCAATCTACGCTAGCAAGAGTTACTGATGCCAGTTTTTTGTGGAATTTACTTTGGTCCTCCAGCCTCAGTTTCCTGCTTACTTGCTATCTCTGCTGGGACAACAGATCTACTCCCTATCATTAATTAGCTTCATCCATAATCCCAGTAGGCATCCTGAAACAGGTTAGAGACCTGGTGCTGAAATGATGGCTGAGCTACCCACCCAGAGTTGAAAACCCTTTCAGTGAAGATAATTTCCAAACATCTGTATCCACACTGTCAATGTATGCCCTGTGGAAAAGTAGGGTATTACAACAGCAACTTTCTGATTTCCCCATTTAACTGTCTGTGTACAGGCATAAGAATTCACTAACAGTTTTACACAGTTTTTGCTGACAGTCTGAACCAAAGACACTTTGTGCAGAGTCTGCATTTCAATTGTAATTGGAAGTTTTTTTTTCTAATGGTCTTGTTATTTTTACCTTGACTCCTATTCTCTCTTTCTCAATCCAAGTCTTACTTGCCTGTCTTGAGTTTGCTTTCTTTACTTGATTTGCCTATGTGCTCGATCAGACATTGCGCTATCCAGTAAAAATATCCAGTTTGATTGCTTAAGGACAAACAAAGTTATTTGTTTTTTTTTTAAGTATAGGTACAAAAGGCATTGATACCTAGGTATTTTTGCAAGGCTATGAATACAGAAGCTCAGCCAATGTTCCAGGTTCAAGTCCTGCCACTGCTGATGGTGGAATTTGAATTCAATCTTTTAAAAAAAAAGGCTGAAATTAGAATCTTCTTGTGATGATGAAACCATTGTAGATTGTTGAAAAGATCCATCTTGCTCACTAACGGCCTTCAAGCAAGGAAATCTCCCATTTTCACCTCATCCATCCTTCATGTGACTCCAGAGCTACAGTAATGTGGTTGACTGTTGATTGCCATTCAGCTATACCAATCACTACAAAGCCTCAACAAAGAAATAAAACCCGACAGATCACCCAGCATCAACCTGGACACCATTAAAGGACAATGACAGAAGCAGTCCTGTCGACCCTGCAAAGTCCTCCTTGCAAACATCTGGAGATTGGTGTCAAAATTAGGAGAGCTGTCTCACAGGTTAATCAGGCAACAGCATGACATTATCTGTAGGTTATGATTCTGTGACAATGTCTCAGACACCACCATTACCATCCCTGGATATGTCCTATCCTAACGACGGGACAGACCCAGCAGAGATGGCAGCACAGTGGCATATCATTGAGAGGGAGTTGCTCTGCGAGTCCTCAACTTTGGCGTCAGACCCAATGAAGTCTCATAGTTCCAAGTTAAGCGTGGAGAAGGAAACCTGCTGATTACCATGTACCATCCTCCCTCAGATGATGAATCAGTACTCCTCCACATTGAACAACAGTTAGAGGAAACCTCGAGGGTGGCAAAGGTGCAAAATGTATTGTGGGTAGAGGATTTCAATGACCACCATCAAGAGTGGCTCAGCAGCAGCATTACTGATTGAGCTGGTCAGAGCCTAAAGGACATAGCTGCTAGATTGAATCTGCAGCTGGTGGTGAGGGAACCAACAAGGGGGAAAAACATACTTGGCCTCATCCTTACCAATGTGCCAGCAGCAGTTGCATCTGTCCATGACAGTCTTGGCAAGCGTGAGCACCAGACAGTGCTTGTGGAGACTAAGTCCCTCCTTCACATTGAGAATACTCCCCATTGTGTTGTGTGGCACTATGACCGTGCTAAAGGGTGCAGACTTTGAACTGATCAGGCAACTCAAGACTAGGTATCCATGAGGTGCTGTAGACCATTAACAGCAGCAGAATTGCACTCTAACTCACTCTGCAATCTCATGGCCCGGCATTTCCCCCACTTAGCCATCACCATCAAGCCAGGTTCCATGGAGAGTGCAGGAGGGCATACCAGGAGCATCACCAGGCATACCAAAAAATGAGGTGGTAACCTGGTGAAGCTACCAAACAGGGTCGCTTACATGCCAGTAGCACAAGCAGCAAGTGATAGACTGAGCTAGACACACTTTCAATCAATGGCAAGATCTAAGCCTCTGCAATCCAGTTGTGAATGGTGGTGGACAATTAAACTACTCGATGGAGGAGGAGGCTCCACAAATATCTCTACCTTCAATGCCCGAAGAGCCAAACACAGCACTGCAAACTGCGAGGCTTAAGCAGTTGCAGTAAAATTCAGTTAGAAGTGCGAAGTGGATGATCCATGTCAGCCTCATCCAGTCATCCCCAGCATTACAGATACCAGCCTTCATCCAATTCAATTCACTAGATGTGACGGTAAGATTTGTTTGGTGGCATTAGGTACAGCAAAGCCTCTGAGCCCTGATGATACTCCGACAATAATACTGAAGACTTCTACCCCAGAATCATCAAGAGTCAATAAGTCCACAGTTTTACTTTTTGTAAAGTTGGATTGGCCATTGCCCGAAAATCACGAAATTGCTTAGCAAAAAAACGACAATATTTAAACTTGCTGCATATTTTTCGTATTTTTAGAAAGTAAGTTTGATTTTGTATGTTCAAAACTACTTACAATGAACCTGTGAGCCAAATTTATTGATTGGAGCATGTATTACAGTAGAAATACAATGTGTTCCCACTCTGACAGCTCAAATTCCTCAAATCGTATGTACAGCAGAGTGTTAAATATTGGATGCTGTGAATTTTTTTGAGTTCTTAAACCGTTGCAGGTAGGGGAATCCACATGGTGTGAGATAAATGCTAGCTGACGATGAAGAAGCACTTGGGAATCTGCTCACAATGTCCACCCTGTAATTTCTTAACAGTTTGTCTTGTCTGACTAAGGTCAGTGTAGTCAGAAAGATGTCAGGGAGTAATGCTACCTACAGCTGATACTGCTTAGCACTTTGAAAAATCAGCTGATTGCTTAAAATTGCTGCTCTGTGTACCATTTTTGATGTATTAATTAACAGGTTATAACTTAGTCTTTTATTTTGTGGGGAGTAGATTCTGTACAATTGTTTCATGAACTATCAATCTTCAAGACTACAATGACTTCAAGACTAAAATCTACAATGAATCAACTAATTCAGCATGGATTATGGAGGTCCACATGAGACAATCCCATTTAAGTGTTATAAACATAAATGTGTTAGCTGTTTCAGGTTTGGGAATGGAACCACCTGAGCATTGACTGTACAGAAAAATTCCGGGCCTTTTTCACAGCCACACACACTCAGCAAAAGTCTATATTGATGATATGATCAAAGAGGATCTTCTGAGCCAGGTCCATTAGATCCTACTAATTGTACCTGACCTCATATATTTGCACTTCTTGTGATCACACTCTAAGCCTTGCTGTTAACTAAGAACAATACCTCTTCTGGAGAAACTCTAAATTTACAATGATACCATCCAGGAGCAAGCAGCCTATTTGATTGTAACCACACCTACAACCACTCATTCCCACACCACAAACAAAGTAGCAGCTATGCATACCACTGAGAAGATATTGTAGAAATTCGCCAAAGATCCTTAGGGAGCACCTTCCAGATCCCAAGACCACTATCATTGAGAAGGACAAAGGGAACAAGTACATAGGAATGCCACCATCTGCAAGTTCCCCTCTAAGCCACACACCTTTCTAACTTGGAAATATTTCACTGTTCTTCCAGTGTCACTGGGTCAAACTGCTTAGTCATATTGTGGGTGTACTTACACCAAATGGATTGCAGCAGTTCCAGAAGGGATTTCACCCTCATCTTCACAAGGGCAACCAGGATGAACAGTAAATGCTGGCCCAGCCAGTCACACCCACATCCCATGGACAACTTGAAGTTGAGTTGGAGCAAGCTGACCATTTGTTCAGGTCTGATTTTCAGACAAACCCACGATAAAGGGTTCACTTGTAATTGTAAGCATTGTGTTGGGAAGGTTTTGCAGTCTTTTTGTAGTGTGCTTTGGGATATTCCTGAAGTTATTAATTGAACCACAGTTAGAGCTAAAATGGGGTATTGACATCCAACATAAACCCAACAGAGCATGGGAAGTGAGAATAAAAGCCTACTGTACTGACCATGAGGTTTAAAGAAATACCTCTCTTATTATAGAGTTTGAACAATCACCGCGAGCCTTGATTCACATTGGAGTGCACACTATGGGACACTGCTATTATTGGAGAACAACCATTTGCAATAAATCCAAGAGCCCTCTGCATTTGACTGGCTTCACCAGTATCAAAATAGATGGTGACCTTGTAAAGATTTTTTTTATATTTCGATATTACTTAGCTGACCTTGAGAAACATCTGAAAGAATGCCTCGTATAAATTATGTGATATCTGTTGTTTAGAATATAAAGTTAATATTAATGTTCAGTTATACTATTATAATCAATTTTCTTAAGGTTGTACACAAATATTAAGAAAATCTTCTGTTTATTTGACCTAAAATAAGGTCAAATTATTCTGGAGAAACCAGAATTATTCTGGAGTTCTTTTCAGGTTTCTCCTCATTAATTTGAAATGAGGCAACAATGGCTTTGACATATAATTGACCATCTTCATATTTTTTAAAACTGCAAAAAAGGAATAATTGAGTTCGTCACTTGCTAAAATATGAGCTTCAATACACCATATCCTCTCCACAGTGTGCCAGAAAAGACTGTAGTCATGTCTATCTTGCAAAGTGCTGGCAGGGCCTTTTCTCAATGTTTCTCATTTGAAAGGTGAGCAATATCACCTCTCATCAGAATAATGTTGCACATGTGAAGTGTTTTATTCATATACTGATTTGCATATGGATTGCAAGGTTGGTTGCAGCTGTAGCTATTTGCTATTTCTAATATGCATTGGGTCTTAAATAAGATGTAATATTATTATACATTATCACTGAACTCTACCCTCGCATTTGGCGACAATGACAGTTTTCATTAGTGAAATGCTCCTTGATGATCTGTGCACTATTTTTGCATCCAGCCATCAGATGAGCAGAACATTTCATTCATGCAAATAACTGAAGTACATTCCATTGTCAGTGTTATTTAGAAAAGTTACAGAAGTAATTTATTTTACATTTACATTTCTTGTAAGTGCAACAGATTTTTGCTCTCTTGTTGACAGTTTTTTTTGTAAAGCTTGACAGAAACAAAATATGGCGCGAGAGGAACACAGCAGGCCAGGCAGCATCAGAAGAGCAGGAAAGCTGATGCTTCGGGTTGGAAGCCTTCTTCAGAAAATATCAGCTTTCCTGCTCCTCTGATGCTGATTGTCCTGCAGTGTTCCTCCAGCTCCACACTGTGTTATCTCAGACCTCAGCATCGGCAGTTCTTACTACCTCTGACAGAACAAAAGTTTTATCGTCCACCTAATGTCTGTATGATCTAGAATTAGGTATTACAAACACTGATACATCAAGGCGCATCTTTGTACCCACATAGCCATAAAGACAACTTGCCAAATAAATTTGCCAAATCTACCTGAGAATAAACCCACCAGAATTTCTTTCTTCTTTAGTGTTCTCTTCAATTAAGTAATGTATCCATGGCTCTTGATTGAGAATTCATCCCTGTGTACTATAAGTAAGTCTACAAGTAAGTCTATTCTCCAGGTTGTATGCATGAATCACAGACGTGTCATTCAAAGAAAATAGCTCAAAATACCCTTAAAGAAGGTGTAATTTTATTTGGAAAGGATACACTTTTTTTTTACCAGCAACAATATTAAACTCATTGGAAGAGATTTGCTCACATTAGATTTGTACATATTATAAATTTATATTGTATTAAATTCCCAAGGAAGTAACAAATTATTCTGATAGCCGACAAGTGAAAAATCCAATGAACTGTTGGTTGTGTTGGTTTAATAATAGAATTGAGTACAATATGCAACTATATTTATTGTGTTTGATTGTCTTCCTCCCCTATATTTTTGGGGAATTTATTTTTAAATGTGGTTTACTGTCCAAGTTGTCATTGTTCAGGCATTTACTCTTGGATGACTGAACATGGTAGGTTAAACATTTGCATGGTTTCTTTGCATTTTTTTTTGCCAGCTCCGCTGAGTGCAGTGTTTTCACTTATGCAGCTTTCTTTCTCTTTCATCTCTCTGTTTTCAGCTACCTGCATTGTTACTTTGAAGCTCAATATAATCTCGGATAGCAATGGTTAGGCACTTTACATCCTACAAGACTCAACCTTAACAATTTTAGATTGTAGACTTTGACCTTTCATTTTGCTTTGCTGGTTTTGTCTTTTTTTTGCTCCTGTTTCTTTCGTGTTATTGGAATCTTCAGCTGTTAACACTTTCAGGAGAAAGATCTTACCTGTCAACTTGTCCCTTTACCTTCTTGTTGCACCATCAATCATATTATCATTTAATTGCTGTTATATTTCATGGCTTCCTTCTGACTTTTTTTCCTATCTTACTCGCATTCATTTGTGTACAGCTGCTCCCATCTTTTAGCTTCTTTTTCAGTTCTGAAGAGGAATCATGGAACTGAAACGCAGAAACAGGATTTGGTAGAAGGGCAGGATTGTTTAGTTTGGAAACTTCCTAACTTGGCAAACCAATCATTTTTCTAGAAGAGCTTTTTTCCCATCATATTCTTGCTCCAGGGAGGAGCAGAGAAGGAGTCCATCTATTGCCTCAAGAGGCTAGGCTGAGGTAGCAACAAAAGTGAGTGGATAGCCTGGTCTGCAGATCAGAATACCAGACTCCATTTACTGGGATGGTGGTCCATTTGTAATGATAACTGCCAAGTCTGAAAAATATCTCCACTAACTTCTTCATATCCCTCTCACCCTTCATGATCCCCTTGTTTCCTAATACACTTCAAAACTTTTCACAACACTACACCCCCATATTTCCCATGCCAGCTCTATACTCCTGTATTCACTGTGCCTACTCAATTTTGCATATCCTCATGCTTCATCATTTCTCCATGCTTCCTCATATTTTGATGTCACGATCATGACCATGCAGGTCCTCCATGTTCCTTCATACCTTTCATACAGCTGATCTATTTTTCTTCATAAACCCAAGTTCTCTCATATTCTCCAACCCACAACCATATCCCTTATATTTACTATGTTCCATATTCTCCTCATATCCCCTCATTCTCCCATTGCTCCCCACAAGGTCTAGTGTATCCTTGAAAGCTGCTCATCCACTCTGCACTATGGATAGACCTCAGGGTCTATTTAAAATGAACACCGACTTGTACACTTAATGGCAAGGTCCTGGGGAGTGTTGCTGAACGAAGATACCATGAAGTGCAGGTTCATAGTTTCTTGAAAGTGGAGCTGCAGGTAGATAGGATAGTGAAGCAGGTATTTGCCATTTAATGGTCAACACTTTGAGTAAAAGAGTTGGGAGGCCATGTTGTAACTGTACAGGACATTGATTGGGCCACTTTTGGAATATTGTGTGCAATTTTGGACACAGCTGTCGGAAGGATGGTATGAAACTTGAAAAAGTTCAGAAGATTTACAAGGGTGTTGCCGGGGTTGGAAAGTTTGAGCCATAGGGAGAGACTGGATAGGCTGGTGCTACTTTCCCTGGAGTGTCAGAGGCAGACGGGTGATCTTATAGAAGTTTAAAAAATTATGAGGGCCATGTATAAGGTAAATAGACAACATCTTTTCCCGGGGGTGGGGGAGTTTAAAACTAGAGGGCATAGGTTTAAGTTGAGAGGAGGAAGATTTAAAAGGGACCGAAGGGGCAGCATTTTCATGTCGAGGGTGGTGCTTCCATGGAACAAGCTGCCAGAGGAAGTGGTGAGGGCTGGTACTGTTACAACATTTAAAAGTCATCTGGATGTGCACATGAATAGGAAGGATTTAGAGGGATTTGGGTCAAATGCTGCCAAATGGGACTAGATTTATTGAGGATATCTGATCAGCATGGTTGAGTTGGACTAATGGAACCGTTTCTGTGCTGTACATCTCTATGACTCAATATCAATCTTTGATCATTTAATCTTATGTATGTATGCCCTACTCTTTAAAGATTCTCCTTAAAAAAGAACATACCCAAACAAATCCCTTCAAGTCGTTCATCTCTTACAGAAACAATAGCTTTTACTAATACGATTAAATAAAGTTAATCCTCCAACATCCTTTTAAAACTGCCAATAGCAAAAATATTGATGTGATCTCCTACCAAGAAACTTAACTGTGAGACTTTTGAATTCCAGCCAAGCATTCATAATGTTCACAGTTGCCATAACAAACTATTTCAGCTCACAGATCTTACCAGTTGTTAAAATTTCCCGAACCAAAGGGTGTCTTTTTCAGAAAGTACTTAAAGGATGTACCAGATAAACAGTGGGGGGGGGCAGTTTAGTTTTCTCTGGAGTAACACCTGGTGAATACTGTTATTTTGAATGGACTTTGGGTATTTAACCTCACTTCAAGTTATTACTCTAGATATCTCATTCACTGCAAAAAAAAACATCAAGCTCAAAATATCACTTATAATTATTGAAACTGAATTAAAGTTTAATTTATTGTTGTTTCAGAATCTTTTGATTAACAAATTCCATTTTATTTATTTGTTTATTTATTTATTTGCTGTTGATCACTAGAGACTGGAGTTCTTGCATGGCTCATGCCTCCTCAGAAACACTTTGAAGCATGTTTGACCACTAACTAGTCTCAACTTCAGTAAAAATATGTAGGCTGGGGTGGTGGTGAGCAGAGCTGAGGGAGTCGAGGGTGTTGTTGCTTAAAATGGCCTGTTCCTGTATTAGAGTTTGTAAGAGTTGGAGAGCTGTATGTGGGTTGGTTACCTGCAACCTTATCCTGCCCTGGCAGAAATGAAGCTCAGAATTGCATCCACCCTACCATTTTTAAAGGGCTCCTCCTTCATCTTAAATCCAACAAATTTCTGGGCCTTTAGTTCATTTTGTCTCTCCACAAAGTCCCCTGGATCTGATGAGCGTTTTCAGTTTTTATTTGGGATTTCTGGCACTCGCGGTATTTCACTTCTGTTGTAGAATTATGCAGGCAGTTTGGGATCTTCAACTTTCTCAGACGATATGGGCGCAGAATGCTCAATCTAGAGATGTATTGATCTTCCCTGGCTTAAAGTTTTTTTTTCAGAGATTATTATTTCTGCTTGTTATGAAGATAAAAGAGATGATTAAGCTTGGTATATACAGAATGCAGTAGACCAGATTTACGTACGACTTAGGAGAGGGTTTAAAATGGAAGTTTGAGCTTATCATTTGGCCTGTTTATGTTGAGTCTTGTGAATTATGCCACTTCATAGAAGATATGATGGAAAGGAATTCAATTTTGCGTCAGCTTAATTGGGTCTGAATTCTGTGTTGCTTCACATCAAAATTAAATGGTCAGCTGTAGTTATAATCATGTGCCAGTGTGATAATCGATTTTGGCATTAACATCTTTACTGCTAGCCCATTGGTCAGCTGCTGATGAGGCTCACAGTTTTAGTTGGCACTCATAAACATGTCACATGCCTGAGCACTTGTTTATTGAAATCTCATTCTGTACATAGAATGGACATGCTGTTGGATTTTTGTTTTCAGCATCAGTCATTAGGCATCTGATGAAAATGTCAATTGGCAATCTAATAAACTGCTGCCAGTAATAGCTTTGCTGATTTGTTTTTGCTTTACATTAATGCAACTTTTTAATGCGTAATAAATTCAATCCATGCTAATATCACAATTGATTTTCTTGCTTTCTGGGTGAAAGATTCATGTATACAGCCCAACAGCTACATCCTCTGACTTCTTCCTTCCTCTCCTCCTTTCACATGAATAATGGAGCATGGTGGGAATGTTCTGGAAGCTTATCTTCTCTTCTGTATTAATATTATTTGGAAAATTTCTGAAGCAGCATCCACCTTCATTTATATAAAACCCTTACATGGTTTAATAAAAGACTGTACTTTGCCGGGGTGTGATTCAGAAAAAGAAAATAACAGTGACCCAGAAAAGGAGATATTAGGACTGGTGAGCAATATTTTGCTCAAGTTTTAAGAAATGGTTTAAAAAAGTTAAGAGCAAAGAGGTGGAGACAGAGAATTCCAAAGTGTAGACTATCCTGTGATTAAGATTGTTTGCACCATTCTGGTACATGTTATGTCTTTCAGAAATAGTTGAATTGACACATTTAATGCAGTGTGGAACCTAGCTGTTTTCAGCTCTGAAAAGAAAACTGGCTCATGCAGCTATGTGCTTTTGTTGACAGCAAACCAATACATGTGTATTGCCATGTAATGCTTAAATGTCTGGCTTTTTCAAATGTGTTCAGTTTGTTTTCCATCACTGGAAGACACAAATGAAAAAGGACAGCTTAGAAATAGAGGTTATTTTATTGAAAAGTAGCGAAGACAGAAACAACTGTTGCTCAAGCTATGGAAAAGTCTTGACCTCATAATAACTTCCTCCTCCTACCAGTCTATTATTTGTGAATTTTTACCTTTCATTTAGCTGTTATGTTTATGACCAAGTGAATATTTAATCTCTCCAACAGCGAAGACCAGTGTTTTGAGTTTATTCCTTTTTCTCCCTGCATGGATCATAACAGCTGAAAAATAGATGTTGTGTATGAAATTATGTCCAAAGCATATCATATCAGGAATTCCAAGATAATAAAATGTGAGGCTGGATGAACACAGCAGGCCAAGCAGCATCTCAGGAGCACAAAAGCTGACGTTTCGGGCCTAGACCCTTCATCAGAGCGGGGGATGGGGAGAGGGAACTGGAATAAATAGGGAGAGAGGGGGAGGCGGACCGAAGATGGAGAGTAAAGAAGATAGGTGGAGAAGGTGTGGGTGGGGAGGTAGGGAGGGGATAGGTCAGTCCAGGGAAGACGGACAGGTCAAGGAGGTGGGATGAGGTTAGTAGGTAGCTGGGGGTGCGGCTTGGGGTGGGAGGAAGGGATGGGTGAGAGGAAGAACCGGTTAGGGAGGCAGAGACAGGTTGGACTGGTTTTGGGATGCAGTGGGTGGGGGGGAAGAGCTGGGCTGGTTGTGTGGTGCAGTGGGGGGAGGGGACGAACTGGGCTGGTTTGGGGATGCAGTAGGGGAAGGGGAGATTTTGAAACTGGTGAAGTCCACATTGATACCATTGGGCTGCAGGGTTCCCAGGCGGAATATGAGTTGCTGTTCCTGCAACCTTCGGGTGGCATCATTGTGGCACTGCAGGAGGCCCATGATGGACAAGCATTCACTCTCTCAGGTATGTAATTTGCGACTGGGAGGTGCAGTTGTTTGTTGCGAACTGAGCGGAGGTGTCCCAGTCGCAAACCATTTCCACTCCCCCTCCCATTCTCTAGATGTCATGTCCATCATGGGCCTCCTGCAGTGCCACAATTTTGCCACCCGAAGGTTGCAGGAACAGCAACTCATATTCCGCCTGGGAACCCTGCAGCCCAATGGTATCAATGTGGACTTCACCAGTTTCAAAATCTCCCCTTCCCCTACTGCATCCCCAAACCAGCCCAGTTCGTCCCCTCCCCCCACTGCACCACACAACCAGCCCAGCTCTTCCCCCCCACCCACTGCATCCCAAAACCAGTCCAACCTGTCTCTGCCTCCCTAACCGGTTCTTCCTCTCACCCATCCCTTCCTCCCACCCCAAGCCGCACCCCCAGCTACCTACTAACCTCATCCCACCTCCTTGACTTGTCCGTCTTCCCTGGACTGACCTATCCCCTCCCTACCTCCCCACCTACACTCTCTCCACCTATCTTCTTTACTCTCCATCTTCGGTCCGCCTCCCCCTCTCTCCCTATTTATTCCAGTTCCCTCTCCCCATCCCCCTCTCTGATGAAGGGTCTAGGCCCGAAACGTCAGCTTTTGTGCTCCTGAGATGCTGCTTGGCCTGCTGTGTTCATCCAGCCTCACATTTTATTATCTTGGAATTCTCCAGCATCTGCAGTTCCCATTGTCTCTCATATCAGGAATTGTTGTTTTGAGAAATATATTGAACCACAAAATGTATTTTTATTTGCAGCATAACTGTTGTTGAATGCTGGCAAACCCTTTGTTGGAAATGAACGATCAGGCTGGCCTGCTCTGGTGTCGCAGCATCCATTACAATTTCTGGGGTAAAAGCATATTCCAAAACTAAACTGCCTTTTCCACCAGGAGCTCCAGTATCCTACCTACAAACAATTTTTCCCTGTCGGCCATATCTGAGGCACATGTCAGGAACCATGTAAGGCAGCTCCAAACTAACTGTGTTTGTTGAGTGCACAGTGCGCTTTCAAATATGGCGCCTGTACAGAGATGCAAGTCAGTCCCAGGATATTTATATCCTAAACCTTCTGCATAAAACGTGTTTTAGACTTCCAAGGTCAAATGTGAATTCAACTAAAGATAAAGTCATCATAGTTCTACCGACCATAGGGCTGCTCTCAGCTTGGAGAGAGATTTTCAAGGCATTATTATTTTTTATTTGAAATAGAGAGCCGACAATTTACATACAAGGTCCAACACACAATGATTTTGAACTGTTAATGATGTGGATTAACATGCTGCCTGTATCACCACATGAACTCTACTTCTCTCCCGATAACTATATGGGAGCTTTCTTCATTGCCTACATAAACAGGCAGATGAGCCTTGGCTTTCTCTCTCATCTTAAGAACAGCGTGTCGTAGAATTGAACTTTTTCTTAGTTTTGTACTTGAGTCTCAATCTAGACTCTGTATGGAAGATAATTTGATGTGTTTTTTTTTAATCATTCCTCATATTCAACATGAATGTAGTGTGTTGCATTCATCCTGACTAACCGAAGATGTCAATGTGTGGTGAATCTCAGCAAAACTGCATTTATTGAAATTATTACCTTTCAATAAGAATAAACATGAATGTAACGTGCAGTGATCATCAGCTCACTTATGTTGACTCTGCAAGTTATTTCTCATTTGCCCTCTTGTGGCAGTAACTATTTGACTTTTGAACCTTGCTGATGAATCCAGGAATTCTTCCAAAAAAGAAATTTCCTCAGCCTTTAAGCCACTGATGAGATCCCTTACTGGGGGGAGGAGAAAAATTCCATCGCTTAAAAAAGCTGTTCTGGTATACAGGCCAGCATTGTGCCCCGGCCAACATAATTAAAATGGATCAGTGATAATGGGAACTGCAGATGCTGGAGAATCCAAGATAATAAAATGTGAGGCTGGATGAACACAGCAGGCATAGCAGCATCTCAGGAGCGCAAAAGCTGTCATTTCGGGCCTAGACCCTTCATCAGAGAGGGGGATGGGGTGAGGGTTCTGGAATAAATAGGGAGAGAGGGGGAGGCGGACTGAAGATGGAGAGAAAAGAAGATAGGTGGAGAGGAGAGTAAAGGTGGGGAGGTAGGGAGGGGATAGGTCAGCCCAGGGAAGACGGACAGGTCAAGGAGGTGGGATGAGGTTAGTAGGTATGAGATGGAGGTGCGGCTTGGGGTGGGAGGAAGGGATGGGTGAGAGGAAGAACAGGTTAGGGAGGCAGAGACAGGCTGCAGTGGGTGAAGGGGAAGAGCTGGGCTGGTTGTGTGGTGCAGTGGGGGGAGGGGACGAACTGGGCTGGTTTTGGGATGCGGTGGGGGAAGGGGAGATTTTGAAGCTGGTGAAGCCCACATTGATACCATTAGGCTGCAGGCCTGGGGGACAGCTTTGCAGACATCTGCCAATGTGGTATACTGTATCCATTGTACCCGGTGTGGCTTCCTCTACATTGGGGAAACCAAGCGGAGGCTTGGGGACCGCTTTGCAGAACACCTCCCCCTTGGTTCGCAATAAACAACTGCACCTCCCAGTCGCAAACCATTTCCACTCCCCCTCCCATTCTTTAGATGACATGTCCATCATGGGCCTCCTGCAGTGCCACAATGATGCCACCCGAAGGTTGCAGGAACAGCAACTCATATTCCGCTTGGGAACCCTGCAGCCCAATGGTGTCAATGTGGACTTCACCAGCTTCAAAATCTCCCCTTCCCCCACCGCATCCCAACACCAGCCCAGTTCGTCTCCTCCCCCAACTGCACCACACAACCAGCCCAGCTCTTCCCCCCCACCCACTGCATCCCAAAACCAGTCTCTGCCTCCCTAACCTGTTCTTCCTCTCACCCATCCCTTCCTCCCACCCCAAGCCGCACCTCCATCTCCTACCTACTAACCTCATCCCACCTCCTTGACCTGTCCGTCTTCCCTGGACTGACCTATCCCCTCCCTACCTCCCCACCTATACTCTCCTCTCCACCTATCTTCTTTTCTCTCCATCTTCGGTCCACCTCCCCCTCTCTCCCTATTTATTCCAGAACCCTCACCCCATCCCCCTCTCTGATGAAGGGTCTAGGCCCGAAACGTCAGCTTTTGTGCTCCTGAGATGCTGCTGTGCCTGCTGTGTTCATCCAGCCTCACGTTTTATCATCTATAAGTAAAATGGATTATCTGTTTAATTTACATCGTTGCTTTACTTGGGATGTTGCAGTATGTAAATTAATTGCCTATTTTCCATTTCCAAAAGATTTCATTGTCAAGCACTTTGGGATAGCCCAAGGTTGTGGAAGTCACTTCATAAAAGTAAATTAGTTCTTGGAGACAGAGTATTTTAGTGCAGTTTAATTGTCTCACTTCGACCATGATTGTCTTCTGGATAATGGCAGTCCTATGATTTAGAGAGTTTCATTTGAAAGAATGTAGTTTCTTCAATAGATTATTGAATTACTTGACAGAGCAATAAATGCTTTGTATGATAGCAGTTTTGTTATTCATTGTATTGTGTTGCTCCAAGCGATTATTTTCTACTTCAAATTATTCCTTTGTGACATTTTTGAAAATAAGAATGATATTTGAGAGTCCCACTTCATATGTTTGATCCTTGCTTGTGACATTCTTCATATCACTTTATGATGTGGTTGGTCTAACTTAAAAACTAATCCACAACAATTTAGAAATTGTATATAACAAACTCCCACCCCTGTATGGATGACATGTGCAGCTGGCTCTGAAAATTAATCTTCATCTTGGGGACCTCACATTGTTTATATTAGAGAATGGAGCTTTGACAACCCCCAATGGATAAAAGCAATAGAAACTCCCAAAACAAGCATTCACTCTCTCAGGTATGTAATTTTGATGTAAAGGATCAGGAAGAAAAGCTCTTGCCCAGTTGTGTGTCTGCTGTCTCTTGCCTTTGCATTAACTCCCTAAAACTGATTGTGCCTGACTTTGAGGCATGTAGGCACCAGCAGACACAAGTATGCATCTCATCTTCGGCATGCTTTAAAACGTTCTGCTTTGGCCATTGTTATACAAGGAGAATGGATGACAGCATCAATGTTGTGGAAAAGACCTCAACCTTGAATTGGGTTGCTCCCTTTCATGGCCAATTGGCCTGATGCCTGTTTAAGCGAGTATGCTGTTTGCTAACAGAGAGACCTCGTTCACTTACTGTGCAGTCCAGAATAGCATGAGTGTGCAACACTCCTAATTAGAATTCACCTCAGAATTAGGGATCAGAATTTCCTTTTGGTTGCTACTTAACCAAACTTTTCAACAGAGGGTCACACTCAGATCAGATGTGCTGGTTTACCAAATGTTCCTTACATGAGCACAATAATTGGTGACATATCGGTCATTGAGGTGGTTGGTAAGCCACAAGATGTCAGTTTTGCAAGCACGAACGTTATGTTGAAATCTGCCGTCCATCTCACATCAGGAAAGCCAGTGTAGATGATGTCTATATACAAATAGGGTAGGAATGTGTAAAACACAGCAGGAAGTTGGAAACTGAGCTGCAGTCTTCTTTTGGAACATGGTCATTTTTTGAAAAACATTGAAGTGGCAACTCAGGGGAGTTTCATGGAAGATTTCAGTCCATGAGAGCTAGCAAGTTTTCTCATGGAAGTACTCATCACTGTGGAACCTTATGGAATTCCAAGTTCAGCAGCTGTAATTAATAACAAATCATGATTTGTTGCAAGTTGTTGCCACACTTAGTTACTGATTCACAAAGGAAGCAGGAGATTCCTGGGCCTCAGTGAAATAGAGCACTTGTATTTGTAAGTTGAATGGGTTGGTTAGCTGCAGTCAGTGTTCAGAAACTGCCCACATTGTTGATCAGCCTGACATTCGACACAGCAGTTCCTCTGATCTTCTCCTTATGTGAGGTAGACAAACAAGTCAAGATATAAAAGGGCTGACTAGGGAGAATGGGAAACACATGTCAAAGTCCAGCCAGTAAAAGCCAGCAGAAATAGCTCAGTTGGGAAAGCATTAGGCTAAGGTGCTAAGGTCCCTGGTTCAGTCTGAGGATTCAGCAATATATTTGGTCACTTACAAGCAGACTGTTGTGGCATTGTCCGTACCTCTGAGCCAGCAGATGCGACTTGTTCTTGGGCTTGCTGGCTTAGACGTGTGTAATAAGATCTTTGAATAGGCTGATTAAAATTTCTAAAAATTCAGTAAAATATGAAAACTACTTGGAAAATACTTATGATTTTAACATAGGTAAAGACTTCCGTTAAAGTTAAAACTCATAATTTTTTTTTAATAATGTATATATTATGTTTGACTGACTGTTTATCTTATCCCTCTGGTCCAATGAGGTTTCCTTTGTATGAGCAACCACTGAACAATAATTTTCTTTGTGTTTTTTATCTATTCATGCGATGTGGGCATCTCTCGGTGGACCAACATTTATCGCCCATCCTGAATTGTCCTTGGAATGATGAGTGTGAACTCTCACTTGAACCACTGAAGTCCTTTGGGTGAAAGGAGCACCCAGAGTGCTAAGAGGAAGGGAGTTCTAGGATTTTGACCCAATAACAATAAAGGAAGAGTGATACATTTCCAAGTCAGACAGTGTGTGTCTTAAGGGGAATGTGCAGGTCGTTTGTTCCTATCCATGAATTGTCCTCCTCCTCCTTGATGGTAAAACTGTGAGTTTGGAATGTGCTCTTGAAGGAGCCTTGTTGGGTTGCCATAATGCAACCTGTGGATGGTGCGCACTGCTGCCACTGTGTATCAATGGAAAGGGAGTGAATATTGAAGGTTATGGATATGATGCCAGTCAAGTGCAATGCCTTGTCCTGGATGGTGTCAAGCTTTGTACAAGGAGCTGCAGTCATCCTGGCAAGTGGAGTATACTCCATCACACTCCTGCCTTGCACTATCCGGATTGAGGATGGGTATGGGGAGCAGGAGGTGAGTTCCTTGTTTCAGATTTCCTAGTCTCTCATCTGCTCACCTCGCCACAGTATTTATATGGCTAGTCTAGTTCAATCTCTGGTCAATGGTAATCTCCAAGGTATCAACAGTATTTGATTCGCCAATGGAAATGTCACGTTAACAGAAGGTATAGATCCTGTCTTTCCATGGTCATTGCTTGGAACTTATGCAGCACAAATGTGCAGAGATTGTAGTCTGAAATCTTACCCACATGGTGCAGTGAGAATAGTGTGGCTGAGCATGTCACACTCAGAGTGCAACCAGAGGAAAATACTTCCAATAAGTTTTCAGAGGGGCTGATATTGGCCCTTCCTGTATCATTTTCCACGAGGGTCTGTCCTGGGTACTTAACTATGAGGATGTTAGACATTCCACAACAACCTCTACAGAGGATCCATTCTTCGTCAATGTTGTTCAATCAACAAACCACACCAAAAGTTAATTAACTGATCTTCTGTTAAATTTTGGCAAAATGTTGCTGCTTCTGATGATGCCATATCTACCAATGCAGTTTGAAGTGATCTTTAATATTTTTTGAGGTGTTTCTAATCTGTCTAAATACATTATTTAAGGTTCCTGACCCAAAACATCAACTTTCCTGCTCCTCTGATGCTGCTTGGCCCGCTGTGCTGCTCCAGCTCCACACTATGTTATCTCTTATTTATTTTTGCCTGTTGTGTTTTTCCTGAACCGGTGTCAACTATATCGAGAGATTGTCTGTTCAAGCTCTACCCCAGAGACTTTGAGACTATCTTGGTTGACATTCCATTGCAATACTGAGGGAATGCTACATTGCCAAATGTGTTTTCTTGTAGATGAGACAAAACTGTCAGCCCTCCAACCTGGATGGAAAAAGTCCCACTGCACTGTTTTGGACTCAAGTAGAGTTCTCCCTGATGTTCTGCCAATACTTGGTCTTCAACCAAAATGCCTGGAAATATTATACAGTTACTGTCACATTGCTGTTTGTAGACCTTTCTATGAGCAACTTTGCTGATCTAATTCCTGTAACTGTAAAGAATTTTTTAAAAACCTCAATTTCTACAATTAATTCCTTTGAAAAAACAGCACTGTTAGGAAAAGATTTCTTTGAGTTCATTGAAACCAATCTTCCTGGAAGACCTTTTACTGTTTTTTTTTTGTTTGTTTGAATTATCTAATGCTCAAAGAACTAAAGGATCATTTCCCTATACATACAGCAAATCAAAATTTGTTTTGACAGTAAATACTTTTGGCACATCTTTAGAAGATGAAAAATGATAATTAAATTCGATTTATTTGGTGTTTATTATAAATATGCCTCTTTGAAACAATGTGATTTTATGTGAGCCAATGGCCATTCATTCTAAATGTAAATTGTAATATGATCAGAGAATTCAGGTAAGGTTAAGAGCTAACTGTAATGAAAATTATAAAATTTCAATTCCAGCTTGACACATTACTTAAGGGAACAATAAAAATTCCTGTCATTTATTGATGCCCTGTTACAACCAAATTATGCCAAGCATATGAATAGATAATCAGGAGAAAACTGTACCTCAGCAGAAATATTCAATTTATGTGCACCTAAGCTAAAGTCATCTCTGACGATTAATGCTTTCCACTGCTACACTAAGGGATTTTGTCCAACCTAAGTCCATGAAGTGCCTTAGCAATTTGGTTTCAAGATTCAGGAGTTGCATTCACTGCAAAAAGGCAACACAATTTGCTCACTACACGCACGCCCTTGCCACTCATTTCTCTTTTGTCCACTGCAATGTCAAAATTCTTGTTTAGCCACAAAGATACAGTTTTCTGTGGAGCATTTCCCTAATCCTCAGAATTTTGAGATTTAGTTCGCAGTATGTGTTATGTGAGGTGAAAATGTGGCTGTCTCTTTTAATGCCCTCTGCAGACTATCTCAAATTGGTGAACCTTGGAGAGGCTAGTAGGCATTGAGCTTCTGTCAAAATAGTAGCTGGAACACAAAGAGGTTGAATATATTGCAACCTGATCATGAGTGCTTTGAATTCATTGGCAGCCGACTTTGCTTGATAACATGACCTGAACTACTAATACTTCAGCTAGAAGCAATATTATCAACTGGATATTATTCAATTGGACTGTCTGGAATCAGGCAATTCTTGGTTGGACCCAATACTGTTGCACAACATTTTAATTACAATGACAGCGTGATTTGGAAATATGGTACGTGTGTAATTTGAAAGGGGGGAATAGGAGGAGAAAAAATGTTTACTTACGCTAAGATTAACATATTCAAATATTGACTAAAGCTATCAGGTGCAGAAAGGAAATGGTCTTGAATGTTTTAATCCTAGTGCTTGTTTATCTTTTTGGCTCATCATTTGATTGGGCTGGAACACACTATTACACAACGTCCAAATTGATGCTCTAGAAGCTGAATAAACCATTTAAAAAAAAAGCAGTGACTCATTTCCAGAGAAATAACATTGAAAAGTAGACAAGTCATGGTAAACTTGTATCAAATGTTGGAGTGCAATGCACAGTTCTGGCCTCCGTCAATATTAATGAAAATTATGTACGGACAACAGAGAAGCTGCGAAAACAATTCACAATGTTGACATTAAAGTGAGTGACATTAATAGGTTGGTGAAGAGACTGGAAGTATAGATCTATTTGGAAATATTGGGCATGTTGGAAAACTGTCAGAATGTGGCTTCTTTATTTAGGAAAAAGAGACAGAGGAATGACCTGCTTGAGATGCTAAGATAAATACTTCATAAGGATAGACATAATAAAAATGTTTCCTGTTATGAAGTGGTTGTAAAGGTAAGATGATTGGTGCATAGTTCCTTGAAAGTGGAGCCGCAGTTTGACAGGGAGGTGAAGAAGATGTTTGGCATGCTTGCCTTCATTGGTCAGTACATTGAGTAAAGGAGTTGGGAGGTCATGTTGTAGTTGCACAGGACATTGGTGAGGCCACTTTTGAAATACTGCATTCATTTCTGGTCTCCCTAATATAGCAAAGATGTTATGAAACTTTAAAAAGGTTGAATAAAGGTATACAAAGATGTTGCCAGGATTGGAGGATTTGAGCTATATAGAGATGCTGAATAGGTTGGGGCTATTTTCTCTGGAATGTTGGAGGCTGAGGGGTGATCTTAGACTGTAGCATGGCTAGGTTGAATAGCCAAGGCCTTTTCTTTCCCAGAGTAGGGGATTCTAAAACTAGAGGGCTGGAGGTTTAAGGTGAAAGGGGAAAGATTTGAAAGGGAGCTAAGGGCAACCTTTTCATGCAGTGGATCATGCATATATGGAATGAGTTGCAAGAGGAAGTGGTGAAGGCTGGTACAATTACAATGTTTAAAAGGCATGAGGACATGACTGGGAAGGGTTTAGGGGGATATAGGCCAGACGCTGGCAAATAGGACTGGATTAATTTAGGATATCTGCTTGGCATGGATGAGTTGGACCAAAGGGAATATTTCAATGCTGTATAACTCTATGAGGCTATGACACTAATAATCCAATGAGAAATTTGAGACTTTTTGCGAAAAGGGTATGGAACTTCCTACCACAAGGAGCATTGAGGCAAAATAACAAAGACGCATTTTAGGGAACACTGGGTAAACACACAGTGAAGAAAGAAGTGGAAGCATGAGATTTTGAAGTTTGAGGAAAAGAGGTGAGTAGTGGCTCAAATGGAGAATAAATGACAGCATGGAGCAGTTGGAGTAATTGGCATGATTCTGTGGTGAAGGCATTACAGAAAGAGCATTTGTCATCAAGAACCATCACATTGTTGGTAGCTTAAAAAAACCTTAAAATATGAAGACTATTTTTCCACTGGTACCTTCACAACACAAAACAGCAAATGTCAATCCAGCTTTGTGACCAGTAATTGTTTTGGAGGTTAAATTAGGCCTTCTTTTGGGATAATTAACAACTGAGATAAAAACTAAAACCTGTTTTTAGATATATTTGTATATGAACAGAATGGTGTTCTTTTGAACGTTTTGAGATGAATAATTTTCTCCCTTTAATGTGTTAGTTGCCTGCACCCCTAATCTGCCTTGCTAAAAAAACTTAATTAAACTTTATTACTCAGTGAAGAGCAACATTTTCCTCAAGTTCAACCAGTGTTACAGTTGATCTTAGTGCAAGCTGTCACGCAAATGAATGAGTTTACAGCAAATGTTACTTCCCTCACAAGAAACATGACAGAGTTTTAGTTTACACCTCTTCCACCCCACACTAAGAACCAACATTTCTGAGCCTTTAGTAAGCTATTCCATGGCACAGCATATTTGAGTGCCAACTTGTACGAACTTAATCACATTCGGAGTTAGGAACAAAGGATACATTCTAATGCCAAAAGCCCTTGAATTTGTCATTGCCCATTAATTTTGCGTTACTGATTCTGAACGGACAGAATGATTGGTGAAGCATTCAAATGAAAGTCTGACGGTTACGTTAGCAGTCAATTTACTTTTGGCACCTTGTCTTTCCAAACCTCATCCTTTGCAATGATTTACTAGCTCATAATTAGTCATGTTTAGTGTTCTTCAGCCTTCTTGATCAGACTTTATTCCCTCTGGACAAATGCCCAAGTTGTGATTGACTACACTAATCACAATGAGCAGCAGTGTATTCACGGGATATTTCATTATGAATGAAGTACACATAGCACTGCAGGTCTTGTCATCTTTGGCTTTTCAGTATTGAAAAAAACATGTTTAATGTCATTTTTTTTCTATATTTTTAGAACATTAAATTTCTTTTACATTTTTTTTTACTTTTGCCAAGCAGGATAAGAGCTGTACAATTTTCCATGAAGCAAGTTGCTTCAACATTAGCCATGTAATGATTTAGCAGTTATGTTTGGTGTTTTCTGACCTGAAGAGGGACAAATAAAATGATTAAGTGCTTCTTCTATTTTGCTGACCATATTTTGAATGCACACTTCCACTTACAATAAATAAACTATGCACGAATGCTCCTGGAGTCTACAAATGGCTGACTTATTTACAGGAGGAGAAACTGCATTGGGCACACAAATTCCATCCATAAGATTTTAGAATCAAAGAAGAGTTGCAGCACAGGAAGAACAGCTTGCGTCCATTGTGTCCATGCCAGCTCACATGAAATAAATTCTTCTTTGTAATGTTGTATCTGCTTCTTTTCTTAGTCATTTGTTTTCAGCATCCTCCCATTCACAGCCTTTCCAGTGATGGGAATAGTTTCTCTCCATGTACTCCACTCCAGACCCATCATGACTTTGATGGCCTATACTACATCACCTCTTGATCTCTTTGTCTTTCAGGAGAGCAGCCCGAGCTTTTCCAAACTTTTCATAAAAATAAAATTCCTCATTCCCAGAACTATTCAAAATCTTTCCTGAACCCTTTCTAATGCCCTCATATCCTGTTTAAAATGTGCTGCTCAGAAACAGGTGTAATATCCCAGTCAAGACTGAAACAGTGTTTTATAAAGAGAGAGAGATAATGGGAACTGCAGATGCTGGAGATTCCAAGATAATAAAATGTGAGGCTGGATGAACACAGCAGGCCAAGCAGCATCTCAGGAGCACAAAAGCTGACGTTTCGGGCCTAGACCCTTCATCAGAGAGGGTTCGTCATTACTTTGTTGCTTTTGCACTCTATATCTCAATTTGTAAAATTCAGGATCCTGTATGTAATGCTAACACATTTCTCAACCAGCCCCAGCACCTGCAACAATTGTGCTCATACATCTCCAGGTCTCTGCTCTTTCAACCCCTTGAATAGAGATTTTTGCATCATTTAACTTTGGAATTATGAACTGTTCAGAAATTATTTGCGAGTACATGTTACATTAATTTTCTTAGGGTGACTATGCAGATGTCAGTTAATCAAACCTACCTTTTGGAATGTATAATGAATTTTTGAACTTTTGATGACAGTTACAAATAATTTGACCAACCAAAATTGTGTGTGTTTTATCAAGGACATGTTTTAGCACAAAAGCACCATCTCATACGCTGTCTTTCTCTCTTTCTCTCTCTTCCTCTCTTTCTCTCTCTTCCTCTCTTCCTCTCTCTGTCTCTTGCTCTCTACCTAAGAAGGCACCATGTTGTGATGTTTCACTATGTTTACATTCTTGTTTGCACATTGAGAGCTTTTAAAGGAAGACTATAGTCTCCACATCAATGTTCCCAGAAGAGTGAGACAACATCAGCTGTGAATTTAAATAGCCAGCTGAACACCAAATATACAGCCAGATCAGATAATTACATTTACAGCCAATTAGTTCTTATTTATGTGTTTTGAAAAATGAACTTTCACTCAAATCTCCTTGATTGTGTATTTAGTAATTTTTCATATTTGGCTTGAATGTGTGCTTGCACAGGAGTTGTGAAAGACGGTGTGACTGTTTTTACATTTGTAAAATTTTTAAATAAAATTATCTGGGGGGGTTTATCCACTGACAGGTTGATAGTGTTGTATGGATTTTAAAACTATGTGAAGTGAAATAAATGAGGCTCTGAGTTAAGATGCGGAACCACACGTAAGTGAAATGAACTTTATCAGTCACCATGAAGTCTCAAAGATGACAGTGGTGGCACTCAGAACACTGTAATCTCTGGGCAAATTTATGTTGGATTACTGTGAGGTAACAACCGCTCTGTCTTGTTATTCCATGAAATTGAAACACTTGTTTACCTCTAGGACATAGATTTGAAAGCAGCCAGTTACATTGGCTGAGTAAATCATCTCTCTACAAACCCAAAGGTTGTAAGCAATGTGAATTTGGATACTGAGATAATAGGAACTGTAGATGCTGGAGAATCCAAGAAAACAAAATGTGAGGCTGGATGAACACAGCAGGCCAAGCAGCATCTCAGGAGCACAAAAGCTGACGTTTCGGGCCTGGACCCTTCATCTGATGATTTTGATTTATTGCATTTGAATTTCTGAATACAGGAGCTCAAATTGATAACGAGAGCTGGGGAAAACTTGTAACAGTGGAGAAAATGTTCTGTAAAGCCCTTGTGTTGTTATTTCATATTTAATTGGTACTTATCATTCTGATGCTCACATGAACATAGAATTCGAGCTTATTAGTTGCAACTAATGTTTTTGGTCAGCATCACTTCTTGTTCTTGGAGTCAGTCTAAGGAAAATGCATGATGACCAGTGACTGCATTAATAAAATTTGCTCCTTCTCTTGCTTTCTACAGCACTGTAAATTCTGTTATGGAAGATCTGCTTGATCTGATAATGTTACAGTACTGAATGGGGGCTTTGAGAGGTACGTAATTTTTAGAGCTCTCCCCATTCAACATGCTTACTTTGCAATAGTTCAAGTTACTCAAAAAAGCCCTCAGGATATTTATATTGACATGTTCCTAATCTTTCGTCCTTTTTATAGAAAAGTACCAATTATTCTGATTTTATCTTGGAAGGGTGAAAATGTTTGTTTTCTCCTTCAGGTAGGGTAGTAAAGTGTTGATCATTTTGGAGAGAAAAAGAAAGCTTAGCATCTATGTGCTGTTTTTTTTTATTTTCTTCCAGTGCCACATTTCCTTGATTGCTGGTTTCTCTCTGATACCTTATCCAAGCCAAGAATGAGAATGCCAGATTATTCATCATGAGCACCATCAACGCTAATCTACTGGGCCCTCAAAGTATTGTTCACAGCCAGGAACATCCTAATGAGGCTCATTGGACAGCAGACAGAACGGGAAGCCATGCCTGATTTTCCAGCCTTTAGCTTAGGAAAGATTTTGCCAGCACTGGCACATTTACAGCGAAGCTGGCTAGTGCCCGAACTCACCCAGGGCCAGAAGCTGAACCTGACTTATTTTTATGCGTAGTAGGAATCACAGTCAACTTTTAGCAGTTGAGCAATCACAGTATTGTTAATGGTGCAGAAGGAGGCTATTTGGCCCATTGCACTTGCAATGGTTCTATTCCCTTATGTCAAATTTCTGCTTTTTACTCAGATCTCTGAACACCATATATATCCACATAATCATCCAGTGCCTTTTGAGTGCCTCACTCAAGAGGAATATGTTCTCTGAATTCAGTTGCCGCAATAATACCCATTTCATTGTATATCTGACGTACAGGCTATGTACTTGTTGAGACAGATGTTTTGAAGTGTGTAATGATGCTAACACTCTATCATACTATAAAAGCATAAACTTGTACACACAGTCCAGGTTCTGTGCTTTGTGATGTTTTGGTCTGTTCTGGAATATATCCCATAATACAACACAGGCTGGTGGCACAAGCCAGAGATGAGTGAAGGGTAGAAGGGGGATGTTGTGGTTCGGGGGCATGGGGTTGGCAACAAAGACAGGAGAGTGACCACCATCACTCCTTCCTGATACTGGTTCCATTGATCAGGTATTGCATTGTTTTGACTGAAGGACCCCAAATCCATGATGTCCTTGCCCTCCAATGCAAGAGCTGAGAAGCAAGCTCACATGAGAGCACCCTAGCTATTAATAAATTGGGCACATGAGGGCCTCAATTGGCAGTGGGGAGTGGAGGTTGATTAAGGGCCTTTCCATCATGGACTTAATCATGGCAGAAGTGAGAGGTCCCCAGCTACCACAATCTTAAAATCATAGAATCTCTAGTGTGCCAAAGCAGGCCACTTAGCAGTTCAAGCCCACACTGACCCTCTGAAGAGCATTGTACCTAGAACCAAAGCCACCATCGAACCCCCACACGCTTAACCCTATCCCTGAATTTCTCATGGCTAATCCACCTAGCCTGCACATCTCCGGACAAAATGAACAGTTAAGCATAACCAATCCAGAAACCAGAGCACCCAGAGGAAACCCACACAGACATGGGGAGAATGTGCAAATCCCACACAGACAGCCACCCAAGGGTGGAACTGAACCTGCGTCCCTGGTGCCGTGAGGTTGCAGTGCTAACGACTGAGCCACTTTCTTGGTTGGTGAATTGTCCCCCTGCCACCAGACTCAACTTCTGAGAAGCCACAGATTCCACCCATAGCTTGCTTTCCAAAAAAAAATCAGCAAATGAAACTGCTTTCTTGCTCTAACCTTTTGATGCCCAAATGCAGTGAATCTCCGATAGGTAATTTTTGCATTGGTAGAACTGAGTATCACTGCCAAACATTAAAAGCAGCCAGGGTACATAATGGCAGGAACAACCAGAGACATCATTTGTGAGTTAATGGCTGGCCATGGAAGGAATATTAATCCAGGTTGATCACAGTAGCTTCTTCCTGTTCTGCAGTAACAGTAGTTGGGATAAATCATTCATTTGTTCCCTTTACCAGGTAGGGGAGGGAATATAAAATTGGAAGGGCAGCAATTAGTGACAATTTTGCTTGCTCCTGGCAAAGAACCTTGTAAAATGTTGTAATAATCTTCTACAAGCAGCAGTGCCAAAATGAAAATTCTTGAGGGCACATGGGATTTCAAGTCACAGTGCCAACTCCACTAACGGATGCACAAATTAAATTCTATTCACAACCTCATGTATTAAAAATATATACATATAATGAGATCTTAAAGTTGATTCATGGCTGCATTATTTATTCCCGAAAGTGATGAGAGATTCATTGTTTCAGATTTATAAGCAATTCCCCTTTCATGCAACTGCCCATGTTTCTTAGTTTATGCCAGGGCTGTGTCCTAGTACTCCTGAATTTGAGGCCAAAGATTGCTGGGCTAAGCCACACTGCTGCAGTACTGAGAAGTGCTATACTATTAAAGATGCCATCCTTCAGATATGGTGCTGAATTGAGGCACCATTATTGTTTAAGATTGACATACTTCAAGAAAATGCAGGCCAGTTATCCCAGCCAATTTCTTCTTCTCAACCAGCATCAAAAAATAAATCCCTTGACTATCATATTTTGCTTGTGGGCTCTTCCTGTGTTCCCTACAATGCTACGGCAAGAATACATCAAAATACTTAATTGCCTGTGTAATACATTCTGATGTCTGAGGCTGTGAAAATGTTCAGCAATCTGCAAGCCTTTCTTCACATTTTGCGCTCTCTCTCTCTCTTCTGTCCTTCTGTGATAGATCTTCATATGAAGAACATTTCGATAGACAAATTGATCTCTTAAATGTCAGTGTTATTGGATTCACTTGTTTAAAAACAACATACTGGAAGTTTTGCTGAAGCTTCTAATCTATTCTGAAATTTCAAGCCTGTGCTTGAATTTTGTTTCTTGTCCTTTGCTAAGATTGTTTTCGATATCTTTGGAAATAAGGTCAGGCCAGACACTAACTGGTGCTTTCTGATTGACAAACAATCAATGTTAAAGCAATAGATTTACCACCAGATCAATTAAACTTACTTGTTTGAAATGTACCTCACAGTGTTTTTCTCTCAAAAGTGGCCCTTTGCAGTGTCAACACTGTGGGCTAAAGATTCTCTCAAAAAAGGGGTTACTTTTAGCTCATGAAGCATATCTGGATCGACCAATCTCATATCTGGGAGCATTGCGGACATTCAGCAAAATTGTATTTCTGCAGAATGATAAAGCAGTGCCCTCTGAAAATTCTCTTGCTGTAAACCAGTAGGGTTTAATTGTACTTAGCTGGCTACCCATTTCAGCAGACAGGCAGCCGCTGTGACAGGGCAGCTACCTTTGAAACAATTTCTCAAAGATGGAAACGTGTCACAGAGCACAGTCAACACACTTCATTTCAATTTTCCACACTGGCTTTCCCCATAACCCAGACCATCACGCTAGCCAACATCATCAAACATGCTCCCCACTCTGCTTATAATTTCTTCCAATCTCGCCATCAAGCAGAAGATACAAAAGCTTAAATGTATGTGCTAACAGATTCAAGAACTTCTTCTCCACTCCTGTAAGACCTCTGAATGGACCTCTCAATTTTCAAATCTAATGTTGATCATGCTTTTAGTGCACCTTCTCTGCAGCCGTAACATTGTCTTCCTCGCTCTGTTATATCACCCCACAAACATTGTATAGTATGATCTGCCTGTACTGCACGCAAAACAAAACTTTTCCATGTACCTAGGTACATGTGACAATAATAAATCAAATCAAATCAGATCAACCTCCCCGTGAGCCCATCTCTTCAGGAGTGATAAATTTCAACTCTGTGTTCTTGAGCAATCCACAAAGATTTATTTTAATAATGATGATAGAGCCGTCCACCATAGAACCTACTTGAACTTACTTAGTGATTGTGCCTTTTCCATACAATGGGAGTGTATTACAACTCAAAGCCATGAAATCTTGTTTGAAGCACTGAGAGTATCTAGATGTTGAAGGCGCAATGTAAGTGTTGGTTGTTGCCATCAAAAACATCAGCTCGTTACCTCAGCAAAATCAGTTAGCAAATTCAAGTATTGGTGCAGAAGATATTTGATACAGAAGCAAGAATACAAATTAGTTAAATTGCTTTTGCTCTGAACTTGACACTTTATAGTGCTCAATATGATATTCACCAACATCCATGTATTGACCTGATACTTTATTTGCAGAGTTTCTATCTGCAATCGTCTGAGGATATTTTCTTTCAGGGAACTGTAATAAGCATTTTTTCTTATCCGTGATGTTTGAAATCTCTTGCTCAGAAAATATAAAGGAGCTGCAAAGTAAATATCAGGCATAAGGTGACATATTTGTTAAATACAGAGAAGCCCAAAAGTTTGGAAAATGGAATTAAAGTTGAAAATGAACCAACTCACTCATGACCCCAGATAAGTACATTTGAAAGGACCTCCCCATTATTAAATACTTGGGATAAATTTGACTAAGTTTCCTTATAAATGCATATTCGGAAATGTAAGCATAAGGATTTCAACTTTTCAGCAGCACTTTTTGGGAAGTGTTGTGCTTTATCCTCTTGCTAGGCAGTTGAGCATAGAGTTCTGCGATAATCATTTATTTTATTTGCTCAGGAATATATCCACTCACTGGTTTGTATTTTCAGTCACCTGTAGAAGGCACACGTGGAGCTCCTACTGGGCTTGTCAGTCTTCCAATGCCTTTGGAATTCACTTTAATTTGCAGAGTGCAGGCAGGTTGAAGAGAGCTGGCAAGCTGTCTGTCTCTGACCAGCAGCCTGTCAAGCTCTGTGACGAGCTCGTTAATGGATTAAAGTGGGTCAGAAAGAAATTGAAGTGACAAGCAGCAAGAACAAGTGATCTGGTATGCACCTTTGGGGGAATTGTGGAAGCTGTAATGTGATATTACTGCTGAAATCAAGTTTTGTTACAATAAAGGTTTATTCAAACTGCAGTATTAATGCGATGGCACAAGGTTACCAATGCTGGAGGAGTCTGGGTCAGGTACCTTGTGATGGACCATTTGATCACATGCTCGTACTGTAGATAAATTGGCCCTGTGCCCTCTCCCCAGCTCTGTTTTAGGCTGTGGCAAGCCCGCACCTGGCTGCCCTTGTGCATTACACCCTGTCACCAGTGCATGCCTCCAGACAGTGTCCTACATTGCTAATTCTTCACTCAGCTAAACTCCAGCTGACTCCATGAGAATAAAAATAAAACTGCATTTATGGTGCAGCCAGATCTTTGGGACAGGACACTGAAATGATCAGGACATCAAATTCCTGACCTTAGATTGAAACTTCAAACCCCGATATGTCTGTTAACATCCCATGTAAATCACCATCCCGTCATTACATGACCAACATCACATTAAAAACATCATGTTGCACAATTGTAATTAATTGTAATTAGTTAGTGTTATTACATTACAAGGAACATTTGTCTTTCAGTGTAGCTTAGATATCTGTAGCTTAGACATCTGTGCTGGATAGGTGGGCGTGAAGGAAGCTGGTTCCTTCACTGAGAAGGAATTAGAACGGGAGCCATTATTCCCGATTCTTGTCGCAATTGAATTCAGTGACTGAAATAACCTGGCATCCTCCTTGGTGTTTTTTTTTAATTGGATGAAACCCAGTTTATTTCACCTATGTATCATGACATCAATATTCTCAACCAGAATGGAGATGATGGAGTTATTCCACATTCATGGTTACTTGAGTGACAGGGATTTATTGTCCACACATTATTTGCACATTACCAACACGGCTTGCTGCATTTGACTGCCTGACTCCTCTAGAGGAGTACACTGCTGCAGTTTCAGTCATGCATTCTGCTTGTTACGGGAGATAAGAGTCTAATGACTATATTGAATACAGACTGTGTACCCATTGATTGCCCATCCAGCCCTCTCTGATTCATTGTCCTTTAGGGAATGATGTTTTTCTTTCATACCCAGACTGAGACTTCATGTGACCCCAGCTCAATATTTGACTCTTTACTGTCCTCTGAAATAACTTAGACTAAAGAAAGAACCAATAAAAAATTTGGAAATGATTGGCACTACTCTGAACTGGAGTCCCATAAAACTAATGCAGACAAGCACCAATCATTTCTTAAGTTTTACTGGTCTTACCTTCCTGAGTAATAGGAATAGACAGTAGAAACTGGCTTGTCAACAACATCCACATCCTGTGAATCAGTATACCATAATGTCCCAATCCGTCTCCAGCTCATGCTGACATTGGTGCCCAAAGGCAGTTTAATTTGTGAAATGTCTTCTCCCAGGCACTTAGGAGGTCAAAGCGCTGAAGAAATTCTGCATTTTCTGGGAGGATCCCATCTTGTGCCATGATTAGAGGGAACTGGGATAACAGTGACAGTGAATATTGAAGAAAATAAGTCTCACTCCTTCATCCTAAATTCTGTTTGTTTTTCACAAGTTGTTCTATAATCTTCAGTCTGTTAAATATCTGATATAATTAACAATACTGAGAAGACTGGAAAAAGATCTGAGATTTACTTTAGGCGAAAAAGTCTTTGCACTTATTTGTGCAGAATTGTACGATGTTGAAAGTGTGAATGGAAACAGATGCAAGAATTTGTAATATTTGTTTTGCTGCTGAATTTTATCTTCAAATGCCTTTCTCACTAAGTTCTATCACTTGTTGTGAATCTATTGAATTCACTCTGTGACACTTGTGGAGCCATATCTCGAGACTCAGTAAGGACCATTGTAGTAGTTGAATGAGTTTATTCAATGCTAATGGTAACCTGTCTTTCAAATTGCAATTTGCCCTTAGAAAGGTAGCAATTAAATTATAAATTGGATTGTTCCTCTTTCTCTAAGGAAGAGATGAGACCAACATTAACAATATCAACAGGATTGTGTAGTGTTGCATCTCTTTTAAACCTCGCAGCCAATAGCGACATTCATTTTGATATGGTTAGTTGCACATAGATTTAATTAATCTGCCATGGAAATGAGCTTTTCCATTCGTAGAAGTGGCACTTTTCTTCCAGTTGTAGATGTTATACACTCATCTCCATGGCTCTGAAAATCCTGAATTAATGTAGTATAGAGAATAGAAAATTACAATAGTATCAGTGACCAGAGTCATTAAGTCTTGCACTAAATAGGCTGTCTGCTAAATCTGATAATAATACTCAACAATCACCAATTTTCTTCACCCTACTAGGCAGATTGGAACACTGACATGTTTGTTTCATAACTTGCTTAAATCAAATATAGTCTGAAATGCATTCTGTGGTCAGTTTTACACAGTTGATATCTTACTCCTCATAATGTGCGTCTTCACTTCTTTGCAAATCTGAAAATGACATTTTAACTTTGTAATTAGTGTTAAGGCTTTGAAATAATGCTTGGATGTTGCTAGCATTATTATTAATAATGCATGTTGTTTAGAAGGAATTCTGAGCGACAGGATCATTATGTATTGGGAAAGGTAGGGATTGATTAGGAGTAGTCAACATGGCTTTGTGCATAGGAAGTCATGTCTTACCAACTTGATTGAGTTTTTTTTGAAGAAGTAACAAGAAAGGTTGATGAGGGCAGAGTGAAAGAGGTGATCTGTATGGACTTCAGTAAGGCATTCAACAAGGTTTTTCATAGTAGGCTGGTTAGCAAGTAGATCACATGGAATACAGGGCAAACTAGCCATCTGGAATCAGAACTGGCTCAAAGGTAGAAGACAGAGGGTGCTGGTGGAAGGTTGTCTTTCAGACTGGAGACTTGTGGCCAGTGGTGTGCAACAAGGATCGTACTGAGTCCACTGCTTTTTTTAAATTTGTATAAATGATTTGGTTGTGAACATAGGAAGTATGGCCAGTAAGTTTGCAGATGATACCAACATTGGAGGTGTAGTGGACAGCGAAGAAGTTAACCTCAGAGTACAACTGGATCTTGATCAGATAGGCCAATGGGCCAAGGAGTGCCAAATGAAATTTAGCATAAATGAATATGAGATGCTGCATTTTGGATAGGAAAATCAGAGCAGGACTTGTACACTTAATGGTAAGGTCCTGGGGAGTATTACTGAACAAAGAGACCTTGGACTGCAGGTTCATAGTTCATCCGAAAGTGGAGTTGTAGTTCGATAGGATAATGAAAAAGACATTTGGCAAGCTTGCCTTTATTGGTCAGGGCATTGAGGATTGGAGTTGGGAGGCCATGTTTCGGCTGTACAGGACATTGGTTAGGCCACTTTTGGAATACAGCATGCAATTCTCATCTCCCTGCTGTAGGAAGTATGTTGTGAAACTTGAAAGTGTTCAGAAGAGATTTACAAGCATGTTGCCAGGGTTGGAGGGTTTGAGCTATAGAGAGAGGCTGGAAAGTCTGGGGCTGCTTTCCCTGGAGGCTGAGGATTGGCCCTATAGTAGCTTATAAAATCATGAGGGGCATGGAAAGGGTGAATAGCCGAGGTCATTTTTCCTGGGGTCGGGGGAGTCCAAAATTAGAGGGCATAGGTTTAGGTTGAGAGGAGAATGATTTAAAAGGGTCCTCAGGGGCAACATTTCATGTAGAGAGTGGTGCATGTATGGAATGAGCTGCCAGGGGAAGTGGTAGAGGCTGGTACAATAACAGCATTTAAAAGGCACCTGGATGTGTATATGAAAAGGAAGGGCTTAGAGGATATGTGCCAAATGCTGGCAAATGAACAAAGTTAATTTAGGATGTCTGGTCGGCATGGACGCGTTGGACCAAAGGGTCTGTTTCTGTGCTTTACAACTCTATGACTCTATGATAATGTGAGGATTTGTAATGTGTTTGTTTGAAGTTCTTGTGTCAGCTCTTCTGGCAAGAGAATTAATCTATTTCAAACAAATTATGTCTCCTCTGCTAACATAGTGGGCCAAGGAATTCCTCATGAATGCATGAAATTTTCCTTGATTACATTCCTGCATCATCATTTTGAGGTCTGCAAACAAATATTTAATTAACAGCATATCTTCCAAATAACCTCAGGTCATTTTCTTTTTAGAATCAATTAATCAACACAGTTCCTTCTGCCCAGCTTTTAGCTAGTTCTACGAGGGGATCGTTTGTCGTGGTATGTCGCACTCTGATCATCTTCACAAATGAACTGTCATTCATCTACCTCCATTGTGTCACGTTCATCTTCCGACTATGATTAGGTCAATCGCTCTTTTGTTTTTGTTGCCCTCCATTGTCCCCTGCTTGAAAAGGTCTCAGCTTTTTAGCTGTGACTAAGTGGACAAAACATTGACATTTTCTTTTGTGGATGCTACTTTTTTAGAGTTTATTTTATTCTTGCAAGTTGAACCACTTTTTCGGCTAAATGAGGTGGCCGGAGGAAAAGAATGTGATGCTAGCAAGGATCAAATTGTGAGAAGAGGGGCCATAATAACCTTGCCTCTCTTGATGGGCTGGGGAGAAGGACAATTCGCAATGTTGAGTGCAAGCTGTCTGGAGGACAGTCCAACGTGTGTACCTTGCAATTGGTTGTTATGGAGCTGTTGGAAGAAGTGTACTCAGTTGTCTATTAAGCAGGTGAATAACCCTATTTTATGCGAGCTTTCATTTTGCAATGAGTGCGAGAGAAGAATGAGACTTCTGAATGTCACCATATAAGAAGGCAATGTAAAGTAGTTCAGTCCTGGTTGCAGATGGCAGCCATTGTAAATTATGGTGTGACTTGGCTGGAAGAATGGAACTGAGTGAAAAATGGGAGTTGTAGTTAGGGCGTGCATTAAACTTGCAGGAAAACAAGTGATGAGTCTTAAGTGCTATCTTGGATGTGACACTGAATGTACAGCATTAAGGAGGTGAAGGGAGGACATGCTGCTGCCTCAGTGTAGCTACCCAGTATTCTCAGGCTTTGAGACCTCCAGTGAGGAGGGCCATCACAAAGAGAGAAGGAGCTGAGAGATAGGCATTGCCCAGCTGCAACATGGAAGTGGCCATTCACCCCTTCGGATCCACTCTGCCATTCATCATGATCATGCCTGATCGCCCAACTCAATAGCCTAATCCTGCTTTCTCCCCATAACCTTTGATCACTTTCGTCCCAAGTGCTTTCTCTGGCCACCTCATACATTCAATTTTTGGCATCAACTATTTCCTGTAGGAATGAATTCTACACCATTCTTTGGGTGAAGAAATGTCTTCTCATCTCTGTCCTAAATGGTCTACCACAAATCTTCAGATTATGACCCTGGTTCTGGTCACAGCAGCCATCGGGAACATCGTCCCTAAATCTACCTGGTCTAGTCACATAGCAATTGGCCTGGAGTCACTTTTAAACCAAACCAGGTAAGGGCAGCAGATTTTCTTGCAAAAGAGATTTCCAAGATCCGTGATATTTTGTTTTTTCATAAAACTAAATTTCATTCTTCAGGAGTTCTCACCTTGATTAACATGAAATTCAGACACGGACAAAACAATGTTGCAATTTTGAATTGAAAAATGTTAAATACTATGGCAATAAAAGCATAACTTTGGACAAAAAAAAGTTTTTAAATGAGTTACATGGGAAATTGTCTAAGGGGCAAGACTATGGTTTCCTTTAATTAAGCATTCATTGCTTATTATAATACAAATAAATGATCTAAATGGGTTGTGTATGTCAGAAAAATTGCCACATTAAGTAAAATAGATGCTTGGCTTTAACATACATGACAAATCAACCTGAGGTTTATTGCACAATGTGCTTAGCTATAACCTTCAGTTGTTTTTGAACATTTCTTCAGGCAGTCGATGAGACATAAGGGTGGCTGCATCTCTCTTAAACTCAAAACAGTCATTATGTTGATTGCATATGTAATAATACAGAACATGAACAAACAGAATGTGAATTTCATGCAGAAGATATTTGCCATAATATTTCATAACTGCAGGACTTAGACACATGTATTTGAGCTGTAGTAAACATTTAATGAACAATAGAGGGACATGAGCATTTCATGTCGCATCACCAACATTCTTTCTGCTGGATATATGGTATTCATAAAGTCTCATAATCAATGGTGTGATTAATGTGGCATCGCAGTGCCAAGCTGTCAGCCATAGTGCTGATGAGACTTTGATTTAATTTAAACACAGAATGCATTTTTCCTTCTAAGATGAGTGTGATATAATGATATACCACAGGATGTCATTTTACTGGGGAGGTGTCATAATTTTGCTTTGATGGGTTGTCTTTGCTGAGAGGATTATAATTCACTTCCATAGCTTGCTTTCTGGGCTTCTTCCAGCAATGTAGATTCCTTCGACAGCAATGTGTGCTCCTCTCACTTTGATCATCGCTTCCAGCGAGACAGAACAATTTTTTTTGTACATGAAGCCTTGATTGGTAATGTTGAAAAAATTAGTATTTCAGACATAACTTGCAGCTCAACCTTCATGAATTCAGACCAATGATGCAAAAGGTCAAGAAAAACATGCCGGCAACCTTACTGAGCTATCTCAATACCAGCCAATTTGAGTCTCTCATTGTGATTGATTCAAAACAGGCCAAAGAATATCTTCAATCCCAATGGACTGAAATTAAAGCCTTTCTTGCTTGAAAATTTGAAGTAACATTTAGAAGCCATAACAGTTCCATAAATTGCAAGCTATATAACTGTATGGATTAAAAATAAAGTTTTGTAGATGCTGAAAACCTGAAACGAGCACTACGAATGCTGGAGAAGGTCTGGCCGCGTCCGTGGAGAGAGAAACGGAGTTAATGTTTCAAGTCTGGTAGGACTCTTTTTCCAAATGTTAATGGCATTCTAGAGCATCCTTTGTGTTTCTTTTAATCGTGTGGATTTCTGTTTAGTTTCTAGCAGTAGCATATATCCGTAATCCGCTGTTCTGTGTCCCCTGCCTGTACACTATTTATTTTCTAAATGTCAAAACAGCAGAAACAGTGATGGGCCAAAGACACTGAAGGACCTGTGTACAAAGATCATTAAAATATCAAGAAGATGTGCAAGAAATTATTAAAGAGGCTGATGGAGCATGAAATAGAATCATACAGTGATCTTTATTTCTGGATGACCAGAATAAAAGGGGTTAGAAGCCATGCTATGGGTTCACAAGATCAGAGTTAGCCTACAACTTGAATAATGTGAGCAGCTCTAAGCATCCCACACTGACAAAGCTATATTAGCATTGCAGGCAGTGGAGCAGGAATCCATCAGATTGATACCTGCAGTCCAAGGGTCAAATTACAAGCTGAGATGAGACCTACTCGGACTCAGTCTGTGGTATTTATAACCGTCTAAGGGGAGATTTGATCAATGTTTTCGTGAATGTTAAAATGAACTGACAGGACAGACAGAGAAAAACTGCCGGCTGTGAATTTAAATGTACCATGAAATTTGAATGTTCGAAGGCCCAAAAATCATGAAACAAAGAGTCTTTATTCCAGTGGAACCAGGTTATTACAAAAAGGAAGGGAACATGAGGATAAACAGGGAAGTATTTACAATACATATGAAGAATGAAGCCCAAGAGTTACATTGGACTGAGGAGTCCTTTGTTTATGTGGTCTCCCTTCCCATCAGTCTTAATTCCACCATAGGTTCCTTTTGTTTATCAAGCATCTGTTTGACTGCTCTAATTGCCCTCCGTCGCTATCTCCACATGCTCATGGGCATCCTAGCAAGCTGGTCAGCTCACTTTCTCCGTGCCCTCCATTACTATCACCACCTGCGGTTGAGGTCCACTCATACAAAAATAATATATTCAGCTACATGAAGAGAAGCAGAATTGGGCCAGATCAGTGATGATCTCATTGACTCTTGGAACTTAATTAAGAGGTTAGATTGTTGAGTAATAGACTAGTTAGAGACAATGGGAGGTCATTCACCTATATAGAACACAGAACTGTACCGCACAGGAACAGGATCTTCGGCCCACAATGTTGTGCTGGACATGCCGCCAAATTAAACTAATCCCTTCTGCCTGCCAATGGTCTATATTTCTCCAATCCTTAGTATTCATGTGCCTATATAAAAGCACCTTACACATCTATTGTATCTGCCTCCAACACCACTCCCGTTCCCCCCCCCCCCCGCCGTTCCTGTGCTCTTCTTTCTTAGATATCTCTGTCTGCCAATACAACTGTTGGCAGCATTAGTTGGCATGGTGCAGTTCATTAAAAATGGGGTCTTTCTGCTTGCATCTCCTCCCATTTACTTGATCACTGCTTCGCCTGTGAAACTTGCTCCTGAAATGGTGTTAAGAAGCTACCCCCTGAGCTCCAACAGAGAGGTGATGGTGCAGATTCACATTGGCAATCTCATTGATGGTTCTCATCCCCGTGTAAAGTTCAAAATCAAATTCTGCCCCTTTCTTTCTGAGTAGATCTTTGTGAACAAATTGTCATTTCCAAAGGCCCCAGGTGAGAATAGGGAGAAGACAAAAAACAATTGCTAATCAACAGCGTCTGCAAGATATGTGTGAAGCCATTCAAGGAGGCAGGATCAGACATGACTATGATAAATGTCCTCCTTGACAGGAAGGCCAATTTGTGAATAATAATTCCTTGCATTGTCAGAGAAATTTAAACCACATTTCCTCCCTGCAGGTGTTCCATTAATTTTCTGAAAAGAGCTGGTTAATGTTTGGGGACGGTGATAAAGCAGGAGAATGAGGAGAGGGGTTTACTTGGCAGACTTTATGCTGCCTACTATTCTGACACCAACCTTGCCGAAGATCTTCCCACCCTTCTCCTGAAACCCTCTTCTCACCAGCTGAGGAGAGATGAAATCACAGGCACAGTAACCACAGAGAATTCCTTCAGCTTGGATTGGGTTCAACCGAGGTGTCAGAACTGAAAAGGGTGTTCTCACTCATTGTTCACTCAGTATATTCCTTCAGTTCGCTACTTGCTGTCCCAGCTCCTTCTCCATCTTCCAATTTTCTTTGAGTTGACTATGTTTCTTTAATTGGTTGAGTGCCAGAGTACTAACCTCATTTGTTTTGCATCATTTGGGAGTAATGTACAGACCTGCCCCTGATCAATTCTTGCTGCTTTCCTTTTCTAATTTTATCAGTTGACTAGTAAAAAAAATTGTCATCCAACATTCATTAATTTCTCTGGATGACTCCAATGCAGAAACATAGACCTGCTCCTGGGCTACAGGTTTGTTAGGACTGCATTCTAATCAGATGCCCAAATGACAAATATCCATGAATTGGCCTCACTACAATACTGCCAGTCAATTCATGTAGTGGAGACGATCAGCGTCTGACTGTCTACTCATTCAACTTCTTCGTGTGTTTCCAACTGCAATTGTTGTTGAGCAATTTTTAAAGATCATTACCCCATCCTCAGTCAGGTCCCTTGACTTCAGTTCTCATTCTCGCTGATGCTCTTCTGCTTGAGATCCATAAACCGAGGAAAGATTGAATGAAGACTTCCCTGATCTGCAAGATGCAACTGCTCACTCACTGAACCCATTGGCACATCAGGAAGCAGCAACCATTAATCTGCCCATAATTCACTCAGAATGATTTCATTTGTGCATATGGGATGCTGTAATCACAAGATATATGCAAGCAGGACAGTAATAGCAACAGTGACCTTGATGATTGTCTGATAAAATATTACCCTGTTCCATGTGCCCCACTGTGTACTATATATTATAATTTTGAAAGGGATGTTTCATGGATTTTATGACTAGAATATTGCGCCCACTGTTTTTCCTTTGTTCCTGGGCACACACCTTCAATCTGGTGAATTTAAGGAGGATTCGGCAATCATTTGACTTAGGGTAGCTCAAGTAAAGTGCTGTCAAAACAAATAATACCTTGAAATCAGTACAGTTCTGTGATAGGATGACAGGTCAGCAGATAGTGGAGCAAATATCTTTAAATTCTAGTCAGAGTTGAAGGAATGCCTTATTTTCACTGTTTGCTATTGAAGATGAATTAGCTGGTCAAAATTATGCAGACAGTGTAAAAGATAGGTGTGCCATCATTTAATTAATTTAACATCTTCAATTCAGCTGTACATTTAAATGATTATGGGATGTTTGATGAGTTCTATATTACCTTCTTTAGCAGCTCGTAGTAGATGTATAACTCATTGAAATGTACTGCAATTAATTAAACCTATACCCGGAAAGAACATAACTCAGCAGAAGGTGTATGAAATATGTGCCACTTTGATTAGATTAATTACACTTCCATAGATATATATATTGAACCAGGAAGTAATTTCTGATGTAAATGATGTTGTATCTCATTGCGTGGTATCCCTCTTGCCAAGTTCAGTTATTAAAGAGACTAATAGTACTTAGAAAAAAATACATTAACAACTTCACTTACATTGTTATAGTTTATCAATGTCTCAGTTGACCAATAGTACTATTGAGATTCAACCAATCTATTATGATATACCCTATCTACTTGAAACCCATCTTTGAATTGCACCAAGCTGTTGTATAAACTTATTGATAAATATGGACCACATCTGCCCACCTATCATCTCAGTCTCATCTGGGTAGTGATCTTGTAAGGTGGACTTTTGTCTTAATGGTCTAGATAGAATGGAATAAAAATGATTGCGTTGTTTGAAAGTGAGTGATATATACTTCCAGATGTCCCCTCCAAAACAATGTAGATTTTCTCTAGTGAAAGCTCCAGTAAGCTACTGAAGAAGTGAACCTCTGGCAATTATTTTGCTGGCTCAGATGAATACAAATACTGATTGTAGAGCTGAAGTTGCATATTAATTGGTCAGATGAGCTAATTGTACTCAAAAATGATGCATTCAACAATGGAGTGAAACATGCAATGCTTTTTGTTTCCTATCTGTGTACTTATTTTAGATCCCAATTTAACATTCACATCTTATGTTCACGAGCTCATAGAGTTGAGTAAGTCTTGCATGAACACCATGGAATTATTTACATTGATAAGATGGGTATGTAAAGTTTGTGGCAATGGCAGAACTTGGCAGCAGGCTGGTGCATGTGTGTAATCTCCCAGAAAGGTCATCTTGCATAAACTGGGGAGGCAATGGCCTAGTGGCATTATCACTGGTATGTAAATCTGGAGACCCAGATAAAGTTCTGAATCTGGGTTTGAATCCCTCTACAGCATATGGCGGAATTTGAATTCAATAAATATCTGGAATTAAGTGTCTAATGATGACTGTAAACCTATTTGGTTCACTAATGTCAATTAGGGATGGAAACTGCCATCCTTACCTGGTCTGGCAGCAATGTGGTTGATTCTTAACCGCCTTCTGGGCAATCAGGGATGGGCAATAAATAAATGGCCGAGCCAGAGAAGCCTTCATCCTGTGAATGAATAAAGAAATCAAATCAGAATATTTCATAATGGAGTATTTTGCAGCCACCATCTGTACGTTAAAAGATCACATTCACCCAGACAAACTTAAACTGAAATGAATGTAATTACTTCTGATTTGATGATGTAGATGAAATCTCAGGAAGAAATAACAAAGCTATTTAATAAATTTCATGCAGGCAGAAATAAAGGTTTAATTGGCCTTTCAGATTACAGATTGATACAGATTCCAAGAGCCAATAAAATTGTTTTTTTTGGGTATGACAAACGGAAGATGGGATAATACTGTGACTCGATAATGACATTTAAATTAAATTTCAGCTTGCTTTTAGCAGGCTATGCAGCTGCTGAGAATAGTAAGTTAATTTGAAAAGACACTGCAAGCCCAGAAATGTTTTAGTCATGAGAAAGGTTGTGAGTATGCAAATGAACAATAGAATTAATGAGATTTATTTGATAAGAAGTGACTGAGGAATTTATGACTTTACATGAAAGCCTACTGATATCAAGTTCCCAGAACGTATACATCATTATGCCCTCTGTTTCTTGATGTTGCCTGCAAAACACTTGTTAAATATCTTGGGAAAATTATACTGATACAATTTGTTGGATTGCAAAACCCTCAACAGCCTATCACAGGTCTTGAGCTCTTTCACCCAAATTCAAACCTGACTTCAAGTATAGGATAAAAGTTCAAGATTTTATTTGGGCCAATCCAGGACTGACTTCATATTAAAACAACCTTGCTGTCTGATTCGCTTGTGGTCGTTCGATGTAACTTTTCCTCATTGCTTTTTGTTTGATTAGTTTGGTCTTCTTGGTACCTTAACTGATAATACACCGGGCTTAAAGTGTATTTAGCATCTTGTAACCAGGATTCATAAATAAAGAAGAATTTGTGTTATCTTTTTACCAGTAGTTTCATGAACATTTCTGGTGGTGTCAGCCATAGGTCAGTTAGTAACATTCACACCTGTGAAGCAGGAGGTTATAGGGTCAAGTCCCATTCCAGAAGTTCAGTTAACAACTTGGGCTTCTGCTCAAAAGCAGTACCAAGGGAGGGTTTCACTATCAGAGATGCCATCTCTCAGGTGGACACAAAATACTGTTATACTATGTAAAGAAAAAGGAGTAATTTTCCTTGCCAATCAATGTCACCAAAACTGATAATTTGGCTTTTATTGTGGGAGCTTTTTATTTATAAAATGTTTTATATTTTACGAAACAGTGATTAAATGACTTCATAGGTTGCTTTGGGACATCCTATGGCCATGAAAGGTGGAACATATTTTCAAAACTTTTTTCTCTCTGTCAACTATTTTACATGTTGAATGTTTTTAAATATGTAGCATTGTTGCTGAGGGATTTACAGTTGAGCTGGCCACAAGTGTGCTTATATTTACGCTTTTGTACATTAGAAAATGAAAGCTTTTGTACAAGGTTGTTCCATTCTATAGCTAGGTACAAATTCTACAATGCGGGTTGATTTAGGATCCAAGTACCACATACAATTCTCAATTAAATTGTAACTGATCCCAAAAATAATTCAGAACTAAACATTGATTCCCAATACAACAAACAAATTCATAACAGGTTCCAAGTTTTTACAGACTCTGTAAGCTAAAATACTTCATATTCAGTGGACAAAATCTTAGCAAGATCCAAGTTTGAATCTGACTGCAAGTTTTTTTTTAATAGCAGAATGGTTATGCATTTGCCAAGGTTGAACAATGGCTGATTAACGTAATTAAGTTTTAATTGGCTTTTAATTTATATGAACAGCCTTGAAGTCTGACATAGAGGAAGCTCTTGATATATCTAAGCTTGGTTTAGTTTGGATGATTAATAAAGTCTGATGGTACATCAAGTATTGTATTATTGTGGATAATTGGTAAATTCAGCAGCATTGCTGGCTAATATTTGATGAGTATCCAATTTTCTTCAAAAGTACACTAATGACCACCATGCAGTTGCATTGCAATCTGCCACCTTTGTGCTAGGTCATGCTGATTACTGTACTCCTCTACTCTCATGTAAAGTATCATAATGGGATGTCATGTCTGTGCTGTAAAGAGATTTCCTTTCAGGGAGTAATCAGTTTAAACATGGCTGAGGACAACATGTACAGTGAATGGTGCCCACTTGCCTAATTAGTCCAGCACCTTCATTTATCTATTCTTCTGTTAATGTTGTCCTCAAGGATGACTTTAAAGATATACAGATTAACATTCAAAAATGCAATTAAACTTTGTTTTCATTTAAAAAAAGAGGAATGTAGTAACTAATAGCAAATCTGATCAGTATTAAGAATTACTCAACTGATATGTTGTAGAATAGTATTAGTGCAATTTGGAAATTTAACCATTTACTTACTGAATGTTCAATCTCCATTTTGAGGGATACCAATCAAAGGAGAAATGTAATTGCTGTGATGGTATGACCATCATTGGCTGGAGAGCCAATGACGGCACCACTACAGTATTTCTGGGAATTCCTTTGGGATTAAGGCCATAACAAACAGTATGCCAGTTACAGTCAGAGTTCGCAGTTTCACTGAGGCTTATTTTCTGCTAGATAACCTGGAGTAGGGTGGAAATTGCATCTAAGACCGGCTAGCAATTCTGAGGGCTACGGCCAGTACTACAGTGAGGCTTAACAAAGGACTTTTTCTGGAGCCCCTGTTGAGTAAGTTGCAAATGCCACTTCCTGTCCTTCAAAGAGGGGGTGATCATCAAGGGTAGAGAGGATTACATCACAAGGGGTTTTTTTTATACTAGTAGCCCATTCTAATAGGCACAGCACCCTGAAGAAGGTTTAGCCTCACTTCCAAAAATCACTAGCTTCTAGAAGTGGAGGCCATTCATCAGCATGTCCCATCTACATACACCAAACGTCCTGAGGGCTGTGCAGCTGAAAGAGAATGTTACCCCCGAATCCCATCTCCCCTAAGCTGCAGCGTATGAGCCATGAGGATGGTGATGTAGAATTTCAAAAGCTGGGTCGAGTGGATGATCTACTGACTGCTGAAATTTGTGTGAAGTGATTCATTTTTTAGCGAGAAATCAAAGGGAGAAGAGATAAATGAAGTGTTACAATACTAAACTGGATGCAGGAACTGAAGGACGTAGGCACATAAGTGAATAAATTGTTGACTGTGACAGGACAGGTGAAAGAATGGTTCATAAAGCATTTCTCATTACTCAGTAGTGACACAGACCGCAAAAGCATGGAAATTATGTTAAAACTGATATGTTAAAGATACTGGTTTTATGTCAACTGGAGCATTGCGTCCAGGTCTGAAAAGAATGTAAAACGGTAAGAGACTGTTCAGAAAAAGATTCACAAGAATGTCTCCAGGGATGTACACAACCCTTCAGATCAAGTTAGTCGACAAACTACACTTTTTGATCACTGCTTGGTGCAGGAACCTCATTAACCATTGTGCCAGGTTACTTGCTTTCAGAACGTTCAGCAATCCCTTTTTTTTAAAAATAGTTCTTTTGCCATTTCAGTCCACAAAGAAAAGTACAGAAAATTTTTTTAAAAACGGGCATACGGAGCATTGCTCCGTGTTACACTATTTGATTTCTGCCATGGAGGAGCAGACATAAGGGGCTGAATGGCTTAATTCTGCTCTCTTACCTTTTTTTAATCTTGTGGTCATATAGCATATATTGCTGGTCCTGGAGTCCGGGGAAAGACGACAACCCAATTTAACACCACCCTGTTCAGCAGAACCTCCCCATTTTCCCTATGAAACAGGATTTTCCTTATCTGCCAGGTTTGGGACAAATGCTAGGAAGGGCAGCTCCAGATTGACAGCGTTATTTTGGGTGCAGGACAAACTTCAAAGGATAGTTAGTACACAAAGGGTACTGGTGAATTCTGGGACATCTGCTGAATAGCAAGTTATAATGAGATTGGCTTGTGGTAAGATAGGGACAGAATCACATGTGAAAGGACACCATTGGGGTGGGGCAGGTAATTAATGCGCTGAGTTTGGAAGGATTTTGTTTAGTAAGAACTTGCGAGGCCTCGTCGCAAAAAAGCCTTCCAAAAACCTTCTCAAGCAGAGTCAAAAGCCAGCCACTGTGTCCCTGTCAACTGTACAAAATAAGTGACAGCCATTCTCTGGTTCGTTTCTCAGGGGAAAGCCTAATGGAGTAAAATGGCCTCCTTGAAAATTTTACAAAAGCTTGCCAGTCATCATTAACTGATGCATTTTCCATGGCAACACATCGAATCAGAATCCACTTGCCAATAAATCAGCAGTCACCTCCCTCACACAATATAGATGTCACTCTTACTTTGGTATATCTTGCAAACTGTCCTGATGAGGGCAAGGTGAAAAGCTTTGATAAAATGTGTCTCTTTTCAGCCATGGTCAAGTTCCTTGGTATGCCTCAGATTTTTATTATATGGACCTCTGTTTATGTTCCATGAAATAGATTCTAACTTCTTAGTTCATGATACATGCACAAACCATTGTAGTTGTCTTTCTGGGATTATCTGTGTAATTGTTGTTTGTTTTTCTTGTTCTTACAGTGTCAGATATTTTGGTGAAAGCAAACCTATGAGTTTGCAATATATTGGAACATGAAAATAGATGACAAACAAAAGCTAGCACCAGCAGAGCTGAATTAGTTAGGAAGAAAATTGGATGAAACAACAGACATTAATGATTTCTGCCTGATTAAACATCACTTCAGGAAACCTATATTGATGCTACTCAGTGATAGACATTTCAGTGAACACCAAGAACAAGAAAATTACACAAGATGATATTTGGGTGTGAATGTAAAAACCGAAAGAACTGCGGATGCTGTAAATCATAAACAAAAACAGAAGTTGCTGGAAAAGCTCAACTGCTGTGACAGCATCTGTGAATTAAAATCAGAGTTAACATTTTGAGTCCGGTGACCCTTCCGCATAGCTGACTGTCAGGCAGTTTTGAACAAGTTCATGCAATTGAAGTGCGAACTGATGAGACCCTAACTATCATTTGGGCTTTTCATTATCCCTTGACTGAATTGCTGCACAATCAGCAACTGTGCTTTCGGATGACCAGTTTCAAAATTTTGGAGCCTCTGCACCTCTTTCTCCTTCTCAAGGCCTGCCTTTCTGACAGAGCTTTTGGTCAACTAACTTATAGCTCCTTTCTTGGCTTAGTGCTGAATTTTATCTGATATCATTCCTCTGATACACTTTGGGATACACCCTTAAAGGCATTAGAGAAATGCAAATTTTTTGTTGTAATTCACATTCTTATGACTAATTATAATCTCAACCAGGAACACTGTTGAGGTTTGTTTCAACACCCTATGTTGAGCAAGATCACAAACGTATTTTATTAATAGAGTCGTACAGCATGGAAACAGAACCTTTGGCCCAACTCTTCCGTGCTGACAAAGTTTCCCAAACCATTTGCCTCAATGGGCCCATGCAATTTCCTGTTCATGTACATATCTAAAAGTCTTTTAAATGTCATTGTACCTGCATCTACCGCTTCGTCTGGCATTTCATTCCCCATTCGAACCACCCTCTGTGTGAAAACATTGCCCCTTTTAAATCTTTCTCCTCGCACCTTAAGAATATGATGTCTAGTTTTGAACTCCCCTTCCTAAGGGAAGAGACTTTTGCTATTTATCTTATTTATGCCTCACAATTTTATCAGTCTCTATAAGGTCACCCCACAACTCCCATGCCCTAGAGAAAAAAGTCTCAGCCTATCCAGCCTTTGCTTAGACCTCAACCCTCTGTTCCCAGTAACATCCTTGTAAATCTTGACTGCACCATCTCCAATTTAACAACATCCTTCCTGTAAGCAGGGTAACCAGACCTGTACACATTGCTGCAAAAGTGGCCTCACTAATGGCCTGTTCAACCACAACGTGACATCCCAACTCCTCTGCTCAATAGTCTGAGCAATGGAAGCAAGCTTGCCAAACTTCTTGTTTACCACCCTCTCTAACTTTCCAGCAACTATGTACCTGAACTCCTCAGTCTCTCTGTTCGACAACAGTCCCCACGGCCCTACTGTTAACCATTTAAGTCCTGCTGTCCTTTGCCTTAGCAAAATGCAATGCCTCACATTTATCCAAATTAAACTCCACCTGCCCATTGGCCCATTTGATCAAGTTCCTTTTCTACTCTTAGATTACCTTCTCCAATATCCACCATACCACCAAGTTTGGTGTCATCTACAAACTTACTAACTATGCTTCCTAAATTATAATCAGATAAATGGTATACAACAGTGGACCCAGCACTGATCCCTTTGGAACACCGCCGGTCACAGGCATCCAGTCTGAAAAATAATGCTTCACCACCAGCCTCTGTCTCCTACCATCAAGCCATTATTGTGTTCAGTTTGCAAGCTGCCCCTGAATCCCATGTGATCAAACTTTACTAACCAGTCTACCATGCAGAACTTTGTCAAAGGCTTTTCTAAAATCCATGTTGACAAAGGTTTTTTTGATGCAAGTAATTTTGTGGATGCGACCTGTCTAGTACGTTTGCGGATGGTACAAAGATTGGAGGAGCTGTGGATAGTGAGGAAGATTGCCAGAGGATACAGGTAGGCTGGAGAACTGGGAAGAGAAATGGCAGATGGACTTTACGCTGGACAAATGTGAGGTGGTACATTTTGGAAGGTCTAAAGCAGGTGGGAAATGTGAAGTAAATGACAGAACCCTCAGAAGTATTGACATACAGAAGGATCTAGGTATACAGGTCAACAGGGTAAGGTGATCAAGAAGGCATGCATAGTGTATAAAAATTGGTAAATCATGTCACCACTGTGTGGACCTTTAGCTAGGCCACTTTTGTGCAGTTCTGGTCGTCACACTACCAGAAGGATGTGAATGCTTTGCAGTGAGCACCAACACAGTTTAACAGGATATTGTCAGGTATGGAGGGTTTTGGTTGTGTGGAAAGCTTAGACAAACTTGGTCTGTTTTCATTTGAGCATTGGAGTCTCAGGGGCAACCTGATAAAGTATACAAAATTATGAGGGGCATGGATGGAATGGATATTTGCAGGCCTTTTCTTACTCCTAGTAGAAATATCAATTACTCGGCAAAACGTTTAGAAGATAAAAGGGAGGAAACTGAAAGGAGTTGCAAGAGGCAAGTTTTTTTTTACACAGAGAGTGGTAAGTATCCAAAGTGGGTGGTGGCAGAAGCAAGTACAGTAGTAACATTTGAAAGATACCATGACAGCATATGAATAGGTGGGAAATAGTGAGTTAGGGACCACGTAGAGACAAATTGCTTTTCATTCAGAAAAGCAATGTGTGTCCACACAAACTTGATGGGCCAAAGAGCCTGTTCCTGTGCTGTATTATTCTTTGTTATTTGAAATATGATTCTTTTGAACAAATGTTTATGGATAAGTGAACCTGTTTGAGATCTTTGCTTTCAATGAATATACACTCATGCAGTGCAAGGTCAGAACAGAAAATGTTTCTTTTAAAGGTATAAATTTAAAACTATAACCATGACAGGCATGCTTGACTATTCTGTGTTGCATCTATTAATTTGCATTTAGCTGTGCCTGTGAATGGCTCATGATTTCTGCTAGATTCCCTGCAAGAAATTATAAGTTGATTATTTAAGAGTCCCGCTTGAATCAGCATTATTTCAACCAAAACCTCTGATGTCTGAGGTTTCTACCTCCTTCAGGAACCTTGTACCTATCTTGCTTGGTTGTTGTCAAATAGAGGTTTGGCTGAACTCAGTTAGTTAGCAGAAAGTGAAAGCAATGAGACTGATTTCGCAGAAAAGAGCATTGTTAAATACGGAGTGGTGTACTTCCCTTTATTCTCATAAAGTGTTGATGGAAATTTGCCATTTTATAATCATAGCAATTTCTTTGTCAAATGTAATTGTTGGTTCAAACATTTGGGAGAGATGGTTTCTATGAGGGTACATTGTGCACGTAAATATTGTCCAGGGCTTTGTTAGCATAAGAGCAGTTGGATAATATTAGCGCTTTATCAAAGCATTATGAAGGTTAAAGTGAAGACTGCAACAGTCATTTAGATTAGCCCTACCTTTTTTGAAATCTCCAAGTGTGAGATTTGCATTCAGACAGGTCAGTGCACAAAAACTGACCCTTTGATGTATGAAATCCTCTTTGCAATGCCACAGATAGACCACTAAGCTGAACACTGAGATGGTCAAAATTCACAATTAGCAAATTATATTTCAGATTGTTATTTCAGAAATTATATTTCAGAATGTTGCTTTGACCATCAAATCCCCCCATGACTCACCAGTCACCTTCAGGTAGATAACAGCCAGCACATCATCTGCTTTTTATTTCCTGACTGCTGACATCACATCACACTTCTCTACCAGTTTCAACTGTTATTTTAATCAGCATCGCTATCGCTAAGAATGGCGCCTTTGAAAGATAAAGTTGCCATTGTCCCAGAGGGCCGCTGTCTCATTAGAGAGACATGACTGGTCATGATTAATTTTAGGGTCTCTTCACTTTTGGCAAGTGCCAAGGTAGGATCTTCACGGAGAGCTCAGATGGTGCGGCAATTGAGCACACAGTGTTGACATTACTCTGCATCCCAAACCAGCCATTCAATCAACTGATTTAACTGACCTTACTACATCTTCAAGTAACTTTCCAATGCCTCTTCTTAACTGCTTTCATAGACACCACAACCATTTATGTACAATTACCATTTAGTGTCCACCTTTTGCCCAGCTATCTGTAAAGCACCCTTTATGTACATGACAAACATACCAAATTATTGTGAATTGCCATGATCAGAGCAGTAACAGAGCAGAACAGGAGTTCCCCGAAGACTCAGATGTTTATTTAACTTGTGCTGATATCATGTGCCCACATGCACCAAAATCTAGCAGTCAACAATTTGACAATTGTGATCAGCCTATGAGGAGTGGGGATTGAGGATAATCCATGCTGTCAGGCTCATTCTGCAAATGAGACAATGCTTGGTATATTAACCTGGCAGCACAAACAGACCCCATATATTGTGTTATAAAACATGATTTTGAATTTAGTGATTACATCAGTGCTGTGGCTGTGAAAATGACAGAAGAATTGAGGTGCAATGTTCCAAACTGATATGCAAACCAAATGATATTGGGCACATTCCACAGCAGCGCTCAATTGCAGCCCCTTAGTCCCACCTTCCAAAATGCTGTCTCAAACTTGTAAAAGCACAGTTGTTCCCCTAAATTTCAAGTATATAGGTGACATAATGAGTTTTTTGACTCTTGAAAAAGCTTGCTGTAGAATGGTAGAATAAAGCAAACTTTTCAGTCTGTTCCCTCAGAACAAGGAAAATCAATCGGCTTTCCACAAAAGTACCTGTTGCATGGATCCACCATCATTAGATTTTGGTGTCAGGCTAACTGATTCTATTCGCAGTATAACTCCTGCCTGATCATTCTCTCAGTCAGCAGATGCTAATCTGCTGTCATGATCTCAACTGAAATACAACTTTAGGTTGATGCTTTCTAGATCCTGGGCACTATTTTTCTGGTGTGATCATGAGTTGATTTACACCAGCGCTTGTGCTAATGATGAACAATTTCCAACCAGAGGCAATGTTAGAAAGCTGACCTGTGGGTGAGCGCATAAAAAATTCAGAAGTCATGGTACAATTCAAGTGCTTTACATTATTGATGCCAGTGACACCCAGATATTGTCATTATAATTAAATTAGCATTTCTTTTAATCTTCCATAGCATTTGTTAATTTACACAAAATGATCTTTGCCTCATTTTATTCATGTCGTGGGAATAAGTGAAAACACATTCCTGACTGCACACTGAAAGAATAAATCTGCTTTTCAGGACATCTTTCAGTGAATGTTTGCTGTAATGTTTAATCAGTTTCTTTGATTGCTGTCTTGTTTATATTTTTGATCTATTAGGTGCTAAGTCAGGATAATGAAGAAGCTTCTTGTATGTCTTGATGATTTTCATCTACAGCATCATTTAATCTCAAGCCACTGCCAATATGTCAGGCAAAAATGCAATGTCGTGTATATTTCTTCAATGTTTATAGGATTATTTCAAAACACAAAAAGGACAACATTTAAGAATGAAAAATGTAATAGAGAAACACAAGTCATTTGACGACATTTAATTATAACTTGTATCATGTCACACTGGGGTAGTGTACTGGCAATCGAGCCCCAGGGCTCCTGGAGTCATGACAAATGTGAAAAGGTTTAGTCAAATTATCCAAAGCCTCCAATGTACCTGACTGGCAGGTTAACTCAGTTTCAGGGAAAACGCTTCCAAGGTTTTTGAACTTAACAAAAAAAACTTGTTTACTATGATCAAATTGTTGTTAGCCAATTGTAATTAGAAAATATGAATTGCTAACTTGTTAATGACTTAAACTTCACCCTTCTTTAAATGCCACTCTTCACAGACACACAAAGACCTACAAGATATGTAGCAGATCCAACAGCGAATGGAACAAAAGTCATACCAGACTCAAACTATTAGCTCTGTTTCTCTTTCCACAGATGCTGCTGGACCTGCTGAGTTTCCCCAGAAATCTCTGTGTTTCTGACATGCATTTAAAACATAGAAAATGGAAAGCCGGGAAATACAGTTTAATAGCACCAGTTGACAGGATGAATCATTTTCTTTTCATTTTTTCCAGTTACGTGTAGTTCTTTTCTCCTGATACAAGAGCTGTCGCTGAGAATTGAGAATTCATCATTTCACATCTTTGAAGATGTTTTATTCCTCCTTCAATAGGAGATTTGCAGAGAAAGGAAGTGGAAGACAGCTAGCTGTTACTGGAGGCCTGGCATCTCCAACTGAAAGACAGATTGGGAGGTTTTCTAATGCTTACTATTTGCAGGCATTTTTTAAAAAATGCTTACTATTTGCAGGCATTTAAAAAAAATCATTCCTGGAATGTGGGTATTGCTGGCTGGGCAAGCATTTATTGTCCATCCCTCATTGCCCTTGGGATAGTGGTGATGAGCTGTCATCTTCAACTGCTGAACTAGGTGGACTCACAATATCATTAGAAAACAAATTCTAGGCTGAACATTTCTCCGCTGTACTGGCTCTGTCCAAACCATTGCCACCTGATCAAGAGACATTCAAAACTTGCAAAGCAATTGTCTGCCAGTTCAGAACTTACTGGCTCAATTTCCATTTTGTTTGTTTCCAGTTTTACTGTTTTATGGCCTGTTGAGCAATTTTAGATATTTTCAATCAACCTGTTTTGACACACCTCTGGATCAGGTGGGAAACAGAGCCTCCTGGCCTTGGGCAATGTAATGCTAAGGTCAATTGAACTTCAGATAAGTGAATTAACTATTAATTAGTGATTTATGGTGGGTGAGTTAACAAAATTGGCATCTGCTTGCTCTTTATTATGGGTGTGACCGCAAGATGGGTGATAAAGTGTTGGGCTAGCTACATGACAAACCGTTCCTACGAACCACACATCTGGAAGAGGCATGTAATATCCAGCTGTTGGTTTTGATGTCTATATTGGAGGATTTTACAATACTCCAATCGGCAATGGTCATGAGCAAAGCACACTGCACCAGTAGTCAAGTCACAACTAACATAATGCATCCCACTTGCTGTCATATCATCTTAGTTACAATTCCTTGTAGATCATATCAGGCTCTTCTAAAGAACACATTAATTTGATTATTAGTGATAAAGTTGAGATTACAAACAATTTTCATTGTTGAAAGAATGACATTTCTTTCATTTCAATTCCGCACAACGGCAATGAACCCACCCACGTTTTATACAATAAATGTGACAAATTTGGCAATGTTTTCAAATAAATTGACAATCAGGGAATATTTCTAATGAAATGTATTTTCTCATAACTGAACTTGATTCCATTATCAATTGATATTACATCAACTTATCATTTCTATGATTTCAAATTGACTTGAATTGAATCAAATGTTTTTTTCATGAATTGTTAAGATATTCACAACTCTAACCTTGGATCGGAATGCAAGACTTGGAAGCTTGGCACCCAATGAGGTTAAAAACCTCCATTTATGTCAGAGCATTAATCTGGGAAGGGAACAAAGTATAATTAAAAGTAGTACTGACAGATAAGATAGGAACAACAGAACCTTTGGAAATTCAAAGGTCAGAAGCAGGTCAGCCGGATCAAAGGAAGCTCAAGGAATTCAGTGGGTATTTAATTCAGAGGCACACAGAATATCAGTTGGGTGGATTAATACGCTCACAAAACAACATTACTGACAAGAGTAAGCTCATTAATACAGGAATTTAAATCCATCATGGGCATTGCAATAAATTCAGTTCATTCTGTAACAGTGTCAAACCAATGGTGAAATGTAGCTAAAACATATTTTTTAAGGAAGTGAATCTTTTTATTATTGATCCATTTATGTTGTGAGTGTATCCCTGGCAAACCAGTGTTTATTGCTCATTCATATTTGCTCTTGAGGAGGTTCAGGCAAATTGCCTTCTTGAACACTGTACTCCATGTGATGTACACACTTGGCCAGTTCTGTGGCCAAAGGACTTTCAGGAATTAGATCTTACAGTAGTGTAGGAATGTCAGTATAATTCCAAGTATGAATGGTGTGTGGTTTGGACAGGATTTTGGAGATAGTCATGGTCCCATGCACTGACTGCCTGTGTCTTCTGAAGTGGTAGAGGTGTTGGGCTTGGAGAAGAAATCTTGGTCAGTCACTGCAGTGCATCTGTATTTGGTACATGGTTGCCACTCTGAGCCAGGGTGAAGGGAGTGGAAGTTGAAGGGAGGATGCCAATCACATGGCTGCTTTGACTTCAATGGTGCTGAACTCCTTGAGTGCGTTCGAGCTAATTCATCCAGACAAGTAGGAAGTATTCTATCACATTCCCAATTTCTCCCTGCTGACAGACTTTAGTGAGACAGTAGTGAGTTGCTTACCAAAGAATTCTAGCCACTGACCTGCTTTTGTCGCCACTGTATTTATTTTTTTGATCCATTTCAGTTTCTGGTCAATGGCATCATCTTCAGAATGCTAATGAAGGGTATTCAGCGATGTTCATCTGACGTGCACACATTTAACCAGTTTTGGATAACACAAGGGACCCAACTTTCTGAGCTTTCCTGCTAAATTGGTCACAGTTTGAATGTCTTTTGAATGTTACAGGGCAATAGGTAAATTCAATCTTGTTTTGGCAGTCATGTCCAGCATTTGTGTTGCATGAATGTTATTTGGTCCTACCAGGCCAAATCCTAAGGATAGAAATTCATTTGAGAACAACCTCTGCCAAACTTGACTCTGGTGCTAAAAGGGCAACTTTGACAATGCATAGTAAAGATACAATGCTCATATTACTTGAACCAAAACAGGATTTATTCACTGTTTATGTTCTTTTCACAATTTTAACCCATGTAGCTGTTTTTATTTTCTTATACAACACATGGAGAAGGAAACATTCTTCTCCAATGTGCATTAAAAATTCTGGTAATGGTACTTCAATGCACTGGAAATGAATGCTATTCAGAATTTAAGTGTTGAGATGTTGATCTAAGAGTAATGCATCACTAAATGAAGTGATTTTTTTGTGCTCTGATTCAGACAATTGCTTTTAGTACCAGGTTAGCAGGAAAGCTCATAAAATTGGGTCCCTTGTCTCATCTGAAAATGTTTGTATGTGTGCACGTGAAATGAACATCTGCACCTCTGTTGCTTTAAAATATGAGACTAGAAAGTACTGTGGATAATATCTTTCACCCTGTTGGGTGTAGTTTGTTCATCCCAACAATGCAAGACATGTTCATTGTGAATTGCAGCTAATCTTTCACGTGAATATTTATTTTCCATTAACTTCATTTTTAACATGAAAGTAAGTAAAAGTGATGATAATGCTCTGAAATTAGTCTTCATTCTGTGAACTTAGTGGAGAGAAGATTAGGCATGGCAAAAGGTTGGTAGCTGATTTGCTACAGGCCTATTTTGTGTTGCTGATGTAGACCGATGTAATCCTCTTGATGTATTCATACCCAGTTCCCCTTTCCCTACTTTGAGCTGTTGACCTGATGGGTACAGCATTTTAGAATGTTGTTAATCTTTTGTATGATAGCATCACCCAGCTTTGCGCCTCGGTTAGTATTCTCTAATGACCGAATAAGCATAGTCCTACAATGTGTTCTTTCTCCTGAAGGAAGTAAGAAAGAGATTTTGCCCAACACCACTATCGTCCTAATGCACCTTTAACAGTGGTCACTCTCTTTAATTATATAATCCACTTGTACAATGCAGTATGCTTTCCATTTCTAGCATGAAGGACGCAGTTACATTTTAGTGGCTGCCTATTTCACCAAATTTCCTTTTGGGTGACAAAATGAAAGATGGATTAGTGTAATGATTGTTGACACATTGACCACCGCATTCAGTTCACAACAAATTGTACCCGGCAACTGCTTGCAGTAGACTAGTACGTTTTTCCAAGCAAAGTGCAGGAAATGAGGTGTTTGACATTTTATCTCTTCTCCTCACTACCTTCTCACAAAATACAGTGTTCCTTCTGTAAACTCCATGATCATTAAATATAAAATGACTTGCCAGTTTTTGTATAAATCTACGTAGTGTCCCCCTAGGAAATGATTTATGCTCATTATCAGCTCTCATGTTTGAGGGATAGATCCAGACAGACATTCCCTCCTGTGATCTCACCACCCAATCACAAGTTACATTGTTAGAAAGGCAGGAGAAAATGAGTGTGCTCAGTGACATTGCAGGCAGTTATCCCACCTGAACCAGGACAAAGCTCATGAATTTGAGGGAATCACACAAACGCAAGGTTTCATGAAAAGATACAATGTTATTGAGTCCCATCTAGGTCATATAATATGACAGTGAAATAAGAAACATTTCAAGATTGCATATCATCAGTCATTCATACAGGACAATGACTCAGATACTGAAGTGGTCATGTCAGACAATGGCCACTCATTAATGACAAATAATACACGTCCATCCATGTGACAACACACTGCAGAATAAAGCAACATAACCAAGCCATGATAACTGTGTAATTATATCTCCTTGAGTCCTGTGTTCACAAGGCATCATCTAATTGGAGACAATAGGTGTAATCTCATCAGCCCTAAAATGGAACTGGTGAGAAATTTGGGGGAATATGGCAATAATGAAAAATCAATCTTGAAATGTCAACAAAATAGTCCCATATTTGTCAAAAGTTTGAACAGCTAGATGAGAATCTCGAGTAAGTGAGACGGATTGAATCTCCATGTCTTTCCATCTCATACTTAGGTAAGATTAGCTTTTGTATGATTCTCCAAGGTTCCTGCAGACTGTGGACTCCAGACTGTGCACTGACTCCAGTGACTAACTTGTTCCACTTGGTTTGCATTTGGTGCCATGATCTCCTTTCGTGTTCCTGAGGAAAGAGGACTTCCTTCCTTCTCACTACCCCATCAACCAGAACTCCAGGTCCCTGCCTAAGAACTGAGCTCACAGCATTCTTCCTTTGCCATATCCTGGAGAATAGTGTTGAGCAAGAGACTTTCAATGGCATTTCCTATTGAAGTGGGCTTTAAAATGGTGCCTGTAGTATCACACCAGAACCCGCCTGGCAGTGGTGGGCACTTATGTCTCTGCCATGATACAATTCAATAAGATGCCCAGATGAATAACAAATGAGGTTCACAGTGGAAAATTGTATGAGAACAGGCGTCATTATGGATGGGGGAGTAACTTCCCCCAAAATGATACAACCAAAATTTGGGAAAATTCAGCTCAATAATCAATATGCTTGTCACCTACCATGGGTTGCCATTCTTTAAATGAGGAAGGAGTAATTGTTGTATTCTGGTATAGATTCTAGACCATATAGCTATTACACCCTGAAGATAGAACAGTACAGCACAGTACAGGCTATTCGGCCCACAATGTTGTGCTGTACTTTTACCCTAAACCTAAGGTTTATCTAACCTCTGGCCCTACCTTATACTATCATCCATATGCCTATCTAATAGTGGCTTAAATGCCCTAATGAAGCCAACTCTGCTACCCTCTCTGGCAATGCATTCCACACCCCTACCACTCTGACTAAAGAACCTACCTCTGGTATCTCCCCTACATCTACCTCCACTCACTTTAAAACTATGCACCCTTGTAATAGCTACCTCCACCCTAAGAAAAATTCTCTGGCTGTCCACTCTATCTATACTTCTGATCATTTTGTACACCTGAATCTAGTCACCTCTCATCCTTTGTCATTTTAAAGAGAAAAGCCCTCGCTCTCTTAACTTTTCCTCGTAAGACCTTCCCTCCATTCCAGGCAACATCCTGGTAAATCTCCTCTGCACTTTTTCTAACACTTCCACATATTTCTTGAAATGAGGCAACCAGAACTGGACACAATGCTCCAGATGTGGCCGAGCCAGGGTTTTGTCCAGGTGAAGCATAACTTCACAGTTTTTGAACTCAATCCCTCTATTAATGAAAGCTAACACACCATATGCCTTCTTAACAATTCCATCTAACTGGGTGGCAGCTTTCAGAGAACTACGGACATGAGCCTCGAGATCCCTCTGCTCCTTCACACTGCCAAGCATCTTCTCGTTAACCCTGTCTTCTACTTCTGGGTTTGTCTTCCCAAAATGAATCACTTCACACTTTTCAGACTTAAACCCCATCTGCCACTTTTCAGCCCAACTCTGCAACCTATCAATGTCCCTTTGTAGCCGAGAACAGCACTCCGCTCTATCCACAACTCGACCCACCTTCATATCATCCACAAATTTACTAATCCACCCTTCCACTCCTTCATCCAAATCATTTACAAAAATCGCAAATAGAAGGGCACCCAGAACAGATCCTTGTGGTACACCACTCGTAACTGAGCACCATGTTGAATATTTTCCATCCAGATTGAAGACAATTACATGACATGATATATACCAGTATTAAATTTCACCTTCACCTTCATTCATTGCATACAATGGAATCAGTATGCTGTTTTCCGTCACCAGTTAGATGTCTGTTGTGTACAGTAACATCATTAAATACAAAATACAGATTACATATGTAAGCCTGTGATTGTGTAACCAGGCTATTGTTGTTACTAAGCTTCAAGATACCTGTTTCAACAGACCCTGACTCAGTGGTCTATGTTAAATGAACTAACTGATAGAAAATCATAAAGCATGTCAATAGATAAATTGAGTGTGTGAAGCCTTAACTCTTGAAGAATGTAATAATATAGATGCACTGATAACATAATAATATAGATAAACTATAGATATATCGAGTTCAAGATTCCAGTTGAAAACTGATACCAGTACCACTTCAGACCACGTTGTCATTCATAACGCCTCTTCACCTGTCCCTGTTCTATAACTAACAGATTTCACATTAATTATAGAATCCCTGGAGGCAGGCCATTCAGCCCATCAAGTTCACACCATTCCTCTGAAGCACGTCCAAACCGGACCCACACCCTATCCCTGTAACCCTGCGTATCCAATGCTTAATCCACCTGGCTTGCACAACTCTGGACCACATTACCAGTTGCATTTTGATACATCAATACATTGAAAAAAGTTACTTTAAATGAATACTTGATCATTTGCACCTGTTCAGGCTTTAATTAGTTTGTGAATTAAGTAGATAGTTGACAGTTTGCATCATAATTACATTTTTCAAATTATTTGCTTTTACATCGATCGTCAAATTATAAGTTATCCTTGTAATCAAAGCCTTTGCACATTTAATCAATTTAATGGAGCATCTGCACAAATATTTTTTATACTTAACATCGTTAAACGGTGATATTATTAAAGCAGTGGACTATGATTTGTTTACTGATGCAAACATAATTCAGAACCTGATTTTCATGTTTCATTTCCATATCTTAGATATGATTATTAACTTATAAATGAAACATGCTTTTGCTCCTGTTATGAAGTGGAGGTCGAGCCCCCCTCTGATAACTAAAAGTGAACCACCCAGAGAGGCTCACCTCCCCTCATAATCTGTTGAAAGAAGTATGAAAAGTGGTAATCTGTTATCAAGGAGAGATTAAATGAAATGAACTTCTGACAGTAATTCTATAATCAACAAGATACAATTTATTTTATCTAATTCTAACAGTGAACAAATTAACAGAACTAATAGCAAACCAAACAATTCCACCTTAACTGCCCACTATTTTGGAATCGAACAAAATTCTAATGGTATGCTATTCCAATAAATACAAGCCCCAATTATATAAACTAAAATAATGAGAAAATAAATTAGCAGTTAGTCTCTTGAAATTACAGCCAGAATACATTCCCCAGAATGTTCCGCAGCCTCTTTGCTGATCTTCAGTCAGGATGTCCCTCTCCGTCAAATTCCTGTATCAAGAATATTAGCTGTGAGTGCCACTGACCCTTTAGTTAGATGATAGTTACTCTGACAGAGCCAGTGATTTTCTCTTTAGAACTGCTGGTTGTTAACTCAAACTTATGACGGTTGCTCTCACCCTGATTTTCAAATACCCTCTTCTTTTATACTAATGTAGGATTGGTCCAACATTGTCAAAATCATCAGATTTAATTTCTCTTTGCGTCTCTAAATGCCTGGTTTAAATTAATTTCATTGAATTTGCTGAAACTAGTTTCCTTGCTAACAAAACAAGACTACTGCCTGGGCTTCTAACCATCAGCCCTTTGATACAGTGTTTTAAATACAGGAGCTGTCTGTGCACCTGCCCACATTTTAAAATCTCCAAGCCTAGAAAAACCACATTATCTTTAAAAGGGACCATGCACTCTTTCCTCCCCTATCATTTTACAAACATTAAATCTTAATGTCCTGCCTTCTAAACCACAAGTACTATATCAACTCCACAACACTGTTTTCAAAACGTTATGTGACGCGTACAAATTGAATTGTGAGCAAGGTGCTAATTCAAACAGTCTATCCGTCATTTCCCTCTGCTTTATCAGCAAGTTAGGCATACCTGTGGTTTGTAAGCTTTCTTTTTGAGTGGCACTTTTCAAAGTTTTTTTTTGTGAGCTTTCCCCCGCCTTTAGTAGAAGATTTAGAGATGCTGAAAATAGGTATCTTGAAAGGTTCTCATTAGATACTTTAATCTAAAAAAACATGTATTACATTAGCCCTGCTAATCCTTTTTATTGACATTGTAAAGTTTCATATTTAGTCCTGCACTTGAGACATTCATCTGTTTTTGGAGTGAAAATAATTTGCAGGATCTCTTTGTAACATGTGTTTTCTGTTTCTTTCCTTCCGATTTTCCTTCAACTAACGTGTCAGATTTTTCATGTGGTACCTCGGCAGAAAACACAGCAGAGTGTGTTGGTTGCCTCTGGTGAAGTTACTGACTCCAGGAGAAATGAATATGTGGCTGCTGTCCAAATCAGGGGTCATTGGGCAATCCTCATTCTAATCATTAGCACTAATGAAAAATTACCTACTGAAATTCTCTTTGTTGTGTGTGTGTCTCTTAACTTGTCACTCTACTGCTTGGGTCTAAAATTCATTGGAGCTGTGCTGTACTTTCAATGACACAAGGTTAAAAATAGGCCTGAATTAGTCACTGTTCTTTTCTCCTTGATATTGAAGTGCTACACAGTAAGTAGTAAGAAATGAGTGGTAAGCTAAAAGTATAAGCAGCAGATCACACTGCAACTTCTGCTAACAACCAAATACTGAAGTTAGATATCTACTGGGAGCTTTTACAAATGCAGTGTCCACACTGCAGTATTTGGCATACCTCTTGGCTAAAAGTCCCAGTGGACTTTTGTTGCAGCCCTGTTGTGTACAGCAGTGTTACTGTCGTAATTATAGCGTGAGCTGCTGCTTAAGCTCTGCTTTGCGGTTATCATTGCAGTTTTACAGAGTAGGTATGGTGGCAGTTTGTTTCAGATCAGCATTAATGCAAGTTTCTGCTTTGTTTTCAATGATATGCAGCATTTTGCTGGACCCTGTATGAAGTTTTCCCTGTATGGCTATGGTTTGATCAGACTAGAGTTTCTCTGACCTTTTTTTGTGCCCATCTTCAGGGTCTACCAGACAGCATGTTCCACAGTTTGAGGTGTTCACTGACAGATATTTGTGAAGGAGTTATTGCCTGTATTCAGTGTTATTTTTGCCATATTCTCTCTATTTCTTCTGACTGTTGCATGTAAATATACACACGCAGTCACGTGGAAATTTAGTTCCCTGAAAGTAATTTACCGTGTTCCTTATTTTCCACTGCAGTCCAGTTCAATATCTTTAACTGTGTTAGAATGAGAGTATGCAACTTGGAGAAAGTCTTGCCTCAACTCAAGCAGAACCCAGGAGAAAATAGTAAATGTATGTTTATTTTCCTCCCTCTTGTACAAGATGTCAGTTCCAGCTCAAAAGATCAACCTACAGTTTGCTCAGAAAGAGACAGAGTTCAGAACACAATGGAGCTCAAGCATCGATAGCTCATCTTTTTTATGTCGTCCACCTCCATTTCTCTTTAAACCATTTAGTAGGTTTCTGCTTATGGTGTGGCTTAAATTTGAATTCACAACATGTCATTAAATTTAATTCGAAAGAATCATGTTTCAAATTCAATTGCGCATCTGGTCATGGCAAAATCAACAACTATCTGTGTTTTAGATTTTGAACCTGTCCTTATTTGGTAAATGGATAAGAAGAGGTGAAGGCAGAAATGTAGTTATGCTGAATTTTAGCTCCCAAACTCAATAACACAAATTGAGAAATTTCCCAATTCAGGAGATCCACCTCACTTAAAGGCCTCTGTTACTTTCAGTTTTCAATTTAGGGAGACAGGGATGGTATATATGAGCAGACATTATATGGCCACATATTGGAACAAGGTCAAGGTGGACTGTTTGAAGGCCTGCCTTAGTTCTCTGAGACTTTGCCCCAGCTGTTTTAGAAACTGTTATGCCCTAAAGTCCATATATTGCACATCCCCTTACAGCCCCCATGCCTTCTCATTGTGATGTAAGATGTGTGATTTATATGCCAATATAGTTTATTTTAGAGTTTGGATTTTGACATCACAATGCTTGTGTTTTACTCTGAATGTAAGGGAGTTTAATAATTAACTTAACACTGTTTCTGGAGCCATGATTTGAAAGCAATATGTATCAGACGGCAGGTAACAGCGGCCCTCCTGGAGTGATAATACTTGTATTGTAAAAGTTTTACAATTGGAGAGAACAAACATTGAAAGGCCATTAGTTTACTTACCATTCAATCCTAAAGTCTTAGTGGAATTCATTCTGAGAAGTTAAATCTATTCCTTAGTAGAATCCATTAAAATTGTTTTGTTTTATTTTCTATGGAAATACCCATAAATTGGAAAGCTTGTAGTTGGAGTCAGATGTAGGAACCGTTTCTTCTGGTCAAAGTACTTTGTTAGTTTAGGTCAGAAAAGAGTACCTCAAAGTAAGGGTTTCAGTTTGAACATTCCAGACCAGAAGTGTTTGGTTAGAATCCTGAAGGGATTTCTTGAAGCTATCAAAGTTTAAGCTTATTTACATAAAGGATCAAGTATAAAGGTATAAAGTATAAAGCTCTCAAGTTCTCATGCTGTCAAGATGAGAGATAAAAGAAACAGTCAAAACTATGGATGTGATGGGAAGAGAACTCTCTCTCTTTCTCTCTCTCTCTGCTATTTTAGCTGCTATAAAGTGATGCTGTTGGGATGGCTGATATGTATTTGTGTAGATTTTTTTGAAACTCAGACAAGTCTTCATAATTACCAGCTCACATAACTTTAACTGACAGTTTTAATCTGCATTTTTCACCATTTTTAAGGGCTAAGGATATAAATAACTTTGGAGCATAACACTTCAACAGACATTATTGATCTTCTCAGAACATTTACATCAGATCCATAAATTTCTAGTTTCCACAATGTGGGTTAACCTCTCGGAACAATGAAATTATGAGCCACAAGAACAGAACACTAATTTCAACTGTCCTTGCTGAATTCAAAAGCAAAAATTGCTGGAAAAACTCACCAGTCTGGCAGCATCTGTGGAGAGAAATCAAAGTTAAGGTTTCAGTGTGTGTGACCCTTCCTTAGAATTGCCTGCTGAATTTATGTTTCATACTTACATGATTCCAGCCTTACCCACTTTCAGCAAAAATAGTGACAGACCTCTGCTTCCACGTATTGTCCACCATGATCAAAGGAATTTAAAATTAGCAAGGCACAATAAAAAAATCTGTCCCTATTTCCATACTATTGACCACATTATAAAAGTTTGGTTAGGCTGCGCTTAGAGTTTTGCACTCAATTCTAGTCGCGACAGTCCAGGAAGAGTGTGGAGGCTTTTGAGAGGGTGCAGAAGAAGTTTAACGGGATTCTGACTGGAATAGAGGGCATGGGCTATAAGGAAAAGCTAGACAAACTGGGATTTTTTTTGGATCAGTGATAGCTGAGGGGAGACCTGATAGAAATTTGTAAAATGATGAGAGACATAGGCAGGCTTTACGGTCAGAATCTTTTTCCCAATGTTGAAATCTCTAGTACTAGGGGGTGTACATTTAAGGTGGAAGGTGGAAAATTCAAAGGAGATGTTAGGGCAAGTTTTTTACACAGTGGTAGGTTCCTGAAATGCATTGCTAAGGGTAGTCAAGGTGGAGACATTAGGGGTATTTAAGGGGCCTTTGGGTAAGCACATGACTAAGCAAGAAATGGAGGAATATGGACCATGGGCAGGCAGAAGGAATTAGAATAACTTGATGCCATGTTTGGTACATTGTGGGCTGAAGGGCCTGTTCCTGCACTGTATTGTTCTATGCTCATTATATTCTATGAAAGTAACAGCACTATAGGAAATCTACACAGCCAACTGGGAGATATCGTGAGAGATGTTGGATGTGACACTAATCAGTAAATGAAGAAGATGTTATACATTTCATGAATATTATGATGGCTTGTCCTTTTGTACTTTGCCTTGTTTCTTTTCAAAAAACTTAAGACATTTATAAAATTTCTAAAAATATTCAAAAAAAGCCATAAACTGCAATCTTATTTCCATTGAGCTTGTTTTATTCTAAGGTGTGACAACATAGTTGTTGTACTGTGAATAGGAACAATACACATTCCATGTCAGGAAAATCATTTCATTGAAAATTACAAAACATGCAACAGAACTAAACTTTGTCCATACAGGATGTTCAATTCTGAGTTGCCTTAATGCAGTTATCAGCCTGAGAGCTTGAACAGCTTTCAGGCCCTCAAGTACAATGGCTGAAATGCTTTAGATAGTGACCTTTCCCTTGTTGATGTTCCCAAAAACATATTTTATTCATTAAATCTCTGAAGTTACATTACAAACATTTCCACTTGATAATTGTGCAACACACAACTAGATTTAAATTATCTGCAGGCACTGTGTTCCACTCAGTACACAGTAAACTCTTCATATTTACAATATACATTACATGTCAGGCACACAGCCCAAGGGCAAAACATTTCAACTTGAAAATTACTTTTGTGGGGATTCTACTGACATCTACAGTGAACTCAACCCTTGTAAAATTCAAATAATGCAACTTACCTCCTGATTATGTGGTTAACCTAGTCATAAGAACATAAGGAATTAGAGCAGAGGTAGACCATTCAATCCCTCACGCCTGCTCTACTATCATTCATAAAATTATGATTGATCTGCCAAAGGCCTCCACTCATATTTTGTGCCCATTCATCATAGCCATCAAGTTCTTAATATTTCAAAAACCAACCACCTCATTTGAAATACTCCCAGTGATCTAGCCTCCAGGAATCCAGGCAGGGAATTCTGGACATTCAGCACCCTCTGAGGGAAGACATTGCTTTAGATCTCCATTTTAAAGAGATGCTCCTTATTCTGTACCCATGTCTCTTAATTCAAGATTTCCACACCAGTGAAAAAGTTTTGTCAACATGCATCCTGTCAAGCCCTCATGGAACCTTGTATATTTCATCAAGATCACCTTGATTCTTCTGAAATTAAATGAATAAAGCTCCTCCAACTGTGCTAAGTGGGATAGATGTAGTACAGAGCTAGCAATTCAAAGTTGACCACACACAAATTCACATTCCATTAAATCTGAGCTGCATTTCTCCCAAGGCCCAATATATTCTTTCAAAGATGTAGTTTCAATGTTGTATACTTAAAAATACAGATGTGGTCAAACCATGGAATTATACTGTTCTAGAAGTACTTCATCCCTGGTAGATGTTGGTTGACACGTGAAGACCCTTGACTCAGAAGAAAGTAGGATTGTGACTGTTTATGTTTTCCTTAAAATGTCTGGAAAATTGGTTATCATTCCTTCAGGATATTGAAAGGTAATTTTTCGTGGTTGCATCAATTGTAATGGAGTAGATTATACCTTTCTTGGATAATAAAAGAAAAATTAACTGTATAACCTGTTCATCATTGACCTGTATAAACAGTATCAATAAAAGGGAGGGAAGTTAAGATATGGACATTGTTTGGCTAGACACGAGAGCCGCAGAACACAATGATAAAGCAGACAGAGACATAACGAGGAACAAAGAGAATTCTCTTGTGGATAAGAAGGAAATTGCTTTCAGGAAGAGATTAAAGTTTAGTTTGTTCAAAATGGAGGCATGAAATCTTCAAGGCAATTTGCAAGCTGACATAAAGTAGCCCAAAAGCTTTGAATTAATGCCTGCTGCAGTGAGACAGGATTTTAAGAGGACATTCATTGCCCATTTAAGGGCTTGAATTAAGGTTGGAGTGAAGTCGATCCATGGATCATCTGTCCAAGGACTTAATAGGATGAACGCAAGAACCTGTTGGCTACTGTCCAATGCCCTCTCACTGTGACTAAATTCCCTCTTGCAATTAAACCTGCCGCAATGCGGAGTTTATGATTCTGCTCAGAATATTCTGAGAGTGGAGAAGATGGCTGACGAGACTGTAGAAGTCAAGATTAGCAAAAATGTCATATAGTTAAAATAGAATGGAATAAAGCTGCCGGTGGCAGTGACTATGAAAGCTGTGTAAAAACGTCTGAAAAAGCGAAAAAAAACCAGAAAGCTAATGTTTTGACCATCAAAATTATCACAAGATGTGTAAATTATCTGTGAGTATTAACTAAGTTCCAGAATTTCCAAATCTGGAGTCAGAACTGAAACTTCTGAACACGTTTGTTAACTTATCTTTGCCATTAAATAGAAATTAAATTGTCTTCTGGGATTCTATTTTCTCATTCCACGAACTGTTTTTTGAGCATTTTTTTTTAAAGACCTCTGCTCAGTGTCTTCTTTAAATCTATCAATTATAGATCAATCATTATTTGTCTTGGGAGCTCAAACACTTGGGAGCATCACAATCTCTGTAAGCAGAGTACTGTAAGGTTAGGAAAGCACCGAGTTTCATTTCAATTGCATCCTATTTAATTGAATGACTGTGTTCCAAGAGCTTTCCCCAATAAGAGCTCAAGAGATATCGTATTACTCTCTGCCACAAACAATTAGCTTCATCAAAATTCAGCAACTATACATTGTTTTACATGCAATTGAATTTTGTCAGTCATTTCTTAATGTCATTTGTCCTCTGGGAAAGAAATTAATAAGAACTTGCTTCACCTTCATGTGATAAAGTATGTTATTGATCAATGGTAATCAGCTCTTGGATATTTTTGCTAAATTCTCCATTGTTGTAATTAGAATTAAAATCCATTTTGTGCTCAAATTAAAAACTACTTTTGTTAGAGGGAGAAGGATTTGGCAGCAGCACAGTGGTTAGGACTGCTGTCTCACAGCACCCGGGACTCATGTTCGATTCTACCCTCAGGCAACTGCCTGTGTGGAGTTTGCATATTCTTCCTGTGTCCTCATGGGTTTCCTCCAAGTGCTCCAGGTTCTTCCCACAGTCCAAAGGTGTGTACATAAGGTGGGTTAACCATGCTAAATTATCGGTAGTGTTCAAGGGTGTGTAGATTAGGTGTATAATGGGGCTGGGTGAGATGCTCTCAGGGTTGGTGGGTGGATTTGTTGGGCCACAGGCCCTGTTTCCACATTGTAGGGACTGTATGTTCAAGTTTAAAGTTATAATTTGAGCAGAATTTTAAAATTGTTAATGTTATCCATCTTCATTTCTCAATCCTTAGCCTAATCTTTTTCCTTCACCAGCCTGTGATTTTTTTTATTTCAAGAAGCTCTAGAGTGAAACTACACCTGCAGGAATGTTCTGCTGTAAAATCATAGAATTCTATTGCTTTGTTGCTAAAATACATCAGTGTATTTAAAATAAAAAGTAGTTTCAATGTTTTTGCAACCTTATAATAACAATACATTGCATAATAACAGTAATTTCTCTCCCCCAATTCCCAGTGACTCCTTCCCTAATTTCCAGTGACTCTTATCCCCAATTCCCAGAGGCACTCTTTCCCCCGCAGTTCACCAACCCCCGCCCCCATGCCTGTAAAGTTGGATAGCTCGTATTGGTCACCAGCACAACGCTTTAAAATCTTATCTCAAAGTCGTCACGATAACAGCTCATTGATAGTCGAGTAGATTTTGTTTCATAATCATTCCAATCTGTTCTACTATTTCAAGCATTTTATTTGAACTTTTATATTGTCCGAATGTGGCCGAGACCTACTGCCAGAATTAAATTTGATTCAGCATGCTGAACTACCTTTGGTCATGCAGCATTGGTTAGCAATAACAGGGAGTCAATTGCACTGCTTTGCTCAATTAGCTGCATTTTCGGAATTTTTAATTCAGCCCTCCATACAGATGGGAAGGAAATGCTGATTACCTCTCATGCGCCCATGAATTTTTACCGCACAATATAGTTCACAGAGTTTTATCCAAGCTCTGAGATAAGAGCTAGCATTATAAGCAGAGACTAATTACATTAAGCAGTTGGAGATGAGAGATCGTGCTGAAAATTCCACTCTATCCAAAAAAATTAATAAAACTTTGGTTGACATTTCCTGGAAGTAAATGTGAAAAGGAGGGGATTGCTCTGTGGTTAAACGAGAACATTCTTCAGATGGCATCAGTGTAGCAAGCTGATCAATCAGCAAATTGGTCAGCTCTTCCACTCTAGCACATCAAATTTATGATGATGCTTGCTACAAGCATTCAACAAATATATCAACACTGATTATGCCAATGCTAGAGGGTACACACACAAATGAAATTTCAGTCAGCACAAGCAAGATTGATCCAGTTTGTTCCTTTTGCGACAGTAGTTAAAGTTTATGAACATACTGAAAAAAAATTAAATGAGCTTTAGTGAGGCAGATGTTCAGACGTTGATCTAAGTACTAAATAAAATATATGGTCTTGACAATTATATTGGAATGATCCTCCCTTCCAGTTAACCTTCAAACCTTAGTAAGAAGTAACACTAGCATGGCCAGTCTTTATTGCTTAGTTGCCCTGAGGACAACAGTCAACAGTTAGAATGAGAGTGAAGTTATGAGGTTGCAGTTTTCCTTCCCTAAAGGATATTGCTGAGCCAGTTGTATTTTACCAAAATTCAATCAGCTTTTATGGTCAATTTCAATTTTATGGTCATGACCAATTTCCTAAATTACTGCAGCAGCAGTTAAGCTCGGAATCTATGCATTGCTTGTTCAATACCATAATGACTTGCCTCTAGCACACCAGCGCAGCCTTTGACCATCTAAGGAACCGTATTTGATGACAAAAATCCAAAACAGTCTCCAAGCTCGTGGTCCACAGGACTGTAGGTATTATCTTCTGTATATGTTGGAGGCATGGAAAGTGTGTACATTAGACATTTCAAGTCCCTAAAGAAATAATCATCAAAATCTTGTAAACCCAATGACAGGGTAAACATTCCAATATCACTGTCCTCTTTCATGCCAACATCCTTGGTATACCAGACTTCCAAAGCAAGTTCACTCCAGCAAGCTCCTTCAAGGCAAGTGGGAGGACAGAGGAACTGTTTCAAGGACACCTTCAATGTTTCCCTGAATATCTCCACCTACTCTGGCAAATTTCTTGCTCATCACCACCCAAACTAGAGAAGAATCATTCATGAAGATTTTAACCATCTCAAGCATCTCCTACCATCCAAGATGGAGGCCACATACAAACAGTGGTGGTATCATAGGAAAACCTGAACAAACCTCAACTCTTCAAACTAAACATATCCCACCTGTGACAAGGTGTGAATATCTAATATTGAACAATAGCAATTTCAGAACCTACAACACCAGAGTGAAAGAATCTCATTCTTGATCTTCAGTGATGGCCGAAGGAGAAATTTTTCATAGCTATTTAAGAACTTAGCCTTCAAAAGGATAGACATGCACTGTTGGAGTGATCCACGGAAGTTAACCGTAAATAATTTTTGCACTGAAGGCTTTAATTTATGAGGAAAGTTTCTAGACCAAAAGTTGATTTCTTGAAAGTGGTATGATGTGATACATATGTACCTTTCAGAGCAAACATCTTAAAATTTTTATTTGAGTTGATGTACTATTGCCACATGTACCAATATACAGCGGAAAGTGTTGTTTTGTGTGCTCTATATGCATATCATATCAAGTACATCAGGTAGCAGAACAGAGTGTACAATACAGTGTTACAGCTGCAGAGAAGGCGCAAAGAGATTAACATTTGAGAGGTCTGTTCAGAAACTTGATAACAGAGGGGAAGAAGCTGTTTTTGAATCTGTTCGTATGTATATTCAGACTTTTATATCTTCAATCGAGGAGCGTGGAAGAGAGTATAACCAGGGTGAGAGGGGTCTGTAATTGTGTTGTTTGCTTTCCTAAAGCAGCAGGAAGTATGATGGAGTCAATGGTTGGAAGGCTGGTTTGCATGATGGACTGGCCTGTGTTCATGACTGTGTAGTTTTTTGCAGTCATGGGAAGAGCAGTTATCATACCATGCTGTAATGCTTCCAGATAGCATGCTTCTACAGTACATTTATAAAAGTTGCAAAGAGTCCTTGTGGACATACCAAATTTCCTTAGCTCTCTGAGGGACTTTCTTTCTTTATTCATTTTGGGGATGAGGATGTTGCTGGCTAGGCCAGCATTTATTGTCCACACGTAATTGCCCAAATGGCAGTTATGAGTCAACCACATTGCTGTGGGTCTGGAGTCACATCTAGGCCAGAACATTTCTGAAGAAGGGTCTAGGCCCGAAATGTCAGCTTTCCTGTTCCTCTGATGCTGCTTGACCTGCTGTGTTCATCCAGCTCTACACCTTGTTATCTCAGATTTTCCAGCATCTGCAGTTCCTACTATCTCTAGACCAGACCAGGTAAAGATGGCAGTCTCTTTCCCTAAATGCCATTGGTGACCCAGATGGGTTATTCCAACCACTGGCAATTGATTCATGGTCGTCATTAGACCCTTAATTCCAGATAGTTATTGAATTCAAATTCTACCATCTGCTGTGGCACGATTCGAACCCAGGTGCCCAGAATGTTACCTGGGTTCTGGATTGACAGTCCAGCGATAATACCACAAGGCCGTTAACTAGAGACATGCTGTCTTGACCATTGCATCAATGTGGGTGGACCAGGACAGATTGCCAGTGAACTTCACTCACAGGAACTTGATGCTCTCAACCATCACCACCTCAATACCACTGATGCAGACAGGGGTGTGCTTTCCCTCCACTTCCTGAAGTCAATGCCCAGCTCCTTCATTTTGCTGACATTGTTGGAGAGATTGTCATCTTTACACCATGCCACTGAGCACTCAATCTCTTTCCTGTTTTCTATCTCGTCACTGTTTTAGATCCAACCTACAATGGTGGTGTTATCAGCAAACTTGTAAATGGAGTTCAGGCAGAATTTGGCCACACAGTCTTCAGTCTATAAGGTGTACAGCAGGGGGCTGAGTATGTAGCCTTGTGGGACACTGAAACTAAGGATCATGGTGGAGGAGGTATAGTTGCCTATTCTTGCTGATTGTAGTCTATGGGTCAGGAAGTTGAGGATCCAGTTACAAAGTGGGAAGCCATGCCCTAGGTCTTGGAGTTTTGAAATGAATTTGTTTGGAATTATGGTATTGAAGGTGGAGCTGTTGTCAATTAGTCAGAGCCTGACCAAGTTATTCTTGTTATCCAGATGTTCCAGGAATGAATATACAGCCAGGGAGATGGTGTCTGCTGTGGACTTATTGTTTCGGTAGGCAATTTGCAAAGGACCAAGGCAGCTTGGGAGGATGGGTTGATGTGTGCCATGACTAACATCTTGAAGTACTTCATAATGATGGAGGTCAGAACCACCAAGCAGCAGTCACTAAGGCACGCTGCATGAGTTTTCTTTGGCACCGGGATGATGGTGATGCTCTTGAAGAAGTTGGTGAGTTCAGATTGAAGTAAAGAGAGGTTAAAGATGTCGGCAAATACTCCCACCAGCTGGTCTACACCGTATCTGAGTGCATAGCTAAGGACTCCATTCGGTCCAGTTGCTTTCTGTGGGTTCGCGCTGTAGGGGCACAATCTAATGTCAGCAGCGGTGACCATGGGTTACAGGTGCATTCGAAGCTGACAGGACAGGGGACATCATTTCACTGACCTCCTGTACGAAGTGAGTGCAGAATGCATTGAGCTCATCAGGTAGGAATGTGTTGTTGCCCGTGATTCTGTTTGAATTTGCTTTGTAGCCCACATGTCTTGCCACAAACAACAGGTGTCTGTGTAGTTTCGAGTTTAGTTTAGTATTACCTTTGGCCATCTCTGATGACCTCCTATAGGTCAAGGCCACCTGACTTTTATGCCTCGGACCTGGACTTCATTAGGGAGTTGATCTGGTTCATCCATGGTTTCTGGTTGGGGAACATTTGGATAACTTCTTTGGCATACAGTCTCTTACACACTTACTAATGAAGCCAGTCATAGTAGTGGCGTACTCCATTCAGGTTGGCCACTGAGCTCTTGAATATGGACCAGTCCATCAACTTTAAGCAGTTCCCTTAAAGCCCTTCCATTGCTTAAGACCAACATTGCACCACTTTCTGTACTGGGTCTTCACGCTTCAATTTCTGCTTTTAAACTGAAATGAGGAGCATAGCAGTGTGATCTGATTTTCCAAAATGCTGATGGGGGATGGAACAGGTGGTATCTTTGATGATTTTATAGCAATGGTCAAGGATGTGCAGACCTCTGGTGGGACAGGAGACAAGCTGATGGTAGCCAGGTTGAAATCACAATGAACAAGGCCTCTGGCTACTCTGTTGCCAGACTGTTTACAGCATTGTATACTTGGTCAAGTGTGCATTTTACTTCCACACAGGGTGGGATTTGGACCGCTGTCAGGATAGCAGAGGTGAGCCCACATGGTAGACAGCACGACCGGCACTTTGCTGTTAGATATTCTAGGTGTGGGGTGCACTAACTTGCTAGGGCCACCACATTTGTGCATCAGAAAGTGTTTATCAAGAAGTAGAGCCCACTGCTGACTGTGACCATCAAAGAACTAACACCCCAAGTCTCTGTAGATAAAATGTAGCAGCAATCTCACGGATCAGACTTAGATTTCACTGATAATTGCGAGCTAAGGTGTGTGATCATTTGTTTTAGAGTTTAGCTTTTGAACCAGTTGCACATAGATTTGGCCTGAGTCCATGGAGAGATTTTATGATTAACTGAAAACTACTTCTATAGCCTTGATTAGAGATAATGGGAACTGCAGATGCTGGAGAATACAAGATAACAAAGTGTGAAGCTAGATGAACACAACAGGCCAAGCAGCATCTTAGGAGCACAAAAACTGACATTTCGGGCCTAGACCCTTCATCAGAAAAGGGGGATGGGGAGAGGATTCTGAAATAAATAGGGAGAGAGGGCGAGGCGGACTGAAGATGGATAGAAGAGAAGATAGGTGGAGAGAAGAGTATGGGTAGGGAGGTAGGGAGGGGATAGGTCTGTCCGGGGAGGATGGACAGGTCAAGGGGGCAGGATGAGGTTAGTAGGTTGGAAATGGAGTGTGGCTTGAGGTGGGAGGAGGGGATAGGTGAGAGGAAGAACAGGTTAGGGTGGCGGGGACGAGCTGGGCTGGTTTTGGGATGCAGTGGGGGGAGGAGAGACTTTGAAGCTGGTGAAATCCACATTGATAACATTGGACTGCAGGGTTCCCAAGCTGAATATGCATTGCTGTTCCTGCAACCTTCAGGTGGCATCATGATGGCACTGCAGGAGGCCCAGGATGGACATACAATCTAAGGAATGGGAAGGGGAGTTGAAATGGTTCGCGACTGGGAGGTGCAGTTGTAACCAGCCTAACTACCTACGAACCTCATCCCGCCCCCTTGACCTGTCCGTCCTCCCCTCCCTACCTCCCTACCCATACTCTCCTCTCCACCTGTCTACTCCTCTATCCATCTTCAGTCCACCTCCCCGTCTCTCCCTATTTATTTCAGAACCCTCTCCCCATCCTCTTTTTCTGATGAAGGGTCTAGGCCGGAAACGTCAGCTTTTGTGCTCCTAAGATGCTGCTTGGCCTGCTGTGTTCATCCAGCTCCACACTTTGTTATCTATAGCCTTGATTATTTCATTTAAAACACAGAACAAGAGAGAAGGCCTTTTGCAAACAGACAAAGTGAATACTTGTGCATTAGGATTTAGCTCGCAGCTTCTGAAAATTGATTTTTTATCTTTGGTTTTGAAACACTTGTAGCTTGGAAAGCTTTATGATTTCAGTTTGGCAGTTTTTTGTAAGTCTGAGCTGAAGTTAAATGTGAACATAGAACGTAGAACATTATAGCACAGTACAGGCCCTTTGGCCCTCGATGTTGTGCCGACCTGTCATACCGATCTCAAGCCCATCTAACCTACACTATTCCATGTACGTCCATATGCTTATCCAATGACGATTAAATGTACCTAAAGTTGGTGAATCTACTACCGTTGCAGGCAAAGCGTTCCATTTCCTTACTACTCTCTGAGTAAAGAAACTACCTCTGACATCTGTCCTATATGTTTCACCCCTCAATTTAAAGCTATGCCCCCTCGTGCTCGCCGTCACCATCTTAGGAAAAAGGCTCTCCCTATCCACCCTATCTAACTCTCTGATTATTTTATATGTTTCAATTAAGTCACCTCTCAACCTTCTTCTCTCTAATGAAAACAGCCTCAAGTCCCTCAGCCTTTCCTCGTAAGACCTTCCCTCCATACCAGGCAACATCCTAGTAAATCTTCTCTGCACCCTTTCCAAAGCTTCCACATCCTTCTTATAATGCGGTGACCAGAACTGTACGTAATACTCCAAGTGCGGCCACACCAGAGTTTTGTACAGCTTCACCATAACCTCTTGGTTCCGGAACTCGATCCCTCTATTAATAAAAGCTAAAACACTGTATGCCTTCTTAACAGCCCTGTCAACCTGGGTGGCAACTTTCAAGGATCTGTGTACATGGACACCGAGATCTCTCTGCTCATCTACACTACAAAGAATCTTACCATTAGCCCTGTACTTTGCCTTCTGGTTACTCCTACCAAAGTGCATCACCTCACACTTGTCTGCATTAAACTCCATTTGCCACCTCTCAGCCCAGCTCTGCAGCTTATCTATGGGCTGGTTTTGAGATGCAGTTGGGGGAGACCCAGGTAACATTCTGGGCACCTGGGTTCGAATAGTGCCACAGCAGATGGTAAGTCAGCTTCTCTTAAAAAGGGGAGATAGTATAGAATGTTTAAGAAACAAATCACCACAGTGCAAGGCATTTAATTTGAAAGATCCAGACAAGAAGAATCGGATTGAAACTCAGAAGGATTTATTTGAATTTCACCAGCTTCAAAATCTCCACTTCCCCCACCGCATCCCAAAACCAGCCCAGTTCGTCCCCTCCCCCCACTGCACCACACAACCAGCTCAGCTCTTCCACTCCACCCACTGCATCCCAAAACCAGTCCAACCTGTCTCTACCTCCCTAACCTGTTCTTCCTCTCACCCATCCCTTCCTCCCACCTCAAGCCGCACCTCCATCTCCTACCTACTAACCTCATCCCACCTCCTTGACCTGTCCGTCTTCCCTGGACTGACCTATCCCCTCCCTACCTCCCCACCTATACTCTCCTCTCCACCTATCTTCTTTTCTCTCCATCTTCGGTCCGCCTCCCCCTCTCTCCCTATTTATTCCAGAACCCTCACCCCGTCCCCCTCTCTGATGAAGGGTCTAGGCCCGAAACGTCAGCTTTTGTGCTCCTGAGATGCTGCTGTGCCTGCTGTGTTCATCCAGCCTCACATTTTGTTATCTAGGGTTTATTTGAAGTTCAGAAAGTCTAGGTTCAGGCATCTGAAGATTCAGGGAAGAGGGTCTCAAATTCTTCAGTCCAGATACTGAAGCCGCAGTGAAGTCAAACTAATTGCATCATAGAGAAAGGAATTCTGTCTGGGTACTTGAGGACTATATCGGACTGCCGTTGGGATTAATGGATTGTGTTCTCAAAGTTGAACTTTTAAACTTGTGTTATACACAAATATTTTGGCTTAAAAGCTCAGCAAGTCTGACAGCATCTGTTAAGAGAAATCAGAGTTGATGTTTTAGGTCTGATGACTGTTTCTCAGAAGTGATGTCGGCTCACTGGACCCGAAACATTAACCCTGATTTCTCTTCAGAGTTGCTGTCAGACCTGCTGAGCATTTCCAGCAATGTTTTGTTTCTGATTTACAACATCTGTAGTGGTTTTGGATTTTAATTTGGTTTGTTGTTTGTTTCTGGACCTACGTTCCATTGTTCTCCTGTCAGATCTGCTGTCCTTTACTGTCTCAGGTGAATCCCTTGGCGTTATTTCAGCAGTGCATTGGGAGGGATTCCCCTAATGTGCTGGCCAATGTTTATTCCTCAATCATGGGATCATAGAGTCATACAGCATGGAAACAGGCCCTTCAGTCCAACTAGTCCAAACTGACCATGTTCCCAAACTAAATTAGTCTTACTTTCATGCATTTAGCCTATATTCCTCCAAACATTTTCTATTCACGTGCTTATCCAAATGTCTTTTCAATGTTTTAATTGTGCCTACACCCTCCAGTTCCTCGAGCACTTCATTCCACACATAAGCCACTCTGCATAAAAGGTTTCCCCTCATGTCCTTTCTAAAACTTCCTCCCTTCACCTTAAAAACAGGCCTCTAGTTTCGAATTCCCCTGACCTGTGAAAAAGACCCTGGTTATTCACATTATGCATGCCTTTCATGACTTTATGAACTTCTGTAAGGTCACCCCTCAGCCTCCAATCCTGTAGGGCGAAAAACGTCTCAGTCTAGCCGGCCTATTTTTATAACTGAAACCCTCCATGCCTGGCAACATTTTGGCAAATCTTTTCTGCAATTTAATAATATCGTTCCTATAGCAGTGTGACCTAAACCACACACAGTACTCCAGAAGATGCCTCACCAATGTCCTGTGAAACTTCAACATGACACCCCAAATCCCACACTCAAAGGACTGAAGGCAAGCATGCTAAATGCCTTCTTAACCATCTTGTCTGCCTGTGACATAAATTTCAAAGAATTATGTACCTGAATCCCTAGGTTTCTGTTCAACAACACTACTCAGAGTCCTATAATTATTTGTACAAGTCCTGCCCTTGTTTGCTTTACCAAAATGCAATACCTTACATTCATCCAAATTTAACTCCATTTGCCATTCCTCAGCCTATTCGTCCAATGAATCAAAATATCCTTATAATCTTAGAAAATCTTCTTCACTGTTGACTATACCAGCAATTTTCCGACATCTGCAAATTTACTAACTGTAGCTCCTATATTTTTATCCAAGTAATTTATATAAATGACAAACAAAAGTGGATCCAGTACCAATCCCTGTGGAACACCAGTGGCCACAAGCCTCTAGTTTGAAAAACAACCCTCCACCACCACTCTGCCTCCTTTCGTGAAGCCAATTTTCTGTCCAATTGGCAAGCTCTCCCTGAATCCTGTGTGAACCACCTTTACTAATTTTTCTACCATGTGGAACCTTGTCAAAGGCTTTACTGAAGTCCATATAAGCAATGTCTACCATTATGTCCTCATCAATCTTTTTACTTCCTCAAAAAACTCAAACAAGCTGTGGAGACACAATTTCCTTTTGCACTAAACCATGTTGACTATCCCTAATCAATCCTTGCTTCCTTAAATACATGGAAATCCTATCTTTCAGAATCACCACATTACTAAAACAGATGATTTGATTGTTATCATTCGATGTTTGAAGAGTTTGCTATGTGCAAATTAATTGTTACATTTTCTACATTACACAAGTGTCTGCAAGTCAAAAAGTACTTTCTGGCTGTAAAATGCATTTGGAATGCCTTAAATTCTGGAAGATGTTGTATAAATGAAACTGTTTGCAATTTGCAATGTTAAATTAGGCACTGTAGACAATGAGGAATCAGTTTACCTGGTTTGTTCAACAGGTAACTAATGATAAAGTGTTGGCTTTATTTTGATGATGTTATGACTTTAAGAGGTTATTTTGTCCTGCTTTTTTTTTGGAGACAGGTTGTAAGGCAGAGGTGATGAGTAGCCTACCAAAATGACTAGAGTAAACTGCTTATGAGACCGTGGTCTTCTGAATTTGCCCTTTTGCCAAAGGATGTGTTTATGGGATGTTACTTTATTGGAACATTTAATTGATAACAGTTACTCTATCTATTAATCTGTTAAGTTTTCCAATTGAGTTGTTATTCTAAATTCATTTTCTTTGGTTGTATTTTTATGACAGTGTCTAAATAAATTGTGTTTTGCTTAACGCCGAGTAATTTGATCAGTCACATTGTTGCTGGGACACAGCACTTTATATTTGAGTTAAAAATTAGAAAAAGTTATAGAGTCTAGGCTACTTCTTAAAATATTTTAAGGGGGTCTGGTCGACAGCATTATGCAGTGCCATTCACAATCTTAGGATATCATGGCACAGCCAGTGAAGTGCTTTGTAAGTGTAGTAACAATGGGATGCTTTTACAGATATCAGATCATTCAGACAAAAAAAAAAGACAAAGATGTACAAGAATTTCCAGGGACACAGATTTTTGAGCAGTTTTTTCTTTCACACCATTATCTATCTTAAAAATGTTATTCCTTTAAATCCTTTGAGTTGCAACGTAAGTACAGTACAACAAAAACGCTGTACTGTCTGTCAGGAAAAATATTAAAATCTACTTTTGAAGTCTGTTTTTTTTTAATGTTGCAAATATCTCTCACTTTTAGATAATAAAATGTGAGGCTGGATGAACACAGCAGGCCAAGCAGCATCTCAGGAGATGCTGCTTGGCCTGCTGTGTTCATCCAGCCTCACATTTTATTATCTTGGAATCTCCAGCATCTGCAGTTCCCATTATCTCTCTCACTTTTAGAATGCTTTTGCAGGATTTTTCTGCATGTCCAGTTATTATTTCAGTCCGTCGTTTTTTAGACCCGTTTAGAGTAGAGCTTTTCGGTGATGTAAGGTAAGAGTTCTTTGTTAGTGAGTCCACCTCTTAGCGCCCATCAGATCAAATTGTGTTTAGTCTTGCCTGAGTTTCTACTGGACCACAATACTCCATCAACAAACAATCTGCCCTTTCCTTTGCAATCTACTACAGTTTGTTATATTAAATGAAGCTTTCTTGGACATGGCTGTTCTGCTGGCCAACGTGCATTAGCACTACGAGTATAGAACAAAAGTACTTTTCCTGGAAAATGGCATACTCAGCAATGTGTCATTGTTCACCTACTCCAAGCTAAAAAGCTTGTTTCTTTGTTGGAGAACAGTACGAACCATTCTTTTGTGCCAGGTTCAATCATTCAAGCAATCCTTTTTGCTGTTTACCTCACTTGAATGTGCTTCCATTTCTGAGTTGCCTTATAGGTTTAAATATTTTGAAGTAATCTGGCCCCTATGCCCTTTTGCAATGCAGAAGTATTTCCTCCAGTTCTTTTGTATAAGTCTTTTCTGTTTTTGTACGGATGCACTGACTGTAATGAAAATGGGCTTTTTACAGCATTTTCTGCTGTAACAACGCATCATCCTCCAACACTTCCGCCATCTACAATCCGACACCACCATCCAAGACATTTTCCATCCCCACCCTTGTCTGCCTTCTGGAGAGACCACTCTCTCCGGGACTCCCTTGTTTGCTCCACACATCCCTCCAACCCCACCACACCCGGCACATTCCCCTGCAACCGCAGGAAGTGTTACACTTGCCCCTACACCTCCTCCCTCATCATCCAGAGAGTGGTGTGCCTGTGAAATTCTCTGCCAGAGAAAGTAATTGAGGCTGGAAATTTGAATGTTTTTAAGAAGGAATTAGATATAGCTCTTAAGGGTAAAGGTATCAAAGAAAATTGATGAACAGAGAGATCTGGGTGTTCAGGTCCATTGTTCCTTGAAGGTGACAACGCAGGTCAATAGGGTGGTCAAGAAGGCATATGGAATGCTTTCCTTCATTGGACGGGGTATTGAGTACAGAGTTAGCAGGTCATGTTACAGTTGTGTAGGACTTTGGTTTGGCCACATTTGGACTACTGTATACAGTTCTGGTTGCCACATTACCAAAAGGATGTGGATGCTTTGGAGAGGGTGCAGAGGAGGTTCACCAGGATGTTGCCTGGTATGGAGGGTGCTAGCTATGAAGAGAGGTGGAATAGATTAGGATTATTTTCATTAGAAAGACGGAGATTGAGGGGGTCCTGATTGAGGTCTACAAAATCATGAGGGGTATAGACAGGGTGGATAGCAAAAAGCTTTTTCCCAGAGTGGGGGATTCAATTACTAGGGGTCATGAGTTCAAAGTGAGAGGAGGAAAGTTTAAGGGAGATATGCGTGGAAAGTTCTTTACACAGAGGGTGGTGGGCACCTGGAATGCGTTGCCAGCGGAGGTGGTAGACTCAGACACGTTAGCATCTTTTAAGATATATTTGGACAGGTACATGGGTGGGCCGGGAGCAAATGGACACAGACCGTTAGGAAATAGATGACAGGTTAGACAGAGGATCTTGATCGGTGCAGGCTTGGAGGGCCGAAGGGCCTGTTCCTGTGCTCTAGGTTTCTTTGTTTCTTTGTTGTTTCACATGACAAAAAATTGAAATGACACATAATGAAGGGACTTTGAATTAAATCAGGCCAATTTGAGAAGAAACTCCTACTTCACCAACACTTAACCTTCACTTTACCCATGATGAAATTTTCAGAAAACAGAAGCCCTGAGCAAATTCAATTTATTTAAATTTGAAGCTCCAGTAATTTGGTGATGCATTGACAGAAATTAAGCAAATGGTCATAAGTTAATAAATTCCTGACCTTGATTCCCATGGTTATAATCCTCTATTGTTTTAAGTTGACCTATTCAGAAGATCCATCTTATAACAGCTTGATGTCTCTAAAGAATATTTGCAATTAATTATAAGATCACTTGTTTGGAGCTGATAGCACAATACTAAGTTTCTGTCTATAAAAATGTCACTGAAAAAAAATTTGAAATATTTGCAATATCATGATCAGATCACCAGTAAGCTGAATGTTGCAACTGGTATTAAGTGGAATTACTTCAGATCATTCAAATTGGCATAATGATATTAAGTCTGGATAATTGATTTTTGAATTCCATCATTCGATTTGATACCAGTGCTTCCATGGGCACTATTTGTTTTTAAAAAGGAACAAAAGCGCTGTTGTTACAAGCATTACAAGTGGCCAGGTTTCAAGATGAACAACAGATAACTGAGCTAAAGTTAGCATTTTATCCAAATGCACAGAAAATAACCAGTGAGCTCTCTTCTGCTCCCAGCGGTGGACATGTGACAAGGTCTTCATTTCGTCCTTGCATATTTTTATTTGCATCTTTGAAATTGCTTGCATGTCAAAATAGCCACATCACCTGCAGTTATCAATCTTGCACGCAATTAACCACAGAAATGCACAATTTCAATTAGTTGCTTGTGGCAGGACAGAGGTGCATTTTTGACCACAAAACTTTAAGGTTACAGACCCTCTCTTGGCCCATCATGTGTAAAAAAAAAAGCCTGGTGACAACAAGGTCTTAAAATAAACTCAAAATATTGACAGCTGAAGGGAGAATATTTGCTACTGCTGATGATCTAAGGCACTGACTAAATAATCATGATCTCAGGTAAAACCTTAAGTCTCCAGACATCCAAAATCCACTAACTGTGTATATTTTTAAGTTCTTTTAATGTACTAATGTTCCCTTGGCACTGATGTGTGTGCCTGTTATGAAACTGACCAGTGTTGTCTGTTTGACATCATGTTGAAATTACTTTTTCTCCGTGGTGTCAGAGTATAAAATTGCTTTCTTCAACTCAAATATTCTGACATGGCGCCTCACTACGACCCTAGAAGTTAATTAACTCCATTTCAATTGGAAAGAAGGAGAACCTCACGTGAAAAAGAGCATTAATCTTTAGTCTAGGCAACCAGAGTTGGCGATTGAACCCTCCTAACTTGGATGTAACGAAATAAACTGTAAGTTTTAAAACCCTGAAACAAGAGCAACAATCCAATGGATATGGGGGAAGTTGGTGTAGTGTTGGGGATTTGCAAGTGGGTGTGTGGTCAAAATTATGCCACTTCACCCCTGCAACTGATTTTTGCCCAGATGGAATGATAAATTATTTTGTCCTTCTTGTTATATCTTACTAATAAGTTTGTCCTGACCTTCTCATCTCCTAACCAAAGTTTTCAATCACACTCAAAAGCTACAAGCATTGACTATGAAAGAAACTTGCTTTGGTCGAATGGGAAGTGTTATTTTGCACTTGTAATAATGTCAGAGTAGCAGTGCTATAGTAGACGTGATGGTCTCTGATTGGAACTGGAGTAAGATCATGTTTACGCTCAGGTGAGCACATTAACAGGCTTTATTGAATAAGTTAGGTACACAGGTTAATAAGCGAGCATACCTTCTGGAATCAAGATGTAGGCTTCAGTTTTATCTGATCTGATGATCCTGTAACTACTGGTAGAGTAACAGCATTATTAACCCTTTAATCCACAGTAACTTTGGTATCAAGAGCAACAACTACGGTGTGAGTCTGCAAAGTATCAATACCATCACTAACGCGTGTACTGTTGCTTGCCAAGGCCAAAGAAATTCTGTGTGCACATTCCATAGTTTTTCAATGCTAGTTGCATGTTAGTTTCAGAAAAAAAGAGCTTTTGTGGAATCTTAAGTGGTAACACAGTTTATTGCAAAATGATCGGAGTTCTAAAAAAAGCATGATTGCTAAAAAAAAGTGTCAATTCCAAATATGTTTTTCAAAGCTATTTCAATAGATCTTTGCTACCCACAAAAGAAAAGTAAAAATATTTTTTGGTATTTCCTTGAGTTTGATTTTAAGCCTATTGTGCAGGCAAGTGTATTTCAAACACTTTCAATGTTATCAAATTGCAAAACAAACAATAACCTGACTATTTAAGGAGAAACTTGAAAAGAGATACACCACGATCAACCTCCATTGCAAGGTGTCATTCTATCTGTCTCAGATTTTTGATTAGATGTTTTTTTTAACCGACAGCCTAGGGCTTGTGTTTCATCCAGATAAATCACTTGATCAAGCTGTATTGCTTTTTATCAAAAATTTATAAATTTATGTAATTATGATGAGGTTACTGGGTGCTGAGAAATATTAGCACTTGTATTTCGCTTTCATGTTCATCAGTACTATTAACGTGACTGGGTTATTGCTAGCTAAAGCAATTCAAGAATTTTCTCCAGCTATCCAGCTCGTAAGTTAATTAACACAAGGTGCTGTGAATGCTTGAGATTTAAAACAAAAACCTCAAGTGCGGGAGAATCTCGGCAGGTCTGGTAGTATCTGTGGATAGAGGAATAGAGTTAATGTATTGAGTTTAATATGGCCCTTCTCAGACTCAAAATGTTGACTCTGTTTCTGTCTCTACAGATGCTGCCAGATTTGCTGTGCTTCTCCAGCTGTTTTTATTTCAGTTTATTAAGTAGTTCATTTGAACTATTTAGATTAAGTTTTAATCTGTGCCTTGTTGCTTCGTTGAAATAATGCATTGGCCATAACCTCTTTGTGCTATGTGCAGGGAAAAAAGTTTCTCCATCTATTTCTTAGGGACCTCTGCTCGAAGAGCTACTGAATATCTTATGCATATCCAGAAAATTCTCAGGTGAATACTGCTTACTGTGATGATTAATCTCTTGCTTGCACATTGACAACTTTAATTTCTTCTGACCTTTTTGCATATTTACTCTTGGGACATGGGTGTTGCTGTCTGGGTCAGCATTTGGTGCCTATCCCTAGTTGCCCTTGAGAAGGTAGTGATGAGCTGCCTTCTTGAACTGCTGCAGTCCACCTGCTGTAGTAGACTCACAATTTTGTTATGAAATAAAGTTCACCCTCCAATCTCTTAAGTAGGCAAACATTTGATTCGATGATAAATAAAGCATTTCAAATGTGTGTTGATTTATTTTAAATATGGCCATTAAATAGATAAATACAAAAATAATCCAAGTGATCCAAACAGAAATGTATAGTGCTTTTGAAGATATTCATGGTACCATGTTTCACTTTTTATCACTAATTAAAAGGTCTTGGATGGTTTCCATTTCCTTTGTGCTAATTTTCTTTCTTTGTTACCATCTGTTGATGCACTTTCCTGTGTTTACATTTCTGAGCTTTTTATGCCTCACTTCCTCGTAGTGTCATTTGTGGCATTTTGCAAGGAAGAAAATACCCTCGAGCTATCACAAAGGTTAAGTAGTTTTTGCTTCCTTGCTTATTCCATTGACTGAAATTCCTTCCAACACTTGGTCCCGTTCCATCCTGAGAACGAAAACTCCAAAACAAAAACCAAAAATATATATAATTAGGCATACAGCTGGAGATGAATCACAATAGTAAGGTGTCAAGCTAAGTGACTGAACAGATGGATTTGCAAAAACAAAGCAGATGATTATGATGCCGATCTTTAAACCCAGAGCTTGGATGTGTAATGGCAAAGTGTCCCATTGGCCAATACTGTTTTATAAGTATTTGAAGGTTGTTCCATCTTAAAGCAGCAGAATCTAGGAAGTACAATCAAAAATAGATAGCTCTAATTCAGTCTAAACCAAAGAACTGGTCATGAACAAAATGTATAAAGATGCAAGTATCAACAGAATCATTACTTGTAAAGGCCTCCTGCCATTCTTTTACAGAAGTGTACTCATGTTACAACTGACCTTAAAGCCATTCCATTGTCACACTGAAGAGATGCGTACGCTTCCTACTGCCAGAACTTCAGCCTGCTCCAACCTTTTTTTGCACGTTCTCTGCCATCTGCAGAACAGAGGAGTAGGGGATGGAGGATGTAGGAAAATTAAAGACAGTTAATTTAAACAGAATGGTTCAATTTTATAAGAGAGGTAGGAAGAGAGTCAACATACACAAGTTTCTGAAAGTGGTAGGAAAAAATCGAGAAACTTTTTAGAATGTGTAAAAGATTCTTGGCTTTACATATGGGGATATAAAGTGTTCAAGAGTATAAGTTGTACTAAACCTCAGAAGTGATAACAAGGTGTAGAGCTGGATGAGCACAGCAGGCCAAGCAGCATCAGAGGAGCAGGAAAGCTGATGATTCGTGTCTGGACCCTTCTTCAGAAATGCGGGAGGGGAAGGGGATTCTGAAATAAATAGAGAGCGAGGGAGGTGGATGGAAGATGGATAAAGGATCAGATAGGTGGAGAGAAGATGGACAGGTCAAGGAGGCAGGATGGAGCCAGTAAAGGTGAGAGTAGGTGGGGAGTTAGCTATGGTATCAATGTGGACTTCACAAGCTTCATAATCTCCCCTCTCCCGACCGCATCCCAAAACCAACTCAGCTCGTCCACGCCTTCCTAACCTGTCTGTCCTTCCTCCCACGTATCCACTCCTCCCACCTCAAGCCCCACCCTCACCTCTGCCTACCAGCCTCATCCCACCTCCCTGACCTGTCTGTCTTCCCTGGACTGACCAACCCCCACCCTAACTCCCTAACTACACTCACCTTTACTGGCTCTACACCCACCTCTTTGACCTCTCTGTCTCCTCTCCACCCATCTGTTCCTTTATCCATCTTCCATCTGCCTCCCCCTCTCTCTCCATTTATTTCAGAATCCCATAACCCTCCCCCTTTTCTGAAGAAGGGCCCAGACTCCAAACGTCAGTTTTCCTGCTCCCCTGATGCTGCTTGGCCTGCTGTATTCTTTCAGTTCCACACCTTGTTATCGCAGATTCTCTAGCATCTGCAGTTCCTACTATCTCTAAACTTTATAAGTATTGTTTTGCCTTTAACTGGGCTGCTACAGCCAATTCTGGATGGCAGACTTGAGGGTGTATGTGATTGCCTTTGTTTGAGTGCAGAGGAAATTTCATAAAATAGTGAACATCAGCTACTTGGAGCAGTTGGAAAAACTGGGCATTAGGAAGTTGCCAGTTAAGATGGATTCTAGCTTGTTAAACATCCTGTTCATGCCACGATTCACCCCATTAATATTCAGCTTCCTGCCTTATTTAACCCACCAAGTTGGACATCGGAATTCTTGATGTGGAAGTCAGTGTGTCTACTTGATGACTTCAGCTCTCCTCTATGCTGCTAAGCACAAAATAGGCTCTCAGGGCTCAATACATGGGCACCAGCTGCATGCACCCCTCACCCATGGACTTTGCCATTTGACATTTGCCAACCCTTCACAACCATCAAGATATGTCCTTGATAGACCAACAGGTCACATAGGAAGCACAGACTTTCATTGTAGGATGCACTGGCAACTAACATTCAAAGGCTGCTACAAGGACTCTTTGCATTCAGGGACCGGCACTCAATTCATGGATTAGACCAGGCTGCATCTCACAGTTGCATTCTTGCTTTTCCAGCATTCGCTCATCTGGATTCACAAAGCATTCATGCCTTGCCTTAGCAACTTGTGCCATTACACAATTAAGCATTGCTAGTAATTTGTCTTCAGTCAGGAAGATGTACATCATTCTGTGTGGCAACGTGCAATGTCAATCTTTCACCTCACCAGTGCCATGTGCCTCCAGTTCACTCAAACTGGTACCTCCTCCATATGGACAGATTTGGTGGGGATCTGGCAATGTTTATGGGGTTCAGTGGAAGGACTGTGAGAAAGAGGATTTGGATGTGTGGGGCCTCACTAACATGTTGAGCAGATGAGTAAAGCTTTCCATCATAACCAGAAATCAAAAGTACACAATGGGAAAGAAAATGGCTGCACCCCCTGTGCTGCATGACCTACTGATGTGAAGACCTTTAAAGGAAAGCAACCAAGACCCTGAGTGGTCCACATGTGCTGAGTCTTTTTACAAGAGGCAAGTGAACCATCTTCAGCTTCACAGGTTCCCTGTACCCTTGTCACTGTCCTCTGTCCTCAGAACCAATGGCTGGAGTGCTGGTGTGCAGGTTTATGCTCCTGCCCAGCAAACCTTGAAGGTGCTGGATGTGGCACTCCATGGGAACTCCATGGAAGAGGCAGTCGGTTGCATGCATTGCTGTGTTGGGGTAACTTTGGAGCAATGAAGGCCATTATGACCTCTACACCTAGTTTCCGCTCTTGGTTCTCCCTATTAATGAGGATTGCTGACTCCACAGCTCCTCCCCTGCCTGGGGCTGAGCAGGTGCTGGTCTTCAAAGTTCCTCTGAGTGTCTGCACACTGGCGTGTTTCTTCCTCAGTCTGCCGCTGAGCTGTTGCAGACAGGTATTGTACTGGCTCGCGCTCCCGTCCCAAAAATCCTAATCCTAACGTCGCTGTTGAGGTGTCAGTATCTGAGCTGGAGGAGGGTACAGGAAGCAACATTGCAGATGCTTCCTCTGATACTTCTGTACGCTCATTCTTAAAGGTCAAGTATGTGACTTCCAGTGGAACTGCATGTTTCTCTGGGGAAGTGGTGGACATCCAGTCAATATGGACGGAAGGCATTCCAGCTGTTTGTAACAAGTGGTGTATAATAAATGACACTGACAATGGGGTTACCATGCAAATAAAGAATGGGTGTTGTTCAGTTGGTGGAGAATGGATGTCTCGGCATCCTCGTAGGTGTTTTCTTTGTCTTCTCCTGTGACGACAAGTATGCTTTACTTGGAGGGACTGAACAGTTTAACATTCTGCTAATAGCTGCTAGTACTGGAGCAGCGGGTCAGAAGTGTTCAGGAGTGAGCGGGCATTACAGAAGCCATACAGATTTAATGATGTGCAAGATTGCATGGGTTGAGGGAAGATGTTACAGGCAATGGTGAGAGTATTTGAGCATGAGCTGTGGTGGGAGGTGGATGCAGTGGGTGAAAGAGAAGATGTGAGGTAGCTGAGAAAAGAGTTTCATGTTTACTTTGGCAGAGAGACAAAGGTCATTGACTTTTTGAGACATGGCTGGCCGTTCCTCACCACCATCGAGACTGCACTAACCATTGGTACCAACCTTGGATCAGGTGGCCAGGGTTGTGTGGAAGTGCATCTTCTGCTGGTCCTTGAGGAAGAAGGATCACAAGGTCAATGAGAGAGAATCATTGTGACATCTCCCCCTTCAGACACTGGCTGTCAGTGGTTAGGCAGCTTCAGAATGTAAGTACTTGTGCACAGCAGCTTTCTGAATGTGGCACCAGGCACTGCTGAATGTCCCTGCCTCTGATGACCGTATAATTGTATCAGAAGGCTGTCATGGAGGCTGGATACATAATAAATTATATAAGAAGCATAAGGCTGTGTAAGAAAAGGTACCAGGCTCTGAAGAGGGCAACCTTCCATGAAGCTCACCAAAATTGACACTTTGCCAAAATATGGAAAGATTCAGCCAGGTTCCTCAGAAAGATGGCCCCACTGACAATGCAGCACTGCTCAGGCTACATTGGAGTATAGGCCTAGGGAATAAGTACAAGTCGCTGGAGTAGGACCTGACTTACACAATGAGTAGAAACATGGAGGCATGACATGCACTAAGCTATGGACTAACGTTTTGAATTTCAGATCCTGGCTTTTGAAAACAAACAGGTAGTGGCTGGAACAGCCATAAAGATCCCATTTGAGATCCATTGAACTCCATCTCTGCTGTGCAGGAAAATTTGAGCAGATTGAACCACTCTGATTCGAAATCCCTTTCGAAGTGAACCATTATTCCTTATTAATTATTGCTTAAATCACTGACCCAAAAGAAAAGCCTTGGATGTGTTAATAGCCTATTCATAAAAGGGATAACAGGATAATATCGGTGATAATGGGAACTGCAGATGCTGGAGAATCCAAGATAATAAAATGTGAGGCTGGCTCTCTGATGAAGGGTCTAGGCCCAAAACGTCAGCTTTTGTGCTCCTGAGATGCTGCTGGGCCTGCTGTGCTCATCCAGCCTCACATTTTATTAACAGGATAATATGTTGTTTTATAGCAGAGGCACAGATGCTTCTAACAATGAGATGTTGTTTGAATATCAGCTGTGTAAACAGGTTTGCTAAATACTTGTTTACAACTCATTATTTTAGCTTATGCAAAGTGTAAAGCTAAAGAACAAATTATTCCAATAACTATTGGTTGGGTTGTTGAAAGACAATTCAACATGATAAATAATAGCACCAAATCTTTTTTTCAGTGACCAACTCCTACCTATAATTTCACATTATTTAACCCGTAGATTGACAATAAATTTGAAAGGAAATTATTTTCCATTCACTAGTCATAGCCATGAAATGTGTTTGTCAGTTAAAAGCATTTGGGCATGAATTCATTTATTACATTTCATAAGACTTGCTTCTGCTGACTAGCTAGTGATCATTTCAGAATCCTATGACCACTCTCATCAGCACCCACTTTGTAAAATGCTGAGACTTGTTATGACCAGGTGAGGATGGGAGAAATTAGCTGCCCTCTTTTTAACCCTCTTGGTTAGCCACAATTTTTTTTAAAATTCACCTATTTTGCATGTGGTGCAATTAACTAGAACATAATGAAAAAGTCAAGTTACAAGATCTTCCTAAATGAAAGAAGGATGTATTTTATTGCAACTATCCTCTTCCTCTCAAAAACCTTGGCAGAATATCTGAGACAGACTAGGAAACTAAGGTTTACCAAGTTCAAATACAAAGTTGCTGCTAAAGCTCAGCAGGTCTGGCAGCATCTGTGAAGGAAAAAACAGAGTTAGCATTTCAGGTCCTATGACCCTTCCTCAGAACTGATAGTGGCTGAGAAAACATCAGTTTATATTGCAGAAAATGGGGAGGTGGGTGGGGTAGGGAATAAACGATAGGTTAGAGCCCAAAGAAAGAGAAAGGAGTTGCTAACGATCACACTGGGAGGGTGAATAGTTGTTAATGGGGACTGTTAGTGACTAAAAACAGGGGGTGTGTAATAGAAGGCTGTGTGGAAACAAGACCTGGTGTGTGGGGTAGGGAGCTGGAAATGGGAGAGTTTAGGCTCTCAATATTGAGTTCAATATTTTTAGTCCAGAGGGTTGTAGGGTCCCCAAGTGGAAAATGAGGTGTTGTTCCTCCAGCTTGTGTTAGGCTTCACTGGAACTCTGCAGCAAGCCAGATACAGAGATATTAGCTGGGGAGTAGGTGTGGTGCATTGAAGTGGCATAAAGTTACATTGTTCAACTGTCCTCAGGCTCATTGAGGTGCTGAATGCTTAACCTGAGACCATAGCTGTTTCATGGTTGACTTGCATCCTCAACAGTAATGAAAATAACAAAAATGTAACATTAAACACAGGTAAGTTTTGTTTTAAAATAGTCAAAGTCGTATTGTCAGAGAGATAAGGTGCTACATTTTGAGTCCTTGAAGTGTTCGAGGTGTTAGATTTTAAACCTGAGGCCATGGTTGATTAATGAATTGGTGACTTTCATCTGCAAAAGGATCAGTTGAGATTTTGCATCTTTGGTGAAGGGTTAACTCATCAATTTGCTTTTTTTTAACAAGGTGCTGTTTTCTGAGATGACTGGTAAAATAGGCAGGGAGAGGGAGTTACAAAAACAAAGTTGCTGGAAAAGCTCAGCAGGTCTGGCAGCATCTGAGAAGGAGAAAACAGAGTTAACATTTCAGGTCCAGTGACCCTTCCTCAGAACTCATTGGAAGTTACAGTACTTTTCATAAATTCATTCTTTTTCTTTTTCTCTTTCCTCCTGCACAAAAGCAGTTGCTGAAATATTGTTCAGTACACTTTCTTGAGTCCAGTTCCATAATATTTCTTAGCTGGCTAATTGGCAAGTGAACATTTTCATCTCACAACAAGTGAAATAATTGTAAAAGAGGTGAATTAAACAGGAGAAATACATTTCTTGACACTTTTTCACTTGCCCGGTTTTAATGTCTTCAGATAAAAATGATAATTTGAATGAAAACAGCTTTGTCTTTTTGCATATCATGAAAGCTATTTTAATCTAATACACTTGTGCAAACATTTTTGGTCCTTGTTTCTTCTCTACTAAGAAGCATTTTAGCCCATTAAAGGGCATAACAATCAGACGATGAAGGTTAAAAGCCAAGAATACACATTTAGCATGACTGGAACATAGTGATAATGTTGTAGAAATTGACTTTAAATTGCATTAAGTATACGACATTCCCAGCAACTGTCATTTTCCAAATTTACATGCACAGTTGTTGCAAAGTTGCAAATTAAGATTTCATTTCTGGTTTCCAGCTTCCATGGCTTTCCATCCTGGTGGCAGTAGCAGAGCCACATTTACACTGCAACACTTTGATCAAAGTCAGAGGTCTTGTAGAAACTGAAAGCAGGCATAACATCCATAGTGATGCAGAAATATAGGCGAAGAACTAAAAATTAGATGTAATATTAGATTAAAAAAATTAAATATGAGGTGTGTTAGTGGCTCAGTCTTCATGAAAAATATTGTTTCTCCGAATTTGATGTAAACAACAGTAATTCATCTAAATTTGTGGGTCATGATATAAGTAGAGATCTGATTGATCTGCTTTATTTATCAAATCATAGATTGTATCAATGACATGGGCTGTCTGTAAGACTGACACTGAATATTGTAATCATGTTGTCTCATGTAATGGAATCCCTATAGTGTGGAAACAGGGCATTTGGCCCAACAAGCCCACACTGAGTCTCTGAAGAGCATCCCACCCAGGCCCACCCACTATTCCTAAAACTCCCATTGCCAACACACCTAAGGTTCATGTTGCTGGACACAATGGGTAATTTAGCATGACAAATCCACCCAACGTGCACAACATTGGACTGTGGGAAGAAACCAGAGCAGCCAGAGGAAACCCATGCAGATATACGGAGAATGTGCAAACTCCACACAAACCGTAGTCTGAGGGCGAGATTGAACCCAGATCCCTGAGGCTGTGAGGCAGTAGTGCTAACCACTGTACCACACAAGCCTGAGGAAGACCAGAGAAGCCTCCTAAAGGAACTCCATTGACTAACAATTTCAGTAAGGATTAATTGCATCCTCCTAATATGGTGTTATTTTGTCAACACGCCCTTTTTAACTCCAGTTAATGCAGAGGAACAATAACCTGCTACATTACCATGCCAAATGATATGCTTACATTTCCCTTTGATGCAACATATACCGTCAATTTACTATACATATTTCCTTCTGCATAAGGAACTATTGATATTGTCTTGGCCTTCTCTTCATTTTCTCCTGTCAGCACATCTCACAAATAATTCCATTCCATTTTTGTATTCCCATCCTATAATCTTTCTGGCCTTAGGCCCAAGTCCATTTCTCATCACGTCCTGTAAAGTGCTGTGAGTAACACCTGGTGTTGACCTCAGCCAGAAGATGACCTTCTACGATGACTGTAGTGTTACTTTCATGTACATTTTACAGGAGGAAATGCTTATTAGCATTGCCTATCTGGTTCTTAGAGAACCAGCTATTTTCATCTTATTTACTGACACATTGAATATCATACCCAAAGGCAATGTGTATGATATTGTCCGAAGGGCTTGTCCTCTAGAAATAAACAAGATATACAAATAAATAATTAAACTGATTATACTTCTGACCAAATGGAAGTTTAGGTGTTTTGTTCTTACTTACGTTTTGAGAGGACGTTTTTTGAGAGAAAGCAATGCTATGCTTATGAAGGATGGTTGGTCTGCAAAAGTGTGTTCATTTGAAATTAGTTTTAAATAAAGTTCTTAGTTATTTTGGAGAAACAACATTTTTAAAAACATTCCTCTGATTATTGATAAGAATTCTGCTGACTAAATCATGTGATCTCTGTCTGTATGTTCCATCTATGTATCTATATATCTTCCTGTTTTTTTTTGTACTTCTGCAAACTGTTTTACAAATTTGTTCTTTCCAGGGATTCAAATTATGTCTTAGTTTGTTTTTATTATCGGAACTTTCAAAATGAAACACTTGAAATTCTTCTTTAGCGAGTTTATTTCCTTAACATTTGGAGTGCCTGTAAAAAAATAAATCTGTCAACATGCTTTTTATTAACTTTTTGGATATGGGCATAACTGGCCAGACAAGAATTTATTACCCATCTTTAATTGCCTAGAGAGCAATTAAGAGTAAACTGCATTTCTGCGGAGTCGCGTGTATGCCTGACCAAGTAAGGGTGGCAAACTTCTTTCACTAAAGGATATTAGTGAACCAGTTGCTTGATGCTGATTGCATCATTGCCATGCGGTGAGCTCTTTATTCCAGATTTTTTTTAACTGAAATTAAATTTCATCATCTGCCATGGTGGTATTCAAACAATTTCCCCCAGAATTGAAATTAAGTGAAGGTGTTGACAGATTTGCAATGTCCCTGGACAAGTAATCCAGAACATTGGCCTTTGCCCAATAGCAGCCTGCATACTTGAAGACCTCAAAAAGACTGTGTGTGGGGGGATAGGGACCCATCTGACTTTGTTGTAGACCCCCATAAAATTTCTGATGGGTTGGGGATGATAGGCAGCTAGAAGGTCACCTGACAGATTTCACACACACTGTCACCTTGAAACAAACTGGGGGAAGAATGGAAAATCCTGTCTATAATGTCATTTTCTAACAAAAATGTTGGTCAATGTGTTAGGTTCTAAGGAACATTTTAAGGAATGAAGGTGATCACTGATTGTAAAGTTTACATTGAATTCCAGAGCTTAGGCTTTAGCTGCTGAAGTCGCAGCTGTAAATCAGGGATGTTGCAGAGATGGGCATCAGAGGAGTGGACAGATATCTCAGAGTGATATGGGCCTGAAGAAGATAATAGGGATAGAGAAGGGCAAGGTAATGGGGGGACTTGAAAACAAATTTGAGAATGTTCAAACTGAGCCGGGGTGGGAGAAGGGGGGCGATGGTTTCATCTTGAGCCAGTGGGATCAACGAGCTGAGCGGCCAATGGGACTTGGTGACATTTTGGACATTGTCGGAACAGGCAGTGTTCTGGATGTAACAAAGGCACAGGTGAAGCTTTTAGCAGCAGGTGAGCTGAGCCTGGAGTCAGGATGAATAATGACGTGCAATGGAAATTGGGGATTTTGATGACGCTCTAGATATGCTCATCTTGGGGTAAAAAATGGCACTGATGTTGTAAATAGCCTGATTCTCACTTGGGTAGTTGGTACTGAGATATTTGGAACCCTTGAAAAGGGAGCAGAATTTAAAACAGAAACTGAAGCAAGTAGCTGCCGTGTTCTCAATATTCTTTTGATGTACATCCCTACTCTTCCAGTGCTTGATGGCTGGTAAGCAGCCTGCTAACTTAAAGGTGGTGAAGATGTGTAAAAAGACAATCATAAGCTCATATAACGTGCCATTAGGACACATTATGGAACTGTTGTGTGTTAGGAAGTGTTGCTGAGGAGTAGCCAATCAATCAGCAACAGGATGGTGCTCGGCATAGATCCTTGGGGTGACATCAAAGGCGATTATGTGAGAATGAAAAGAAAACCTACTGATGGCAATTTTCTTGCTCCAGTTGAATAGATAAGAATGACCCAGGCAAGTTCAGTTGCACCCACCTGGACGACAGTGGAAAGTTGTTGGAAAAGAAGTTTGTAACCAGCTCTATCAGTGACTGCAAATAACAAAAAAATGGTGTAGTGGAAGAGTTTCCCCGTACCCCAATCATGTAGAATGTCATTTGTGGTTTTAATAGGAACCATCTCAGTACTCTGGCAGGAACTGGATGTGGTTGAAGATATTTAAACATGAGTTCTGGGAAAGAGCATTGTAGATTAGAGAGGCAATGGCATATTGAAGGACTAGATGGAGCAGCCATTTGCAAGTATGAAGTGGTAAAGTTTATTTTCTTTGAGGAAAGGATTGATGGAAAATTTAACATAGAAAGGGAAAGAACCTCACGAGAGAGAACTTAACAATGTCAAATAATATAAGCGCCTGGAAGTGACATTAGGTGGTCAGTAGGTTAATAGAAGGTCACAAGAAGCCAAAGTCTTCAGGAGGAGTACAATGATTGTGTAGAAAAAAATAATGCATATTTCCAAAGTTTTTACTACAGGTCTGGATTATAAAAGGATGTATTGAGCATCTAAGACCTAAAAGAGATACTACAATATTTCTCTGATGTTAGCTTTGATAACTCAATGCTCTTGGGCCCTTCAGAAGTTCACATATTCAACTGCTGAGTTACAGATCATGCTGATCAGCCAAAAACTCTGTGATATGTACATGTCCAGTATTGTCAATCAGTTTAACTGAATGATTGTTCAGGAAAATCTGGTTGCAATTTGTTGCAGACAACATTTTACAAATTGGTGGTGTTTTTAGGTTAATGTATGACTGCAGCAGCTTTATTTTTATTGCTCTCATTCAGTATTACTTACAATGAATTTAAGTTAGTAGTTTAGTCTAAAGCAAACGTTCTTTGAGCAAGGAGTTCTCATCTGATCTTGAAAGATTTGAATTATTTGCAAAGTGATTTGTCAATAAATAACTTATTAATTATTCCTTTGAAATCCTATGTGACAAAATTAGTAAGCTAACCTCAAGAATAAAGCATTCGGGGCAAGGCAATGGCCGAGTCATATTATTGCTGGACTATTAATTCAAAGACCCAAGAAATGTTCAGGATGGTGGAATTTTAACTCAATAAAATTTAGAATTAAGAGTCTGATGTTGACCATGATACCATTGCCAATTGTCAGCAAAACTTATCTGCTTGACCCATGTCCTTTAGGGAAGGAAACTGCTGTCCTTACCTTGTCTGGCCTACATGTGACTCCAGCCCCAGAACAATGTGGTTGATTCATAACTGCTGTCTGGGCAATTGGAGTTGGGCAATAAATTCTGGCCGAGCCAGCGATGCACATATCCCATGAATTATGAAAGACAAACTAATCAGCTTGTTTAGTAGCATGTTGGCCTTGTTATAGGCATGTTTATCAGCAGGATTTCTTTGCAACGGGAACAACTGGCACACTGTCTTGATGCTGTCATGTTAATGCCTGCCCGTTGAATTTCATTTTCTGTGTGTTAATAATGTGGATTGATAATCCCAATATAATGTGATGTCCAATTAATTAAAATGATAAAATATGAGAGAGTTAAAAAATAAACTGCTTCTCCTTTTGTTTCATTGGCATCACAGACAAACAACCTTATTCCATTAACATTTACTTGGCCAATGCTAGCTAAACCAGGCGTAGCTTGCTGAAAAGATAATGCTAACAATGACAATTTTTGATCGGAATTAGTTTGAAGATTTCAACTGATGGAGCTGTGAATATTTCCTTTGGAGCTTGATCCATTGCGATTGTCCTTGGGGGAAAAAAACATTGCTGATACGCTGCCTCAAAAATAAATGATCATAAGTTTTAGTAGATAGCTACCTTGTGTCATTGCCTAAGGGCAATTTGGCTCACCAACCTCCATCTGTTGTATTTATGATCCAGAGAAATGAACTTTTCTATGTCCAATAATAAAGCAGAAAATACTGAGGGTGGGACCTGAGAGGAGAACATTATTGGCCATGGCAAGAGATCTTTCCCAGAAGCCTTTCTCAATGTTTAGAGTTAGAATTCACATTTTCCAACAGAGTTCCACTCATTGAGACAAGATTCTAGCTTAGTGAAATGCTTGGTGCCTTACAACGATGATTATTGCTCATTACCACCCACATTAACACCCAACTATGCATCAGTAATTTGCACATTCTTCCATGCACCAAGTAGAAACTAGATGCAGAGAAATCCCAACATTAAGGCCAGCGTACGTATCTGGTGATTCATTTTGCCACCAGAACTCCATTTTGGACATTCAGCACCAACATCTCAGTTTATACTCCAGGATAGCAACTACATGAGCACCCCCCCCATCCATGGATCTTGGCATCTGAAATATGCTCGCCTCACCACGCTCTCAGGATACTTCTGCTAAACACCTAAAACACCTTTCTGCAGTTCAGTGCTGTACTTTGGAGTATGTCAATACCTATCACATTTTGGACATTTTGTGTGCAGAGAGAACAGCGATAACACTGTGTGGAGCTGGAAGAACACAGCAGGCCAGGCAGCATCCTACTCCTCTGATGCTGCCTGGCCTGCTGTGTTCCTCCAGCTCTAAACTGTGCTATCTCTGACTCTAGCATCGGCAATTTGGTCCAACTCTTTGTGTGCAGGGAGACTTTATGGCTTATGGATTGCGGGGGTGTTGGGAGGCAGGGGAGTGACAGCCACTGAGTGAAGACATTGCGTGCAGTAATGACAGCAATAGAATGTGAACCATGGTGAAAAGTGGATGAAGTGGCAATTTCTGAACAACTTAACGTTGAGCAGGAGTGGAGCCAAACAATCCTCTTTCGAATCTGCTGGGCAATATACCATTGAATTTCTGTGCACATATACTTCGATGCAAAGAGCATTTCCGCATGGGCTCATATAATTGCTTAAAGTTCAGAAGATCCATTGTGCAAACTCTACACTATTCCTCCAATGTGGTGTATATTTACACAAAGACAGAGCATCATGACAAAGTACGATTTGCTGTAGTGAAAATGTGGGGCTTCGCACACAGATGCGCACATGCACACAGACACACACATGACACAGATGTGCACACACTCACACACCCAAACAGACACACATGCATGCACACGCATGCGTACCTACTAGTAGTCGACCACACAAAATGCCCTGCTCCTGTCTGAATGACCATAGCCAGGAACATGCCACTTCACCGGGCCATTCATCATTCATAGTCGATGCCCATCCATGTTGATCAGGGAACTGAGCTGCTGCCCTACTGCCTGCTGGGAGACTTTGTGGCAGCAGTGCTACATGAAGGGGCCATCTTGAATCAGTCCTAAACTTTTACCAGCCCCATCATCACATGCCCATGGCGTCCTGCTCCTCCACTTGTGGTTTGTAAAATTCAGCATAAACATGTGACACTTTATTTGCAGAATATGTCATTGTGCAACACTTTGCTGCCAATCTCATGTTTGTTACTTGTTTTGGAACTTCTAAAAACAAAATTCCATTCATAATAAGAATAAGAAACTGTACCAAATGCTCCAAAGGTATTCCAATTAGTTTTTTCTGAACATCAGTGTCACCTTATATCACAGCAATAGACTGAAATAACCTGTTTGCTTTGGCATCTGCTGCCATTCAATATGGTCACCTTCAATATTTGGTTTGTTCAGGGAACCAAATCCTTCTCCCACGGCACCTTATTTAACCAAGTGTGTGTCTGACACCCCTCTTATCTTATGTTGTGTACTTAAACAAAGGAAATGTCGGCTGGGTTTATTTGATGTTGATATAAGCCAAAGGGAGTGTAGGTTTTAGATTAAATGAAGCTAGCAGTGAAATGTTCTCCAAATGACGGTTGGTATTGCAAAGGATATACCTGTTTGCCAGTCCGACTGAAAATAGCTGGTATTAAAGTACTTGCATGAAAATTAAAGGACAAAAAGAATTTTTTCTTTCCAAAGAAGGGAAATCATCATAGAATATAATCATTGTGGAAAAAATATATTTCTGTAAGTTTCTAGGCTTACACCCATCAGGACATTTTACAAGAATAGCAATTCAAAGGGAAAATCAACATTTATATTGTATGGGAGGAGATTGCTGATTGGTTGGTAAATAGACTCTGGAAAGATACTCAGATGGAAGAATGCACCCATTATTGCACTGAACTCAGCGAAAAGGGTGACACTGATTTGCTGGTTCATTTCTCATAATGATACCCTGACAAATCAGTAGCAATATATCTGGTATGAAATTTAAACAAAGCCTGTTAACTGTTAATCTTCAATAATGACCGCATTGTCCATGGAAATGTCTCCACAAATTAGAGTCTATTTTCCAACCAGTGAGCACCCAAGAATAAATGTTGGTTACACCTTGCATTTGCATTCATGCGAAAGGTCCTGATCAGTGCAAGATGAAAATCTTCATCAAGAAAGTCTTTTTTCAGCAATGTTCAAGTTGCTGAATATTTGAAAGTCCAATAAATTTTTGTCCTCCAGATTATTGATTGTTGCCTTAAGATTTTGTAGAACATGCGCAAAATTCTTCAACCAAGGACATAGTGCTGAATTCAAAATCAACTTGTCTGAAACTCTTTTGTTGCAGCGGACCAGCACCATTGGGTTTTGGGGTTATAGCATCTTCTGGGAATGTTAAACTCTTAAAAGTTAGAATATATTGTCAAACTATCTTAGAATGGAGATGAAAATCTTTTATGAAAGTTTTTGATTACTTCTTTACTTGGTTTCTTTTAAGCTAACCTTGCCCTTCAAAATCCTATAATGTACTGACATTGGATGATTTCAACCTGCCCCTTCTATTCTGTGTGTGGTGGAGCAGCACTGGGAGTCCTTAACCATTTATTTTTAACCTTATGGTACATTGTCCAATATGCCACCCTGTGGCAAATAAAACACAAAGCCAGCTCTGTGGAGTGAAGGGCAAATCTCCACAAGGTACCAAGACAAGAGAGATTAATGCATCAAGGTCTGAGTCAAGCCTATTTGAAAATATTTCAGTTCCATTCTTGTCTCCACAGTAAAGTGACAACAGTGTTGCTTGCTTTTACTAAATCAGACATCTGCCTATTAGGCCTTACCATTTCAAGGGCTGAAAATAAACAACGGGTGCATTCTGACCCTCAACCTACATTGCAAATTTCAGTTTTGTTTTGGGCATGGGAAAGGAATCAATAAATAGGAGGAATGAAAAGGACAGGATTAACTTCAGAATAGGCTTTGAAAGATCATTCTGCTTCCTTTGTGAGCACATTTTCTCAGAAACATGTTGTTCTCCTTCTGTCATTGTCATGGTTCCCTTGGGATGTACTCAGTGACTTTCTATTTTGAAAGGAGTCTACTACTATTTGTAGCTGAGAATATTAGGAGTTAGAAAGCACAGGTAATCCAGCCCTCGACCACTTAATGTAATGATGGCTGATCTCATCTTAGCCTCAATTCAACTGTCCTGCAGCTCCTTAGATCCCTTCAACCCATTGCTAGTTAAAAATTTGTCTTTCTCCTCCTTAAATCGACTCAAAGTCCCTGCATCCACCATACTTTGGGGTAGTGAATTCCACAGATTCATAACCCTTAGAGAAATAATTTATCCTCATCCCTGTGTTAAATCTGCTACCCCTTATCCTAAATCTATGACCTCTCATTTTAGATTGCCTCACATTGGAAACACCCTCGCAATGCCTGCTTCAGTGTTTACATCCACACCACAATGCTGTCCAGCATTGTTTCTTCTAATAAATTGGACCACTGTTCAGTGATATGCACTATGTAAACTTGTGCTTGGCTGCACATGTAAGAGGGTGATATTCATAGAAGCATAGAATCCCAACAATGCACAAGAAGGACATTCATCCCATTGACTTTGCCAAAGCGCATCCCACCCAGACCCACTACTCCGAACTTTATTTCCTATAATCCTGCATTTCCCATAACTAATCCATCTAACCAACAAACCCCTGGACACTATGGGCAATTTACCATGACCAATCCACCTCATCTGCACATCTTCGGACTGTGGGAGGAAACCGCAGCATATGGAGGACACCCCGGCAGACACGGAGAGAATGCGCAGATTCCACACAGACAGTCGCCCGATGGTGGAATCAAACCTGGGTCCCTGGAGCTGTGAGCCTCTGGCACCCTTATTATATGGACAAAACACACATCCTGGCACAAATATGACAATCCACCTCTGCTTTAGCACAAAAAAGTTTTTCAATAACTTTGATCTCCATTGCAGGCTTGCCAAATGCTGTCTTTTATGTGTTGCCTGTTGTTCTTTCAAGGTATATTTGCTTTGCGCTTTTCATGATTTCCTTGAAGATGGGTTCTGTCCAATGGTTTCACTGAACTCACCAGCAAAAGATGAACAACTTAATTTCTTGCTCTGCTTGCTGAAAGATATTCATAAATTACTAAAATTAGTTCAAATGCAATACGCGGTTTTATTTCTAATTGTTTTTGTTGTGTTTTTTTGTTTTTGTTTTGTTTCTTTTTGTTTTTCACCTCATGTGAAACTCAGTTAATAAAGGCAAAAATTTCAAACGTATCAATGAGAAAGCCCCACATTTTTCACTAAAACAAACTGTACTTTATCATTCAGAGACAGTAGGAACTGCAGATGCTAGAGAATCTGAGATAACAAGGTGTAGAGCTGGATGAACACAGCAGGCCAAGCAGCACCAGAGGAGCAGGAAAGCTGACATTTCAGGCCTGGACCATTCTTCAGAAATCAGATATAGTGCAGGGTTCACGTAATGGATCTTCTGAATGTTAAGAAATTATATGAGTCCATGCAGAAATGCTGTCAAAGTATATGTGCACAGTAATTCAATGGTTTCTTGTCCAGCCATTTGGAAAGTGCTCCACTCACGCTCAACATTGAGTTGTTACAAAATTGCTTTGTTTATTTTTTAGTTCCAGCCATTCAAATTACCCGAAGACATTTTTTTCTTGTCAGAAAGGGCTTGGTTTCTTTGCACGTTTCACTGAAAATTGTGACAGCGTATGATTTGGCACATGGCCTACTGGACAGCAGGTGAAGCATGTATGCATTGTAATGTCTGGAACCAGTCATAGTTCTTCAGATCTGCTTGAAGAGATGAAATATAACAGATTACGGAGTACAAATTCTGTCTGGATGAGTGGAAAGCAGTAGCTCCCTGAGATTTTATTTAGTTTGCAGCTGAGTTTTATCAATTTATCATCTTTATTTGATTGCCAGTCCATGCAAATACACCTGGCAACCAGGCAAATATGCTGAGCTAACAGTCAACTGATGGGGCCAATCGATGTTCAGGAGTAAAGAAATCCCCTTTTTCATTTTTTGGACTCAAGCTTTGGCAATAATCCTGCTGTGGAGTCAAAGTGCCAAAGAAACACAAAAAAAATTCAAAAACAATGTGGTTTACCTGACATTGGACAACAATTTCCTAAACAATGTCATGCACACCTCAGGGTGTTCAAATATAATTTTATGCTTGGTAAAAGTGTGACTGGCATTATTTCTATAACAATCTCTATTTTGAAAGATAACATACACAGTAGAAAACTCTATGAGAGGTTCTGATCAGAAATTCCATCTCCCTTCTTGCAATTCCGATCTAACTACATAAGGCCACATTGGTAGAATTCAAAAAAGATACAGAATGACAGAAAATTCAGCTCAGCCAATCCATTGTTCACGTTGATACTCCCCTTGGGCCTCCTTCCATCTTTTCTCATCTATATCTACCATCATAATTCCTCCCTCAAATGCTTGTCTAGCTTTGCCTTAAATGTATCTGTATTATTTCCTTTGTTGTCCTTGTGGCAGTGAGATCCACATTCACACCACCCTCTAGGTAAAGATATACTTACATTGTCCCATTAGATTTTTTGGTGACGACAGTTAAGACTGAACAAGCAAGAGTGAAGTGATCCTTTTCCTGTTCCGCTTCACACCTACACATAATGAGGGTTCAATTTTTAAAAAAGCAGGTGATGGTGCCAATTATATAATTGCAGATAAATACCCTTCTTGAAAAAAAATAGCACGCACACAACCTTTTCTAAACCTGCAAGAATAAAATTAAAGCATCTCTGAGGATCGTTTTCTTAAAAGTACTTTGGCCAAGTTCAAGGTAAAGTTGGAAAAATAAACTTATGCATGGCCTGATTAATGTTCAGCTATGAGAGATAATGGGAACTGCAGATGCTGGAGAGTTCCAAGATAATAAAATGTGAGGCTGGATGAACACAGCAGGCCAAGTAGCATCTCAGGAGCACAAAAGCTGACGTTTCGGGCCTAGACCCTTCATCAGAGAGCTATATAAAGTTCAGCTATATTCACTTTCTCCGTAAGATATTGGCACTGGGACTTCTTCCTGGATCAGTTAAGGCTGGTTAAGTTATCTTTTCCTGGAGATATTGATGAAGATTCAGATGTCTTCTGTCAGAATTCGACTTGTGGTAATGAATTCTTCTCGAGGATTTTCAACTTTTTTTGAGAGGGGTGTTCAGAGGGAAATGGGGGGAACATAATATTTCTTGTGACAAGTTCTCTTTGGCTGTATGTTGAAAACCATTTGTTTCCTCACACAAACTGAGTTATGTGAATTCACTTAGAAGGTGTTACAGACTCTGTCTCCATTCAAGCAGCTTTTCCTTTGCACATGCATCATCATTGTTGCTATAGCCAGTATCCTTTGCTTTGCAAACAGTTTTTAATCCAGTAAGTTCAAGATACATCCAGTAGCAATATTGTAAATTAATATTTTCACTAATACATCTATAAAACACCATCTTATATTGGCAGTTTCTAGGTAAACTCACTTTCTCACTTCTTGTCCTTGTGACCCACCTCCTCCTGTCTTGGCCCCAGTTTCTAGTCATGCTCCCCATATGAACTAACGTTGCTGTGACCCTCTCTCTTCAAGAGTTGTCCCTCTCTCGTAACTCACCTCAAAAAAGTTCTTTGATCAATGTACTTGCAAATCAACACCCCACCTCCAAACCTATTTCTTGTTCAAAGTTTTTGACCGTGTCATCACCTTCCAATCCACTGCTCACCTTTCTGAGATCTCCATGTAAAATCCCTCTGATTATATTTGCATATTTGCCACAATACAAAAGACCTCTTACTGAAGTCATAAATGTCATCCCATATGACAGCAGAAAAGGTAAACTATCCATGCATCTCTTCCTCAAGCCCTGTCATCCTATAAATGTTTGATCACACCATTCACCTCAAATGCCCCTCCAATACAGTCTGGTTTTTTGGGACTGCTTTCACCCAGTTCCATTCTTTTTCTATCTAATGATAGCCAAAGTCTCACTGGCTTCCCTTTTCAATCCTGTGTCATTACTTCTGGTGTCCCACCAAAATTTACCCTTGGTTCAGCTCCTACTTCATCTACATGCTACCCCTCTGTGAAATAATTTGAAAACACTTCATTAGTTTTCACGTGCTTCCTGATGATACGAGTGAGAGTTAACATGGCTTTGTGCATTGAAAATCATGTCTCGCTAATTTGAGTTTTTTTGAAGATGTAACAAAGAGAATTGATGAGAGTAGAGTGGTGGATGTAATCCAAATGGATTTCAGTAAGGCGTTCAAAATGATTCTTCATGATAGACTGGTTTGCAAAGTTAGATCAAACAGAGTAGATGGAGAACCAGCTATTTGGCTAGAGAACTGGCTCGAAGGTAGAAGAAAGAGAGTAGTGTTAGAGGGTTGTTTTTTAGACTGGAGACCTGTGACCAGTGGTTTGCTACAAGGATCGGTGCTGGGTCCATCGCATTTTGTCATTTATATAAATGATTTGGATGTGAACATAGGAGGTATGGTTAGTAAGTTTGCAGATGACACCAAAATTTGAGGTGCAATAGATAGCGAAGATGGTTACGTCAAAGTACAACAGGGTCTTGATCAGATGGGCGAGTAGGCTGACAAATGGCAAAGTTTAATTTAGATAAAGTGAGGTGCTGCATTTTGGAAAGGCAAATCAGGGCAGTACTTATGCATTTAATGGTAAGGTCCTGGGCAGTGTTTCCGAACAAAGAGATGTTAGAGTGCGGGTTCACCAAACCTTGAAAGTGGAGTTGCAGGTAGATAGGATATTGAAGACAACATTTGGTATGCCTGCAGTTATTGGTCAGAGCATTGAGCATAGGAGTTGGGAGATCGTGTTGCAGCTGTACAGGACATTGGTTACGTGATTGCTGGAATATTGCATGCAGCTCTGGTCTCCCTGCTACAGGAAGGATGTTGTGAAACTTGAAAGAGTTCAGAAAATAATTACAAGTATGTTGCCAGGGTGCGAAGATTTGAGCTAGAAGGAAAAGCTGAGTAGACTGGTGCTATTTTCCCCAAAGCTTAACAGGCTGAAGGGTGACCTCATAAAAGTTTATAAAATCATGAGGGGAATGGACAAGATAAATAGTCAAAATGTTTTCCCAGTGTGGGTGAGTCCAAAACTAGAGGCATAGGCTTAAGGTGAGAGGGGAAAGATATAAAAGGGAACTAAAGGGCATTTTTTTTCACACAGAGGGTGGTTCGTGTATGGAACGAGCTGTCAGAGGAAATGGTGGAGGCTGGAACAATTGCAACATTTAAAAGGAATCTGGATGGGCATATGAATAGTAAAGGTTTCGAAGGATATGGGCTAAGTGCTGGAAAATGGGTCTAGATTTACATCGGTGATCTTGTCGGTATGAATGAGTTGGACCAAAGGGTATGTTCCCATGTTGTATATCTCCATGACTCTATGATGCATAGCCCTCCTTCATTACCATCTCTCCCATTCCGCGCTCCCACCACCCCCAACCCCAACCAGGTTGCAAAATGATCAGTCTGCCCATTCATCGTCCAGGACCGGATGAGCAGAATGTTCCTTCAATTCAATATTGGTAAAACTGAATGTCATTGTTTATGGTATCCAATCCAAATGCCACTTCCTTGGTCTTGACTCCATCCAACTCTCTGATGACATTTTGAATCTGAACCCATCCGTTCACAATCATGTCACCAATTTTGACTCAAGATGTGTTTCTACCTAGAACATGGAACATAGAACATAGAACGTTGCAGCACAGTACAGGCCCTTCGGCCCTCGATGTTGTGCCGACCTGTCATACTGATCTGAAGCCCATCTAACCTACACTATTCAATGTACGTCCATATGCTTATCCAATGACGACTTAAATGTACCTAAAGTTGGCAAATCTACTACTGTTGCAGGCAACACGTTCCATTCTTTTACTACTCTCTGAGTAAAGAAACTACCTCTGACAGCTGTCCTATATCTTTCACCCCTCAATTAAAAGCTATGTCTCCTCGTGCTCGCCGTCACCATCCTAGGAATAAGGCTCTCCCTATCCACCCTATCTAACCCTCTGATTATTTTATATGTTTCAGTTAAGTCACCTCTCAACCTTCTTCTCTCTAATGAAAACAGCCTCAAGTCCCTCAGCCTTTCCTCATAAGACCTTCCCTCCATACCAGGCAACATCCTAGTAAATCTTCTCTGCACCCATTCCAAAGCTTCCACATCCTTCTTATAATGCGGTGACCAGAACTGTACACAATACTCCAAGTGCGGCCGCACCAGAGTTTTGTACAGCTTCACCATAACCACTTGGTTCCGGAACTCGATCCCTCTATTAATAAAAGCTAAAACACTGTATGCCTTCTTAACAGCCCTGTCAACCTGGGTGGCAACTTTCAAGGATCTGTGTACGTGGACACCGAGATCTGTCTGCTCATCTACACTACTAAGAATCTTACCATTAGCCCTGTACTTTGCCTTCCGGTTACTCCTACCAAAGTGCATCACCTCACACTTGTCTGCATTAAACTCCATTTGCCACCTCTCAGCCCAGCTCTGCAGCTTATCTATGTCTCTCTGCAACCTACAGCATCCTTCGTCACTATCCACAACTCCACCGACCTTAGTGTCGTCTGCAAATTTACTAACCCATCCTTCTGCGCCCTCATCCAGGTTGTTTATAAAAATGACAAACAGCAGCGGACCCAACACTGACCCTTGCAGTACACCACTAGTAACTGGTCTCCAGGATGAACATTTCCCATCAACTACCACCCTCTGTCTTCTTTCAGCAAGCCAATTTCCGATCTAAACTGCTATATCTCGCACAATTCCATTCGTCCGCATTTTGTGCACATATTGACCACATATTAAAGCCATTGCTAAAACCACTTACTTCCACCTCTGTAACATTTCACAACTTTACTCTCATTTCAGCTCAGTTAGTGCTGAGACCCTCATTCATGTCTTTGTTATCTCTACACATCAAAGGTCCAAAGCACCCTTGACTTCTCTCCCACTTTCTACCACCTGCAAACTTGTAGTGATCAAAAACACTTTTATTGCTGCCTTATCACACACTAAGTCCCATTGACTTCTTACCTCTATGATCTCTGACTTCAGGTAATGATTTTAAACTTCTCGTAGCTTTATCCTTGTCCTTCCCTATCTCTGTAATTTTGTCCAGGCCCACAACCTTTCATACTTATCTATTTCCTACTCTATGCAAAGTATTTGGACTTGTGAGTAACGTGCATTTTAATGACTCCATGTTTGGTGTCAGTAACTTCATCTGTCAAGATCTAAAGCATTGGAAGTCTTTCCCCAAACTGGCCTGGCTCTCTGTCTCACCTCATCTTTCATAAAATCTTTACAGTGTGGATGTAGGTCATTCATCCACACGACCACCCTGAAGAGCATCCCATCCAACCCATTCCCCCACCCCTGCAACTCCCATGTCTAACCTACTCTACCTACTCTGCACATCTTTGGACTGTGGGAGAAAACCAGAGCACTCAGAGGAAACCTACACAGATGTGGGGAGAATGTGCAAATGCCACACATTTGCCTGAGGCTGGAATTGAACCCAGGTCCCTGGCACTGTGACGCTGCAGTGCTAACCACTAAGCCACCATTGCCACCCCTTTCCTTGAAGAACTCCTTAAAACCTTGCTCTATGATGAGGTCCTCCTGCCTAATATCCTGCATATGCAGGATGTCATGTTTTGGTTTAAAATGTTCTTGTGAAGCTTCTTGATTTTCTTTTATTGTCTTACTAGTGCCAAACACATGTACTTTGTTATTGTTGCTGTAAATTGTGAACATTAGTCTATAGTTCAACTTCCTTCTTTGAATGATATTTCAACACAATAAAGCAAGAAATGGGAATTGGCAAGGACAATATTCCCTGAAAGGGCACAAAATGTAGACTGAATTGTGCATTTAAAATTTAAGATTTTGCTTTTATTCTCAGATAAGAATTGCTACACTTTGACAAATGGCTCATTTAAACCTTAAACAAGTTGAACCAAGGAGAATAGTCCTCCTGCATTTTATCCTTTAACCTGCTTATCTTATCAACAAATAATATCACACATCTCCCTGGAAACCGATATCAGTCCTGGAATTGCCAGATATTACTTTGTTTGAGAACAATTTGTTCAAATCGGCCTCCCACCACAATGTTCTTTGATTAAAGTCTTCTGATTTTTCCAATTTTGTCTTCAATTCTGAAGTGTTGCTGTGAGGGTGCCAGACAGCTTCAGTATCTCATCGGGTTTGCAGTTATTCATGAATGAACCTTGACAGTGATTGCTGACAGTTCTTATGATTACATCGGGATCTGCCCTAAGTGCCAGTCTTTTTTCTTCCCAGTATCTGTATTTCCACAGCAGAGCCAGTCCTTTAACTTTCAGCAATATCACAGTGAAGAAAGACTGTGAATTTGAACTCTTTTATTGTGACAACCTATCTGTGGCGTAAAGTGGTTAGCTGGTTCTGTGCATCTGGAGGCTCACAGTTTTTCCACAACCATAACACGGCACATGTAATGATAAATATGACAGACCATGTTGATTGCATGCAGTGCCAAGGATTTGAACCATTCTATAGATTTAATTGTTGCAATGTCAAGAAATGCATAGGGTGTGTGATGTTGGTTTGAATTTCCGTGCTCTCTATTCTGTCGAATCTACAGGTATTTTTGATATGGCATATGTTTCATTAACACGAATTGCCAGAACGTGATTGTTGAATAGTGGACACTATATGGATAATGCAAACTTTCTACCGTGCAGTATAGCGACTTCCTTTAGCAATTGACCTATAAAGCAATTTTCTATGGTGATTTTCTATCATGCAAAGTCGCACAAGAACGCTGCTATCATGTTATAGGAGAACTACCTGTACTCAGGTCAGCATTTAAATAGAATCACATTGAAGTCAAATGACTGAGGAAGATTTCTCTGTGAAAAGTGACCTTGCTGTTGTCATTGGGTCATTGCACATAATATTGTGCCTTTGTTCACAAAATGTTGTAGCAGGCACCACAAAAAAGGACCAATGTTAGATTATAATTAGCAGTAATTTATATGCATTAATAAATCTTGCGAAGTAATTTTCAGAGGTCTGAATGATGAGGCCTACAGAGAAAAGTGTGACAGAATTGTTCTCAATTGTCTCGCTTGTTTGGAGAGTTCGGTAAGTTGGAGAGTCAAATATACATGAGAGCATTGGGTTGCTCGCAAAGCACTTAATGAGCAATAATGCCCCTTAATTAGGAACGTGTTGCTGTTTAGTGAGATCTGACAAGATGCTCCCAATGTTGATGTGAGCCTCGCCAGACTCCTCGTCCGATGAGACTACTTGATATGTTCAGTGCAGAGCTGAGATTCCTAAGATTATTTGAAGAAATACGTGTCTGAAGACCAGCCTTACTGTTCGCTGTAATTTCTCCGACTGCTGAATAGGTGTCTCAGGTCTGTGAGTGATTGTGGCTGGAGAAACTGGAAGTGAATGAGTTGGCACACCATTTAGACAGATGGAGAGGCTGTGCAGCTGGAAAACTTAGGGAGAGTTTTAGGTCCTGGGCAAGGGTTTTACATTAAGGCTTGAGTGGGATAGTGCCCAGTTGATAAGTTCCTGGGTGAGAAGGGTTGAAATGGCAATCTTCATTATTCATTCAGTCTCTCAGTCAGTTGCAACAGCATTCATTTAAAAAATAATTCATTCCCTTATAGATACTTTTCTCCCAGAACTAAGAAAGTTATGTTTTGGAAGAAGCCAACTGAACTCTGCTTTCTTGAGTAAGTGAAGAAAATGAGTTTGTTAGTTAACAAACATGCAAAGAATTGATAACACAACACACAAATATGCAGTTTAGAAATCAGATGTGATCCAAAAGTAGTTAAAAGAAACATGAAACAATCTCCCTATAGACTTCAGCAAGAGCACATGGTGGGACGTTAAGAGTCAAACAGTTGATCTCAAGATTATTAGCTTTGCAGGATAGCCATAATCATTTGTCTTGAGTCCTTTGTGAACTGGCTGTCCAGCGTTTGGAGTGATACAATTCTTTGTCTGCATCACAGGGAAGACAAGGGTTGGTGACGGCCTAGTGTTATTATCACTAGACTGTCAACCCAGTGACCCACTTAATGTTCTGAAGACCTGGGTTTGAATCCCACAATGGCAGTTGGTGAAATTTGAATCTAATAAATATCAGGAATTAAGAGTCCAATGATGACCATGAGTCCATTGTTGACTGTTGGGAAAAAAAACCTATCTGGTTCACAATGTCCCTTAGAAAAGGAAACTGCCATCCTTACCTGGTCTGACCTATGTGTGGCTCCAAACCCATGACAATGTGATTGATTCCTAACTGCCCTCTAGGCAATTAGAGATGGGCAAGAAATGCTGCCTACCAGCAACGCCCTCATCCCACAAATGAATTACGGAAATAAAAGTGCTAGGTTCTTTCACTCCGACTTTCACAGCATACCAGCGCTTGAACACAGACTACAATAGAGTCTCATTTCAGCCCACCAACACACACAAGTGACATTGAAATTTGCTTTTACCCCCTGTGTATTCTTAAAATAAAAATGCAAATATGTCTTTTGCTCAGACTCCTGCCTTTTCTTCCACTGTGTTGAAAATCTGGGGTACTCACCAGAGTTTGGGTACACTTCTTTTTTTTTGAATCTTCAAGTGTGACATTCCAGAAATCCTTTCCTGACAACCACTGGAACTACATCTGTGCCATTTCTTTAGGTGTATCTCTTTTGGGGAAAAAACACCACTTACAATTCAAAGTTCAGCAAGTTAATTCGTCATGACAACAAGTGTATGCTTGCAACTTAGTCCTATGATTTCAAGCTCTTGGTTTTATTGTAGTTCTTCTGCTCTTAGGTAAGCAAGAGCAAAAAAGAAGTATTCAAATTGAATATTTTTTTCTCTCAGTTTGTTACCTCTCAATCGCTGATAAATTCAAAAGAAGTCTCGAAAGAGAATTTGAGTTGATTGAACAGAAGACAGCACTTATGGTTATTATTTGTAGTAGTTACAGCACAGAGGATGGTTGTTCAAGGTGGTTTGGGATTTTGATTGCAACCATAACCTTCACGGATATGAATGTCCAGACCCTTGTGTACGAGTCCCAGTTCAGACACAGTGATCAACATGCAAACTGTGCAACCGTCTCAGTATAGTACGTGACTGGAAGATGGGATCAGCCTATTGAAAGATATTTTGCACACTGGAAGCAAGGTAGCTGCAAGTATTCAATCTTCAAAGATCATGAAAAATGATAATGAAAAAAGCACGATCCACTTCCGACTTTCTTTTTACAGGTGGTATTTAAAAGTTTGATCACCGTTTTGAAATTAAAGCACATCATTCACCAAATTATCAAGGTAGAGCAAAAGAAGATGCAATAGGTTTAAAAAAAAGACATGCAAAATCAATTACCAGAGAAAGACAGAAGACCTAGTGAGAAAGTAACGATTGGAATTCAGAGACCATGCCGAGCAACTGATTGGGAGAGTATACAATACAACAAAAGAGTCAAACTTTGGGTTTAGCAGACACTCAGCTAATCTAAACCACCTGGGTTTGTATTTAAATAGAGACACAGCACATTTCCCAGTGGAAGGATCAACAAGCCACAATGGGTTTCTCTTGATACTTCTGAACATCCAATTTTACAGCATTGCAACCTGAATACTTATATATGAAGTAATGGTGGAGGTGGATTGGGTGGATAGTGGGAAGAGTTGGATGAAAAATGCATGTTCAGAATCAATCTGGGCAAAGTTTACTTCTCCTCGGGCCAGCCTTTTGTTTTGTTTCACTGAGTGGCAATATCTAACTTTTGTTTTTATCTGTAGTTATAGAGGAAAATAGCAAGGACGCCATAATTGGCCGCAGGCTCAAGTGAGTAAAAATGACATTAATGGCAAAGTACGGATGGAAGTAAAAAGCAAAAGGTTAACTACATTCATTCGGAAAGTTTGGTAGCTGTTTAGTAGACTCAGGTTGCATTCTGTGCTGCTAGCAGCAGTGATCAAAACAGTACTCATCTCTTGGTGTTATCAAGCAACATTCCATTTGTCATTTAATTAGCGTATTCCTAATTATGACAGGGTTTGTTGTTTCCTGATATAGTGTCTGTATTTTCCACCTTTTAAAAATTTTACAATGTGAAGGCCATTTTCGTAGTTGTAATATTCTGTGGATGTGGACGATGTCACTTTAGCTCAGTTGTTTGCACAGTTGCCGGTGTCAAAATTGTTTCTACTTGTCAGGCAGTGCATCATGGAAGGTCATAGTTTTAGTCTGAGAGGTGGCAGATTTAACACAGAGATGAGGAGGAATAACTTCTCAAAGGGTTGGGAATCAATGGAATTTATGATCCCAGCATGTGGTGGTCACCAAGACATTGAATAAACATACAGAGGAGATAAACAGGCTGAATTTTAATTAGCAACTGGTTGGTAGAAATTAGATTTGAAGCCGAGGTGAGATCAGCCATCATTATATTAACAGGTGGAGCATGCTTGAGGGGCTGAATTGCCTATTACTGCTCGTAGTTCTTGCATTCTTTTAAGATTTGTATTCCAGTTTCACTCCAGGGACTGGAAGTTGTTTTAAAGACAAGATTTAGATACAGGTCAGAGCATTATAGTTTTGGACCAGAACATGACGCATCACTGCAATGGCGGTAACTTTTCCAGAGCTGAGTCAACACCAGTGGGGTACCCGCTCAGCATTGGTGAGGGACCAACGTTGCACCATGAAATAAAAACAAAAGTGCTGCCAATACTCAGCAGGTGTGGAGCATATATGGAGAGAGAAATAAAATTAATGTTTCGACTGCTGAGTATTGCCAACATAATTAGGTGGCTAATTTTAAGCAGATTGAGGGTACCGCTAAGATCCTCTTACAGTTGTCAGACCCCTCACTGAGTGCCAAGCACAGCAGGTGTCCAGGTGCTTTACCACAATTTGCCTGTGGAATCCTCCACACTTCCAGTCTTCACCTTCCACATCCACTCCACATCTGCATCTGTGCGCAAGCTGCAGTCCATCTTATCATTGAGATTCAGTCTCCTCAGGGCTGATCTTATGGTCTCCATGAATTTATTTGAGGAATTATCTCTCTGGAAGTGCCCCATGATGGAGATCCCCTTGAGATATCCCTCCTGCAGCAACCATGGCAACTTCTGACAGTTTGGCCGCTGGTCCTATGGGCTTACCCAGTACCCTTGATGGATGGCAGACACAGAGGAGGAAGGGGGCGCTTGCTTACTCCAGGAAAATCCCCTCTCTGGTAAGTTTCACCATGAAGAAAGCTTCTTTGACCAAGCTCCTAGTCGTCTGATCTAATACAGTATCTCCATTTGGGTTTTTGAAGGCTCCTAAGAAACAGATGAAGACACTTAATAGAATTAAAAAGACTTGGTATAATTAGCTTTTGTAAAGTGGCGTTTCCCTTTACACTTTTCTAACCTTCCCCTCTGTCTTCCTTTTTTTCCTGTGGATCTGTCTGTGTGTGAGTGAAATTAGAGATGTCCACCTGCTGTAAACTGACAGCTTTGTTTGTATAGCTTTGCTCCTTCACAGGAAAGGAAAATGAAACCTCTCAATGTTGATTGACTTTGTTTTAAAGATAAATCTTTGTCAATTACCTTGCACTGAGTCAGAATCCTGATGCAACACTTTGTTAACCTGAGATCTTGGGTTGAATACAACCCGACTAATTGGATAAAAATGCAGCTTTCAACCATTCATGTGACAGTCTTGATCTCTTTTCAAGAAGGTTTGAACCCTCCGCACAAAACTGCCCCGTTGTTGGTATTAAACTGAGAACTTAATTTCCAGAAACCAACAAGGTGACTAGTTTATTAGATCGAAATGCTACTTTGATGTGTTTAGGAATGATCTTCTGAATGTGGCAGAGGAAATGGTTCAGATTCAGCTAAAGAGCAGAGCTTTACTTGATATGCAGCTTACGATTTGGGAGTGTGTGGTAAATGCAGGGAAACTAAAGAATAAACGAGTCCGATAGAATATTCCCCATCTGTCTGAATGAGGTCAGCTGCGAGAACCCTCAAGAAGTTAAACATCAACTGATGTTTAGGCAGCTTGCTTGATTGACACCACATCCACTCCATCCTTCACCAAAGCTCAGCAGCAGCAGTGTGTACCATCGGCAAGATGTATTTCAGAAATTCGCCAAGGATCCTTAAAGAGCACTTTCCAGAACACTTTTAGTGGGAACACCACTACCTGCAGGCTCTCCTCCATGAAACTCACTATCCTGACTTGGAAATATGTTGTCATTTCTTCAGTGTCACTGGGTCAGAATCCTGGAAGTCCCTCACTAAGTGTTTTTGAAGTACCTACATTAAATGGACTATAGCGCTTCAAGAAGGCAACTCACCAACATCTTCTCAAGGGCAACTAGAGATGGGCAATGTATGTTGGCTTAGTCATTGATGCTCATCCCATGAATGAATTTACTGGACTGAGTATTGATAAATTTCTGTGATACCCAGAGTAGTGGAAAAGGTGGCTCTGGAGATAGTCAATGCATTGATAAGCATCTTGCAAACTTCCATAGGTGCTGGAATGTTTCCTGCAGACTGGTAGCTTGAAAATATCATTCTGCTGTTTAAGAAAGGAGCAAGGTAAAAATATCGAGAACTACAGATTCGTCAGCTTTGCATCACTAGTGAGGAAATGCCAGAAGTTATCATTAAAGGATGTGATAAATGGACATTTGAATAAGAAAAAAGATACTGAAGAGGAATAAACATGATAGATCTGCAGATGCAAAATCATGTTTGACCAACTTGTACAGGTTTTTTGAGGATGTCCCTAACAAAACTTGATAAAGGAGAGTCGAAAAATGAAGTGTCTTTGGATTTTCAGAAGACATTTCTGGAAATTTCCCACAGGAGATTGATTAGCTAAATTGAATTGTGTGGATTAAGAGGTAATATACCTGCACAGATTAATGATTGACTAACAGACAGACAACAAAGAGTGGAAATAAATGCTTGATTGGCACATTGGCAGGCTGAGAATAGTGGTGTACCTCAAGAATCAGTACTTGGACCGCTAAAAATCAATCATTTTGACTTAGGAACCAAATGTAATATTTTCAAATTTTCAGATGGTACAAAGTAAAGATGAAATTATGTTGAAAAGATGTGAAATGTTTTCAGGTGGACTTGGACAGGCTTAGTGAACTGAAAGTGACAGCTGGAAGATAATGTAGAAAATGGTAGAAAAAAACAGATGTACAATTTAAACCTTAACTCGTAACTGTTTGGAATGTACATAAGAACAAAGGCATGGACGTGTCCTTGTCAATAAATCATGAAAACTAACATCCAAGCAAGTAGAAAGGTTGATGGGACATTAGCCTTTATCAAAAGGGGTTTGAATATTAGAGAGGTGAAATTTTGCTTCAGTTGTGCAGGAACTTGGCTCAGTTGCACTTGGAGTACTATGTGCAGTTTTGGTCTCTTTATCTCCGAAAAGATGTTATTGCCATAAACGAAGTGCAATGCAATTTCACCAGACTTCTTTGCAGGTTGCTGGGACTGAACTGTGAAGAGAGGTTAAGCCTATTTTCTATACAGTTTTGAAGAACGAGAGACAATCTCATTAAAACCTACACAATACTAATCGAGTGTGCAGAGTAGATTCAGGTAAGATGTTTCCACTGGTTGGGGAGTCTATATCAGGAGGCAAAATTTCAAAGTAAAGGGAATGTCATTTAGGATTGAGTTTTTTTCACTCTAAGAGTGATGAATCTTTGGAATTCTGCCCCCTCAGGGCATTGTGGGTTGACCTGTAGCTCATGGGTTGCAATGGTACAAGGCAAACAGCTCACCATCACCACCCCAAGGGGCCGTAGGGATGGATGAGGGATGCTGGCCAGCGATGCCCATGTTCCACAAGTGAATGGAGAAAGATAGGGAAGCTCAGCCTTTGAACATGTTTTAAGGAAAGGTTGATAACTTTTTGATTATCAGTGACATGAAGTGTTCTGTGGGGACAATGAGCATAAAAGCTTTAAAGAGTTTATACCCTTGATTATATGGAATGATGAAGGAGATTAAAAGGCTGAATAACCGAGCACTTTTCCAATTTTCCTACGTTGGTGCTTTCAATGGAGAAGGCTAGTTTACTACAGAGTATGTTTAGATGTGTTCCAATTAATCATGGCACTGAAGGTTCTGAAATATTAATTTACTTACATTATGGAAAATTAATTATAATAAGAATGTGGCCATAAAATTTATATGGGGAGAGCTGTTGATTGGTGTGGGATTGGGATACTGGAAGTCATAGAGTCATACAGCGCAGAAACAGATCATTTGGTCTGACTCGTCCATGTCCATCAAGTTTCCCAAACTGAACTAGCCCCACTTGGCTGAGTGAGCCCATGTGCCTCTAAACCATTCCTGCTCGTGTAACTATCCAAATGTCTTTTAAACGTTGCAATTGTACCTGCATCTATCACTTCCTCTGGCAGTTCATTCCACCCTCTGTGAGAAAAAGTTGCCCTTCAGGTGCCTATTAAATCTTTCTCTTCTCACCTTAAAAATATGACTCCTAGTTTTGAACTCTCCAAACCTCGGGAAAAGATGTTGGCTATTCACTTTATGCCCAAAAACATTTTGCTTGAGCAAACATAATTGGTTACAATGCAATCTGGAATGATTACAGTGGGACACAGCTTGTGACAAATGGCAAGCTATTTGTCAAATGAAATTCCCAGAACTGCTTCCCGGATGATATTTCCATGCTGCTTTTGATCTGTAAGATTTTTTTATGTGTGATAAAAATAAAACAAAACATTATTTTCAAAGCATTTGTTACATGCTGCGTATATTGCTGACAGCAATTGTGGCTTGTTGAGCCAACTTATCATGTCTTCATATCCACACCTTAGGGATATTACATCAGGTTGGACACGGATTTAAATTATTCATCTTTTTCAGATTAATTTAATTTTCCTTTAAAATCAGAGTTGTTTTCTTGAGGACCCTTAAACTTTGCTGGGATTTACGGTTTGGATCTTGTGGTCAACTTCCCTTTAAATTCTAAGATAATGGAAGACAATTACACAATAGAAAGCAATGACTCTCTGATGAAGGGTCTAGGCCCGAAACGTCAGCTTTTGTGCTCCTGAGATGCTGCTTGGCCTGCTGTGTTCATCCAGCCTCACATTTTATTATCTTGGAATTCTCCAGCATCTGCAGTTCCCATTATCTCTGACATTTTATGATAGTTTATTTTCAATTAAGACCAGTGTACTGCTGGTTGCAAGCTACACCTTTCAATATACTTTGTGTGAAAATGTGCAGTGGAGATCATTCAAGTTCTTTGTTACATGTATCACTATTCATTTCCATTTAAACAAGGCATATAATTAAGTAATTATTTAAACACTGTTTAGTGTGTCTTATCATCAGTATCACTCAAACATTAATCAGTTGTTTTTATCTCATTGGTGTTTTTTGGTCAGGTTATGGCATTGTTGTCCTCATTTCCTACTTACTCATTTACGTATTTAACATTATAATCAGTTCTGACTTTTCTCCTGAGTTGTCTGAATTCCTCCGATGTAATTGCAGCAGTAGAAGCTCCAAAGCCTGCTCCAATCAACAGTGGAAAGGCATATTCCCAGAGCTTCTCATTATTTTGCACTTATCTAAAAAATGACAAGATTAGAAATCATTTCTCAAAGACGCATTATACTCATAATGCACGATGATGTGAATATGGTTTAATGGGAACTATCTAAACCCATCCAATTCTAATGTACCATCTTTGAATTACAATCCATCCATTTCTTTGGAATGATCGGAATCCCTAGCTTTTATACAGTTGTGCTGGGAAAACAGAAATCAATTCGAGCAAAACCACTTTATGACAAACTTAAAGCCTAAGAAATAGGTTTTTTCTGCTCTGCTATTTTTCATGTTGCACAGTTCTCTTCTTTGTCAAGACAGTCTGAAATTCATTGAAGAAATGTTTATGCTGAGAGTTGAATATTTTCTTTCTTTAGGCATTGTCAGATCAATTGAGAATAGAGCAGCCACATGGCCAATGTTCCGTGTACATTCCCTAACAACATATCCCAAACTTAAAATTATAGGTACATTTTTACTGGATCAATCGGATAGTCAAGTTCCCATGCACACTATTAGATTGTATCATTTCACATTTCACCCCTAAGGGAGGCTGATAGAGAAGCCTTGCAATGCCACAAACTTCATTCAGTTCAAATTTAGGCCCAAGGTGAACCTGCTATAGTTGTGATATCAGCCAATGGTATTACTGGACAAGTCAGCTTTCAGAGTGAGTCCTTGCCAGGTAAACTGTAAGTTTTAGATTTGATTATCATAGTGATCAGTCACTTAATATATTTAGACTAGGGATATGTTTATTCCACAAAATGAGAGAAAAACAACAAAATGACATTTTGACAAATTGGAAGGATCTTATTGTAAACAATGAAAAGGAAAGATTCAACTTTTATTCCCCGAGCATTATCCTTTCCAGACTCTCAATCTCCCAGAAATGTCACTCCTTTGTTTGCTTTAAACTTCCATTCTCAACTGACAAGATTGCAAATGTTCCTTTTTGATGACTTTCTACACTTCTACCAGACATGATTTTCTCCATTGCTGTCTCTCTCTGAGACACACATCAAGCTAATTCATTAACTTCTCTTCACTGAACTCTAAGGAAAAGCGTAAGTTTTTTTTTCAGTCCTGCCTACAGGGGTGGCAAAACAGTTTATGGCTTCTTTCCAACTCTGATGATCCGAGAGACTTATACAGACCAAAACATAACTTCCCTTTTTGTGCAATGGATCTTTTCATTTGAACTCAGCTTTGCTTGTAGACACAGGCCTCTATGTGCATCTTTCATTTCCTGGTTCATAAAAATGCAAGTCAATAATAAGCAGCAATCAACTTTCCAATCATTTAGCTTGTCCTTTTCTTTCAAAAAAAATCTTTACAGCACTGAAAAGCAAAACTCATTTACCTCTGCTTTAGAATCAAGTTTCCAAACAATAATATATTGTAAACTTGCATCAGAGTATATGCAAATTAAAAGCATCAACTCAAGTACCTGAATTGGCTCAGACAATCAAACAGCAGGTAATTAATTCAAATTACACTCCAGCACACAATTTCAATCTGATACTCCGGTGCAGTGCTGAGAAAATGAAGCATTGAACAAAGGACCCATCAGCCCTCTCAGAATGGCTGCAAATATCTATTGGCATTACTCTGAAGAAACATATTATGTTCCCTCATGCCCTGGGCAATAGGTATCCTTTAACTAATATCATTTTAAAAAATGCCTCTATATATCTTGCAATTCTGGAGGAATATTAACTCTAAATTTCCTGGACCCACATCCATTTTCTTCACTTTCTTGTCTTTGAAATCTATTTGCTCTTTACCAGGTGCATCCCTTGGTGACATTTTTTTGCCTCCTGCTGCCTAACCTAGTGTTCTGTTCAGCACTAGTAACACAAGGAAGGCATGCAGGAGCTGATTCTGGGACATCCCAAGCTGTGAGTCACTGCTTTACCTTAAATGAGGTCATTAGCAGCGTCCAAAGCTAATCCCTCGAGTTGTATCGAATTGATGGGATGAGACTCCATTTTTCAGCCTGTCATTTTTACTCTTTTCCTCATTGGGGTTGCAATGAGATCGGTCACAGTGATGTAATTGTCTATTGTATCTTTTTGGACAAATGTAGGCAGAGACAACAGGTGTGGCAGTATCTGTGGACAGAAACAGAATTTGTATTTCAAGTCTTATATGCCTGTACAATGCAGCCAGACATGCTGTTTTTTTTCTCCAGCACATTGTTTTCATTTTTAATTACTAGAATTTTAATTACCCGTTAGGGGACTGGTGCAGATAAATATACTCCCTTCAAAAGCAAGAATGGAACTTCTTGTGTCCATCCATTATGGACTGTGTATTACATCAATAGAATGTGGATGCTCTATAAAGTGAACAGTAAGTTCTTGGGAGTCATCTTACAGAACACCCACTATCAATGAAAAGATTCCAATGAAAAGTGAGGGAATAAAACAAGGAATTAAATTAATGAATCTTGAGAAAGGCGAAGATCATGGGATCACTGCGCATTATCGGCAAGGCCAGTATTTGTTCCCCTCTGTAATTGTGTTTGAACAAAAGGGCGAGCTCTGCCATTGCAGAGAAGAGCTGACAATCAACCATATTGCAGAGAGTCTGGAATTATGTGTATGCCAGACGAAGTGAGGATACCAGATTTCCTTCAATAAAGGGCATTAAAGGCATTTTCAAGGACAATTGATAGTTTCATTGTCCCCATTACTGAAAGCCATTGTCAATGACATTTTTATTTATTGATTTGAATTTGAAATTTGCCAGCTGCCATGGTGGAAACAGAGCACATGGCCTCAGCATATTTGCCTGGATCATTGGAATACAAGTGCTGTGCTATTACCATTCCATTGCTGTCTCCCCATAAATCAAAACAGAAAAAGCTAGAAATTGTGGACAGGCATCATCTGCAGAAAGTCGGAAATCCGTTGAAACTTTCGGCTTTAAATTCCCCTTCAGGATCACAGGATATTCTACAGGATTCAATGGCTGCCAAATATCAGTTTTCACCCCAGTAGGGTGTTCATAGGTACCATTCATGAAAGATGGAATTAGTTCTTATATTGTTGATGTTAGAGTGAATTCTGGAAGAAGCATTGAGGCCTCAAAACAAATCACTTTCTGCTCAGTGAATCCTTTCTGTATAAAATTAACATTTCTCTACAGTCTTTTGTGCCAATATTTGATTCAGCAGCAAGTTAATCCAAGAAACTTATGCACCAATTATTTTGGTTTCATTTGAAGGAAAGTTGCTCAAAGGAATCATTAGCTCCATACGATTATACCGGCAGGAGGGATCATTTGAGATTCTCAATGTGTATTTCCAAACAAGTTAAATTGTTTGAGGAATTTGGAAGAGGGTATCCTGGTTGACACTGCAAAATGTCTTCCGAATCACAATGTATGGCAGTCAGTTGCTTTATAGCTCAGAATCCTAATGAATTAGCAGATAGATTTTGGGTTGAATGGGAAATTTGTTGTAATTTATAGCCTGAGGATTGTTACTACTGATAGTGATTCTGTATGGGAACTTTGTAAATTTAAGGCTGACAGAGACACTCTTGATCAGTAGGGAATTCAAGGGTCACAGGGAAAATGCAGAAAAGTGAAAATGAGGAATGGCAAATCAGCTAAGATCCTGCTGACTGGCAGAGCAGACTGGAGAAGCCAAATGATTTACTCCACTAGTTTAGACTGGCCTTAGAAACTTATGCTGACAGGTTGAAGTCCCTGGAGATGAACAGAGCTCAATGATCAGACTATTGCTGTTCACTATCTAGACTAAAATTCTGGATGAAAGAATTGACGATACTCTAAGCCTCTTAAATTATTGCACTCCACGGTATGTATGGACACCCACAGTGCTATTAGGAAGGAAATCCCAGGATTTTCACCCACTGACATTAAAGAAACAATGATATATTCCAAGTCAAGATGATATGTGGATTGGAAGAGAATTTAGAGATGGTGGCATTCGTATGCATCTGCTGCCCTTGTCCTTCCAATATAGAGAAGTTTCTGTAAAATTGTTAATACTTTATTTTGATTGCTTCTTTAAGGTGATTATATGGGACTTGGTTGATGAGGGTTGTGGTCATGGGGGAGACCGAGTTGATGAATATTGAGTCTTTACCTTTGGCAAGTTTTCGTGGGCAGAAGGTGGGAGGACGTGATTTCCAAACCCATTGTGATCGCTTGAACTTAGTTTTTAAAAAGTAATCATTGTCAACCGGTAAAGTGAAGATAATGCTGTTTCTTAAGGCAACACCTTTTACCTAATCTTTCCTTGACTAGTTTGGCCATTTTTGTGACATTTGTCACACATGCTCACACACATACATACACAATTTCACTCCTAAGTATCTTCTGCAGTGGCCCGACAAGCCATCCAGTTTCATCAAATCAAAGTGATGATTTTCTGAGATAATAAAATGTGAGGCTGGATGAACACAGCAGGCCAAGCAGCATCTCAGGAGCACAAAAGCTGACGTTTCGGGCCTAGACCCTTCATCAGAGATGATTTTCTGCTCTCTTTTCAGGGGAGCCATGAGTGGAGTCTACTTGCTGACTTTAACAGTAATTCATACACCCTGAGAATGAAAAATAATATTATCAGCTTAATGTGCGTCTCTTCATTTTCTGTCAGTTTTACATATGATTTTGTTCAGGTCACGACACAGAGCTTTTTGACCCTTCTGTCTAAATATTTTCGCCAAAAATTTCTGACAATTTACACTTCACAGTAGCAAATAGAGTGACAATTTGCTGCAATGCCAGTTCAGTGATTTCACCCAGCATAGAGATATTTAAAGTTTCAGACTTCACCACAAAGGGTCCCAACCTGAAACGCCAACTATCCTGCTCCTCCGTTGTCTCCTGGCCTGTTGTGCTCTACTACAGATGTAAAACAATTTTTTTATACAACAAAAGTAAGATTCACACAACCTGGAGACAGAAACTAAAGTTGCCCATTTAATTATCATGTTGCTTCTAAGCAGTGAGCTTCGCTGAGTTTGACAAGTGAGATCACTTTCCAGAGGGAGTACTTGAAGGATAGGGGCCTTTAATGGATGCAACTCATTAAACATATCTCCATTTACCAGCAGTATGTTACCACTGCTCTGCAGGCATCACAATGCACTGGTACCACATATACAGAAGTACACACAGAAAAAGTGCGAGAAATTGAGCACCATGAGGTCACTTTGAAATGTATTTGTGAAGAAGTTTATATTTTTATAAAAGATAGAATAGAATATTGTGATGAAAAAAAAGGCCTGATATCTTTGTAGACTGTGAAATTGCATTTGCTTCCATTATTGTTTTCAGCCTGCCAGCAATTGAGCAATGTTCAGCACAAGTGGGAAAGCCACAAGTTGCTGAGTGTGATTTCTCTGTGAAGTACACTGTTGAGGTCATCCCCAAACAGTAATCAGGTCAAAATCACTGAACTAATGAGAAGTTTCCTTTCACAGAAGTAATCTCACAATAAAATGCTTTCAAAAAGTTTCGTCTTTTTTGATAATCCATAAATAGGTATTTCATGGCATTCGGTTCAAGGGATTTCTCATGATTTAATAAACTGCGACAGAGTTTTGTTCCCTCATGCCTGTAAAGGTGAGAATGTTGGGGGAAAGAATGCTTTGGAATACTTGGGGAGGCAATGCCTTTGTGGTATTATCACTGGACTGTTAATCCAGAGACACAGATAATGTTCTGGGGACCTGGGTTCGAATCCTGCCATGGCAGGTGGTGGAATTTGAATCCAATGAAAAAAATAGTCTGGTATTAAGACTCTAGTGATGAACATGAATCCATTGTCAATTTTCAGTTCACTGACATCCTTTAGGGAAGGAAACTTCCAGCCTTACCTGGTTTGGCATATACCCGTGACTCCAGACGTGCGGCAATGTGGCTTTCTCTTAACTGCCCTCTGGGTAATTAGAAATGGGCGTTAAATGCTGACCTAGCCAGCAAACCCCCTCATCCTGTGAATGAAGGGAAAAAAAACTTAAATTTCAAAGGACTAAATCCAGGGATGAAGGTGTCCACTTGTAGATGGGCAGATACTATGGAAGTAGGTGTGGAAACTAGTTGATGGCGAGAATATGTTGTCTGAAGTTCATTTCCAGGCCAAAGACAACACTAAGGATATTCACAGAGATAATGGGAACTGCAGATGCTGGAGATTCCAAGATAATAAAATGTGAGGCTGGATGAACACAGCAGGCCAAGCAGCATCTCAGGAGCACAAAAGCTGACGTTTCGGGCCTAGATCTCAAGGACAACTGGGGATGGGCAATAAATGGTGGCCCAGCCACTGAGTGAATTTTAAAAATCCTACATCAAAAATTCTCTACGTTCAGCATTCTTGGCCTGTCTGCAGACTTTGACTAAGTTCACCTCCTCCTCCATTTTTTCAATGCCTCCCGCCAATTGGAACTGATATTGCTTATTCTCATTTAATTACAGCTGGAATCACCTGCAAGAACTTTTCTTCTGACTCCTGTATTGTAACTTCGGGCGATCTTCAGGGATCATTGTTTGGCCCACTTCTGTTTCTCATTTACATGCCGACTCATGGCAACATCATCTTAAAATAATATATGTTTCAATATTCACACTGATTGCAAGCAGTTCTAACTTACCAGCATCTTTCTTGGCTGTCTTCAAATTGTCAAAGAGTTTGCCTCGCATCTAATTCTAGATGAGCAGAAATTTCCCTGAAATAAGCACTGGTTTCGTTTCCTGCTGCAAACTCTTTTCCCAAATTCAATCCTTTCTTCAGAGACTGTTTGCAACTGAAAAGGATATTCACAGTATGTTTCAGTTGCAAACAGTCTCTGAAGAAAGGATTGAATTTGGGAAAAGAGTTTGCAGCAGGAAACGAAACCAGTGCTTATTTCAGGGAAATTTCTGCTCATCTAGAATTAGATGCGAGGCAAACACTTTGACAATTTGAAGACAGCCAAGAAAGATGCTGGTAAGTTAGAACTGCTTGCAATCAGTGTGAATATTGAAACATATATTATTTTAAGATGATGTTGCCATGAGTCGGCATGTAAATGAGAAACAGAAGTGGGCCAAACAATGATCCCTGAAGATCGCCCGAAGTTACAATACAGGAGTCAGAAGAAAAGTTCTTGCAGGTGATTCCAGCTGTAATTAAATGAGAATAAGCAATATCAGTTCCAATTGGCGGGAGGCATTGAAAAATGGAGGAGGAGGTGAACTTAGTCAAAGTCTGCAGACAGGCCAAGAATGCTGAACGTAGAGAATTTTTGATGTAGGATTTTTAAAATTCACTCAGTGGCTGGGCCACCATTTATTGCCCATCCCCAGTTGTCCTTGAGAAGATGTGGTAAGCTGCCTTCTTGAATTACTGCAGCTTATGCGCTATAGGTAGATCCACATTGCTGTTGGGGTGGAATTATAGGATTTTGACCCAACGATAGTGAAGGAATGTCAATGTAATTCCAAGTCAGGATGGTGTGTGGTTTGGAGGGCAACTTGCAAGTTGCGATGTTCCCAATTATCTGCTAGTCTTGCCCTTCTAGGTAGAAGTGGTCGTCAGTTTGAAAGTTGCTGCTGTTTTAGTTCTGTAACAGAGATATGAATCAGTTTGAAGGAATTGAAGTATAATATTCTAGGAAGAATGAGTACAAATATGAGTAGTGGCAATATGTTTCACAACTTTAGAAAGAAAAATGAAGTAAGAGATGAGGTGTTAACTTTGAAGAATGGAGGGTTAAAAGGTATGTTTTTGTGTGGAAGGAAAAGACAACATTTGGAAGGAAGGGGTAAAGGTTTTGGTAGATTAATTAAGAATGAGGACTAGAGAGGATATCAGGTTGTCAGCAGTTCAGTTGGCGTAGGCTTGTGGGAGTGGGAAGTGAATCCCATGGACTGTATGAACTCTCAGAAGACATGACGTGAGCTGAAAGATTTCTGCGGTAGAAAATGAAGTTGGGGTAGAGTGGTGGAAATATCAGAGGATACTTGTCCCATTAGTCTGGAGAAATGCATGGAAGTGAATCAGTGGACTGAGCACTATTCTCAGTGGCAAAGAAGTCCTGAATTCCTTCACCCATTGGAGATGACGATAAGAAGCATAGGGAAAGATGTTGAAGAAGATGGATTTTAGCTGAAGTAAGGAGTGAGAAGTTATTGTTACTTTCCACTCAGGTGGTCTTGCAAGAATCAAAAGAATTGGCAGATGAGAGCAAGAGTCAGTAATTCATGATATAGTCCAAATAGTCTGGCAGTGAACAGCTGAACACATCTGTTCAAGTCTGTATCTGTTGGAATTAAGGGATTGAAGGTGAGGTACTTAAAAGAGAACAATCAGCATGAGAGAAACTAATGGTTTTAAGGGAACTAGTGCATCAAATGTGGGAGTGTGATTGAATAGTTTGATGATAGCATAAGAAGATAACAAACAGAGTATTCAATGCTGATCAGTTAGGATTTTGACAGGACAGCTGTGAGTGAATTTGGGGAACACACCCTCAGAGAGCAGATATGGAAAGAAGTAAAGCTGGAGAGGGAGTAGTGATATTTGTGGAAGAGAAATGTGAAGAAATGGTCAGAGATGGCTTTGTGTTTGACTTGATCAGTGAACGACCTCACATGATAAGCTAAAGTGGGTGTCCATGAACATGGTGGGGAATTTACGGGGATGCTGGGACTGCAGCTAACCCCAAGGAGAGAAAGCACAACAAAATGAGACTTTGGGCATTATTGCAAAATATTGCAAATGTTTCAAGAGCTGCATTGCATGAACATAATTGGGAACATGGATTCTCATTTAGATTGATAACACTGATTTTTGACAGATTTAATTTATTAGATTTGTAAATGAGCGCTTACTTTCAATAAAGGCCACATCCTAAAGCTTTTTTCTAATGATACAGCTGTCCCACTGGCACCCATTTATCCTCTACTGTCATTGTTACAGGTTTTGGATTGTGTTTGAATTTAAATTAGGCCTATTGGCTAGAGCTAGAATCAGGGTATCACAAAGTAACAATTTCCTATTGCATCTTCTAAGGGAGGCAGGAGCATTTTCAAATAGAGTTTGACAAAATGCCAGTTCTAATGCTCCAATAATAATGGCCCCTGTCAACTTTGATAAAGTTACAAATCAATTGTATTATAGGCTTTAGCACTTTCATTGTGGATGAAATAATTAAAATTTCCTCTTAATTTGTGATACTTTAGCCAGAAAAAAGTACTATTAAGCAATGATGATGAGTATTCAACTTACAAAAGAAAGTTTTTTGCTTTGGAAATAAACCAGTGTTTCTCTTGTATTTCATCAATTGAGGTTAAAAAAAGCTCAAAACTGAGACAGGGGTTTAAAGATTTTTCACTTCATTTTGCAGTCTTGAAAAATTGTGAATGTATCAATGCCCACAGAAGATATTTGTTATTTGATCATTTTTGCGAAATGGAAACAGGCTTGTCTCTCCCTACAACAGTTTAAAACTTACATTTACAAACAGCATAGGTTGTTCTTCATGGACAGCTTTTTCAATGTAACAGCCACGAACTTTGCAGTGCAAAAGTTAGTTTAAAATTGAGCTTCCCAATCACTTCATTCCTGTCTGATATTTAAGATGGGGTGACACACATGTTTAAGTAATATTTGTTTTCTTTGGTATCCATTGATGATGGTTATAACAGAGCCTATATGCTGACGAATAAAGAAAGAGAACTTAATTGTTGATGCAAACTTTAAGTAGTTAGTGGTTCCTGTTATTCATCAGACCTTTACCCAATATCATTCCAATATAAGTAACTAGTTCATAGTTTCTTAACTCTAGTGTCTCTAATGAATCAAAATCTGAAATATTATATATTACTATTTATAAGTTAAAAACAAAGAGATTTAGACTTTAACATAAATTGAATATTATTTCCTTAGGGAGAATATTATAAGTAGATAACATCTACCTGAAGAAGTTACCCTCCTCCCTCCGGACCAACCTCAGGGAATCTCTCTCCCACTGCAACTCCCTTGTATCCATCTTTGGCCCGCCTCCCCCCCTCCCTATTTATTTCAGAACCTTTCCCCATTCCCCCTTTCTGATGAAGAGTCTAGGCCCGAAACGTCAGCTTTTGTGCTCCTGAGATGCTGCTTGGCCTGCTGTGTTCATCCAGCTTCACACTTAGTTATCTTGGATTCTCTAGCATCTGCAGTTCCCATTATCTCTGATCACCATTTTAACCTCACTGCAAAGCCTCTTCCAGGATGCCTAACCTGAAGAAGTTACCCTGCTCCCTCTGGACAAACCTCAGGGAATCTCTCTCCCACTGCAACTCTCTTGTATCAATCTTTGGTCCGCCTCCCCCTCTCTCCCTATTTATTCCAGTTCCCTCTCCCCATCCCCCTCTCTGATGAAGGGCCTAGGCCCGAAACGTCAGCTTTTGTGCTCCTGAGATGCTGCTTGGCCTGCTGTGTTCATCCAGCTCCACACTTTGTTATCATATTGTTTCATCATTTTTGAGAAGTAAAGAAAGGATAGCACGATAGCTCAGTGGTGAGCACTGCTGCCTCACAGCACCAGGGACCTGGGTTCATTCCCACCTCCTGGAGACTATCCATGTGGAGTTTGCACATTCTCCCTGTCTCTGTGTGGGTTTCTTCCAGGCATTCCAGTTTCCTCCCATAGGCCAAAAACATGCAGGTTAAGTGGATTGGCCAAGCTAAATGTTCCAATTGTGTACAGGGTTGTGCATGTGTTGTGGATAAGCCATGGGAAATGCAGGATCCCAGGGATGGGATAGAGGGATGCATTTGCGTAGGGTCCTCTTTGGAGGGTCGGTGTGAATTCAATGGCCCAAATGGCTTGCTTCCATACTGTAGGGATTCTATGTGTAAGTTAATACATACTGGTGCGAGTATTTGGTGAGATTTAGCTTCAAGATTAACGTTCTTCTGTTAGATCGTCAACCTCCATTTTGCTGCCTTTTGTTGTCTTTCCTTTAAAGATGTGGTGATTTGTCTGTCATTTTAATGTTCCTTTCTGTTGTTTTGGTAGTGGGAATGAATTGTGGTAAAAAGACAAATTCAGACAGCAACACAAGACAGTGTCCAATCTTGATATGAGCTGCAGGGCAACTTATGTATTTTTTTTCTTTCAAAAAGAATCAAATGGACATGGTTATTTCTTGAAAATACAGACTTCTGTCACAAATGAAGGTGGAAACTCAAATCAGATTCATGAAATCTTTTAATTGGCTGGCTTCCTGCTCCTGACAGTATAGTAACTTTGAAGACTAGTTTTTGTAATTCACTTGCTTTGGAAGTGGTAGTGCATTTATTAAATACAATGACTGTGCTTGTCCATATTTTGACCTGTTGTTTACACTCTGTTCACCCCTGAACACAAAGCTAAGGTAGCATTCGTCCTGCAGGGCTGAAGCAATGAGTGATTTGAAATGCAGTTCTCATCAGGTGGTGCGTGCAATTTCAATAGTAGCCTTCGAAAGAAAGTGAATTGAGACTTGAAGCAGAAAAAGAAACTGCAGGGATATGGGAACAGCAAAAGAATTAAAACCAACTGGATTGCTCCCTGTTGTGTTGTTCTTTGACTCTGTGACATAACACTGAATGATCATAAATGGTTAGAGGCTGATGCTGCTTCAGGGTATGAAGCGTATGTCTGTTCTGTACCTTATCTGCAACAATACTTTCTATAAAATCTGAGTAACTAGGTGACGTTTAAGTGTTAGTAGGAACTGATGTTAGACTTCTCCTTCACCTACCTCAGCGATGACTATGAGAAAGTGCACAGCAGCATGAGAAGATGAGGACTGAGAGACGGAGGATCTTACTATCCCACTCAGTTCGTACCTCTTTCAATTAGTAAAATCATTTGCTTTCTGTACCTAATAGCTTGAATAATCTGTAAAGAAAATCTTTTTCACCCTTAAGGTTTAGCTACATTTTACTGGCTAGAAAGGGTTCGATGATCCAGACAGGTCTCCCCTTTGGAATTGTAGATTATCTGATGGATGTCTAAGACCAGAAAAAAAAGGTCATTTGGCCCATTGAGTCTGGTCTGACATTGGCTGAGATCGTGCCTAATCTGATAATCCTCAAATCTACTTTCTGGCTTTTTCCCATTACCCTTGATGCTCTAACTGATTAAAATTCTGTCTATCTCAGCCTTGAACCTACATAACAACCCAAGCTTGACAGCTTTCAGCACAAAGAATTCCACTCATTCATTATCGTCTCACAGGAAAACATTGTCCTCCTCTCTGTCTTAAAAGAGTGACAACTTAGTCTGACATTATGCCTTCTGGTCCTAGACACTGTCACAAAGGGAAACAACCTTTCTGCATTTGCTTTGTCAAGTCCCCAAAGAATCCTGTATGTTTCAACAAGGCGGCCTCTCATTCTTCTAAACTCCAATGAGTACATAGCCAACCTACTCAACCTTTCCCATGCCTGGGATCAGCCTACTAAACCTTCTTTGGCCTGTCTCCGATGCCAGTATGCCATTCCTTACATAAGGAGCCCAAAACTATTTCCAATATTCCAGCTGTGGCCTGCCAAACACCTTGTACAGTTTTAGCAAGTTTTTTTTTTGCACTTTCATATTCCCTTTGAAACAAAAGCTTGTAAAGAGCCAAAGCTTTCAGTCCAAACTTTATCATTTCCTGGGGTGAGAATGTTTGAAGTAAGGATTTTATCTCAAGTAAAGCCTTTTTGCATCTCTAAAGTTTCAATTTGATGTGGACCACTGAGCAGGACGACATTTCATTAAATTTCCGATCCTTTCTGTCAGTTATCTGGCTGTTTCTCTTGCGAGCACTCAGAATTTACTTCATAAAGTTTTCTGCCTTTCTTTTCCTTTAGTCTATATTGTTTTGCTGGTAAAGGAACTCTGGAAATATTCAATCCCGCGTGAGCATTCTCAATCTGATAAATTCTTTCTAATCAAGAATTTACATGTTGTTTACAACAGACTTAATGGCCAATGTTGAGCCATTTAAAACAAAAGGGAAGGATGAACAATTCCAGGGTTCATTGCTGTAATTGTTCTGGATTTGATTGGAAGTTCTGCTCTCAACTTACTTGATGGCTTACTTTAGTCACTAACAGTCCCCATTAACGACTATTCACCCTCCCAACCTGATCGTTAGCAACTCCTTTGTCTGTCCAACTGTCTTTCTCTCTCTTTAAACTCTATCCTATCGTTTACTCCCTACCCCACCCACCTCCCTATTTTCTGCATATAAACTGACATTTTCCCAGCCACCATCAGTTCTGAGGAAAGGTCACCGGACCCAAAACGTTAACTCTGTTTTCTCCTCCACAGATGCTGCCAGACCTGCTGAGCTTTTCCAGCAATAAAATAACAAAGTGTGAAGCTGGATGAACACAACAGGCCAAGCAGCATCTCAGGAGCACAAAAGCTGACGTTTCGGGCCTTGATGGCCTGTACCTGTGGGTTATGATAATCTGAGAAGGTTCTAGAAGGAATATGAGCTCCGAGCTGTTAACGTGTGTTGAAATTCTATAAATTCTGGGAAGTTTGAGAAGATTGTCAACAAATGTTTAGAACTGTAGTTACATTACTCTGAGATCAATAAAGTATCCAGCAACTGGGTGAAAATGTCAGCAGAATTCCTTGGAAAGGCAAAGACAAGTTTAGCAAAGATTCCTATTTCTCCAACTGTTAGAAAATACATGTCATAGAGTCATGCAGCATGGAAACAGACCTTTTGGTCAAACTTGTCCATGCAAATAGAGTTTCCCAAACTAAACTAGTCCCATTTGTCTGTGTTTGTCTCTTATCCCTACCCTATTCATGTCCCTGTCCAAATATCTTTTAAATGTTGGAACTGTACCTGCATCTACCACTTCCTTTGGCAGTTCATTCTACGCACGAGCCACCCTCTGTGTGAAAATGCTGCCCCTTAAGTCCCAAATAAATCTTTCTCCTCTCACCTTAAAAATACGTCCCCTGGTTTAGAACACCCGACCTAGGTAAACAACCTTTGGTATTCACCATATCTATACCTCTCATGATTTTATAAACCTCTATAAGGTGTATGAGTCTCCAATGTTACAGGAAAAAATGTCCCAGTCTATCCAATCTCTCCCTTTAACTCATGTTGTCCATTCCTGACAATATCTGGTAAATCTTTTCTGAACACTCCACCATTTAATCACATCTTTGCTCTAACAGAGCGATCAGAACTGTACACAGAGCAGACAGAAAGAATCTTACATGTGTATGGAGGTCAAGTGAGGTGTATTCAAGGAGTTAAGTGCCCAATTGACCTGCTGACGATTAATATTCAGACTTAATAAGGTGACTGAAAAGTGCCCATTTTGGACAGAAATGCAATATATGTCAGGAAAGAAAAAGATGTGCCTTTTGAATAGGTTATAAATGCGTTAAGTGGCAGTGAGAAGCAAAGCATATGGATACGAGAGGCTCATGATCAAAGTTAGCAGCCTCTTAAAGAGGGATTATGTTTTTCTAGATGAACGGGAATACTGGAAACAAGTTGGCAAAACCATCTTAGTTGTAATCGAAAGTGTATCATTTATGTATATTACTGTCGCTTTTCTGAAATTGGATTTGAAAATAGATGCAGGTGGCTGCTAATTACTCTAAGGATTTTACTGAAAACAACAGGACAACCCTGCAGCCCAATGGTATCAATATGGACTTCACAAGCTTCAAAATCTCCCCTCCTCCCACCACATCCCAAAACCAGCCCAGTTTGTCTCCTCCCCCCACTGCATCACACAACCAGCCCAGCTCGTCCCATCCCCCCACTGCATCCCAAAACCAGCCCAGCCTGTCTCCGCCTCCCTAACCTGTTCTTCCTCTCACCCATCCCTTCCTCCCACCTCAAGCCACACCTCCATCTCCTACCTACTAATCTCATCCCACCTCCTTGACCTGTCCAACTTCCCTGGACTGACCTATCCCCTCCCTACCTCCCCACCTATACTCTCCTCTCCACCTATCTTCTTTTCTCTCCATCTTCGGTCCGCCTCCCCCCTCCCTATTTATTCCAGAACCCTCTCCCCATCCCCCTCTCTAATGAAGGGTCTAGGCCCGAAACATCAGCTTCTGTGCTCCTGAGATGCTGCTTGGCCTGCTGTGTTCATCCAGCTTCACACTTTGTTATTTTAGGTCAGAGATTCCTTCTGCAGCAGTGTCTAAATCACGCATTTGTCAGAGAGCAGATGACAGCAGATGTATTATTAGTGTTTATATTTTGGGGTTTTTAACAGATAGTGAAAACATTTTCACATATTAGCTATATTCTTCTTCAGGTAAACCTGGGATTGATCAAGATTTTCAAAGAAATTAGTTCAGAATTTGCAAAGATTGAGCTCAGAAGCAAGTCCATTTTCTTTCTTTGGAGTTCAGGGCAGTTCAGAGAAGTAGCCACATAAGCGAAAGGGTCTAGTTTATAAGGTTTCCAAACCAGGAAAATTTCATCAGAAATTTGGAGAATGTTAGAACTGAGAAAGTTTAGGTTCTCACTTTTGTGAGAAGTTCATATTGACAAACTCACAACGGTCTCATTGTTTCCACAGTCCAATGCATAGAACCTGTAAGGAGTCAGTTAGGTAGAAATTTAAAGTGATGATACAAGTGTAATTTCTCTGGAATTGAAGCCGCTATGATAGATTGTGTTAAGATAATCCTAAGTACTTCTATATTTAAATTACTTATTTATTCTCATTTCTTCCTTTGTGCAATAAACTTCTGTTGAAGAATGTCTGCAGCCTTGCATGATTGTATCAATGACTAAGGACCATGTTAAATAATTAAACAAAAGAATCCATTAAGCCAGGTTTCATCCTCATATCTGACTTTTCCAGTGATACCGTCAGATGATATCATAACACAGTACCTATTTCATTGATAAAATCATTTAGCAAGGACAGCAATCCAATAGCATTGCCACAATTAAAAGAAATATTTGTCAGTATTGATTAATGATGTCAATTTCATATGCAATGTTAATTGCATAGTTGAAGTCGGTTTAAACAAGAGGCCGTCCTTTTTAAAACAATGACATTATCTGAAAGACTTAAATAATTGATCATCAGATTATGTCCATTACTCCAAATTTGAATCATTAAACAGTTTAACTCTTGTCACTTAACATCCCCTTGAGTTGAGTGACATTTGAAGAAGTTATTTAAAGGGCCGCTGGACTTTTAGAATATATTTCAGAAACCCATGTAACTTGTTGATGTATTCTTCTAATCATATTAAGGATCAGTCTCTCCTACAGTTTCTAATTAGGAAGATGAGAATTTGTGTTGATTGTGCAGGAGCAGGAGGGATCTTCAATTGTATATGAACTGACAATTCAGAGCAAACTGTTGTAGCAATAGCTGTCATCCCAGAACTCCCTGACACTGTGATGCTACCTTCCTACTCATTAACCGAGCTGAAATGTACTACGTAACCCTACGTTTGAGATGACTGCCTAACATTAGATGCAAACCTGGAATATCATAAAAATAGGGATATTGCTTCAAGTTGTATCCGATTTCTCTTTGTACGATGCATGATGCTGATATAGTGATGTGTGTCCTTTTACTTCCTCTTTGGCATCTGTTTGAATGCAGCTTGGGCAACTGAGCTGAAACATAGTTTACAGTGCATTATGTGAAGCACATTCACACAACCTAAGCCCATTTCATTCTGGATAAGGATCCTAAATTTAACGTGCTCCCACACTTGATTTCAGGGACCAACATATCCTACATTCCAACATTACCGTCAAGCCAGGAGATCAACCCTGGCTCAAACAAGAATGCGGAAAGTCATGGCAGGAGCAACACAATGTATATGTATAAATAACCATTAACCTGGTGAAACTACAACAGGAGACCACTTGCAAAGTGGACACAGCATGTCCTAAACAAGACAATGTGATTTCACAACCAACAAATAGAATCTAAGCTATGTTGTCTAGTTACATTCAGTAATGAAAAGTAATGGACAACTCAACATCTTACAGGAGTTGATTACTCTACAAATATCTCCATCTTTGATGATGGGGAAGGCCACAATATCAGTCTCAAAGACAAAACTGAAGAATTTTCAAACATTCAGCCAAAATTGCCAGCTTGGCTTGGCTATTCTGGCTATCCTCTGAGTTCCTCAGCATTACAGATGCCAGTCTTATACCACTTTGATTAATTTTGCGTGATATCAATAAATGGTTGAAGGCACTAGGTGCTTCAAAGGTTGCTGCTCCTGATGGCAGTTTGGCAAGAGTGCTGAAGACCTGCACTCCAAAACCAGTTGTCCTAGCCATGTTGCTCCAGTGCAGCTACTATTTGTGTTGTTCTCATAGTTACAAGCTAGCCTTCTGGGAAATGCCCAAGTATGTCCTGTTCACATAAGGCAAGACAAATCCACACTGGTAAATTACCACCCCTTGAGTCATTTCTTGATCTTCATCAAAATTATAGAAGGTGTCATTGATGATAATACCAAGCAGCACCTACAGAGCAATATAGAAACATTGAAGATCAGAGCAAGAGGAGAACATTTAACCACTCAAGCCTGCTCCACCATTCAATATAATCATGGCTGATCATCAAGTTCAAAACCTTGATCACACCGTCTACCCATATCTATTGATCCCTTCAACCATAAGAGCTATGTCTCCCTCCTTCTTGAAAACACATTATGTTTTGAGTTCAACCACTTTTTGTGGTTTCTGCTCAATTTGTATTCTGCCAGTACCACTCAACCCTTGATCTCATTATAGCCTTGGTCCAAATGCTGACAAAAGAGTGTATTTTAAGGAGTGAGAAGAGAGAGAGACTGACCTTGACAATCCAGGTTGTATTTGACTGAGAATAGAACCACGGTGCAAAACTGAAATAAATGGGAAGTGGGGGAGAAAATCCTGTTGGCTAACTAGCGCAAAGGAAAATAGCTGCTGTTGTGGGAGTTCAATCACCTAAATCTCAGGACACTGATGCAGAGTTTCACAGCGTAGTGCCCTAAGTCTAACCATTTTCATACGGTTCATTTATGATATCGTCTCCATTACAATGCCAGAAGTGTTAATGTTTGCTGATGACTGCACCAATTTCAGCACCATCTCTGACTCCTCAGGGGCTGATGTAGACCATTGCATATGCAGCACGACCTGGACAAAAAGCAGGCTTGAGCTAATGAGTGACAAATACCATTAGGCCACAGAAGTGCAAGGCAATGTCCATCTCCTACAGAAAGGGAGCAATCAAGTCCTTTGACATTCAATGGTATTACCGTGACTGAATCCCACATCATCAATAATCTGAACATAGCTATTGAGTACAAACTGCACAGCCATATACTTTGAGTCTAGTATGTTATAAGAGCAGTCCAGATGCTGGACAATTTGCAGCAAATAGATCACTGGGATCTGCTCCCAGGATGATATATTCCACTCCTGGACATCCCAGCTGTCGTTCCTACTTCAAGGATTGTAACCTCCCTTCTCCCATGATTCATATTGCCCTCAACTACATCTCCTATATTTCCTGTACTTCTGCCCTCAACCCCCCCTCCTCCCAACAACAACAAGAACAAAGTCACCCAGTCCTCACATACCACCCCACCAACCTTCGAATCGAAAGCAGCATCCTCCAATTTTTCCATCTGCAATCAGACCCCCACAACCAAAGAGATGTTACCCTCCCCACCCCAATCTGCTTTTCGCAGGGACAATTCTCTCAGCAAAATTCCTTGCCCACCCCATACTGCCCACCAGCCCTAGCACACATGGCACCTGTCCCTGCAACCACAGGAAGTGCTACACTTGCCTCTACGCCTCCCGCCTCACCTCCATCCAGGGCCCCAAACAACCATTGCAAATTCCACAGCATTCATCTGAATGTTCTCTAACCTGATTGATTGCATCCATTGCTCCTGATGTGGTCTCCTCTACATTGGAGAAACCAAGCAATGACTTGGTGACTGATTCATCGGGTATCTGTGCTCTGTACGCTCCCATCAACATCACCTTCCATTTGCCAGCCACTTCAACTCCCCTTCCTACTCACTTGGTGGCAAGTCTATCCTGAGCCTTGTCCAATGTAACAATGAGGCCAAACATCAACTGGAGGAACAACACCTTATAATACACCTCGGGATCTTACAGCCCATTGACCTCCCCGGCCTCAGCCAAATCCCATGTCCAGCCCTCCTTCTCATCCTCATCCACCTGATCTGACACAACCTGTCTATCTTCCGTCTCACCTATTCACCCCACCCTTCCTATTGACCAATCTGCACAAACCTCTACCAGCATCCAACTATCAGCACCCCACCTTCCTTCGCCCATCCCTACCCACCCCCCACCCCCGTTTATTTCTGAGCTCCTTTTCCCTCCACAGTTCTGATGAAGGGTCCTGACTCAAAACATTAACTTTCCTGCTCCTCTGATGCTGCCTGGCCAGACCTTATCTTGACTTAGAACTATGTCGTTGTTCCTATATATGCCATTTGGTCAAGATCCTGGAAGTCCCTCCCTCACAGCACACAAGGTGAGGCTACATGCACATTAATTTCAGCTACAAAGATTGCAACAGTTCAAGAAGGCAGCTCAGTACCAACTTGTCATGGGCAATTAAGGATGAGCAATAAATGCTGATCTCGGCAGCATCACCCACATCCTATGAACTAATAATTTTGGAAAAAAATGACCAATCGTCTATGATCCTTGAACAAAAGTAAACGGAGACTCACTTGCGATGAAAATCATATTAAAAAAATACTTCCTAAAATTATTTCAAATTTTTAAGACATCTGCCCTTTCTCAATTGGTGCATGTCTTTTAATATGCAGTTATTAAAAAGGCACATTAAATTTGATAGAGATTCTTTAATGCATTGCAAGACTAACCAAGACTAACCTGAGGTAATTACATTAAAGCAAATTTATGGTAGGGGTATGTTTTTAATTAACAGACCGCCATTCAACCCAAATTCAAATTAAGTTTTCAAGGAATAATGTTGACTGGTGCCAGTTCCACAATGTGTAAAGCAGCATTTATTCTGCCAGTCCAGTGGACCATACAAGCAGTAAGTTTTATGGAAAAATATACAATATTTCAGGCATCATCTAGAATGCTGTCTGCACAGAATGATCTTTATTCTGAAGTCTTTCAAGTCGCTCATGATGCCACATCGAATAGAGTATTGATAGTTGGAGTCTTCCATAGGTTTGGCCTGATAGGTAGAGGAAGGAGTCAAAAAGCTAGCTCAATGAATGATCTCATCTTGATGATAAAGAAATCCATGAGTTTTGGCAGGGTTAAAGGAGAGTGGAAATTATAAAACAGAGGAATTAGAGGGAAGTAGAGGTTTTATTGTGTTTGCTGTTTGCAGGGTAAACTTCAATCAACATCATAGATCGTTTTGAATGTGGAGAGTGAGGTCCAATTGTGTTTGATGTGGTCCAGAATGATCTGCTCACAGATGGCCAAGCTAGCTTGTGCATCATGCACAGGTCTGCATCCCTTAGCTTCAAATTAATAATGATGGAAGCATATACACAAAGCATTATTAAGACATCAAAACAAAAAACTGCTGCAAATCGCAGAGGGTGAGGCAACATCCATGGTGAGAAAGCAAGCTAACGTTTCAAGTCTAGATAATTACTCATCCTCATTATTAAAATGTGTCCATCATCATAGAGAATGTTCCTACTATATCCAATTCGATGCTTTGGCTCTGATTCTCTGTACACCCCACCTCAAGAAACAATCCACCAATGTTTCCCACTTCCCTGAACTCCTGTCCCTCCAATAGTTTCTACCCCATTTCCTGTTATGTATTCTCCAATCCCATCTTCTTGTTAGTAACATCTGTTGTTTCCCCAAAACTATTCTGTGTCAATGGCTGAATATTCAACTTCCTTTCCACATTAGAAAATGTTGCAAACCATCACTCTCCTCAAATGGTTTTCCCTTTTCAACCCTGCTTCCATCAGCCCTCTCCTCAGGAGATAATCAAACTAATGACCAAAGACACGTGCAAAAAGATAACCTTTCAGGAATGTATTCAAGAGTGAAACAGAGATTGTGAGTTTAGCAGAGCAAATTCCAGATCTTATGATAAGGGCAATGGCAGGCACAACTATTGATAATGGAAAAGTGAAAATTGCAAATGTTCATACAGGACAGAATTAGACAAAAATTAGTCTCTCCGGACTCCTTTGTCCACTCCAAGCTACTCTCCAACCCCACCACACCCAACACTTTTCCCTGCAACCGCAGGAGGTGCTACAACAGACCTACACCTCTCCCCTCACCCCCATCCCAGGCCCCAAGAGGACTTTCCACATCAGGCAGCTGTTCACCCGCACATCTCTTAATGTGGTATACTGTATCCATTGTTCCCGTTGTGACCTCCTGTACATCGTGGAAACCAAGCAGAGGCTTGGGGAACCACTTTGCAGAACACCTCCACTCGGTTTGCAGTAAACAACCGCACCTCCCAGTCATGAATCAGTTCAACTCCCCCTCCCATTCCTCAGATGACATGTCCAACCTGGGCCTCCTGCAGTGCCACAATGATGCCACTTGAAGGTTTAGGACCAGCACCTCATATTCTGCTTGGGAACCCTGCAGCCCAATGGTATCAATATGGACTTCACAAGCTTCAAAATCTCCCCTCCCTCCACTGCATCCCAAAACCAGCCCAGCTCCTCCCCGCCTCCCTAACCTGTCCTTCCTCCCACCTATCCCCTCCTTGCACCTCACACCCCACCCCCAAATCTTGCCTGCTGACATTATCCTGCATCCTTGACCTGTCCGTCCTCCCCGGACTGACCTATCTCCTCCCTCATTCCCCACCTACACTCACTTACTGGCTCCATGCCTGGCCCTTTAATTTGTCTGTCTCCTCTCCACCTATCTTCACCTCTATCCACCTTCGATCCACCTCCCCGTCTCTCCCTGTTTATTTCAGAACCCCCTTCCCCTCCCCCATTTCTGAAAAAGTGTCTAGGCCTGAAACGTCAGCTTTTCTGCTCCTCTCATGCTGCTTGGCCTGCTGTGTTCATCCAGCTCTACACCTTGTTATCTCAGAATCAGACAAGTGCAGGTATCTTGCATTGTTATTGGTTTATCAGAGGATGCAGAGTGCGGAAGTGCAAGTTGGCAAAGATTTGTAAATAAGAATGAGTAATTCAAAACTGATGCATGGCCAATGTGAAAGCAGATCAAAGTTAGTGAGCACAGTTAATAGCTGAGCTGGACTGGTGCACACTGTGACCCAAGCAATCAAGTTTTGGATCATGCCCAATTTAGGCAATAACTATGTGAAGCCAGTCAGGAGGGGGTTTGAGCAGTCAAGTCTAAAGGTAATGAGGACATAGTTGAAGGTTACAGCAGCTGATGAATTAAGGCAGGAGTAAGTGAGTAACTGGGAAGTGGGATAACATTTTGATGTGTATTACATAGGGGAATGATTATGAAGAGGTGAGTTTTTATCGCTACACTCATTCTACTAGTGTCACACACAGAGATGAGAAGTTCTACTTCAGCTTTTGAAGGGAACATATGTCTCTATGCCAGATCTCTAAGGTCCTAGTAATAATGCCTGATCAAATGTTGTTCTTAAGTCGGAACAGTGCTTCTGCTGTAGATACTCGACAGTAATCATGAGGTAGGCCCAAGAAAAGGAAAGACAAAGCAGGATTTTAGCAGTGAACTCTCACAAAACACAATTGCTGAGCACCACATCCTTGTCAAGGGACAAATGTCACATGGTACCAGGGTTAGTCATCTGGGAAAATGCAATTTTGTGAACAAGTGGTTGGAAATTCATCTTCGGTCCAAATATGATGCCAAAGATCTTCACATTCTGGTTTGACTTCAGACAGTTTCCAGTGACAGAGACGGAAGCAGTGGTTAGGGATTGGAGTTGAGATGAGGGCCAGCCTTCCAATTATGCAGTGCAAAGAAATTTCTCCAGTTCTGCAGTTGGACAGGTAGTCTGAGCATTTGGAAAGTGTGGATTGACAGCTGCAGAAGTTAGAAGATCAAAAGGGCAGCTGTAAGTGAGGTCTGGGATAGATTTTCTCTTTCCAGACGTGGACACAGAAAGCATTACAGTATTTGAATACTTGAATGAACTTTCACCACTTAATCAGGAATTCATGTCTTTATCTTCATATTGAGATTTCAGCTATTAGCTGAACTAACATTCAATGCAGTTTTGAGTAGTTTATTTGATATTATTCTTCAGATGACACTACATCTGTGAGTGGTACGCAACCTGTCTTTTTGCGCTGTATTATTCTTTGGGCAGGGATCATTGGTTATGAACTCTAACCTTGGCATTGAAACGCTGATTATCTTTCAATCACATGCAACCCGCATTAGCTAATATTGAATAGGTTTAAAATGAAGTTTCAATGGATTGTAAAAGTCTAATTTTGTAACTACTTTATGCTTGAGTTGTTTTTAAATGACCTCAGTGAATTGGATTTCCACAGCAAGGATTTAGAATTCAGATTTTAGGAAACATGTTTGCCTTTGAATGTTGGACTTGATTGTGTTGGTATAGGCACAGATGAGAATCTTTTCATTGACATAGGAGAAAGAAATTTTCACAGAATTCCAAAACAAACAAAAGATGAAAGTTGTCTCTGTTAAAACATTACTTAAGAGATTCAAAATACTGTGCCAATGCAACCTAATTCCTGTTCCAAATCGAGTGATACATGATAAGTTTTGCTATCGTGCATAGCTGTTAGCTTGCAGTGATAGTGACCATCACATGATCAACTTAATTTCTATGTGGAATTCAACACTATTAAGAAATAACATTCCCTTTTTAGAATAATTTAAGTAGTGAGCTACAAGGTATAAGGAAAGCTAAAACCACGTCAAGGTGATGGAAATAGATATGAACATGATAATTGCAGAATAAGTTTGTCAGTGAAATGACTATTCAAGAAGAGAAATGAAAGAACTCTCTGCAGCATAAAGGACACTTGAAATACTTATGAAATCACAGAAGTTAAAAAAAACTGGATTTATTCAAGTGGCAATGGACAATATGATGTAAAAAATTTATTTAGTTTAGATGGATAATCTAACCTAGGTTGGCTAGCTGCAGTCAGCTACAGTGAATCGTTTAACCTGTAATGAAACATTCAAAGCGAGGGAAACTGCATTAGTGGTATTGCTGTGGTTTTGGTGTTTATCAAAGATATTGGGAGCTGTATTGGTCATGAAATCAGTGAATTCAGAAAAATATGTCCTCCTAGAAGAACATATTTAGAGAAGATTTGCTCAATGTTTAAAATCCTTCAACAAACGTAAATTCCTTTGACAGCCACTTTCATCCTCCAACACTTCCAGAAGCACAAAAGCAGCAGGTCTGGATGAATTCCATAACCTGCAAAATCCCATCCAGGGCATGTAACGACTTGTCACTCTTTTACCATCTGGAACTGCTTCATAACACTGGAGATATAGCTGTACCACTTGGGCTCCCAAACATTCTAGAAGGTAGCCATCCGACAACTTCTTGAAGGGAATTCAGAATGGCAAATAAATGCTGGCCCTCACAGTGATGCTCACCTCCCCTGAAGAGATAACTGGAAAAACAGGGACTATATGTTGTTGCAGTTCTAGCCCTTGCTGGCACTGCAAGTAATTGGCCAGTTTTGTTGGCTATAACTTTGACGTGTGAACTCTGCACTCATGAGTGGTGTAAGTCCCATTTCCCATATTAAGGTCCTTTCAACCACGAGGTTATTGTGGGATACTGTTGTCAGTGAGAAAACTACGAGAAAACCCCTTCCTCATGAGAAGAGGCTTCTTGAAAATTTCAACAAACTGCTTCAATCATCAACCATTAATGTAATGAATTTAGATTGAGCTAGTGCATTTACAACATGGGAATACACTCAAAATCAAATGGAGTCTCTCAGATAAGTTACATGGAGACTTAATTTGTTCAAATAATTTCTCCATTCCTAATTTTCTTGAACAAAATAGACAAATACAACAAAATAAAACTGTTGCTGCTCAAAGTAAGATCATAGCATCCTTCAGTGTGGAGACAGGCCATTTGGCCCATCAAGCCCACTCTAACCCTCTGAAGAGCATCCTTGCCAGACCCACCCCATCCCTGTAACTTTGCATTTACCATGGTTAACCCACCATCTCTGGACACTGTGGGAAATATAGCATGATCAATCCACCTAGTCTGCACATCTTTTGCCCGTGGGAGGTGACTGGACCACCCAGAGGAAACCCACATAGACACGGGGAGAATGTGCAAACTCCACACGAGCAGCTGCCTGCAGCTAGAATTGAGCCCAGGTTCCTAACACAGTGAAACAGCAGTGCTAACCACTGAGCCACCATGCCGCCATGCCACCCCATACAACTTAGCTTAGCTAATCCATCCAACGTGGACGCCTTTGGACTGTGGAAGGAAACGCACACAGACACACGAAGAATGTGCAAACTCCACACAGAAGTCGCCCGAGGGTGGAATCGAGCCGAGGCCCTTGTGCTGTGAGGCAACAATACCAATCATTGAACCACTGTACCACATATTTAAGCTATCAAAAGGATATAAACCACTTAATAAGATGGCACAAGGCAAGGCTTCAGAGCATGAAATATGAAGTGCTAGATATTAGTACAAATAACATACTGAAAACGGTAATGTGTGCTTGCTTCCGTACTGATCGATTGCAATGATGAAGTTCAAAGAAAAAGACTGATACTGGACTCAGGATGCTAAATTCCAAGGAGACTGTTATTGAGATTCACAAATAACTTTCCATTCAAGTGACCTCTGTAAACCTCCAGGCTCATCTAACTCCAACCCTTCTACACCCAATGTGCTAGTTTTGTTAACACACTCAAATTTCTATGTCCTTATATTCTTTCGAGCATGTCAACTGGAAGAGAAGTTAAACTGAGTTGCAAAGTGTGGTTTAGGAAAGCAGAAGCCTGGAACTAATGTTTTTGACAATTGCTGAGTTTTTTCACTTGTGAACTATTTTAGATGTCTAATAGCCAAATTTCAGTCTCCACTAAGGATTGTTTCATTCCATTTCAGTGATCAAGTTCCATTTCAGTATCTAGCATTACATAAATATATTCAGTTAATAATTCCAGCCTCTGGATTAGATTGGACAAGTATAAATTAATATTTAGTTTTCCGCAGTCTGATTTACAAACTCAATAATGGAAAAAAGGAGCTGACACAGTGTTGCATTTTACTCGCGTAATAACAGAAGCAAATAAGTTCACCCAGAGCATGAATGTCTTAAAATAGGCAATTCATTACTGTTTAGGGGTGCATAAGTGGTCGGGTAAAAAAGCAGTTGGATTAATATACATCCACAAGCACACACTCAAATTTGTATATCAAGTCAATTTTCTTTATTTGTAGTCAAGTTATTTTTGAATCAGATGAGGAGGAACAAATGTGATAAGCATTATGGCACTTACTGGTGTTCATTCATTTTTGTTGGCATGACAGGTCATCCCATGTTGGTAATAAATAATGCGGCTTTGTTTTGTTCAAGGTATGATAGAAGGCTCCATTTTTCCCCCATGGTGATATTCATTCAAATCTTTGAGAAAAATTGTAAAGCTGATGTTACTTCCACTTGATTTAGAAATGGACTAAAACTGAATCAACCTTTTCTTTTCTCAATCAGAAAGGTTAACAGGATGGAAGTGATCTATGCCAACATCATGAAATGGCTTGTGGAAAATTAGCATTGTCTCACCATGCTTGAATGTCTTTGCACTGAAGTTCACCACACAACAGGTCAAACTCATTTTCTCATCTCGCTGTCATTTTTGCTTGGTTTCAAATGAAAACAATTGAGCGTATTTTCCAAATCAGTGAAAAATAAAACCTAGCACAATGGCCAAATTGTTTGCAGATTCACTGTTTTGCATCAACTGTAAGTTGACGTAAACATTTTTCACCCCCTTTGACTCATGGTGAGAGGTCCTGTTTTTGATGGAGCAGAATTGCCTCGTCTTCTTCAAAGATTTAAGGCTCCTTTCTGTCGTCCTTCTGTTTACCATATTGGCACAGAGTGGCAAAAATCAACTCAGCTGCTCCTACCACCTTGCCGTCTTTTGGACAGCAATGAACATGATATGTTGACAGACAAGAATAGCTGCATTAGAAGTTCTATTCAGGTGTCCTCCCACAAGTATGTAGAATAAAACTGTGTCTGTTGTATTTCTGGTTTTTTTCAATAACAAATGGAATTGTGCAGCACAGAGTGGGCCTCTTGGCCCATCGCATCCCAGGCCACAGTCTTCTTCCATAGCCATTAAGTTTTTTTTATAGCTGTGTATCCAACCCAATTCAGTAGCAGCAGTATGTACTCAGTAGCAGCAGTGTGTAATCAAAGCTGCAGTGTGTACTATCCACAAGATGCACTGCAGAAATTCATCAAAGATCCTCATTCAGCACCTCCCAAACCCACAAACACTTCCATCTTGAAGGACAAGGGCAGTAGATATATGGGAACACCACCACCTCCAAGTTCCCCTCTAAGTCACTCACCATCTTGACTTGGAAATATATTGCCATTCCTTCACTGTCGCTGGGTCAAAATCCTGGAATTCCCTCCCTAATAGCATTGTGCGTCAACCCACAGCAAGAAGAATGCAGCAGTTCAAGAAGACAGCTCACCATCTCAAGGGCAACTAGAGATGGGCAAGAAATGTTGGCGAGCCATCGATGCCCACATCCCACAAAATGAATAGAAAAAAAATTCCTACACAAATGTATTGTTAGTTTGTATTCCTCCAAATTGTGGTTAAAAATAAACACACAACAAGTGTGGAATAGTAGAAAATTTGTATGGAGATACTATTGTCCTTTTCTGCCCATATATGAACAAAATATAAGTTGGCGGGGTTACACTACTGAAAAGCACATTGAAGCAGATTATCTATAGGGCCACAGAGTTCCATGACTCCTTCTGGCTCTAACCCAGGCATAAACTATTTACTTTGTTCTTCATCATCTTTCAACTGAATGTGTGATGCTGAGAGAGAGTTAAAGGCTGTGATTACAGTCTGCATTAACTGAACACTAACTTCTTAGAATGAGTGCTGTAAGTTTGTCAGGGCTTGACTTGAAAAATATCCAGATTATTGCTCTTATGAGACACTTTAAAGAAAATTTCATGTTCCCTCAGTTTCTAATAATACTTCGAATTAAAGCGTTATCACACCTGCGCTTGTTACAGAATATGAAATAATTCAGGCCTCAGAAAAATAAAAGTTCATTCTCCTCCCAGGCTTTGGAGAATATCGCCACATCTATAGCTGATATTAGAAAATAGGTTGTGGTGAGAAAGTATTGTGTGGAAGAAGTAGACAAAAATTCAATAGAAGAGATGTAGAAATGATAAATATTCTGGAGGCTAGTGAGTCATTGACTTCCCAGAACACTTTTGCAAGCATTTAGTGAAAGTAAAAGAATGAGCTTGTTGCAAAGAAATATTTCAAATTTCATTTTCCTCTAGCATTCTGTTTATTAATGCATAACAGGTTGTCTTTTGATGTGAAATATGAATATCTGAATTATTCGTATTTTCCCTCATTTACTTCATACATTTGTAATATCTCTTCCAATATTTTACCCTGTGGCCATTAAAGTGGGTGTGAGAGAGGGGGAGGGAGAGAAGAGTAGTGTGCATAAAAATGTTAGCGTCTCCAACAGTAACACAGCAGGCAGCTTTTCCGAGACAAAGAGCATTCAGGCGTGAATCTCATATTGCCAGTTTTCTCTTTGCCACTTGAACAGTTCACCCCTTGCTTCAAGTGTTATCATGGCTGAGCATTGGCAAGGGTTTCATTGCCAAATGGACAATGCCTTTATTTGAAATTTCAAGTGAATTGCCCAGCTTTGTGCTGAGGTGAAATGCAAGGCTGGGAGCACAAATAGATTTAGAGTTAGGTTTCATTGTCATGCGTACTCAAGTACAGGGATACGGGAGAACAGTGAAAAATGTACAAGGTCACCATTCCCCATGCCATCTCAGGTACGAGGTACCTCGGTACAGCGTAGAAAGATAAATAAGTTAAAAGTTCGACATTACAGTTCTTGTCAGTCTAGAATAGTAAATAAGAAATAAAGTTAAAAGTTCAGCATTGCAGTCATGAGCCTGTAGCTGCTCTTCACTGGGCTTTCTCCACGAGGGCTCGATCTGTGCCCTGTGCCCAGCTTGATCTCACCCCCTGTGCTCGGCTCGATCTCTCAATTTCCGGGATGCTGTCTTGCTGCCAATCACCTCCCGGACTCACTAGCTGCCTTGCCACTGGCCGTGGTCTGGTGGTGCTCCAGGCACTCAGTCACTTCCATGACACCACCAATCAGCCAACAAACAGCACATTTTGTTATCTTTGTTTTAAAAAAAATCACATTTGTAACAAATCTAAATAGTTTTTTTTGTAAAAAAGAAAATCTTCCATCCACCGCTGTACATTAAGCTGGGAGAAGGCAAACTAATAAATTATTTCCATTAAGCAATTCCAAGAATCCACTGAACTAAAAAATATTAACTTATGGTACCCTCGGGCAAGTTAGCAAAGAGGCAGCCAAGGGAAATTGAATCTCTGAACTTGTCACATGTTTCTTGCACACGAATGAAAAGTGCAACAACAACAGCATCCTGCACACTCCTCTGTTTCTCCAGTATTTACTAAATTTCACTGCTTCATCAGTGCTGCTTTTCTCTGACGTTTGTAGCAATCAATTCTGCAAGTAATTTAATTTTAAAAGAAATTCAACTCGACAATTCTGCAATTTAGTATTTTCCTCATTGACTCCCTGTTTTTCCCCTATTCCCTAACTTTCATTATTATTAACCAAAAAGCAACAATTTGAGCTGAATCACGTTATTCTTCTCTCCCACCATAGGCTATAACAGATTGAATCTCTCATCCTTGTTCTCATGCTGCAGAAAACGTACTGCTCAGAGCTATGATTAAATCTTACCTGGGCAGTTCAAGTAATAATCAGTCCTGAGCACCCTATTTATGATCACCCTTGCCTTCAACAATGGAACACATCCCATCCATGAAGTACTGCCTTCACTGCCTAATTTAACGACTTGTGGAAGTCACTAGCTGAGGAAAGTGAACTCAATTGACCAGCAATCGTTAAATTCAAAGTTGTGCCCTTGCATAGCGAGATGAGAGCACAATGATGAGACCTATTTGGCTCTTTCTTATAAATTGCTTGTAAAATAGCTGTTCCATCTTCTTGCTCATGGCACTTTGCTGCACAATGATTCAATTTCAATATATTCTCACCGAGCAGCAGTGCTAGGAAGAGGGACAAGTAGGCAAGAAGGATCAGCTGACTTTTACTTCATGAAAGGGGAGGATGCAGTTTTATGTGTGTTTTCACCCTGATATATTAAAGAATTTGAGACATGCATTTCTAATACTTCAGTATTTCAGAATCAAAGACACTTTTTCAAGAACACGTATACAATAATGTTTTGAAAATTGTTTTCAAGGTTATCTTTTCCTTCAATTCTTCCTATACCTTCTTGGCTTAGATGCTGAATTCCAAAATCCCCGTGATCTTGACCAAGTGTCCAATCTTCATGTGTGAATAAAGACTTAATTTCTGACAGGCTACTTAAGAATTGGATAAGTGCTAGCCAAACTAAATCTTGTTTTCACCCAGTAGCCACCATTTCCCTGGTAAAGACGAGTAAATACGGTCTAGAGTATTAATGCAGGATTTTAATTTCACATTTTCACAAACTCGAGAATGCACAAACATTTATTTGGACACTATTTCAGTAGACTATCTGGGGAAAAAGAAACTCCTTCAATTTCTATCCCTCAATAACTTTATATATTAGATTTGGAAATGCATGAGAGCCATGTTAAGTTTGTGTCACTTAATAGCAACATAGTCCTCCAAGTTGAAATAACACCTCAACTATATTTCAACATGTTTTCCATAATATTTAAATGCACAGCATGCTAAGAATATTAAATGTGACTTATGATTCGAAGTTATGTCATGATTGAACAACACAAGTACTAAAAATCTTTTGCAACATCATTTTTGTGTGACTATTTTCCGTCATAAGTCTGAGTGAGCCATTTTCCCGACTTTTCAAATCACTGCCGGAATATCAAAGAAATTCAGTGACCGGAAGTTGAACAGATAAAATTGACACAGAGACTAGGTCCTATAATTCCAAATATTTGTGAAAATCAAAGAAGCTGAGAACTTGCTGTTGTTAGTCCACTTGAAAACCGTGTTCCAAGCCAAAAGGAAGGAAAGTACATGGAGTATAGGAGTTGGGATGTTATGCTGCACCTGTGTAGGATAGTGGTGACTCACTTATGAAATATCACATTCAATTCTATTCTTCCTGCTATAGGAAAGATGTTGTGAAACTTGAAAGGGTGCAGAAATGATTGACAAAGATGTTGCCATGATTGGAAGGTTTGAGCTGTAGGGAGAGGGTGAATAGGTTGGGGCTTTTTTCCCTGGAGCATTGGAGGTTGTGGGGTGACCTCATAGAGGTTTATAAAACCATGAGCAATATGGATGGGGTGAATTGCCAAACTGACTCTTGCCAGGGTAGAGGAATTCAACTCCAGAGGGAATAGGTTTAAGTTGAGAGGGGAAGGATTTAAAAAGCACCTAAGGAGTAGCTTTTTCACGCAGTGGGTGGTGCGTGGAAAGAATAAGCTGCAAAGGAAGAAATGGAGGTGGGTGCATTAATGTCATTGAAAAAACATCTGGATGTATATAAGAGATAGTAGTAACTGTAGTGGCTGGAGAATCTGAGATAATAAGGTATAGAGCTGGATGAACACAACAGGCCAAGCAACATCAGAGGAGCAGGAAGACTGACATTTCAGGCTTAGACCCTTCTTCAGAAAAGAAGGGTCTCGGCCTGAAACATCAGCCTTCCTGCCCCTCTGATGCTGCTTGGCCTGCTGTGTTCAGCCAGCTCTACACCTTGTTATCTTGGATGTGTATAAGAATAGGTTTAGAGGGATTTGGACCAAATGCTGGCAAATAGGTCTAGATTAATTTAGGATATCTGGTCGGCATGGACGTGTTGGACCAAAAAGCCTGCATCCATTCTGTATAACTCTATGTCTCAATGACTCTCAAGAATTTTTTGTGAACCTGTGCTGTACCCATTTTACGAGTCGTGGGTTTGTAGCACAACAAGTGGAATCAATAGATCTTCTGCTTTGCATGGATTTGCAATTTTGCATTGGGGTTACAAGTAAATGGTCAGGGCAGGGGAGAATTATAAACATAGCTGTTCTTTAATATGTGCCCATGGTCAGAGATGAGTAGTCCAAGCAGACTGTTGAGCTAGTCGCCAACTCAGTGAGCTGTGGCTGGGACAGTTTACCATTTAAACAGAAAGGACAGCAGTGGTTTTCAGTATCTGGCATTGTGTTTGCATTGATGTCACAATGATACAAATTGGATCTGATACATGCTCATCAACGTTGCCTCCTGATGCCTGTATAAACAGTGTGTTGCTTGGAAAGGGGAACTAATCCCAAATGATATTTTTAGCTCTCACTGAACACTATTTATAAAGGCCCTTCACTATAATAAGTTTAATATTTTTGCTTTGTTGTCAAGTGATGGTGTTTATGACAGTGTACACAGACCCTTTGGTTCCAAAGCAAAGCAACGTGGTGATAATAATCAATACGGCATTGGCCTGCACCTCCCAGTAGGAGCAGTGTACTCACTGACATGGTTGAAAGGTATTTTTGTTCTACTGGCTGTCACATGACATGCTTCTCGAGTGCCCATTTCAGGATTATCCCTCTATGGGAGATTGGTGGATCTTGTACTTCTAAAGGGCTAATGACTGTTGGACGGAGGAGAAGCCAAACTCCAGCCACCTACTTTGAGCAAAAGCGCTCATGCCAGAATGTGAAATGCCAAAAGGGTCACGATTTCATAGAGATAGTAAGAACTGCAGATGCTGGAGAATCTGAGATAACAAGGTGAAGAGCTGCATCAGAGGAGCAAGAAAGCTGATGTTCTGGGCTGAGACCCTTCTTCAGAAATGGGGAAGGGGAAGGGCATTCTGAAATAAATGGGGAGGGGGGAGGGGAATAGAAGATGGATAAAGGAGAAGATATGTTGAGAGGAGACTAACAGTTCAAAGAGGCGGGAATGGAGCCAGTAAAGGTGAGTGTAGGTGTGGAGTTAGGGAGGGGATAGGTCAGTCCAGGGAGAACGGACAGGTCAAGGGGGCAGGATGAGTCTGGTAGGTAGGAAATGGGGGTGGGGCTTGAGGTGGGATGAGGGGATAGGTGGGAGGAAGGATGGGTTGGGGAGGTGGGGACGAGCTGGGCTGGTTGTGGGATTTGGTCAGAGGTGGGGAGATTTTGAAGCTTGTGAAGTCCACATTGATACCATTGGGTTGCAGGGTTCTGCAACAAAACAAGAAGTGCTGTTCTTGCAACCTTCAGGTGGCATCATTGTGGCATTGCAAGAGTCCCAGGATGGACATGAGGAGTGGGAGGGGGAGTTGCAATCAATTGTTTGAGCTGCTCGTGGAAGCACGAGGCAGTGCCAATACAGTCATCAATGTAACGGAGGAAGAGGTGGGGGATGTGGCCAGTGTAGCTTCGGAAGAGGGATTGTTCCATGTATCCTACAAAGAGGCAGGCATCGCTTGGGTCCATGCAGGTACCCATGTCCACCCACTTTGTCTGTAGGAAGTGGGAGGAATTGAAGGATAAGTTATTAAGGGTGAGGATGAGTTCAGCTAAGTGGATGAGGGTGTCAGTGGGATAGGAAGGAGCGGAGAGCCTTTAGGCCTTTGCATGGGGAATGCCCTCCAATACTTCCTGTCCCACAGGCCCAACCAGTCCCCCTCCACTGACACCCTCACCCGCTTAGTTGAACTTGTCCTCTCGCTTAACAACTTCTTCAATTTGTCCCACTTCCTACAGACTAAGAGGGTGACATTGGTACCCGCATGGACCCAGGCTATGCCTGCCTCTTTGTAGGATACGTGGAGCAATGTCCCTTCTGTATTTACGCTGACCCTATCCTCCACCTCTTCCTCTGTTACATTGATGACTGTATTGGCGCCGCCTCGTGCTCCCACGAGGAGCTCGAATACTTCATCCACTTCACCAACACCTTCCACCCCAACCTTCTGTTCACCTGAACCATCTCTGATACCTCTCTCTCCTTCCTGATCTCTCTGTCTCCATCTCTGGCATCCACCTGGAAACCGACTCCCACGACTGCCTAGAATACACCTCCTCCCACCCACCTTACTGCAAAAATGCCATCCCCTATTCCCAATTCCTTCACCTCTGTTCACCTGCTCATCTGCTAATGTGGTATACTGTATCCTGTGTCCCCGATGTGGACTCCTCTACACTGGGGAAACCAAGCGGAGGCTTGGGGACTGCTTTGTGGACACATGTTCAGTTTGCGACAAACAACTGCACCACCCAGTCGTGAACCATTTCAACTCCCCCTCCCACTCCCTGAACAACATGTCCATTCTGCAGTGCCACAATGATGCCACCAGAAGGCTGCAGGAACAGCACCTCATATTTCGCTTGGGAATCCTGCAGCCCAATGGTATCAATGTGGACTTCACAAGCTTCAAAATCTCCCCCTCCCCCTACCGCATCCTGAAACCAGCTCAGTTTGGCCCCACCTCCCTAACCTGTCCCTCCTCCCACCTATGCTCTCCTGCCACCTCAAGCCCCACCCCCATCTCCGACCTACTAACCTCATCCCGCCCCCTTGACCTGTCCATCCTCCCCAGACTGACCTATCCCCTCCCTAACTCCCCACCTACACTCACCTTTACTGGCTCCATCCCCGCCTCTTTAACTTGTCCGTCTCCTCTCCACCTATCTGCTCATTTATCCATCTTCTATCCACCTCCCCCTCTCTCCCTATTTATTTCAGAATTTCCTTCCCTCCCACATTTCTGAAGAATGGTCTAGGCCTGAAATGTCAGCTTTCCTGCTCGTCTGATGCTGCTTGGCCCGCTGTGTTCATCCAGCTCTACATGATTTTTCAGAGAATGATTTATATTGTGTGTTCATTATCTGCTAAAGCTCACTTACATTTATTTGTATCAAGACAAAAGCAGCTGTCAAATCTAACTTTTGGAGAGTAAGTTCAGCATTTGTTTGAAATTGCAGCCTTTTAAGCCTTTCCCATTGATTTCACTTGGATTTGTGCTGATTTCAACACACCATTATGTATATTTGAAGCACTAAGTAAAGGTGGTCCTTTGAGGTTTTCTGCTGCAGCTACTTAAAATCTCTGATGTGCTCAGTACAAGGAATTCAATTGTACATTTTCTAAATAAGCACAGGAATAGCTGACTTGGTCCAAATAGTGCAACCTATTTAAAACAAACAACGACAACAAAAACAAAGTTGCTGGAAAAGCTCAGCAGGTCTGGCAGCGTCTGTGGAGGAGAAAACAGAATTAACGTTGTGGGCGCGGTGACCCTTCCTCAGAACTTTTTGTCCCTGATTTACAGCATCCGCAGTTCTTTTGGTTTCTGTTCAAAGCAAAGTCTTGCTCAATGTGTTTTGGTGATTGCTCCCATGCTTTCCCCACTCTTCCTGTTAAACTGCCACCGTGATATGGGCTATTGCCCTTAGCAGGGTATTTGTATCTGATGTGGCAATACTTTTGATAGTTCCCACAACTTAAGAACTTCATGTGATTACTGTCTAGTACTGAAAGTTTCAAAAGATGTTTATTACTGTTCCTGGTGTACATTGTGGCCAACAGCCTAAAACTAGGCCTAACATGACTTTGGTGAGATAACAAAGTGTAGAGCAGGATGAACACATCACGCAAAGCAGCATCAGAGGAACAGGAAAGCTGATGTTTTGGGCCTAGACTCTTCTTCAGAAATGCGGACATTTCTGAAGAAGGGTCCAGGCCTGAAACAACGAGATAACAAAAGTGTGTAGCTGGATGAACACAGCGGGCCAAGCAGCATCTTAGGAGCACAAAAGCTGACGTTTCGGGCCTCGACCCTTCTTCAGAAACCTTATCAGAAACCTCATCAGCTTTCCGATGAAGGGTCTAGGCCCGAAACATCAGCTTTTGTGCCTCTAAGATGCTGCTTGGCTTGCTGTGTTCATCCAGCTCCCTACTTTGTCATCTCAGATTCTCCAGCATCTGCAGTTCCCATTATCTCTCCAAACCCAAAAGATCAGCTTTCCTGCTCCTCTGATGCAGCTTGGCCTGCTGTGTTATTCCAACTCTATACCTTGTTATTCTCAGATTGTCCAGCATCTGCATTTCCTACCATCCCTGATAATATTGGTGAAACAGTTTCTGCAAGCATGGCCTCACAGAATGCAAAGAGGTAAGGTTACCACAGGTCAAAAGCAAACAAGAAGCAGCCTCGATCTGTCTTGCATATTCAGCAGGAATACTTGAGATTCTTGAAGAGGCACTCAGCCAGAACAAAAGGGAGAGAGTCGATACAGTGTGGTGCTGGAGGAACAGTGCAGGTCAGGCAGCATCAGAGGAGCAGGGAAGTTGACATTTCAGGTCGGGACCCTCCTTCAGACCCTGATCGCACCCATTGATAGAGCTCAGTGAATTGAATCCAGCAGCTTAATCAAGTTCACCAGAGTGGGTAATATGTGTTTTTCAAGCAGTCAATCTAGTCTGCAGGAAAGACAACTTAATTTGTTTGTAAGAGTTGTTTCTTTAACTTGCGAACATCTTAATAAAACGAAGATTGAACCACGGTCGCCTGTCTCATACAGTAAGTGCACCTGAGTTAATGTGCTTTATTAGTCATAAACTGTTCAAAGTGTCTGTTCACAAACAACAACATACAGACTACCGTCTAGTATAGATATAAACCACAGTCATGGGCCCTCCTGTGTCTGACCTTATACTAAGTTATTCAGTTACAAATAGTAGCACAATTTCATCAGTATGTTACATTTCAAGCGGCCCCAGAAAACATGAAGGCTACATCTTTATAACCTTGGGTGTCATGCTACAGTATGATGATGAAATCAAGAGCAGGCCTGTTAAAGGTGTACCGCATACTCACTGAGACACAACACAGCAACGCCCACTGTTGCTTTGTAAGCATGAAGTAAAATTTGTGCCATCTGCTTCCTTACCTCCCTGTTTTCTGACTTATCCTAGCAGTTGATTAAAACATTCACAAGGGCTTAACGCATTGCCATGTAGCAATACCAATGACTTCTCTGTTCTATCAGATCTGTGAATGGTTCATAATTTGATATTATGGTTTTTGTGGGTGTTTTATTGTCACAGTAAACATGTATCCACAACCAATCAATTTGCATAGACGAATGTGACCAACTCCTTTGATAACTCTGCTTTGGATCTATGGTTGATGGTATGTAGGCATATGTTTGATGGGTTAATGTGTGATACCTTTTTCTTCCCCCTGAAAATAATAAGATGGGCAGAATCTTCTTGGGGACTGAACGATGTAGGCTGTGGCGAAAAAACGTGGCAGCAGCACATCAAAAATCCAGTGAGGTCTGTCTCAATATCGGGAAAAGCTCACTGAACCTTTTAACTAAGCTCCAGGCATTGAGGCGAGAATCTCGATAGGTAGAAGCAAATTATATATTAAGCAGAACTAATGCATGTGAACAATTTTAATTGCTCAGCCCACCTCAGTACTTTGTAGCTTTCCACCCAACTACCTGCTGCGAGAAAATTAGTTGCCAAGATCAAAACGGATTCTTGGTAACTTCAGATCATTGCTTGCTCCAAGTGACTCTCATGTTGGATACCTGTCATGGACCAGACCAAACCCCCTCAAATATATCAAGAAGATAGTCTAGACCCCAACTTATATTTAAAGACAAGTACAAGGTGCTGTGTTCCAGATGCGATTTCATTGACCAAACTACCAGGCTTCAAGCAAAACAACTTTATTCTATACAATCCCTACAGTGTGGAAACAGGCCCTTTGGCCCAACAAGGCCAGCCCAAACCCACCTAATCTACACATCCCTGAATACTATGGGCTATTTAATATGGCCAATCCACCTAACCCACACATCTTTGGACTGTGGGAGGAAACTGGAGCACCCGGAGAACACCCACACAGACACGGGGAGAATGTACAAACTCCACACAGACAGAGAAGGGAGAATTGAACCCAGCCCCCTAGTGCTCTGAGGCAACAGCGCTAACCACTGAGCCACCGTGCTGCACCACTTTTCTTTTCAAATGCAAACAAAAAGAACAAAAGAATTTGTATAACCTTAACTCTATTAAGATACTTAACAAAAGAATATATTATTTGACTACATCAACTACATCAGTCATCAACTGTTTCAATATAGCAGCATCCCATAAATGCATTGATTTGGAGCCAATCTACCGTCCCCTGAGAAAAAGAACAGGAAATGACATCACCAACACAGGAAATGACATCACCAACCCAAGGAAACCTAACCAGATGAATAGAAAGCAGGACATAACACCAGCGCTTCATCGGAGGCTCACTGATGATGTTACCTAGAATGGTGACGAAACGTCTGAAAACTAACCTTCCAGCTCAGCGAGCAAACTCACATCCAGAATCCCATAAATACATCCTTGGCAAACACAAATTCAGAAAAACTGATTTTCTTCCTTGCTTTTTTCTCCTGACTCGGAGGACGAAATGCTGAGAGAAGCAATTTAGCAGCAGAAAGAACACTCATGTGTTGTCTGCAGCAGAGAGACAGCTGTATCTATCAGCTTCAAACCCCAACTTCAACTGAAAGTGTAACTAAAACCCTGGGTCTTTCTGAGCCAGACTGCATCCACTCATGACTTTTTGTCCAGTTTTTAAGAAAAGAGAGCCACTCAGGAACCTCAAAGCTGTTTACCCACTGCTTCTGACGTAGGTATTCCAGGGCCACTGGTAACACCTCATTGCCACAGAAACAGTACAGAACAAATCCCTCTTAAAGACACAATACCTTTACACACTTGATACATAAACTTCAGGGCACCAGCTGCACACTCCCCCATCAATGACATAAATATGTCTTGTGTCAACCCCATAGCACATCTCCGACCAGGTTGCAGTTTACTTTCTGTACTTGACTGTTGCACTTTGAAAAGTAATCACAAGTATTATTGTCATTGCTACAGCAAGGAAACTGCATGCATCCAGCTGATGGTCTGGACCAGGCTTTATCTCCAAGTTGTTCATTCGCTATTTTAGTGCTCATTCACTTTGAACTTAATTCCAGATGTTTACAGCATCACTGCCTTGCACTGTTGTAGCTTGCTCCCTCAGCCAGAGATTACCAGGCTCACACAACTGCGGTATTGCCTTCCCATTTAGTGCAGACTAAAAGCCAGGAAGCTTCTCATCATGTCAATTGTCCTTAGTCAACTTAAAGGAGAGAGCCTTCAGTCCGGGGAACCCAGCACAGTAAATCAAAGGAAACATCCAGTGCTAGTCTAGGCATTTGGACACAGCCTGTCAGTCATTCGGGATCCTTTCCATATAAAAAGTGAGGAGGCAGTTCCACCACCTCTCTCGGAAAGAAAGACAGAAGTACTGAATAACCTCAATGGGTCTGGCAGCAAGTGCGGAGAGAAAAACAGTCAATGTTTCGAGTCCAGTAACTCCTTGTTAGCATTGCACTTGTCTTGACTCTTTCTGCGCTGTTCTGGGCTGTTTTCCTTCTCAAATGAAGAGTGGGCATTAAGGGAAATGAAGAAAACAAAGTGTGGAGCTGGATGAACACAGCAGGCCAAGCAGCATCTCAGGAGCACAAAAGCTGACGTTTCTGATGAAGGGTCTAGGCCCGAAACGTCAGCTTTTGTGCTCCTGAGATGCTGCTTGGCCTGCTGTGTTCATCCATCTTCACACTTCATTATCTTGGACTCTCCAGCATCTGCAGTTCCCATTATCTCTGATACAATTAAGGGAGATGAAAATGGGTGACACAGCTGGTACTTTTGGTACTGTCTCAAACAAGTGAGCAGGCAGCACAGAGGGCACACAGGTTGAGTGAGATTGGGGATTTTGGTGTGAATGACATCAGGTGAGGAACAGTGTTACAGGCAGTAGTGAGAGTGCTAGACGGTAAGCCTTGGTAGGATGTGGGCATGGTCACAGAGAGTGAGTGTGAGGTATTGGCAAGAAGATGGTAGCACTTACACTGATGGAGTGGAGAAACTGACTGATTTTCCTCCCAGACTGCTGTGCATTCCTTTGGTGGGCTGAGACTTGGGTGGCAACCACACACCTCAAGCTGGGATGGCCTGGTGTTGTCATCTTCACTGCTAGTCCTGGGGTTCAAGGATATCTTGCCTTTGCACCATCCATCCACCAGCTCCTCCAGGCCCCACAAAGGTGCCAGTTTTCCTCCATTGTCGTGTCTGGTACAAAGATCCGGAACTGAGCAGCGCAGCTACAGATAGGCAGCGCTTATCCAGGTTCACGCCAGCCTTCACAGATGGCATAGCACCAAGGATGCCAATCCATTCCAGGAAATCCAAGCAGTGGTGAGTTGTTCCAGGTGTGGGTAGATACAGAGCAGGGCCTGAACTGGGTGTACGGTTGCCATACGAACGTTCTTAACAAGTGTGGTGATAGACCTCACAAGGTTTTGCGAAGAGAAACACTCGATGAAACTTGAAAAAATTGACAGTTAACATTAAAAACAATAAAATTTAGCCGAAGATAACAGAGCATGGAGCTGGAGGAACACAGCAGGCCAGGCAGCATTAGAGGACCAGGAAAGTTGATGTTTCAGGTCAGGACCCATCTTCACAAATGGGGGAGTGGAAAAGGAGCTCTGAAGTAAATAGACAGAGGAGGGGTGGGGCTGGGGAAAGGTAGATGGGAAGGTGCTAGGGGAGTGCTGGTAGGCAGTGGTAGGGAGTGGTAGGCAACTCAATAGCTTGGCCTTCCTGAAATCAAACTAAGCTGGAAGGGAGCTTCAAAATAAAGAGAGAGAGGAGGGGTGAGGCTGGGGAAGGGAGGTGAGATGGTGATAGGTGAGTGCAGGTAGGTAGTCGTGGGGATTGGTCAGTGAGGTGGGAGGAGCGTCTCGGTGGAAGAGAAGATGGACAAATTGTGTCAGGTTGTGTCAGGTTAAGGAGGCGGGGTTGAGAGGGTGGGTTGGTCGTGGGATGAGGCCAGGCGTGGGGAGTTTTTGAAACTGGTAAAATCCACATGCCTCCTTGACCTGACACAACCTGCCCATCTTCTCTCCCACCTATCCACTCCTCCGACTTCATTGACCAATCCCCACGACTGCCTACCTGCACTCACCTATCACCATCTCACCTACCTTCCCCAGCCTCACCCCTCCTCTCTCTATTTATTTTGAAGTTCCCTTCCAGCTTAGTTTCATTTCAGGAAGGCCAAGCTATCGAGTTGCCTCTGTGAAATCTCTGTCTCTGAAAATTGCAAGACAGCCTTAATGTTGAATCCCTTGTCCTGAGCAAGTGAACATTTCTGAAGAATCACACAGATTTGCAGACATAACTGTAATCACTTAAGGAAGGCAAGCCCCATAACCACAGATTCATAGCATCGAGTTAGAACATGTCACTTCTGTGAGAATACCATAATGGATGTGTGCTCGTGTTCTTGAAAACCTGACTTAAAAGGAAAAATTGTATTGAAATCACGGGAGACTGGAAAACAATTTCTCTGTCCTGATATACTGTCGATTAGCTGAATCTTTTTATAGTTCCTTTTTATGGATCCACTGAGGATTTCAATTTACTGAAAGGATATTAGAGTGACCTTGCAGAGTAATCCAATTTAACTTAGTTGCTCGTGGCTTATTTGCGAACAGATTCATAATTGCAATGTAAAGGCTTACTATTTGCTTTTGGATTTCACCAGCTTATCACTGTCATTCTTTGGCCATCAACTGTGTTTTCTCTGTCAGCCTATCTCCCAGAATTGATTAGGTTGGAATTTATAAATTGCAACATGCTCGCCTAGCGAGCAAACTGTTTCCCTTGGACTAAGAATTCCAGTTGCTTTTGGTGAAAAAAATGCCAAACTCAATTCCCCAGGCTGTTGAACAATCTGAAGTTGTGTACCATTCATAAATGTGATGGGGTGAGAATAATAAATTGGCACTGGTGATATGTTGTCACATCAGTTGTGCTCTGAAGATCCTACAATGTATTAGGAAAAGTAAAATAAAAGCATGTAAACCATATATCTCATCTAATCCATGCACTTAATTTTGATTGTATCCTGAAGTAATCGAATATTTTGAAGACATAGGTAGTGTAATGTTGGATGACCTCATACTTAGCAGCTCTCTAGGATTTTGAGGAAGCTTGCAAATTAAGTTTGGAGTTTCTGCAGGATATGCTAATCAGATAATGTTAGCATTGATAAAGCACAAGGCCAATTGTCTGGAAAACACAGGAGGCCAGGCAGCATCAGAGGAGGAGAAAAGTTGACATTTTGGGTCGAGACCCTACTTCAGAATTGGGGAGGGGGAAGGGAGCTAAGAAATAAATACAGAGAGGAGGGGGTGGGCCTGGGGAAGGTAGGTGGGATGGTGATAGGTGAGTGCAGGTCGGCAACGGTGGGCATTGGTCAGTGAGATGGGTGGGGCGGATAGGTGGGAGAAAAGATTGGCAGGTTGTGTCAGGTCAAGTAGGCAGGAATGAGAGGGAAGGTTGGACATGGAATGAGGCCGGGGGCTGGGGTGGGGGATTTTAAAACTGGTGAATGCCATGTATAGGTCATTAGCTGTCAGCTCTCACCTCCTTGACCTGACACAACCAGTCCATCTTCTCTCCCACCTATCCACTCCTCCCATCTCACTAACCAATTCCCAGTGCCTACCTGCACTCACCCATCACCATCCCACCTACCGTCTCCAGCACCACCCCTCATCTCTCTGTTTAGTTCTGAGCCGCCTTCCACACCACCATTTCTGAAGAAGATCCCGACCCGAAATGTCAACCTGTCTGCTCCTCTGATGCTGCCTGGCCTGTTGTGTTCTTCCAGCTCCACCATGTGTTATCCCTGACTCCAGCATCTGCAGTGCTTGCTATCTCTGGTCTAATTGTCTGGATAGCTTGAATTGAGCAACAAGTTCAGCGTACTCAGTTCAGAAAAGATTTACAAGGATGTTGCTAGAGTTGGAAGGTTTGAGACATAAGGAGAGGCTAAATGACTGGGGCTATTTTTCCTGGATCATCAGAGGCTGAGAGGTGACCTCATAGAGATTTATAAAACCATGAAGGCACGGAGGAACCCAAAACTAGAGGGCAAAGTGTGAAGCCGGATGAACACAGCAGGCCAAGCAGCATCTCAGAAGCACAAAAGCTGACGTTTCAGGCCTAGACCCTTCATCAGAGAGGGGGATGGGGAGACGGTTCTGAAATAAATAGGGCAAGAGGGGGAGGCGGACCGAAGATGGATAGAGGAGAAGATAGGTGGAGAGGAGAAGATAGGTGGGGAAGTGGGGAGGGGATAGGTCAGCCCGGGCAGGACGGACATGTCAAGGAGGCGGGATGAGCTTAGTAGGTGGGAAATGGAGGTGCGGCTTGAGGTGGGAGGAGGGGATAGGTGAGAGGAAGAACAGGTTAGGGAGGCAGGGATGAGCTGGGCTGGTTTTGGGAAGCAGTGGGGGGAGGGGATGAGCTGGGCTGGTTTTGGGATTCAGTGGGGGGAAGGGAGATTCTAGAAGCATTGGTTTAAGCTGGTTGGGGCGGGGGGAAGATTTAAAAGGAATCTAAGGGCAACTTTTTCACATAGAGGGTGCTGCATATATGGAATGATCCGCCTTGGAAATGGTGGAAATTGGTACAATGACACGAATTTAAAAGTCATCTGGATGGGTATATGAATAGGAAGGAATGAAAGGGATATGGGCCAAATGCTGGAAACTGGGACTAGATCAATCTAGGATATCTGGCCAGCATGGATGAGTTGGACCAAAAGGCTAGTTTCCATGCTGTATATCTCAATGACTATTGAGCATTCACAATCAAAGACAGAAACAGGGATTGATCTCCATTATTCAAATACAAATCACAATCATCGGAATTAGTCATGATAATCATTGTGCCATTGGTGGTGGTCCCTTTTTGACTTGATTGATAAATTAATCTTTGTCATAGCCCTTGCGCAGTGCACAGCCTAAATGACGCAACATTTTCCGATGGATGATTTTGGGTGCGATAGAATTGTTAACATCCCAATATTGTAGGCAGGAAATACATGCATACACATCTGATAGGAATTCTGCGACACATTATATTGACTGAGAATAATTAATTTGCAAGGTTTAGCCAGGCCCAAGACCAAAAAAAACTCCAAATTTGGGAGGGAGCTATTGCCATTGTGCATGACACTCAGAAATCAAGCTGATAGAATGCCAGCAGCACCAAAAGTTAAGCTCATTACCTAAATATGGAACTGGAACCAACAGGCAAGCACATCTTGAGCCTAAAGGACGTGATTGTAACTTCTGACAGTACGTTTTGAGCCAGTATGCAGAAAGTGGGCAGTACGAGACTGAATGTTTGAAAATTAGCCCAGAATGGTGAAAAGCCTATGAGTTGGAGAACATGATGGAAATCGTGATCATATGTCAGCTGGACTCAAGATAACTATGTTAAAGAATAATGATAAACTGGGAATAAAAGTTTCGAACCACAGAAAGGTTAGTTTTACTGAGGTAAGGTACAATTTAGCTGATGTACAGGAAGCAGATAAAACTGTGTCACAAAAGTAGGAAGCATTGAAGGAGGAAATGGCGAGAGTACATTTGTTCCTGTAAAGGCAAAGATTGGACCAAGATTGGAGAACCCTGGCTGTCAATGGGAGTAAAAGTTATAACTTAAAAAAGACAAAGGGAAGGTTATGGCAGATACTGATGGCTCAATACTACAGAGTCCCTGGTGGCTTATAAAAAGTACAAGGAACTTTAAGAACAAGAAAATCACTAGGGAAAGAGAGGGTTCTTTAGGCACGATAGATGTAATCTGTGTGTGAATCAAGAAGACATAGGCACAGTCTTCAAAGAACATTTTACATTGGTCTTCACAATGGAAAAGGTCACCACAAGTATAGATTTCAGGCTGGAGGATGTAAAGAATTCGATTAAATTAACAGAGAGAGAGAGAGAGAGAGAGAAGAGATAGTAGAGGATTTAGCAGCTTTAAAAGTGGATAAGCCCACACATCTAGCTGAAATGTTTCCAGTCTCTTGATGGAGACAAAAGAGGAGACATCGGGAGCCCTGACAGTAATTTTCAAATCCTCTGTGGATGTAATTGAAGTACCAGAGGACTTGAGATTTGCAGAAGTGTTCCATCATTGAAAAATGATGGAGGCAGGAAATGATAGGACAGTCAGCCTAATCTTGGTAGAGGGATGTAATCAGAAATAATTTTGATGAATAGAATATACCTGCAGTTGGAGAGACATAGATTAATCAGGGATAGTCCACATGGATTTCTTAAGGGAATGTCATGTTTGATCATTTTTTTCAGAGTTTTTGAGGAGGTATGTGAGGAGTGTTGACCAAGGTATGCCACTTCATGTGGTCTTCATGGACTTTATCAAGGCTTTTGGCAGACTGGCCAAGTAAGTAAGTGCCCATGGAATCCAAGGCAAGGAAACATGTTGGTTCCAAAATTGACTGAGAGGCAGGAAGCAAAGGATGATAGTAGAGGGATATTTCTGTGTCTGGAGGTATGTTCTCTGCTCCTTTCACTATTGACACATGCAGCAGTTACCCAAGCCCTCCCACCACCCACACCTCCTCCCCCACTTGCATTGGCTGACTGCGACTGGTTCCCAATTTTGACCTTATGGACAGTGCTTTTCAAAGCAAAATCTCTAGCCCGCAGTGTGTGTGACCATTTGATGGGAGCAGAAATGCAGTAAGCTTTGAAGCAGCCATGCATCTTCCCGTTGCAGCAGAACAATCTCTTTCTCTTTTAATGCATTGTCAGGACTCATGTCTTTGCCTGGGTTTTCATTTTCCAATCTGCAATGGGTGTGCAAGCATCCCAGATACTCTCAAAGCTTGCTGCAATAAGTACTCCCTCAGGTTAAAGGCATTTAGGGCTCACAATCTTTTCCTTTGTTGGTTGGCAGCTCTGATCCACTGGTTCCAGGTCTGTCCTATCAGAATTTCCATTCTACAGTTGCCATTGCGATCTGAGTGCAGGGGGAGATTGTGATCCCAACTGCTGTTGCTGACACTCACCATTTGGGAACTGCTACCCTCCAGCTTAGATTACAAGTTGACGTCTCACTGCACTTTCAACCTGTTTCCTCGTTGTCACTATTTTTTCGTCAGCCTTTATTATATTTCTCAGTTGCCAGCTTTGCTTTACTGTCTGCATCCTCTCACCAAGTCCCATTTACCCTGTTGTTGACTGAACTATGTTGGCCCCAGTTAGGTTTAGCCTCAAATTTAAAATTTTCATCTTTGTTTTAAAATCTTTCCACGGCATTATCCTTTATAACCTCTCTAAACACCTCCAGCCTCAGAGATATCTGTGCTCATGCACTTTTGGACTTGCATGCATCCTCAATTCGTAAATCACTCCCTCTTGTGTTGCTGTACCTTTTGCTGTCACTGACTTAAATTCTGGAATTCCCTCTCTAAATTTCCATGTATCTTTGGAACTGTTTCCTGTTGTAATGTTTTTCTTGCAACTTAACTATTTACTCAAGCGTTTGACCATCTAACCAAGTGTCTTCTTTTGTGGTGTGATGTCACATTATGTTTTGTAATGTTTCTGTGAAGCACTTGAGCATATTATGTTGTTAAGCCAGACCCTTAATACAAGCTGTTGACACCAAAGATTCTTGAAGACTCACCGAGTAGCATCCTTCAGAATGGAGGTCATCACCAAATGTAAGAAGCACAGCAGGTCTTACTCATAGCATTTGCTTACTAAAATAGCAGGAAGTATTATCATGCAGTATCACTTTTTTACTCATATAATCCAAGTCTCATTCATAAATATCATAATTATGAATATATTTCCGAATGGCAAGTACTCATTTTTGATTTTACTGCTCATGGCAAGCTGCAGGACCAATCAGTTACCTAGCAAGATATTTTGTTTTGATTACAATCAAATACCTTGGACAACACATGAATTGTTTAATGATGCATCAACAAATATTTGTTCGAAAAACCCTGTGTGAATTTTCTAACTTAACAGATGAATTTTGCTCACATTTTGCCCACACTCTCCTTATTATGCTGCTCCACGATTTGTCTATTGTCTGATTTATGGTTTTCCTAATTTTAAGATGCTATTATTAGAATTGTTCACCACATCTTGTCAAAAATGTGGTGAGCTTTGTCTGACAATTTTGAGAGTATCGTTCTGCCACATTGTCCTATTTTGAGAAAACGTATGTAGTAAAACAAAAGTTCAAACCATTATGGCTTGACACAAAGCAATGCCGTTTTAAAGTCAAACTATTTATAACAAACTCATGGAGCACTGACTTTTCTTATCCAGCATTTATCTCATCGAGGTTTTCGCCACACTGCTGAGTGTGTCACGTAAGAACATAAGAACTAGGAGCAGGAGTAGGCCATCTGGCCCCTCGAGCCTGCCCCACCATTTAATAAGATCATTCTTTAATAAGAAGCTCTGGAGACAAACTTATTCTAATTATAGTTGCAATATTGAATTTCCAAGGTAAAATTATTTTATTTCTTAATACTTGGTTATCAGTCATGTCTGAATGCAACCATTCGTAATCCTGAGACTGAAGGTCCTGGGCACAGGTCTCATTCTAGAGAATTGATTAATGGATGCAGCGACCATCAAGGGGGCTTCTTTGATAATGGGAACTGCAGATGCTGGAGAATCCAAGATAACAAAGTGTGGAGCTGGATGAACACAGCAGGCCAAGCAGCATCTCAGGAGCACAAAAGCTGACGTTTCGGGCCTAGACCCTTCATCAGAGAGGGGGATGGGGAGAGGGAACTGGATCCCCCTCTCTGATGAAGGGTCTAGGCCCGAAACGTCAGCTTTTGTGCTTCCGAGATGCTGCTTGGCCTGCTGTGTTCATCCATCTCCACACTTTGTTTTCAAGGGGGCTTCTTTGTCCTGGATGGTGTGACCTTCTTGAGAGTTGGAGCTGCACCCATCCAGGTAAGTGGACAGTATTCAATTACACACAAAATTTGAACCTTGTCGAGACTCAGGAGATGAGTCACTTGCCATAAGATTCATATTTCATGACCAGAGTATTTATATGGCTGGTCCAGTTCACTTTGCTTTCACTGGGAACCCTCAGGATTTTGAGGAATTCAGCAGTAGGAATGCCATGAATGTGAAGCGATGATGGATAGGTTCTCTGCTATTGGAGATGGTCATTAAGTGGGACATGTATGATGTGAAAATACTTGCCACTTGTCAACCAAAGCCGACATATTGTCAGTGCCTTGTTGCATTTAGCATGGATTGCTTCAATATTTGAAAAGATGCAAATGGCCCTGAACGTTGTAATCTTCAGTGAACATCCCCACTTCTGAGCTTATAATAGAGAGAAGATAATTGCTATAGCAGCTGAAGATGGTTGGACCTAGAAATTCCCCAAAGAATTCCTATAATGAACAGAACATTTATAAAAAGGAACAGGAGTCCCTCAAGCCTGCCCTACCATTCAACAAGGTCATAGCTGATCTACCTCATGCCCTGACTCATCTTATGTTGCAGCTCATCAAAGTCTGTAGGTTCCCAAAGTTTCAACAATCTATTTAATTTGTCTTTAAATCCTTTGAAAGATGTAGGCTCTACAACTGTATGTAGTCAAGAATTCCAAATATTCATGAACCTTTGACACAATAAATTCCCTTGTACCTTGGTTTTAAATGAACATTCTTTTACTCTCTGCCTCTGTGCCCTTGTTCAAAACGTTTTCTCCTTCTTTATACCTCTATAATTGCCCTTATTTAAGTTGAGGACACTAATTTAAGACCCGAGTCATTCTTCCCCAAGCTAATTTGGATTCTACCAGACTGTGTTTGTTACCGTGAGAGGATCCTTAACTAAAAGATTTCTTAATAATCTACTTCTATCACTAATACCATTCCTTTATTTTGAAAGAGAATGATCCACTCCCTTTTCCTTCTGCATATTGTGATGATGCATAGCTTTAAGAGGTTATTTTGTCCTGATTTCTTTCAAACAAGAGCTGGAGAGCTGGCTACTGCAGACCACTTGAGTAAACAGCCTGGTAGGCCTCAGATTTTTTTTTCATGCAGCCTGATTGGGTATAGCCAGCTCTCTCAGAGGAGGATTTCCGTGTAGCATCAGAAGATATTGGGCTCTCAACAGAGTTGGAAGCTTCAGCGCCTCCTGGTCAATACTGTCTCTGTAATTTCTCTTGATTTTTTTTCCTCCTAGATTGGAGAACTGCATGTGAGAATCTGTGTCTGAATTTTCTTTTTTGTCAAGGGATGTGTTAATGGGATGTTACTAAATTGGAACAGTTAATTAGTAATAGTAACTGTATCTATTATTCTGTTAAGTTTCCAATAGAGTTAAGTTATTCTAATTTTTTCTTTCTTTGGTTGTATTATAATGACAGTGTTTAAACAAATTCTGTTTTGCTTAACATCGAGTAATTTGACCAGCGACATTGCATCTGGAACAGGCAGTTTACATTTGCCCTTAAAATAAGAAAAAAAATTAAGGTCTTCTTTAAATATTTTGAGGGGATCTGGCCTGGTTCAGAATGCCAAATACCCTTGAACATTGAGGAGTTCCCTGTCTTGGTCATCCTGCAACCATAACTCTATAATAGCCATCTCCAGCTTTAATGTCCTCAAACTGAAATAACTGAAACAATTCTGCTTCCTGAACGGTCCTGTAACTGTGAGGTAGCAAGAATTGCAGATGCTTGAGTCAGAGCCAACAGTGTGGAGCTGGAGGAACACAGTAGACCAGGCAGTATCAGAGGTGCAGGAAAGTTTATGTTTCCGGTTGGGACACTTCTTCAGAATTTACAACATTCCTAGAAAAAAAAACATTTGGAACTCCATCACAATTAATATAGCATTTTTTTAATATCAACTTGATTAGATGTTAGAACAAATATTTTCATTCCGGGGAAAATATATTGCATGAGATTAAATACAAAATACTTCTATTGCCAACTTGGTGTATCTTATGCTGGAATGAATTTTTTTTCTCAGTTTTGATAACATTTGGTATTTATGTGCAAGGACGTGACTTTAACAGTTTGCATTGCAAATGTTAGACTGAGCTAACATGAAGGTTATACATTTGTCACATGGTGTACCTAAGAAACAAAATGTATTCATGTGATATCCCATCTGGATTACAGTTTGTTGGACAATATAGAACTGGTTTTGGAAAGTAGTTAACTTTGCATAATGCCCTGTCTTTATACTGTGAAATAGAATTGAACATAAAGCTCTTCAGTTGAAAAAGAAACCCCAGTTGAACTCTTCAATTTATCAAAGCTCAATACCTTCAGAGTGATAGCAGCGCTGTTCAACAAAAACATAGCCGCTTCTATTTATATGGCACTTCCTATGTGTTGTCTTAATGCTATTCAGTGAATGCATTTAAATCTAATAAGCCAACAACAGAACAGTGTGAGCTGCACTTTCAAAACGAACAAGGGAAAAAATGGGTAACTATGAACTTGTTGAGCTTGGTACCGGTAGGAATGGAAATGCTGTATCCACTATAACTGATCTGATGACTGGATATTTAGAAAAAAATGATGGGATTGCACAGAATCACCATGAATGTATGCAATGGACAACATGTATGGCAAGCAAGATTTGATTTATTATTGACACGAGTCCCAAGATACAGTGAAAATATTGTTTTGTGTGCTAATTAGATAAATCATATTTTACATCATTACATTAGGGTAACATCCAGAGTTTGTTTTCAGCATGTAGCTATCTGTATAGATTAGGGAAACCCTACGGATATTGTATATTTGGATTTCCAGAAGGCTTAGAAAGACAAAATATATGTGACATTCATTGCAAGCATTTGAGTGCAGAAGTAAAAATGACTTGCTGCAATTATATTGAGCCTTCCTGAGATTGCACCTGGAGTAATAATGTGTTATTTTGGGTCTCTTTACCTGACAATGGAAATACTTGACATAGAAGGAGTGCAATAAATACTCAATAGATTAATTCCTCGGACGGTGGGAAAAATGAGACCGGGGTTATATTTGGTAGAGTTTAGAAGAATGAGGGATGATCACATTGATCCCACAGGACAGCAGATACTCATTCATTAAATATATTCATAACTAGGTTCAGTAGGATTCTAAATATTTAAAATATCAAGGAACATAGAGGTAGTATGGGCAAATGAAATTGAGATGGAAGATGGACCCACTTCTAATTAAATAGCAAACTAGGCTCAAGTGATCAAATAGCCTACTCCTCCTACTGCTTCCTTTATTCCTAAACAAATATGCTGGCTCATGTTTTGTGTCTGTTAAAATGTGTGTGTGTCTTATAATGAAGAGGATAACTGCAGATGATCCAGAAATGAACAGAGTTTTTACCCATGATTTTGTTTAGTAACAATGGTCAATGTTCAAAAAGAATGATGAACCACAAGTCTTGGAAGAGTGATTCTCAACATAAGGCTCTTCCTGAAAGTCCTGATTTCTCAACATTACATCCTTGTTTATAATAAATGAAAAGAGGTGGCTGTTGCATGTACATACATATATCTACTGAATAAAATATAACCAACAATCCATCATATAGATAACCTTGTTTAAAACAGACTGATAGTTGTTATTGAAAACAAGCTGCTACAATCACACAAGAGACAATTACTGGAAAAATCTTTACTTTGAATTTCACTATGAAAACTGGATTTTCAGTATGTCAGACAATAAGGTCAACACATACCATGATCTGTATAGAGTATTAAAATGGTCAATTTCTGAAGTTTATGCCCATTCACTTTGACTGTTCCTGTGAACCTGCAATTTCTTTAAATTGCATCACTGCTGCACTTGCTTCACTTTCTTGTTGTCAAAGTGTACCATACTGTCCATTAAGTGAGACCCTGCCTCCTCCATGAATGGAAACCAGCAACAACCTATGTTGTGGAGTTTCTACAGCCGTTGTGAACGCTTCCCCCCCCAATCAACAAATTTCTTGTCGCTGCCGATGGTAAGTGTAGCTGTATTAGCCTTGGGCCACACTGATGTCCTAGAGCACCCATACTCTGCAATTTGGAGCACATCACCTGCCCAGCCATCTCTATTGTCTGTTAAATAATACATAATTTGAATTATTTTATAATCAGTGAAAAGTACACCTCATGGACAGTTAAGCAGTGCCAGTAAATTTATTAATACTGATGAAGAAAAACTCATAAATGTAGCTAATGAAGATTCTTTTTCAGCAACAGGAATATACATATGATTACTCACAAAATAATTCCACTGTAACTTTGCTGTAAAGCCACATCTTTTTCTCCCCACATCGTTGGGTGCTGTCAAGAAGATGTAGCTGTTAAATGTTACCTGCACCCCTGCTGTTTTCTTGAAGCTAAAGTACTAGGATTATTTCCATTGGAGCTAAGAAGAATAAGATGAGATTTGAGAGAGCTCTTAAAATCAAAATTTGTCTTTAATAAGGTATATATGGGAATCTGGTCAAGGATGCAGTGTCAAAAGATCATCGATTTAAAATTAAAAGAGCAAATTGATATATTAAGAAAATTATGAAGAGATTTTGGAAGATGAATGCCTTGCTACAGCTCATTTTGTAGAATGAGTTAAGACAGAAGGAAGTTAGTTGACTTGTCATTCCCATATTGGATGCTTGAAATGCTGGCAGATTAGTCCCACATGCCTCATTGTATCTGAGTTGTTCATTGCCCCTTACAAAATTAGTTATGATGCTATATCGCACCATCTTTTGTGATGGAAAGTTTCTGATCCCATTAAAGCCAGGTGAAAACATTTCTCCTTGTTGCCCCACCAGATGTTAAATCTCTAACTTTTGGTTATTACATTCTTTGGAATGTGTGCATCACACTTTAAACTATGATGGACACTTGCTTTGCCCAGAACTTGATTGCAAATTTAATGTAATGGAAGCTGAGCCCTATTCTGATCACGATTAGCTGCTGTTATGAAATCGGTAATGATGCAAGTTAGTTTGTAAATCTGCAAAGGATGCTGAAATGAGTGTTCAATTCCTTTTGTAGATTTCTATGTATCAAAAGCAACGGAAATGCTAACACCTCACTCCTTTCTCTTGCTATGTAAATTTTCAGTAACCAATGGAAAATGATCTTGTAGTTCCGCTTAACAGCCGTTAATAATACCAAATATTCCCAGCAGGAATATCTCTTTGTAACCAAATAAAATGCAACATTGGTGGAGTAGTGAAGGTTGGCTGCCTAGCCTACTTCTCAGCTCATGGAGACAAAAAAAGAACTGTGTCATTCCTTCCTACATCCTCTCACCCCACCTCCCCCCCACCAAAAAAAAGTTGCACACTTTGTTGATGTTATGCTTATTTTGAATGGTTAGAATCTCGATTGTTCTTTTTGTCCAATTGTGCATTCTGATTCATTGGCAGATATTCAGCTGTTTTCTGTTACAAATGATACCTCAAGCCTATCTTGCTTTAAGTACTCCTCATCTGATTATTGAGTATACCAGCAATATTTGTTGTCTTTCATCGGAGTCAAATATGTTAACCTGGTAAATATTTCTGTTTCCATGAAATGAAAACCATGAAACAAGTTTGCTGGGGATAACCTAAATAAATGCCATAGTTTCAGGCAAAATATTAGAACAGGATTTATCAAAATGTATATTTATTTTGGAAGAGCGAAAAACTTCAACAAGTACAGGCTGTATGATTTCATCATGCAATTGTGCACATCGCTATGGAAACGGAGTTCTCATTTGAAATTCTGAAATATGGGCTTCAGATTGCAGAATGGTAACATCAAGCATTGTCCTGTCTGGTGATGATGTATGCTTTTTGTAATTTGTAATTTGTTTTTTTATGTGTCAATTGTTTTTATAAACATTTAATTTAGATCACTGTTGAAGTTCATTTTGTAATTTATTGAATGCATTCTGCTTTTAACTTCCTGGAGATCAATGAATAAATAAGCTACTTTTATTTAATTCAGTCCAAATTCTCAGTTGGTATTGTACAATGACTAAATGGTAGGTCTATAAATTCGTTACAGAATGCTCACAGCCTCCACTGGTAAACTTGTGATTTTTTATAATGTAAAGGAAAGGAGTCAGGTGTGAGCATTTCCGTTGCTTTTAATGTATAGAAATCTACAAAAAGAATAGAACACTCATTTCAGCATCCTTGCAATTTTTAATACTCATTTTCAGTAGCAATTATATATAACGGTGTGATCTCTTTCCGTTGAGACAGGAATGCGGTCAGGAGTATTCTTGACTTTGCAAATCCAATTCCAGAGAAACTGCTCTGAATGGTCTCGTTTTCATTTCTTGGGTGGTGGTGATATTGAAGAGGTGCAGAGAGAGATGGGGTGAGAGGGAATATGTTAATGTTAGTCAGTCCCACCAAGAATGGTTGGAAATATGCACTAACTTGGCATAGGTGACTATGTGAAACCATGATGTGTAGAGTGGTATTCAGTACGCATGGAGTGTTCACTCAACATGCTTTGTGATTGAACCAAAACACAGAAGTTTGTTAGTGACGAACTCAGAGCTGTGGGGTTTGTGAAATGAGACAAAGAATAAAAAGACATCCTCACATCCCCTCATGCTCCACATACTGCTATTTTGGGGTCACTGCTGTTTGTCATTTTTATAAATGACCTGGGTGACGGCGTAGAAGGATGGGTTAGTAAATTTGCAGATGACACGAAAGTTGATGGAGTCGTGAATAGTGCGAAAGGATGTTGCAGAGAGACATAGATAAGCTGCAGAACTGGGCTGAGAGGTGGCAAATGGAGTTTAATGCAGAAAAGTGTGAGGAGATTCACTTTGGAAGGAGTAACAGGAATGCAGAGTACTGGGCTAATGGTAAGATCCTTGGTAGTGTGGATGAGCGGAGAGATCTTAGTGTCCTTGTGTATAGATCTTTGAAAGTTGTCACTGAGGTTGATAGGGTTGTTAAGAAGGCATATACTGTGTTAGGTTTTATTGGTAGAGGGATTTAGTTTCAGAGCCATGAAATCATGTTGCAGCTGTACAAAACTCTGGTGCGGCCACACTTGGAGTATTGAGTACAGCCGCATTATAGGAAAGATGTGGGAGCATTGGAAAGGGTGCAGAGGAGATTTACCAGGGTGTTGCCTGGTATGGAGGGAAGGTCTTATGAGGAAAGGCTGAGGGACTTGAGGCTGTTTTCATTTGAGAAAAGAAGGTTAAGAGTCAACTTAATAGAGACATAGAAGATGATCGGAGGATTAGATAGGGTGAACAGTGAAAGCCTTTTTCCTCGGATGGTGAAGGCTAGCACAAGGGGACATAGCTTTCAATTGAGGATTGATAGATGTAAGACAGATGTCAGAGGTAGGTTCTTTATTCAGAGGGTAGTAAGGGCGTGGAATGCCCTGCCTACAACAGTAGTAGACTTGCCAAGTTCCAGGGCATTTAAATGGTTATTAGATAAATATATAGATGATAATGGAATAGTGGAGGTTAGATGGGCTTCAGATTGGTTTCACAGATCGACGCAACATCGAGGGATGAAGAGCTTGTACTGCGCTGTAATGTTCTATGTTTTATGCTGATGGCACGTTACCTCATGTGTCACCTATTTACCCACTGCCTTTCATACCCCGACTCTTCCCAAACCTCATGTCTCCCATAGGTCCTTCCCATTTTAGTACCAACTCATGCCAAACCATGTACTACAGCCCTCACTGCATGCCCTTACACCCTCTAGGGCATCAACATGGGAAGCACTCGGGAGCCACGCTGAGACAAATAAAGTTAACTTTTGAAGTGCCTAATGCAGACTTTATTTTTACAGAGATCTCATTACTAAAAGTGGTAAGTGCAGGGCTTCAGGGACAAGACATCTGAATTCAAGGCCCTGCGCTATTTCTGCCAAACAGGATGCGATTTTTGTCACCATAAAAATCCACTCCTAATGTTAGCATTTCAAGCCAAGGAGTTTTTGGTATCTTGCAGAAGCTTTTGCACAATCAGAGCAATGGGAAGGAAGTTTAATATTGTGCATTGACATGCCCAATTTTTAATTGCAGTTCTTTGAATTAAGACCATAAGACATAGGATTGGAAGTAAGGCCATTCGACCCATCGAGTCCACTCCACCATTTAATCATGGCTGATGGGCATTTCAACTCCACTTACCTGCACTCTCCCCATAGCCCTTAATTCCTTGCGAGATCAAAAATTTATCAGTCTCTGCCTTGAAGACATTTAACATCCCGGCCTCCACTGCGCTCCATGGCAATGAATTCCACAAGCCCACCACTCTCTGGCTGAAGAAATGTCTCCTCATTTCTGTTCTAAATTGACCCCCTCTAATTCTAAGGCTATGCCCACGGGTCCTAGTCTCCCTGCCTAACAGAAACAATTTCCTAGCGTCCACCCTTTCTAAGCCATACATTATCTTGTAAGTTTCTATTAGACCTCCCTTCAAACTTCTAAACTCTATTGAATACGTTTCCAGGATCCTCCGCCATTCATCGCATGTTAGACCTACCATTCCAGGGATCATCCCTGTGAATCTCCGCTGGACAGGCTCCAGTGCCAGTACGTCCTTCCTGAGGTGTGCATCCCAAACGTGGACACAATATTCTAAATGGGGCCTAACCAGAGCTCCCTTCAATGATCTCAAGCATTTTGAAGATCTTCCATCAAAGATATATCCTTTTAAATGTAATGCAACAAACCTGAGATATATTTCACAAAGAGAAAATAGGGAGCTTTTGACTGAAACCCAATGTTTGATTTTGTACATGATTGTATGCTCTTGATGATTATACTTAGATGACCAACAGGTGTATCTGTTAATCTGTACCATGTAAGTCAGGACTGTTCCAGATGACATTGCAAATCAAGTAGGTCATGAGCCACTTCTGTGCTTATGTTAGTTTATTTTCTAAATAAAATATTATACGGGATGCAGGTGGGCTGGCAAGGTATTTTTTGCCCCTCCTTAATTGCCTTTGGATCGATTGACTTTCTAGGGCAAATCAGAGGGCACTTAAGTGCCAGCCAAATGTGGTCCTGGAGTCACATGGAGCCAGACCCAGAAAGGATGGCAGACTTGCTCCTCCAGATGGCTTTAATATGATATTGAACAATTGTCACTATCAGTAATGCACTGACATTATCACTGCACCCTTACCTCCCCAGCGTGTTCGTATAATTGACTTCAATATCTCTGCAGTTCATGAAGTTTAGTCAGTGTTTCTGGTCTTCGGCTGTTCTTTTTTTAAAAAAAAGTGCTACTATTGAACAACCTAGGAGTTCTTGATGTCAAGCCTTATGCTTGGATCTTAACATGTGAAAGGGCAACCAGCATTAGTAGAACTGTCCATCAGAAAGACTCTATCACCTGGGGAAAGTAGAAAGTTACTGAACTAAACTGAATCAGAAACATCCTGTCTTGATATTCATCATCCCACTTTCTGGTTGTTACAAAGCAACGTTACCAAATAAAGCAGTTTTCATCACAGACTAGAAAAATATGCCACGAGAACATTTTGTGCTTTGGTTCTAAACACAAAGCATAATAAGGTAATTCTCCTCATGCCTCATACTTCTAAAGCCCTTCTACCCATTCACAATGGCTGCTCGTACTCACATATGCCAACTTAGTACATCCTTCCACTCTTCCACTATCAAGTCAATTCACCTTGTATCAAGGATCTACACACACCCATGCACATAGCAGAAAGAAGGAGACCTGTATCTTCAGGTTGATGCAAGGTAAGTTGCATTTTGAAAGCACTCTGATTCTTAAAAACATACTTTGACATGTATAGACTGCTTGGTCATGTATTGACACTTTGGGCTGTTCCAAGAGGTTTATGCACCTTTTATGGTGAAAGAGAGATTTTATCCCAGGACACCCAGCTGATGGTAGGGTGAGTGGTCAGGATTGAGGTGGGGGGATTGGTGTCTGTTGACATGAAAATTCTACAAATTTGAGAGCTGTTGTGATAGCCTGTAGGTTTCTAACCAAACAAATCTGGCTTGAAAGTTTCACAGACTGAAACCTCCTGCTGAGGTGTTTTATTCCCTGAACTATCTTGTGTCCTCCTCCTAGGATAGAAATTAACTTTGCTTTCAAACCTAACCCTGGTGACTTCTAAATTGATTTTTTTAAAAAGGGTTCCCTCACCCTGGATCCTTCTGAACTGAAAACAAAGCTAATGGCCTTACCTGTTCACCTACCTCTCATAGATGTAACAGAAGAAATAGCATCCCATTAACAGCTGCTTCCTGACAAAAATGCTGAATATTGTTACTGTTCTGGAAGGACTCCGACTTTTGTTGTAAAAGAAAAACCATCTCAGAAGTAATTAGTATCTGCATCTTTTCACACCTTTCATCCCAACAGTTTATCGGTAAATGTAAACCAAAAGAACAGTGGATGCGGTAAATCAGGAACAAAAACACAGTTGCTGGAAATGCTCAACAGGTCTGGCTGTATCTATGAAGGTAAAAACAGAGTTAACATTTTGGGTCTGGTGATCCTTCCTCAGTTCAGGAAAGGTCACTGAACCCAAAACGTTAACTCTGTTTTTTCCTTCAAAGATGCTGCCAGACCTACTGAGCTTTTCTTGCAACTTTATTTCTATATCTGTAAATGTATACCAACTAAGTACATAGTCATAGCATTTATGGTGTGTTTCCCAAACGACAGACATTTTTTTTGACATCTCACAAGGTCTTCAAGTACCTCTCTGATTTTTTTTTTCTTTTGCAGTCTTTACTTAACTGTTGATGGTTTCTGTCAATTTGTGAAATTCTGTCTCTATCTTAACAGTACATATATCACTTAAGACTTGATGATAACAGAATGCTGTGAAATGTTCTTGTGTACCAAACTAATTATTGGGAGCTTTACTACACACTGCCAATCAAAGGCCAAGTGCAAGCACAAGTAAAACTCAGGCAAAGCCCTGGGTTCAGAGGATTTCCTCATCCTGCCTGTGGATTTGATTTCCTCCCTGTGCTTTAGTCCAGGGATCAATCTCAGTTCATAATTATTGGAAGAATAAAGCTACAGGGCAAACAGCATCAAGGAGCTTAACTTGGCAGATTTCCACAATGAAATGTCACTGGATGTGAAAATAGACCTTATTCACAAAGACTTGGGGTTGAATTGTGCTATGTTTTTAGCCAAGTGATGTTTTGGGTGTTTTGTGTTGGTTGTCGCTTCATGGCCTATGCTGACTTTTCTCATGCAATGGGCCATCCTTCAGCTCATTAATCTTCCAACTGTCTCTATGTTACCCAGCTCATTGAATTGCACAGGAGCGACGGCTTCAAAGCCTTGTCCATCAGGATCAGGTATGAAATGTAATTTACAAACAGAAAATCCAGGTGAGATTTTTAACTGCTCATCTGCATAGATTTGCTCATCTGTCATGTCGGGGTGCCAGTTGCTGCCAAGTCTGAAATGGTATGATTGTTTGAGGTCATAATTCTTCATGTGAATTATTGCCAAAATGGCTTTGAGTGAAATCCAATTTGATGCCAGAATAGTGGTGTAAGTGAATCAGCAGCTGCACAATTAATGTAATTTCCCCTAATAGACCCTCACATGATAAAAGTTACGCTACATCCCTGAAGAGGAAAATAGTAACTTGCTGCCCGTTTGCAGTGATTGCCATTTTCTATCATTGTTTTTAAGTTGAGTTTTATGTGAAGATGGCACATTTCCAATTTGTGTCCATATGAGTGACTTGATGGCTTCACCTCAGATGTAGGCACCACCATCCTTAACATTTTACTGTTCCTGTATCTCCTCTGAATATTCAGCTCCTCCAGTTTCTGTCCAGCCCTTTTTTATTATCACTGTTAATGTTCCTAATTTAGTCTCTGAGCTCATGTCTTTGAGAATTGCCCCATTACACTTTGCTAGTTCCCTGGACTGTCACCTAATAATTCCCCAGTCCATTTTAATGTCTAAAACTTTAGGATTGGCCAGGCCTGGCATCCTTACAAACTTGGCATTTCAGCCCTGACTGAGAATGGCCCCAGCCCCTGAATGGGTATCTCTGCAACACCACGACTGACAGCTTCCAGTCCCCAGGCTAGTTGCAATGACCTGAAAAAAACTGACTATTCAATCCATAGACTGTACGGTCAATGATATTTGGTCTCTAATAGGACCATAATTGACCATTGCCAACCCCTTTGGACTGAGATTCACTCCTTAGTTGATTTTTGCAGCAACCCAGACTGATCATCTCCCTTCACTCCAGTAAGGAATTGTTCTCTTTGACTTTCAGATATGTCCGTTTGCTTGCAATCTCTTAATAACTCTGCGTTACTGTGAAAAGCTACCTTCCTCTCCTTCTGCACAAGAAAGCAATGCAACCCACAGACAATGACAATATTTAAGGTAGGACTGAAAAGTCTGTGCACCAAAAATCAATGCAAATCACAGATATTGGCAACCTGTAAGTTCAAACTGAAGATTCTGTGTGCTAAAACACAATGCAAGGCAGAGAGGCTGGTATCTTTCAACTCAGTGCAAAGTAAGTGAGCAATAAAAAAGTAAGCTAAGAGCCTTGAAATGCTTGAGATGTGTTTCAGTGTGAAGTTCTGAAGGGCTAAAATGTTTGTCAGTTTTGGTCCTATACTGCCGTGGTGATGTGTTGGTTTTCGCAATCCCCACTTGCGTGGACAAAGGGTGAAAGATGATAATACCAATAGACCATGCCAAGAAGTAGCAGTAACAGTGGAGTTGTCAGAAGGCCCAGATAAGCAAAGGACAAACTGCTGCCACAGCGACGTCCACATCAAAAATTGGTGCTGTCTAATTTAACAGAAGACAACTGGAATCTGCATAGAAATGAGACAAGATTAGCTAATAAGAAGATGCAAATTCATGAAAGTAAGGTAGTCACTGTGCATTAGCATGATTTAGATCTCGCTGTCTCAAGCCATACTGGCTGTTGCTGTTTCTTACTGACTGGAGACCAAGTGTGTCAGCACTTGCTGACAATATCCATGCAGGCTTGTCTCATATAATTCCACACTATTCTTCACCACTCACATCCTTGACCAGCTGTCCCTCAATTTGCTCCCACTGTATTTTGGCTGGCACTGAACTGGACTGAACTCATCAAAACTCAACATCTCTAATAGCAACGGCTCCGGCCTCTGCAGACTGGAGGTAGAAAACCTGACAAGGACTGGAGGTCTGAATATTTCTTACTTGAATATTCATTGTGCAAAATCTGTGCTTTGTAAATTCAAATCTGCAACCTTGACTTGGATGACAATGACATAGGCCTTTACAGCATCCATGTCATTTCCATATAATTTGCATATTAAGCAGTCTCTGAGATATATGAGTCTGCCTGAAGGTGGGAGTATGCTCGTTGTTTCATGCTGTAAATTGGCAAAAAAGGGGCCTGATTGGTGGACTGCAACAAGAATAAGGAAAAAGAGAAGGGATCATCTCATTCCTTAAAAAAAATCAACCATTCACTTCAAAGCTGGCTTGTCTCGGTAAGTTTATAAAACAGGTAGTTAAATCATACAAAATAGACCAACATTATCCCTAGAATGTGATGAGTTAACTTATTGTGGATAGCCATATAATATAAAAGAGAACAGTACAAACAGATAACAAGGTGTAGAGCTGGAAGAACAAAGCAGGCCAAGCAGCATCAGAGGAGCAGGAAAGCTGACATTTAAGGTCCAGACCCTTCTTCAGAAATTTCCAGGAAGGGTCTAGACTCAAAATATCAGCTTTCCTGCTCCTCTGATGCTGCTTGACCTGCTGTGTTCATCTAGATCTATACCATGTTAATTTCAGATTCTCCAGCATTGGTAATTCCTACTATCTCAGTAGAAACAGATACCTAACTGGTGTCTTTGGAACTTGGAATGCTTCAAGAAATGGGCCAAGCTCTACTTTCCTGTTTCTGAACAATAGCTCAGTATCAAAGTTACAGGGCAGTGGAATGTGAGTTCTACAAAGAGTCCTAACGGGCTTGGAAACATTGACTCAGTTTTTCTGCCTTCATGGGTCGTGCCAGATCTGCTGAGTTCTCCAGCCATTTCCATTTTTATTTTAGGTTGCTTCTTTAAAAACAAAATGTTGTTTCGTCAAACAAAATAACAGGTTACCTGCATTTTCTAAAAGAAACAGAATGTTTTTCGGTGGTAGAAGTGTCATCAATGACATACTGTAGATTCCTAATGTAACCAGAATGAAGAACAAGAAAAATAAAATGCAGGAAAACACACTATTTCAAGCAGCAGCTGTGGAGAGAGAGATGCAGTGATAGTATTTCAGGTTAATGACCTTTTTTTAATCAGAACTGTAAAGAACTAGAAATGTCCGTCTTTTCCAACCCAGTGCTGAGGTAAGGAGAAATCAAACTAGGAGCAGAACTGAGCTGTTTTTCCCTTTGAAGCTGCTTCAAAGCTCAATAAGTTCGTGGCTGATCTGGTTATGGTCTCAGTTCCACCTTTCTGTCTGCACCCTATAACCTCGTCTAGAAAATAAAATCCTAACTCAACCTTGAGTGATTTTAAGGACACAGCCTTTGCATCTTCTGGAAAAGGGATTTGCTCTTGGAGGAGACTTCTGAGAGGATGGCAGTTTTTCTCCATGTCTGTCTGAAAAGGAAGACCTCTTATTCTTGAACTGTGCTCTGCAGTTTTACTTTCCATCGCAAGAGGAAACATCCTTCAGATATCCACCCTCTCCGGTCCCCTCAAGATCTTACAGATCTCATTCCCCTGAAATGCACTGGATATGGGGCAAGCAGTTCAACCTTGCTTCATTGGAGAAACTCTGAGATGAGCTTACCTTAGAAAGGAGGGGCGAAAAGACAAAAATAGGTTTGGGTGGAGTTATTAAATAGCAACACATAACATGATGAAAGGAAAAAACAAATGGTAATTGACCAGCAAAGACTCAAACTGTGTTTCTGGAGAAGCTGTAATGGCTAGAACAGAGCATTTGTTTTCTGAGAATGGTGAGTTTGTATGAGTAATAAAAAAAGTAGTAGAAATATCTGCATGAACTGTTCATTGAACTTTTTTGGAAGAAGCAGAGAGGCTGAAATGGCAGAATTCAAGTAACATGTAGTCAGAAACTCAGTTACAGCCTGTCTGGAGATATTCAGCAAAGGGTGGTCTCTACACTGAGGAGGAGAATGCATTGTGAGCAATGAGTACATTATTCCCCGTTGAAACAAGGGCAATTTCTCCTCCTTAGAACCGACTTTGTTCTCAGCTGAGTTCTCTTGCCACTGGTGTTGAGCCCAAACAGTATGAGGCATGACTGGTTTCTTGCAGCTTTTAAGATTTAATGTTGATACTTGGCCAGTCATTCATTTGACACCAAACATCTGCAGCTGCATTGGTGATATGCTGAGGTTCAAATGCATGGTCTCAAGCAGCACCTTTCAAATCTACAACCACTTCCATCTGGAAGGACATGGGCAGCAGATATATGGGAACACCACCATCTTCAAAGTCCCCTCCAAGCCACTCACCATCCTGACTTGGAAAAATATTGGCGTTCCTTCACTTCTCTAGGTCAAAGTCCTGGAATTCCCTCCCTAATGGCATTGTGGGTCAACCAATGGCGGGTAGACTGCAGCGGTTTGAGAAGGCAGCTCACCACCACCTCCTCAAGGGCAACAGGGGATGGGCAATAAACCCTGGCCCAGCCAGCAATGCCCCCACCCCACAAATGAGTGAGTAAAAGAAAAAAAAGTGGTTTAACTTCCTGTAATATCTAACTGCTTTCTGATTAAATGTGCTAAAATTCAATTTTTAAGGAATGCCATCCTGTTGTCAAGTTGAATTATGTTTCAGTTCATCAAACTGTAATTGAAAATTGTTGACTGTGAAATGTGTCATTGTCCCTCTAATAAGTAGCAGAACACTCAATTATTTGCTACAATGTTAGGTACAGGAAAATGCTCCCAAACCATTTACTGCTAAAGATGGTTTAATGATTAAAACTAAAATCTTGAATCATCGCTCCAGCCAGTGAATGGCAGACAATTAATTTTTAAAAAGAAAATTATGTTAGCTGTGTGGAAATGATTATTGAATGTAAGTTGTATAACAATTTAATAACTCCTGAATTGCATACTATTAATAAGCAAATTGACAAAAAAACAGCCTGAGATGCACAAAGTCAGATTCGAAGCGAAGATATTTCTCAAATAAATGCAGGAAAAAAGAAGACACACCTCTCTTCATCTCACCTTACCATTTTGATAGACATGACACAGAGGTGCCAGTGTTGGACTGAGGTGGACAAAGTAAGAAGTCACATGACACTGGATTGTAGCTCAACAGGTTTATTTGAAGTAACAAGCTTTCAGAGCACTACTCCTTCATCAGTTGAAGCCAGACTCCACTGGCAAAGGGGCAGTGCTCCAAAAGCTTGTGATTTCAAATAAACCTGTTGGACTATAACCTGGTGTAGTGTGACTCCTGACTGTGTTGATAGAGTGAGATAATATATGATGCTGTGAGGGTCTTATTGAGTTGAATTGTTGGATTGAATGACCTGCCTTTGATGTCATGACCACATCAGGCATATCTGCAGCAACAAATCAGAAATTGGAGAAAAACTGGCAGCACCTGTGGAGAGAAAGCTGAGCTAACCTTCTAGGTCCAGTGACCACCTTCAGAACCGATTGTAGCCATAAAAAATTGGTATGTATGCTGAAGATGGAGTGGGGTGAGGTGGAAGGAGTAAACGATAGGTGGAGATCGAGAGAGAAAGACAGTGAATAGTCAAAAGCATGGGTAAAGATCAGTCTGGAAGAATGGATAACTGCTAATGAAGATCATTAGTGGTTAATAATGCATTGCTTGTGGTAGCAATCCCAATGATGACCAGGCCTGGTGTGTGGGAGCTGCAGAGTGATCTGTGAGCTAAAGATTTATGTGGCTTGTTTATCAGCAAACAACCATCTTCCTGTGTAAAATGTGAAAACAAACTGTGGATGCTGTAAGTTCCAGACCGGAAACTCTGATCTCTGTTCACAGATGCTGCCAGACCTGCTGAGTTTTCCCTGCAACTTCTGTTTTTGTTTCACCTTCCTATGTGCTAGGTATGACTCCAACAGGCAGAGAGTTTGCTCCTGGTTCCATTAATCCAGTTCTACTGGGTCTTCTTCTAGTCACACTTGGTCAAATGCTGCCTTATTGTTAAGGACAGCCACTTTCACTTTTGCTCTTTTCTCTTTGTTTGGACTGAGGCTGTAATGAGGTGAAGAGATGAGCGGCCGTGATGGAACCCAAACTGAGCATCAGCTGACAAGTTATTGTTGAGTGAGTGATAGCTTGTCAACAGCATCTTCTGTCACTTTGCTGATGATAAGGAGTAGATTGGGGCAATAATTGACTTGGTTAGAGTTGTCCTGCTGTTTTTGGACAGGATATAGTTGGCCGATTTTTCACATTATTTGGCTGATGCCTGTGTTAAAGGTGAACTGGAGCCAGCCTGTTTAGGGGTTCAGTGAGTTATGGAGCCCAGATTTTCAGTGAAGCTGCTGGAATTTTATCACGGCCTGTACCCTGCAAATAAAAACTCGAAGGCTGAATTTATTTCTTGACTTAAATGTGTGTTGTTATGATCATTTGTTCTAATATCTTTCATCACCAAATGCTGGCAAATTTTGTTTGCCAATTCTCCCTTACAGCACCTTGGGATGTGTAAGTTATTTATAAATACAAGTCATTGTTGTGCTTATACTCATAAAATTACTGGAAAGATTCAAAATCATTCAAAATCCTTTTGAAGAATGCAAGAGTCACATCATATTCAATGCCCTTGATGAGCATAAATTTGTTCAATTTTTAAAAAAATTCCCCTTTACATCATTACAGCAAAAGGAAGGAGTCAAATCTGTTGAGGTTAGTACTTTGACTGTGACTCAACGTGATGAATTTAAGAGACAGATACTGAATGTAAAACCATTTACCATTTCAAGTTAATGTTGTCCAGTATCCATTAAAGAATCATAAAACTCAGTGAGGAAATCATCGGGCTTCCTCGTGAATTTTGAGCACTGAGCACATTCCTGTCTTTTTAGCTGTGTTCTAATTTTGTCAGGGCAATTCAACTCAGTCAATCTACCTTATTTTACTCAAGCTATCAGACCAAGCTCACACTATAAAAGACTCCTCTGCTACTAAGAATTTTTAAAACAATAGAATTATTACTATTAAAGATGTTGTAGGGGAGGAAGCCACGATATATTTTGTGACTTGACTGTTCCTTTGGTTCAATGCAGAGTTGGTAAGAAATGCATGATCATCTTGTTGGGATTGCATTATAGTGTCACTCCACCCCTCCGTTATCAGCCAGAAATTGAAAAACAAATATGTAAGGAGATCACAGATATTTGTAGGAATAATAGGAAAGTATTGATAGGGAGATTTAATCTTCCAAATATGGACTAGAACTGTCATAGGTTCAGGGGTTAGATGGGGAGGAATTTAAGTGAATACAATTTAAGTGTGTGTTGTTACTTCCTGCTACAGGAGGAACAATACTTGATCTTCTGACAGGAAATAAGGCAGGCAAATGACTGAGGTGACTGGGAAACACGATGGGGCAAGTGATTATAATTCTATTAGTTTTAAAATAGATAAACAAGGATTGAACTGATCAAAAGTTTAAAATTTTTAATAGAACAAGACAGATTTTTGACGGCTTTAGACAGGAACTTTCAAAAGTTGATTGAGGGAGGCATTTTGCAGGTAAAGGAACAGTTGGACAGTGAAAGGCCATTCATAGTTAGATAACGAGAGTTTGGAGACAATATATTCCTGTTTGTATGAAGGGCAAGGCTGATGGGTGTAGTGAATGTTGGATGACTGGAGAATTTGAGGCACTGGCCAAGAAAACGAAGGAGGCAAATGTCAGATATAGACAGCAGGAATTGAGTAAATCCCTGGAGGAGTATAAGGGCAGTAAGTGTATACTTCGGAGAGAACAGGAGGGTGAAAACGGAACATCAAATAGTTTTGGTTATAAAGTTGAGGAGACTCCAAAGACATTCTATGAGCACATTGAAGTAGAAAGAGCAACTCGGGAGAAAATAGGGCCCCTTAAAGATCAACATGGCTGCCTATGTGACAAACCATAGGAGATGGATGAGATACTAAATGAAAGTCTTAAAACACAAAAAGGTGGCTAAATCCCTCAGACCTGATCAGGCCTTGCCTAGAACTTTGTGGGAAGCCAGGGAATAGATTTCTGAGTCCCTTGCTGAGATATTTGTATCATCAACACACAGGGATGAGGTGCTGGAAGACTGGAGGTAGCAACCCCAATGATGACAAGGCCTGGTGTGTGGGATTGGGGGAAGGATACCTGCAGACTGATCTGTGAGCCATACATTTGTGCAGCTTGTTTAGCTGCAATTTAATTTTCCCAACTAGAATTTTGAATTCCAATTTCAAAAGTCCAGCAGCAAAACTTTACGCTTGATCAAGAGAAAAGTTAATTGTTGGCAAAACCATTGTTGACAGTTATTCAGGCAAAAGTGGTAACATTATATTTGAACTAATATCGGTGCAAGGTTTCAAATTAGGTACTCATAAAAGATATTTATCAAAATGTTATCATTTCACATACAATTTTCTTGATGATTTCTCTATCTGACATGAAGGGGCGAAAATGTTGATGTTTAAATTCAGTAACTGTGATGGGCTCCCAACCTGAATATTTGTTCAGTTGAAAAGATAGATTTCGTAGCTAAGTAGTCATGAACCATGCTGAACATTGTGTAGCCATCAGCAGACATCCCCACTTCTGATTTTATGATGGAATCAAGGTCATTGATGAAACAGCTGAGGTTGGCTAAAGTGGTGCCATTATTTTAAAGAATAAGGAAGAACCATTGAACTATAGACCAGTGAGTCCGATGTCAGTGGGAGATAAATTGTTGGAAGGGATTCTGAGGAACAGGATTTACATGCATTTGGCAATGTAAAGGCAAGGACTGATTTGGGATAGTCACCATGGCTTTGAGTGACATGATTGAGTTTTTTGAAGAAGTAACAAAGAAGATTGATAAAGGCAGAAATGTAGATGTTGTCTGTATGGACTTCAGCAAAGCGTTCAACAAGGTTCTGCATGGTAGACTTATTGGTCAGGTTAGATCACATGGGACCCAGGAGAAGCTAGCCAGTAGGATACAAGATTGGCTTGAAGTGAGGAGACAGAGGGTGGTGGTAGAGGGTTGCTTTTCGGACTGGAGGCTTGTGACCAGCAATGTGCCACCAGGATCAGTTTTGGTTCCACTGCTTTTCATCATTTATATAAATGGTTTGGATATAAATGTAGAAACGGTTAGTAAGTTTGCAGATGATACCAAAATAGGTGGTGTAGTGGACAATGAAGAAAATTACTTCGGACTATAACAAGACCTTGAACATATGGGCCATTGGGCCAAGGAGTGGCAAATAGAGTTTTATCTTGATAAATGTGAGGTGTTGCATTTTGCTCAGGCAGGTCAGGACAGAACTTTTTGGTAGGACTCTGGGAAGTGTTGCCAAACAAAGGGACCTTAGGGCGCAGGTACATAATTCCTTGAAAGTGGAGTCACAGGTAGACAGGGTGGTGAAGGCAGTATTTGGCATGCTTGCCTGCATTGTTAGTGCATTGAGTTTAGGAGTTGGGACAAAATGTTGAGGCTGCATTGGACATTGGTGAGGCCACTTTTAGAATACTGCTTACAATTCTAGTGGCCCTTCTATAGGAAGGATATTGTTAAACCTGTGAGGGTGCAGAAGAGATTTACAAGCATGTTGCAGAGACTAGAGGCTTTGAGAGGTTGCAAAGAAAGGATATGAAAAATAAAATCTTTCATTGAGTCAGCAGAGATAATTGGCCAAGAATTTTCTGCAATGATAATACCGATGATACAATCTCTAAAAATTATTATTTTGCATACCAAACTTGCTTTAACCAACCTGCTCCATAAACATCCCAATAAAACCATTAGAAATTGCTGCAGAAAGGATGGGGTGGACTCTTTTTCTCTTTGGTGGTGAACTTGGAGACAGAAAGGACTTAAAGGATGGTGGTTTACTTGGACACCATTGACTTCATGCTGCTATCTAAATTAAGTCATGATAGACATGAGGGAGAATCTGGAATTGGGGATGCTGCTTTTGTGTGGCTAGAAGCCATTTTCCTGTCTTTTTGCTGACCCTGCAGCCTGTCTTTCCTTGGTAGCCACTGTGCAAACCCTCCCACCTCATTATTTACCTTGCACCTGTCCTGCTGACTGCAGCTGTTGCCTGTTCAGTTTTGCTGTTGAGCAGAAGAGCTTCCAGCTTCTGATTGGTCAGTTCTTGGTTGGTGAGACTTGTACTCCTGGGGTCGTGATTCAAGGGAAAGTCCCAGCAATGGCTGCACCACTGCCTGTTTGGTTTGTGGTTTGGTTCATCTTCCTGAAAAGTTTCAGCAGGCCTCTTACTGGCCCTCTATTCAGCAGTAGAGAATCCTGTTGCCTCAAAATCATTCTGCCCAATTTAAAACAGCAGAACGGCCTCACCCAATCAACAACTTCAGTGATTAGAATTATGATGTATTATCTTTTCAGATGTTATTGCTAAATCAGTGTTGACATTTATTCAACCAGGGAGAAAAGATGCAGTTCAGTAATTGCAAAACAATCTTTCCACAGGAGCCAAAAATTGGACTCATTACTATTATGCACTTTGCCAAAAACAAATAAATTTTATATCTATTTAAACTTTTTAAAAATATACACTTCCAAGTTTTGCTTCCACAATTTCCACTGGGTTTAATAAATTTAATTTGTACAATTGTCTTGTAATTAAGAAGTCAGGAGCATTTATTTTGTTTGATTCTAAACTCAGAATGATGTGATAATTTTTATGAAGAGCTCAGTGTACATATAAAATCAATTTAAATAATAATAACACAAAATGTAAACCTCTGCTCATATCAACAAGAAACAGCTTATAAATAAATGTTGAAAATATTTTGTCATGTTTAGGACAGAGCAAGGACTGCAGATGCTGGAGTCAGAGACAACACAGTGTGGAGCTGAAAGAACACAGCAGGCCAGGCAGCATCAGAGGAGCAAAAATGTTAATGTTTTGGGTCCATTTCTGAAGAAGGGTTCAGACTCAAAACGTCAACTTTCCTGCTCCTTTGATGCTGCCTGGCCTGCTGTGTTCCTCTAGCTTTACACTGTTTTATCATATTTAATCTGACATCTTGAGTAAAATCATAATCTAAAGATAGCTAAATTACAACATATTAAATTTAAAATTGATGCTTTTATGGGTAGCGATCTCTCACAATGTTATTGCAGACTATTTAAGACTAAATATGTTACACACTTTCTGAAAATGTGTTTCTTTAATTGTTCGAAATTAAAACTAGATTTAATAGTGCAATAATTCAATTGTAGATCAATGGCATTTTATGTATTAAAATAGAGAAAAATGGCACTTTATGCATTGAAGCAAGTAGACAGTTCTCGGAAAGTGCATTCGTTTTGAAAATTGGTCATAGTTATTTGGCATCCACAGAAAATGAAAGTCCTTCCTCTAAACTCTTCCCAAGTTGAACGAAGTGCATGATTTGAAGTATATTTCATGACCAAACTGGTCACTGATTTGGTTAGATGAAGAAGAGCAAAGTTTGTGCAATCTTTTTTTTTCCGTCAGAATGCCTTGTTGTGAAACTTGTGAGACATATTGCAACTTTCAGAATTACAGTTGGAAAGATTATCATTGTCGGCTGTACCTGGATTGTATCTCTGTGGCAGCTGATGCAGATGGTTCTGTGTCCCACTCTGGAGACCTTGCAGCCACTTAGCTTGCGTGGGAATTGAGTTAAACATTCTGAATTGCAATTGTACATATCCAACTGAACATATTCCTAACAGAATTCAGAGACCTTTCATTTCATGTAAGATTGTTGGGGAAAAAATAGATATTCAGTGTAAGTTACTGGCTGCTAATACTGGAATTTACACTTATCTTAAAGCAGATCAGACAAACCTCGTATTTGAAGCTCAAATGTAATATAAGATTGAAGCTATTGAGTTGCACAAAATACTGCCGCGAATACAACAATGTGTCAGTGTACCAACAAATACCTTGTTCCATTTTTAAAAAAAACTAGTTCTTTCATTCAGCTGGACTAAGATCACTTGTGTTTTAAACTGATCTTCAAGCCATAAATCATATTTCTGAAAGGTCATCAAGGGACAACCTTTTTACATCTCCCATATTGAACCTTTTCATAAACTAAAAGGCTCTATCAGTCATTCACAAATTCTTCCATTTCTGGATTTTAAAATTTTGTGTACCTTTCCTGTTTGGTATAACCTCATGGTTTTGGTAGCAAATCATTGTCAAATTAATGACCAAAAGACAAATGTAAAAGATCACGAAACTTTGGATTTAAGGAAAATCAAAGAAAGAAAAATAGGAAGGAAATAAACACTTCATGTTTGCATTTTAAAAATCTCATGATATCCATTGCAATTTGAGAAAAATGTTTGCACTCTTCTGACAATTTGATTTTCAGTACCAGAGCAATTAATTGTCAGTTATGAGCACATTCCACAATATTAACAAGGTGTTTCAACTTACAATTACTGACCCTAAATATCTGCCTTTTGTTTAATTTATTCTATCCTGCAAATACAACATCTTTGTGGTTTTTACTCCATGCAAGTGATGAGGCAGCCAGCAAAATACCACATTCGCAGAGGGAATGCTAAATTGCAGCAACTTGATTAGAAATTTGCTTGGATATTTAATTACACCCCTGACCCTCACTGCACCAATTACACATGTCACTGATCATTAGCTTGATAGCAAAATCTGATCTCAGGCTGACTCTCCAGTGCCATAATGCTGCACTGTCCAGGGTGCCTTCATTGAGCCAAGATGTGAAATCAAAGCCCCATCTGACTTATTTGTGGCAATATTTGAACAGAAGTAGGGAGTTCGCTCAGCCTCTTGACCAGTGTATGGCTTTTAACACGCTTAAAAGTCACGTGTTTGTGCAATTCATTATTTTTTTGAAAGAGATTTATTTGAAAACAATTCATTGACTGTTGAGTGCTTTTGGGCTTTATTCAGGCCAAGAACAGTTTCATCAAAATGCAAGCCTGCCTTTCAGTTAAGTTTACAAGTAATCAGTATTTTGAGAAAATGAACAAAAAATACGATAGCACTGCAAAGTTGTAGTTATGCTGGTATGAAGAATAGTAACTTTTTCAACTGTATTATGTGGGGGTGTTGTATAATCTGTTATAATTGAACAAAAACTTTGGGAATGAAGATAAAGTATTATATAGTTGCTCAAACCTCAATATTTTGTTACTGTCATGCAATCATTTTGCATTGACCAGAGTTTGAAATATGTCACAAGTTGAGTTTTACCACATTTTAGTGATATGAATTGCAATGGAAATTGTTTTTGTTCTCTTGCTTAAGTTATTTTCATTCATGTGTCGAATGTTGCCGGTGCTGATTACAGCAATAGCAGTTATAAATCCCAATATCACCCTCAAGAATGTAACGGTACGTGTCCTTCTTGAACTGATGCAATCCATGTGGAGTCGGTACACTTTCAGTGCTGTTAAGATGGGAATGTCAAAGTGTGGGTGTAACAATATTAAGTTCTTCGTGCTGGGTAGTTTTCAGCTGCCGGTTCGTGGATGTTAGATTTTGCTCTTCCAGATGGTAAGTATCAGTAGTTTAGAAAACATTGGAAAGAAGTAATTTATTGTGTGGATCTAACATATTATTAACTACAGCCATGGTCCGCCAGCAAGTGAATTTTTAGGCAGATTGATGGAGTATTTAAGGATTAGATTCCCTACAGTGTGGAAAGAGTACCAGTCAAGCAGTCTGTTTGTCCTGAAGTTGTCAATTTCTTAATTGTATGTAGTGCTGCACTCATGAGGGCAAGTGGATGGTGTTCCATTGTTGTCCTGACTTGTGCCCTGTGGATGATAAAAGAGCCAGGAGTTGAATCACTTGCCACAGAATACTCAGCTTCTCACTTGCCTTCGTAGTTGGATGTGGAGTTTTCCGGCTATTGTAGTTAAGGCTCTGATCGATGCCCTCAGGCTATTGAAGATGAGGAATTCAGTGAAATTGTGCCATTGGAAGTCAGGAGGCTGTGGTTAAACACTCTCTTAATAGAGCTTGTCATTGTCTTATACTTGTGTCACATTAAATGTTTCTGAGCACTTATCAACCAAGCCTGAACATTGTGCTGGTCTTGTTGCATGTGGGCATAGACCATTGCAGAAGCTGAGAAACTGTGGATGATGCTGGGTGCTGTACAATCCTGAATAGATATCTTCAGGAATGGTAACCACCCTCCATGGTGTTAGGTAAGATTATGATGGGTGGTCTGTTTCAATTGCAGATTCATGTTTTGACCCATGGAACCCAAAATATTACAATCTGACATATACTACAATGACCAGAGTTTTTAGACTGTTACTGATCCATTGCATTATTTGATATAGGTATATTATATTGAGTGAGGTGAATATTAATTTTGTATTGTTGGCTCTTTTTAATCTCTGCCACCAAGTTTTACCTAACTTGATAACATTCTTATATTGCTATTGTACCTTTACCTAGAATGATGAACACCCATGACAAAATTAAAGTTTGTGCATCAATGCAACTAATAGAGATTAAAGGATGTGCATTAAATTTAAATGTATGTGCAATAAATTATGCCAAAGGGAATCAAAGGACAAATAAACAAGTTTTTAGATGCTGTTTTACAAATAGTATCAATGATTATTTGTTATTACTTTAACACTGCCTTATACCAAAGTAATGATCTGGATTTTGGGCCAGGGTATAGAAATGGCGAGGCTATCAATACTATTAATATGAAGTAAATCAAAAAATGACTGATATTATCTCAATGAACAACCAAATAAATCTGATGTATTCTGTTCATTTATTGTGGTCCCCCATGAGCTTTGTACCACTGCCCCTCTGCTAAAGATAGCAATAAAACACACAATGAACATCAGGTTGTGATTCTATGTCAGCTGTATGAGAGCACTATGGCTTGAAGAGGTGCATTCTGTCCTGATATTTTTTGAAGAGAGGTTTTAAATCAGATCCAGTGACCGGTCTACGCAGGACCACAAGAGTAAACAGTTTGTGAGAGCTTGGTGTTTATTTTTTAAAATTTAGAACAAGAAGCAGACTGAATGGGTGTCGTCAATCTCCCACAGAGCCTGGAATTTTAGTTTTCAGTTTTCAATTGCAGTTGTTGCTGGGGTCTTAGCTGTGTATGGAAGTTGTAGTACATCGCTCCCAGCTACACTCTCACTCAATTTTCTATCGATGCTTTTTCTTCACTTGGCTGGAGTTAAAAGCTAGGTGTTCTCTTCCTACCACTCGAGTTGTATGTGAGACATTCTGTTTTTTTCTGAATTTGGCTTCCTCATGGATTTGTTTATGTGGTGTGACTCTATTGTGACAATTATAGCCTATTATTCTGTTAACAAAGTGTGGAGCTGGATGATTTCTCCAAAACGTCAGCTTTTGTGCTCGTAAGATGCTGCTTGGCCTGCTGTGTTCATCCAGCTCCACACTTTGTTATCTCGGATTCTCCAGCATCTGCAGTTCCATTATCTCTATTATTCTGTTCAGTTTTACAGTAGAGTTGTTATTCCAATTTCTTCTGTCTTTTGTTGTATTTAATAACTGTGTATGAATGAAGTTTATTTTGCTTAATGTTAAGTAGTTTGAATAAACAAATTGCATCTTGAATGCAACACCTGGCACCTACCTTTAAAATAAGAAAAATTTAGGCTCTAGTCTGTTTTCAGAATATTTTGACAGGGTTTGGTCTGGTCCATTACAGCAGTTGAGCTTTAAATTCACCATAAGGTTTAGGGTCAGTTTGTTAAGTTTTAACTGATTTTTTTTCACATATTACTGAGTGTTAATTCTGCAAAACGACCTCTCAGACCCTGATACTTTACAAGTGGAATCTTGGGGCCAGATAAGGAGGGTAATTCAAAGTATATTAGCTTGACCTGGAAAATATCCCATCTCACAAGTCCCTCCTCAGGTTAAAATGACCTGTTAGGTAGCATTGAATTTCCTTGCTGATCCCAGAGACAGATCTTAAGCAGTCATGCGGGTGGATGAATGAAGAGGTGGGCTTGTTTTAGAATCTGTTCGTTCCTCTGGCCCTCACCCTTGACATTCACTCTTTAATGTCCAATCATCTTTCATAGCCCCATTTCACCTGCACGCTAACTGAGAACATCTTAGATCACCAAGCGACCCTTGAGTCAAATCTCCCCCCAGCCAAACTTTCATGTTCTCCTGCAACCTCCGTAGCCCTTTATCAGGATCTAAAAATCTAATGCAGCACACATCTGCTTGTGAAAACAAAAACTCCCACTCAAGAAACATGAAGATTTCAACTGAGTAGTTCTTCTCTTGCAAATATCAACAAACTTCAACTGACTTCTCAGTTTAAAGAAAATTGATAAAAGGTTCCTTTTTGACAGTTGAAAGAGGCTGTGAACTCTGCTGATATAATTGTCATTATGAAATTCAGGTGAGCAAAGGAGAAATATCAAAACTGCAGGAGCAGATGTTGAGAAATAATGAGAACTGCAGATGCTGGAGAATCCAAGATAACAAAGTGTGGGGCTGGATGAACACAGCAGGCCAAGCAGCATCTTAAAAGCATATGTTCCTAAGATGCTGCTTGGCCTGTTGTGTTCATCCAGCCCCACGCTTTGTTACCTAGGAGCAGTTGTTGACCATTTTTATCTGATATAGGCCAAATAGTCAGTCAAACAGTGCAGCAGTGTATGGTGTTCTCATGGCTCTCACTGACAGCTTAGGCATTTGTTCCCTAGTTTGAAGAGTAAGGGATTTTAAAAATTCTTCTAATCATGACATTAAAACCTCATCCACTCTTCAAAGGTGTTTGCTGCTCAAAGCTCCCACGTTGTAAATTTAGGCTCTGAAGCCAGCCAAAATGGGATTTGCTTGAACTCAGCATTAAATTCAAATGATCTCACTGGGTTTGGCTTATCCATCCTGATTGCTTCTTCTCACTCCCTTCACCTCATCCTCATTCAACTCTCACTGCCAAACATGGGAAAAATTGGATCAGTTGGAAATGGAAGTGGAAGTTTGATATCCTGGTCCCACCTACCACTTATGAAGATCCATAAAATCTTCCTGGCTCTATGAAAATCTGTCCTTTTTGTTTTAAACATTCACTCGCGGGACAAGGGTGTCTCCGGTTGGTCAGCATTAATTTGTCCATCCCGAGTTGCCCTTGAGAAGGTGGTGGTGAGTTGCATTCTTGAGCTGCTGCAATTCACGTGCCACAGTTTGACCTAGTGTGCCTTTAGGGAAAGAATTCCAGGACCCTGACCCTGTAGCAGCGAAGGAATGACGACACACCTCCAAGTCAGGGTGGTTAGTAGCTTGGGGGGGAACCTGCAGATGGTGGTATGCCCACATATCCAATGCCCTTGTCCTTCAAGATGGAAGTGGTTGTGGGTTTTGAAGGTGCTGTCTGAGGATCTCTGGTGAATTTCTGCAGTGCATCTTTTAGATAGTGCACACTGTTGCTACTGAGCATTGGTGGTGGAGAGTATGACTGCTGGTGGATGTGGTAACAATTGGGTGGGTACTTTCTTCTGAATGACGTCAAGCTTTTTGAATTTTGTTAGAGCTACACCCACCCAGGCAAATTGGGAATATTCCATCACATTCCTGACTTGAGCCTTGTAGATGGTGAACAGGTTTTGTGGAGTCGAGCAGTAAGTTTCCTCACCATAGTATTCCTAGCCTCTGGACTGTTCTTATACTAGTTAATTACACAATCTGGATTTCTAGCAACTGTACATTGTTGCTCCAAACTTAATGGACAACTGCGCATTTCATGTGTAAGTGCTGTTACTTACTGGCAGAACACAAAATGGCTCTTCGTCAGTCCTCCTTTGAATGCCTTATGCATTGTCATCTTGTTTCCTAAGTGGCCAAGTATATGCTTTACCTTCTCAGTTCTGAGGAAGGGTCACCGGACCCAAAATGTTAACTCTGTTTTCTCCTTCACAGATGCTGCCAGGCCTGCTGAGCTTTTCCAGCAACTTTGCTTTTGCTCCTGATTTACAGCATCCACAGTTCTTTCAACATTTATGCTTTTCCTTAGTTTGTTTTCTAATCATTATTTTCTTCAGAAAACTAAATTTCGTATGGATGTTCTGAACAGGTCTAAATTGAATGTTTGTCGAAAAGTCAGTCATTTCTCATGCATGATATTTCAAAAAGAAATACATTAGTACAGGAAATTTCTATACATTCTTCCTTGAACCAAAAGTACAAAAATGATTACCTCGTGTTCAAATCTGAGAAGTTTCCCTCTGAGCGTCATGAATGTTGAAGCATTCCTACACCATTCTGGTGGATTTAGATCATTGATGATGCATCTCACTCAAATTGTCAGAGTTTCAATTGTTTTCTCATGTTGAAAATTGTAGCATCCAACACTTGTGGGACAAAGACACCAGAAAACCTAGACTACTCAATTTTATAGTCAAGATATATCAACATGCTGATCATTCTCCTGTTTATTTAAATCTGAATCATACCAGTAAACCTTCAAGCAAATGTCCTTATGTTTCAAAACTTTTCCTCACCTTTGACAAACAAGTGCAAATGAGTGAGCAGGTTGCTGGACACAGTCAGCATATGTAACATATATACTTATGAGGATACAAAGGTGCCACAGATGCATTCTGTCCTTGTGATTTATTTCTCTTGACTGACTTTAAATGTTTGTGGACTTTCACTGAAAGATTAGACGAAGGGTTTTGGTGCCAGGTAAGAAAAGTAGTTTATTAGGAAGGAATTTATATTTCAATGGACTGATTTTATCTGAGGTCTGACTTTAATCGAGCACACCATTGTTGATCACCATCCCATTATTTAGCCTTTCATTGCTGTTCAAAATCTTGGTTTTACTGATGACAAGAGTCTCCCTAAGGTCTAATCATATTAAAGAAATTAGAGCTAAAGTGTCAGGTGATGATTAAATGCAGTGATAATGTAAAAAAAAAGTACTTGTCTGATTTATCTTTGCTTTTAAATTGTATTTTAATAACAAATTTGAACTTTCATGGTGATGTACTTTCATATATGAAGCATAAGTATAATTGGAAAATTATATTGCTTCAAGATGTACTGTTTCAGAGACCCACCCATTAACCCTATATCAAAGCTGATCTTTGATGAACAATTTCTTCAATATTAGTCCCATCTAAGTGCTAATTTTATAGCCCAGATTTTCACCCAAGTCAGATAACATGAGTTGAAATTTCAGTGTTCTTTGTACATGCCATGGGAGAAATTGATGTAAATCATTGATCTTGAAGCATAGTTATGGGGTGCAGTCAAACTTGCTTTAACTGCATGCACATCTGAGATAGTCACACAGCCAGCTGAATATCAAGTTGGCTTGGTTGAAAGGGTTCTCTATGGCATGTCTCAGCTGTTTTATTAAAGATTAATCGTCTTGTCTTTGCTCCTCACACCATCTCACATCCCCATCCAACTCACTCTGTGAAGTAGGTTGTGGAAAATAACAAAGTGTTAATCATGACATGTCTCATTTGGTAATGTCAACAAACAGCGACTGTAATTATTGAGACATTTTTCCAAGTCTCAATGACAGACTGAGGATTTAAATAGCTTTACAGCTTTAATTTTTCTCTCCTCAATGGTACAGGCAAACATTCTCTTTAATTTTAAAGGGCTGAAGATTTAAATAACTTCACAGCTTGACAGCTCTCTAGATGTTATCTGCACTTCAAGAGCATCTATGATTACTCCAAAAATCTGTCAGTGCTACATTGATGATGAAGGCTGTTGCCACTGTGAATATATGGTTGTCTGCACTCAACACTTTGTTCAAGTCATCTTGTTGAGTTTGTATTTTCCTCAATGTGAATCACACCCTGTCCCATTACCCCAAATGGAGCAAATTGAATCCATTGGAAATGAGTGATCAACACCTGGATTTGGGTCCCATCCACATTGTATAAAGTTTTGAGGGCTTTCTGTGACTGTAAAAAAAATGCAGGTCTATAGCTCAGCATTGACTTTCTGCAATAGCACTTTGTTAATGTTCGGTACATTAGTATCAGTCATCTGTTTGTTCTCATTTGTTCTTTGTTCATTTTATGCTTTGTTATTTATACAGTAATGCATCCCAGAGACAAGGGCCGAGATTATTGCCTTCCAATGGAGGTGGGATTGGGTTGTGAAATGCTGGATTTGTTTGTTTTTGTTGGTAATGGAGCTTTTCCTCTGGTGTCCCACCTGCACAACATTTTTACATAGGTCGCATGACACTTATGACATTAGGCTCCCCGTTGTGAGGGCTACAGTTGTTCAGCATTGAAGGTTTTTCCAAGCTCTGTTATATCTGTCAGCGACAGCTATTCTGAGAATCAAGCCTTCGTCCCAGAAATAAATCCAAATTATTCCCATTTCACGACCAGCATAACTTCAAAGACTCTCATTTGAATGTATTTAAATAACCTCAGTGGTGAATCAGCAGACAGAAGATGAGGAGTTATGAATGGAGAATGAGAATTGGATCATACCCATGAAAAGCCAGAGACATGACAGAAATGGGCCTCACTCCAAAAAATGCGCCTTTGAAAATGCAGGTACTCCAATTGGAGTACCAGAAATCATTCTTTGAAAACAAAAGAATATTCAGAGGAAGGTGACATTTTGTTCAGTGTAAATGTTTAAGTGTTTAAATGTTTTGAATACATTTAAAAACTGTGAAACACAGCTTAAATTAAAAGGGGAATGTGTCAGAAGCACTGGGCCACGTTTGGTGTAATTTCATATGATAACTTCAATACATTGCCAATTAGGTGGGATGGTAAGTGCATTTGAACAATATTTGAAAGTTTCAAAGCAACAGATTACCTGAAAACTTTCAGGTTTTCATGTACATTTGGGTTAATGATGCATTTGAGATAGTTGACTTGCTAAGCCTTATTTGATAGCGGCTGTTTTGATTTTATGAAGCAGACAATCAAAGGCAAAGTGTTTGGAATTACAATTTGCTTTGCACAAACATATTATAAACCACTGTTCTCAGAGATTCTTGCAAGAATTATATGGAGTGAAAGGGTCAGTACTCAACTCAGAGCAAATTAATGCAGATGCTGGAATCTGTACTGAAAACAAAAAATGCTGGAATTTTGGAATCTATGGATGTGACCTAGCCCCTTATGACTTCCAGCATTTTTTTTCATTTTCAGTGCTGAACTAGGTTCTGATCACTCAATGCCAGAGTGCTGGAGGGGCAGAAAGCATGCAATGTTGTGCTTTCCAAAGCAAGTGGTCTGGACTGGACATGGACCATTTCAGAAAGGTTATCATTATTATATGGTACGCTTGGCTGTTTCTTTGGCATAAAATCAATAGGATTTGAGTAGTCCATTCAGCATACACTCATGTGTGGTGACAGTGCCCTTACATTTTTTGCCAGTTGAGACTTTATTGATTGTGTAGGCACATAACACATTTATGATGTGTACTTCTACTGAAAGTTTGATAGTGTGAAATGAATCACACGATTCTAATTTAGTCAGTAGATGGTCTGTTTGTGAACCATAAGCTGAAATCGCTGACAAAGAATCCAGAATTGAAACATCTCCAATGGATTTGCCACCAGTTAATGGGTAACCTAGATGAAGAGGGAAGTTGGGGGACGTGCCTGGTTTGCATCAGACCACATCTGGGAACAAAATAGCACTGGAATGAGGGGTTAGGAAATATTTGACCTTGAATATAAGAAAATGACTGCAATAGATATGATATCCTGTATTCAACATTACAGGTACATTGTGTTCTTTGGGGCAGAGACCATGCTGGATTGTGTAACTTGTTGGTTTTCAGGGGAAAAAGTGATTTGCCATAATTCAAGTTTGAAATGCTTTAATCCAGAGAGTAGAAGGCCAATGAAAACCAACAGATATGATTACAAAACACAAAACAAAAACCAAAGGAACTGTGGATGCTCAAATCAGAAACAACAGCAGAAATTGCTTGAAAAACTCGGCAGGTCTGGCAGCATCTATGGAGAGAAATCAGAGTTGATGTTTCTTGCCCAATGACCTGTTCTGAGGAAGGGTTCTGAGTTTTTGCTGCAATTTCTGTTTTTTTTTCTGATTAAAGAGCACCTTTGTTTAACATCTATGTCGGCTCAGATATTAATTAATTTCTCATGCATTACATTTAATAACTCTGTTTGCTTCTACTGTCATTCTCTCCCTGTTTCTCACTCTCACACTCTCTCACACACTCTCCTATGTTAGCACAATCTGTTTAAAATTAGAAATCAACAAACTGATTTTTGGGCAATGCTGGTTTTTGGAATGCTGGACTTGAGAGAGTATCTGTATTATAGTAATATGCAACAGAAAGAGTTTTAATGCACTCACAATGGAGAGCAGGAACTCTCTGTTGGGAGCTGTGTCACTCATAATTGCCGTCACTCTTGAAAGGGTTTCACCTGATACAAGTATGCAATCAATCAACATGACTGAACCTTCAGCTGGCTCAGTTCAAATGAAGTCTGCAATGAACAAGCTGAATTAATGGCAAGCTTGCTGACAACAAAAAACTGCCCAGCTGATCTCTCTCATTTCCGAATAGAAAACATTGTGTTTCACCCTAAAGTGAGTACAGTTGTTTTGGATGTGTGATTATAGAGACTTGTACTTCCTCACCAAGGAGCACAGTTTTCTTCTCAGAAATGAGCTGAGCAGCATGTTCTTAGCAAACTTTCCACCAATTCAACTTACTTTTTGCGGACTTCTCTCCAACTGAACCAGATAGACACTCCTTCAAGCATATGTGTAAAACAAACTTGGTCAGTTTGACACCAAAGTAAACAGTTATATGATATGTGAGGAGAAAAGTCTCCAATGTCCACAATGAACTTTCGATGACATTTTTTAAAGAAACCACAAAACCTGAAATGAACCTATTTTCCTTAAATCTTCAAAACCCAAGTCATTCAAATAATATCAGTGATAATGGGAACTGCAGATGCTGGAGAATCCAAGCTAACAAAGTGCGGAGCTGGATGAACACAGCAGGCCAAGCAGCATCTCAGGAGCACAAAAGCTGATGTTTTGGGCCTAGACCTTCATCAGAGAGGGGGATGGGGGAGGGAACTGGAATAAATAGGGAGAGAGGGGGAGGCGGACCAAAGATGGAGAGAAAACAAGATAGGTAGAGAGGAGAGTATAGGTGAGGAGGTAGGGAGGGGATAGGTCAGTCCAGGGAAGATGGACCGGTCAAGGAGGCGGGATGAGGTGGTAGGTAGGAAATGGAGGTGCGGCTTGAGGTGGGAGGATGGGATAGGTGAGAGGAAGAACAGGTTAGGGAAGCAGAGACAGGCTGGGCTGGTTTTGTGATGCAGTGGGGGTTGGGGAAGAACTGGGCTGGTTTTGGGATGCAGTGGGGAAGGGGAGATTTTGAAGCTTGTGAAGTCCACATTGATACCATTGGGCTGCAGTGTTCCCAAGCGGAATATGAGTTGCTGTTCCTGCAACCTTTGGGTGGCATCATTGTGGCACTGCAGGAGGCCCATGATGGACATGTCGTCTGAGGAATGGGAGGGGGAGTTAAAATGGTTCGCGACTGGGAGGTACAGTCCTGCAACCACAGGAAGTGCTACACTTGTCCCCACACCTCCTCCCTCACCCTATCCCAGGCCCCAAGATGACCTTCCATATCAAGCAGATGTTCACCTGCACATCTGCCAATGTGGTATACTGTATCCATTGCACCCGGTGTGGCTTCCTCTACATGGGGGAAACCAAGCGGAGTCTTGGGGACCGCTTTGCAGAACATCTCTGCTCGGTTCGCAACAAACAACTGCACCTCCCAGTCGCGAACCATTTCAACTCTCCCTCCCATTCCTCAGACGACCTGTCCATCATGGGCCTCCTGCAGTGCCACAATGATGCCACCCAAAGGTTGCAGGAACAGCAACTCATATTCCGCTTGGGAACCCTGCAGCCCAATGGTATCAATGTGGACTTCACAAGCTTCAAAATCTCCCCTTCACGCACTGCATCCCAAAACCAGCCCAGTTCTTCCCCTCCCCCCACTGCATCACAAAACCAGCCCAGGCTGTCTCTGCTTCCCTCACCCATCCCTTCCTCCCACCTCAAGCCGCACCTCCATTTCCTGCCTACCATCTCATCCCACCTCCTTGGCCTGTCCATCTTCCCTGGACTGACCTACCCCCTCCCTACCTCCTCACCTATACTCTCCTCTCTACCTATCTTGTTTTATCTCCATCTTCGGTTCACCTCCCCCTCTCTCCCTATTTATTCCAGTTCCCTCTCCCCATCCCCTTCTCTGATGAAGCGTCTAGGCCCGAAACGTAAGCTTTTGTGCTCCTGAGATGCGTCTTGGCCGGCTGTGTTCATCCAGCTCCACACTTTGTTATCATTCAAATAATAGTCAATATGAACAATCTTTGTAACAATAGGATTAATGGCCTTGTTTCACATGTTGGAAATTTGTGACTATAACATAGTGACTAATGCACTTAAAATGTATATTGAGCAGAAATGTTGTTTAATGTCACTGTTGTTTTGAATCCCTTGAGCCCTGTGTGTGAAGGCCAAACTTGAAAGTCTATCATCACTGTACTGTAAAATTCTTTAGATCCTTGTTTAACCTTGTTTAGATTCCCCACTGTAATCACACTTGATGAGGTTCTTTTAGACAGATTTTAAGTTAAAGGTTGGAAATGAGTCGGCTGTCTTTATTTTGCTCCCAACTTCATCATCTCCTTGGTTTAACTAGCAGATCTAATTTAAATGTCACTAATCCAGGTTCTAACTTGAACAAGGTACAAACAACTAATCAAGTTTGATCATCCAACACATAATTGGTCAAAGGGACAAGCATTTCGGAGTCAGTCATTGGTTTGAGGCAAGGTAGAAGCACATCAGCATTCTGCAGAATTTTTCTATTCATTCAATCTTTCATGGGATATGGGCTTTGCTGGCTGGGCCAGTGTTTTTTGCCTGTCCGTAGTTGCTTTTGAGAAGATAGTGGTGAGCTTCTGCCTTGAATTGCTCCAGTCCATTTTGGACTAGGCCCACAATACAGTTCAGGACAGAGATCCGGGGATCTTGATCCAGTGACGCTCTTCAAAACCAATATATTTTCAAGTCAAAATGGACAGTGGCTGGGGGATTTTTTTAGACGGCAGTGTTTTCCCATGTCAATTTCAGAGATCATCAGCACAGTGTCTGTGTCCATTGTCAGCCTCTTCTTCACGACCTAGTTATGTTGTGAAGTGGACACGTCCACTCTTAACTATTCCTCAAATAATGAATCAACTTGTGTAACCATATGTTTAGATGCAGATTGATGAGTGAAAGTTCTTGTCATACAACTATAAGGAAATCCAACATGAAGATCTAACCACCCTCTCCTGACACTCACTGGGGATTATTATTGCTCAATTCCCCACAGTCACCACCCTAGGAGTCACTATTACGAGAAACTTAACTGGATTAACTACATAGATTCTATGGCCACAAGAGCTGTCAAAGGTTGAGTATTCCATAGCAAGTAGCTCACTTCTCCCTCCTCAAGCCAGCCAGCGACTCCCACGTCCCATGAATTAATTAAAAAATGTAATTAAATTTATTTTTTTAGCAAGTTAACCTTTTATTTAAAAGGTCTGAAGTGACACCTTGGCTGAGACATTTCGGCAACTCTTGTCATCACAGATGCACATGTGAAGGGACATAAATATTTAGTTGGTTCATTATTGCTGTTGGAAACACACAGTCAAGGAATAACTCATTATGCTGGTTTTGATTCAAACCTAGGTTGTAGAACAGAGCAGCTAGTTTTTTCAATGTGTATTGAGCTAATAAAATTCCTCACTGACTCCTTGACCTTTCTGTACATCTCACTTCATCCATCTCCCTCGAACATATCAATGCTTTCACGAATGCTGAGGGCAAATAGAAATAACAATAAAAATTGCTGCACAAATGCTTCCAAAGGTTTAAAATTATTCTACTGCCGTTAGCCCTGTGTTATGAGAGCCTCTTGTCGTACAAGCTGCCAAATCATGTCTGAATAGAAACCAGTTCCACTCTATGTTGTGCACAGTAGGATTTATGCAACAATTCTGCAATGTTAACAGTCTCTTGCTTATCACCCACAGTGTTGGAGAATCAGAAGCCGCAGAACTGTAAATTCTGTCTCTGACCTCTAGCCCAGTGCTGAATTGACCCTTCTGTGCTGAATGTTCATGGTAATTGATAAGAACTTCTTCAGGCTTTTCTGAAGAAGGGTCTCAACCTGAAACTTCCCTGCTCCTCTGATGCTGCCTGACCTGCTGTGTTCCAGTAGCTCCACACTGTGTTATCTCTGACTCCACCATCGACTTTTCTTACTGTCTCAGAGATTGCTATTCATGTTCTCATTTGAAGAATATGGGCCAAAGAACAGGTTGACACAACTGACAAGCAGTCGTGTTGAGTCAAAGCAGCAGAATGCTAAGTGAGGGATGCATGCGTAATTTTTTTGTTATTCGTTCAGGGCTACATGAGGGCTAGACAATCTTTAATTCCTGTCCCTAATTGCCCAGAAGGTAGCCAAGAGTCAACCACATTGATGTAGGTTCTAGAGTCACATATAGGCCAGGCCAGATGAGGATGGTAGTTTCCTTCTCGAAAGGATATCAATGAAATGCACTGGGTTTTCTCAACAACCAACAATGAATTCATGATCAGCACTGGACTGTTAATTCCAGACTTTTATTGAATTCAAGTTCCACATTTGCCTTGGCAGAATTTGACTCCATATTCCCATAATTTTACCTGAGTGTCTTGATGAACAGTCCAGAGATAATATCACTGGGCTATTGCCTCCTTCTGCATTGTAACTACACTGTATCAATTTGCCTGTGAAGTAAAGTTAACCTATGCTACTTAAAAATGCAGTAACTGACTTAATAAAATGTGAGGCTGGATGAACACAGCAGGCCCAGCAGCATCTCAGGAGCACAAAAGCTGACGTTTCGGGCCTAGACCCTTCATCAGAGAGGGGGATGGGGTGAGGGTTCTGGAATAAATAGGGAGAGAGGGGGAGGAGGACCGAAGATGGAGAGAAAAGAAGATAGGTGGAGAGGAGAGTATAGGTGGGGAGGTAGAGAGGTGATAGGTCAGCCCAGGGAAGACGGACAGGTCACGGAGGTGGGATGAGGTTAGTAGGTAGGAGATGGAGGTGCGGCTTGGGGTGGGAGGAAGGGATGGGTGAGAGGAAGAACAGGTTAGGGAGGCAGAGACAGGCTGGACTGGTTTTGGAATGCAGTGGGTGGAGGGGTTGAGCTGGGCTGGTTGTGTGGTGCAGTGGGGAGAGGGGACAAACTGGGCTGGTTTTGGGTTGCGGGGGGGGAAGGGGAGATTTTGAAGCTGGTGAAGTCCACATTGATACCATTGGGATGCAGGGTTCCCAAGCAGAATATGAGTTGCTGTTCCTGCAACCTTCAGGTGGCATCATTGTGGCACTGACGGTCAGTCCTCAGTAAGGGGCTCACCTTTGTCCCCCGACAACCACACATCAATGAATACCAGTCACGGTCGGACATAGAACAGTTTCTCCGCCGCCTTCGCCTCCACGCTTACTTCTTCAACCGGGAATCTAACCCTCCCTCCACTGACCCCTTCACCCGCTTCCAACAAAAGTCCTCCTCTTGGACACCACCCCCAGGCCTCCTACCTTCCCTCGACCTCTTCATCTCCAACTGCCGTCGAGACATTAACCGCCTCAACCTCTCCACCCCTCTCACCCACTCCAACCTCTCCCCCGCAGAACGGGCAGCCCTCCGCTCCCTCCGCTCCAACCCCAACCTCACCATCACACCCACAGACAAGGGCGGCGCAGTGGTAGTATGGCGCACTGACCTCTTCATCGCCGAGGCCAAACACCAACTCTCCGACACCACCTCCTACCGCCCCCTCGATCATGACCCCACCCCCGAGCACCAAACCATCATCTCCAACACCATTCATGACCTCATCACCTCAGGGGACCTCCCACCCGCAGCCTCCAACCTCATTGTTCCCCAACCCTGCACGGCCCGTTTCTATCTCCTTCCCAAAATCCACAAACCTGCCTGCCCTTGTCGAACCATTGTCTCAGCCTGTTCCTGCCCCACCGAACTCATCTCCACCAATCTGGACTCCATTTTCTCCCCATTGGTCCAGGAACTCCCTACCTACGTCCGTGACACCACCCATGCCCTCCACCTCCTCCAGGACTTCCAATTCCCTGGCCCCCAACACCTCATTTTCACCATGGACGTCCAGTCCCTATACACCTGTATTCCGCATGCAGATGGCCTCAAGGCCCTCCACTTCTTCCTGTCCCGCAGGCCCGACTAGCCCCCCTCCACCGACACCCTCATCCGCCTAGCCGAACTCGTCCTCACCCTCAACAACTTCTCTTTCGATTCCTCCCACTTCCGACAGACTAAGGGGGTGGCCATGGGCACCCGCATGAGCCCCAGCTATGCCTGCCTCTTTGTAGGTTACGTGGAACAGTCCCTCTTCCGCACCTACACAGGCCCCAAACCCCACCTCTTCCTCCGTTACGTTGATGACTGTATCGGCGCCGCCTCTTGCTCCCCAGAGGAGCTCGAACAGTTCATCCACTTCACCAACACCTTCCACCCCAACCTTCAGTTCACCTGGGCCATCTCCAGCACATCCCCCACCTTCCTGGACCTCTCAGTCTCCATCTCAGGCAACCAGCTTGTAACTGATGTCCATTTCAAGCCCACCGACTCCCACAGCTACCTGGAATACACCTCCTCCCACCCGCCCTCCTGCAAAAATTCCATCCCCTATTCCCAATTCCTACGCCTCCGCCGCATCGGCTCCCACGATGAGGCATTCCACTCCCACCATCCCAGATGTCCAAGTTCTTCAAGGACTGCAACTTTCCCCCCACAGTGGTTGAGAACGACCTTGACCGCGTCTCCCGCATTTCCCGCAACACATCACTCACACCCCGCCCCCGCCACAACCGCCCAAAGAGGATCTTCCTTGTTCTCACACACCACCCCACCAACCTCCGGATACAACGCATCATCCACCGACACTTCCGCCATCTACAATCCGACCCCACCACCCAAGACATTTTTCCATCCGCACCCTTGTCTGCTTTCCGGAGAGACCACTCTCTCCGTGACTCCCTTGTTCACTCCACACTGCCCTCCAACCCCACCACACCCGGCACCTTCCCCTACAACCACAGGAAATGCTACACTTGCCCCCACACCTCCTCCCTCACCCCTATCCCAGGCCCCAAGATGACTTTCCATACTAAGCAGAGGTTCACCTGCACATCTGCCAATGTGGTATATTGTATCCATTGTACCCGGTGTGGCTTCCTCTACATTGGGGAAACCAAGCGGAGGCTTGGGGACCGCTTTGCAGAACATCTCTGCTCGGATCGCAATAAACAACTACACCTCCCAGTCGCAAACCATTTCCACTCCCCCTCCCATTCTTTAGATGACATGTCCATCATGGGCCTCCTGCAGTGCCACAATGATGCCACCCGAAGGTTGCAGGAACAGCAACTCATATTCCGCTTGGGAACCCTGCAGCCCAATGGTATCAATGTGGACTTCACCAGCTTCAAAATCTCCCCTTCCCCCACCACATCCCAAAACCAGCCCAGTTTGTCCCCTCTCCCCACTGCACCACACAACCAGCCCAGCTCAACCTCTCCACCCACTGCATTCCAAAACCAGTCCAGCCTGTCTCTGCCTCCCTAACCTGTTCTTCCTCTCACCCATCCCTTCCTCCCACCCCAAGCCGCACCTCCATCTCCTACCTACTAACCTCATCCCACCTCCTTGACCTGTCCATCTTCCCTGGACTGACCTATCCCCTCCCTACCTCCCCACCTTTAGTCTCCTCTCCACCTATCTTCTTTTCTCTCTATTTTCGGTCCTCCTCCCTCTCTCTCCCTATTTATTCCAGAACCCTCTCCCCATCCACCTCTCTGATGAAGGGTCTAGGCCTGAAACGTCAGCTTTTGTGCTCCTGAGATGCTGCTGGGCCTGCTGTGTTCATCCAGCCTCACATTTTAATGTCTTGATTTGTACTCTTTTCTGCAGTGCAGCTGCTGTGAGGGGACTTGTGCACAAACTCCGATCAGTGATTTTTTCCAAGTTGGTGTTTCGATCTCTGCCCAAATGATTTTATTTCTAAATTTTCTGAACTAACTGTAGTTATCTCAGATAGGAGCAAATTATTGCAGATCCTGAAATTTGCAGGAGCTCTGAAGAAGAATCATCTAGACTCAAAATGTTTGCTTGTTGTCGCCCCATGGATGCTGTCTGACCCATTGTGATCTCCAGCATTTGTTGTTTTCACTGTTGTGATCTCATCTATATTCGTGGAGCTATTCTATATCCTTTCCTTTCAAAATGTTAAATACCCTTGAATATTCACTTTCTAGCCTTGGTTGCCTTGCAACTATATTCCCATAATGGTGATCATCCCACACCTACTTAATGCAAATATCCTGTTCTGCGAGCAGTCAGTTAAAATTCCTTTTTTTAAAACTATCTTCACTACTCTGTCTCCTCTTGTTCATGAACTATTTGATCTTTTGCTTTCAGTTACGCAGCCATTATTGTTACTCATATCACCGCTCTTTAATATGAATTTGACCTTTCTCTGAAACATTTCAAATTTTCCCTCACCTGAAAAATGTCCCCTCACCCCTGACTGCACAATATTTAGTCTAACTCATCTTCCATAAATGTCCAGCAGTGATGCCAAAACTATTGATTTGTCATCCATCATGGGCATGGAATACTGTCATTTCTAAGATTGCCAATAACAGCAATTCCCAGATCCAAAGACTCACTGTAAAAATTTATGAAAACATAATACTTCTACCGGGTACATCTTGGTCCTTGAACACAGTTTACTGCAATGAACGCCTGAACACACTGATTTTGTACACATTACTAAAACACACAAACAGTATTCACTGACAATTGTTTATTCACTTTTTAATGTAAATGTTAACCTACCATAGTACATGCACAGTGCTAGACTGGAACTATCTAAAGTATTTGGATACATTGCTCTTAGTTGACTTGATGGCAGAACCTGAAGAAATCCAGATGAAGAAACCCTGCATTTTTTTTTGTTAGATGTGAAAAGGCAGATTGATTAATCATCAATTACTAATCATTTCAAAACATTTTTGCACAAGTTCGTCAAGAGTGTAAGCACTTAACTTTTCTGAAGTAAGATGATTCGTTAAATTTAATTCCTGCACACTTCATTGTGTTTCAGAAAGCTGCCCATCTTTTTCGCTGGAAAGAACATTAGTGGTGCAAGTCATTTCTTATCAAGTAAATGTGATGGCTTTTGTAATAATTGAAAGTACTTCTCAGAAGAACAGGTATTAGAAAAACAGGAGAACTATCAATCACTGTGAAGTTAATTTCTCTACCATCTTGTGCTTGATAATCTTTCTGCAGATTAACTTGACTCATGACATCCATCTCAAAATGTATAAAAATACGCCTAATTTAGTTTTCTCTTAAAAGAAGTGGACTCTTTACAAATCCATAGAAATATGCATGGATATAATGTGTGGGAAACAGATACGAGATATTGGGCATTTAATGGCTTTGCAACCAATACAAGATTGCTCCTCACTGAATCTGTAGCATTCTAATCCTTTTCTATAAAGCTAGTTGCATATGAATAATTCAGAGTATGCCAATGATTGTCAACTACATGGAAGATCCTTGTGAGGCGGAATTAGCAGTCATCAGGAAAGACTGAACAGACACTTTTCATGATAGGAAATGCTGAGAAAACCTAGTAGAGGTCTTAAGAATTATAAGGTGGGTTCAGCAAGTGTGAGAAGACCATAAGTCATAGGAGCTCAATTAGACCATTCAACATACCAAGTTTGGTCTGCAATGCATTCCACAGATTCACCCTGCTCTGGCTGAAGAAGTTCTCGCTAATCTCAGTTCCAAAGAACCATACCTTCACTCTGAGGCTACGCCCTCAGGCCTTAGTCTGTCCTACTAGTGGAAACATCTTCTCCATGTCCACTCTCTCCTGCCTCTCATTATTCTGTTTCTGTGAGATTCTCACATCACTTTTTCTAAACTCCGTTGAGTACAGACCCAGAGACCTCAATTTCTCCTCATGTCACAAGCCCATCATCCCTGGGATCACTCTTGTAAAACTCCTCTGGATCCCCCTCCAAAGCCAGGACATCCTGCCTTCGATGAAATGCCTAAAACTACTCACAATATTCCAAATCTGACCTGACTTCAGTCTTATATAGCCTCTTGCTCTTGAATTTTAGCCCTGTTGAAATGAACATTCCATTTGCCTTCCTAACTGCCACCTGTAACTGTATGTTAACCTTAAGAGAATTCTGAACTAGGACTCCCAAGTCACTTTGTGGATCAGATTTCTGAAGCTTTTCCACATTTAAAAAATATTCTATGCCTCTGTTCTTCCTGCCAAAGTGCTTAATCTCACAATTCATCACATTGTATTCCACCTGCCACTTCTTTGTCCACTCTCCTAGTCTGTCCATGGCCTTCACTTCCTCAAACCTTCCTTTGTAGCCTCCCCGCTTCTTCAACACTGTCTACCTCTCCACTTATCTTTGTGTCATCTACAAATGATGCACTCAGCTCCTTTATCCAGATAATTAATATGAATTGTTGTGGTCCCAACACCAACTACTTTTTTTTTCTATTCATTTGTGAGATGTGGGCATCGCTGGCTGGCCAGCTGTTCTTGCCCATTCCTAGTTGCTCTTGAGAAGGTGGATGGTGAGCTAGCTTCTTGAACTGCTGCAGTCCCACTGCTGTGGGTTGGCCCGCAATGCCTTTAGGGAGGGAATTCCAGGATTTTGACCCCGCAACAGTGAAGGAATGGTGATATAGTTCCAAGTCACGATGGTGTGTGGCTTGGAGGAGAACTTGGAGGTGGTGGTGTTCCCATATGTCTGATACCCTTGTCCTTCTAGATAGAAGTGGTCATGGGTTGGAAAGTGATGTCTGAGGATGTTTGGTGAATTTTCAAAGTACATCTTGTAGATAGTACACACTGCTGCTACTGAGCATCAGTAGTGGAGGGAGTGGATGCTTGGGGATGCAATGCCAATCAAGCGGGCTGCTATGTCCCGGATGGTGTCAAGCTTCTTGAGTGTTGTTGGAGTTGCTGCACTCATCCAGGCAAGTGGGGAATACTCCATTACACTACTGACTTCCATCTTGTTGATGGTGGACAGGCTTTGGCAAGCCAGGAGGTAAGTTACTCACTGCAGTATTCCTAGCTTCTGGCCTGCTCTTGTAGCCACTGTGTTTATGTGGTAAGTCCACTTGAGTTTCTGGTCAATGATTACACATAGGATGTTGATAGTGGGGGATTCAGTGATGGTGACCTATTGAGTGTCAAGGGGTGATGGTTAGATTGTCTCTTATTGGTAACAGTTATAACCTGGCATTTGTGTGGCATGAATGTCACTTGACATTTGTCAACCCAAGCCTGGATGTTATCCAGATCTTGTTGCATGTGAACATGGACTGCTTCAATATCTGAGAAGTCACAAATGGAGCTGAACATTGTGCAATCATTGGCGAACGTCCCCACCTCTGACCTTATGACGGAGGGAAGATCGTTTATGAAGCAGCTGAAGAAGGTTGGGCTTAGGACACTATCCTGAGGAACTCCTGAACAGCTGTCCTGGAGCTGAAATGATTGACCTCCAATAATCATGAGCATCTTCCTATGTGTCAGGTATAACTCCAACCATCGGAGAGTTTTCCCCCAGTACCCATTGATTCCAGTTTTGCTAGGGCTCCTTGTTCCCACACTCAGTAAAATGTAGTCTTGATATCAAGGGCTGTCACTCTCACCTGACCTCTGGAATTCAACTCTTTTTGTCCATGTTTGAACCAAGGCTGTAATGAGGTCAGGAGCTAAGTGGCCCTGGCTGAACTCTAACTGGGCATCACTGAGCAGGTTATTTCTGAGCAGGTGCTGCTTGATGACACCTTTATCACTTGACTGCAGAACTCCAGTAATCCCTGTTGGCATCTTGAAAAATAACCCTTTATCCCTACTTTCTGTCTTCTGCCAGTCAGCCCATCCTTTACCCATGCCGCATAGAGAGAACCCATTATTGCCCCGACAAATTTCCACGGGGGGTTTTATTTGTTTTAAAAGTCAGTCTGATTGAAATGCAATTGTGGAGTCGCAGGAAATAAATGAGTGCTCAGCTCACTGAATAGCTGTTTGGAGAGAATATGGTGATGTGCATTCCTGAACCTCAGATATACCCCTCTTTCCCTCACATCTTCCAACCTGCCAGATCCTCAATCCCACAATATTACCTAGCATCACCAGCAAGCTGGGATAATAAAATTTGTGGGGTACAGCATGATAGCTCAGAGGTTAGCACTGCTGCCTCTAAGCACCAGGGACCCGGGTTCAATGCCACCCGTGGGTAATTGCCTGTGTGCAGTTTTCACATTCTCCCTGTGTCTGTGTGGGTTTCCTTCCACAGTCTAAAGGTGTGCAAGTTAGGATGGATTTATTTTCGCGCGGCACAGTGCCTCAGCTTATAGCACTGCTGCCTCACAGTGCCAGGGTCCCGGGCTCAATTCCACCCTCAAGCAACGGTGTGTGTGGAGTTTGCACATTCTCCCTGTGTCTGTGTGGTTTCCTCTAGATGCTCCTGTTTCCTCCCACAGTCCATGGATGTGTAGGTTAGGTGAATTGGTCATACTAAATTGTCCATAGTGTTCAGGGATGTATAGATTAGGTGGGTTATAGGGCTGGGTGGGATGCTCTGAGAGCCGGTGTGGACTTGGTGGTCCGAATGGCCTGTTTCCACACTGTAGGTGTTCTGTGATTCTAACTCCTGGGACAGACCAGGCTCTGATTTCATTGAGGTCCCCATTGCCTCTTTCTGTTCTTTCAGCCAGATAGGTAGTGGATGACTTGTAGATGAGGCCCAGCCAATCCAACGGTGTCTGAGGGTTAAAGCTGACATCCAGGAACCTTTTTCACTTTTTATTATTCACCCCTGAGATGTGAGCATCACTGGCTTAGCCAGCATTTGTTGCTCATCCCTGATCACCTCAGCAAGGTGGTAGTGAGCTGCTTTCTTGAACCACTGTGGTCCTTCGGGCTTCAGGAAAGGTGCAGTTCAGTTTGAGAGGGAATTACAGGATTTTGACCCAATAACTCTGAAGGAACAGCGATATAATTTCAAATCCCAATGCTGTGTGGTTTGGAGGGGAACTTTTTGGTGGTGCCTCCATGTATCTGGTGCCTTTGCTTTTCTCAATGGCAGAGGTTGCAGGTTTGGAAGGTGACATTGGTGGAATCTTAATGAGTAGTTGCTGCGCTTCTGACAGATGATTCATACTGCACCACAGTGAATCAGCAGCGAAGGGAGTGAATGTTGGTGGGTTCCAATCAAGCATGCTGCTTTGTTCTTGATGGTATCAAGTTTCTCTAAGTGTGTAATACTTCATAAGTGTACATTTGCAAGCCAACTTGATCAGATCACAGCATAGTAATTGGTTCCAGTATCAATTTATTATACAATTGGATTATTAATTTCAGGATTATCCTCTTTCATCAGTGAGACATTGGACAGAGTTTTGTTAGCCCATTGGAGGTATGTTCTAAGCCAATAGTAAAAAATGAGATTGAGTTAAAATCCCACTATATCTGGGGAGAAGGTAATTGAGATGATTAAAATGGGCAAATAACAGCCTTTGAAACATTCCTTCTTTCGTTCCATACTGTTTCTACATTGTGTTTGCACTTTGCCAATGTCACCAAGATAATGTACAGTAGAAGAACTTCATTAGTGAAAATAATCAGCCAGGAAGGCTCTGATCAATTAAATGAAGAATTTGGCCATAGCCTTTGAGAGACAGATTTCAAGAAATTTCTCTAAAATAATGTTTTCACAGCTTTATTCAACAGCAGCTGGTCTTTAGCGTGTCCTAGGAACAGCTTCTATAGCTCTACCCACCTCAGTTGGGAGCCAGGAGCAGAAACCACATGAATGTCAACAACTCTAGCAGCAGGATCTACGTTAGCACCAGTGCTAGTTGTTTTCATTAAAGCATATTGCCTTCCACAGCTCAGAAGGGAGAAACATTGAGACCCAGCTGGAAGGAGGCTAAAAGAATAACATGGGTTCCAAAAACAATGTATCAAATCTGTAGACATATCTAAGAACTTGTGCCTAAGGTCACTGCTCCGCCCTCTGCAAATGGATCCTCGAATTCCTGACCCACAGACCGAAATCAGTGAGAATGGGAAACAACACCTCCTCCACAATAATTCGCAACACTGGTGCTCCATAAGGCTGAATACTCAGCCCCTTACTATACTCCCTATACATTCATGACTGTGTGGCCAAATTTCGTCCAAGCTCCATTTACAAGTTTGCTGACAACACCACCATTGTAGGACGGATTTCAAACAATCATGAGACAGAATACAGGAAAGACAGAACTTGGTGAAAATCTCTTTCTCAACATTAGCAAAATGAAAGAGTTTTTCATTGACTTCAGGAAGCAAAATGGAGTGTACACCCCATTTACATCAATGGAACTGAGGTAGAAATTGTTGTGAGTGTCAAGTTCCGAGGAGCGATGATCACCAACAATCTGTCATGATCCACACATGAAAGCACAACAATGTCTCTATTTGCTCAGGAGACTAAGGAAATTTGGCATGTCTGTAAATCTGCACCATAGAAAGTATTCTATCTGGATGTATCACAGCTTAGTGTGGCAATCCTCTACCCAGAGCAATTTGAAGCTATTATGAGCTGTGAATACAGCACCGTCCATCACTCAAGCCAGCCTTCCTTCCATTGGCTTCATTTGTACTTCCCACTGCCTTGGGAAGGCAGCCACCATAATCAAAACCCCTCCCACCCCAGTCATAATCTCTTTCAACCTCTTCTGTGAGGCAGTAAATACAAAAGTTTAAAGACACGTTCAAGATTTCGAGATTCAAGAACAGCTTCTTCCCTGCCGTTATCAGACTTCTGAACAGATCTCTCAAATTTTACATTTAAAGGTTGATCACACTCTTTGGTGCATCTTTGTTGCAGCTGTAACATTGTATTCCACGCTCTGATCTACTACCCTAAAGCACTTTGCATGGTATCATCTGCCTGTACTGCATGCAAAACAAAACTTTTCACTGTACCTAGGTACATGACAATAATAAATCAAATCAAGTCAAAACAGAATCAAATATAGTTATGTTTTTTGAAAAAGGGTCTGTTCCTATTAACTCACCTGAGTGTAGACTTGATCTTACCACTAAGTCTGAGCATCAGCTGTTCGCTATCAAGATCAGGATATAATGTGTTTGCAGAGAGAGGAATGAGAAAACCAACAAAGGATTACTATTCTTAGCAATATTGTGCAAGTGTTTTCTTGAGTGTCCACATTGAAGGTACGGTCTTAACCTGATCAATTACTTTCATCTACCCATCTACTTGCTTAGAGAGGTTGTCCTCTTCCTCTTCTTCTCAAAACTGCTCACCTCAATGCATCCCTCCAGAGGAATGGCAGTGGCATAGTGGTAATATGACTGGACTAGTAATCCAGAATCCCTGGACTCTCAAGTAGATTTACAACATTTAAAAGACATTTGGACAGATACATTAACAAGAAAAGTTTAGAAGGTTATGGGTTAAATACAGGAAGCTGGGACTAGTTTATTTTGGGAACTTGGTTGGCATGAAGGAGGTGGACCAAAAGGTTTGTTTACGTGAGACATGACTCGTTCAATCCCAATATGGCAGATAATGGAATTTGAATTCAGTAAAGATTTGGAATTAAAAGCTGGCCTCATGATGACCATGTAACAATTGTTGCTTGTTGTTAAATATTAATCTGGTTCATTAATGATCTTGAGGGAATGAAATCTGGTGCCCTTTCCCTGTCTAGCCAACATGTAACTCCAGGTCCTCAGCTAAATCTTAAACAGTTTCAAACCATTCAGATTAAGGAGCAATTAGGGACAGAAAATAAATGCTGGCCTAGACAACAATACTTATTTTCCATGAAGAGCCACCTTTCCAGACTTTTTATTAATTCCCATGATTGCTGAAACCTCAAAAATCTAAATGTAGACAATCTTTCGATTCGAGATCATTCTTTTATAGAATGGATATGGCACTTTGCTCACTCTCCCTGAATGGCCAAGGAGCCTGGAGGCAAAATGTTGATTAGGCTCCTCTGGTAAATAGGAACATAGGCAACACAAATCAGTCTGTGGGACTCCTGAACACAAAATGACCGTGCATACCTCCTATTATTTGTATGCATGTTCAGGGTCCTTCTCCTCTGCACGACATAAAGGTCATTTTGATCTGCAAATTAACAAATTAATTCTCAACATAAGGAGTATTGGAAAGTAAGTACAAAACAAATGAGCCAGCGTTGTTTGATTTAGTTTCCATCTATAAATAGTCACACTGTTAGAATGGCATTAACCAAGGCAATACATTATGAGTTTTAATCATTTTCAAGATGAGAAATTTGGCCATCACTTTCTGGTGCAGTCTTCTTTTCCTTTCCGATTTTAATTAATTCAAGATGGTGGAGTGGTGATTTTAGTTGAGATCACGTGGCACTGTTCCTTTAGTTTATAATTCCTTTCTGCTCAATAAGTATACAATTTAGTCTTCTGAGATTTTCGTAAAATATGCACATACTCTGTGAAATAATAATGGAGTTTAAAACATGTTGGAGCTGCGTCAACAATTTGATTTCCTGACTCTTCTGTGTACTTTATTGTAGCTATCTGAAGAATTGAACAGTGTGAAACCACATGGGGACTCATCTTCACTATCAGAACCACATGCTTCCTCATGAGGTGGTGTTTCAGTAAAACTTCAGGGTAGCTTCTCAGAGCAGTTGTATTATGGACATGAAACAGAAGTATTGTGGGTCCGTGTTTGCTTAGCACAAACTTACCAATTGCACAGCAGGATCAGTAAACCATACATAGGTCTGTTTATAAAGATAAATTACAAGATTGCTCTTCAGACAGATTCACTTAAAGATTCAAAAGCTGCTATTATAGAAAACATAGCCAAAGCGCTCTCTCACAATGTGCTGCAAGGTAGACTGTGTAACCTCTGGTCACATGTTTTGCATTCTGGTTACTTGCTTATTAGCAAATTTCCGCTTAAAGCGATACTCCAACATCCAGGACCTAAAGTAAAATAGAATAAATCCAAACTCCGCTCGGTTCGCAATGAACAACTGCACCTCCCAGTCGCAAACCATTTTCACTCCCCCTCCCATTCTTTAGATGACATGTCCATCATGGGCCTCCTGCAGTGCCACAATGATGCCACCCGAAGGTTGCAGGAACAGCAATTCATATTCCGCTTGGGAACCCTGCAGCCCAATAGTATCAATGTGGACTTCACCAGCTTCAAAATCTCCCCTTCCCCCACCGCACCCCAAAACCAGCCCAGTTCGTCCTCTCCCCCCACTGCACCACACAACCAGCCCAGCTCTTCCCCTCCACCCACTGCATCCCAAAGCCAGTCCAACCTGTCTCTGCCTCCCTAACCTGTTCTTCCTCTCACCCATCCCTCCCTCCCACCTCAAGCCGCACCTCCATCTCCTACCTACTAATCTCATCCCACTTCCTTGACCTGTCCGTCTTCCCTGGACTGACCTATGCCCTCCCTAGCTCCCCACCTATACTCTCCTCTCCACCTATCTTCTTTTCTCTCCATCTTCGGTCCGCCTCCCCCTCTCTCCCTATTTATTCCAGAACCCTCACCCTATCCCCCTCTCTGATGAAGGGTCTAGGCCTGAAACGTCAGCTTTTGTGCTCCTGAGATGCTGCTGGACCTGCTGTGTTCGTCCAGCCTCACATTTCATTATCTTGGATTCTCCAGCATCTGCAGTTCCCATTGTCACTAAATCCATACTCCATTTGGTTTATGCAACTTTTTGATGAAAAGACAACTTGACCTATTTTTGATTTGATAAAACTAATGGGCATCTAAAATGATATCAATTGAGAAGCAGCATCATTTCTAATAAGGAAAGTGACATAAAAGTGATTGAAAAAATAGTGGCCCATTGTACGGAGCCAAGTCCCAAAATTAACAATGGAGTAAATGACAATTTTTCTTTTGCCGGTGGTAGAGGGATAAAACTTCAAGAGTTGTGTGTATTTTGGCCGGAAGAATGCCACATTTTTGCCAGAAAACATTTCTAAATTGAGTAGAGGAAGAGGGAAACTTAGAACAGATATACCTGTTATCAATAGTGAGATGCAGAGTTATAATTTGGTTTGGGCTGTTTGAATGGTACTAATGGAATATCCCAACTACTGAGTGTCATGAAAACTTCAAACAGACAGAGCCATCATGAGGGAGCTGATCATCTCTCACCACTCAGCAGAAGACCTCTCTCCTGCAAATTATTTGTGGTTTTGCACATTCAGGAATATAAATAAAACAAGGCTGAAAAAAGAAGCAATGGTAGACCTAGACTTTGTGTACTCGTGGAGAAGGTGTACTGATAGAAGAAAGTGTGCAAGTGAACTTATACTAGTCTGAGTTTGAGCGCTAGTATGTTGCAAAGATCACAGTGAAAGAACCATCCACTAGTCATCCCTGCATAGCTGGTAGAAGCAATCTGTTACTCTCGTGCCAAAAGGTAACTAGTCAACAAGCCTGTCAGAAGGTCAGGAACAGGACAGGAATGACTTTCTCTCTCTTTGCTGCTAGATGTCAAAAAGAACAAAAGAATTTCAACTTTTTGCAAAGCTAATAATCTAAATATCAACTATTCAATTAACTATTCTCCCAACTGCACTTCTTAAATAATCCAGGGGGACTGCTCCATAAGTGTTTTTAACCTTTATCTTTATTGAACTCATTTTTATACCTAATTTTAATGTATGTTGCAGCATTATTTTTGTTTGAAGCTATTACCAAATAAAATCATTTTCATTAATCCAAAAACACTTCGTTAAATTGCCTCCTTTTAAAGCATAAATTATTTTTTGCTGGGGAAAAGAAGTTGTTGTATTGGGCATAAAATGTTACCTTCAAACCAGACCATTAAGGGTTAACCATTGAGGGTGCATTGCCATGGAAATTGAAGCAAAGTGCATGAAAAATATGCCAAAGGCAAAAATAACCTATTTTGACTGGGAGGTAACCCCATGGCACTGAGTTGTCTATGAGAACTCTCCTATTGTGCAGTTATGTGGAGCCACAAGTATTTGTTTTTCAGCCTATTTTGAAGGTTGGATGAGTATTGGAGTGATTATAAAGTCAACACATAATATTAGATTTAGAATAGTATTTATGTCGGGGATTTAGCCCCACTCGTCAGACTGTTCACCATCGGGCTCGGGTTTGTGAAACTAACACATTGGAATCTGAGAGAGCTCTGAGCGTCACTATTGCCAAAGTCTTCAATGGGTAGAAGGCCATTGTCAGACTCACTTGTTTTCATGTATGTTAATATATTAAGTAGATTAAGCTAATAAATTTTCCCCATACTAAGATGCATGTGTCTTCTTACATTAATTTTCATCAGAACTTAAAGAACCTGTTATGCCCTTTCAGCCTAACAATGCAGGAGTCCCCGAGAGAGTGATTCTTATTAAATTAATCTTGTCACCAACATGGAGAAACATGCTGGGGTACAAGGAATAACACTTATGATGGGCAGAGGGAAATGAGTGAAGGGTAAGAGGGAAGGCAGGAGTGGGAGTCATTGACAGATGGAAGGAAAAATGGAGTTCCAAATTAGGCATAGTTGACTCGATGAGCCTGGTACTGGGGCAGATAAGGTGCAGAGATGACGATTCAGAAAGATGGATTGAGTTGGCATGTGGGAAGGTTGAAAGCTGATGCAATTAATGGGAAAGGGCTACCAAGAAAGAAATGTGTTCACTTAGAGTTCACTAAGTGCAAGAGGCTGAACCTGACACACACAGAGAGAGAGAGAGACTGTGTGTGTGTGTGTGTGTGTGTGTGTGTGTGTGTGTGTGTGTGTGTGCGCGCGTGCACGCACGCGTGTTTGTGTGTGTTTGCGCGCACGCTCAATGGAACTGAGCCATTACACTGAATGAGCAGTTTAAATGTTTCCTCTCTGAGGGAGGGATTTCACTTTCAAGTGATGTGTGGGCTTTCAAAGTGACGGCATTATGTAGATGCCCATACATTTCAGGTGAGAAAGACTTTGGAATACTAGGTGCAATGTGCACCTTGGGCATTAACCTGCTGTATGTAGTGCAAATGCTCATCCCAGACCCCCTCAGCCACACCATTCAGGCATCAATGCTATTAATGACTGTCATGCACAAGCAATTCACTGCTGCCAGAAAGATTCACCCCATTTGCCAAAGTAGCAGTCACTTTCCACATTTCACAGCTTGGTCATGGTAAGGGAACTATTCATTTTATACTGTGAAAGATGTCTAGGCTGAGTACCTCTTGTTGTTATAGCTGCAGCTAGGCAGACATAGGCTCAACCAGTTGATGATGAAAAGTGAACTTGTATAAACAAATGGTATCAGAGATAATGGGAACTGCAGATGCTGGAGATTCCAAGATAATAAAATGTGAGGCTGGATGAACACAGCAGGCCAAGCAGCATCTCAGGAGCACAAAAGCTGACGTTTCGGGCCTAGACCCTTCATCAGAGAGGGCGATGGGGGGAGGGAACTGGAATAAATAGGGAGAGAGGGGGAGGCGGACCGAAGATGGAGAGTAAAGAAGATAGGTGGAGAAGGTGTGGGTGGGGAGGTAGGGAGGGGATAGGTCAGTCCAGGGAAGACGGACAGGTCAAGGAGGTGGGATGAGGTTAGTAGGTAGCTGGGGGTGCGGCTTGGGGTGGGAGGAAGGGATGGGTGAGAGGAAGAACCGGTTAGGGAGGCAGAGACAGGTTGGACTGGTTTTGGGATGCAGTGGGTGGGGGGGAAGAGCTGGGCTGGTTGTGTGGTGCAGTAGGGGGAGGGGATGAACTGGGCTGGTTTAGGGATGCAGTGGGGGAAGGGGAGATTTTGAAACTGGTGAAGTCCACATTGATACCATATGGCTGCAGGGTTCCCAGGCGGAATATGAGTTGCTGTTCCTGCAACCTTCGGGTGGCATCATTGTGGCAGTGCAGGAGGCCCATGATGGACATGTCATCAAGAGAATGGGAGGGGGAGTGGAAATGGTTTGCGACTGGGAGGTGCAGTTGTTTGTTGCGAACTGAGCGGAGGCTTGGGGACCGCTTTGCAGAACACCTCCGCTCAGTTCGCAACAAACAACTGCACCTCCCAGTCGCAAACCATTTCCACTCCCCCTCCCATTCTCTTGATGACATGTCCATCATGGGCCTCCTGCACTGCCACAATGATGCCACCCGAAGGTTGCAGGAACAGCAACTCATATTCCGCCTGGGAACCCTGCAGCCATATGGTATCAATGTGGACTTCACCAGTTTCAAAATCTCCCCTTCCCCCCACTGCATCCCTAAACCAGCCCAGTTCATCCCCTCCCCCCACTGCACCACACAACCAGCCCAGCTCTTCCCCCCCACCCACTGCATCCCAAAACCAGTCCAACCTGTCTCTGCCTCCCTAACCGGTTCTTCCTCTCACCCATCCCTTCCTCCCACCCCAAGCCGCACCCCCAGCTACCTACTAACCTCATCCCACCTCCTTGACCTGTCCGTCTTCCCTGGACTGACCTATCCCCTCCCTACCTCCCCACCCACACCTTCTCCACCTATCTTCTTTACTCTCCATCTTCGGTCCGCCTCCCCCTCTCTCCCTATTTATTCCAGTTCCCTCCCCCCATCCCCCTCTCTGATGAAGGGTCTAGGCCCGAAACGTCAGCTTTTGTGCTCCTGAGATGCTGCTTGGCCTGCTGTGTTCATCCAGCCTCACATTTTATTATCTTGTATAAACAAATGTGCTGTTTTTGCAACAGACTGTTATCTGTGTCACCTGTGCATCATCAGAAGGGTCTTTTTTTTTTCCCTCCCAATAGGTGTCAGAGCAGTCCTGGGGTCCACGACTGAGGTGGAGGGAGCCTGCTTGGCAGTGGAGCTTTTCTACTTACCAGTTTTGGTCAGGCGGGGCCCGTGGTGGTAAATGTGGAGAGGCTTGTTTCACTGTGTAGTTGAGAGTCTAGAATTCAAGGGTATAGTCTCAGACTAGGGGCTTTCCCTTATGGGACAGAAATGAGGAGCAATTTCTTTTCTGGGGGTAATGAATCTGTTGAATTCTTTACCACAGAGGGCTGTCAAAACTGGACAATTAAGTATATTCAAGGGATATTTTTAATCAGTAAGACAATAAAGGATAAGGGAGGGGGGTGATAGTGAGGACTATCAGATTAACCACAATCTTACTGAATGGTGGAGCAAACTTGAGGAGCCAAACAATCTGTTTCCCCATGTCTTATGGTACGGGTGAAGAACACTATAAGAAACAGAGATTTGATTCACTGGTGAAGAAGATTTAAGGAAGGAACTGTAAAGTTAAAAGATATTGAAACACAGTCACCAATGATGAAGGGATCAAAGTTGGAGATTCTCGAGAGGCAAGTCTTGAAGAAGTGCAGATATCTCAGAGGGCCAGAGTGTTGGAGATGATCACGAAGATCACAGTTCCTTTGTGTAAAAACAGTTAAAATTGTGTTTGAAATTCATTCACGCTGGACCTAATGATATCTCTGAGGCCCTCATTAGTGAATTTCATCCTTCATGAAGAAAAGCTCAGAAGACAGATGTCTGCTGTGAATGATGCTGAACTTGTCCAATTAACAGAACATCTCAGCAAATTAGTACTCAATGATTGCTATGGTATAATAGACTTCTTCAACATCATTTTTGGGAATAGACTGGCTTCCAATTTCACCTGATTCTTCCTTTCCTTAACTTCTCTGTTTGCACTTCTGGTGATGGGCACTCTATTAACACAAATCCATCAACTCCTATCATGAAGGCATTTCCTTATACACTACCTGGACAAAGGAAAGCCAATCGCTGTGATCTATTTGGATTTCAAGAAGGCCTTTTACAAGGTGCTGCAGCGGAGATATTAAATAAGTGCAGAGCCCATTGTATTAGTGGTAACGTATTGGTTGGATAGAGGATTGGCTGACTGGCAGATGGCAGAGACGAGGGATAAAGAGGTTTTCATGATGGGAGTCTGGCACGCGTCCAGAGCTGTTTGTGTTACACATTAATGATCTGGATGAAGGAACTGAATTGCTATGATTGCTGGTGACACAAAGGTAGGTGAAGGGACAAGTAGTATTGAGGAAGCAGTGAGGCTGCAGAAGGACTGAAAAGGCTCGGAAGGTGGGCGAAGAAGTGGAATAAAAAGATGAGAAAATTTGAGGTTATGCACTTTAGTGGGTCGAATAGAGGTGTAGAGTATTTTCTAAATGGAGAAAGGCTTCAGAAATCTGAAGCACAGGGGGACTTGGGAGTGCAAGCTCAGGATTCTCTTAAGGCTAATATGCAGGTTCAGCTGGCAGTTAGAAAGGCAATTGCAATTTAAATGTTCATTTCCAAGAAGGTTAAAATGTAAAAGCAAGGATGCACTGCTGAGGCTATATAAGGCTCTAGTCAGACCGCATTTAGAATATTGTGAGCAGATTTGGTATTAAATGAAGAATGTGCTGGCCTCGGAAAGGGATCCAGAAGAAGTTTACAAACACGATCCCCAGCAATAAGGGCTAGTCATACCAGAAGAGGTTGGAAGACTCTAGGCCTGTACTCGGTGGCATTTAGAATGATGAGGGAGCTTCTGATTAAAACTGAGTGACCTGGATAGAGTGGCTGCAGACCAATGTTTCTCCTAGTAGGAGACACTAGGAACTGAGGGCAGAGTGTCAGAATGAAGGGACAACATCTTAGAACTGAGATGAGGCGGAACTTTTTCGGCCAGAAGATGGCTAATCTGTAGAACTCATTCCCTCACAAGGCTGTGGAGACCAAATCACTGATTGTATTTAAGACAAAGATAGATAGGTTCTTGATTCGTAAGGGGATCAAGGATTAAGGGGAGAAGGCAAGACAATGGGATTGAGAAGCGTATCAGCCAATTTCAAATAGTGCAGCAGACTTGATGGACCAAAGACTTAATTCTGTCCCAATATCTTATGGCTTTTTGGTTCCAGGAAGGACTACCCTCTTTTCTCCTAGTTTCTGTAAGCCCGTGGAACTGTTGCTTGATATTACCCTCATGACAGTGCTTCTGATATTACCTCCTTTTTCCTCAACTGAAGATTCACTCCATTGTTCTGGGCAGAGCCTCAACCAATCGAACACATTTCCCACACTTCCACCCTCATGCTTTCCCCTCCCTGCAGATCACAAATTCCTTTATGTTTCCAATTTTCACTCCATCAGCCCTGAAGGATTAATTCTCCACCATTATCACCACCTCCAACACTCGTCTTCCCCTCACCACTAATTATTCAGAAGGAGCTGTTCCCTCTGTGACACCTTGTTCCACTCCTCTATCACCCCAACATTTCATTCCACCTCCATGAATCTACCCTAAGCAATCACAAGAGGTATAACTCATGTTCTTATAATTCCTCCTTCCTCACTGTTCATGGCCCTAAACACTCCTTCCAGCTGAAGTAATAATTTGCTTATGGTTCTTTCAATCTAGTCTGCTTTCTTCGCGCTCACAAAGCGGTCCTGTCTACATTGGGGAGATAAAAGGCAGACTGGGTTATCGCTTTGCAGAGCACCAGTCAACAAGCATGACACCGATCTTTCCAATTTTATTGCATCATCTTGCTCTTATGTTCATGTTTCTGACCTGGGTCTGCTGCATGTTCAAGTGAAACCCAATGCAAGCTGGAGTGACAGCATCTGATTTCTATTTGGGCACTTTATAGACTTATAGATTCAACATTGAGTTCAATAATTTCAGACCATGAATTCTTACCACTATTTTGTAGCCAGACACAAAGAAAAGCTGGAGGCAGAAGCAAGTCAACACACAAATGAAGGACCTCTTGGATATATTGTGTGAGAATATGTAAGTGCTCTAAAACCAAGAAAACTATGTTAATACCTTACAAATGATGAAGAACTGAGTATTTTCCAGCTCCTGTGCTGTTCTTGATTGATCAGTTGAAAACAAATTCTTTTCATATATCATCAGCTCTCACATACCTGAGGACGAGAGGTTTCAAAGAGAGGCCTCACTGATGATAATCATATCCATAAAAATCATGAAGGAAAGCATTCCCAACACACCACATGTGAACAGTATGTTGTGGAGCTGTAGAGCTACAAGTTGCCAAACATATTAAAAGGGAGTGCTCATAGCTGTGTAAGATCAGCCTTTATTTTGGCTATTTTTAAAAAAAACTTATTTTTGATTTGAAGCACCATTTGCCTGTTGATTATTTTTCAGTTTACATTGGCTCTGATCGTTGTTAAATTAAAAGTTACCAGAAGAGAAATCTTGGTTGGTTTCTTCATTTGGGGATCGTTCAGATTTTTAAGGTTTCTCCATAGTAATTGTTATGCGATATGAGCCCTGGATCTCTTGTCTTTTACTGTGTAAATGACATATAGGTTTCTTCCATGTAAATAAGCATACAGTAATGCCCTCTGTCCTCAGTATGCCCTCTAAGGTGAACCTAAAATATCCAATTATGATATACAAGAGAGCACTGAGTTATCATTCATCTCCTGGTTACTAGCATGATTACTCTTTATGGGAGTTATTAGGATCAGGTGAGGATGCATTACAAATATTCAACATTTCAATTAAACTTCGGAAATGACATCAAAAATGAAGGAAAGCTAACTCCAAGGCTTTCTTGGACTAAAAAATGGAACCGTATTACCTACTACCTCAGAACAGTAATAAAATGCAACATCAGACACAAACACACACAAATCCAAATGATGAGCTGAAAAAGAGAGGGGGAGGTGTCAATTGCAGATCAGGAGGCTAAAGAAGGTGCATTTATGGATCTTAAAAGTTGCTTAGATTGTGAGAATAAAAAAGAAACTCGCTGTTTAGTTGCTGTCTTGTTTTCTTTCTAATGGTGGAACCATGGATATCCTAGAAATCTCAGAGAATCGGTGTTCTGATTGCACTTCATCAGCTACTTTCTGGACTTGAAGGAGTTTGAGAATGAGAGTCTAGTATCCTTCCTGTTATCAGCCCAAGTGGCTATATCTCCCTTCATTGTCGCTCAAAGCAAGCTATTAAAATATGCCTTATTTCTACATTCCAAGTCTCAATTCCAAATCAAACGGAACACTCCACAGGTAATCGTTCATCACTCAGTTACAAGAAGTTATCTCATAGGTGGGAATAAAACAGGAGATGTGAATTTCTTGACTTCCCCCATTCAGTTTCACAAAAATGGTAATTCAAAGGCAGTCAGTTTTATATAGTTCACATGGGTTCCATGGTCTTGTTAGGTGATCACAAGATCAACAGTGTCCATTTTAAACATATTCTTCGTCCACAAAAGTGCCAAAATTAAAGTCAAAAGATGAAAGTTAAATATTGAGGCTCTATTTTCACTTTGACCATAATGGAGTTTGCTTTGCATAATTTGCTGGTGTGTTTCCTACACTGCAACAGCGTATAGACCTTGAAAGTACTTCATTGGCTATCAAGGGCTTTGAGATGTCCTCAGGCACAATATTAAGGAAAGCCTGTTTATTTTTTTAAAGATGGAAACCCTTTGTTTGCTGAATGTATTTTGATTTTAAATTGCATACTAATGGTTCATTGCAGTATAGGATAAACAAAAATGTTATTTTCACAAACATATCTGTTGAGGAAAAATGTTTTGCTATCACCTCAGAATGCACCCAAGGTGCTTGTTAGCATCCTCTGCAAAGGGAGTTTGCATCTGAGGCTTACAAACCAACGATTCTGTCCTAGGCTTGTGCTAACCCTGGAGGCAAAAAAAAGTTTAAAAACAGTAATATTTGGAAATGAATGTACAGATCGTATATTATGAGGTTTACAAGACGCGTGGGATCAGTATATGTCATTCATATGTTTATTGTTTTTCAGCCAAGATAACAGTTACTATGAAGGGAGTAAATTAACCAAGGTTCCTCAGGTTCTGTGTTCAGTATATTGTGTTGGAAAGTGTGTGCACTGATAGCAATAATGGGTAATAATAGTTTTAGTTTGGCCATGATTCTCCCCAGTCTGAATAGTCTATCAAATATGACTCTTAAGCTTCTGCACAGAATGACCCTGCTATCAAAGCATTGCTGAATCTTGAATTTTGTTTCTGCTCAAGTCATTGTCAAAATAAAATTTCTCAATAACTAGGCACAGCTTGCACTGTGGCAAAGGAAGTTTAATAAATATCAACATGTGTGTGTACACAATGGAAGTGATGGAGAGATTTGCATAGTGAATGTTGTTGGACTGAGAAAAGTGCTGCAGCTGAAGGAGATCCAGGGCTGTTTCTGGAGTTGACTACACAGTTCACCATTTGTAAACTCTGGAGGATATATCTGCTTGCACCTCAGCTGTGCTCTGTACTCTTCTGGCATCTTCACTTCCACTCCAAATCATAGCTGACACCTCCCTTTGTGTTTTCATGTGTAACTTCTGATCCTCTGTGCTTTCAGTTTGAATTTCAGCTTCCTTCACGTTTTTCTTTCCTTCTCTGCATGAAAAATTGTGGACTTCTTGGGATAAGACAGAGAATTGCTCTGGAATTAGCTACTTTGTTTGGTCAACAATGATTTTCTATGAAAAGATCAGCTGAAAGATGAGAATAAGTTCTTGGATCTATGGTCATGGTTATGAAGGACATTGAGAAAACCAGAATATGTAACTATTCTAACATATATCTTTAAAATTCAAGTTGACTTAAACTAACAACTAAAACATTAAAATGTTTGAAAATAAAATCTCCAAATCTTTTATTATGTTTTCTAATAATAGCTATCTTGGCCAAATGAACAACAAATTGATGAAAACAAAAACTTTGATTTGCTGTAGTCTGACTTTATTCATTTCAGCTTTAGTTTGCCTCACTGAAGCCAATAGGATTGATCTTTACTTTTTGCAAAATGGGAAATTACCTCAATGCAAATGAAATAAAAATCAGGAGGAATACAATATAAGCTGCTGTTTCACTATTGCCCTTTTTTATACCTTGAGTCAATTGCCCTCAGTGCATTCAGCCTTTTTGGCCAAACAGCAGCATCTGCTTATCTCATAAGCGTATCTGCGTTGGGGATGAAGTGGGGAATTATTGACGGGAGACCAAAAACTCCAGGACTACTACTAATATTTTTTTCTGGCAGCTCTTTACCCAACTCTTAGCCTTATTGACAGGCTTTTGGCCTACAGCGAAATTACACACGGTTGGAAGTTAAAAAAAAAATTGGTTGTGATGGTAGCAGGAGTGGAAAAGTTGGTAAGGTATGGAGGGTGAATTGATCAGGTTTGAGGATGGGTCTGATTGAGGGTGGTAGCAAATGGTGGTCAGGAGGTGGGATATATGAAGGAGAGCAGATGGAGGTCAAAGGATGTCTGCATCCATGGTGTGGATGAATCATTTATAGGCAAGTTTGTTAGACTTTCTCCTGGCACACAAGTAGTGTAATAAAGGCACTTATCTTATGGGCCCGCCCTTCTCACCACCATCTACCTACCAAGAACTAGGAAATCCAGACAAGATGAGTTTGAAAAACACAATAACTGTTGAAGTGTGTGCATGTACCCTTCTGCAAAATGATCTTTTGGTGACTGAACTAGGTCCTGTAAGGCAAGTGATCACCCATCACCAACCTGATTCATTTTTGAACCCTTCTAGTTTTTCTTTCCGCAATGGGCTTAGTCTCTTTTTCAGACTTTTAACTTTTTAAAGCCCCCACCAGAACCAAAAGCATGTTTTTTATGGAGGCTCAAATATGCACAGAAGCTTTTTTTAATGTAACAATTATCTAATAATTAATTTGATGATATTTTAAAGTTGTTGACTCTTGTACTGGAGTGTCAGTATTGTCCAATGTTGTTATTTAAGTGTGAAAATATCCTCATCATTTTAGTCATACGCAGATCTACAAACTACATTTTAGGGCTTTTACTGTGGGTAAATAGTAAAGTGGTATATTATTTGGAAGAGACTCTGGTGGTGATGGTATTCCCATGATCTTGCAGCCTTGATTGATTGATAAATTGTCACATGTACCTAAGTACAGTGAAAAGCTTTGTTTGTAAGCAGCACAGGTAGATCATAGCAAGCAAGGACATACAGGTCACAGGGTGAAAAACACCTTGGACAAGGTGAGCCGTATGGGTTATACTGCACAGGATGTGCATGAGGCAAGAACAGCATTAACAAGATCAATATTATTTGAAGTTCGAGAGTCAATTCATCAGTCTCATGACAGCATGAAGAAGCTGTTCTTGAACCTGCTGGTACGTGTGTTCAAGCACCATATGTTCTGCCTGGTGTCAGAAGTTGTAGGAGAGCATTACCAGGGTGCAATGTGTCTTTAATGACGTTGGCAGCCTTTCTATGACAACAGGAGGTGTAAATGGAGTTCATGGATGAGAGGTTGGTTTCTGCTCTGGTCTGTGCACTCAATCTACCAGGCCTTTGGGCACCCAGACAGTATGCTTTCTGTCATGCATTTGTAAAAGTTGGTGAGGGTCCTTACAGATGTGCCAAATTTCCTGAGTCAACTGAGGAAGAAGAAGTATTACTGTACCTTCTTGACTGTTGCATCTAGGTGGCAAGTCCAGGGCAGGCCTATCCTTGTTGGGAGTAAAGTGTTGAGATCACAGTGTTCTCAAAACCATCAGTCTAAAAAAGAGTCGGAAGAGAAGGGAAATTTGCAAACAGCTGCCTGCAAGGTTTATACTTGCTCTGTAACATTTTGCCAGAAAAATTCAACGGTTTGTTCCTCATTACAAATTGGGGCTCTAAAGTAATAAATGTTTGTTTTGGAGTTGCTTGCCTTCTGTTAATGCCTACTGTGGTTTCTGATTCTCAAACTAAAAAAAAGTCAGGTGATCTCATTCTCACTTGTCTCCAGGCAGAAGTAAAAATACATTCTAAGGTGAATGTTGCACTATGTAGCACACAGAAAAGCTGCAGGAATCACTGTCAATTCTCCCGTTCCTCTCCCATATTATGCTGTGCACTGATTTATTTTCTTTACGTCTTTGGCTTCACATTCCTGACATCATCGCTCTGTACCTCTCTCCATGCTTTAGAGCACAGCAGATGACTAGATCCAAAGGCTGTAAAAATGTTTCTCTGTAATTGCTTAACCATAGAAGTGTGAAAATGGCCATGTTAATTTGCACAATTTATTTCTTCCTTTCTTCCCTTTTTCTACCTTCACTATCAAAGAAATCTCTTGGCCTAGAGTAACTGTCGTTATGTGTGACTTAAGATAGACACACAAAAAATTCTGTCATGTTAAGGCACTGAATGTGTCGCATTTTTTCAGAAATGCTTCTCTAGCTTCATATGACCACAGTACCAAGTTCTATATATATCTGTGCTTGCATGTGACGGAATGCCCCAAAATAATTCACATTTGACTGCAACAGATAATGTCTGTGCCAGTACAGGCTATAGTACCAAAAATGTACCAAGCAGTGTAATGCAGACTGATTGAGTGCTGTAGTTAATACTTGATACATAACCTAGCATAGCTGTCTCTCAGGTCAAAATGCAATGACAGTGGTCTTTGCCTGATGTTGTGGGTTAGTTGCACGAACACATATGAATATATCTGCCAATACTTCATTGCCTGCAGGGGAGGCAAAAGTCCACTACCTGGTGATACAGGCAAATTAAATTGGACACAAATTTCACATGGGCCTGAAGTTTTAACGATTAAAGCGAGGAGCACCATTATCAATTAACAAGTGACAGGTAATTTTAAGATGTAACAGTTTGTGGAGTTTTAATTCCACCAACTTCATTTTCAAATTTAAGCAACAAAATTAAACCACTTATAAATACTTCATAAAATTCAAAACATTGTGCCTTTGACACCGTTTGCAAGTCATGTGATAGAGTTACATATGCAATGAACTTTTTTCTCTGTTTAACAAGAGCTTGTTGAAATACAGAAGACTGTAATACCTACCTATCAAGATGTTATTGATTCAGCATTCTGGAAGGGTTCAATTTCTGTGTGCAAATCCATTTGTAATTTCTTTGTTTATTTAGGAAGGGGAACAATCAGGGACGCAATCTATTACTACTTCATTTTCCAGAGCCAGACACCATGGACCAAATTGAACCTTGCTCATGCACCACTGAGAAATCTGCCCAATGAGCATGGTCTACTGAATCCCACCCTCGTACCCTATACATGTCAGACAGAGTATATTGTGGCCAAGTGGCTGCGTGGCAGGAAGGCAGCCAGTTACAGTTAAGAAGTATGTTTGTCCATCTCTCACTCTTCCTTGCTGTCTGCCAAGCTTGCAATCAATAGCAGGGCCAAATTCCTCATGGTTTTCTTTTATATGTCACACCGTCATAAGCTCTCCCAATTTGAATAAAAGCACAACCATGCTGATTGTAGTAAAAATGCTTCTGGTTCACTCATGCCCTTCAGGTAAGGAATGAAATACATGACCCTTACCTGGTCTGTCCTGCATGTGACTTCAGACTCTCAGCAATGTTGTCGACTCTTAGCCGCCCTCTAGGCAATTAGCAAAGGGCGCTAAGTGATGGCCTCGCCAGCAGCACCCAAACCCTATGAACAAATTATAAAAATAAAATTATTGAACAGAAGAAACTGCCACATTCTTAAGCCAAGTCTTTGTCACAGGAGTCAGGTCTTGGCTGCTACCTCAGTGCCACCTTTGTTTTGACAGGTGTACAAGACTCCCAGTGCCTGAAAAACCTCATGGGCACTGTAAAATTATAAATGGTTGGCTTCTTAATTATTTCCCTAGTAACAGCACATGGGCTACCAATTTTGATGCTCATCCAATTGCCTATGATTAGAGACACGCATGGGGATGTTGGGCTGGCTGGCTAATGTTAATTACGTTGGCATCTGTGCAAGTGAGGGGCAGAAGTACGCCCGATTTCCAAACTTCTAATTCATCTCCATGTTAAGATCCACACAAAACGGGGTAAATTAAATATTTGTTTCTTTATCTATTAAACCCTTTCCAAATATCTTCAGAATAGCTGAGATCAGTATCTTTGTTCCAATCAGCCAGACTGTGTTCCTTTTGAAGTTCACATATTTGCTGACCTGATTAAAATATATTCCAACTCTTGAGGTCAGAGACTCATTGGAAGTTGATCAGCAGACTTGCACATGTTGGCACTGGTGGCATGTTCGCAGGCAGTTCACCAGACTGTAAAGTCTGTTGAGACCCCTGCCTCACCAAAAATAGTGCTCTGGAAAGTTCTAGGAAAGTTCCCAGAATGGGCTACTGGGAAGGATGACCACATACCATTAGACCCAGAAGTTGAGTCTTTGTCTTCCACCTAAAGAAGATGAATATGTGAAGCAAACTACAATTGTACTTGCCTTTTATTGATAGCTGTGAGAACTCTTGAAATACCCTGGGTTGTGCAATGCTGAGTAACTTAGTTTAGATTTTGTATTGTTCGGCTGAAAGTACCGAACAGGTTCTTTAAGGTCTGATCAAAGTGATTGCAAGAAGACACATGTACTTTAATATGAAGAAAAATTATTCACTTAATCTACTTACGTATTAGAGATATTATGCGAACCAATGAAGGAATCTAACAGCTTAAACATTTCTACAAACAAGTGAGTCTCATACTGCCTTCTGTCTGTCAGGGATTTTGCTGACTGTGGCACTCAGAATTCAAATTCCAATTGCATGGCACCAATCTTGCAAATTCTCGGCTGATGGTGAAGAGCCCAATGAGTCAGGCAAAATCCCTGATGTTAATGCTATTCTGAAAGTAAGGCTATGAACTGAATCTTCATTTTGTAATATTTTCACTATTTTTACCGACATTCCATTGTGCAGAAAATAAGTTGAAAACTTCTCCAGGTGGCTGTAGGTAATTATATCAGCAAAAGTTCCCATAGACAATAAGGGTTACATAGTGACCTCCCAACCAAAATAGGCTTGTTTTTTAAACCAGGCCTATTTTCATCATTTTGCCACTTTGCTTCAATTACTCATTTGCTTGAGCACTTAATGCTTAATGCTTAACGATCTGGCTTGAAGATATCACTTCTAAACCCAACACTATGCGTGTTAGGTTAATTGGGTCAATTTTTAAGAGGCATGTGCCAATGTTTAACATCAGTGTTTTACATTAGGAAAATTGAGTCACACAAGAATAACCTTGGATATAAATTGACCTGTGTGTTTGCTGGCAAATCCATGTACTTTATCTTCTATACTGCAAAAAATGTCAACATGGAAGAATGTTGATGCAGACCCAGGTCTCATGAGGTCTTCGTAAAATGTAAGCAGGATCTGAAAGAGAGTTGAAGGCAGTAACCTGAGTATCTGTTGAGGATAATTGTTGTGTGAGTGTTATTAGGTTCAGATCTACATGATTGAGCTTGAGACATAATTGGCACCTTAACCCCAAGATTAAACTGCTTGTAATAGATGCCACATTAGATGAGGATAGTGCTGTCTCTACATCTGTCACAGTCATGCATGGACCAATTACAGGATAATCAAGTGTATGATTAAATTCCCTGGACTCCACTGAACAAAACAATTAACCCTTGACCTAAGGGGATTTTGATTTGGAAAATAGGTCATTTCTCACAAATAATATATTTTCACCCAATCACCACTCAAGGTGTAAGTTTTAAAAAACCTCTATCCATTGTGCGCATTAAGTCGCACACAAAGTAGGCTTCATACCTACCAATGGATTTTTTTTTAAGCTGTTGTTCATTCATAAGTTGCAAGGTCACATTCTAATGCAGAGACTTCAGTGCATTTGCCACTGATATTTCAGTTCAGTATAGTGAAGAGATGCTGCATTCTTCAAACAGCCCTTCAGATGAGATGTTAAACTGAAGCCCCATCTGCCCTGGGATGTAAAACATTCCCTGACACAATTTGAAGAAGAGCAGAGTTCTCCTAATGCCATGGCCAATGTTTTGGGACTCAACAAACAATAAAGCTGATTAGCTGGCCATATATGCCTTTGCTGTCTTTATGTCTTGATTGTGGATATTTGGCTGCTATGTTACCAGTGCAGTAACCACACTTCACTGTGAAACCCTTTGAGGTAGTCTGTAGTTACAAAAGGCACTGTATGAATGAAAGTTCTTTCTTCTCGCTGATCAAATGAAATAGTTTGGAGCATTCCTGCTACTGACCAGCTGTTATGAGCTTACTTAGCGTCAGCCAGAGATGGAAGCCAAGGTTTCATTGGGCTCTATGACTTTGATAACCCACAAAATAAATATACTGAGACTTTGCATACAGACTGTGTCAAAAAATTAATTTAAAATGATTGACCTTTTCAGTGAATCCTCACAAATTCTCGGAAATAAAACTTCAGAATGATAAATACCTCCTGTGTTAAATTGTTCTGATGGTTGTAAGCTCTGCTGACTGCAACCTTTTGATTATACCAAGAAACATCATTCATATGCACCCAGTAATTAGTTTCATTCTCCACACTATATAATTAGTGTGCAGTATTTGCAAGGTGTATTATTATTAGCTTTTAATATGCAATATAATATTAACTTGTCATAACGCTTTTCTAGTCTTGCGGTGGGGGCGGGGGGGCTTGAAGAAATTGGGAGAGACTGGGAAAGTCAAGTGGTTTGATTTATGTGTTTCAGGGAGAAGGGTTATAATAAATTTACACAAACATTCCCTCAACTGCACCACCTTTGAGGCACATCTCACCTTCTTTCTGTCATCCAGCCCAATAGTCTCCTCTGGTCTGGCTCCCATTGACATTCCTTGAAGATTCAAGGAGGTCAGACTTTGGTCTATCAAATGGACATCTGTCTTAATTATCGTTTGCAGATCTAGCTATACCACATCCAGTTAGGTCTCACCTTCCAATTCCCAAACTGACCACTATTTGAGGATCACTGTGGAAAGGAAAAAGAATTACAACCCGGAGTATCTTCCCTTTATCGCAAAGTGGCCCCTGAAACACTTGCTGCTGCCCCTTCAGTAACACACTGGGAAGAAGCAGAGATTTTCAAAAACATTAGTTTGTACAAATCAGAAGCCTCACAATTCACTGCACATAAATATATAAGGCTGATGATGGATAGATTTGGTGCTGTGGCTGAAGGTCGTTTATACTTTGCCTCTAAGACAATAGCCAGAATAAATGGATACTCAGATTTTCATTCTGTCTGGTTTCCAGATCTAAGGCCTGGTTGATTACACAAACTTGAAATCTCATTGGCCTGTCTGTTCAAAGCCAGGAATTGATAGTTCAAAGTTCAGATGTTCCAAGTTGTTAGAAATAGCAATTTTATTTATGCATGAGTGAGACTTGATACACTACAATACTTAGAGGAGACATCAGAGGGAGGTTCTTCACCCAGAGAGTTGTGAGCGCATGGAATAGTTTACCAGTGGTAGTCGTGGAAGTGGAGTCATTAGTGACATTTAAGCGACTGCTGGACATGCACATGGACAGCAGTGAATTGAGGGGAATGCAGGTTAGGTTAGTTTGTATTTGGATTAGGAATATTCCACGGCACAACATCGTGGGCCAAAGGGCCTGTACTGTGCTGTACTTTTCTATGTTCTATGTTCTACGTTCTACACAAGGCACAGTTCAGTTTAGCGTGACCCATTATTGTTCAGTATTTAGCAGGCATGCCTCCTTAACTCAGGACTTCTATTCATGTCCTATCTGGTGGTTTTGATGTCAATGAAAGCTGTTTCAATGTTTTTCTTTCTGGAATCTTATATGGCTGATGCAGCCCAGAATCAAACAGACAATGCATGTAAATAAAATCTACATTTTATCACTCACTTCCCTCAATTTTGACACGGCTAATAAGATCAAAGTGATAAACCTTTGGAGGGGCTTCTTTCATGTTAAGTTGTAACCTAGTGAAATTTAAAATTGAAAAATTATGGTTTAGATTTAAATTTGATCATATTTCAATATTCAACAAAGGTTTATGCATTGGCACAGATGAGAAAGAGCTAAAATTGCAGACAGCTCTAAGTCTCACTCTGTTCGTTTCCTCTCATTTCCTTGGCAGTAAACATTAGATTTTTTTAGTAACAGGGCCATTTAAAATACTTCCCTCGTGCAAAGTCATCAGAAAGTCCAAAGCTGTTTACTTTTTTTTAATCCAAAGAATAGCATTAATAAGAAGCCTGATATCATTTAACTCTTGAAAACCCTAATCCCCAACTGTAATCTTATAAGCCCATATTCTTCCACATCTTGGATAAATGGGAGCATTAACAAATATAAAGAATTAAAATACATCCCTATTCAGTTGGTATGCCAATTCCAGGAAACCCTCCATGTGGACTGGCATGATGCTTTAATGCGAGGGGCAATTCGACATTCCCGACGTGCTCATACCTGGAGCCATTCCAAAGGTTTAGATAGCAGATGATAAAGGATACCCCCTCAGAAATGCCAGATGACACTTCTGAGGAACTAGACCATAAAGCTAGGGGTTTCAGCTCATTGAGTCATTTAGAAAGATCATGGTCAATCTGATAATTCTCAATTCCACTTTCCTTTTTTTTCTCCATTATCTTTTGATTCCTTTACTGAGTAAAATGTTGCCTCTCTTCACACTGAATGTACTTAATGAACCAGCCCTCTGTGATAAAGAATTCCACATCTTAATATAAATAAAAGATTCCTATCTTCAATAAATGTTAGATCGTGAAGCAAGATTTTTGCTCATGAGCAGTGAGGCCTATTTTCATGGAATACAGCTTATTGACAGCCTGAGTATTGCTTAATCACTCTTTATTAATGCGCAGTTTCCCATTCATTCACCTACTGGATAAATACTTGCAATTCCTGACCTGCTGTTCCAGAACTCCATCTGGGACATTGATCATCAACATAACAGGGTAAACTCCATGGACGGTGACCACGCACAACCCCCATCTGTTGAATTTTGCAACAGATACGTACCAGCTTCATTGTATCATGGCATTTCTCTGAGCAATATACAGTATAGTTTGGACCTTCATTGCTGTACTTCAGAGCTTATTGTTGTCGCTCATCGCAATGTTGTTGCAAGGATGCTTTGCACACTGGGATAGGTACCCAGCCCAGTTGGGTTTGGACCAGAGTGTAAGTTTAAAATCCATGCTTGCTCTCTTAGTGTTCAGTCACTTTGTGCCTGCTTCAATTTTGGCACTGCTTTTGACTTGCTTTGCCTTTTGGGCTTGCCCTCAGCCAAAGCTAACAGGCACACAGTCCTTCTGCCTTGCCATGCCTCTTATTGTACATGTCAGGCTAGACAGCTTGTCATGGTTGTTAGCTATGGTCAGCTTTGATGTGTTGCTGTACGTCATGGAGGGGATTCCAATTTCCTCTATTTGCCAAGTCTGGGCCAGACATCATGAACTGTGTACAACAGCTTCAGACAGATTCCGCTTTACCAAGTACATGGCAGCCTTTTAAATATTGTGCTCCAGAATGCCCAGCAGTGGCGAGTATGACTGCCTTTGAGTGGGAGATTTGAGCTGGTATCAGCCAAGTGGAGTGCAATCAGCTGTGCTGCATAGTTATTGAAGTGAGTCTAGGGAGATAGAGCATAAAACCCCACTTGGCCTTACAGGAAAAAAAACCTCCATGAAACACAACAAAAATGACACTTAGCTGATTTCCAGGAAGATTCAGCTCCATATTTGGAATGCTGTGTTCAATGTTGGTCTCTTTTTTTTTAGGGTAGATATAGATGTGTTGGAAGCAGTTCAGAGAAATTTCACCAGACCAATACGTGGAATTGAAGACTTGTTTTCTGAGAGAATGTTGGACAAGCTCGGCTTGTATCTGGTGGAGTTTAGAAGTGTGAGAGGAGACTTGACTGAAACATAAAAGATCCTGAGGGATTGTGACAGGATTGACATGGAAATGATGTTTCTACTTATGGGAAAATCTCGAACTAGGGGCTTGCCTACTCAATAAACAGAAACACGGTGGAAAAAAAAAATCTGAAGGCTTTTCATCTTTGGAGCACTCTTTCTGAAATATGGTGTAAATAGAGCTCTTCTTAAGACAGAGTAGATAGATTATTGTTAATTAAGGGTTTGCAAGGTTATCAGAGATACGCTAGAATGTGGATTTGAGGTTTCAAGCAGATTAGCCATGATCTGGCTGAATGCTGGAACAAGATCAAGTAGTTTAATAGTTTGCTCCACAAATGTATGTTTGTATTAATTTCATTGTTGCTTTCTGAATTAACTCTACAACTTGCTGAGAAAAGCTTTAGAATCTCCAGTGACAGTATTTGTGAGAAACCGTCAGTGATAACTTGAGATAGCAAGGACTACGGATCCGAGAGTCAGAGATAGCAAAGTGTGGAGCTGGGGGAACACAGAAGGCCAGGCAGCAACAGAGGAGCAGGAAAGCTGGCGTTTCAGGTTGGGACCATGCAATAGCTTTCCTGCTTCTTGGATGCTGCCTGGCCTGCTGTGTTCCTCCAGTCCCACACTGTGTTATCACTGATAACTTGACAAGTGTTATTGAAAACTAGACTTTAGGAAGAAACTATTACCTTCAAAACAGCAGAGGACACCATTTTATTTTCTGTCTCCCATTTCCTTATTACCTGTGAACAGACTTGACTAACACATGAACCTAATGCACCATGCTGTTTCAGCAAGCAATTAATTTGCAATTGCAGCTAAATTGTGCCTGACCTATTGAAGCAAAAGACATCCAAGGAATAAGTAACTTGTAACTTTCTTATCAAGTAAAAAAAAACTTAAAACTTTGGTCAGATGGTATTAAACCAAATCCCAATTCTATAATATATGCATACAAATATAATATATGCACATACTTAGAATTACTGAAGCGTCACATGCGGCTTAAACCACAGCACTCATTTTCATAGAATCATGGAATCTCATTTGGCCCATCAAGTCCACACTGACCCTTGGACGAATATCCCTCCCAGACCCACTTCTACCCTATGTCTGTAACCCCACATTTCCCATGGTTAATCCACCTAGCCTACATGTCCCGTGACACTATGCACAATTTAGCATGGCCGATCCAGCCAGCCTGGACTGTGGGAGGAATCCGGAGCACCTGGAGGAAACCCACGCAGACACAGGGAGAATATGTAAGCTCCACACAGACAGTCACCCAAGAGTGGAATCAAACCTGGGTCCCTGGTGCTGTGAGGTAGCAGTGCTCATCACTGAGCCATAGTGCTGCCCCAAAATCAAAATGTCGGAGGCACAAAACCTGGAAGTAAGATGATAATTGTTCTTTAATGAAGAGCCCCTTTGCAAAAGGGATATTTTCATTGTTCCATAAGGTTCTATTTCTGGTTGCTATTATGGTCCTTTCAACACATGGAAAGAAAAATCCAGAATGTTGACATTGAAAGAATGACATTGCATGGATGATAGATGGGACAAAAGTCAGATTGGACAATTTGATGATCTATATAGCAGCCAGTTTCTATCCTTATCACAAATTTAGCTAATCTGATTTTTAAGGAGTTAATCAACGTTGGTCAACTGTAAGTCTGTTACATTTATTAATTAATCAGGAGCGAGTGTGGAGACAACATTTACTGAGGACTATCTGTGTTCTCAGCCTAGCAGCCTCGTGAATGGTGCATACTCTCTTTGTGTGTGTTTCCTTCACAGCATTAAGGTGTTAAATGTACTTTCAGGTCAAATCTTCCCAAATTTGGAGATTAGAAAAGTCCAGAACAGAAGAATATACAGTCAGTGACATGGTATTTTTATAATCTAAATGATGTTTTCACAGTGCAAATCGTTTGGCTGCAACTTGCAATGATAAATTAAGAGCAATAGCTTTCTTCATCTTAATATACACCTGAGCCCCGAAAGACGTGTTGCTCAAAAAATAATTTTGTTATAATGAAATTGTGATGAGACAAATTTAGATAACCTGAAACTCTGATGGTGGCAATGTTGTAACCTGTACCCACAGGCAGAATAGGGAATCTAATAGAATGATGTCTGACAAAGGAGAAACTTCTGGACTAATGACTGGATTACCAATCTTGTGCTGGTTGGTATGACCACGCCAACCAACTGGTGTAGAGTTACACCACACTACAAGGCATATTCCTGAAACTCTATGTGACCGTAGAAACCAAATGACAAGGTCAATGATATTGTGTACAGGACTGGTTGTTGAGGCAGTTGTCGGTGCACTGTGTTCCTCAATTGAGGAGACCAGTGATCTTGATATATGCCTCTGACACCCCAATCTTACTCTATTCAATAATCTGTTTCATCCGTTGAAGCTGTAAATGATTTAAGGTGCTCTGGGACTTCAGACTGCAGCACTAAAGGCACAGAAAACATGTTTAACTGCACTGATGGCATGGTGAATGGCACTACACTCAACAAAAGACAGCCCACTAAGCCCACTAAGTGATGAAGAGTCATCTCCACTTGAAACATGAGCTTGCTCTCTCCCCATGGATGCTGCCTGACCTTCCGTGATCTCCAGCATTTTTTTTTTGTTTTCAGCACAGATTCCAGCATCTGCCGTAATTTGTTCCTATGCACTTAAAGGCTGTTTCCAGATGTAACACCTAACATTTTTCATTGCCTTTACTGTACAAGGTCAGGCCATTTGAAATGTGAACAAAATGAAAATAAAGACATTTCTCACACATGTACAGCTTCACAATGCTTTCATTTGGGACTTTTTTTTGACTTGGAACACATTTGTTGGCAAATGCGTCATATATGGACCACCTTGACTATCTCAACTCTGCCTAACATGAATGGGCATGTCTCCTGCCATCAATTTATTAGGATTTCATTGCTTACTAGAAAACTGTTGTTGTTTTTGTTCATGTTAATACATGATTTTCTAATAGACCTTTAGCATTTTTTTCACGTTTTAAAGAAAAGATTTTTAAAATGTAATTCCTATCTCTCTTCAATCTCAAGTATTGCAGCTCAGTTAATTGCATTTTGGATACACTGGTCCAATAACTTACTTTAACCCCAGCCTCCATAGAGTACACCCCAATGCATGAACAATTTATTCAATTTCTCACCCTAGTCATAATTATGGCCTTTCATATGAAATAGACCTTGAAAAAACTTCACAGCAATTTTGCAAATGACCAACTGTTTTTCAATCATCTAATCCAGCAACCCAATTTTTGTTGCAATGTTTTGAACCCTTATGCTCCCTTCACAGAATGGTATTCAGAAAATTTGAATGTATCATGAGAGAAGAGTGTGGAAAAGATCGTCATCCAATTCAACAAAAAGCCGTGAGGGAAAAGCACTTTAAATGCACAGTTCTACCCTTAAAATAATGCTCCTGGACATCATAAACAGGAGTTGTAGGCAAATTGCACCCACAGGAATTCCAAATCTGACTTGGTTAAATGAGGAAAAGAGTCCTCACAGTTTGGAAGTAGAGTTACCAGGGGGCTTCGGGGAATAACGTTGACAGAGTTTTGGCTGCAATCCTAATAGCTAAAAAAATTGTCTGGCACCTGATGACCTCATGGGAAAAAGTACAAAAATTAATAACTGTTACTGAGAATGATGAAAAATGTAGCTGAGAATACTTGGCATGGAGAGATATATTGCATGATGGAAATAGTTAATTGTATTCATAGCAGCAGATACTTTCATTTGGTTTGACTGAATAAGAGAGTACAGCACTGAGGCATAATAAATTTCATTTACCGTTAGAGGGTAAGGAGTACAAAATGAATTATATCTCTATTGTTGAAAAAGTTCAAAAGAATTAAGAGTTGAAGATACTTTCTGATGGACATGTTCAGACCATTTCTGAATCGGAACACCTGTGTTGAAGTCCTACTGCACCGGAGGTAGGAACACTATCACTGTACCACAAGAACCCTCATAAAGAGTTGAAATCGACATCACTATCACCTAGAGACAGTAGGAACTGCCGATGCTGGAAAATCTGAGATAACAAGGTGTGGAGCTGGATGAACCAAGCAGCATCAGAGGAACAGGAAAGCTGACATTTCAGGTTTCTAATGAAGGGTCCAGACCCGAAACATCAACTTTCCTGCTCCTCTGATCTGCTTGGCCTGCTATGTTCATCCAGCTCCACACCGTGTTATCACTATCACCTAGTTGTCTCTAGACAAGACAGAGTTGTGGATACCATTTATTGTGCAATTTGTATGAGGCAAAAGGTAACCTGTGATCACCAAGATATTAATCAACTTTCATCAAGAATACTACACAAGCGTGATTGGATTCTTTAAAGGGGTTTGCCACTGTCACATGAGGCAGGAAATATTCTCATGATTTTTTAAATCTTGGAACATCTAGCTGAGAGAAATTATTGTTGCGTGGCTGTTTTAGATGAAAGGCTGATTCCTGCATTCTGTTGAGTTTACTGATTGCAACCATAACAAGAAATCTGTTCAGCCACACACACAATAGTTGATTTTCTGTCTTTGTAGTAATGAGCATTTGTTGTTTTGTTGGTACCGTGCACATCCCATAAACACACATGTTTATAAAACAAAAATGTCATTTTTAATTTGGTAAAAAGGGGCAAGGTGTCCTACTCCCTTTACTTTTTCAGTATTTCTGGCAGGGCCAGCATTTGTTGTCCATCCCAAATTGTACTCAAAATGAGAGACTTGGGTTGGAAGCCTTAGAGAGTAGTAAAGAGTTGACTATGTTGCTGTGGATCTGGAGTCGCATGTGAACTGGACTTAGTTAGGATAGATTATCTCCTTTCCTCAAGGACGTTAGTAGACAAGATGGGAACCAGATGTACCTTCTTCAAATTCATCTGTTGTATTCACTGCTCACTGTCTGGTGTCTACTATTTTTAGACACCAAATGCAGACTGGGTGACCACTTTGCAGAACATCTCCATTAAGTTGACAAGCATAACCCTGAGCTTTCAGTTGCCGGGTATTTCAACTTGGTACCTTGCTCCCAGTCTGCCCTTCCTGTCCTTGGCCTGCTGCCCTGTTCCAAAGATGCTCAATGCAAGTCCAGGAACAGCATGCTAACTTTTGACTGGATACTTTGAGCTTTCTGAACTAACTGGTGCATTTAACAAGCTTAGTTTGTAACATCCACCTTTGTTTATTCTTTGCAAGATTTTATTTCTTTGTTGTATCTCTTTTACTTGTTTTTAGATTGCAGCTATTCTGGATCCTGGCCTCCAGGTCCCCTAGAAAAATCTTTTGTTTCTTTACTTGACACACTTCTGTTCTGCCCTTGCAACATGGAGTTTGTGATTGAAATATCTCTAACCTATCACTGATCTTCCTGTTTGTTATTTTTCCCTGTTCAGTCTTTGACCTGCTGCAAACCTATTACAGTTCCAACTTTTTCTATTTCTGATGGAAGCTGGTGCACCTGAAATATACCTGTTTTATAGGCTCCAAGCAGGTTGGCTTTGAGGAGTCATCTGAGGACTGCCAAACCAAGGAGGAAAAATCATCAGGTCAAGTCTGGAATGCAATGTGGTGGCATTTTCCCAGCAGGAGGGCTAGGAACAGTAAGACTGCTCACCACAAAGAGGCAGAAAGCAGATTTGAATCATTAAAGCCTGAGCCAAAAAGGCATTTTTCAGGGAACTTTACTGACTTGGGAGCTTTGTATTTCAATGGGGCAGTGTCCCTACCATTGCACTATGTGTAGAGATCATGGATATGGAGGTTGATGGCCAAAAGATTGCATTCTGAATCACAGAATCCCTATGGTGTGGAAGCAGGCCATTCAGCCCATTGAGTTCATACTACCCCTCCAAACAATTTCTCATCCATCCCTGTGACCCTGCATTTCCTATAGCCAATCCACCCAGCCTGACCATCTTTGGACTGTGGAAGGAAACCTGGCAAAAACCCATGCAGATATGTGGAGAATGTGCAAACTCCACACTGACAGTTGTCCAAGGATGGAATCGCACCCAGGTCCCTGGCGATGTGAAGCAGCAGTGCTAACCATTGAGCTACCATGCTGCCCCATCCTAAGCAGGGAAACCAACCCACCTGGCCCCAGCCATCTCCCCGGATGGGTCACCCTATGACACTGAACTCACTCATGATCTTCTCTCATTTCCTGCATTGTGACCTGCTCCCAATGTATCCTGCAAACCCCAAGTGTGGCTTCAGAGCAGCTAGCCTTCTTATCGGATTGGCCCAGCAGGAGGCTTCCTATTTGGATGCCTATCCAATGAAGAAACTGCCTGTAGTAAAACTGCACAGGCGGTCCTATTGCCAACAAGTGTGGACTCAGGATTTGCTGTTCACCATGACATCAGGGTGTTGGCACCGATCATAAAAATCAGGCCATCAACTATGTTTCTGCACAAGATGCTGCCAAACTGCCTGGTTATTTCTAGCAGGTTCCTGTACTCATTAAAGGCTTTTCCCAGATTTCACATTCATGATTTGATTTGATTTGATTTATTGTTGCTGTTAAGTACTGTGAAAAGTTTTGTTTTGTGAGCCGATCATAGGGTGCCTCGACAGACTATGGCATACAAGGTTACAACTGCACAGGAGATGTACAAAAACAAGGCCAACGTTAGATTTGAAATGAGAAAGGTCCCATTAGCGGTGTATTAACAGCAGATCATTATTAAGGATAAAGAAGGTGGATTGTCGAGGAAGGATTAGGTTGGTCTTTTCTGATTTGTAATTGTAGGGAGGGAGTGAAGCAGCACCTAAGGAGAGCCAACAGTTTATAATAACAGTTGGTATCAGGAGACAGGAGAAGATTGGGTCATCAATAGTTTAGTGGGATTAGCTTTAACAGAGCTGGAAGTGGCTTTTGTGAGATGGGATTGGACAAGGCATAAGGGATATAGGAGGGAAACTGAAACATAGTTGTTTGTGTCTAGAGTAGGTGAACAATTTGGGAAGGTGGTGGCTTGGTGATGAACCAATATGAGAAAAGATACGGAATTAGCTCTGTAAATGCACTCAATTTGTGTGGAAAAAGTGTGTGAATTTTGTGAACTTATTCGAGGTCAGAGTAGAAGGCGATCATTGGAGAGGCCTTCAAGGAAATGGCTGGCGATCAAGAACAGGAATTGGTCTTCATATTTATGTTCCAGGTTGATCCCAAAGTGCTGAACCATTTAAATCCACCTGTGCTTGATGTGACCCTACCAATTCTGATGAACAGTGTCTAAACATGCAAAGTTTATTCAAATCTGCTTGAACTGCAGGATCAAAGCTGGAGCCTGCACCAGTGTGGGAGAGAGTAAGTGCCTTAGTCAAAATGATTGCATTAGAGATAGAGAAAATAGTTTTCATAATTCAGAGAAAATAACATAAATTAGTCATTAACTACTTAAATTTAAAGAGGTAGAGGAACCTGTTGGTTAATCAAAAGGCCCGGTCTCAAATGAGAAAGTTGACGATAAAATCCCTTGGTGCATTTTGAAATTGATATTCAACTTCCTGCCAAAATAAACATTTTCACTGTCAGAATTTCCAGTTTGCCTCTGATGATGTAATTCAAAGGGCTTCACAGAGGAGCATTATTTGATCTGTGAATCTTTTCAGCTTTACTAACTGAAAGCCTCCAAGATATATTTAATGGATATGTTTGACATTTGGTGCTGCTGTGAAATTGTGTGGTCTTTGCCTCATGCTTGTAATAGTAGCTTTAAATTTACTGCCACAGTTTAATTCTTGCCTCCATTAATTTTATTTATTATTTTTGTTTATTCTAGGAGATGGTAGCATAGCGGTATAGTCACAAGTAATCAAGAGCTCCAAGTTGGAAACATACATTAAACTCCTATAGTGATAACGAGTAGGATTTTGATTCAGTTAATGAAGCCATGTTTCATAGTCACCGTGAAGCTATCAAAAATGATTGTAGATACCCCTCTGTTTCACTTGTGTCATTCGGGAAGGGAAATCTACCAGCCTGGCCTATATGTCACTTCAAAGCCTCAGCGAAGTGGTTGGCTCTTAATTGCCCTCTGAACTGGCTTAGCAAATCATTCTAATCCAGGCCACCTCAGCGATGGGCAACCAAGGCAGGACCTGCCAGAGGTTAGCAGCTCTCATGAAAAGAAATCAATGAAATGTAATTTTGCAGTCAGATATGTACTTAGTCCAACTGTTTCTCATGAGTTTGTACATATTTGTCTTATTTTCTACTGTGTGGTTGTTTAGTCATGCTCCAATGCCAGATTTAAATATTTGGCGGTTATTAAAAAAAATTACGTTTGGAAGATGGATGGCTAATTCCACTCCAATAAGAGGGGAGTATTTCAAGAACATGGAGAAAACTTTTTGCTCTTTTCCACAGTTTACCATGTCTCAAATCCCTGTTCTGGACTGAAATAAAAAAGTCCCCACAACAAGCTAGGAATTATCGGACGGGGAAAGAAGGAAATTCAGATAGCTGGTTCCTCTCTGTCTACAGTTACACTTTCCTGAGAACAAGTTGCAAGCAGAAACATTCAAATGGGGCAACTTTATTGCCCACAGTGGATATGGGGACTACAATGAAAAATTGCAAAAACTACAGGATTGGGAGAGCGTCTGATAACTAAATCAAAGGAATTCAAGCTCTTTCCTGGCATTGATGGTGTTAGAATTGTTGACATTAGATTCAGCTCAGTACAAACTGGTTGTGATTATAAATGTGACGAAACTCCAGAAGAATTGCCCTTGCACTGTCTTGTTGATCAGCCGCTTGAAGTTTGGATTGGCTTAGCTGACTTGAATGCAAACTTTTTGACTGCTTATAGGATGATTCCTTTTCTTCAAGCATCATTCACTGAAGTGACAGGCATAAATTGGTGGGAGTCAGTCACAAATTATAAAAAAAACACTTCAAAGAAAAACTGCTGGACCTTTGAAATCCTTGAATATAGGAAATTATCAAAGACAAGGCAATGATGTAGTGGCATTGTTGCTGGGTTAGTGATCAAAAACTCAAGTAAAGTTAGGTTTGAATCTCTCTACACTCAATGGTGGAATTTGAATTCAACTTGAATCTGGAATTAAAACATAATGATGAGCAAAAAGCTATTGTCAATTGTTGTAAGAAACCAGTTACGACACTAATGACCTTTGGGGAAGGAACACTGCTCCCTTTCCTGGGTCTAGCCTATACCTGACTCTAAACCACAGGATTTCAGTTGATTCTTTAACAGCCAGCTGAAGTGGTCTCAGAAGCCATTCAGTTACATCAAACATTAAAAAGGAAATGAAAAGCTGGAATGCACCCAGGCAGACCATCTGGTATTGACTGAAGCACTGAAAACAACAACAGCAAATACAGCCTTGTCAATGCCATAACCCCTCCTTACTAACCTCCAGGGGCTGGTTCCAAAGTTTAAGCAGCTGTTTCACAGTTGAGTCATGCAACAGCCTGACTTAGCCATACTTGTGGAATCATACCTTACAGACAATGTGTGAGACACCATTCCTGGGTAGGTATTGCTGGACAGATCCAGCAGAGCTGGTATGCAGTCAGAGAGATTTGCCGTGGGAGGCCTCAGCATTGACTGCAGACCCCATTGAGTGTCATGGTATCATATACAAGTGAAATTCTGCTGATTACTATTTGTGTCCCCAACTCCACCCCCCCTCCCATCCTACTTGATGAATCAGTACTCCTCTACGTGCAACACCACTTGGAGGAAGCATATTATATCTCCTAGGTAGGTGACTTCAGTTTCCAAAGTATGGCTCAACAGCACCACTACTGATCAATCTGGTCAAAACCAGACTGAATCTGCGATTAGATTAGATTAGATTAGATTCCCTACAGTGTGGAAACAGGCCATTTGGCCCAACAAGTCCACACCGCCCCTTGATATATCCCACCCAGACCCATCCCCCTATCACCCTTACTCTCCTGAATTCTATGGGGATTTTAGCATAGCCAATCCTCCTAGTCTGCTCATCTTTGGACTGTGGGAGGAAACTGGAGCACCCGGAGGAAACCCACGCAGACACAGGGAGAATGTGCAAAGTCCGCACAGACAGTTACCCGAGGCTGGAATTGAACCCGGGTCCCTGGCGCTGTGAGGCTGCAGTGCTAACCACTGAGCCACCGTGCCGCCCCAAATGATGTGAGGCTGCAGTGTTAACCATTGAGCCACCATTCTGGGACAAAGTAAGATTGGGACAAAAAGAATGGTCTTGCCAGCAATGCCAACTTGTATGAAAGAATAAAATAAAACAGATTCCAGTTAAATTAGTAAGAGTGGAAGCAATCAAAATCTGTTCCACTGAACTAGACAATGGAGGGGAAGGTGATTGGATTGGCCAGATAATGTGCAAAAAGTTTGTAAAAAGACAGGTAATGATAATGTTGTATGTTTACAGTTACAGAGGATGTGATTTCTGACCATGGTGAGGAGGTTTTTCTCTGAGAAATTGGCTACCAGCAGCTATAAAGTGCACTGTATATTTTGTTTAGGATAGGGAAAATGTACAGCGATTCATATGGCACTGCGATTTGTTTGAATGCAGGGATTTGGTTGGTGGGCAAAATAATAATAAACACAGCTGTCATTTTGCCACTCACACAAGTGATGTGTTGAATTATGGATTGGTGATGTTGGTAGGAGCCTAGGGAAATGTCCTTTTTATTGAACAGTGCCACAGGGTCGCTAATCCTGTCTGAACAAAAATACTTCACTTAATTGAACATCTCATCTGAAGGTTGGTACCTCCTACAATTGTGCGGTCAACTTTTGACCTGACTCTGAAGCTGCTGATATCGAGTTCAGAGTGCTCCCAGTTGTGCCAAGCTTTTATCAACAAAACAGGCTTTTGTGGTGCAGACAAATTGGCATGTATATTTCCCCCTGCAGCTGAAATCTTTTCAGTGCAATCTACATGGCATTAATTCAGTACATGAAAGCTGATCATCAAAATCTAAGAAGCACCTGGCAGGGTAACAGTCACTTCTGTAAAACCACTGAAGTCATCACACATGCGGATCCCACATCAACAACAGTAAATATGTGAAATATGGCATATAAATGAGGTGCAGTAAGGTCTCTGCAATTTCTTTTACACCTAACTTTGCACACTAGTTCCTGTATTCATCAAGATTACAACATCTTTATTTGTTCATGGGAATTTGGGCTTTGCTGGCAAAGTCAATACTTAATTACCCTTGAGAAACCAATGGAAAGCCACACTCTTGTATCCCTAAAATTCATTTGCACATTGTTGCAGGGAGAGGAATTCTCAGATTTTGATTCAACAGCAGTCGAGGAACAAGGAGAATATCTTTCCAATTCTGGACTTGGGGAGGAACTAGCAGATGGTAGTATCCTGATGCTGTCCATGTTGTTGTAGGTAGTAGACACCATGAATTTGGAAGGGGCTGATGAAGGCGCTTTGGTCAGTGCCGCAGAGAGTCATGTGGATGCAGCACACTGCTACTACTGTGCAATGGTGGTGATGGTGGGTGGATCACCAGAGGTGTTTTTTACCTGAATGGAGTCGATTTCCTTGATTATTTTTGGAGCTGCCCCCATCCAGGGAAGTGCGGATTATTCCATCACACTCCCGACTTGTGCCATGTCGATGGCGGTGGTGTCGTGAGCTGAGTTAATCGCTTCAGAATTCCAAGCATGTGCATGAATGAAGGATGGTAGCAAAAGGTTGATGAGCTGCAGGCATGAATAGCCACATGAGCTGATGTTGAGTCAGTACAAGATGTAACAACTTAAAGGATAGCACTGAGTTCTAAATATTCTTGAATAAAGTGTTCAGATGTAATAGTGAAGCAAAGCAAATGAAGAGATGTGATAAGGTTGATTAGGGAGTATTGAAAAGAAAGGGTCAAGGACAGAATCTATTTAATTAGAGTTAGGAAACAATCAAGATACCATTACATCACTGGATATATTCCATCAGCCACTAGCTATTAGGACAGATGTACAGGAGCAAATTTGCAGGAAAACTACAGATAAGTACAAAAATTCAAGAAGTGACAATGGAGGCATGTAATTATCCTAGTACATATTGGGATAGTTAGGCTGTAAAAGACCAAGGGTTGAATCTTACATTTTTAGTGAAGTGTAAGTTGTGTTGGGTAATTTAAGGGCCTTCGCTGCGAGGCCTAGCAAGTTTTCTTACTTGCTGAGCTCACCTCATTAAACAGCTAGCCTGCCCCAGTGGTGTCACTCTGGTCTGATTCTAGCCCCTTCTTACCAACTTGCCACAGCCAAACATCCGAAAATTGAATGGCATCCATGGCACTAATGTCATTCTTTGAAAGTTCACTGAGCACCTGGACGTTACCTCTCAAATGTGAGCTGCCTGGCATAGTTCCTGACATTTGCCCTGAATGTGGCAGACAAGAGAAATGTGGCATTCTGTTTTGTGAATAGGGCCCTGGAGGACCTGCTAAATGGGTTGGTGCTCCAGTCACAACATCAGAGTCTGGCAGCCAGGTCTGAGGCTGTTACACAGTTCAGTGTTACCTCAACTGTCTGGAGGAGTGCATAGAAATGCAGAAAGATGGTCAATGGCCACTCTGCAAGCATAAATGCCACCATCCTCTCTCCAATATGTCACTCTCATTCTTTCTTTCCTACTGTGCCCACCTTCCATTAGTACTTAAGCTTTACGACTGTCACTTACACCTGCAACAACTTCCCTGATTCAGTCACCTCCACATGCCAATAGTACTAACTCGACATGCTTTTTGCACTGCTACTTACTCACTCTTCACCTGTATCAACAGTAACAGTATTCCACCCACTTTCATCTCCAATCATCCCTGTCTCTTTCTCTCACTCTGCAGAAAAACTGCCTTCCAATTTGGCAAAAAGACTCTAGATGTTTGTTAAGTTGCCTGATGTTTAGCACTAAGTGACTGACTGCCTCTAAGTCCCAGCACTGGTACTTACTGTGCTGCTACCCTCATATCAAAGGCTATCTTCCCTGGCTTGACCAAGGACTACTGACAACTATGTCAAGCTTTCTGACTTTGTGTCTGTGCTAAATGGCAAGGAAATACATCAGTCCTGTGATCTTCATATCTCTGTCTGAGGGGTAAAAGGTGCAAGGCAATGCAACACAGACATAGCCTGTGTATCCTGATGGGCTTGGAGTGACTGAGCACTGTGACCACAAGGGAAAAGGCAGAAGGTAGCCAGATTAAATCAAGGATGTGGTTCTAAAGTGGTCGCAGGGTCTGAGGAATCTGGGAGCATTATGAACACAAACCACTGAAGTTGTGTTGTGATGACATAAAATATGGCCTAATTATCTTTGAATTCCATCTACTAATTTAATCGCTGTGACTCTCATGGTCAGAAATTAATTGGAAGTAGGACCAAACTATGTCCTTAAAAGGTCTTACCCCATGCAGGCCAAAATTCATAAAACAGTCATGGATTAAATCAAAGAGGATCTAAGCTAGAATGAACATTTTCCCCAAGGGAAATGAAACAATTCAGTCTGACCCCAAAGGAAGTCTGGAATCATCTCTCCAGTTTGATTTACACTATGATTAGAATCCTTACATGTCAGAGATTAAATATTGGCAGTGATTACCAACCTGATTTTCTTGTTGATGAGTTGAGCAAGTTGAGGGACTGAAACTGAAATTCTTATGTTTCTGAGGTTTGGGATTATCAGGGTTGGCTTATAATTATTTTAGTTGACCTGCCTGTGCTATTGTTTTCCATTTGCGTTTGGTGAAATGGAGAGTAGAACATATTAAATATGTTTTACTCCCTCTCCTTTAGGCAGTTAAACTATGCAACCATGTAAATATCCAAAGTATACCTCAAAGCTCTGCTAAATAAAAGAGATATTCCAGGCTTTGGAAAGTGGGCTTTTTTGTAATCCATTTCACCTTTTGATTCTCCTGGTTTGTCAGAAGATGGTTGAAAATTGGTGTCAATCACTAGTGATTCTGGGCAGCTCAATGTTAGAAATTCAATTCACCAAGCATTGTAATTGGGACTGCCAGAAGTCATTCCACTTCTGATGTCTGACAGCTAGCAAAGAAGAGCGATCTTATTTATTTTGGCTGGTGTCAGTTAGAGAGATGAAATGTTTATGATCTGATTTACTTGTCCTGGCTTTTTATCATTATATTGGCTTGGTTTTATGCTTTGCTTTACACCATGAGCATAAAATGGGGAACAATTTAACAGTAGTCTAGAACGAAAGGCAATAACAGATGAAACAACAAAGTGTGAAGCTGGATGAACACAGCAGGCCAAGCAGCATCTCAGGAGCACAAAAGCTGATGTTTCGGGCCTAGACCCTTCACCAGAGAGGGTCTAGGCCCGAAACGTCAGCTTTTGTGCTCCTAAGATGCTGCTTGGCCTGCTGTGTTCATCCAGCTTCACACTTTGTTATCTCGGATTCTCCAGCATCCGCAGTTCCCATTATCTCTGATCACGGATGAAACTGTTCAGTTTTTCTCGTGAATCTCCCATGGAACTTCTCAAGGAATGTGTTGTGTCATAACAGGTATGTTTTCTACCAAGTATGATCAGGCAACTTTTCCAGCAAGCATTAACGGGAGAGGTGTATGCTATGAAAGATTTTAATTAACAGCATCCTTTCGATTAACGGGACTTTCAAAAATGTGTCAGTGCTTCAGTTAGCAGCAATTTTGCTTCTGAATCAGAAGACTGAGCATTCATGTTCTACATCAGATAGTTGATCACCTAAATCTAGAAAATTTCAGGGCTAACTTGGAGGTGTTTCAGAGATAGTAGGAACTGCAGATGCTGGAGAATCTGCGATAACAAGGTGTAAAGCCGGATGAACACAGCACGCCAAGCAGCATCAGGGGAGCAGGAAAGCTGGACCCTTCTTCAGAAAAAAAAATTCTGAGGCAGGGTCTAGGCCCGAAACATCAGCTTTCCTGCTCCCCTGATGCTGCTTGGCCTGCTGTATTCATCCAGCTCTACACCTTGTTATTACAAACTTGGAGGTTCAGTCTTTCAGATGAAACATTAAAGCAAGCCCCTGTCTGCTCTTTCAAGCAAAAAAGATCTTGTGGTTTTGTTCCAAAAGAGAGGTATCCCTGTCTTTTTGACACTTTGATGAACATCTGTAAATTTGATGCATTTGTCATTGTTTTACTTGTGCTTATGACACATCATTCATTAGCTGTTGTATTTCATCCATGTGAACAACTATTACATTCACAGGTATTTAATTGACTCTAAATTGCTTGTGGATGAGCTGAAGACATAAAAACCAATGCAAGTCTTTGTTTTCTTTTTGAAATGTGTCCATCACCTTGGGGATCCCAACGTCGCATACAGTACCCCCATGATTAACAATAATGATGCTGACCCTTCTCTGGAAATTCATTTTGTTCCTATTTATATCTGTACTTATTTTCAACAATGTGGAAGTGTCGGTGTTGGACTGGGGTGGACAAAGTCAGAAATCACACAACACCAGGTTATCATCCAACAGGTTTATTCGAAAACACAAGCTTTCGGAGGAGCTCCACCCAACAAAGAAACAGTGCTCCGAAAGCATGTGATTTCAAATAAACTTGGTGGACTATAACCTGGTGTCATGTGACCTCTTACCTTATTTTCAACTGCAAGGATAATTCATAGTGTGGGAACTGATCAAATTGGTGATACAACCTATTATTGCATTCTTAGCCTTGCAATTATTATTAATATCTCGAACAAAAAACTTTTTTAAAAAGAGCTTCAAATTAATTGCAGGACAGCTAAAATGAAAACCCTTGCCTTTAGAGAAGAACTGCACAGAGAAAGGTTTTTCACACATTATTAATCATTTCAGTGTTGCCAACTGTTCTTTACCTTCTCCAGGCACAACTCTTTTGGGATTTTCTTCCATCTTGAATGCAGCTTTACAGAGCAAGCAAAAAACTGCTCTGATTCGTATAAAATGTTTCAAAGTTCTTTTACACAACACATTTTCAATGAAAGTTTGCAAAATGAAGCAAATTGTTTTTTTATAACTGTTATCTGATAATGATGCAACTATAATAATGGAGAAAATGTTTAACTGCACATAAAATTTTTATTTGACTTGATGAAGCCATCTGTAGTGAGATTCCTTTTGTGATGTGAAGATAATGCAATATTTTCCAGCCTATGAATGCCAGATGGTTGTGAGAAGCATCTGTCCCCATAGATGCAAAGGCACATGCATTTCCCTTGAGCTTCATTGAATGTCATGACCTTTTCTTGCAGGTTGACTGGAATGAATCTACCTTCTCCTGTTATCAGCAGTAAAAACTGGCTGCAGCTTCACTTTACATCTGATAGTAATCACAAGCAGAAAGGATTTAGTGCTCATTATCAAGGTAAGAAATTTTCACGTGTGAGTACATGTGCTTTTCTTTTAGGTTAAATGTCGTGTTTGTGATCTGAGCACAAAATGATATTGGAAGCATTAAAGAATAAATACAAATAACCATGCAAGGGTAAAAAGTTTGAAGTATTTCAATTAGCGATGTTTCACTCATGAAACTTTGCTCAGACTTCTTCACATAAGAGAACCAACTGATGCCTACTTTAATGCCGCTTATTTGTAGTACATAGAGTGTTGAGGAATGTCCACACACTCTATAGTAGAATGTCAGCGTAAAGACAGTGACATTTTAAAATTTTATCAAATGTGTCCCTACTCTTAAAGTTCACCACTTCTGCATGACTGTGTGCTCCCAAAAATCAAAAGCGCTTGCTATTGCCTTTACTGAAAGCTGAGTGAAAGTGTAACATGATGCAGTGGTTGGGTATACTGGAAAAGATATTTGATTTTATTAAAAACCTAAAGAGGCCCAAGATGTCATTGTAGCCCACTCCTCCTCCTATTGGTTACGTTATTGTATAATCTTGATCTTCTACACTTTTTAAAATTTTTATTGGATACTTGAAATTAACCCTCAATTTTTCTGCTCAATTTCTACAGAGGATATTTACTTGTGCATCTTAAAACATAACTCATTTTTATGGGGTTTGAAATATATCTTTTTATCAGCCAGAATTTCTTTTTTACGTCTTCCCTGCCAAAACATTCAATCCCTAATATTACTCAACATGCCAATCTGATGAAAAAAATGCAACGGAAATACAGGTCTTTGCAGTCCAATATTACATGCTTTTAGTAAAGAGTACTCAAGGGTACTCTTTCCAGAGCTGTGGAAACCTAATGAGTTAGGGAAATATGTGATAGTGTTCCCTGTACAGATAGCATATTGATCTTGTTTATGTTTTGTGATTCAAGGTAGTGATGAAATAAGCCCTCCACAGTTTGAAATACTGAGGAACTGATGTCAATTCACTCAAATCCCATGAAGTCACTTGCACAGAGTGAAAATTTGGTCTAGAGTATGACATTATACTTTTCAGACTTTGGGACAAGCTTGTTTGTTTCAACGGTCTTTAAGCCCTGTGTGTATTTCTCAAAAAGTACAGGAGGCATATCTTAAAATCAAGAAAGGAGCCTAAAATGTCTGTATGAACAGCCTGTGCATTGTACAGCTCTTGAAATTTGATTTCCTCCTCCAGCTGGTTGGAGTGTCCACTGTGGTTTTGTTTCTTAGGAAATACATTGTGCCCTGTTAAGATGCAAAAACAATTGTTGATGTGAATGCACATGGAGTCTGCCTTATGAAGCAACAATTGTTCTTTTTAAAATAAACCTCTGATTAATAGGTCCTACAGAATGACTTAGCAGTGTTTTTTTCCAGTATGGATATTCAATTGGTGCTTTCTTTAGAGGAGGCCAGATGTGTGGATTTGCCTGTTGGGCAATAAATTTGTGAAAGTCTGATGAGAAACAACCAGATCCAACCATGGTGATTTTCAATTTGTTAATGTTTAGCTTGATGCTTCGTCATTAAATAAAATAACAAAAACACTTTTCACTTTTAAAGAGAATGTATGTTGATCATCAAGGAACATTTTGTACTCCATCAGCCAGTTTTTTGCCTGGGTGAGGGAAGTGCTTCAGCGCAACCAAAAGGCTGGTATTATCTTTTATTGGAGAAAATCTTGTTTTCCTCTGCATTCCTAATCCTGCTTCATTTCCCTCCAGCTTATATACACATCATGAATGTGTATATATGCCTGACCGACGAAGTGTTCTTCATTTTAAAAGGGGATTAACGTTGGATTTTCACCTGTGCATTGGTTTTTATCTGGTGGTTTGGGGTTTGGAAGCTCATTAAATATGTACTAGGTTGGAAAGTTCATGAACAAAATGGAAAGTCTGAGAGAAGCCTATTGTCATGTTTTCAAATGTCACTCTTAAATACAACATCGTAACCTAGATGTGTTTTTAATACAGTAATTCATCATAGAGATCTGTCCTTTAAAGGCAACGGCCTATATATTAACCAACTTCTGCACACACACTCACTGTACACTGCAGTATGGCTCACAAACAGCATTCTAAACCCTAACTGTCATGATAATGGTAACAGTCTATTGATCACTTGCACATTTGGGATTGATTAGCTCTGTGAGCAGAATCTTCTCAAGGTCTGGGCGGCATAGGCTGTGGTGAGGTTTGTAGCAGAATTGTATGAGAAGTCTGATGAACCCTATCTTGATGTCCAGAGCATCTCACTTCATTGTTTATGCTTTTGACAAGCAGTGAGTGGTGGTGAATTATTTATTAAGGGAAATCTTTACCTTGTTAGACATCTTATTAAGGCCACAACTCATGTCATTAATATTCAGCTTTCGATCTTACCAAATGCACCCAAACAAACTAGACCTCAATAAACCTTGACATGGAAGTCAGAGAGGGTACCTAGTGACTTCAGCTCATCACTGGACATCAGGAGCTTTCACCTTATTCAGCATAAAACAGCATCTCACAGCATGAGATAATGGGAACTGCAGATGCTAGAGAATCCAAGATAACAAAGTGTGGGGCTGGATGAACACAGCAGGCCAAGCAGCATCTTAGGAGCACAAAAGCTGACGTTTCAGGCAGGGTCTAGGCCTGAAACGTCAGCTTTTGTGCTCCTAAGATGCTGCTTGGCCTGCTGTGTTCATCCAGCCCCACACTTTGTTATCTCAGGGCATGATCTGTGATCACTGGCCATATACACACCTTGTCCAGGGACATTGGCATCAGATATTTGCCGTCTCTTCATGACCATCATGGCACTTTGTCTGATCTACTTAGAGTGCTTAGGGTGACTTTTGTTACAGGACACATCAACAGTGAAGGTTGAAAGGCTGCAGAGGCAAGCAGTGTCGGTAGTTAATGAGACACATTTGCAAAGATATGAAGAAAAAGTCTGGTTCAGCCTCATGGTAAGAATCCCTCCAGAAAACTCAATGTGGTTTGCACTTAGGCAAAATAAAACTAACATTCACCCCATTGGTTAATTTATTTACAAATGGTAAAATTTGATATAAGTTATGAAGTAGATATTACAACAAACCAACTGTGGGCATAATTTGCAGACCCACAGTAGTCTAACTGCAGAGTAGGATTACATCATTGTATATACGCAACTCAAGGTATCCTTAAGAGCAAACTGGTGTCGAGAGACAAAAATGACATGTGAGGGTGAATCAGGTATGCTGCAGAAAGTCATGTCAGATGTTCTCAAGTTCTGACTGATAACACTGGTGGTTCATATTCTACGTTTAGTTCTTAGAGTTATTGAGAGTAATGGATAGAACACCATTGGGGTAATATTACCCCATGCCCTCCTGTAAATTAACCATATGTCCAGTTGGGGCAGAGTCAGACATTGGGTGATGACAGATGGCTGGGAGAAGGTGATCCCAACGGCACATTAATGGAATATATTTGCTAATTTAAAATCCACCTTCCAGATCAAAACATCTATTGCTAAAGTCGGTGTGAAAATGTAAATAAACAAAGCTTTTAAATCCAGATTGGTCTAATGATTATGATTTGCAGTGTAAAGTTAAAGTGAACTGAAGGATTTTGGGATGAAGTGATAAATGAAGCTGCTCTTTTCATTAAAAAAAGCTTGATTTAAGATGCTGTTTATGTTTGGCAGACTTTTTTTGATTTTTCTAAATCAATCTGAGATTTTATTTGGTAAAATGAGCTCAAGAGTAGGCCATTCAGCCCCTCTAGCTTGTTATGGTAAATTACATCACATTGTGGTATGGACATCAACTCCATGTATTTGCTGCTGTTCCATATCCATTGAGCCTTTACCCAACATGAAGTATCAACGTCATTCTTTATAATTTATTAATTTTATAAATTAACACAGCATCCACAACCTTTTGTTGGGAACAGTCCAAATTCTCAATACTTTTCATGTGAAAAAAAAACTGTCTAACTTTAGAGATAACAAGGTGTAGACCTGGATGAACACAGCAGGCCAAGCAGCATCAGAGGAGCAGGAAAGCTGACGTTTTAGGGCTAGACTCTTCTTCAGAATTTTTTTTTCTGAAGAAGGGTCTAGGCCCGAAACTTCAGCCTTCCTGTTCCTCTAATGGTGCTTGGCCTGCTGTGTCCATCTAGCTCCACACCTTGTTACCTCAGATTCTCCAGCATCTGCAGTTTCTACTAACTCTCTAACTTTACTCTTGACTGATCTAGATCTCATTTTCAGATTGTGCCCTTTTGGTTTTGGATTGTAATGTTTTGTGTTTCTGAATAAGACCATAAGATTTAGGAGCAGCAGTAGGTCATAACGGGGAACAAATGGTAGAATTTGACTTGAATAAAGATCTGGAATTTAGAGTCTAATGAAGCTCATGAAACCATTGTTGATTTTTGGAAACACCCACGTCCTTAAGGGAAGAAATTTTATTGTCCTTATCTGATCTGGCCTACATGTGACTCCAGACCCACAGCGAAGTAGTTGACTCTTCACTACCCTGTGGGAAATTGGGGATGGGCAATGAATGCTGGCCAGGCCAGGAAAACCTATCTCCCATGGAAAAAAAAATCAACTCATTTAGTCTGCTGTCTTATTTAATGAGATCACAGGTGATCCGATAATCCTCAACTCCAGTTTCCCGTCTTTCCCACAACTAAGTCTCTGCGGCCTTCTGTGAGAAAGGCTTCCACACATTCTCCACTCTCTAAGGGAAGAAATTCGTCCCCATTTGTATCTTAAATAGGTGACCCCGTACTCTGAGATTATGCCCTCTGGTCCTAGACTCTGACATAAAGGGAAACAAACTTTCAACTTTCAGGTCCCTGAAGAATCTTGAGTGTTCAGTAAGGTCTCCACTTGTTCTTCGAAACTTTAATGAGTACAGGCCTAACCTACTGAACCTCTCTCATACAACAGTACCTCCGTACCTGGGATCAGCCTTCTGAACCGTCTCTGAACTGCATCCAATGCCAGCAATGCTTTCCTTCGATAAGGAGACCATAACTGTTCACTGTACTCTGGCTACGGTCTGACTTATCCACTGTTTGGGTTGTGCATCTGGTGTAGTTTCAACATTTAAATATACCCCATTAAATTAATTTAGAATTTTTAAACATCCAAATGATCACCCCTCAGCCCTTCACCTTTTGGCAATTTGCCTTCGCAAGTCAGTCTTTCAAATTCTCAGATTCTGATGAACCTGAGAAGTATTTATAGTTGATGTGCCTTCTCGCATTTTTGTGGCCAAAGCTGAATGAAATATTTGCTTATGTTTGGTCATTGCTATCTTTATAGAAACATGCCAGGTACACCTTTTGCTCTTGTGAACAGTTCCTACATAAATCATACTGAACCACCAAAATTGAAAGTGTCTCTTGCCAATGCGTTAGAGGGCAGCAGAGCAGAGACTTCACCCACTGTACGTCCATCTGCAACCAGAAAGAAAATCATCTATCGTGACTCAGATATATTCACCTAGAAACTTAGTTTGAAGAAGCTGACAAAAACAGCTCTTAACAGAGATGTTAAAATGGAAACTACAATAGGACATGAGCCTGTGATAATTCATGGTGCAGGCACACCAAGCAATCCATCATATTTTATTGCAAGGGGAATGCTAAAGTACACAAAAGTATAGTTCACAGCAGCCATGAATATAGAAATTATTCAACGCACCGTGAGTTCTGAATGTACAAGATTTATTTCCGAACAGTGTCTGTTCAGGGACATGCACCTCTGCAAGAAAAATCTCGCAATTGTTCATTGTTTTGAGAGTAACTTTCAGTAGTTATTTAAACTAGAAGAATTACAGATATTTTAAGTATAAAAATAAGTGTGGCTGTATTTTTTTTTGACGGAGATGTCAGCCCTTTGAAAAATGTGTTCATGTCTCCATTCAGACAACGGGCAAAGAAGCCAGATGAATCCATAATGAATTGACCTATTATTATTGTTAAGATTAATGTCATGGCTACATTGTTGTGTTGACTTTGGTTCATAGGATTATTTTGTTTTATGGGAGAGGAAGAGCATTGCACAGTACAATTTTTAAAAAATTTAAAGCACACATAAATGTGAACCGCAGGGAAGGATGAATTTTCTGCTAATTTGTATAACTGAGATGGGGGAGAAATTCAATCACAGAATTTGAGTTATAACGCTGGTGACATTCTTCCATTCTGTGATTTTTCCCTCTTTATCTCCAGATTGGGCTTTGAAATTCATGTTCCTGATATTGATCATCACAAGTTACTCTTAATTTTCTCAAAGGACCTTGCAATGAAACAGACAGTTCAGGCCATCTCCCAGTTTTGTTGCACAAGAACAGTTGTCAGGAAGCTTAGACATTGCAGAACATTTTTCTTGATAAAAGAGTAAGTTCAGAGCTGAATTTATAATAGTCTTCAAAAATCTGAATGGGTTAAACATGGAAATGTGGAGAAAATACTTCTGCCTATGGCCCAATCAGGAGCTAAGATCCACAAACAGATGAATATCTATTATCTGACAGGTATATGAGGAAATAATTCTCTGTGAAAGGGGTTTGAATGTGGAACTGGCTGCAAGGAACTGATTAGGGGTAAATAGATTTGATGTCTTCAGGAACATAGTACATAAAAGGAAAGGAAATAGGAAAACATGAAGAGCTCAGATGTGAATAAGTGGGAGGGGAGACATGCCTCTCTGTTTGACATGTGACTGATTAGATTCAGCAAACAGCTGATTTACTACATTTTATGTCTACTTGCCTAAGCAGGGTAATTTATGGAATATAAACTGATAAGAAGCCTGTGTGGCCATACTCATTGTCTGGACCCCAACTCCACGTTTAAAATCTATCCAATTGACTCTGTTTCTGTCTCCACAAATGTCACCTGATTTGCTGCATGCTTTCAGTATTTTCAGTTTTATTTTGTCCTAGTTTATCATGTTCAGGTTGTACAGGACATTGGTGAGGCCTTTTCTGGAGTACTGTGTCCAGTTCTGGTCACTCGGTTATAGGAAGGATATTATTAAGCTAGAGAGGGTTCAGAAGAGATTTACCAGGAGTGTGCTGGGTATGGAAGGTTTGGGTTATAAACAGAAGCTGAATAGGCTAGGACTTTTTTTCAATAGAGCATAGGAGGTTGAGAGGTGACCTTGCAGAGGGTTAAAAAATCATGAGGGGTACAGACAGGATTGATGGTAGGTGCCTTTTCCCTAATTTTGGGGATTTCAAGACGAGGGAGCATATTTTTAAGGTGAAATGCAGAGACATTTACAAAAGACATGAGGGACACACTTTTTACAGACAGAGCAGTTTGTGTGTGAAATTAGCTTAGAATATAGAACAAAGAATAGTACAGCACAGTAATGGCCCTTTGTCCCGTGATGTTGTGCTGACCTATTATCCTACTAAGATCAATCTACCCTGCATACTCTACATTATACTATCATCCATGTGCCTATCCAAGAGTCGCTCAATTATCCCTAATGTATCTAACTCCACTACCACCGCCAGCAACACATTCCACGCACCCACCACTCTCTGTGTAAAGAACCTACCTCTGACATCTCCTGTGTACCTTCCTCCAATCACCTTAAAATTATGACCCTCATAAAAGTCAATTCTGCCCTGGGAAAAAGTATCTGGCTACCACTCTATCTATGCTCTCATCATCTTGTACATCTCCATCAAGCCATCTCTCATCCTTCTTCACTCCAATGAGGAAAGCCCTAGCTCTCTTAACTTTTCCTCATAAGACCTGCCCTCCAGTCCAGGCAGCATCCTGGTAAATCTTCTCTGCACCCCCTCTAAAGCTTCTACATCCATCCTATAATGAGACAACCAGAACTGAACACAATTTTCCATGTGTGGTCTAACTAGAGTTCTATAGAACTGCAGCACTTAAAATCAATTCCCCTGCCAATGAAAGCCAATACACCATACACATTCTTAACAACCCTATCAACTTGGGTAGAAACTTTGCGGGACCTACAGACGTGGACCCCAAGATCCCTCTATTCCTCAACACTGCCAAGAATCCTGCCATTAAACCTGTATTCTGCATTCAAATTGGGCCTTCCAAAATGAATCACTTCACACTTTTCTGGATTGAATTCCATCTACCACTTCTTTGCCCAGCTCTGCATCCTGTCATTGCCCTGTTGCAACCTACAAAAGTCCTCCACACTGTCCACAACTCCACCAACCTTTGTGTCATCTGCAAACTTACTAACTGACCCTTCCACTTCCTCATCCAAGTCATCTATAAAGATCACAAAGAGCTGAGGTCTCAGAACAGATCCCAGGCTGAATATTTTCCATTTACTACCACCCAGTGTCTTCTGTCGGACATCCAATTCTGTATCCAGACAGCGAAATTTCTGTGAATTCCATGCCTCCTTCCTTTGTGAATGATCCTACCATGTGAAACCTTATCAAATGCCGTGCTAAGATCCATATACACCACATCAACTGCTCTACCTTCCTCACTGTGTTTTGTCACATCCTCAAAGAATTCATTAAAGCTTGTGAGGTATGATCTACTCCTCACAAAGCCATGGTGACTATTTCTAATCAGACTGTGCTTTTCTAAATAATCATCAATGCTTTCTCTCAGGATCCTCTCCAACAATTTGCCCCACATAGAAATAAGATTAACTGGCCTGTAACTGTTCCTTTTCTTGAACAAGGAAATAACTTTCTCCACCCTCCAATCTTCTGGTACCATTCCAGTGGACAGTGAGGATGCAAAGATCATCGCTAATGGCGCAGCAATCTCTTCCCTCACTTCCCGTAATAACCTTGGGTATATCCCATCTGGCTCAGGGGACTTAGCTATCCTCATGTTTTTCAAATTTTCTATCACATCCTCCTTCCTAACATCAACCTGTTCAAGCAGGTGATTCATTTTGGAAAGCCCAATTTGAATGCAGAATACAGGTTTAATGGCAGGATTCCTTTCAGTGTGGAGGAACAGAGGGATCTTGGGGTCCACGTCAAGGTCCCCCTCACTGGTGAATACCGATGTAAAGTATTGATTAAGGACCTCACCTACCTCTTTCAACTCCATACATAAGCTCCCTCTGCTAACCCTAATCGGCCCTACCCTCACTCTGGCCATCCTCTTGTTCCTCACCTAAGTATAGGATGCCTTGGGGCTGTCCGTAATCCTACCCACCAAGGCCTTTTCATACCCCCTTCTGGCTTTCCTAAGTCCATTCTTCAGTTCCTTCCTGTCTTGCCTTGTAGACCTCGAGAGCTCTGTCTGATCCTTCCTTTCTCAACAATAAGTAAGCTTCCATCTTCCTCTTGATGAGGTGTTCGACATGTCTTGCCATAACAAGTTCTTTCACTTTACCATCCCTTCCTTGCCTCAGTGGGACAAACCTATCCAGTATCCATAGCAACTGCTCCCTAAACAACCTCCACATTTCTATCGTGCATTTCCCTGAGAACATCTGATTCCAATTTATGCACTGCAGTCCTTGTATTGTAATTCCCCCTCCCCCAATTAAATACTTTCACACATCATCTGCTTTTATCTCTCTCCAAGACTATAGTAAAGGTCAGGGAGTTGTGATCATTATCAAAATGCTCTTCCACCAAGTGATCTGACATCTGGCCTGGTTTGTTGTCAAGCATCAAATCCCAGTATGGCCTCCCCTCTAGTCGGCCTAGCTACATATTGAGTCAGGAATCCTTCCTAGACACACCTGACAAAATCTGCTCCATCCAAACTATTTCGACTTAGGAGGTTCCAGTCCCTGTTAGGGAAGTTGATGTCACCCATGGCAACAACCCTATTCCTTCTGCACCTTTCCAAAATCTGCCTCCTCAGTGTCCCTGTTGCTATTGGCGGGTCTATAGAAAACTCCCAAATAAAGTGACAGCTCCTTTCTGTTTCTGACTTCAACCCATTTGGACTCAGTAGACAAACCCTCCTCAATGACCTCCCTTTCTGCAGCTGTGATACCATCCCTGATTGGTAATGCCACTCCCCCATCTCTTTTACATCCATCCCTATTTCATTTGAAACATCTAAACCAAAGAACATCCAACAACTATTCCTGCCCCTGTGTTATCAAAGATTCTGCAGTGGCCACGACATCGTAGCTCCAAATACTGATCTATGCTCTCAGTTCGTCACTCTTATTCCTGACACTTCTTGCGTTAAAATAGACCTGCTTCAACCAGTTGCACGGACTGCAACTTTGCCCGATCAACCGTCTATCTTTCCTCACATGTTGTATTTGCCTGTACACCAGCTACCCCATCCTCTGATCCTTAGCTCTGGTTCCCATTCCCTCCCCCCTCCAAACTAGTTTAAACCCTCCCAAAGAGCTCTAGAGCTTACTCTAGAGCTTAGATTAGCTCTAACCCTAAGCTCCCACCCAGGAAATTGGTGCCCCTGCAGGGGGTACAAACCATCCTTCTTGTGCAGGTCCCACCTTCCCCCGAAGGTATCCCAGTAATCCACATACCTGAAGATCTCCCTCCTACACTAGCTCTGTAGCCAAGTGTTCAGCTGCATTCACTCTGTATTCCAAGCCTCGCTAGCCTGTGGTTTCAGAATAAACCTGAGATTACCACTCTGCTCGCCCTGCCTTTTGGCTTCCAACCCAATTCCCTATGGTCATTTTTCAGGTCATCATCCCTTTTCCTAGTTATGTCATTGATATCAATGGATACCACGACTCCGGGCTACACACCCTCCCCTTAAGAACCCTGTAGACTTGATTTCCAAGACATCCTTGTCCTGGCACCTAGAAGGCAACATACCATCCGGGAGTCTTGCTCGGGACCACAGAACCTCCTCTCCGTTTCCCTAACCATTGAATCGCCTATCACTGTCACTCTCGCATCTGAGCTACACAGCCAGGCTCAGAGCCATATATCTGGCCACTATGGCTTTCCCCTGGTAGGTCGATTTCCCCCAAAGGTATCCAAAGTGGTATAATTATTATTGAGGGCACGGCCACAGGGGATCCCTGTACTGTCTACCTATTCCCTTTCTCTGTCCTGACCGTCACCCAGCTTCCCTTATCCTGTAACTTGGGTGTGACAATCTCCCTATAACTCCTCTCTGAAAACGCCTCAGCCGCCCAAATGATCTGAAGTTGATCCAGCTCCAGCTCTAGTTCCCTAATGCAGTCTGTGAGGAGCTGGAGTTGGGTGCACTTCTCGCAGGTGAAGTCAGACGGGACACTAGTAGTGACCCTTACCTCCCATATCCTGCAAAAGGAGCGTGCACCTGCCTGAGCTTCCATCCCCTCAGCTCTAGATTGTCAAAAGACATAAAGAAAAAGAAAGCTTACCTCACCAACTTTTCGCACAATCTTTTCTTTTGGTTAGAGGAGGAGGATAGGTGGGAGACACTACATGTGCAGTGTTTCGGGTTTAGCCACTACCCGAATACATTAGTTCACTTGCCCAGCTGCCCTCGGCTCACACTCTCATCACTCCCACCGTTGAATTCCTGAGGAAGTGATGGATGCAGACACAGTTCCAGCATTTGAAAGACATTTTGATAAGTACACAAATAGGAAAGGTTTGGACAGATACAGGCCAGAAGTAGGCATGTGGGACTTGTTTGGGATTATGTTCACTGTTAACTCAAGATAATGAAATGTGAGGCTGGATGAACACAGCAGACCCAGCAGCATCTGTGCTCCTGAGATGCTGCTGGGCCTGCTGTGTCCATCCAGCCTCACATTTCATTATCTTGGATTCTGCAGCATCTGCAGTTCCCATTTTCACTGTTAACTCGTTGGACCAAAGGATCTATTTCCATGCTGTATGACTCTATGATTCTATGTAATCTCTTCTCACAACCCAACCTGTGATGAAGTAGCTTCCAACTTTAATATCATTTGAGGACTCTTTCAAAAGATTGTAAAATTTAGTTCATTTGAATGACTCAGAAATGCCTGGGACATAGTTTTTCTTAAAAGTTGAGGCTACTGGAAAGAAACTTGAAATTTGCCTTTTGAAAAAAAGACACTGTCTGGAAGATCTATTAAGCAAAGTAAACAGCCTGATCCTTACGGCCGATGGAACTGCTTTAGACATAAGTCACATACTTGGGTTGATGGCTATCTGCAGTTTTTTTTGGACATTGTTGACAAAGGAAGTTGAGGTGCAACCCGCTAAGAGACAAGCCATCCAAATCATCATTTCTCACCTATTTTGGAGAAACCACTTTCATGAATCCACTGTGAAATGTGAACAAAACTAATGCAGCATTTCTCCTGTGAAGCTTCTGGAAGATTTCCTCTTGACATCTCCTGAATTGCTTCTGAAAAGATCCCAGTGACAACATGTGATTAGTGAAAACATGCTACATGTACCCAGTATGCCAGATCAAAAGCCATCTGGAGCATTTCAGTTCTTATTCTTTTCACTTCAAGAGGTATCACATTATATTGCAAAATATTTTCTTTTTAAATTGATCCCTGAAGAGACTGTTCTTTCAGTTTTGCATTAACCAGTGTGTGTGTATTTGTGTGTGTGTGTGTGTGTGTGTGTGTGTGTGTGTGTGTGTGAGTGTGTGTGTGTGTGTGTGTGTGTGCGCGTGCGCGTGCATGTGAAAGCATGCTTGTTAGCTTATGTAAACAACTAAAATGTGCACTGTCGTATTATGTTACTTCTATATTGAGTAAGTCTTGTTTTATAACAAATAACTCTTTTTGTTGTTTATTAATGAAACTGATGAATGGATTTATTTTTGTTTTCAAAAACTGATAGGAAGACCATATATAATTAGCCATAATGATAAATGGGTCAAACACTGAAATACGTAATGTGACCAGTGAACTAGTGGAACCAATTTTTGATTAATTTTGTTAGTGACATTTTAAAGGTCAATGCATACGCAACCCCAACCCTGACCCAAGAACCTTTGAAGCTCCATATTTCTAGCTTTTTCCCTCATTTAGAAATAAACTTTACCACTCTTTTATGGCTTAATAATGGGTGATTTACATTAAAATACATTGGCTGCTATTTTGCCAATTTACTTAATCTAAGAATATTTCTTCGTAATTTTGTTATGGGATTGAAAATTGGCTGGCTGACAGGAAGCAAAGAGTAGTGATAAACAAGATAATAAAATGTGAGGCTGGATGAACACAGCAGGCCGAGCAGCATCTCAGGAGCACAAAAGCTGACGTTTCGGGCCTAGACCCTTCATCAGAGAGGGGGATGGGGAGAGGGAACTGGAATAAATAGGGAGCGAGGGGGAGGCGGACCGAAGATGGAGAGTAAAGAAGATAGGTGGAGAGAGTATAGGTGGGGAGGTAGGGAGGGGATAGGTCAGTCCAGGGAAGACGGACAGGTCAAGGAGGTGGGATGAGGTTAGTAGGTAGATGGGGGTGCGGCTTGGGGTGGGAGGAAGGGATGGGTGAGAGGAAGAACGAGTTAGGGAGGCAGAGACAGTTTGGACTGGTTTTGGGATGCAGTGGGTGGGGGGGGGAAGAGCTGGGCTGGTTGTGTGGTGCGATGGGGGGAGGGGACGAACTGGGCTGGTTTAGGTATGCAGTAGGGGAAGGGGAGATTTTCAAACTGGTGAAGTCCACATTGATACCATCAGGCTGCCGGGTGCCTCCTGCACTGCCACAATGATGCCACCCGAAGGTTGCAGGAACAGCAACTCATATTCCGCCTGGGAACCCTGCAGCCTAATGGTATCAATGTGGACTTCACCGGTTTCAAAATCTCCCCTTCCCCTACTGCATCCCTAAACCAGCCCAGTTCGTCCCCTCCCCCCACCGCACCACACAACCAGCCCAGCTCTTCCCCCCCACCCACTGCATCCCAAAACCAGTCCAACCTGTCTCTGCCTCCCTAACCGGTTTTTTCTCTCACCCATCCCTTCCTCCCACCCCAAGCCGCACCCCCATCTACCTACTAACCTCATCCCACCTCCTTGACCTGTCCGTTTTCCCTGGACTGACCTATCCCCTCCCTACCTCCCCACCTATACTCTCTCCACCTATCTTCTTTACTCTCCATCTTCGGTCCGCCTCCCCCTCGCTCCCTATTTATTCCAGTTCCCTCACCCCATCCCCCTCTCTGATGAAGGGTCTAGGCCCGAAACGTCAGCTTTTGTTCTCCTGAGATGCTGCTTGGCCTGCTGTGTTCATCCAGCATCACATTTTATTATCTTGGAATTCTCCAGCATCTGCAGTTCCCATTATCTCTGATACTATAGTAGTGATAAACAGGTCCCTTTCGGAATGGCAGGCGGTGACCAGTGGGGTACCACAAGGTTTAGTGCTGGGACCGCAGCTATTTACAGTATACATTAATGATATAGATGAAGGCATTAAGAATAATATTAGCAAAGTTGCTGATGACACAATGCTGGGTGGCAGCGTGAAATGTGAGGAGGATGTTATGAGAATACAGGGTGACTTGGACAGGCTAGGTGAGTGGACGGATGCATGGCAGATACAGTTTAAAGTGGATAAATGTGTGGTTACCCACTTCGGTGGCAAGAACAGGAAGGCAGATTACTATCTAAATGGGGTCAAGTTAGGTAAAGGGGAAGTACGAGATCTAGGTGTTCTTGTACATCAGTCAATGAAAGCAAGCATGCAGGTACAGCAGGCAGTGAAGAAAGCTAATAGCATGCTGGCCTTCAAAGCAAGAGGAATTGAGTATAGGAGCAAAGAGGTCCTTCTGAAGCTATACAAGGCCCTGGCCCCAGCAGTTCTGGTCTCCAAATTTGAGGAAGGACATTCTTGCTATTGAGGGAGTGCAGCGTAGGTTCACAAGGTCAATTGCCGGAATGGGGGGACTATCATATGTTGAAAGATTGGAGCGACTGGGCTTGTATACACTTGAGTTTAGAAGGATGAGAGGGGATCTGATTGAGGCATATAAGATTATTAAGGGATTAGATTCTCTGGAGGCAGGAAGCATGTTTCCGCTGGTGGGTGAGTCCAGAACCAGATGACACAGTTTAAAAATAAGGGGTAGGCCATTTAGAACAGAGTTGAGGAAAAACTTCTTCACCCAGAGAGTGGTGAATATAAGGAATGCTCTGCCCCAGAAGGCAGTGGAGGCCAAGTCTCTGGATACTTTCAAGAAAGAAATGGATAGAGCTCTTAAAGGTAGTGGAATCAAGGGTTATGGGGATAAGGCAGGAACAGGATACTGATTGTGGATGATCAGCCATGATCATAATGAATGGTGGTGCTGGCCTGAAGGGCCGAATGGCCTATTCCTGCACCTATTGCCTATTGTCTATTGTGTTATCATCCATGTCGCTTACATCGCCCATTCATGCATTTCAATATTTGACTTTGAATCATATCACTTGTGTTGTTAATATATGCATTGAACAGCAGAAGCCTCAGTCTATCATTGTGGGAGGATACTCGCCACATCCTTTCATTTACAGGGCCCTGTCCACTAAAATATCACCACTGTGTGTCACTACCACCATGCTAAATGGGGCAGAGTTTTGTACGGATCTAGAAATGCAAAACTGGGCATCCATGAGGCACATTGGGCCATCAGCAGCAGAACCTAAATGTTAGACCTTGATATTTAATGATAATACCATGTCTGAAACCCCGATAATGAACATCTTGGGCATTACCTTTGGCTAGAAACAGCGGTGGACCATCCCTATGAGCACTGAGCTAAAGGACAGGTCAAAGTCTAGAAATTCTGCAGCCAGTGGTTCACCTCCTGTCTCCCCAATTCCAACTTTTATAGGGCACAAGCCTGAAATGTTGGAACTCTCTTGATATTCCTGAATGAGAGCAGCTTACTTAGCCCATAAATTTTCTGGAGCATTCCCATCAGCTTAAAGAGATCAAAGAATGGCAGTATTGACATATAAGTTGCAGATCATGTCAGTGATAATCTACAATAAAACCACAGATGATACCAGTGATCAGCACCACTCAGTTAAGGGGAATGCTACTAAATAGACAATTAAATCAAAACTAAAGCATAACGAACAGTGAAACCACTAGAATCATTTATCAATGATCTTACATTTTGGTACAATATTTCCTCAGTTCAACTCCTAAATTATCTTAAAAATCTTCATTCCAGATTTCTTTTTTACTGATTTCAAATTCCACCATCCGCCATGATGGGATTTAAACCCAGGTCCCCAGAGCATTATCTGGGTTTCTGGATTCAGAGTCCAGCAGTAATACCAAGAGGCTATTGTTTCACCTTTGAGAGGTGACCTCAGAGAAGTTTATACAATCATGAAGGATATAGATAGGGAGAATGTAGGTGTATTTTCATTAGTGTGGAGAACTTCAAGACTGGGGGGCACCTTTATAAGTTGAGATGAGAATGATTTAAAAAACATGAGGGGTAATTTTTTTATGCAGAGGGTGGTTCACACATGGAATGAAGTTCCTGAGGAAGTGGTGGATGTGCACAATTACAACATTTAAAAGACATCTGGATAGGTACATGAATAGGAAAGGTTTGGAGGGATATGGGCCAGGTGCAGGCAGATGGGTAGTTTTAGTTTGGGATTATATTCAGCACGGACTGGTTGGACCGAAAGGTCTGTTTCCGTGCCCTATGACTGTATGACTCTGTGACAAGCACTAAAATCAGAATGGCTGGACACAATATTAAAGAAATACCTGCTACAAGTACAAAAATATTCTTCAATTTATACTCGCCACAATTGGAATATTCTTCAATTTTTGTGCAAGCTTCTTATGCTAGTCTGAAAGTTCTGGTTTAGCAGCATTCCCCATATTGTGGAGAGATTTCTCTTTTTGACATTAAAATTTGTCTCCTCCCTCAGTTGAAGGGCAATGTGAAATTTAGGGAAAGGCAACAGCATATGGCGCTTGAAGTCTTCAGCTTTGGCCTTTGAAAAAGTGATATCTCCAGTACTTTTTGTAAAGACTCCCTGTGACATAGTTGGCAAGTTTAATTGGAAACAAATATGCCCAAAAAATTCCCAGAACTGATACTGTTCATTCCATCTCCTTGATACCTTACACTGTGACACTCTCTCCTCATTGCTTCCCAGCTTTGTCTTTGTTTTTGGCACATATTGTCACAAGGGCACATGACTGAACAAAAAATGAAGGACGGAATCAATGAAATATTTCCAAGTAAAATGAAACCATATGGCCCATCGTACCAGCTCTTGCTCTGTGATTGATGATTTCACTTTGGGCCATTCTCCTACATTCTTCCTGAAACACTGTCCCTTTTCAAATAACAGTCTAGATGTCTTTTGAATGTGCTGATTGAACCTGCCTTCAGTACAATGTGAGGTAGTATATATCTGTCTCTCTGACCACTCAAAGCATGAAAAAGCTTTATCCCAGACTGCTTTTACTTCTTTTGTCAATTGAACGTAATCTGTGCCCTCTTGTTCTCAAGCCATTCATGAATGGGAGCAGTTCCTCCTGATGTACTCTGTCGGCCCGTTATGATTTTGAATACCTCTATCAAATCACCTTGCAACTATTTCTTTTCCAGGACCAACAGTCCCAGCTTATCTGATCTGTATTCAAACCAAAATTCCACATCTCTGGAAAGATTATCACAAAACACCTCTTCATTCTTTTCATTCCCTTCACAACCTCCCTAAAATGCAGAGGCCAGAACTCTATGCAATTCTCCAGCTGAGGCTGAACTAGTGTCCTGTATAATTCAACATAAACCCCTTGCTCTTGTACAGCATGCCTCTGTGAATAAAGCCCAGAATACACTATGCTTTATTGATTGCATTCTCAACCTGCCCTGCCACCTACAAAGATTTATGGAATGACTTATCCCCTTTTTTCTGGTTACAAGCAATTTAGACCATTTAAAAATATAACCACATAACCATACCTTCTTAAAAATTCCTTAATTCTTTTAAACTAAGGCAATGATGAGTCAATGCCCACTTGGCTTTGTATACAGGGCCCTTATTAGAATCTCTTTTCCCTATTCCACTCCCAAAATCTACACTCCGTTCATTGTTGACATCTGTATTCAACAAGATTTTATTCTCATCGCAAACAACAGAAAACTGGAGAAGTAATTTGGTAACATTTGATTTGAAATCCCATGAATAAGTGTGCAATTACACATTAATAAAGTCGTAATTATAGTATTAATTCATGCCAATACCTTTGTAATTACATCGCATCTCATTTTGATTGAATGCATTAGTTCCTGCTAATTAATGTATCAAAATGTCCGTGTCCTTGTCTTATCATTAAATTGTACATTAAATGCATTACAGTATGTTATTACAACAAATGAATTATGCAATAAATATTCAAATAAATTAAGTGGATACAAAGGGTTTAATATGATTGATACTTTGTAAGAAAAGCATGAACTAGTGTTTCAATGCCATCTAAAATGTATGAAATACTGAAAAGCTGAAGGTTACTTGAGAAGATAGCAGCCTCTATAAAGACATTAAATGACATTACAAATTGTGGCAATAAATTCTGAAATAATCTCAAGATCTATTATAACATGCACCATTCCAAATTTGTTGTGGAGGTTGTAATCAATTTTCTGTCATTCTATAGACACTTGTCAACACATTATTTATCTCAATACAACGGTAATGATCACTGTCGGTCAAATGCGGAGGACTTAACTATATTGAGAGATCCCTTGATATAACTAACACAAATTTTTAAGTATTCTTTGTTTTTTAATGATTAAGTATCATTTTAATGATTCTATCTTTGTGATGTTAAGGCCAACCCAAGATTTTTGTCGCATTGGCACACTCTTCAGTTATATATTTTTTTAAAATTGTTGAACACTGTGATCTCATGAGAGTGAACGTCTTCTTCATTAAGAGTGACCAGTTTTCACATGTTTGACATGCTGTCTCAGCATTAAACACTTCTAAATGTGTGTACACATGTAGACCAATTACTTGATCTGAAAAAAAAATGTGTGCCACACAATCAGGGCTTTTTGGCACAGTGGTCATGTTCCCTATCTCTTCGTTGGGAGACTTGGGTTCAAGTCCCACTTGCTCCAGTGGTGTGCAATAACACGACTGGACAGGTTGTTTGTAAAACATACCATATATAACCATGGGCTCAGGCCAACTGAAGCAGTGTCTTGATTTTGCTTACTGCAAGAATTATTGGCTTTCAATTCATTTAGAATTCTGATTGGAAAACAAAATAATGCTGACGATCACAGCAGGTCAGGCAACATCCATGGAGAAAGAGCAAGCTTATATTTGGAGTCTGTTCATCAGAGCTGCCGTGAAATGTGGAGAGGGCAGATTTTATTTCTCCATCCTTCACGTCAGCTCTGATGAAGAGACATCTGGAGTCAAAATGTTAGCTTTCTCTCCATGGATGTTACCTGACTTGCTGTGACTTGCAGCAGTTAGCGCTTTCAGTACAGATTACAGCTTCTGCAGAAATTTGCTCAGAGAATTCTGGACAGTTGCATCCTCTGGTCCTGTTGGATATCAAATTCCAACTTTTCTCTGGACCTTTGCAACCATTGAGGTACTTTTCTAATCATTGAAGAAATAGTGATTTTTTAAATACATATGCATCAGCCATTTCTAACTAATGTACCAGTCAATTTACTAATTTATCAGTCTATTTGCTAAATGAGACATTTACAGTACAGTTCACTGCATAGCAGTATAATTATTATATTCAATAGAAAAGGAATCAGTCCCAATGAAATTAATTACAAGAGTAAAAATATGAATTAATTTTCTAATTAATATGTTATCCATGTGTGGTTAGCAAATTATTCATGAAATTACTGATGAGTTGTTACCAGTAATTTTATAGTTGAGAAAGTATATTTGGCACTTACCTTACATTAGTGTGAAATATGATATACTGCATTCTCAAGGTTATGCATTCCATCTGTTTTACCAGGTAGAAAGGTAATGGTGTAATGTCACCAGACTAGTTCCTCAACCTAGGCGTGAAGCTTACCATGTCATAACTGGAATAGAGAGCTGGCCTAATGGCAACCACGTAGCCATTGTCGTATAGACCCATTCAGTTCAGTGATGTCTCCATGCAAAGGACAATCTGCCATTCTTACCTGGTCTGGCCAACTTGACTCCAGGCTGACAGAACTTGTAACTGCCCTCTGAACAATTAGAGATAAGCACTAAATGCTGGCTTATCCAACAATGCCTGCAGCCTGTGAGAATGAATAGAAGAGTGCATACTTTCAGAATTAATGCAACAACAGCTTGAGAGACTACATTTTCAGTTTAATTTATAATGAAACCCCTCAAAGAATTGCCATCATGTCTTAAAATCCAAAGTACTCCTTTAGTATTGCAAGTGGCAGTCATCCAGATTCGTTTGATGCATTGAATTTGAGATTGATGACTCTGACCAGCTTGAATGTTAATACAGGTTCCAATCTCAGAAATATCACTCACTGTTGAAGGCTGTTTTATCTGCAGCCGAAATAAAATGCTCAAACAAAGAGGGGTGGTCAGCTTTTCTAATTATTGCTCAAATAGCCAACATTAAGCCTTTTTGAGATAAGGGAGTGAGCTTTACACTCCCATCATGGTTTAGCATCTGCCTATAATTTGCACTAAACCTGAAAGCAGATGGGGGGACTTGAATTTGGTGCCATGACTGCCAAATTACTCAAATCAGATTTCCTTATCAGCTTCAACATAAAATCTTTTCTGTTTATGAGAGCACGATTATTAAGACTCGATAACGAGTGCTGTGCAACTACAAGCAGAGCTCTGCTTCTGCATGTTTCAAGTGTCCAGATGACATGAATTTTTATGCTTCACAATAATTCACAGGAGACATGGGAGACTTAGTAGAACCAAATAGATCTTTCCTTGTTACAACGTGCATCCACAATAGGATGAATTTTATACAAGCAAACTGGTACTCCACCCTCCACGCTTGTGTAAAATATGGTGTAGTGACACCAGGTAGGGTATCTGACAATCTGCAGTGATATTGAAGGCATGTGGATTCCAAAATTTAAAGTCTACACACTTCAATGCAAAAGCTAAGCAACAAACTGCTCAGGTTGTTAAAATGTTGATAGACTGTAATTTTTTATGGCACACTCTATTTTGTGGGAAGCATCTGGGAAAATTGTTAGGAATGAGTTCTGCCAGGTGCATGGGGTATGCCATATGAAGCATAAAAAAAGACTGAAAATTGTATGGAACAGCCAGAGTCTGCTATAAAGGCTACAGCATTTGTCTTTTAATATATTTAGTTTTCTGGTTCAATACAGGCTGCAGCACAGAACAATTAGGGAGAGAATGGAAAAGCAACATGCCTTTAAATTGGTGGCTAGGGCTGACCTGCCTCTTTCCGATTGGATGTTCCCCTTACTCACCCTTCAGTGTGCTATCCAGCCCATGTCAGCAAGGCTGTTCCACTGCATGCGCCCCAGTAATTGAACCTTCCATTCCGGTGGCAGTGGGCCAAGTGGAAAATTGCATTTCCCAAACCTACATAAAAGTGGCCAGTCAGGCCTTACGACTGTAAAGCAAATTACAAAATTGTAAATATTGGCCAATATATTCTGATGGCCCAGAGAACCATGAAAGCAGTGCAGAACAGGAGTTGTATTTTGGAAACATGCAGAATTCCAGATGCAGTACAGTGTTCAAGAATTTCCCAGAAAGTTGACAATTTTGATGGGCAATTCCTCCCTATCTGGAATGCTCCAAAATAATCCATTAAAGGCAGAGAATTAGGGTTCTGCTTCAGCTAAGCTAACAGTTACCCGGGACACATTGGATGATTAAAAATCCTGTCCAACTTCTATGTGGCTATTCCGTTGAACCCACCTCCACAATCATACATCCCTCGGACCTCATAAACAAACCCCTCGACTCGTGTTCCACAGCCCAACCCCACGCCACCCATCTGTCCCCAGGAAACGCTACACCTGCTTCCTGCTGACAGACCGACTCCTCTGTTATGTCTCTGCCACACTCAATTGTTCCCTCAAGTAGGCTTGGCTCCACCAACCTCTAAACTTAACACACACTCCCTTCTTCTGCTGATGGATTGGACTCCCCACTTCTCTCAAGCATGACTTCCCCTAAGTTTAATTTAAATAAATGCAAGCCATTGCATTTTGGTAAAAGCAACCAGAGCAGAGCTTACACAGTTAATGCTAGGGCCCTGGGGAGAGTTGCCGAACAAAAAGATCTAGGGGTACAGGTACATGGTCGCTTGGAAGTGGTGTCACAAGTAGACCAGATGGTGATGAAGACATTTGATACACTTGCCTTCGTCAGTCAGAGCATTGAATACAAGAGATGGGACATCATGTTACAGCTGTACAAAACATTGGTAAGGCCATATTTGGAATATTGCATGCAGTTATGGTCACCCTGCAATAGGAAGGATGTTATGAAGACTGGAGGGCTTGAGTTATAAGGAGATACTGGATAGGCTTGGACTTTTTCTCCAGAGTGTAGGAAGCTGAAGGTTGACCTTGCAGAGCTTTATAAAATCATGAGGGACATAGATAAGGTGAAGCCAAGGTCTTTTCCCCAGTGCAGGGGAATCCAAAACTAAACAGAAAATGCTTAAGATGAGGGTACAGATTTAAAAGGGACCCATGGAGCAAATTTTTCACACATAGATGGTTGTTGTATGAACAAGCTACCAGAGGAAGTGGTAGAGATAGGTGAAATTACAACATTTAAAAGACATTTGGAAAGGCACATGAATAGGAAAAGTATAGAGGGGTATGGGCAAAACACAGGCAAATAGGGTCTTTTCAGTTTAGGAAAATGGGTTGGCATGGACAAATTGGGCTGAAGGGTCTGCTTCCACGCTGTATGACCCTATGACTCTGCAATTGCCTGGCACACTACCTACTGGCACACTATGCCTCACACTCTGGAGTCCAAACTCCACAGTTACCTTGTATACTTAACCTTTCACAGCAGTTGTTGAAATGGTTGGCTGTGCTGTGGACATTTAAATCATAGCACACAGACTGCTGCAAAAGAGAATCAGATTTGAAACACAAATATACCCTGCGCTACAAAGGAATTATTTGATTTCAGGTTCACATCAGAGCAGGGATTGGAATTGCTAGCTACATGTTGAGGTCAGTACGAACAGGGAAGAAACAGTGGAGTTGTAATCTGTTTGTGACTGCATTTCCTTCGAATGTCCAGATTGTTGTCTCTTGTTTAATGTGTGCCATCAATGTGTCTTTCTTTTGATCAATCTCAGGTTTGTAGGAAGTTGTCTTGGGTCTGAGTCTGTGTTTTCAAGCTATGTCCCATACACACTACAAATGATTTCAGAATTTGTGATATCACGTTTTTAAAGTGATAGCATCGCACCGTTATATTCTTGCAATAAGGCTTGTCCGTCAGCTATAACAACAGAACACTACTTAGCCAGAAACAACATTTTAGTAACTGTATGGCCAATTAATGAAATTGGCTGCTGGGGGAAGGATGGAAGCAGATATTTCATTCAAGTGGAAATAAGACTGATTTTTCTCAGAAAGTAACAGTGTGATACAGGATATAAACAATTTCTGATGTGAAATATGATAAAACTAACACTTTAGCCACGTCTTTCCATGTAGGTACCTAGGTATACATACACACCAAACAAACTCTGAGAAGATTCAAGAGCTGGGACCTTGCTTATTTGTTATGAGGAATGGTCACTTGACTCGAAACGTTAACTCTGATGGCTCTGCACCAGACCTGCTGAGCCTTTCCAGCAATTTCTGTTTATGTTCTTGCTTATTTAGTTCCTGATCTGTTTGCAGCCTTCGGCTGTGGTTTTTCTTGTTCTTCCAGAGTGTGGTGGATTTTCAGCACCTATCCCTTCACATAAAATCCTTTACATGGCCCACTCTAGGGAAGTATAAAATGGCCAAAGGCAAGTACCACATTATGCAGCGTCAACCTAAACAGGCTACACTGTGCTTATTTTGAACCAAAACATCACTGTGTGCTTGAAATATATCCAATGGCTTATGCCATTGATATTCTTCACCCATAGGAATTGGTCCAACCTGTGCAATTTGCTCTCCACATCATAAAATTGAACAAAGAAGTTTATTGACAAACTGTGCACAATGGACTGATTCCTGTGTGTCAATGGCATCAAGATTCAGTGCAGCTACAAAGGCTGGCCAATGTGGAGTGGCAAAAATTATGGACATGCCAAAGGCCAAAATATTTAACATTGGATTTTTTTACTCCAAAAGGTTTCAAACCTCAGCAGTTCTTCACAGTATATTGATTTGTAATGGAAAGTTTTGTATAAGGTTTTAAAGTATTCAAGTCACTATTAGGCATTGATATTGACTGGCACGGTGAAATAAGAAATTGAAGAACATTTGACACTTTTCTTCGATATCAAAGGTGACAAATGGAAGATTGCCAAAAATGGTCTCCTCCACAGTTGTCAATATTGACCCATAAAAATCACTTTCTGCATTGACATTAGAAAGGAAAGGATTGCTTTTGCAAATAAAAACAGTAAACATAGTCTATAGAAAAACAGTCTCTGACCTAGTTCAATGCATTAGTTTGGATACACGCCAGAGCAGCCTTTATAGAAAACTGTATTTGCCCACATCATGTGAAGAAATGATCAAATCTGTATGTCCTGACATGAACAACCAATCAACGTACACCAATGATTCATCACCTTTCCAAAACCTTTTACCTACGCTTGAGGATTTGATCTTATCTTCGACACTTAAAAATATGCCATGGACGTAGGTGCAATTATATACCTATGTTTCTCAGACTACCTCCAAGTTCATCTGAAATACGTGCTGTTAAAATTAGACAGATCTTTCATGTCACAGAATGGCTAGTATTGTTCTGTTGTAAATTAATTGTAACTGGTATGTTTTCTGTTCAACAAGAAAGATGAGATGGACCACATTGAGCACGTATCAGTCCAAGAACATATGGAAAATTACTGTGTTCCAAGGTTTAAGGTGACTATAGGAAAGAATAATGAACAATTCGGGGCAGCACGGTGGCTCAGTGGTTAGCACTGCAGCCTCACAGCACCAGGGACCCAGGTTCAATTCCAGCCTCGAGCAACTGTCTGTGTGGAGTTTGCACATTCCCCCTGTGTCTGTGTGGGTTTTCTCCAGGTGCTCCAGTTTCCTCTCACAGTCCAAAGATGTGCGGGCTAGGTGGGCTGGCCATGCTAAAATTGACTGTAGCGTTCAGGGGTGAGTGGGTTATAGGGGGATGGGTCTAGATGGGATGCTCCAAAGGGTGGTGTGGACTTGTTGGGCCGAAGGGCTTGTTTCCACAGTGTGGAGAATCTAATCAAAATCAGACAATCCAGAGTAAAAACAATAACTAGGGTAAAGCCAACTTCATTAGAGCAAAAAATAGATCTGGGTCTATAAACTGGAGTTGAAAATTGGCAGGAAAAGCAACAGCTGAACAAAGGGCCTTTCATCGAAGGGGAGATGGTTTGGGAATAGTCAAGGTATTCACTCAAAAGGGAACGGTCGGACCAACAAGCCCAGAGCTCCCTCAGTAATAAAAGTGGTAAAAATTATGATAGAAGGGGAAAATATGTGTTCATGTCAGATCAGAACTTCAATTAAGAATCAGACTGAATGTTGGAATTTAAGAGGGTCACTGACTAAACAAATAACAGAAGCGAAGGAGGAGTATGAGAAGAAAATGGCACCTGACATAAAAGGAAATTCCAAAATCATCTTTAGACAAATGCACAGGAAAGATTTGCTAAAAGTTGGAGTGGGGCTGACTAAAGATGAAACAAGCACACATAGATTCGGAGGGCATGACTGATTTGTTAAATGAATACTTTCCAACTGTCTCTACAAACTGATGTCAGACATTAGTTCGACCTCAGCTAGAGTATAACATCTAGTTCTGGCTGTCATGCTTTAAGAAGCATCTGAAGAGGACATTACCCAGGTTGTGGCTAAAGAGGAGGAAATGTAGTCACTAATAGTGTTTAAAGTTGATATGGACTGGTTATTGGATAGACGTAACTTAAAGTTGATAAGATTCTGGGACCAGATGGAGTGTATCCAAGGATACTCAGGGAAGTGAGAAGGGAAATTGTGGGAGCAATTACAATAATTTTTCAGACTTTTTGGACTCAGGATCATGCCACAGAACTAGACAGCTCTGAATTTTATGCTTTTGTTAAAAACACCTGTAAGGATAAGCCAAACTAACGAGATCAGTTACTTTAAATTCATTGAGAACTAAAAACCCGAGAAAAATTTAACAGTCATACAGACAAATGTAGGTCAGTTAAGAGTCAGCATGGATTTCTTGAGGGGAAAATCAAGTTTACATAACTTAGTGGAGTTTGTTTTGACAAAGTTACAGGAGGAGTTGCCTCAGGCAATGCTTTTGATGTAGTGCACATGAACTTCCAGGAGACATTTGATACAATGACAATCAACAGACTGTGTGCTAAGTTAGAGATCATGGGACAAAAAGGACAGTGGCAATGTGAATACAAAATTCATTGAGTGACAGGAGTGGAGAGTAATGGCAAGTGAATATTTTTCGGGCTGGGGCAAGGTTTGTAGTGAAGTTTCCTTCGAGTAATCGTTGGGACCATTGGTTTCCCTGATATATACATTTGTGTTTTTAAATTCCTTTGAAACATGTTGAGAAGCATTACCATGTTAGAGGTGTATAAGTACAAGCTGTTGTTTCCTCATTTTTCTCCAACTAATTTAGACTATTTTACCGTACCCTAAATGTTTATTTTTGAAAAGGCTTAAAGAGTAATTAACATTTCTTAAATCACTGAATTTCAAGATTCACGTGCGTAGCATGTTTTCCTTACAGCAGGGGAAATTGAGAGGGGACATGAGTGAAGCTAATAATGTTATGAGATAGAGATGGCAAGAAGGTACTTTTCCCTTATTGGAGGGTGCAATGACTGAGGGCAGAATTAAAGTAAGGGGCAGAAGGTTTAGAGGAGATGGGAGGAGAAAGATTTTCACTCAGATGGTGGTGTAAATCTGGAAGTCACTGACTGTAAGAGAGTGAAAGGCAGAAACCCTCATAACATTTAAGAATATTTAGATGTACATTTGCGATACCAAGGTATGGAAGGCAATGAGCCAAGTATTGGAAAATGGAATTAGAATAGTTTGTTAGTTGTTTTTGACTATCACAGATGTGATGGGCACAAGTGTCTTTATCTATGCTGGAGATCTCTATGACTTTATGCATACAGTGTCTAAGCCTACGCCCAAAGTGATCACTAACATCAGTTGACTCAGTCACTTTAAGTTAGATGCATTGTACACTATATGGGATGAATCACTTTGAGATTTGTAGTTTGCATATGAGTGTGGGCTGACACTTTGAAAATATTATTGGTTATTCTCACTGGTGTTGTCAAGGATGAACCTCAGATATGCCCGATGGAATCAAAGGCCAGGAGACACGAGATTGTAAACAATGACACTGTGAGATGAAGTGCAGCAAGATTGCTCTTGGATTTAAAAAAAAGTTCTGTCACATCATTGTTTTTATTTTTGTGACTGTATACTCTGAAACAGCCAGTTAGAGGAGTTTAGAAAAATATTAGGCAATCAGAAACCTTGTTCAAACATTCCAGTTACTATGCCCAGAAGGATAACCTGTACTAATAAGCTAAACATGACCTATAGTCCACTTTACGACCAAATAATATGCTATAATATATAAGTTATATATCCCAGAAATAATGCAAGTCATTGATAGAATCATAAACCATGTATCCAATGAATATACATAACCTGACTCATGGTAAGTTGGAAGGTGCAGTGTTTTATCACATGTATAATGTGACACACCAGAGTCACTGGTGAATCAGTAAGTTGTGTACATGTCATTAAATATTTAATTATTTCGGAAAACTGCCTTGCATAAGGTTGCAACTTGCTTTAGAAGGTAAAAACCACAGCCTAAAGAATTTTTACAAGGTTGAATTGAAGAATTGTGCACAGAAATATTGCATGGACACTCAAGTGCAAGCATGGAATCTTTGCACAATCTAGCCAAAAGCTGTTGAGGTGGAGTCGATAAATCTGGAGCTGGAAAAGCACAGCTGGTCAGACAGCATCCGAGGAGCAGGAAAGTCAACATTTTGGATTGAAAGCCTTCTCATGCTGTACGACCTGCTGTGCTTTTCCAAATCCAGATTACTGTGTCTAGGTTCCAGCATCTGCAGTCTTTACTGCCTCCAAGCTGCTGAGGTGGAGTTGGAATTCTTGAGACATAATAACTAATTTGGCACGAGGAGAGAAACAGAAAATATCAAGGAAAGAACAAAAAGTGAGATCTGAAGATCGAAAAATGTAAACATCAGCAAAAAAATTATTAACATGCTGAAAACTGCAATACCAGATTGAAGAAAGCATGAAAAGTGATGAACAAGGCATTAATTTGCATGCACATCAATGTTTACAGTGCAACTGATCAGGTTGATGAATGATTGGCACAGAATGCTATATTGGAATATGATGTGATTTTGTTAGCAGCTACTTGGCTCAAACTAATCCAGGAATGGATTAGCTTCAAAGCTCAATTTTGTTCGTTTGGATGAGCACCAGAATTTTTCTACAATGTCAAAATGGCTGTTTTAGTTTACTAGTGTGCATGGATCCTCACATCCTAATGATCCATGAAGCAGCATCCATGTCTGCTGTGAAGCCAAGGTTTGCAGACAAATATTCATGTTCTAATTCACTTTGGTCATTACTAAGCAGAACAAACTCAAGTCCTCCATCTGACGTGGACCAGCAATAACAAGTAAAATGCATCATCATAAGCAAATAGCTTGAACACACCAAGCAAATTCTGAAGCAAGTATGTTCTTTTTGGGCATATAGAGATAGGCCAAGCCTGTTGGGAAATATTATTTACAAGGATAAAGGAGTATTCATACCCACATCTTGCATCAAGATATGTTGACCCATGTCCATATTGGCCATGTGGGTGCAGAGAAAAATTTTAAAAAGCGTGCAAATTTGGCTATTGGCTCCACATCAGTATACAGATAAACTGATTGAAACAATCATGCAAATGTGTCAACTTTATTCATCCCAGCAGTATAATTCCAGAACAGTTTATGCGTCACAACAGTCCTTCCATATCAATGCCCAAGGTTTATACAGGTTACTCAAAGACCAAGACAAGGGCGACATATTAGTGAAAGATTACTGACCTGAATTTTCATTTGTTGGCTAAATCAAGGATATATCCAGTATCAAAGTCATTGCCCAGGTTACTGCTACCATCAGTGTGTTGGTATTGCACAGCAGAGTATGTCATACAATGGGTTTCAGTAGGTTAGCTAGCCATTCCAAGATATATGCATTTACCTGCAACTCTCATATTCAGTGGACAAGTCTGTACTTTCCTTCCATTTCATATGTTTCTGACCCAAACAGGCGCACATGAGTCCTTGTTGGAATGAAGGAAGACAGTGGTGCAGGAAGAGAATTGATGAGTAATTACCTCAGCTTCTTCCAGGTCAAAACTTGTGAGTGAAAAACAATAACACAAGCATTTGGAATTAGCACTGAGAAAAAGTGTTCAAACCAGATGGTATGATAATGCTATGACCAAGGTTTATGCACTAAACTGGAACAGAAAACATACTTGAATTGCATAATATAGTTTTTAGGTAATTCATGATGATAAACTCAATACAGTGACATTGTACATCCACCAAACTATTACCTCAATATGTCAAGATGTGTGTAAGAGTATCTCTGTTATTTTTAATCTTCATCCTCTATGTGATTCTTGTGCAAGAAATCCTATTTGTTGAAAGAAAAGGTTGTGGAGGGACATGGCAGGGGAAATGTTGCGCTATTGCCTGTATCCATGATCAAACAAGCACATACATTTAAGAGGTTAAATAAGGACATTAGTATACCATATAATATCCTGTTATAAATACATCAGCTCCATCTTGAATAGTTATTACTGCACTTAGTAATCCATTGGGAAAGTCAGTAAGTCAACCAGCTTGAGCCCAAACAAGACCAAATGCCTGTGGTAAAGTTCTAATGTATTAGTCGTCCTACGAATAAACTTTATGATAATTGTTCTCATTAAGAACCCAGTCTCATTGTTCAAGGTACCAGGGATAACTTCAGAACCTTAGATGATGCAGCTAATATATAGGCCAACAGTTGGGACAGCTGACGGGAAACTCATATCACCTCTCTGAGGGGCAATTGACACCATTTAATAACAATCAAGCACTTACATGATCAGAGATAATGGGAACTGCAGATGCTGGAGAATTCCAAGATAATAAAATGTGAGGCTGGATGAACACAGCAGGCCAAGCAGAATCTCAGGAGCACAAAAGCTGACGTTTCGGGCCTAGACCCTTCATCAGACCGGGGGATGGGGGGAGGGAACTGGAATAAATAGGGAGAGAGGGGGAGGCGGACCGAAGATGGAGAGTAAAGAAGATAGGTGGAGAGAGTGTAGGTGGGGAGGTAGGGAGGGGATAGGTCAGTCCAGGGAAGACGGACAGGTCAAGGAGGTGGGATGAGGTTAGTAGGTAGCTGGGGGTGCGGCTTGGGGTGGGAGGAAGGGATGGGTGAGAGGAAGAACCGGTTAGGGAGGCAGAGACAGGTTGGACTGGTTTTGGGATGCAGTGGGTCGGGGGGAAGAGCTGGGCTGGTTGTGTGGTGCAGTGGGGGGAGGGGACGAACTGGGCTGGTTTAGGGATGCAGTAGGAGAAGGGGAGATTTTGAAACTGGTGAAGTCCACATTGACACCATATGGCTGCAGGGTTCCCAGGCGGAATATGAGTTGCTGTTCCTGCAACCTTCGGGTGGCATCATTGTGGCACTGCAGGAGGCCCGTGATGGACATGTCATCTAGACAATGGGAGGGGGAGTGGAAATGGTTTGCGACTGGGAGGTGCAGTTGTTTGTTGCGGACTGAGCGGAGGTGTTCTGCAAAGCGGTCCCCAAGCCTCCGCTTGGTTTCCCCAATGTAGAGGAAGCCGCACCGGGTACAGTGGATGCAGTATACCACATTGGCAGATGTGCAGGTGAACCTCTGCTTAATGTGGAATGTCATCTTGGGGCCTGGGATGGGGGTGAGGGAGGAGGTGTGGGGACAAGTGTAGCATTTCCTGCGGTTGCAGGGGAAGGTGCCGGGTGTGGTGGGGTTGGAGGGCAGTGTGGAGCGAACAAGAGAGTCACGGAGAGAGTGGTCTCTCCGGAAAGCTGACAGGGGAGGGGATGGAAAAATGTCTTGGGTGGTGGGGTCGGATTGTAAATGGCGGAAGTGTCGGAGGATAATGCGTTGTATCCGGAGGTTGGTAGGGTGGTGTGTGAGAACGAGGGGGATCCTCTTGGGGCGGTTGTGGCGGGGGCGGGGTGTGAGGGATGTGTTGCGGGAAATACGGGAGACGCGGTCAAGGGCGTTCTCGATCACTGTGGGGGGAAAGTTGCGGTCCTTGAAGAACTTGGACATCTGGGATGTGCGGGAGTGGAATGTCTTATCGTGGGAGCAGATGCGGCGGAGGCGGAGGAATTGGGAATAGGGGATGAAATTTTTGCAGGAGGGTGGGTGGGAGGAGGTGTATTCCAGGTAGCTGTGGGAGTCGGTGGGCTTGAAATGGACATCAGTTACAAGTTGGTTGCCTGAGATGGAGACTGAGAGGTCCAGGAAGGTGACGGATGTGCTGGAGATGGCCCAGGTGAACTGAAGGTTGGGGTGGAAGGTGTTGGTGAAGTGGATGAACTGTTCGAGCTCCTCTGGGGAGCAAGAGGCGGCGCCGATACAGTCATCAATGTACCGGAGGAAGAGGTGGGGTTTGGGGCCTGTGTAGGTGCGGAAGAGGGACTGTTCCACGTAACCTACAAAGAGGCAGGCATAGCTGGGGCCCATGCGGGTGCCCATGGCCACCCCCTTAGTCTGTAGGAAGTGGGAGGAGTCAAAAGAGAAGTTGTTGAGTGTGAGGACTTCACCAGTTTCAAAATCTCCCCTTCTCCTACTGCATCCCTAAACCAGCCCAGTTCGTCCCCTCCCCCCACTGCACCACACAACCAGCCCAGCTCTTCCCCCCCACCCACTGCATCCCAAAACCAGTCCAACCTGTCTCTGCCTCCCTAACCGGTTCTTCCTCTCACCCATCCCTTCCTCCCACCCCAAGCCGCACCCCCAGCTACCTACTAACCTCATCCCACCTCCTTGACCTGTCCGTCTTCCCTGGACTGACCTATCCCCTCCCTACCTCCCCACCTACACTCTCTCCACCTATCTTCTTTACTCTCCATCTTCGGTCCGCCTCCCCCTCTCTCCCTGTTTATTCCAGTTCACTCCCCCCATCCCCCTCTCTGATGAAGGGTCTAGGCCCGAAACGTCAGCTTTTGTGCTCCTGAGATGCTGCTTGGCCTGCTGTGTTCATCCAGCCTCACATTTTATTAACTTACATGATCAGTGTTGGGCATCTCATGAACCCAAGACCACTGTGGTAAATCTACCCCAAAATCTGTGTGAACAAACAACAGGCAGATAGCTGCGTCAGCAAAAACGGATAATTCCAAATAAATGTTCATGATAATCTGAAAATTTCATGGTCATTGTGACTGCAATTAACTTTTTGTAACAGATTTATTTCTCTGAATGCAGCAAAGTTTAAAATGATGAACCTTCAGAAGACTTACATGGAAACACGATATCTTGTAACTGGGATAATTTCTAAAAGTTTTGATGTACAGAGATCATGAAATCTATGCACACAATGTTCAAGGTGGTAGGGAAACTTGCAAAGTAAATATACTTTTTTTTAAACCAACCTATAAAAGCAGGGAGTTTACAGGGAACCTGGAAATGCTATAGAAAAGAGATGAAGGTCTATCAGGGTGTGGCTGGGCTTAATGGACTCAATTATCTGGACAGGTTGCAAACTGCAGGATGTTGTCATTTGAAAAAGGAAATTTCAGATTTGACTACAGAGGTTTCCAAAATGAGTGGATTTGATGGATTAGGTGGAGAAAACCTGGCAGCTGGTCACAGAATCAAACCATTGACAAAATCTCAAGCAGATAAGAGGGAACCTTTTACTGAGAGTTGTCGCGATTCAGAATGCTCTATCAGAAAAGTTGGTGAAAGCTAATTAGAACATGGCCCTCGATGTTGCGCCGACCTGTGAAGTAATCTAAGCCCCTGCCCCTACACTATCCCATCATGATCCATATGCTTATCCAAGGACTGTTTAAATGCCCCTAATGTGGCTGAGTTAATTACATTGGCAGGGAGGGTGTTCCACGCGCTTACCACTCTCTGAGTAAAGAACCTGCCTCTGACATCTGTCTTAAATCTATCACCCCTCAATTTGTAGCTATGCCCCCTTATACAACATGAAAGTCATCAGCATAAAATCTAAAACACCGTAAGCCTTCTTAACAGCACTATCAACCTGGGTGGGAACTTTCAGGGATCTATGTACATGGACACCAAGATCCCTCTGCACATCTACACTACCAAGAATCTTTCCATTGACCCGGTATTCTGCCTTCCTATTATTCTTCCCAATTTCTGTAAATAAAGGACAAAATACAACCATCTGAGACCAAAAACAAACGTAGTCGTTCATACGCCAGCTCAGGTGAGGCAGAATGGATGGCGTTCATCAATGCTGGATTTTTCAGTGCACCTATATTGGTTTATAGCTAAATGTCATGTTGCACAAGGTTTAATCCCCTGGTCAAGACCCCAATATTTGAGTCAATTGAAGATCACAATCTTGCACTGTGTGGGTAATGCTGAAAAGCAAATTGTTAATTATTTTATTTTTCTCAGTCAAAAGCCAATCTCATCAAAAATAGGCCTCGAAATCCTAAAAGTTGCTTCACTTAGCTTGACATGATTCTCATCGAGGTTTCACTGACTTCACAAAGCAGGCAGAATTGTCCAGATTGTTTTTAGATACTGTCTCAAAAAACAAGAAGAAATAAACGATGTAACAGAAATAACTTAAAAATTGAAAGTTTTAAAATAACTAATTGGCTTTGCAAACTTGATATCATGCAGGAAGGTTCCCCTGATATAAAACCGCTTCTTTTTTTTGAAAGTTGTTAAAGATCTTTCAGAGAAATGTGAACAACTCATTGCTGTTCCAAACCACTTAATGTAAATGGCACTGGGACTCAGTTTTAATAAATGTCAAATTAGCATTCGGATTTCATTGTTTTGAAGCCTGCAGATACAATTACAGTGTTGTACTCAAATTCTCCCTGGGTTCTCATCTAGATTAGAAACTAATAAATATAATTTCAGAGGATAACAAAGTGTGGAGCTGGATGAACACAGCAGGGCCAAGCAGCATCTCAGGAGCACAAAAGCTGATGTTTCGGGCCTAGACCCTTTATCAGAGAGTCACTGAGTTTCATCAGCTCTCTGATGAAGGGTCTAGGCCCTAAATATCAGCTTTTGTGCTCCTGAGATGCTGCTGGGCCTGCTGTGTTCATCCAGCTTCACATTTTGTTATCTCAGATTCTCCAGCATCTGCAGTTCCCATTATCACTGATATAATTTCAGAGGAACTCTTTTAATCTAAAGATTCGACCAAACCACATCAGCTGAGACAATAATGGAAACTGTAACACAGTACAGCAGGCTAATGTCTACTCATAGTACCATTTATAAAGGTACTGTTTCTGAGGTGTGGTGTGTTTTTGTCCTTGGTGAGTATTCTTTAGCAGGGGAGGGATATCAGCACAGTCGAATGGAAAATAATTTCCACTTTTGGGCCCAGTATTTATCAGGTACTTTTATGTTGGTTACACTATCAATTGAATATGGCACAATGCTTCCTTGTCTCCATTTACACTTATCTCAACTGCAATGCAGTGGCCTAGTAGTATTGTCACTCAACTTGTAACCTTGATTCCCAGGCTGTGGTGGCATAAGTTCAAATCTCACCACAGCAAATGGTGAATTTAATAAAAACCTGGAATTAAATGATGATGACCAACATCAGTTGCCATAAAAACCCATCTGGTTGATTGACGTCCCTCAGGGAAGGAAATCTGCTGTCCAAACCTGATCTGGCCCACATGTACTTCCAGACCCATAGCAACACAATTCATTCTGAACTACCCTCTGGACAGTTATGGATGGACAATAAATATAGCCCTAGCCAATGGCAACAATATCCCATGAACAAAAAAAGGCAAGAGCTTTTTCATTTTCAATCTCATTTTGTTATCAGATGCATAAAATCGCAAACCGGAGCCTATTAGTACCTCATTTTATTCAGGGCTTTTATAACCACTAGATGTATGAAACCTGCATTTGCTCAATTCTCTGGGAATATAATCATAACTGGAAGCTGAAAGAATAATTACTGCCATAATACAATACTATTCTTACAGGTTACTGTATAATCACTGTCTGTAAACAAGCATAAGTTGTGTTTTAAACAAACAGAAAGGGTACAGTTAATTGCTTGCTTTCACATTGGCTCATTTCCAAAGTTAAGCACTACAACTCGACCAATATTGAATCTTAATGTTCAGTTTAAACACCTCTGGGAAGCTGCCACAAATGGGCTTCTGTTTGTGCTGCTGTTAGTCATTTACACCTCAAATTCAACTTTGTCTCCTTTCCTTTTTGTAATTTAGTCATTTTGTTTCAGGAAGTACTTTTAAAAGATAATAAAATTGAATGGAGAATGATTCATCAACACTAGTTTCAGTTATATTATTCGTTGTTGTTTTGCAAATGTTAATTTTGTTGAAAGTTTTGTGGAAAGCAAACTCAATAGCCCAGAGGATTCATTTGGTTTAGTTGTTTTGTGCAGAACAATTTGTCCAATATCAGCAACAGTATGAGAAAAGATTAAGAAATATTGAAAATAAATTACATCTAGTATAAGTTGAGTTGCCCCAAACTTTTGTACAAGTTTAAGGAATGTTGCACTGGGAGCAGATCTCATCCACAGATCTGGTCACATTCATAGACCAATTGAGAATTTATATTGATAGTGTCCATTTACAGGCCTGTGAAGAAGGTCCCAAAATTAAATCATTTTATGTGCAAGGACCTTAATAGGTATGCTTCTTAAAGCAATGGGTTTGAAAGCCAACTACAGTGCCAGACCTGGTAACGTACAATGAGACAGGGTGTATACATATTAAACCTCAGAGTGAATGAGCCCCTGGGTAGCAGTTATCATAAAATGATTGAATTTCATATTTAGTTTGAGGGCGGAAAGAGTTGGTCTAAAACTAGTATTTTAAACTTAAATATAAAGAAGTATAAAAACAGTAACATTTTGCAGGCATTTAAAAAGGAAAACAGTAAATAAAATGATAGTTGATCCTTCAAAGAGAAGTAATATGTCGAATTAATCTTATGAAATAAGACTTGAACAGATATTAGAGTCAGAATCTTATCAGAGTTTGAGCGATTTGGGCTATGATGATTGACAGGGATTAATACTGGTTAACATCAGAACTCACCTCACTGATATTCAGACCCATGTTTTATCAATTGCACCAAACATCAAGGAAATCAGAGCATTTACCTGGCAGATTCAGTTTGTCCCTTGCCACAAACCACCTCCATCCTGACTCTGACAAAACCGACACTAAGTGAAAATTAAACAGGCCCTAGCCAAATACCTTACCCTTCCCGGCACTTCTCCTATTCCCTGACATTGTGACCTGCAAGCACTTGCATTACCAGTACACTAGCAACTGGCATTGAAAGGCTAAAGCAGGGCCACTTTGCACTCAGCTTGCACATGGCACTTGGTTACAGCCCAGGGATGTTTGCTTGCTTAGTACCTATCTGTTTGACAATAACCATCCTGTGTTGGCCATGTCATACCATGCCAATTAGCACAGTCACACAGCCGGGTAGGTGACTTGCTGCTAAGCAGTCTAAAATTTGTACATGTTGCTGTATGGCAATGTGCTCCATTCATCTCACATCCGCTCCATGTACCAGCAGCGTATATGGATGTTCAGCAAGTAGTCAGCCATGTGTCCAACTCTTAGAAAAGTAGTCAGAAATGAAGTCCTTGAAGATACGTGTCAGTCAGGGGGTCCAATATGTCAAGGATAGTGCCCAACAATAGTCCAGGGGAGTGGCTGCAGCCAGGCATCCATTTGGGGTGGGGAACTTGGTCAAGGGGACCTCCTTGCCTATGCCTCCTTGCCAGAAATAAGCCATGGTTAGTCCTTTGGCCCTGTAGTTGCCATTCCAGTGATTTGAGGTAATGCAATCTTGCAGATGCATAGGCAGCAGACAGGTACCTAGACATTTCTAACTTGGAACAGTCAGTCATGTCAGTGAAGGGAATGAGCTGCAGAAGGCCATTGGGCCTGTCATTTGAAATGATGGGGAATGGGAGCTGAGGGGGTTGGGAGTGAAATAGAGGCTGCAGCCAAAGCACTGAGCCTTGGTACTTTATTCTTTGAGAGTGGGAATTGGAGGCTCTGAGCAAGCATCTGCTGATGAATCATGACACCCATCTTGTGGACATATCCTTCAATGCACAGGGCAGCTTTGGAATGCTAGTGTTTGACTGGGTGCACTGCGGAATTTTAAAGGTGGCATTTGGCAGATGTCCACTTCATGTCAAGTTGTGGTGAAAATGGTACGTCCTAAGATAGGACAGTAATCGAATGTGAAAGACACAATGAGATGGGCTAAGTAATAAGTGCGACAAATTTGGTCAGAAACAACAAGAGAACCAGCAAGACCTCATGACAAAAAAAATCCCTCCATTTAAACTAGATGCATCTCAGATTTAGCTGAAAAATGTAAGAGTCAGCCCTTTGCATCTACACAATACATAAATACCAGTATTCCAGAAAGGGATGTAGGAACTTTAAACAATTACAATTACTGGGAAGAAAGTTATTAAAATTAAAAGTTGATAAGTCGCATTTCCTGATGAGCTTCGTTCCAGTATCTTGAAAGAAGTAGCTGCTGAGATAATAGACAGATTGACATTATCTTTTCAAAGTTCACTAGATTCTGAAAGACTCCCATGAGATTGATATAAAACAAATTTAACCCCTTTATTCAAGAAAGCAGGGAAGCTGTGTTTAGTTGGCCTCAGGACTGACGTGGGGAAATGTTCGAATCTGTTATTCAGAATGCCTGAATGGGGTACTTAGAAAAGCTTAATCAAACATCGTCAACATGATGAGGTGAAAAGAAAAAAACATGTTTGACTAGTCTCTTAGTTGTTGGGATGGTAATATATATTGTGAATGAAGGGAAATGTGTCAACGTGATGTCCTTGGATTTCCAAAAGACTATATACTATGAAGGGTGCCGGATTTTTTAGGTCACAAGTTGGCAAAATGGAACAAGTGAAGTGTGACAGGGATCAATGTTGGTCCCTCAATTGTTTACAACCTAAGTTACTATCTTGCCCAAAGGAGCCAAGTGTACAGATATTAAGTTTGCTGATGAGTAAAGGATGGATAGGAAAGTAAGTTCTGAAAACAACATAAGGAGATTACAATTGGAGGTAAAAGCAAATAGGCAAAAAATTGACAGTGTATAATATTGGAAAATGTGAATTTGTCCAATTTGGCAGGAAGAATATCAAAGCAGCATATCATTTAAATGGGGAGAGATTTCAGCAAACTGTGATAAGGACAATTCTGGGTATCCTGCTCCATGTTACAATAAGTCAGCATGCAGGTAAAACAATCGATTAAGTATGAAAATGGAATGTGGTCTATTGAAATGGGAATGAAATACAGAAGTTGGGATGTCTCACCACTGTTATAAAGGGTGTTTGTGAGCCCACCTCTGGAGTATTTGGTCCAATATTGGTCTCCTAATTTATGGTAGGAGTTAATTATATCAGAAGCCCTGCAGAGAAGGCTCACTCACCAAATGAATATCGAACGGGAAAAGTTTGGACCCAAATTAGTTGGATTTGAGAAGAATGAAAGATCATTCTGAAGCATGCAAGATGCTAGGGATACAGGTAGATGCTGGCTTAAAGATGGCTCCCCTCATTGGAGAGACTAGAAGTAAAGCCATCATTATCTTACCAGACCACAGAACTGTTCTGTCATGAGAGAGAGAAGACTGTTGGCGACTTCACCCAAGGCTCACCACTCCTCATGCACAGAAGAGCTTGAGAAGGAGTGACCTTTATGTTAACCTCAACCTGTGCAGGATTTGAACCCACACTGTTGGCATTGCTTAGCGTCACAAGCCAGCTGTCCAGCTAACTGAGCTAACCAAAGACTTTATAAGCCTGTTTAAAACTAAGGGGTCTCCCATTTAAGATAAAGTTGAGGTGAAAGATTTTCTGCATAGTTCTCTTCCCCAGTAAATAGTGGAGGCAATATCACACTATTTTTATGGCTAGATTAAGCAGATTCATAACTTACAAGGGAATCAAATGGTGGGCAGAAAAGTAGAGACCACAATAATATCACCTATGATGTTATCAAATAATAGAGCAGGTTGGAGGGGCTGAATTTGCTCCAAATTTGTATGTTTGTTTGTGCACACCAATGAAATCAGTAATTTTTGAGTATTTTTAAACATTTAACAAATGTTAAAAATGAATACAACACTGAAAATGGCAGTAATACCATTTTCAGCTGAATCAATAAAACTGCATTAAGCACTCAAAAGTGCACAAAGAATATTTTGAATACAAAGCAAATTACTTTTTCAAACATTGGCAAATTCGACTTGCTGAATCAAAGTTTCACATCTGGCAACATGCACATTGATTGATTGAAGACCTGAGGAATCTTTTCTGGAAGCTGTAACTGAGCTTTGAGCACAATTAGGATCAACTAGGTAACTGTGCCCCAAAGTTCTATCTGCATCTATCTTAGGATCTTCCTCTTTCGAGCTTTTGACTTTTTTTGTTATATCCAGAAGGATTCATAACCCTAACAACTGAAATCATTTGACTCTGAAAGCTTTGTATTACCTTCCTCAGAATTAATATAAACAAAATTCAGTTTCAATTTGTATCAGAGATAATGGGAACTGCAGATGCTGGAGAATTCCAAGATAACAAAATGTGAGGCTGGATGAACACAGCAGGCCAAGCAGCATCTCAGGAGCACAAAAGCTGACGTTTCGGGCCTAGACCCCCCATCAGAGGGGTCTAGGCCCGAAACGTCAGCTTTTGTGCTCCTGAGATGCTGCTTGGCCTGCTGTGTTCATCCAGCCTCACATTTTGTTATCTTCAGTTTCAATTTGTGCCTCATTGCTGGTCGCCTAGACACTGGTGTCCACAGAGACAAATGGACTGCCTTATTATATGGATTATTAAAGAGATGCGAAAAAGACAAATTACAGACTTGGAAGACTATGTAGATAAATGTAGTACATATGATGCGCTGTCAACAGAAACATTCTACAGTTTCACAATACTATTACAAGCTTGGGATGTACTTGCTGTTAAATAAATTGATTTGTTCTCATCACCTACTTGCTACTTGTACTGTCAGTGGAAAGTCAGATACCATTTCCAGTTTCTATATCTTTGATTATCCTTGCTGTCAATCACCACAAGTGAAAATGATCAAACTGTGAGACTGAAAGTTAGTTTTGAGGAATCTGAACAAATCAATGAATAAAACTTATTGACTTGACATGGACTTCAAAATGGCCAGCTTTTCCCAAGACAGAGAGAGAGAAAGAACAAGAGTGAGAAGACAGATTGGCAGAAAAGAATGGAATAGAGAGAATGGTATGTGTTCTAGTTTTGTGGAAATGCATCCCCTATTCAACAAAAGACTGATCGTAAGAAAGGCTTGATTTATGAAATGGTTAGAGATCCATCAGTTCTAAATTGCAAGTGACAAGAGGCTTCAATTTATTCATTCAAAGCTGACTGAGGAAACCTTGAGACATTTTAGATACCTGCGAATGCCTGATTTGCACCTGTATCGGTAAAAAGCTCTTTTTCCTGCACATTTTCCTTTCTAGCTTCCTACCTAGCAGATATTAGCTCAGTATATATAATAACATCCTTCATTTTATTCTGGTGTGACAGAATCATTGACCTCCATCAGATGAAAAGAGATTGTGATTTTTCTTTTGAACAAACAAAATCTCTTGCAATCGTTTCTTCCATTATTGTGTGACTGCCTTGGGTTAGCACCTTAAATCTATCCTTCATCAATTTATTTGGACAGTCCTCCAAGCTCCATTTTTATGCATTGCATCTCACCTAAAATTACATAGCTTCAACCTTGAACATCTCAGCCCTATTCTGTCTCCCTTTTTGAACTCAAATTTATGGGCTTCCTTCCCCAACACACAAAATTCAGAATTTTTGTTCTTCTTTACAGGTCTCTCAATATACTTGATTTGCAATATCTCACCACTTTCTTCAGTTCTTTCAACATGGACCTGTCATCTTCTAACCATAGTTGTTTATTATTCCTCTTTCCTGCGTGCTAACTTTGGTGGTAGACCTTTCATCTCTCCATGTGTGACACCTTGTTCTTTTCACCCTAAATATCTTTGCTTATTTCACTCTCTCTCTCTCTCTCTCTCTTCCTCTATGCCGTCAAACCTAGCTTGTGATTCCATTGTTGGCACGGCTCTGATCATATCTAACTGATCTTCTCTTCTCATCTTTTTTTTAAATTTCGGGTCTGGCGACGCTTCCTCAGAACAGTTCTGAGGAAGGGTCACCAGACCTGAAACATTAACTCTGTTTTCTCCTTCACAGATGCTGCCAGAACTGCTGAACTTTTCCAGCAACTTTGTTTTTGTTCCTGATTTAAAACATTGCAGCTCTTTTGTTTTTTTTAAGTTCATTTGTTCTCTGAAAACTGCTTATATCCATCTTTTCTTTTCAATGCACTTTAAGGAAGATTTAGATCTATCTCAAAATTTTTTCAACCAAAGGAGTGTAATTTTTTTTAATGTGTTGTCGCTGTTGGTAAAAGGACAATAGTTGTTCCTTTTGTCATTTGCAAAATTACTTATAAAGGTAGAATAAATTAATTATCCTTCAGTATGTCTAACTCCAGAAGCTGGTTAATTATTTAGTCTGACATACAGTACTGACAGCATGCATCACAAATTAGTTTCCTACATTGTCTTTGATCATTTGTGTGCATTAATAACTCACTCCTGTCCCTCACCAAAAACATGGTCTTTTCAGCTTCTTTATGGAAACTGAAAAGAAGTGAATACTTTGGCTTTGGAGCATAGACAATGATAAAATGTTAATTATTCAGTGATCTTTCATCTGTATCATTTATTCAGGATTAGGGCAGCATTTCTCCTCCTTCAGTTTGATTCATGTATGAGCTATTAAAGGCTGCATTAAATTAACTTATACAATTTTTGTCAAATTAAAATAAATCATATAAATTATACAAAATGAGAGCTCTTTGGAAAATTCATGATTTCGGCACTGTCGCATGCCAAATCTGTAAATCCTTCAGTAGTTTGATTTAAGGCTTATTATCTGCAATCAGGCAACTGCCGTGAAGACATTGCAGACACTTTTCAGATTCAAATTCTTTTCGTGCAGCAACATAAAAGAAATCCCAGAAATTTGTATTCCCCACAACATATTTTTAACCACTCAGAAGGAAACACAAGACCATCCTATTGTTTAAAATAATTGTAATCCAATCTCTGTCTGCCGTTTGAAGAGAGAATGGAAATACTAGCCTGCTCGCAAAGGTGTTTCTGCATTTAATGGAATTTCTTGGTAGCACTATATGGAGGAATGAGATTGAAACCCAACACATTGTAGTTAATTTGCAATACCGTGTGCACATCACTCTGTGTATAGAATAGATAGGTATCTTTAGTTTCACATGGGGTTTCACTAACTAAACAAATGTGTCACTTGCTTCATTTACTAATGTTAGTAAAAACAAAAACAAGAGTTTGAAATGAGAACTCCTGATGATTTTTAAGTCTTTGAGAGGTGTATTTTGCCCTTTTTTAATGAATGAAGTTTGAGACAGAGGTAACAATGGTCTGCTCAAGCCAATAAACTGCTTTTGAGACCTTGGGTCTTTCTTTACATTGGAACAATAGAAACAGCCTGAATGAGTGGGGACAAGCTCCCACAGAACCTAGATTTTTAGTTCCAGATGCTGGGGTCAGCTGGATGTGGAAACTGCTATTCCTCTCTGTTGCGGCTAAAAGTTGAGGATTATCTTCCTGCTGCTAGAATTACATGTGAGACTATCTATTTTATGGAATTTACCTTTGTCGTGGGTGTGTATATGAGATGCCACTATGCTGAAACGGTTACTGTTTAGTAGTTAAACAGTCTGAAATTCTGTTCGGTTTTCCAACAGAGTTAATTTATTCTAATTTGTTCTATTGTTGTGTTTTAACTATAGCATATAAATCAAGCGTATTCCGCTTCAAGATGAGTAGTTTGACAAATTGAATTGCATTTGTAAAGTAATGCGTGGCACTTGTCTTTAAATAAGGAAAAAGTTAGGGCCTAGGCTATCTTCTTCACTTATTTTGGTGAGATTTTGTCTACTCTATCAGACTCTCGCATGTTTTTCTAATGTTGTGCAACGTGAAAATATTCAGAATTTTTGAGATTTCAATGCAGTTTATTTTTCAGTAAAACACTGTTGTGAAGTAACTGTGTATGTATAAATCATTTTTTTTATGGTGAAGACATACGTGATTATTTTCAAATGGCTTATGTTTTATTGCATAATGGTCAGAAAATAGCTCAAAGTTTTATCATTTGTTAATAGTTTGGCTGGCTCCCACGACTGTGCTGTTGAAGTAGAAAGTTGCAAGCTAATGACGTGAGATAGCACTGGGAGGATTCAGAGAAAATTAAGTCTAATGGAGAGAAAAACAAATTACTAAGAGTCTCAGCAGAGGTTGCAATTGGCAATCTGGATACAAATTGCCAAATGTGAATTTTCATTTGGTCAGCTTGGAAAATACTCCTCATTGGGTCAAAATTCTGAAAATTTGTTTCGAACAGGACTCTGGCTACGTCTATGTGATATAGACTGCAATGGTTCAAGAAGATGCAATTACAAACATCTTCTAAAGAAAGCGTAGGAATGGACAGTAAATACCGGCCTTGTCAGTGATGCACGCACCTAGTGAATGATAAAAATACTTTCCACTCACTCACTTGTGTATTTGTAAATATAAATCTGCCAATGAATTGAACGTGATTGCAGAATTTTTCTTTAATTCTTTGCATCAATAATAGTCTTCGATATAAAAGTATGTCAACTTGGTATGCTTGTTACCACTGAAAATGGATTTGTCACAAATGACTATCTATATATAGAAATGCAACATCTTCTTTACCAGCTTAAATTATTTAATTTTTAAGAATATCTTGTCTTGTGCCTGTAAGCTCAACTTCACGATGAGTCATACTGATCACTTGCAAACCGCTGAAACCCAAAGCACACTATTTTCCAATGCTCAGTTCAAAGATATTGTAAAAATAATATACTTATTTTATTAATACATATATATATGAGTATATATAATATATAATGTGTGTATATATATCTTATATATCATATGTATATGTAAGATTAATTCAAGAATGTGCGTAGTTTCATGGGAATGTTGCTGATTCTGCCTACTCAATAGTCCCTTCCTTTGCCAGCTACATCACAAAATTATTTTGCTAAAGCTTTTTCATCATTGTCAGATCCTGAAAATGCAATAGCCCCATTAAGTGATCAGCATGACAAGGGATTTAAGCCTTTTATTTGTAAATTTCTGCATAAGCCTTTTGGATTAATTGGATTTTGTCTATGCAATATTAGTACAGCTGAAGTCAGATCTCAGAGTTAACATCATCATTAGCTATGCCATATCACCGAATGCATGAACTAAAGCTACTATCTAGATCTGTGGTTTTCAGTTTTACAATGATTAAGCATTTTGCACTAATAGGTGTACACCCCAAAATGTTACTTATCGGTTCCAGCAACATTTCGTTGTTTCTTTTATAAATCATCGATACTTGACTAAATATGATTAATCAATGATGGCTCATTCTCTTTCTGGATTGTATTGGATTACGTGATGACTAATGACAGATGGGATCAGCAGAAATAAAATACCTCATTTCATTTAAATTAAAGAATTTTGAATCAGCATACAGTAAATAGGTTATCCATTTAAAAATAAACTTTACACTTTGGGTTCAAAACAATATAAATGTACTGAACTCTTGCTTTGCTAATTTTAAAGAGTGTTCATCAATCTGGATTGCGAAGACATTCTTACAATTGGACTCTAATGTCCGCCCACTTCAAAAATGATAGTGTTGCTCATGGCTATAACTTTTAATAATATCATCCAGAAGTATTTTGTTAGTTTTCATGTCGACACTGAAAACACCCAGCTCCACTTTACCACCGCCACTCTTGACTCTTCTGCTGCTGTTAAATTAATATACAGCTTATTCAACATCTAGGACTGGATCAGCAGATATGTATATTTAAGTTGGTCCTGAAAAGATGAAACCAACCACAACTTCACTCTTCTTAGAAATTGTCTGAGATTAATCAGACTGTTTGCAACCTTGTTTCAGATTTGAAGGTTTGAGATGAGCTTCTGACCATGTAGCTTCACCATCACTGAGACAGCCTATTTCTATTTCTAGAACATTGTCCTATCTCACTCTGTCCTAGTAAAGGCCTCATTCAAGCTTTTGTTACATATAGACTTGACTATCCCCATACATTCCTGGCTGGTCTCCCAATCTATGGGCATCACAAACTTGAGGTCATTGAAACGACTATTGTTCATGTCTCAATTTTGGTGAGTGTCTCTGTGTGCTTTTGGCTGGTGAGGATCTTAGCTCTGGAATTTCCATCTTACTCCTCTCCACCTTTCTCCCTCATTCTTCCCTTCAAGACACTTCTTATAACCTATCACTTCAATGGCGGTGTTATGCTTCTCTGCTTCCTTGACTTGAAGTAACTCATGCCTAATTTGATTTAACAAAACTCCTGTAAAAAGTTTTGGGATATTATTTCACATTGCAGTCACTGTGTAAATAGGGTTCATTATTATGAAGTACAATTTTACTTGTGAATATCTCATGCAAATGTTCTTTTTTTTCAGTTAAAAAGTTGATTGAGCTGAAGTCCCGAGGAGTAAAACTGCTTCCCAGCAAAGATAATCAGAAGCCTTCAGTTTGTAAGTTACTCTGTTTTCAATATTCAACAAGTGAATCTCAGGGACAAATCTTCTTTGTATTAAAAGTGTAATGGCAGGTACCAAAATGTGTGAGAGATACTGTCCAGCAACACCAATGTGAGCAGGAAAGCCCACTGGATCCTAGCACTGCAGTGGCCACCTAGTTGGCCGCCTTCTGGATAATTTCCTCAGACAGAGATGTTCCGTCCCCCCCCAACTCCACGCCACCCCACCCAAAACTCTTGCCAGTCTGAAGCTGGCAGCTATTGTAAGCCACAATGCTACTTTAGGAACTGTAGTGTAGTAGAAACCGAGGACAAGGGGGATGATTAGTAACTTCTCAGGGTGGATTGGGGGGTGAACCTCATGGGAAGAAGTGTGCCATAGGGTTGAGAAGAAAGGTCACTATCTTTCAAGGTCAGTCCCAGCTCCTCATTAATGCCCTCAGTCATTTCCAAATTGTGGTACATCTAAACTCTTACCCAACCCAGCAGCCAGTCTATTTCATTTCTTATTTGGAAACAGTGCTCACACCTCCCAGGAATGAAGTTAGTTTGAGAAGATGGCATGAAGAGGCCCAATAACTTGTTGTTAGTTGACAACTCAAGGGGCCTCAATGTGACACAGGACAGGAAGGTCTTCTTGAGAGGAGAAGATTCTACCCTACATCTTGTTGTTTCTTTCTCTCAAATAAACTTTGTATTGTTCATTTTCTATTATGTCTATGCACCCCCCAATCTTTTTGAGAGACTTTTAGTTTTACTTTGAAATGTTAAACGTTTCAGGATATATCCTCAGTTCCTTCCCCACTCACTGTAATGAGTGATCTGGACTCCGCTTGCCCTCTTGGGCAAGATACTTGGATTAGAAATTCAGTATGTCGGTGTGACCCAGCAACCAATTGATGACCTGAACAGAGAAAGCATTACAGCTACAACACAAAAAACTGTGCATTGTTCTGATCTCATAAGAAAACAGTTCTAAAAGGATTAATGCTGGAGACTGCATTAAGCTCTACACCATTTGATAATGTCATAAAATCTACGGAAGGGATAAGGCAAAACATTTCTTGATTTTGAGGGGTGCAGAACAACCTCCAGACATAATCCAATAGTCTTATTAGCCAAGCCTAACTAACTAATGTAACACGTACTTATTTGCTATCATGAAGTCAATGACATCATCTTACTCAACATATTCACTGTAGGAGGAATCGCAGCGGCATTCTTCCACCACGAAATACCATTTCAGGATTTATTCAAGGTCACGTCCTGGAAGCTAGATCGAGATTAATATCTTTAACAATTATCTCCATTAAACTGAGAAATGCTAATTTCCTAATCCCATTTCTTGTGCATCCTCTCTCTTTAATTTAAACTTTGAAACAATCAGCGATTTACGAAATGACCCAAAATCTACCATTGTATTATTCCTAAATGTAACAATTTTAATCAGTTGATCAACAAAAGGGCTAATAACTTTTTCTGAACCGTCAAACAATGGATGCTGGTTCCATGCACCATCAGTAGACACTGCAGCTCGCAAGGAATAAGTAGTTCAATACTCCCCCGACATCATGTAACTCTCTTCGGTAAGACAGACAAAGAGCCATTGCAGTTTATTGGCTCTCCTTGCCAATGAAGTCTCAAACTAAATCTGGATGAGAAGAGGTACTTGGGCCATACTACCTCATGCTTCAGTGTATACTTGAAATGTAAATGCAACCTATCTATTTTCATAGCCTGTCTGGTCATTATTTTACCTGAGCAATCCATGGATTTCCCTCTCCTATTTTTCCTTCTCCACTCTCCATTCCATATCACTGAGGTTTTCACTCATTTTACTTCTCTGTGTTTCTCTTATACTTTTCATGTAATACTCCAAATTTAAATTTTCCAGTGTCACTGGTATTTCCAGATGTGCCACTGGAAGTTCTCCAGGACTAGAATTTATTTTACTCAATTATTTTTCAAACTAATCACACAAGTAAAATCTGTCACTTGGTATAAACCCATGCTAGATTCTGATCTGAAGGCCTGGATCTTTTGCAGAATTGAGAGGACTCTTGTACCATTGAAAAAATGATAGGTTCTGATTTCAGAATTCACACCCCTATTCTCAGAACTGAATATTTTTGCTGATGCAGGTGTTTAATTGCAGATAGTAAGCCAGCATCCAACACTCCCGATCCTTAAGAATCATTACAGGGGTAGGCATTTCATAGTGCCTCACATTTTGGTTTGATGATGTTTAATTCTGTGTTTGAGTGAAGATTTGTAACTCGGGTGGTGGTTTTGATGTTGGTGTGTTGGTCGAGCTGGGAGGTTTGATTGAGGACGTTTTGTTCCCTTACTCAGTGATATCCTCAGCTCTGTGGACCCTCCTGTGAAGCGCTGTTGTCTTGTGCTGATTCGGATTTATATTGTCCGGTTTTTGCTGCTTCTGGTAGCTCTCGGTTCCGGCTGTGGGTTGTGATGGAAAGCATATCGGGTCTAATTCAACGCGTTTGTTGATGGAATCCGCAGATGAGTGCCAAGCATCGAAGAATTCCCTGGCTGGCCTGTGTTTGGCTTGTCCTATGACAGTAATGTTGCCCCAGTTGAAGGTGTGATTTTTCTTGTCTGTGTTTATTGAAACCAAGGACATCTGGTCATGCCGTTTAGTTGCTGGCTGGTGTTCATGGATGCAGGTTGCTGCTTGTCTGCCTGTTTGTCTGGCATAGTATTTCCTGTAGGGTCTGCATGATATCTCATAAACTATATTCATCCTGTCCGTGGTATCTGTTGGGTCTTTAACCCTGGTGAGGTGGTGTCTTAGTGTGGCTGCCAGTTTGTGTGCTGTCATGATTCCTAGTGGTCTGAGTAGTCCGGCTGTCAGTTCTGAGGTATTATTTTGTATATGGTATGGTGGTTATTGCTTTGGGGGTTTTGCTGTGTCCTTGTGGTGTTGTCTCTGGTCTAGATATCTGTGGAAGAATTTGAGCGGGTATCCATTCCTGGTAAAGACCTTGTAGAGGTTTTCTTCTTCTTCCTTCTGCGGATCGAGTGTGCTGCAGTGTGTAGCGGGCCTGTTGTACATGGTCCCAATGCAGCTCCTCTTGTGTAAGTTGGGCTAGTTGCTGTGAAAGGTTAAGACCTGGTCAGTATGTGTGGATTTCCTGTATACTTTTGTAGTGATGTCACCGTTCTCTTTTCCTTCCACCATCACATTCAGGAGTGGGAGTTTGTTGTTGTTTTTCTCATCTCTGGTAAACTTGATCCCTGTGACGAGGAGTCAGTGGGTGTTCTCAATTTCTGTTCAAACTTACAGAAGTGTTCTCCATGTATCTGATCCAGAATTTGGGTTAGGTCCGTGGGAGAGCTGTTTGCTCCAGTTGGTGCATGACTGCCTCAGTTCTCAGTCCAGAGATGGGTGAGCCCATGGGAGTCCCGTTAATCTGCTCATATATCTTGCCATTGAATTTAAAATGAGTTGTTAAGCAGAAGACCAGTAGTTTGAGTATGCAATGTTTGTTGATCAGTTCCTCATTTTGTCATCAACTGTGTTTGTCTAGTAGGTTGGATATGATTTCTTTGGCTCGGTTTCAGTCAAAGGCATATCAAGATATACTCACAGGGAACAAATTAACAAGTCAGGAGGAAAACAATAACAAACTCCCATTCATGAACATGATGGTAAAAAGGAAAGAGAACGGTGACATCACTATGGAAGTACACAGGAAATCCACACATAAACTATCTTAAACTATCACAGCAACCACCCCAACTCACATAAGAGGAGCTCCATTGGGACCATGTACAACAGGCCCGCTACACACTGCAGCACACTCGATCTGCAGAAGGAAGAAGAAGAAAACCTCTACAAGATCTTTACCAGGAATAGATACCCCCCAGCTTCAGCCACAGATGCCTAGCTCACAGACAACACAACCAGGACACACCAAAACCTGAAACAATAACCACCAAACCATACTTTAAAAACAAACCTCAGGACTGACAGCCAGACTACCCAGACCACTAGGAATCATGACAGCACACAAACCGACAGCCATGCTCAGACACCAACTCACCAGGGTTAAAGATCCAATAGATGCCATGGACAGGATGAGTGCAGTTTACAAGATACCATGTGGAGACTGCACAAAACATTACATGGGATAAACACGCAGACAAGTAGCAACCTGCATCCATGAACACCAGCTAGCAACTAAACAACATGACCAGATGTCCTTGGTTTCAATAAACACAGACAAGAAAAACCACACTGGGACAACACTGCTATCATAGGACAAGCCAAACAGAGGATAACCAAGGAATTCTTGGAATGTTGGCATTTATCCGCAGAATCCATCAACAAACACATTGAATTAGACCCAATATGCCAACCATTACAATGCACAGCCAGAACCAGCACCTACTGGATGCAGCAAAACCCAGACGTTATAAATTCGAACCGACAAGCACACTTCACAGGAGGCTCCACAGCATGGAAGATATCACCTAGTAACAGAACAAAACGCCTTCAATCAAACCTCCCAGGCTCAGCGAACACACCAAATCCTACAGCATTTAATTTCTTTTGAAGGTCAGGAACGTCCTGGCCAGTGACCCCATCAGCTGTTTAGTAGGTTGACATTTGTGATAGAAGAAAATCAGAACGACCTTCTCTCGTTACCTCTGCTATGCACGCCCCAATTTTCCAAGCATAAAAAAAGTACTTTTCCGGCCCTAACCCCAACATTTGATAAAATTTGTACTGAACATTTTACTTATTTGTCGAAGCTGGATTTTTAATCACGTTTCACTTGCAGATCTTGCCCCACTCATTCTCTAACAAATTCATGTATCAGTGGTAACACTTTTCAAAACTTGGAGCCACAAAAATCATGATCATCACTGATAATGTTGCCCTTTGTAAATATGTATGAGCTTGAGCTGTTTGGGAATTTTAAATCAACATATGTCAAAACTCATTTTCATGCCCTTCGCCATTTATCTGTCTACAAGTCAACATGTGTTTGTATGATTTGTCAGGTTCCAGTGTAAATATGTCAGCAGCAGTTATTCTCATAGATTGCTAAAGTGTCATTTGGATTGTGTCTTTTTCTACAGTGGTGGGGATGCAGCTTGTGATCTTTTGTTATTTTTTCCCTTTTAAGTTAAGATGGTTTACTTTTGGCCAAGCTGATGGGACTTTATTATCACCCTGTACTAACATCATTACAGAGTTGTAAATACTGTACTTAAGTTAACATTGTCTAAATCTTTCACTGCTGAAGTTATCTTCTGAAAACTAGTTTGCAGCTTTCTTTGCGAAAACTGAATGCTGGAAGCTATAACTTTGAAGGACAGAGATCAGTTTTTTTTAAGTAATTATTCACACTCTAATTATCTGTGCCTTATGTTTTTCTGCTGGTAGCATTGTTTTTATTTAAAGCTCATATTTTGTACTTGGCTACGTACGTGTGAAAGTGCAGCACCACTCACTGTCTGGACAAGCTCAATTGCATGACTATCCCATTTTATTATCCTGAAAACATTGCATGAATTGAACACCCACAGAGTTACCATCTCTATTTCTGTTAGATGTTCAAAACTTGTCAGGTGCAGGCTAAGCTAATGACACCACTGTATGAACATTATAATTCATATATACAAGCCGCCTTACCAGAGAGTATCGTGGTTTTAAAAATAATCCGGTTGTTTTCTGGATTATACATCCGAAACAATGTGCATTTGCTGACATGCACATGTTAAACATGAAGCCAACCAGCTGTACAAATTAAGTGACTGCTAAAAACCGATTGTGAAGTCAGTTCTTAAACTGACACTTTTAATTCCATTTAATTAGTATTTTTCAAATGAATAAAATATTTTTTTGTCCATTTTGTAATTCTAATAAGGCAAATTAAAAACAAAGTGCTGGAAAGACTCATTAGGTCATGCAGCACCTGCGGAAAGTGAAGGACTGTTCACGTTTATGGTTGATTACTTTTTGCAGACTGGTGTACACAGTATTTCACTTTTGTCTCTGGCTTCCTTACTTTCATGAAATCTTCACAGTCATTGAAATCAAGTAATTTAATTATCTCTAGTGGTGTACAAGTGAGAGTGTGAAAAATGCAATTGTAAATGTATTTTAACCATGCTGTCAGCACATCTACTTCAAATGGATAAATGATGCTGTCAAAATTGTGCACGATGGAATATTACGATACGGTATGAAATTAAATTACTTTGAATCAATAACACGACTAAAAAGTTTGAGTGCCCATAAAGAAACTGTTCTGATCATCCAAGGGCAAACTAAACATTAAATTGTGGTTAATGAATTACATATTTACACACATATTACTTGCATGTGAGTGATTTATGTAGCAGGTGAGAACAGATAAACTAATGAGAGAATCAGTAATAAAATAAATGCATCAAGATTAGACAAGAAATGAGTCATTATTTGATTCGCCAATTAATGTTATTCCAACAAACTTTTTTTTTGCTGTCAGGATTTGTATGTTGTAATATCCTATTATTTAATCAATAGTGGAATTGGAAGGTAGATTACTCTTAAATTGCTGTTGGTGTAGATTTCACATAAATTTGTCTATTTTCTTTGTAGTAACTCAAGCGGGCACAGCACAGGGTTATAATATGTGTCCTGACCCAGGAGTTCCTGAATGGGGTAAAAGAACAGGTTTGGATTTCAGGTAAGAAGCACTTAGATCAGCAGGTTTAATTTGTGCATGCATTTATCATTTGAAATATCTGAGTGATATTTTTAAAACTCTTTTTGAAGATTGTTTCAGGTACCGATTCTTTTCATTTCACTCACAGTACAAAGAATGCTACAAGAAGCAGAAAAGTAACATGTGAAATCATTGGTTTTGTGAATGATTGATCCACAATAATTTGATTTACATTTGATTTTAAAAAGGTCAAAAATACAGCAAAGTATATCACTTTTAGTGGTTGGCACCACTGTCACTTCCGTATATTTAAACTTATATTTAATAGTATGTTTAAAGATATTAATTCTGCAGTGGCAGAATTAATTAATGGGTTTTAATGGCCTGAAATGGTGACAGGACATTAAATATGATCACGGGTCTTCCTGACCTAAACTTAATTTTTATGGTAGTTAGGCACTTGCAGGCTATTTTCTATCTGATTAATTTCTCTCCCTGGTCTTCTGATGAATCCTCATTGCAGCCACTTCTGTGGCTGATTGCTGCCACCAGTCTCCTTCTAGTTTGGGATGTTTGTAAGTTTGTAGGTGTTTCAGGTTGTAAAAAATCTGCTGGAGACATTTGCAGGCCCAGAACTTAAATGAAATGAAATCATTAATTAGAAAAAAAACACTTTCAATTGCCTTGAGAAAATGAACTTAAACAATGCAAATTGTACATGAGTAGGAACCAAAATAGTATTGGAAAATGTTTCCTCATTATTGGCCAAGGGTGATTTTTTTCAAGAGCACGTGGGAAGATCAGAATGTGTTTGGAGCTGTACACCATCACATACACACTTCCAAGTGGTCAATAGCAGTTTTTTTTGAAGAGGGAACGGAGAGGGTTGATAAGGGAAAGGCAGTCAATGTGATGTGCATGAACTTCTGAAAGACATTTGACAGAAAACCACGCACAAGACGTGTGAGGGAAGTCTTTCACACACAGAGTGGTAGCAGCCTAGAATGCACTGCCAGAAGAGATGGTGGAAGCGGGCACATTGGAGATATTTAAGAGGCACCTAGATGGGTACATGAATAGAGAGGTAATGGGGGATACAGGTTGAAAAATGGGAGGTTTGCTTTTATATTAATTAGGGCACGAAAGTTGGCACAGGCTTGGAGGGCTGAAGGGCCTGTTCCTGTGCTGTAATTTTTCATTTGTTCATTTGTGCATTTGCAATAATTACACATCATGGAATAAAAGGGATAGTGGTAACATGGGTACAAAGTTGACTGATTGATAGGAAACATGGAGTAATGGCCAATGGGTATTTTCCAGGCTGATGGACAGCTTTGTCATCTACAAAGTTCCCCAGAGGTCAGTATTGGGACACTTGTGTTTCCTGAAACATATAAATTATCTCGATCTTTCTGTGCACGGTTCAGTTTCAAAGTTTGCAGATGACACAAACTTTGGACAAAATGTAAATTATGAAGAGGAAAGTGCAGAACATCAAAAAGACATTGATGAGTTGGCGAAGTATCCAGATCGGAGGCAGATGAAATTCAACATGGAGAAATGAGAAGCGTCATGTTTTCATCCAATGAGCATGGAGACACAGTATCTAATAAATGGTACTATTTTAAAGTGTGTGCACAAGTAGAGTGACCTGGCTCTGTATGTTCATAAATCATTACATGTGGGAAGACAGGCAGAGTTATTTTAAAACAAAACCATACAGTAGGCTTCAATAATACATTCAGAGAGTACAAGGGCACAAGGTGATGCTGAACTTCTGATGGACACTGGTTAGACCTCAGCTCGAGTATTGTACAAAGTCTTGAGTGCAGCACTTTGGGAAAGATGTCAATGCTTTGGAAATGTTGCAGAAGTTGTTCCCAAAAATGATTCCACTGATGAGAAACTTCAGAAGAATGATTGGTGAAATTGAGATTGCTTTGCTTTGAGAGAAAAAGGCTGAGGGCTCATTTATGAGAAGTTTCAATATGAGAGTTTCAGATTGGGTGGCTGCAGACAAACTATCCCCATACTCAAAACAATTGAAAGCCATAAATAAGCCACAGTTCTTAAGGGTTTTCCAAATGAAGCAAGTGCATGATGGGTAAAAGACATAGTCACATTTTGAGTGGTATGGGGTAAAAAATGTATGATGTACATTGATGCTCTGCATAAGAGATTTTATAATTGTGAGTTTGGGAGACATAAAGACAGAACTTCTGAGTAATGGTTTAAATTCCTCGTCATCAAAGATCTTGGATGAAACTTCTAATACCCTTGTACCCAAAGCACAAATCAGCCTGCAGTTGCACATTGATTAACAGGCAATATATAAAATGGCTGTTGGTGATATTAGGAATCAACTGTTCAATTTAATTATGGTATATGACAACTGCTAATGCTACTTTAGAGCAAATAGCAACTGGCCTTTAAAATAGACCGATATATCTGTTAAAACGGGACTTTTTTTTTAAAAAGTACGAATTCTGTGGCAAAGTTGACTACAATTACTTTCAAGTTTAAATTCACAAGCTCACTCAAAAGCTGTCATGCAGTTGACTAATGTGGGAACAGAAATATGGAACTTAGTCACTAGTGGATGTTCTTCCAATGTTTTCACAGCGAAGAAAAACATTTACCCATTGTAAAGCATGCTGAGTTGAACCAGGAGAGGATTGTTAATGATGCTGGGTTCTGAAACGATCAGCACAAGCAACTTCCATCAAAACACATGAATGTAATAAGAGTAAAGTGTTTGTAAAATTCAAACAAGATCAAAGAACACTAGGCATGAATCTATGCAAGGGAACAGTCAGGAAATTGAGACTAAAATCTTTCCTAAAATGATGGGAGTAAACAAGGGAAGGATGAGTATCGACCAGAGTCAGAGGAGATTAGACCATAAGACATAGGAGTGGAAGTAAGGCCATTCGGCCCATCAAGTCCACTCTGCCATTTAAATCATGGCTGATGGGCACTTCAACTCCACTTCCCTGCACTCCCGCCGTAGTCCTTGATTCCTTTTGAGATCAAGAATTTGTCGATCTCTGCCTTGAAGGCATCCAACGTCCCGGCCTCCACTGCACTCTGCGGCAATGAATTCCACAAGACCACCACTCTCTGGCTGAAGAAATGTCGTCTCATTTCAGTTTTAAATTTTCCTCCTCTAATTTTAAGGCTGTGCTCACGGGTCCTAGTCTCCCCGCCAAACGGAAACAACTTCCTAGCGTCCACCCCTTCTAAACCATGCATTTTCTTGTAAGTTTCTATTAGATCTCCCCTCAACCTTCTAAACTCTAATGAGTACAATCCCAGGATCCTTAGCCGTTCATTATACGTTAAACTTACCATTCCAGGGATCATCCGTGAGAATCTCCGCTGGACATGCTCCAGGGCTAGTATGTCCTTCCTGAGGTGTGGGGCCCAAAATTGGACACAGTATTCTAAATGGGGCCTAACTATAGCCTTATAAACCCTCAGAAGCACATCGCTTCTTTTATATTCCAACCCTCTTGAGATAAACGACAACATTACATTCGCTTTCTTGATTACGGACTCTACCTGCAAGTTAACCTTTAGAGAATCCTGGACCAACACTCCCAGATCCCTTTGCACTTCTGACTTGCAAATTTTCTCACCATTTAAAAAATAGTCCATGCCTGTATTCTTTTTTCCAAAGTGCAAAACCTCACATTTACTCACATTGAATTTCATCAGCCATTTCCTGGACCACTCTCCTAAACTGTCTAAATCTTTCTGCAGCTTCGCCACCTCCTCAGTACTACCTGCCTGTCCAGCTATCTTCGTATCATCGGCAAACTTTGCCAGAATGCCCCCCCGTCCCTTCATCCAGATTATTAATATACAAGGTGAACAGCTGTGGCCCCAGCACTGAACCCTGCGGGACACCACTTGTCACCGATTGCCACTCCAAAAAAGAGCCTTTTATCCCAACTCTCTGTCTTCTGTCAGACAGCCAATCCTCAATCCAAGCCAGTAGCTCACCTCAAACACCATTGCCCCTCACCTTGCTCGGCAGTCTCCCATGAGGCACTGTATCAAAGGCCTTTTGGAAGTCTAGATAGATAACATCTACTGGATTTCCCTGGTCTAACATACTTTTTACCTCTTCAAAGAATTCTAACAGGTTTGTCAGGCACAACCTCCCCTTACTAAAACCATGCTGACTTGTTTTAATCTGACCCTGCACTTCCAGAAATTTAGAAATCTCATCCTTGACAATGGATTCTAGAATTTTACCAACTACCGAGGTTAAGCTAATCGGCCTATAATTTTCCATCTTTTGCCTAGATCCTTTCTTAAACAAGGGAGTTACAACAACAATTTTCCAATCATCTGGGACTTTCCCTGACTCCAGTGACTTTTGAAAGATCACAACCAAAGCCTCCGCTATTTCCTCAGCCACCTCCCTCAGAACTCTAGGATGTAGCCCATCGGGGCCAGGAGATTTATCAATTTTTAAATCCTTTAGCTTTTCTAGCACTTTCTCTTTTGTAATGCCTACTGTACTCAACTCTGCCCCCTGGCTCTCCCTAATTATTGGCTTACTACTCATGTCTTCCACTGTGATGACTGACACAAAGTACTTATGAAGTTCTTTAGCTATTTCCTTATCTCCCATCACTAGCCTTCCAGCATCAATTTGGAGCGGCCCAATATCTACTTTTGCCTCTTGTTTGTTTCTTATGTATTGAAAGAAGCTTTTACTATCATTTCTAATATTACTAGCTAGCCTACCTTCATATTTGATTAGAATTCAGTTAGAATCCAGACAAGAGAAGTAGGGAAAGTGGAAGGCCACAAATGGATTTAAAGTCAGGGATGAGAATTTAAGAGCTGAATTTTCTTACAGCCTGACCTGCCTTGTAAATCGTCAATAGGACCTGGACATTGAAATCCACCCTTTTTTTCAGGATAAGCCAACTTTTTCAACAGTAGCTGGGCATGAGTCACACGGCAAGAAATTTGAACTCAACAATTTCACTTGAAATTTGTCCCAAGTTCAAGAAAACCTCATTTGCACTGTTTTAAGAGCTTCAACAAACAGTGTGAAATGCCAGTTTTATGGAAAACCACTTGTGAAAGGCAGGAAAGATATGTGTGATGATTTGAACTTAACCAACTGCCCAGCCCTTTGAAAACAGAAAAATCATCAGGCTGCAGCAGTGAGTTAGAGTAAAACAACTTACACCGTCTGATGGAATGTGTTGACTGAAAGGCTAACTTTTGTGGCTTTGAAAAAATGTCATTACCACATGCTGTTGCAGTTTCAATAGATCTCCTAACATTTTTGGCCCATTGCTTCAACAACATTTTATGGACTAAATAAGCATTGTATCCAGCAGGTAAGAGGCCCACTTCGTACCTTAAGATTTTGACCCAGTGGCTGGCAAGGTGGCTCAGTGGTTAACACTGTTGTCGCATAGTGCCATGCAACCTTCTGACTAATTCAAGGCAGCTCCATAATTCAGCCAGGACTAAGAACTGAAGTTCCCCCTTAGATATACGCAAAATACTACACATGCTGGAAATATGAAATTTAAAAAATATATAAAATTGCTGATGAAAAACTCAGTACAAAAGCTCAGCACGGTGGCTCAGTGGTTAGCACTGCAGCCTCACAGCACCAGGGACCCGGGTTCGATTCCAGCCTTGGGTGACAGTCTGTGTGGAGTTTACACATTCTCCCCGTGTCTGTGTGGGTTTCCTCCTGGTGCTCCGGTTTCCTCCCACAGTCTAAAGATGTGCAGGCTCGGTGGATCGGCCATACTAAATTTCCCATAGTGTTCAGGGGTGTGCGGGTTATAGCGGGATGGGTCTGGGTGGGATGCTTCAAGGGGCAGTGTGGACTTGTTGGGCCAAAGGGCCTGTTTCCACTCTGTAGGTAATCTAATCTAATCTAAAAAAAACATCTGACAGTATCCATGGAGAGAGAGACAGAGCCAAAGTTTCAAGTTCAGTATGGCTCCTTTACTTTTTCCCTCTCTGATGTGATGTGAGCCATGGCAAGAAAGGGGCAAAAATATGGAGAAAATGTTACCATCTCAATGTGGAGTAAACCTTTTACTATTGTCCACTCAAGCCTTAAATGGCAACTTCAAAATTCTGCCAATGAGCAGTGACAACTTATTTGAATGTATTTGCACCTCATTAAAGCCCCAACTGAACTTATTTTTGCATCAATACTAGATAATCTCTCCTTCCTGAAGAGGTTGAATAGCTCAAAATCCCAACTCCAGTGTCAGTACCCGGTGGCTGTAGCTCACTAAATGTCGTCCAAGTCATCAATCAACTCCTTCACCATAACATCCGTGCATCCTATCGGGTCACCATCCTCCTCAAGCGTTCTTCCTCATAAATCACCATCAACAGACCACCAGCCTCAACACATCAGCATATCACTTCGTTCATGTTTGTCAGCACTTCACCTGTTCACTTGGCAGCTTCGGGGCATTGATGACTTGTACTTGCTGGGTTGCATAGTATTCAGGGATACGCACACTTCTCTTGCATCTCCACAGGATGCATTCATGATTCTTAATGTGCATTATTCATGTTTACGTGCTTTCTGCTTACTTCTGAGGCAGCCTAGCCTCTATTTACATTATGTTGCTTTCTGAAGCTCTCTGTACTGGCAACTCTAGGCTGCTGCTCACAGACATACATTTTTTTTAAACATTTCCAAGTTCGGACAAAGCACAACTTTCTTAAAGGAACCACACGCTTTAGCTCCCTGCCTTTCACCTCACAATTACTCTACAAAACTTCGAAACACACATAGACTTACTGGTAGGTTATGGTGAGATCAAGAAGAGTGAAGGAATTGTGGGAGGGTTCGGTTAAAGGCTCCTCCCACTTTATTACCACTCTGAGATAATTTTCCATGGAGCGGAGGTTTCAGTTCAGTCCTAATTCTATTCTTTGCAGATGGTTTGTTGATTATTCGGACACATAGCTTAGTCCTCGAAAAGAATTATTGAATTACATAACTAATCAATTAACCTGAGTTATCAAATGAAAACCAAAAGAATTGCGGATGCAGTTCACCAGGCCTGAAACATTAGCTCTGATTTTTTTCTTCACGGATGCTGCCAGACCTGCTGAGCTTTTCCAGAACCTTAGTTATCAGCTTAACTTGCGCTGTGTTGACAGATTTCCCTACTCTTTAAACACCAGAAAAATAAACAAGAGTGTTTTTTTCATATTTATAGTCTATCTTATAATACAACCTTCTATATTCTACTTCTCTAAATGATCAAATTTTAATCCCAAATGTGTTTTTTTCCTTCATGCTTTTATAACTCCTCATATTACCAGCCATCCCTGTTCAAGGATCTCTGATAATTTTGTTGACTAATTGCTGTTTCTGTGAGTCAGCCTGACAAAAGGTGGTTTGTGTCTACCTAATTCATTTTGAAAAACTCTTTATTCTAGCATTTCCTTTACTCTGGCAATTCCCAGACCTCTTCTTACAACACCCTTTGTTAAATATGCATTGTCCCAGAAATCAGATCTATCTGCATAAAATTCTTGAGGCAAGTATTCTCAGATTGCTTCTTTCAAATTTTTTTTCATAGTATTCATACAATCCGTATAGTGCAGAAGCAGGCCATTCAGCCCATTGAGTTCCCCTGGAACCTTTGAAGAGCATCCCAGCCAGACCCATCTTCTTACCCTATCCCTGTAACCTTGTATTTCCCATGACTTTTCCACCTGGCCTGCACAATACTGGACAGCACAGGGCCAATCCACATAATCTGCACATCTTTGGACTGTGGAAGGAAACTGGATCACCTGGAGGAAACCCATGCAGACATAAGGAGAACATGCAAACCCCACACACTCGGTCACTTGAAGGTGGAATCGATTCATTAGATTGGATAAACCCTGTGTCAATAGGATCTGCTAACACCACTGTTTCAGCACCCGAGGTATTATCAGCTGCCTTACTTTATTTCCTTGGCTTCACAGGCTAATAGACAACATTTATTATTCTTTCTCATCAAAAGTATGATAAGCCTATTGTACTCAAATAGCCATCCCGAAAATTGACATATGCAGTGTCGCTAAAAAATATAACTAGCTTCCTTTTTACTGGGTCATGCGAAACTGTAAATTTGAGTGCGCGTTTCCAAACTTTAGCTTCTTTAAAACTTTATTGCTTCTCAAGATTTTGTCAACAGTAATATGTTTCATCATGATAGTTAGTTTGAATACGTCATATCAAGTATCAGATCTAGTCTGAGCACACCATCAGTTTAATTGTCCAATCAGATTTCTTAAATGATCTGTCACTTCCCAGGGTGTAAAATCATCTTTCTTTCTATTGTTGGAAATAACCTTACCTTGTGTTTCCGCATCAGTTTATCCAAATTCTGCCAGTGCTTCATCTATCATTGTCTGCACCTCATGATTGAAGTGTGAAATGCATGGTACCTCATCAGTTTTTATGACTTGTTAAGATTCCCGAAGTGTGTAATCCGTGTGAATTAACCTTGAGACGTGCACTGGAACAATTTGCTTGCCGTGCTGTAATATCACCGTAATTTCATCATGACCTAATACCTTATCAACACCTTTCCACTCTCTTTGCCCTTCTTTCTTTATAATGTACCGTGTGCCTGGATTAAAAATATATTTCTGATGTTTCAAGGCTCACTGAATTTCCTCTGAAATTTCAACATTACTGAATACCCTTTTTACTGCATTCAGGGCATTAGACTCATTAGAAAATGCAGCGTTAATTTTATTCCCTTCCTGAGGCAGTGTACGATCATCATTGCCAGAGGAATTTTTGGCTTCCTCCCAAAAACAAATTGATATAGACTCTAGCCCCCAACCATTTGCAGTGAGTTCTTCACATGGTCTGTCCATGCCAGGGCAGATGTTAACTTACAACTTGGCTGGTCTTGATAACGATCAGATTGATCTGTGTAATTACTTTCACACACTCAATTTCCGAAGGAACAACTCCACTGGTGTGTTCTTTCCCACAACGTTTCTATTTGCAAGTATTTGCCTAAGTTCATCTTTGGCAAATTTTCCCCTGTCCAATTTCTAGTTTGGAATCTAGCCGATACTCCCTGCCAACATTCCTTCCATTTATCTATCGCCTTATACACATTTTTTTTTCTCTGTACTCATGCTTCAAGACACAACTTGGTTAAACTCTTGAGCTAATGGGAGGCTCAACATGGACTATGGTGAGGTACACCAATATTTATTTTTGTGACAAGTATCACATATATGGCGATCTTCTCCAAAAGTTTAATGTGCCCATTGCATCCTATGCCTTTATTCTTAATAGACTTTTAATCTGTCAATTAATGTATAGGTAAATTGCTGGGACTGTTTTAAACTAAATTGACTTTTTCTCCACTTTTAAAGTCTTATCTCCAGATGCCAATAATACTCACTTAATATTTTGATCAGACAAGTTAGGCCTTGTTAATGAATGCAATAATGTCCAGATTTTGTAAACTGTGAACCCAATGACTTTGTAAAAACAATTATTTTGTCATGTTTCAATTTATGCTTCATTTCAGCCTTATTCACAGACAGTTTGCTAAACAGTAGAAATATTCCATTTGGCGTGACATCTGTGCTGATAAGGTGATTTACTCCAAATAGATTACTGAAAATTTACCTCTTTTAGTGACTTCAATGTGTTGTTAGCCCCAGCCTGAAGCAGGTGAACCTCTCAAATTCCTCAACTTGATTTTAACCCTGACTAGCTAGTGCTGCTGCTGCCTCACACCACCAGGCACCCTGTTCTTTTTCACCCTCAGGCAGATGTCTGAGTGCAGTTTTCATATTCTCCCTGTGTCTTTTCCTTGCGGTTGAAGTTTCTTAGGTACTCCCCAGTACTATTGTTTTCCCACATTATCACAGATTCCCTAAGGTGTGGAAACAGGCCCTTTGGCCCAGCAAGCCCACACCACCCCTTGGAGCATCCCACCCAGATATATAGAACCCACCCAAGCTACACACCCCGGACACTACGGACAATTTAGCATGGCTAATCCACCTGGCCCGCACATCTCTGGGCTGTGGGAGGAAACCAGAGCACTCGGAGGAAACCCAGACGGACATGGTGAGAATGTACAAAATCTACACAACAGTCGCCCGAGGATGGAATTGAACCTGGATCCCTGGGGCTGTAAGGCTGCAGTGCTAACCACTGAGCCACCGTGCTGCCCAAAAGCACACTAAAGGAGACACCCAAACAGGGACTTGAACCCTGGACCCTCTGATTAAAAGTCTGATGCTCTACTGACTGAGCTATTCAAGATTTGTTTTTATATTTGCAATATTTCTTAATTAATCAAATAAGTGCAGTCTGTTTCTTCATTCTTACTATGCTGACAGAGGTAGGCCTTCTAACTTGGCTGCCCTTGGCTTTCACCCACATGTTTTAAGAGGCAGTATCGTCAGACAATCTCCATCACCCCTTGATGGGAATGATATGGGTGAGCATTGCCTGGCTGGAGACATGATTGCAATGTTGCATGTTGTATGCCCAACTCACAATCCCTAGCTCAATAATGAATATTTGGCCACAGTTACTGTTTTGGTTAACTTACAATGTGCCACTGATCTTCTGAAGAAGGGTCTTGACCCAAAACGTCAGATTTCGTGCTCCCCTGATGCTGCTTGGCCTGCTGTGTTCATCCAGCTCTGCACCTTAAGATCTCAGTGTGCCACTATATCCTCCTTAAGGATACAGCCCACAACATTCAAGATGTATTCTAATCTGTAGGGTTTATGTTACAATTGCGCTACCGTTTCATACTGCCCTGGCTCATGTATACCTCTGTCTGATGTTTCACCATGTGCTTCTCACTTCACTGCACTAGTCTGTAAAAATACACATAAGTTTCAATAAGGAGTATGACATCAGAGGCAGAAATTTCAATGCCTTGTCCATGAACTCATCGACCACCATTTTCTCCTGGATTAACAGAGACGAGTTCTTATGTGCAAATCTGTAGTTTGTGGAGGCAACAACAGATATACATTACAACTCTCAGTCAGAAGTCCAACCACACCTTATACCCTTTAGACCAGGTAGGTGTTCTTTTGAGAGGTTGGGGTAGGTGAAAGTAGACGCAAGATTGTGTCAAAGATAAATAAACTCAATCGAACTTTTGAGCTTGTTGTAGCTGTTAAGGGAGCTGTCAAAGGGAAACATCAAGAAAATGGCCAAGTCAGCTGTCAAGGGAGCTATGAAAGGTAGCGATTAAGAGAGCTGTAATGCTTTTGAGGCATGTACATTTCTGCTCTTTAAATATATGAAAAAATAGTCTGTAGTGTTTAAAACTTGCTTTCTCACTTTATATTGACATGATTAGTGCTGTGGAACTGATTTTGTGATCTGTCATTATCACATTGGGGTGCTTGTCTATTCAGACTTTGATTGACAACTGTAAGTGTTTATCAAGTCACTGAAGAGGGATTATGAATACAAATACTTATTTTTATAGGGGTTTAAATGAAGTTAATTGTAGTATGATTTTAATAATAAATTCCTTCATTGATTCTTTAAAACTTATTCAATCTTATGATGAATGCTGTGCTCTGCTTATGTTGGATAGTTGGTGAACTGGCATTGAGGATGCAAGTGAAAAGATAGTTAGCAGAGGCATGATTTTCCATTGGGTATGAGAGTGCTACCCGTAACTACAACTTCAGTGACACCCTTTTTTCCATGATAGCCAGCATATTGTCCTCCTTGGATTTTAGAATATAAAGAAATGTTTCTCTTCTTCACGTTTCTTCTTGCTGCTGTCCATTTTAATGTGTTACATTGTGTTGCAAGGCAGAGGGATGTGGGTCATTGGGTGCCTGGGGATATGTACCTGTGCTGATTAAATACCTCTATCAGTATTGCAACTGGCATTTGTAGGTGCAGGCTTGCAAGTGTGCTAAGACAATGAGATTGAAGTGAAAGAAATAAATGTTTAAGATTTATTTATTGCCACCCTTGCACCAGAATTCCTGTGTTGTTATGCTGCAGGAGGCAGTTCAGTCCATTGTGTCTGCATTGACTCTCTGAGCATTTTAACTCCTTGTTAATGTTTTGTCTGTTCCCCTGTAACCTTATACAATGGATAATTATTTAAATAGAAATAACGTCACCTTCAGTGCCTCCGTTGGACCTGCCTCCACCACGCTGACATTCTCACCACGCACACTATGTACAAAGCCTTACGTTTGCTCCTTTTGCAAAAGACTTGAAAGCTGTGCCCTCTGGTTCTCAATACATTTACAAATGGGAACAGTTTCTCACTCTGTGCTAAGTCCAGACCCTTCATGATTTAGGAAACTTGTATTATATCTCCTCTCAGCCTTCTCATCTCCAAGGAAAGCAATCACAACCTGTTCAATCTTTCTTCATGACTAAAATATCACATCCCTGGGATCATTCTCGAATGTGCTCTATTTCACTCTCTCCACTGCATTCATGTCCTCTTTGTAGCACGACACCCAAGGTGCAATCGTTCCCTCTCGATCAAAACCATGCACTCCTCACTCTAATGGTGTTGGCCTCAAACACTGAAACTACTCAACCATAGCCATCGCAATGAAGAGCTCCTGCCTCATTGTTGACAACCGACTGAAATGGTGCCCATCTTCCAATTATCAATCTGAACATAAGCCTCCCTAACTGTCAGCTATCAAGCAGGAGCTGCAGCTTGCGATTTTTTTCATGAAACCCTGCCATGACCATTGGCAAGGCTTTAAAGATTCAGGTCTTTGCAGCTTTTGTGGCTTTAATTGCTGCTTTCCTTTTAATTTTAGGGCCAGAGTAGCAACTTGCTGTTTGGCAACTGATAGATTACACCTGAGCCCAATCCAGCATTGACCTGACGTGCATCTATGTACAACAGAAAAGAGCATAATTTTGCTGTATCTGTCTGAGGCATGCTGAGTCCAATTCTAGCAATGCAACTGTTGCCTAACTGAGGTAAGCTAGCTTGCCACGTACCAGGAAGCAAAATAGCATGGGTTGTGCTCTGGATGGAACAGTTACTACACAGCTTTATGAGTGGAATTAATGGAGATAACCTTCTAAAAGAATGTTTGAAGTGTTAGCAGAGGCATGGGATGGCACGGTAAACATTTATTTGAAAAGCACAAAGCCACTCGGCAGAATTCATGGGTTATGAAGCCTCAGACTGTGTTTACCAAGAAGATGTTCTGCTGCCAGAAACGCATTCAAGCCGAAGCTAACAGATGGACTTTTTAAACTCCAGTGAGACCAGATGATACACACTGTGGAACTGCTCAACAAAAAAAAAGTTATTTGAAGTTTGCCAAGTCCCTATTCCATTTCCAGAGAAGAGATTGGTGAAGTTTTTTGATGCACATTCCTGAACATCAATCATATCCCTTCCCTTTCAAATGTTAAACATGCATCTTACCTGATGGTGATTGAAGAAATGGAACATATTCCCATGCTTTCATGGAAAAATAAAAATCCTGGATGAAAAGATGTGAAGTGGGCATTGAGTCAACAATTGCAGTTTCCACTCATGTAATCTGAAATTTTGAAATAAATAATTTAAACTTATTTTAAAGTTAGAAGCAAAGTCATTCATGTATTATTTGAAGTAATCAGAAGGTGCCCATTTTGACACTGGTATTCGGTTGAAAAACATGAGATATACACGCCTGAGTTCGTGGGCTGAATGTTTTTGTTTTCTCAGAGCTGGAACCCAACCGCAGGTCAACATTCTGTCACCGACAAATAATTTAGAAATCATCAGAGTACAACCGCAGAGACTGATCCTACCCAAGAGAATTTTACTCAAGAAAAGAGTCTGCCCCAGGGATCAGTGAGGTGGAGTGTGATGGGGAGGTCACGGTGAACTGATGGTTCTATCATTACAGAGATAACCATTATCACAAGTGATTCCCTCCATCTGCCATTCACTGCTTGCCAAGAATGGCATTCACCTTAGAACCCAAAGGGAAGCCATCTAACAGTTACCTAGTGGTGTCTATATTCAGGTGTACACCTCCAGGCATGGGCAAAATTCCAGTGGAGACACTCAGTGCATGTTAATCAGGCTCTTCCTGCCATAGTAACTCACATCTGGCACCTTCATTCATCATATTACCAATCCCTTTACGTCTCATTTAATTCTTGCCTGTGATGAAGGAATTAACTTATTGAACAGATTGGGCCGAAATCAAGTGGAGTTTAGAAGAATGAGAGATGATCTTATTGAAATATGTCAAGCCTGAGGAGACTTGATGCGGGGATAACAGAGCTTGTGTTTGTTTTAAGAATAAATTGGAGATGAAGGATATATTTATTATCTCTCAGAGGATTGGTGGTGTGTGGAACGCAGTGATGCCTGGGTCATTGAATTTATTAAAGACTGACTTAGATAGAATTTTGACAGACAGGAGATTCAAGTGTTATCAGGACAGACAGGAAAGTGAAGTTAAAACTGTAACCAGATCAGCCACGATCTTTATTCAATTGTGGAGCAAGCTTCTAAAGCTGATTGCTTATCTTTTCTGAGATCTTGTATTCAAGCCTGTTTCCAACAGGCCAGGAAATTTCAGCCCTGTGACACTCTACTCTTCAGTGCACACACACAAGGTTTTCCTCCAATGTCCCAGTTGTTGCATTAGGTACATCTTGGGAATGTTCAAACATTTCCAAGTTGTATTCTCAAAATGCAAATTATTTTCTAGGTGGACAATAGCCAAGATCCTTGCTTTTAAGGTAATTATTCTCCAGAGTTTTCTTTGATGCAATGTTAAGCAATTGCTCATCTCCTAACATTAAAGAGTCCACATAGAATGTTTATTTCTTAATGCATGTACAAAATTGCTGGACAGCAATATGCCATTGCCCATAAATGACTAAAGCAGTTAGCCTGGCTGTAGAGAAGCAAAGACAGATGGCTGGACAAGCAGTCAGATATTGGACTTATCTAACCACCAAAAAGTTAATTGCTGTAATAAATGTTGAATTGTAATGATTAAGTTGTCCTTTAAATTCTTCTCAAATAACTAACAAAAAAAGAATACAGGCATGGACTATTTGCTAAACTGTGAGAAAATTCGTAAAGCAGAAGTACAAAGGATCTGGGAGTGTTGGTCCAGGACTCCCTAAAGGTTAACTTGCATGTAGAGTCTGTGATTAAGAAAGCGAATGTAATGTTTATCTCAGGAGGCTTGGAATATAAAAGCAGTGATGTGCTTCTGAGACTTTATAAAGCTGTAGTTAGGCCCCATTTAGAATACTGTGTCCAATTTTGGGCCCCACACCTCAGGAAGGACATACTGGCGCTGGAGCTTGTCTAGCGGAGATTCACACCGATGATCCCTGGAATGGTAGTTTTAATGTATGATGAAAGGCTAAGGATCCTGGGATTGTATTCATTAGAGTTTAGAAGGTTTCGGGGAGATCTAATAGAAACGTACAAGATCAGGTTTGGCTTAGAAAGAGTGGATGCTGGGAAGTTATTTCTGTTAGGCGGGGAGACTAGGACCTGTGGGCACAGCCTTAAAATTAGAGGGGGTAAATTTAAAATGGAAATGAGGAGACATTTCTTTAGCCAGAGAGTGGTGGGTCTGTGGAATTGATTGCCACAGAGTGCAGTGGAGGCTGGGACGTTAAATGTCTTCAAGGCAGAGATCGACAAATTCTTGATCTCACAAGGAATCAAGGGCTAAGGGGAGATTGCGGGTAAGTGGAGTCGAAATGCCCATCAGCCATGTTTAAATGGCGGAGTGGACTCGATGGGCCGAATGGCCTTACTTCTACTTCTATGTCTTATGGTTTTATGTCTTATGGCCTAAACTGCAGACTGAAACTATTCCTTACACATTTGACTTGGAAACCGTGAAGTTTTTTTTTAACTGTTGTTCCTCTTTTATAAAGAGTGTTAAAAGTTGGAAGTGATTCGCTACATACTATTTGTTTCTTGTATGTGTAAGATAGGGAATTGGGTAGGAAAAATCGACTCTGACCAAAAGAACAACTCAGGGAGATTAATGAAGATATACGTTAGTGATTACCATTGATTGCAATATGCAGACAAATAAATAGTTTCAGTGATCGCTACCTGTGGAGACTTGAATCATTTTTGCTCTACAGTTATGATAAGCCTTTCATTCCAGAGGGTTGGACAGCAACAAAGGGCAACAGAGAGGCACTGATCTGTAAGTAAATAAATATAAGAGTAAATGAAGTAATGATGTACTTTTGAGTCCAAAATCCTAAATAGAGCACAGAAAACCAAAGCAAATGTCAAAGTAAGGAAAATCACGATGACTGTATGCATGTCACTAGTTCAACTAGCCCTGGAGCGTGTCCAGAGGAGATTCACACGGATGATCCCTGGAATGGAAGGCTTAATGTATCATGAACAGCTAAGGGACCTGGGATTGTACTCATTAGAGTTTAGAAGGTTGAAGGGAGGCCTAATAGAAACTTACAAGATAATGTATGCCTTAGAGGGGGTGGACGCTAGGAAGTTGTTTCCGTTAGGCGGGGAGACTAGGATCCGTGGGCACAGCCTTAAAATTAGAGGGGGTAAATTTAAAACTGAAATGAGATGACATTTCTTCAGCCAGAGAGTAGTGGGCTTGTGGAATTCATTGCCATGGAGTGCGGTGGAGGCCGGCACGTTAGATGCCTTCAAGGCAGAGATTGACAAATTCTTGATCTCACAAGGAATCAAGGGCTGCAGGGAGAGTGCAGGGAAGTGGAGTTGAAATGCCCATCGGCCATGATTTAAATGGCGGAGTGGACTTGATGGGCCGAATGGCCTTACTTCCACTACTATGTCTTATGGTCTTATGGTCAACAGTGCTGTGGGACTTTGAAGATGGTGTCACTTTGTAAGTGATAGACTTATGAAACCCTGCCCAAAGAGCAGTGGGAGAACATGAACAGAGGGTATAAAACTGATGTCCATTCAAACTTAGTCACCTATGTTCTCCCTTTTCCTCTTGCATTCACTCAGCCAGCAAAATAAAGTTTGGTTGACTATTAAAATTCTATCCTGTTTATGATGTACATACATGTATTTCTAGCTTTTGTTTTAATAGACCAGGTTCACTTTTAATTGAGGAGCTCGTGCATTCCAGTTATATAAGTTTCATATTTCAATGACATTAAATGTAAAAGCTATTCATTAATTACACATTCACGAAGTTAATTTCCACTCTCCACTCTGTGGTGTTATGCAGCAATTATCCAACTGCAGTGTTGGATGTAGACTACACTTGTTTTACATAAGGGAAGATGATCTTTTTCAGAAATAAGTAGTGATTCTTGGTGGAAACTATTGATTGCAGAACCTACATCATGAGGGAGTAAGGGCTAATGCATCACCATTTTATCACAGCAAAGTGCATACACAGATGTACAATGAATATTTACTTTTAAATGGAGTATATTATAACATTTGTTTTCAAACAGAAATGTTGAAGTAGGTTTCAAATGTGAATCATAAAGTAAGGAAGAGGTTTTATCTTCCGGGTTATATTCAAACAAATGAAGCAGTTATAACATTGCTAACTGCATTTTTATCCTTTATGAAGGTTCCCACTCACAGTGGTTCATTTTAAATGTAAGCTTAATTAATTGCCCTTTCCCATCCTCACTGTTTAATCAAAATATTTTACACCCATAACTTTCCAGCCTGATGAAAGGTCATGGTTCAGAAATATATAATTCCATTTGTCCGTATCAGATACTTCTTGAGTTGCTGAATATTTCCAGCATTTTCTGTTTATATTTTGATTTCAAGCAATTGCAGTATTTTACCCCAATTTTAATTTCAAACAGCATGTGGTCTTCAAACTTCGACAAACGTCAATATAACTATCAGCATGGAAAGCCATGGAGCTGAAATCGAGTCACACCCATTCCTAGCCAGCTGATGTTAATTCCACTGATTTTCATTGGCAGAATTTTTGAAATGGGCACCCTGAAAGGGCACGGGGCTGAGATCAAGAGAGTAATATGCAAAAATTAGCGTGTGATTTCCAGTGGAAAAAGTCACAAGTCAGTTCAGGCCTTGATCCCTGCTTGAATTCAAAGTAAGCCCAACAAAAGCTAAAATGAAAGCAGAGCTTTGGTAAAACACAGATGCTCCATTCTAAAGGAAGCAGTTTCAATTGCAACAGACAAAAAATGACAAACTGGGCAGATAGACTGCAAAATCACTTGTGGATTTGAATCTGGTAGCGAAGTGAAATGTGCAATTGGAATAAGGAAGCTGTAGGAATTTGTTGGCACATGCTGTGACATTGAGCCCATAGCCATGCAAAGTTCAAAACCTGTAGAAATGCCAGTGGCAAAAAGTAATGTTGTATTCGAGCATTGAGAAAGAACAGGAAAACTTTTGCACCAAACTATAACTATACCAGATGCCATTGGGCTTGGAGCTAAACATTTGAACAACCGTCTAATTGGAATTAGGGGTAGTGAAGCAGCAACAACAGCTCATTGAAACTTTGCCTGAACTGTCTAAATGCAAAATTCATGACCACTTAATTGAAACATGTAAAATAATCAGAGGGTTAGATAGGGTGGATAGGGAGAGCCTTTTTCCTAGGATGGTGACGGCAAGCACGAGGGGGCAAAGCTTTAAATTGAGGGGTGAAAGATATAGGACAGATGTCAGAGGTAGTTTCTTTACTCAGAGAGTAGTGAGGGAATGGAACGCTTTGCCTGCAACGGTGGTAGATTCGCCAACTTTAGGTACATTTAAGTCGTCATTGGACAAGCACATGGACGTACGTGGAATAGTGTAGGTTAGATGGGCTTGAGATCGGTATGACAGGTCGGCACAACATGAGTGCGGAAGGGCCTGTACTGTGCTGTAATGTTCTATGTTCTATGTTCACATCAGCACTGATCAGAAGTGGAAGTCACCTACTGAGTAGAAAATGAGTCCTTGGAAATCCACCAGCCGAGCTGGGAAATAACTTAATGCTGGTAAATTGATGGATGAAATTTTTCAATCAGGTGTCTGTATAGTGAAGTTTTAAACAGCAAGAGAACAATATTTCCTTTTCTCAAAGTTTGGTTCTAACATGATAGATTCCACACAGAATGTTTGTTTCCTAGTACACATGCATGATTGCAGCAGAATTGCATTACAGCAATATACCTTTATCCATGAATGACTGAAGCAGTTACCCTGAGAAACAAAATCAAATGGGAGGGCAAGTGGTCAGTGACGGAGCCTTAGTTTACCTCACAAAAGTTTATCTTTGAAAATGGTGAATTGAAGTGCTTAACATGTTCTTGAAATCTATTGTATCAGATCTGTGTGTCCACATTTAGAAACAAAGGAGAGTGAAATCAAGGAATTGGAAAGCTGGATTCTCTGTTTCAGGGAGAAGTTGCACAAATTATGTATTTGCATTTGACCATCTCGCTCTGCAGTCATCCTTCACCATTTTCCTGTGTCAATTAAAAGTGAATATGCTCAGCTGGGTTACAGTTGGTTAGCACAGTTGGACAGATGGCAGATTTACAATGTAGAATGGCTCAAACAGAGCGGTTTGAATTCAAGAACAAAAACAAAGTTGTTGGAAAAGCTCAGCAGGTCTGGCAGCATTGTGGAGGAGAAAACAGAGTTAATGTTTCAGGTCCAGTGACCCTTCAATTGCTATGCTTGCTATGGTCACTGTGAATGCCCCTGTTTCTCAACTTAGTTCCTCACCTGAAGCAAAGTAATCCTTACGTTAAACTCATCAGTGGCTGTCTCTGACCCTATAATGAGAGAACAGCCTATGACCACTTTCACTTTTACAGGATTCCAGCCAACAAGAGCAAGTAATGTCCAGCCAAATGACCGTGGTGCAATTTAAAATTTAAAATTGTTTCTGCTAATTTTTTGATGCATTAGCAATTTAATACTTAAGCATTGGAAGAGGCCCTTCAGCCCAGCATGTGCATGCTTGTCATCCAGTACCTTTTTACTGTAGACCCATGTTGCAGCATATGGAAAAGCTTGAATCCGAATAAAACCTTGCTAGTTTGTCAACGCATCTGAGTTCAAATGTGCACAAGGCCCCAGTTTCTCTCTATGAAAGTGGCAGAAGCTGCTTCCTGTGGATTTAATTGAATATTGCTGACCTTCTTTCTTAGGTTTTGGAACTGAGAGTTATTGATCTGTGGTTTACTTGAACCAGGCTAATATCAGGCTGCTGCACAAGTGTGTGGGCTTTGACAATCTGAATCTCATCCCAAGGGAGGCATGAGTCCCACTTAAATTACACTACTATGACCCTGACATTCACAGACAACCTGTCATTCAATATTCACAGATTAGTGATGGCAAGAAGGCTTTGTGGTATACAATTCTGACAGTGTAGAGGAAATGATCTAAACCTCAACTGATTGAAACGTCTCAACTTTGCTGCTTGATACAACCAGTCATAACCATCTGTCACTACAATAAGAAAGTGCCACTTAGAAAATGAATTTTAAAACGTCTATCTTTAAAGCTGTAAGTTATAAACAATTGAATCCTTCCAGCGGATGACATGGCAGTACGGTATGGTAACAAAGGTAAAATTGCTTATCAGTGTTTCTTTTCTCTCACATTGTGAAGAATTGACAGCTTCTTTCTCTCCCTTTTTAGGCTGGGATCCAGTGTGCAGTTCTCATGTGATGATGGCTATGAATTGCAAGGGTCTAAAAGCATAACCTGTATGAGAATGTCTGACTTATTCGCAGCTTGGAGTGATCACAGACCATTCTGCCGAGGTGAGAAATTACTGACAGTTACTGTGCTGCAACAGATGACTAACTTTCACCTTCACAGTTGTTCAGCACCATTATTCTTCTTCTTCCCTTCATTCTGTGACTTGATGTGTCCTTCATGTCAACATATGATTGAAGGAGTGGGGACTGAATGAAAAATTAATCATTTTGATGAGATAGGTGGCCATAATAGAATAACTGCAAAAACAATTTTACTTCCAAAGTTATAAAAAAATTAAATTTGACGAAGTATGTTGTGTGAATAGCTTCTAATTAGCTGTAATTAAATGTTATGACAAATTGGGTAATGTTTTGAAGTTTGTTTAGGTACTTTTGACAATTGTGTACCCAAGCAACAATATGCTAACCGAAAAATGTCCCATTTTAGCTTTGACAGAATATTATGATAACGCCAATTGTAACATATACAAATAGCATTTTGAAATATCCACTGTCTAAACAGTGCATTTTGAGCAATAGATGACAGTGGCGTCACTTTCATAAACCTTAGAATTATCCAATATTTGAACTTTGCATCAAAGTTGAATTGTAGTGCTCAAAAATAGAATTAGTTGTTGCCTTGAATTCAGTAACATTGAAGTAAGAGAGACAGCAGAATACACAATTGGTGATTGTCTGCCATGTGTGTGTGTGTATAGTATGTTATATAAATGCAACAACTGAATCAATGCCATATTTATAGAGCAAAAATGTGTTTTGTTTGCTGTCCACAGTCTTGTAATTCCCTTGTATTATCAAGTAACATAGGAACATAGAAAATAACAGGAGTAGGTCATTTTGCCATTCAAGCCTACACCATCATTCAATATAGTTATGGCTGATCACACAATATCAGGATTCCATTCTCACCCTTCCCCCATACCACTTTGATCCCTCTAGCTGCAAGGGTCATGTCCAGCTCTCTCTTGAATAAATCTAATGAGCTGGCCACAACAGCTTCGTGTGGGAGAGAATTCCACGAGTTCACAGCTCTTTGAATGAATAGGATGGGAACACCCACAATCTGCGAAATTCCCACATGCCACACATGCCATCCTGACTTGGAACCAAATAGCCATTCCTTCACTATCACTAGGTCAAATTCTTGGAACTCCATTTTGACCAGCACTGTGGGTGTATCTTCCTCCCAAGGGGTGGTAGCAGTTCAAGAAAGCAGCTCACCACCACCTTTTCAAGGACAATAAATGCTGGCCTTTCTAGCGATGCTCACAACCCCTGAATAAAGCAAAAAAATGTAGATAATTGTTGCTAAGCAAGGTCCCGTGACAGAAATTAAATAAATGACTGGATAATCGGTTTTAGTGATTTTTTTTGTAATAAATGCTGGACAGGAGCAGGAGACTTTCAAACCTTGTCTTTGAATCGTGAACTTCCTTACCCATCAAGGTAAGTGGAAGTGTGTCACTGAGAAGTCTTACTGATACAAAAGAAATAAGAAGTCTAAATTAATCCAGCCTCCAGATCTTCAGTGTTTCAATGTCTCATTTTGTACATGGAAATGGTAATCATTTAATGGACCACACTAAAATTAAAATATCAGGAGCAAAAATGGTACAAAAATGAGATAATAGCATTTTTATCTCAAGCAATTTATGTCTTGTTTTCTATATCTTGTTCTGCTCAGTGATTTGTAAAATGACAAACTCTACAGTATGTTGTGCATAACTTACAGAAACAAAGCTCAGATTTAAAATTTATTTCAGATGTATTTGGTTTGTGGTTTGGAGAATCACCATCCCATATCAGGGTTTGAAACAAAGACCAAAATAACGAGGTGATAAGACTTCTGTGTTGGCAATAAAAGGTCCAATTGATTAATGCCATGTCAGTTGAACTGTTCTGAAGGATGGCGACTCTACTCGAAGAGTTAACTCAGTTTTCTCTCTACAGTTGCTGCCAGACCTGCTGAGTTTCTCCAGCAATTTCTCTTTGTTGTTTGTTTCAGGTGAACTGCTCTTAGTGGACGTAAGCATGCAACACGAACTTTGAAAGTTTACTTTCTGATAAAAGATGTATAGAATATGTATTATATTTTTGAATGTGGGTTTCAAAATAGAGGCAGATGAATATGGGACAGTTTTGTGAAGGTGCTTTTTTCTGAAACAGGTCAGATAGTCCTTTGCAACAGATATCTAATTGCATTAATTTTAAACAATACATCTGATTGTAGTCAAGTGTGGCAGATTCCCTGCAGTGTGAACATAACACATAATATTTTAAAATTTGGATTTCAAATTAGAGTCAGATGTATGTGGGTCAATTCTGTGATTTTTGTCCAACAAACGTTAATCGGATAATCCATCTCGGCCTGCTCCAGAGGCCTCCAGAACCACAGATTTCCATGTGATTGACTCTTAAATGGGCCACGATGCCACTCAAGGATCATGAGGGAGGGCAACAAATTTTGGTCTTGGTAGCAACATCTACATCCAGTGATAGAATAAAAAGTACAAGTGATAAGATTGTTTCGTCCCTATCAAAGTGACCATGAAAACAATTTTCCTGGAGGCTAAGGAGGTGGGTGGAGAGCAGGGAGTGTGGTGTAGGTGAAGATAGAGGTATTAGATTGTGTTGGTTCTGAGTTCTTGCCATTCTTTAAAATGAGTCATAAATTAGATCTTGACAAAAAAAACTGTGGATTAGGCTACAAGGATTGTTGGAGCTGGGAAACAAGTGGAGACAGATTTGAACCACCTAATTTCACTGCATTAGAGATGTTCATTAGTTTCTACCCAAATTCCATGTTATTGCACCATTCAACATGAAAACAAACTGTGCTGACTTTATTGCAGTTGGTATATGATGTTGATAGTGGTTGCATTTCGGGGAGTATGATGACTTACTGTTACTACTGCAGGTGATTTATCCAGAGAGCCACATAGAGTTCTGGAGTTAAATTCTGCCATGGCAGAAGGTGAAATTTAAATTTATAAAAATTTGGAAGGAAAGATCTATTAATGACCGTGAAACCATTATCAATTGTTGGAAAACCCAGTCTGTTCACTAATATCTTTCAGGGAGGGAAAGTACCATCCATGACCTGGTCTTTACTAAATGTGACTCCAAACCCATAGCAATATGGTTGATTTTTAACTGTCCTCCGGGATGGGTAATAAATATTGGCGTAGCCAGCAACAGCTTCATCCCATGAATGAATTAGTTAAAACATTGGCTAAATAACGTCTTGCTTTTCTACATATTGGCTTGATTATTATTAGATCTGGTTCTGACCGCTGCAATAGCTACTGAGATAGCTGTGATGCAATATTTTGAAATCTGTATGGCAGGAATACACATAGTTGTCTTTTCCACACAAAGGGAAACCAGCAACATTGGAACACTCTGTACCGAAGCCCCTTTGGTCAAAGCTGCTGACAGAATTCAGACAAGATAAAGTAACTGAATTTAATTTTCTTTTATGGCCCACAATGATTTTTCTGTTTTTTTTAATCTGGAAGTGATACTTGAAGTCTGTGATTAGACCATGAGAGATTTGTTTTATTCACACCACAGGAGCTAATTCAGCTCATGTCGAGTACCTGGAGGGATAATCACAGATGGCCTCATTTTTGGCAGGATGAAATTCAGCTACAAGTTGTAGAATTCACAGGCCAACAGAAACATTAAGCTGAATTAGAAAAACGAATGTGGGCAAATTTCTTGTCAGTGAGAGGGGAATGCAGATGTTGCTTTTTTTTGTACATAGCCGTGCTTTTCAGCATTACTGTTGTGATAGCCATTCTTTTGCATACAGACAGGAGCCTCCTCTTTGTCTTTCATTTTATACAGCTTTACGGATAAACTAAAGAGAATATGAAGAGAATCTTAGATAAGCATCAACATTTTGGTGGTTTCACTGATGATGCTGGGAAAATTTAATTATAATCATCATTTTTGTTCAGCGCTGAGGGTATAGTAGTGTTGTTTTGTAATTAAATGATACAAAACTAGAACAAAGATGTACCCATCTGGCCAATCCCAGAATATAAAATGTACTGATTCTGCAATCATATCCTTCCTTTGAGAACAATTATGCATGTGTTCAGTACTCATTGCAGGAAATGGTCAATGCAGAGCTTGAGACTTGTTTGACGAGGTGGGAATTCATGGGCTGCTTGCCAGTAATTTCCCCGGATGTTTGCTGCACAGCATTGCAGAATCAGCCTTTAATACTGTTCCGTGACTTTTATGCTTATTTCACCAAGGGAGCTGACTGTCAAGCTCCAGCTATAACCTGCAAACATATACACTTTTGACAGTTTGTGTTGCACAGATCTTCATCCCTATTTGAAGTAGATAAATTAAGCTTCCCATTTTTCCTCTATTGATTTGCACATTTTGCGGTTATGCCAAAACATTTAGGCATGCAGTTTATCTGTACATCTTGGAGCTAACAAACTCTGAGTTGATTTCTGTTAATCTACTTGTGCTCCAGTGTATACGCACCCAACTTTAAAAAGAAATTTCAAGTTGTAGCTGGGATCTAAATCCAAGCATTAGTTTAATTTGCCTTCTCTCTTCACTCTTGAAAATCTGATTGACTCCATCATTTTCACTGACTTTCTCGCAAGAAATTGTCGCATTATACTTATACTAATTCCCTCACTGGAACAGAAAAAAGAACTCTCATCTAATTCCTCAAATTGAGGTTATTTTTGGGGATTGTTTGGCTGCAAATGTAGCCATTGTTAAGAGGACAACAATTTAATGTGATCCCTATCATCTGTTACTGTCGAAGTTGACACCTTTGCCATTGCTTTGGAAAATGTTTCAATTCTGTTTTGTTTCTCAACCTGGTTTAGTCACACATTTAATGTACTTATTGTCTGTCAACTGAAATTGACCACAGTTGGCTATATCTGACTTTAGTGATAACTTAAGCTAAGGTGGCACAGTAGTTCAGTGTTAGTACTGCTATCTCTCAGCACCAGGGACCTGAGTTCAATCCCCTCCCCTTAGGCATTTGTGACTGTGGATTTCCACCCACAGTCCAAAGATGCCGGGGAGGTGGTGGAAGAAGATTCTAAAGTGACTTTTAAGGGGTGTCTTGACAAATACATGAATAGGATGGGAATAGAGGTATATGGTCCCTGGAAGAATAGGGTGTTTTAATTGTGACAAGCAGCATGTTGGTGCAGGCTTAAAGGGCCTAAGGCCCTTTTCCAGTGCTGTAATTTTCTTTGTTCTATGTGCAGGTTAGGTGGATTGACCATGCTAAATTGTCCGTAATGTCCAGAGATGAGCGGCCAGGTGGATTAGCCACGGGAGATGCACAGCTGGGGGGTGGGGGGATGGGGAAGTGGGGCGTGGGATCTGAATTGGCCGCTGTTCAGAGGGTCAGTGTGGACTTCATGGGCCAAACGGCCTGCTTCCATACTGTAAGAATTCTGTGATATTTGTAATGGCATTAAGGCTTACTACCAGCATCATTTTTTTTCATGTGTTTTGAGCACAATTCAATTATTCTCAACTGTTTCTGCCTCTCCTGTTGCAGCTCGAGTATGTGGTGCACATCTGAATGGTCCCACTGGAGTTATTTCATCCCCTAATTTCCCGGTGCAATATGATAGTGATGCACACTGTGTATGGGTGATTACTGCCTCTGATCCAGACAAGGTAAACTATTTCCTTTCTCTTGCAATTAATTTGACCATGTTCCCAAATCTTAGTTGCCTTCTGCTTGTGCTCAATCTAGTCACAATTCACTAGAGAAGCAGTTCCCTTCTTGATGTCTAGCTAATACTCAGGATACTTTCTGCCAAAAAGAATTATGTTTTATCAAAATTCACTGATAGTTTAAAAAACTCAAAGGCGATATGAACAATTTATGTTGAGTAGTGACGAAGTTAGTTCAGAATTCCATTTTGTTTTCATTCTTGAAATATAAGAAAATGCATTAATTTCCTTTCCCAAAGACCCTGCTTTCAAGGTACATTACTGTTGAGAGGAATAACTTGCATTTTTGTAGATTTTTCATGAGCTTTGTATGTTCTAAAGAGTTTTACAACCCATTATTTACTTTTTGGTAAGTTGCCACTGCTGGAATGTTGGAAACACAGCAGTCAATTCCAAACAAAGGAATTCCACCAGAAGCAGTAGCCCGGGGCAGTGTCTGTTGGAAAGGGCGGGTCAAGGTGTTGGGGTCTCAAATCTGACAGCGTCAGCAAATGGGAGGGACTGGCTGCAGATATGGAGGGGATAATCAGAATTCATCGGCAGTTCTGATTAACAGTTACCCAGGTATCGAGCAGGTTTTTAATTCTCAAACACTGTTTTTGAGTGACTCTGAATTCTCTGCACACCACAATCTTCACAAATCAGAGTGTCAAGGACTTTTTGAAGCAGTTCCAGAAGCCAGGCAGGCTAATTGCCGTGTTTAAATTTCAGTTTCCTTATATTTCATGTGGAGTCAGCTTCCTGCATGGCCCCAGTGTGCAAATCCAGCCTATGTTGCTGCAACTGTACCTGGCCATCAATATTAATAGGGTATTGTATTAATAGCCAGCTAATCAACTTCAGTGATGTTGGATGAGGGATATGTATTTTCCAGGACATTACGAAGAACCTGTTACCGGTGGAACATTTTATGGCGGGTAGGGCCTTGTTTCATATTGCACTCCAAAAATAGCATCTCCAGCAGTGCAACATTCCAACAGTACTGGACTGAAGTGACAGCCTAGATTAAACATTTTCGAAAAGTACGTATTCATCTATAAAATCCAAATATGTTTCAGACATCACGATTGCAACTTATACCATCAAGACATTATCCTGCTCTTCACCACAGCCTCTGTGTTCTGCCATTGTTCAAGATCCTTTCCTCATCCTATGAGTATCTTGATGACAAGGGCAAAATTGTTTTATGACTGTACAATTTCTTCAGAAATCTTTTAAGTGACAGTGAGTTGCTGGTAGTACAGAGCTTGAATATTGCTGAAATATACAGCTGTACAGTATCAGCATGAGTGGTGTTTACAGCTGACTGGATGCTGCTGTGAAACCAAAAAAGACCTCCACCTATCATATGAGTTACTAATTTAGTCGCTGGTTTTCATTGCCAGTGTTATGCTCAGTATGTCGACAATGCCTCCAGAACAATACATCTGTTCATGATGAACAGCATGTCCCTTTTCATGTTTGCAACATATCAGTTATTGATCATACCTAATTTGCCTTTGCTCGCAAAACTCAAAACAGTGTCCAACATTAGACTTGATGCCACAATTAAACAAATTTACAAAATTATCCTAGATATGCTGTGAATGAAACGACTGACCAATTTGGCTGTTTGCAGAGGAGGTACCCGGCCAGCCAGTCTTTGCAAACTGAAAACACAGTATAAACTATTAGGTATAATTCTAAAATCAGACAATATTTGCTAAATAATCCCAAGTGTGCTACAAATTTCAGTGTTAAGCAATTTAAGATTGTTAGTTTGGCTTACAGTGCAGTGCAATTATGCATACTGGAAACTACATCTTTCATGCAAAGGGCCCTGTTACGTGCAGGAAGAAAGAATACATACGCACATTGTGCCCACTTCAACTTAACAGAGCAAGGCTCAGCAACTCTCTGGTTCATTCCTCAAGCAATGCCATAACTGACCAAGTTAACTTGTCTGATACAAATTTAAACAATGCATGGCAGTTAATTGTCAGTCATTATCAACCCAGTGCATTCTCCGTGGCAATGTCATTGCCAATTAGAGGCTACTTGTCAACCAATCAACCCTCTCTCATAAAACGTATTAGAATCATTGAGTCATACAGTCATACCTCTCAGTCCAGCTCGTTTGCACCGACCAGACATTACAATCTGACATAGTCCCATCTTCCACCCTTGCTATCTATATATCTATCTGGATGTCTTTTAAATGTTGTAATTGTACCAGCCTCCACCACTTCATCTGGCAGCTCTTTCCATACATGCACCACCCTCTGTGTGAGAAAGTTATCCTTCAGATCCTTTTTAAATCTTTCCCCTCTCACCTTAAACCTATGTCCTCTAGTTTTGGACTCCCCTACCCTGGGAAAAAGACCTTGGGCTATTCACCTTATCCATACATCTCATAATTTTATAAGCCTCCATAAGGCCACCCCTCAGCCCCCAAAACTCCAGAAAAGAAAAGCCCCAGCCTATTCAGCCTCCCTCTGTAGCTCAAACCCTCCAGTCCTGGCAACATACTTGTAGTTTATTTTTTCTACCCCCTCTGAAGTTTAACATCCTTCCTATAGAAGGGCAACTGGAATTTTTGCAGAATTCCAAAAGTGGCATCACCAATGTACTGTACAGCCACAACATAATGTCCCAATTCCTATGCTCATTGTTCTGACCAATGAAGGCAAGCATACCAAATACCTTCTTCAATGCCCTGGCTGCCTGCGACTCCACTTTGAAGGAACTGTGGACCTGCACCCCAGTCTCTTTTTTTTGTGAAAACACTCCCCAGAGCCCTAAGATTAACTGTTAAAGACCTGCCTTGGTTTGCCTTCTCAAAGTGAAACACTCCCATTTATCTAAAATAAACTCCATCTGCTACTCCTTGGCCCATTAGCCCATCTGATCAAGGTCCCATTGTACTCTGCGAAAATCTTCATCACTGTGCATCATACCATGTATTTTGTTGTCATCCACAAACTTACTAACCATACCTCCTATATTCACTTCCAAATCATGTACATAAATGACAAAAAGCAGTGGACCCTTCACCAATCCTTGTGGCACACCATTGGTGACAGGCTTCAAGTCGTAAAAATAATTCAGTACACTCCACTCTGTCTCCTATCTTCAAATAAATTGTCTATACAATTGGCAGCACAACAGCCCCAGATCCCATGTGATCTCACTTTACTAACCAATCTACCATGCAGAGCCTTGTTGAATGCATTACTGAAGCCCATACAGATGACATCTACATCTCTGTCAGCATCTGTGAAGGAAAAAACAGAATCTACGTTTGGGGTCCAGTGACCCTTCCTCCGAAATCTGAATTCTGAGGAAGGTCACCGGACCTGAAACGTTAACTCTGTTTTTCCCTTCACAGATGCTGCCCGACCTGCTGAGCTTTTCCAGCAACTTTGTTTTGTTCTTGATTTACAGCATCTGCAGTTCTTTCAGTTTTTATCCACATCTCGGCCTTCATCAATCTTCTTTGTCACTCTTTCGAAAATCTCACTCAAGTTAGTGAGGCACAATTTCCCATGCAAAACGCCATGTTGTCCATCCCTAATCAGGCCTCGCCTTTCCAAATGCATGTAAATTCTTCCCATCAGAATCCCCTCCAACAACTAAACCCACCACTTGCTTAGGGCTCATCAGTCTATTGGACCTCTGCTTTTCCTTACAACTATTCTTATATAATGGCACCACATTGGCCAATTTCCAGTCTTTTGGCACCTCACCTATGGTTGTCAATGATACAAATATCTCAGCAGGGGGCCCAGCAATCTATTCCCTAGCTTCCCACAAAATTGTGGGAAACATCTGATCAGGTCCCATGGATGTATCTACCTTAAGAACTCCAGCACCTCCTCTTGTGTAATATGAAATCTCTTCAAGACATCACTATTTATTTCCCCAAGCTCCCTAACTTCCATATCCTTCTCCAGAATAAATACTGATGACAAGTACTCATTTAGTATCCCACCCATCTCCTGCAGGTCCACTCATAGATGGCAATGATGATCTGTAAAAAGTCCTATACTCTCTCTAGTTACTTTCAACACACCGTACTTACTAAATCTCTTTGGATTATCCTTAACTCTATTTTCCAAAACTATCTCATGCCTCATTTTTACCCTCCTGATTTCCCTCTCAAGTATACTCCTACTGCCCTTATACTCCTGTCGGGATTAACTCAATGTGAGCTGTCTATACCTGACATATGCTTCCTTTTTTCTCTTGACTAGAGCCTCAATTTTTTATGTCATCCAGCATTCCCTACATTTACCAGCCTTACCCTTCACTCTAATGGGAACACACTGTCTTGAACTCTTATCATCTCATTTTCAAAGGTTCCCAACTTCCTAATTGCCCCTTTACTTGCAAATAACCTCTCTCAATTAATCTTTGAAAGTTTCTGTCTGAAAATGTCAAAATTGGCCATACCCTATTTTGACATGTTGCTGCGTTCTATCCTTTTCCATACCTGTTTAAAACTGATAGAATTATGATCATTGGCCCCAAAGTGCTCCCCCATTGACACCTCAGTCACTGACCCTGCCGTCTTTCCGAACGGGAGGTCAAATATTGTTCCTTCTCTAGTGGCTACATCCACATATTGAATAAGAACATTTGTTCAACATACTTAACAGCTTCCTCCCTATCCAAGTCCTTAACACTATGACATTCCCGATCTATGTTTGGAAAATTAAAATCCCCTGTCATTACAGCCCTATTATTCTTGCAGACATCTGAAATCTCCTTACATACTTGCTTCTCAATTTCCTGCTGACTATAGGGGAACCTATGATACAATCCCAACAAGGCAATCATCTCTTTTGTATTTCTCAGTTCCACCCATGTAATTTCATTGGAAATTCACCTTTGAATATCCTCCCTAAATATAGCCATAACGTTATCTCTAACCAAAAACACCCCTCCCACTCATCTTTTGCCCCCATTTCTATCCTTCCAATAGCATCAATACCCAGCAACACTAAGCTGCCAATCCTGTTCATCCCATGTTTCTGTCTTAGCTCTGATATCCTCGTTCCATGTTCTCAAACATATGCTAAGTTCATCTACCTTACATGTCAGGCCTCTTGCATTGATTTAAAGGTAATTTAATTTATCAGTCTTATTTTGTTCTCTGCCAAGCTCTTGTCTGCTTTGACTCTTTGACTTCCTCCCCTTCTCTACTGTACCAGCCTCATCCTTTTCTAATATGTCAGTATCATTTTGGTTCCCCCAACCCCCAACTATTTTAAGGCCTCCCAAGTAGCACTAGCAAATTTCCCCATCAGGATCTTGGTCCCCTTCCAATTCAGGTGGAGTCTGTCCTCTTATACAGGTCATTTCAACCCCAGAAGAAATACTAAAGGCCCAAAAATGTGAATGCTTGGCCCTTGCACCAGCTGTTCAGCTGTGCATTCATCCTTTCTATCCTCCTTTTCCTACTCTCATTAGCACATGGCACCAAATGTAATCCAGATGTTACCCCCTTGAGGTCCTCCTTCTCAACCTCTTGCTTAGTTTCCTACATTCTCTCTGGAGATCCTCATCCCTTTCCCAACCAATATGATTGGTGATTCCTGCTGGTCACTCTCTCCCTTCAGAATATTCCGTCCGTACTCTGAGACATCTTTGACCCTGGCACCAGGGAGGGAACACACCATCCTGATGCTTCGTTGTCAGCTGCTGAAACATTCTTCTGTGTCCCAGACGAGAGAATCCCCTGTTACAATTGATCACTTGGAACCTGATATGCCGCTCATTACGGTAAAGCCAGTCATGGTACCAGAAATCTGGCTGCCAGTGCGATATTCCCCTGACAGGCCAACCCCCTCCCCCCACCACCCGCCAACCATTACAGTATCCAAAGTGACATAGATGTTTGTAATGGAGATATTGTCTCATTTCCCGCATATTGCCTCATTGCCTCTAACTGAAGTTCCAACTGTTCCATGCAGTCCGATAGAATTCACAACCAAACACACTACCTTCAAACAAGTTCTGCAGAAGCATTCAAATTCTTCCTCGTTTCCCATATCTGGCAGAAAGAGCACAACACCTAAATAAAAGCCATTTCTGCCCATTTAACAATGTACAGAACCAGAAATTATCTAAAAACAAACACAACACGCTTTGATCCAAACCATATCATTAGCAGTCTTACTGCTCAAAAGCACTGCTCTGCAGTAATGTTATACCAATCCTTAATATTAATAGTCAATCAAAGTATAAATATAAGAAAAAAAACCCTTTCCTCACTATTGTAGATTTCCAAACAAAAGCAGATTAACATTTAGAACTTTTTAAGCCTTAAAAATCACTCAGCTGATCAGGCTGAAAAACCAAAGGTTGTCTTCTTCTTCTGTAGTTTCAGGTAGTGATTTCTTTCCAAATCACTGATGCCGCTGAACCTGAATACCAGACCTCCCATGTCAGCTCTGCATCTGTGCTGCTTGTTTGGTATTTCAATAAAACCTGATTTTGCCATCTTTTACAATTGCATACTTGCAATGTCCTGAGGAGTGCAATATGAGAGGCCAAAATGTGTCTTTTTTCAGCAATACTTGAGTGACAGTTGGATGTATTAGTGGCACAGTATGCTACAGTAGACCATCAGAGATATGTTTGCAAAGTTTGCCTTTCATCATTACCCATTCACCCTCAATCACCCATCCTATCTCTCTCTCTCACACACACACACACACACACACACACAGACACACACACACACTCTTTCATTTTATCCCATCAAATATATCTTTTCAACAGTGAAGCTATTTAAATCACTTCTTCACCTCGACTGTTAGATACAGTACTGAATTATCTGAAATAATATGGATGAAATTCAGCTGCAGACAATCAAGAATAATATAAGTATAAACTGTATAGAGAGACAGTCTGTGGGGCATTTATAGGTGTTTTCTTTTGTTCCACTAAACTGGTAGCTTTGTGCAGTTTTGACTTTTATGTAACATTTGAATCATTTTGATAAATTACCAGGAAAGTATTTTGCTGCCACTTTCAGTAAACAAAATGAGCTGTTCTTTTGTCACTAGAACAGAAATAGGGTTTTTTCTAGCTACAATTCAACTGTCATCTCTCCAAACTCGCCTGCCTCTTTGAGAAATGTTCATTAATATTCATTAATCAAGGGCGTGTACGTGCAAAAGTAATTAACTTGCATTCCCATGGTTACAGTCAGCTTTCTAAGCCCTTATTCTGAATTGCTAATAAATGAATGACCTACATATCCCAATTAGTTGCACGTTACACAATGCTGCAGATTTATTTGTGCATTTTTTAAAATGTTTCAAGTCTTGCCATGACCAATGTTGATAGAAACTCTTTGAATTCACCTTGTTACTTTATCTACACTGTAGAGTCCAATATCTCAATTTGACAATATGCATAATTACCGGAAACATTGTCATTTCCTGTTTTATGACTCGTATGTGTTCTATAATATTTTATGAATAAATCATAAATTCATGTAATCTCATTAAGATGTGTTTCAGATTTTCAATGTCTGTGTTATTTTGCTTAGGTTGTATCTTGGTCAAAACATTTAGCATTTCTTCTTTAGTAATGTAAAACTTTTTAAGATGGCTACTTATCTCATGTTTCACTTTTTTTTAAATGGCGAGGATGGGCTTCAGATTTCTGAAGCACTGAGTATAGTTCTGGACATTATAGCCCAGAAACAGGAAAGATTTGGCGTCAAAAGCTGAAGTTCCATTGATGGCAAAAGAAACAGAAATTTAAATAATTTTTTAAAAAGGGTTTACGGTAAATGCCAGGTACAAAGTTCAGTGAGAAACCAGATAGCACACAAGAAGTGAAGGGGAAAAGGGAAAACCATTTTGAAAAGGAGTAATAAAGAACATGAGAAAGTCTAAATCAATGACAGAGGGAAATACTGATTTTTTTATGAACAGTGAAGCATTGTAAAGCGAGTTAAAGGAATGGTGATTGATTTAGGTAAAGACTAAACTTGTTGAAGCAGAGTCCCTAACCGAGATACCGAATGATTACTTTGTGACTGTCTTCATCAAAGAAATAAATGTGGATAATATTAGAGCAAAGGTTGGCAAGTTGCGATATTGAGTTGGACAAAAAAAATTGAAAAGAAATGCTTCATAGGCTGGCATCATTCAAATTTAATTAATTATTCAGCCCAGACAGAATCCACCCTCAGTTGCTGAGGTAAACTCCAGCAACAATATTTCAATCATTTTTGGAAATGGAAATTGTGCCAGAATTCTGGAAGACTGCAAGTGTTTACATCGCTGCTCAAAAAAAAGGATAAACTTGGCAATTATTGAGCAATGGATCTAAAAGTCATTCATGGGAAAACTACAGCAGACCATTGGTAAAGGACAAAATTGATTCTCAGTTAGAAGCAAAATAAGAAGGAACAGTGAGCACAAACCCATAAATGGCATTCATGTCCTGATTAACTGAGTTCCTTCATGAGGGAGCAAAGAATAATGAAGGTAATGGATTGGGTGATGTGTTTATGAGTTTTCAAAATCATTTGATAAAGGAACTCTTAACAGACTTATTCAAATAATGGAAACTTAAGTTATTAAAGGGACAGCAATAACTTGGATACATAGGTATCTTAGTATTGAGAAGGAAAGTTACACATGAAAATAAGTAAGTATAGCCAAAACATGTTTATTTATTTCAGTGCCTTTATATACAACATGATCTTTCTGAAAGAAGGGAACAAATCAATTCAGCTCAGTTGCAATATTTTTGCTTTTGAGTTGAAAAGTTGAGGTTTCATGTAAGATTCTGGGCTTGAGCACCTAATCAATGGTTGACACCTTAATACAGTTTTGAGGAAGTTGATGGTGCTCATGACTGACAAGGCAACATTGCTCAAGGAGACTAAAAGACTCTGTGTTGCTATCTTTCAGCCAGTACTTCCACATTAAACTAATGGCTTGTTTATCTCATTTCTATTTCAGAACCTTAGCGTGTGCAAATTGTTCACTTTATTTGCTGAATTAATCATTATTACATTGGGCATGACATTATTTGGAATATCCTGAAAATAGCAAAGGTGTCAAGTGAATATAAGTTTGTATTTGTTATGTAATAGTAGGAGCTGCAGATGCCAGAGAATCTGGGATAACAAGGTGTAGAGCTGGATGAATACAGCAGGTCAAGCAGCATCAGAGGAGCATGGAGGATCTAGGCCTGAAACATCAACCTTCCTGCTCCTCTGATGCCCCTTGGCCTGCGGTGTTCATCCAGCTCTACACCTTGTCATCTCTTGTATTTGTTATGAGTCATGTTGAGTGTTATTCCTTACAATGACTGCTCAATGTATTGCAAAAGTAAATCGTCTTATTTATGTAATGGACCAGACCAGACTCCCTTAAAATATATAATGAAAGTAGCCTATACCCTATTTTTTTTCTTATTTTAAAGGTAAATATTATGCCTTGCATCCCAGATGCAAGCCGATTAGGCAAATTACTTAATGTTAAGCAAAGCACAATTTATTTAAAGACTATAGTTGAAACACCACAAAAGAAAGAGGAAGTTGAAATAACAACGCGATAGTGAAACAGAATAATAGATACAGTAACTATTACTAATTAACTGTTCTAATATAATAATGTCCTATAAAGAAATCGTTGGCAAAAGGCAAATTCAGAAAACAGAATCATCTCACATGCAACTCGCATAAGAACCCAGGATGAAAAACATCCACAGAAAACTTAGAGAGACTGAGAGAAAGAGATAGATAGAGAGAGAGAGACAGAGTATAACAGCCATGAAGGATTCACTGCCTTCCAATCTACTGAGACCCCAGCAACAATTTCTACTGAAAACCTAAGAAACTAAAAATTCTGGGAATTTTGAGTTTGGGAGCTTGATCACACCCATTCAGGCTGCTTCTTTTGTTCCAACTTTTAAAAAAAGGCTTCACTAGTTGTTTATCTTCCCACAGACTGCATCATCATCTTCCCTCCAATCCCACTTTAAAAAATATCATGACAAAGCCACTGCATTGTCACACTTGGTATTTGCTAAGTTTTGTTTCTACTGTCTTTTACAATAAAATATGGGCTAAATTTTGTAAGCAGTGGTGAAGCAATGGTACTTGCTGTCTATTTTGAAGCAAACAGGCTCTCTGGTTTGGATTTCTCCTGTTCTGATGTCAGTTTGAATTTTACATCAAATCAGGGGAATTCCTAGGCCTGCAGCAACAAGTTTACAAATCAGTCTTATACAAATATTTCCCTAGACAACAAATCACAGGTTGAAAGTCCTGAAATGTTCCACATTCCTTCACTTAAAATTTTCATGTTGAAAAATAAATTGTGATTAGAATAAGATAAAAACTAAAATGAAGTAAAAAAACTACAATGAACATTTATGAAATTACATTTTTTTATTACAATGGATAGATGTGACTTTCCACAAATATAAAATTAGCCTTTTGGGTGCTGTGAGGGTAAGTCTTTGTAAAGTTACTGGACCATTGAAAATCCAGTTACATCTGTTTCAACTTTGTGTTATTTTTTTCACTGGTCTTTCTGCAATGAGACTAACTGCAACAGTGCAAGATTATGTCAATTGCCTGATTTATTTAGGTATTTATGTCCGGGGGCATCTCAATAGTGTGTTCTCTAGAGTTGCATGGAAGTACTGACAGTAACTCTTGGATTTCCACACCACTCTGTGTACATGTGGCTGTCAGAATTGCTAGTAGCTTCATTGGACTAATGATGGTAAACACTGACAGTTTAATATCCATTATACTTATCTGACAGAATGGAATTACTTAGAGTGACTCGTTGTTTATTAATCACTGAAATTATTGTGATGCTTGCCATTTTTTCTGTCATAAGTTTTTTTTAAAAGAAAGGTATTTAGCTCCACGTGTTTACAGAATGAAATTTACAGAGAAAGTGAGTGTTTACAAATTGACAGAAAGGGCATATACATTCCATTAATAATGCATGGCCTTTAATTAGTTCAAGAGAAGTGACGCTGTTAAGTCATCACCCAGGCTGGGGATGGATTTTCTGAGGAGTGGTGATAACATTTTTTACACAAAGAAAGAGCTCCGCATTTTTTACAGAAGTAGCTGATCAGGACTCCTTCAGAAATGTGGTGCCGTACTTTAAATCTGATAGGTCCCTCATAAGTGCAGGATAGTTGAGGGCAGGCAAACCGTGCCCTCTCTTCAAAGCAGTCATCTGCCAAATTTTGTGATTTGAAGGTACACTTTGACAGCCCCTGTGAAAGCGTACACATGTTAGTTATGAGGGGATGGTACCAGGTGGATGGATGCAGTACAAGGTGGTATTGGGGCCAAGAAAGAGATGAAATGTATAGGAGAGGTTGGTTGGGGATGAGAGATCTGGAGATCCCTTCTTCTGAAGAAGGGTCCCAAACCGAAACGTCAATCTTTCCTGCTCCTCTGGTGCTGCATGGCCTGCTGTGTTCATTCAGCTTCACATTGTGTTATGTCTGTAAAAATCCCATATTGCTGCACCTTATAGGATTTAACAGTCAAAGATACAATGAGACTTGCAAACATGAACAAAATTAAACTTAAGAAATCTTTTAAATTTTGGAAGCCGAGGGATAGTGAACTGTTGTCACTTTTCACCAGATTTTATAAAATCTGTCATAATCACTGCACAACATAACCACAACATGTCTTTATGCTTGCTGAGTTCAGTAATTCCAGTATGTACAACAAATATATGAGTTAAAAGTGTATACACAGGCCATGTGTTTTCAGCACATTGTACATGTTTTTCATGGCTATTTTCCCAATTTGGCCAATTCAATACACTTTCAGATTTAAATTACATCCAAGGCAAATGAACTTTCTGTGACCTTTTGTCTTTGTATAAAATGCATTGCACTTGAGCCAGCCCTATCAGTACAACTGAGTATGGTCATGATCAAATTAACTGTTGTTGCAAATTTCTGTCCATTATGGTACTTTACTGCAGGCTCTTACGTTTTATGATTTGAGGAACAATAATGAGTACATTTTAAAGGCTTGTAATGATTTAAAATACATTTCCATTTATCTAAGGAACTGATACTGTATGCAAATTAAACTGGCAAATGGTCTGTGTAGATGTTTTTAAAAGTGATTTTCAGTTATTTGAAATTGAATTACTCAAAGGATTTGGACTAGAAGGTGATTAAAAATGTCCTTCTCTGTGCTCAACCTGTTTTAAGCTCCATCGGTAGAATTGCATAAGACTTCAATATATTCAGGATTATGTGCTAATGTTTTTTTAAAAAAGTTATATTCTAAAATACTTTGCAGTTGCATTAGTTAGGACAGGGCTCATTTTCAGTAATACGTAAGTGAATTGGAACAGAAACTGGGCAAAGAAAATCACTTCAAAAAATGAGCACAATTTTGTTCACAATCCCTGCTTGGATTGTTTCTTGTGCCCAAAGCAGAAACTCCTGACTACGACAGAGTAAATCAAAAACATTGGTTTCTGAGAATTGCTCTTTGAGAATAGTTAGTATTATTTGTATCTACTTGATTGGCCTTTGCCTGTAGACCTCAGCTGCTTAATGAACGGTAACACTGAACTGTAAAAAAGATCTTTGTTGGAAAGTAAGTAAGCAGATTATAATGTAACATCAGTGTTTTCATTTGACTGATATCTCAGTAGACAGTGATTCATTTCCACAAACTGAAGTCAAAATTTCAAAACAAGCCAGGAAAACAATAAGTTGTGATCAGTAAAGATTGTTGAATCAGGCTCTCATTATCCTGCCTGTCAGTGGAGGCTGAAGGCTGAAATTCATTAGCAGTTAGTACATGCTTCACCAGTAATGCAGTCTTCCCTCAAGGAAAACTGGGGAGAGACAAGATCACACTATTCCAATGTTTGTTACTTGGTTGCTCCCTGACGTGTTTGTCACTTCTAAAATTTCACAGTTGAAAAGTTGTCTGGTGTCCTTGGAGAAAAACATCGACTAAATTACTGTGAAGCACATGAACATTCTCCCTGCAGTCTGAACCCTTCATTTCGGAAGCAGGTATTGAAGGGATCTTGTATTTTCCACTCAGCATGTCATGCGAGTTAATACATAGCTTACAGTGGTTTACAAAGCATTGACATGATTAGGGACTCAAATCTCCAACTGAACTCTCAAATGGTCAGTCACTATCACCAGAGATTTGGGAGACTCTCGGAAAATATCGTACTGGTCCATGAAGAACGAATACTAATGGGGACTTTCAAGTTGCTGTCCAGGTATAAGTTAATACTGCAGATAACATACCCATTATAGAAGATGTTTGATTTTCATTGCCAATGAATAAATTATGACTAGTTCAAAGTCAAGCCAAATGACATGATTTGTAAATATATTCCTTAAATATGGAATATTATGCGGAGTTGTGAAGAGAGAAAGAGGTCTTTTATGAAAAGATTCCACTCTTACATCTGAGCTTTTGGCGTGGTTCAAGTCCCACTGCTGTACTTGAGCAGAAATAACAAGGTTAACACTCCTTAATGTTGAAGGAATGTTGCAGTGTCAGAGGTGCCACCTGTTAGACGAGATGCTAAATCAAGTCTCCGTCTACCTTCACAGGTAGATGTAGGGGAGTTAGCCATACCTATCTCTTAATCAACATCATACAAACAACTTATCATTACTGCATTGCAGTTAATGGGAGTTTACTACGCAACATGGAATTTCTCGATTTCTTGCATTATAACTGCGTTTACACTTCAAAAGTAAAAGTATTTCTCTGACCAGTAAAGTGGTTTGAGACATTCAGTGGTTGTGAAAAGGGCTATATAAATGTAAATACGTTCTATTTCAAATATTTTGGTGAATTTTCTTGATTAAGAGTATCGACAAACTTTAAGCAATTGCAGATTTGGTTAATATTATCAATTTTAATAACAAGTTAGATTTAGGATCTGGCTGCTTTGAGTAACCCTACCCTCAGGTATCAATCCAATTGCGTGCCTCACTGGCAGTCTTAGTGAACAAGACAGCTGGGACAAAGCATGGCAGCATACAGAAAGCAGCTTTCCCAAAAAATCTGCCAGCTTTTCATGAAATAAATCAATGGATAACAGAATTAAGCATCATATAATCATGGTAGGAGGACCAGTGAATTTCATGAATGCTGGCTATTGTACGGGGATACATGCACACTAACTGAGTGGGCAAAACTATCGTGGGTGCAATTCAATCGGAGGAAGAATGAAGTAATTGATGTTGGATCAAACAAAGGATATTTCCTCAATCATGAAAAAGTAGATATGTACAACAGATGACTAAATGTTAGTTTAGATGTGGGGCATCAAACTACACAATTGCTAAAACCTAAGACACAGGTACAAAATGTAATCAAAGTATTTAATGGAATGTTGACCTTTTGTTTCACAGTTTTAGATTCTCAAGCATGTATTAATGCTTCAGTTGCGTAGACAATGGGGACATTGGCATGGTCAGGAGGTTGGGTGAGGTTTAGGATTACAGTTCCAAATCATCAAAATGTTACAAGGGTTGACAGAGTTATGAAAATAATTTGAGTAAAATTGTGTAAAATTTCAACCCTGAGGTTGGAAAATTGAAGCAGGATGCAACTGAGGTGTTTAAAACAATAAATAAATTCAATGGACCACACACAGCAAGCTATTTCCTTTTGTCAGAGAGCCTTGTAGCCTTCACTCTGCCAGCCCTTTTGGAAATTAAACCTTTCCCTGAGGGATGAAATCCTCTGATAACCTCCGCGACTGTGATTTTTAACTCCCCCCGATTGCAAAGTTGAAATGTCCAGATTCCATGGTTTCATGAATATGTTTTGTAGGGTTTTTTTATTACAGGATCCTGATCAAGTGGTTGCTGTGGAGGGATATCACAGGAGAAAAGGAACAGCAAAAGTAGCAGAGACATTTTAAGGGAATCAAAATTTGATTACAGTAGCCGATTTGGAAGGATTTCTTGGATGCTGCTTCTTGTCCACCCTCTCCCTCTAAGAATAGTTTTTCCATTCATTGTGTTTGCTCATGCTTTCTGTTGCATTGCAAACACAAAGGCTCTGAAACTGCAATCCACACACCTTACTGTAGACAGATTACCAAATTCTCTACTCTCTACATGAGGATGAACCAACACTCACTGCCAATCCAGCAACTCAATGCAACGCCTCCAAAACCCTGGTCAAAACTCATCCACAAAGCTTTCAGTCACAGAGGTCACTTGACATAACTTCATCTGAATGTTAGACGTGTCTGTCCCTTTGAACAGTGTAAGTGAGGAAGGTCTGTCTTGTATTTGAATGCATGTTTGGCTTAAAGTGACGAGTAAATGGGTTTGGTTGGCCTGCACAGTAAAATGTTTGAAAAACGTGTGAGAAGTCAGCCTCAAGTAGTCGCCGATGTCACACTGTGGACAGTCAGGAAGCCCCTTGTACATGCACTGTACACAAGGCCAGCTGCCATCTTCAGCATGCAACTGTATTGAGACTAACCAAGAGTATTGCAGCCCACTACATTGCATTGCACAGATTCCAGCATCATTGCTTTTACTAAAACCAGCAAGTGCTGAGAATACCCAGCAGGTCTGAAGAGAGAAACAAAGATAATGTTCTTTTTCGGAACTGAATGCAGGTGGTGTTGGATGCAGAACAATTAAACTTAAAATCCAAATCCGAGCACTCGTCCCGGACTCAATTTGTTTTGTGTTCTTTTGAACTTTTAAAAGTCAAAACTTTTATCTGACCAGCTCCAGTGTGATTTCAGCCTTGATGCCAGAAGGTGTTTGTCAAATACTTACTGCAGTAACTTTAACCTTATTGGACATTGTGGTAGCGTAGATATAAGATTAGCTTTTAGTTCTTAGTTGTGCTACCCTGCTTCTGGGAAATTTGGTGCTAGTTCGACATGAACATTTTGCACTAAAACCAAGCACCAGGGTGCAGGTGGGCCTTTTTTTTATCATTGATGGTTAATTTTTTTTAAAAATCCTGGCACCATTGAAGCTTCAGAGTATTTACTAATCCTTAAAATAGATTAGTATTTGGCTATTAATATCTCATAAGTGGACATATGCAGTTGCAAAATGCAGAGGGAGAAAAAGTGGTTCAAAATGCATTTTCTCCATTTGAAAAGACTTAGTAATGAAACACATAATTACAGTAACTGTTATGTATATCATTTTATTTTCAGTGCTTTAAGAATAATTAGTTGATTAAATTCTTCATTCATCAGTAAAGTAGTAAAATGTGTTGAAACACATTGCTGCAAGTTGAAGTATTTTTGCATCAAATATTTTTAATCTGTTATTTTTATTCTGCTGTCAGATTTAGTTTATGCCATTATAGAATAGTACAGTCTTACCAGGAATAAATAGATTGAAGAGATTAACCTGGAGGAATTACACCATGGAATCCAATGTCTTCGTACTTAATGGCCATTTAAAGGGAGATAAATCAATACTTGGAAAGTAGGGTATTAGTCTGAATGAGTAGTTAACTTCATTGAATGCCAGGCAAAACAGCACAGCAGGCTTTGATGGACCAAACACCTATCCTTTGTCATGGCGCATTTTTACAGCCAAATGATTACTGTTTGATTTGCACAGAAAGACACTCCAACATTTCACTTTTATTGAGTTCTATGTAGCTCTTGTGTCACTTGAGCAATGCATCTAATTGGTTTCCCATGCTTTAAGATATCTTTCAACTTTTTAGTTTGAAAGCTTAAGCATTAGTTATTATTTCTCCGTTCGCTTTTAGCTGCCATCCATTTGCCAGTTACTATTCCTATAGAACAGAGAGTGAACTCCCCAGTTGTTGCTACTATTGCTGGTCTTGCTGTCTGTGTTTTTCTTGTTTATTGCAGCTCAGGAATTTCTAAGAAAAACTTCCCATATTGATTTATTTTTGCAGACAATTGTTATAATACAGTATTCCATTACAGCAATCAGTCTTGCATTTGGGAACTGTAGAAAATAAAAGTTTATTGGCTTCAACAGTTTTGTGTTTAATGTTCCACTGAATCAGTGACAAGTCAAATTACTTTACAAATAGTCTTATTGCTACTCTCGCCGCCGCACCCCCCCCCCCACCCGAGTTCATTTCAAAGCAAAAAAGCATATATTACATGAAGTTGTATCAGCGATAATGGGAACTGCAGATGCTGGAGAATCCAAGATAATAAAATGTGAGGCTGGATGAACACAGCAGGCCCAGCAGCATCTCAGGAGCACAAAAGCTGACGTTTCGGGCCTCGACCCTTCATCATGATGTCTAGGCCCGAAACGTCAGCTTTTGTGCTCCTGAGTTGCTGCTTGGCCTGCTGTGTTCATCCAGCCTCACATTTTATTATCTTATATTACATGAAGTTGTTAACTTGCTCACTGAACTGTCTTGTTTTCATCCAGATGTTTCATCACCATGCTAGGTGACATCATCAGTGAGACCTCCAATGAAGCCATCACTGGAGGCCTCAGTGATGATGTTACCTATTTTGGTGACAAATCGTCTGAACAAAAACGAGCCAGCTCAGCGAGCAAGTCTACAACCTCACCCACAACCCGAGCTACAGAATTTTGCGAAAACTGTAAGCAGAGATTACATCTTCAACAACAGCTTCTTCCCTGCTTTTATTAAACTACTGAGTGGACCTCTCAGATTTTAAGTTTAATGTTGATCTCATACTTTGTGCACCTTCTCTGCAGCCATAATACTTGTATTCACAATTACCCTAATGCACTTTGGCATGATCTGCTTATACTGCTCACAAACCAAAACTTCTCACTGCACATAGGTACGCCTGACAATAATAAATCAAATTAAGTCATACCTATGAAAGAAAGAATAAAGCATTGGGTTGAATTTAACCAATAATCAGCTACATCTCAATTTCAGGGAGTTTCATGAGTAATTATTTTTCTTAATTCTCCAACCACATCTCATTATGTAGTACCATTCCTGTATGGTACTCAACAGCAGTGGAAGGACTCACCCAGCAGTGACCTACCAGGACATATGCCACTGATGCTATACTTAAAATCCAGCTCCGCAGTAGTTTAAGCACTGCCAACCAAGAATAGCCCATCACAGTAGATATAGTGCAAGGGAAATGGACAAGGAAAGCTTTGAAGGGCACATAATTGGCACAGGTGTCACTTCATTGCAAATAAAACCTTTCTCTCTTTAATATATTGCTTTTACATTGTCACCAGTCTGATCGACTGTCATAGTTTATAGCTGCAAGAATGAAACTAGAGAGACCACACTTCATTGGAACTTTCTCATTTTAGAACCCGCTTTGAAGGAATACTGCTCTCTCCCTACATCCCAGCATCGCATGTTATCTTTTCATTTGTCAGTGCAGGAGCTTGCATGTTGTAAAGCCTTCAAACAGTTGAAAATGTTAATTTTTGTTGAACAACAGGAAATTTTAAAAACACCCTGCAATTTCGTCTTGGAATAAACGGGGGCTTTTTGCCTTTTGAGCAATAGCAAATTTACAGTCAGTGAATGATAACCTAGTCCAGCTTATATCAATTAGAAGCTGGTGTCAATTAAGCCCTTTCTGGCTTGTTCTGCTTGATGCTGCACCATTCTATAGTGCTAAAGGTGATGTTCCTCCTACTCAATGCCCCCATTTTCCTCCTCAGATAACTGCTTTCCCAGCTCTTCACCACCTGTCACATCCCTTCTCAGCCAGGGCTTTCCCTAACACAGTCATCAGCCCTTGTCTCCCAGAAAAAATCAGTGTAATGCATCCAGCCCTGGAGGTGAAGCATGGACCTGAGACTTCTCGGGTATATAGGCATCATGGCAGCTTCTAGGGTATGTGGTACAGACCTTCTAAGACATGGTACTGATATCACAGATGCCTTGTACATTGATTGAATAGAACCCTTTTCTGTTGATGAAGACATCTGGTTTATGAGATGCCACACTCAGCATGAATGTGCATACAGTCTGGAGCACCCTTCACCTGGGGGAGGTCAGCAATCCTAAAGCCAGTTGGCACAATTTACTACCTGGGTTACAGCCGACTTCATCTCAAAGTAATGAGATGAAGCAGTGTGATCTGAGAAAAATTGTATCAGAGATAATCGGAACTGCAGATGCCGGAGAATCCGAGATAACAAGGTGTAGAGCTGGATGAACACAGCAGGCCAAGCAGCATCAGAGGAGCCGATAAGCTGACATTTCGGGCCTAGACCCTTCATCAGAAAAATGCTGTTTTGAAAACAGCCTTCATCCTTTTATGGGTCAAAGATTGAGAGCTCCTGTATGTATCCCTAGTAGATCCCTGGAAGAAGTCAGTTGCATGGACATACAGTTTTCAACTTGACAGCCACTGGGATACGATGGTCAAGAACCTATCCCCTTACGTTCGTACGCTCTGCTCCAAAATGTCACAGGCTTGTGATGGTGACCTGGAACATCCTCCATCTGTGGCAATAATGTGCCATTGTTATTTGGAGGAACTGGCATTGAGGATTTTCCTGAAACCTTCAGCTGCATCTTCTTCAGGTGGAGGCTGCTCAACAGATGTGGAGATTACTGCAGGTCCTTGGTATGCTGGGCCATTTGTTCCTCCTCAATTTATTTGCCCCTTCATTGTACCATAGCCGCAGAGATTAAAAAAAAATCCTTGTTGGGGCTGGATCCACTGGTCATGGTTTGAATAAACTAGCACGGAGAATAATAGAAATGATACATCTACTTAGTAATGTGAGCTGCCACATTCACATCACACACAAATGACAGTTTGTTACTGCCCTTGGTACAGTGGAACACAAGGGTTTCCAAGAAGGATGGCCATGGAATGCCTGTACATAAACTTCGGTGAAGTGGGCCTTAAACCATTATATGCAGCAAAAACCATTCCGCTCAAATATATTATGAGTTCGAAAGTGCAGTAGGATCACTGAAACCTTGTCGCTTCTTCCTCCATTTCCCCATATCACTGAAGAATAGCAGCTTAGCATATAGAATTTATTGACATATGCTTAATTTCAAGGTGAGAAGGAATCAATTCTATGGCCTCGTGCAGACTTTAGCATCTTGGATCATCTCTATGTATAGTGGACCAGAGGAAGCACTTTAGCATAGCAAGGTGTCCATCCATTCCACAAATCATTGCTGACTAGCATGAAAAACTGCCAATTTGCTAAAAAGGAAGACAAGACGGAAGTCCGTTGAAGTTATAAATTCTGAATGAGTTGGCAGGCAGCTATGCAGCAAGTATCCAAGCAAATACAAAGTAAGTGAGTGCTAAAAGAGCAAGATAAGAGTCCTGATTTGCATCCTGTTCCAATGCAAGCGAGGGGTTCTTGTCTTTGCGTGTAAAGTGGTCTGGCAGTAGCATTACAATGCAAGGTTTCAGTGCACTCCAGAGTGAAGTGAAAGATGTGCCAAGATGTTGTGGGGAGGCCGGTGCAAGCCTGAAGCCAGCTTCTGTCAACAAAAGATTGCAGACAGTCACTGGAGATGGAGTGTTCGTGAGATGTTGGGGAATGTTGGTCAAGATGGAAGCCCAGAAGTGCATTCAGTGAGCTGGAGCTGCCAAGTATCTGCTCAGACTTCAGAGTTGGGAATTGATGCTGTTTTGTTTGTTTCTAATTCATTTGTGGGATGTTAGCATCTCTGACTGGGCCAGCATTTATTGCCCGTGCCAAGTTGTCTGGCGAAAGTGGTGATAAGCTGTCTTCTTGAAACACTGCAGTCCACGTGCTATAGGTAGACCCACAATGCGTTTAGGAAGGGAGTTCTGTGATTTTGATGCAGTGACACTGAAGGAACACCAATATGTTTCCAAGTCAGTATGGTAAGTAGCTTGAGGGGAACTTGCAGGTGATGGTGTTCCCATGGATCTGCTGCCCCTGTCCATCTCGATGGAAGTAGTCATGGATTTGAAATGTAATATCTCAGGATCTTTGGTGAATTTCTGCTTCACTGTCTGGTAAAATAGCAAATTGCACGTAAATGAAGTGTGATTAGGTAATGAATGTTATTGCTTGCAAATAGGCTAGTCATTAATGAGAATCTCATCTTGTTAAAACCTAGAACGGTAAAATCAGGCTTTGTCTTTTTCCTGTATTGAGAATCTCATTTTTTTTAATCTTGCCATATTTTACCAGCTGATTTGCCATAACCCACATCATTCACCGACTGGGAGGATTGTGCCCATTACTTCCACAGTTGAAATTCTGTTAGTAATAATGTTGCAAATGATCCACAGCAGGGAGCTTTACCTTACTGGTTGTTTAGACAGCTGGAAAGGAGAGTATTCCCAGCTTAGCACAATACAAATATGGGGATACAATTTTGTAACGTGGAGCTGTAATGTATAGGTTTCAAGTTTACGTACTTCTTTTCTTTGGGCAGCCTGTTTCATAGCCGACAGAAGTTGCCTTTGATTCTCAGTGTCACCTGACTGGGTGAATCAGAAATCTCCTTTCTCTGCCAGTTGCAAGGGTAAACTCATAGCGTCAACTTGGAGAATCTCATTCCATTGACTTGGCCCAGATCCATGGCATAAAAAAACCTCATCTCAACTCGGAATGAATTGGCATTTAATTGCCAGTCTGGCTGAGAGAATTGTGAGGATGCCTGCTGTGGGGGTCAGAAAAAGATGCATTCTGGCAATGCAAAGATTCGCTTCTGTGATTTTGTTAATGTCTGGGCAGTGAAAGGGGGATCTGTTCATGCTGGCAAAATTGGCAAAATGCTAACAGCAAAAGCCAGAAACAGAAAACAGTTCCCTTTCCTCGCACTGATATGTTATACTTTTATGATTCATCTATCTACTTGTATGTTAAAAGTTTCAGATAGCACAATACTCATGGAATGCATTGTAAAATTATTCCCTCAAATTTCCGGAAAATTAATCAAAGATATTTAACAGTGAAGCCCTTGGCTTTCAGCCAGTCTGCAGTTTTCTTGATTTTGTTGGCTCCCTTTTCAAAGAGGCTTTTTTTTCTGTTCATTCTTCTGATTCATTTCCAGTTACTTAATTAATTTAGCTTCCTTTTGCTGAGTCTGTTTATTCTTTCAAGTATTGAAAATTGATGAGCAGGAATCGACTGTGCTCATCCGTCAACCCGACCCTGTAATAAGATGAGCTAGAGCATGATGGCTTAGCATTTGCTCCTCACACAAAAAGGGTGAGAAAAACAGTCAGGGCCAGTAAGGGAAGAAATATTCTGGAAGAGTTCCCTTTGACTTCCTCAGGCAACCAAAACAAATCTAGGAGCAATCGAAACCAGACCCATCTTGGATCATCTCTATGTATAGTGGACCAGAGGAAGCACTTTAGCATAGCAAGGTGTCCATCCATTCCACAAATCATTGCTGACTAGCATGAAAAACTGCCAATTTGCTAAAAAGGAAGACAAGACGGAAGTCCTTTGAAGTTATAAATTCTGAATGAGTTGGCAGGCAGCTATGCAGCAAGTATCCAAGCAAATACAAAGTAAGTGAGTGCTAAAAGAGCAAGATAAGAGTCCTGATTTGCATCCTGTTCCAATGCAAGCGAGGGGTTCTTGTCTTTGCGTGTAAAGTGGTCTGGCAGTAGCATTACAATGCAAGGTTTCAGTGCACTCCAGAGTGAAGTGAAAGGAGTCTTTCAGTGACCTTGCCCCCAGACACCCCTTTCTGATGCCAGACGCCTTGATTTGAACACTGAGTACCTGACAATGAGGGTCCGCCTCCAACAGACGACAGGCAATGGTATTATGTTTAAAGGACCCAGGGACCATTGATGCTGTTTAGCTCATTAATGAGAAACCAAAAGGACTGTGAATACTGGAAATCACAAACAAAAACAGAAATTGCTGGAAAATCTCAACAGATCTGGCAGCATCTGCAGAGAGAAATCAGAGTTAATGTTTCAGGTCCAGTGACCCATTCTGATGAAGGGCCACTGGACTCAAAATGTTAACTCTGATTTCTCTCTGCAGATGCTGAGATTTCCCAGCTCATGAATGAGTCCAGTTGGCATTCCATTGCCAGAAAATGGGATTTGAGCATTTCTGCTGATGCTGAGGCCTAATTCAAGTATTCCTGCCAAAATTTTCAAGTACTTCTGGAACCATCTCTGCTCAAGTAAGCTCCATTGAATTCTACTTAATGAATAATGTTTGCAAGAATATTTTTCACAAACCTAATCCACATTCTAATCAACATTCACTAAATTTTCGTATGGTTGATTTAACCTCTCGGGGGCTTTACAAGGTTCGTTCTAAAATTAATTAATCTCAAATCCCTCCTTGGCCACAGAGCAGCCAAGTTTTTTTTGATCTTATAGATCCATGTATTTCAAAGAGAGTGATGGCAGCCTACAAATTATGTCACTATGCTCTTAACCCAGAGTCACAGAGTCATACAGTAAGGAAACAGACCCTTTGGTAGTTCATGCCAACCCTTTTCCCAAACTATATTAGTCTCATTAGTCCCACATTAGTCCCATTTTGCCCATATCCCTCCAGACTTCTCCTATTCATGTACTTATCCAATTCTGAGGACATGGGTTCAAACCCTGCCGTGGCAACTTGTGATTTTTTGCCTAAAGTAATAAAACCTGGAATTTAAAAATAATCTTGGTAATAGCTTCTGCCAAATCATCATGATTTGTTGTGAAAACCCATTTTATTTGGTAATGTCCTTTCGAGCAGGAAATCTGCCACCCTTATCGAGCCTGACATATATGTTACCCCGAATTGCTGCAATGTGAGTGACTTCCCCCTCAACTAGCCTGGCAAACCACATAGGAAAGGGCAATTAGGGCTTGGTAACAAATGCTAATCTTATCAGTGTTGCCCACATCCTATTAACCAAATTTTTGAAGCAAATGTCCTACTTTCAGCAGAAAATCAGCCTTTCTTTCATTGATTCCATCTACATTTCTCACTGTCTTAGGAAAGCAGCCAACATAATCAAAGTGTCCTCTCACCCCAGTTATACTCTCTTCCACTGGGCAGAAGATACAAATTTTTTTAAATGTATACTGACAGATTTCTGAACAGCTTCTACCCCACTATTATCAGAATTATGAATGGATGTTGCATATAGTAGAGTTGATCTTTCTGTGCACATTTTCTGTAGCTGTAACACTACATTCTGCATTCTCTTCCATTACCTTGATGTACTTGTGTGAGGTATGATTTGTCCAATTAGCACACAAAATAGTATTTTACACATTATCTTGGGATATGTGACAATAATAAATCAACACAAATCAAAACAAAGTTACATTGTAGGAAAGCTTTCTTAATCAAGAAAAACAAGCATTTTTGTATTCAAATGAGTCCTAATTTAATGGAAACCGAAATAACTGAAGATGCTGTAAATCAGGAGCAAGCATAGAAATTGCGAGAAAAGCTCAGCAGGTCTGGCAGCATTATGTGAAGAGAAATCAGAGTTCATGTTTTGGATCTAGTGACCTGGTTCTGAAGAACCACATGCTGCCAGACCTGATGAGCTTTTCCAGCAATTTCTGTTTCTGCCCCTAATTTAATGAGAGTTTTTAAAAATGTGTCTTTTTTTCCAAACAAGTTCATGATTTAAGCTGACAATGACAAGCAGTGTAAAATGATCAGATAATGATAAGAGATTGGCACTATTTCTCCAGGATAGGAAATATTTCCTTTCCCAGAAGATTTACCTTTGTATAATTTAAATAATAATTAATTACTGCTGGATATTTGATGCTTGTTCTGTGAATTTTATCATGTTTGGAAACTAACATGTATTTTCAAGTCGTTTTAAATTTTCTTCATAGCTTTTTTGAGGTGAGCTACGGAATCAGTTGTAGTCATGACCTAACAGTCTTCCCGAAATCCCCTGTTCAATCTACAAGTTCAGATAATGGATTTGAACAAAATATTTTAAATACAGACTGAGTGATGCATCATACTTTCACAGTATTACCTCCCCGGGCAGACACCCAATCTTGCTTTCTATGCATTCTGTCAGGAACCTAAGAGTGAATATTGGCCGAGGTTTTAAATGTTGTTGAGGTTCATAAACAGTATGGATTCAGAATGTTGCAGCCCTAATCCCAGAGTAAAAGCTCAGAAGGCAATTACAGCTCTATGCCCCTCCATCAATTGCTTTATTTAGTGCATGACACTGGATTTACCTAATTTTGAAACATACTGTATTTTCCTCCACTACCATGAAGCAACTTTGTTTGGATGCAATAAGGTTAAACAATGGTTCTTTCAGATTTTGACGTTACAGATATCCAGAAAAATGTTAAGCCTAAGTAGTGCAGTATGCTTATGAAGTTTCAGAACATACAGTTACACAGCGAAATGTTAAATTAAAACTGACATTCAATTCCAAATTCATAACTTAGCATCTCATGAAATATGCAAATAAAAGCAATAAAACTCGTATGCTTTTACTCCAGTTCGTTTACAGCATCACTATTCACAGTACTGCCTAACAAGCAAGGTTAAATATTTAGTGAAATTGGATTAATATTGTTCTGAACAATCCAGATGAAAATATGTTTCAGTATTTGTATAATTGTTTTCTTTGTCCTAATTTAAGTGGAATTGCCCTCCATACTTATTACATTATAAACCCAGAAAAAACAAATCGTAATTTACAAAAGGCCCAGGCTTGGAATTTCTTCTGGAGTATATTTATTTTCTTCAGCACAATTTGCCCAATGTCAGCATTACCAGTGTAAAAGATTCCAAAATTTTAAGTGCATACAGCGCTCTGTATGTATCATGTTCCAGTAATCTTTTGAGTGAGTTTTGAAAACGTTTCCAGAAGCTTGTCATTAACGAAGAGAACAGAAGTGTCATCAACTTCTGGTTCCGTCATTTTGAATTTCATCCCACCAACAACAGAAAATAGAATGGGACAAAATTACACAATCTGTGGCCGTGCGGCTGATTGCAGTTTAAAGTGACATTCTAACCTCCACCATTTGTTCTTCTTAAAATTAAAATTGGTATTTCCTGCCATGCTTGAAGCAAACCCAACTTCTGAACATTAATTTGAGATGTCTTTGGCAATAAACTTAAAGCCTGCTGTTCAGTTTTGTAACACAATTGAGATGACGAAGCATTCAGCTGATTGATGTTTGAGCTTTGTCTTGTAACCTTTTGGTCTTCCACGCTAGAACTTAGCCTGTTTCCGAATCAATTCCAGGTTACACACTCGGTTCTGCTTCTCTCTCAGGTAAATAAATCTTAACTTGAACAAAGTTTGATAGTTACGCTTTAGATTTTGCTGTATTCAGATTCATGCCAAAGCAGTTAGGGCGTAATCAGTGTTGCATTGTTGTAACCACAAAAGAAGTATGCACACCTAATTTTAAGTCAGTTTAATACTGAAACATTGACACATGAAAATTTTCTCAATGGTTCGTGGCACTTTGGAGATCTACATTGCTGAATTGAATAGCTTCAGCCACCCCACCCTTTGTTTACTTGAACAAGTTTCCTGAATGCAGCAATACATCTCCAACATTTCAAGCCTTAAATTTAGGTGCCTGCAGTTTCCTAATATTGCTGCAGCTGAGATTTCTGCTGATTCTTGAAGTTTTTTTTAAATTGTAGTTTTCTTTAATAAACCATGTCTTACATGCAACCTGTCTCAGGGCAGTTGAAAAAAATGTTGGAATCCAGCACCCACTCTACTTCTGTTCTAAGTGATGAAGCCGAAATCCTAACCTTCCCAGTGAGAGTACCAATGTTCTTATTAATAATGGGCAAGGAAAGGAGCAGTGCAGGCATGAGGCTGTGAAAATGAAGCGTCATGAAAGGAGATATTTTTCAAATGGAATCAGTAACGCAGCAATAGAAAAGCTGGAAAACTTCCAGCTGCTCCTACTCTGCTAGCGTTATTTTATTTGAGGAGTGAGAGCAAATCTATTCATACATGGACCACTGGAGTAACTGGGATGGCAGTGAGGAATTTTACAGATAATAAGAAAATAAGCTGGTAACGGTGCTAAAGATTATAATGTAACACCACACAATTCAGACTTTTACATTTGTAAGAATGACATTCTGGTACCAACTTTGCATACTGCACAAGTTGACAATATGAGTTGTGCAAATTCATCTTTCACTGAAGTCATCAGTTTTAGTCACACAATAAAACAGGCAACATTGGACTGGCTATCGCATATACAGACTGGCGGTTGTTTTCTTCCAATTTATATCTATATTGTCTGTTTTATGCTGCTGGCAGTGCTGGGTAGTGCAACAGAGCTAAGGATTTTTCAGTTGTGATTTGACCTAAAAAGGCTCAGCCAATTTCTCTTCAGTATCTGGTGTGATGAAATATCTAGGATCTCACCTGGAGAATTTGGAGTTAAAAATGCAGAATTAATTAAGTGTCTCACATCCTATTTTGCAAATTTTGATTGGTCCTATCAGACACTGTTGCAGGACCCTTTATCATTTTGCTTTTTTTGTAAAAGGGAAGATTAAGAACAAGATTCACAATGATTCCAGTGTGAAAAGCCCAGAGCAACAGATCATTAACACACTGTGCCACCCAGTGGTGGCCTGCAGGTTGGTACGTGGCACATATTTCCAGTTTAAACTTTGGGGGAATAATTAGAGTTGGTGCTGAGGAGAAGCTCCAAACAATTTTCATGTGGCAGATAACTTGAATCAATTTGTCCAGCTACAGACAGAAAATATGGCATATGAGATGATTATTCTAGGAATTGCAGTGAATGTCATACTTAAAAACTCCTTTGTGATCCTACTGACCATTATGCTTTATCATAGGGTAACAACTGACAAACTTTTTGTAGAACATGGAACAGTATAGCACAGAACTAGGCCCTTTGGCCCACTCTGCCTGTGCCAATCATGATGCCATTCTTGTCTAATCCCATCTACCTGCACATAGTCCATATCCATCTATTGCCTGCCTCTTCATTTGTCAGTCTAAATACTCCTATTGTATCTGCTTCTACCACCTCCCCAGGCAGTATGTTCCAAGTACCTACTACACTACTGAAAAAAACTTAGCTCACACATCTCCTTGAAACTTACCCCTCTCACCTTAAAACCTATACACTCTAATGATTGACAGTTACACCTGGGAAAAAGACTCTGATTTTCTACCTATTTCATGCCTGTCATAATTTTATATATTATATCATGTCACCCCTCAGCCTCCAACGCTCTCATGAAAACAATTCGAAAACTCTTCTAAAAGCTAGTATGCTCTAATCCAGGAAAAATTCTGGTAAACCTGTTTTGCATCCTTTCCAAAGCTTCACATTCTCAATATAATGTTTAATTCTATGTTTGCTGACCTCAACCTGAAGGAAGTCCCACTAATTTTGAGAGTTAAACGTCTATGAAAGATTTTCGTTCATTGTCTGTATCTGACATTGTGAACCTCTTTAGAATGTCACCTTTGGGCAGAATTCAATGTACACGATGTTGAAGGGCTTGGATGAGAGCTACATTTCCACATTTTGAGAAGGCCCACCAAATTGAGCCATTTGGGCACATAACTGGGGAACGACAGACCTTCCTTGGGATTCACATTGAAACTCCCACCAGACTCCCCACTTGAAGACAGACTTGCAGCTGTCATTTCAGGCAGGGCCGTCAATGATGCAGTGGCTGTTGCAAGCAATGCATCAACCCAAGGCCTAGAATCTCGAAAGAACGCAGACGACATATGAGTGATGCCAAGGTTGGTATTGTGGGGTGGACGGTTCATACAGACAGTGGTAGGAATGGTGGTGGAAACCACAGAAGTGGTTCTCAACAGGACCCCCCATGTTGCCAGGTGCCTTGAGCACTGTATATTTGAATGACAGAGCTCTGCAATGAGCAATCCTAACAAGAGTTTGTTTTTGGGTTTTCCCCATGGCGAGTCTCCTGTCTACCAGTGATTGAGGCCTCAATTGGTGATGGGGCCATGGGTCTTCTCTGTGTAAACTTAAACAGAGCAGTGTCAAGAAGGCAGCCCAATTAAATGTCCCTCCCCACCTCAACAAACAAACCCACTTCAAATGAGAGATTATTAAATTTTGTCAATTCTTTCTGCCCTAAGATCATGCTCTCAAAAATTGTAATTATTGTTCGAAGTTAATGCAGCAATCTTCAATCTGGTTTCATCCAGACTGCATTAGTGCAGTGAACACATATTCAGAACTGGTGAAGGATTGCCCTGTGGGATATGATTGTACAGATGGAGATCATTCAGTTCCACAACTGTGTTAGTTCTCTGAAAGAGCTGTTTACTGTTCGGAGTTTTATTTTTAAACATTTACTTCTCAAATATTTATCCATTCCTTTGATTCAGTTTCCAGCATTACATCTGGCAGGTTGTCCGAATAATTCTTTCCATAAATAATAATATAACAGCAAGTTTCACTCTATTTGTGATAACCTGTAATTTAAATCTTGAGTTATGATTCATCGACAGTTAGGAATGATTTGTTTTTTGATTTGCTTCATCAAAATCTCAAAATTTTGAAAACACCTATTAACTCTCTGAACTTTCTTTGTTCTAAAACCTGGAGGGTCTTCATGTACCTAACTTCTCCTCAAAGCTCACACCTGGCATATTTCATAACCACTTTGCTTTCAAACTCAATTCGACCCTTGTCAAATGTGGAGAATAAACTGAATTCATGAAATGAGTTGAGGGCTCCATGCCATTGATGTCAAGGCAACATTGGACTTGAGTGTGGCATCAAGGAATCCAAAAAAATCCTAGGGAATGGGTGAAAAGAAAAGCTGTGTATTTGTTATAGTTATCCAGCACAAATGAAGATAGTTCTGGCTCTCGGAAACCAATCATGTTAATTCTAAGCTGCAGTAGCTGTCCAGTGTAGAGTTCCAGTCTTGTGTATCTTTGATTGCTTCATTTACAACTTTCCTTCCAATAAAGAATTGGAAATGTGGCTATTTGCTGATGATTGCAGTGTTTTGTATTGTTTTGTAATGTTTCAGATACTGAGGTAGGCAAATCCACATGACCATTTCTGAACAATTTCAGGTTTAAGATGATGAATGGGAAGTAATAATAGTGCCATGAAAGTGTCAGACTGTCACCAACAAGACAGATTATTACCTTGACATTCAATTGCATTCCGATCAATCAATACTCTGTTATTAATATTGTGGGGATTACCACTGGCTATACACTTGTTGAACCAGCTGCACAAATACCATGGCCACACAAATAGAGCAGAATCTGGGAACATTGAGATAAGTGACTCATCTCCTAGCTCCCCAAAGCCTATCTAGCATCCACAGGGAAAATTTCAGATTGTGATGGAATATTCTCAATTTGTGTGGATGAATGCAGCTCCAAAGAAATTCAAGTTTGACTCCATTCAGGATAAACCAGTCCCTTCAGTCAGCATCTCATATATCACCTTATACATTAATTCCATTTACAGCGAGCAAACAGTGACAGCAGTCTTTGCCTTCTGCAAGATGGACTGCAGCAACTCAAGGCGCTTTTGACACCATCTTCCAAACCACCAAACTTCATGAGATAGAAGGATGTGTGTGGCATCCACAAAGGAACACCACTTCCATTCCAGCTCTCACACCATCCTGACATGGAATTGTCTCTACTGCCAGAACCCTGGACCTGCTTCCTAACCAGCATGTAGGGTGTTTTTATTTCCTTCATTCATTCACAAGACAAGGGTGTCACTGGTTAGGCAACATTTATTGTCCATTCCTAACCACATTGCTGTGGGTCTGGCGTCACATGTAGGCCAGACCAGGTCAGGATGCCAATTTCCTTCCCTAAAAGACGTTAGTGAACCAGATGGGTTTTTCCAACAATCGACAATGGATTCACGGTCATCGTTAGATTGTTAATTCCGGATATTTATTGAATTCAGATTCCACCATCAGCCATGGCAAGATTTGAACCCTGATCCCCAGAACATTATCTGTGTAATTAACAGTCCAACAATAATACCACCAGGCCATCGCCTCCCTCAGTGAGTACCATCATCACATGAAATGCCATGGTTCAAGAGTGTGGTGAGCCAACATTTTCACGAGGGCACTTAGGAAGGGGCTATATATATTGACCTGATGAGCAATTTCTCATCCAAAGGATATGTAAAACTCCTGCACTTGTTCATTGCCTCATCCTTCCCAAAGCAACACAGCTAAAGAAAGTAGAATATTCTTACTACAGATTCTGTGATGATTTGTTTTACCTTATTATTGCCTGTTTACTTTGATACTCATATTTTTGAAGTTCGGTGCTTTATAAAATTACTCTGAATAAATCCATTCATTACTTTTCACTGTTTTCTGTCTCCAAAGTATTTTGTTGCTCAAATTGATAATATCACGAGGCTAAGTTTTATCAGCATTTTTCCGGGTGGCATCAACTAAAAGAAAGGGAGCACAAACTTTTTAATTTAAGTACAGCAATGTGAATAGGGTTGGGATTAGGGTTAACCCTGACCCTATTGTATTCTTTGGTTCATCAAGTTATGAATGAACTGCAACAGGCATTATCAAAGAAAAGGCTGGTTTGGTAACATTTGCTCAAGGCAAACTTGACAAATACAAAACAGTTGCTCATGTTGTTCTGACACAATCAGAACAGCACTTGGAGTAGAAATAGCATCGTGCCAGCTAAGATGCAGGACTCTGAAGGTTAAAGAACCTATGTACTGAGACTTCTCAGTACAAAATGACAGGAGATTGACACCAAACAGCCATTTTTCAATCTCCTGATGTAGAGATATCGCAAGTCATCTTTGAGATCAAGATGTGGGAGTTCTTCATGTTGAACTACTGTCACAGCAAACAGATTCAGTTTGCTATTACTTACTGATTTGCTGTAAATCTGCAACACAAGACTTCACTTTGAAAGACCAGGGCACGTTCCTGTCAGATTCTGTCCAGGTCTACCCTCCTATTGAGAGGCTTCTCCTTTTTGCCTGAGATTCTGCACTCTGACTGATTGTTCAAGGACTGTGCTGTAGTTGAAAACAATAAATGAATGCATTTTTGTCGAAGAAAAAACAAGCTGTCAGTGTTGCATTCTCAGCAGAGCAATAATTCTTGAGATCTAAATTTCAATCTTTGCATTTATGCTGTACCTTTCTGCAATCATATTTGTCTTGTTTTCTGCTTGAATCTGTCCTGGATGCATTTATAGCAGGTTTTAACAGTTGCACTCTATTGGCTTTCTTGTATCGGTAATCTCATCTTTATGCACTATCTTTCTCAATTCCAGATGAGAAGGCATGACAGTCCCAGTTTTTCCCTTCTTTTTATACTCCTGAAGGAATTGAACCAATGCTGGGATGCAATTCCACAAGTGCTGGTCACCATTTCCATGTTCTTGCCCAAGTACCACTCCATATTTATCAACAAAAATGAGTTAAACTCACACTTTGGGCATGAATCCAAAGAGAGGATTCAAAACATGAGGTGGGGCTGGAATCCATTGTTATCTGCAGGCTTTTTAATTACGATGATTTGAAGCCACACATCTGATTCTTATATCAAATAGCAGCATGGCTGATAAACTTTCAGTATAATAGAATCATAGACCTCCTATAGTGCAGAAAGAGGCCACTCAGCCCATCGAGCCTGCACCAACCTTCAAAGAGCATCCCACTCTGATCTACTTCTCCACCCTATCTCTATAACCCTGCATTTACCATGACTCATCCACTTAGACTGTGCTTCAGTGCACTAAAGTTTAAATCTAGCACTTATTGGCATGTGACTTCAGCTCAAAATATTACTCAAATGTAGGGCAGAGCTTAATGAATGACTGAAATAAATATTTTCCTGTCAGGTTAATAAACTTCCCCGTTGATCTCACAACTTTTAAGAGCAACTGATGACAACATGCAAGAGCTGGACAACATCTGGGTTTGGGCTGACAAGTGGCAAATAGTTGATACTTCACAGGTGGCAAGCAATTACTATTTCTAACAGAAGAGAATCTAACCTGGACATTCAATGACAGGAAGCTGACACAATTCTGGACCATGCGGACACTCGATTGGCATCCCATTCACCCCACGTAATATTCACTCCTTCCACCAACAATGTACAGTGGCAGCAGTTGGACCATCTACATGCACAGGAACAGTTTATCAGAGCTTGTTCAACAGTATGTTCCAAGCTCATAACTTATACCACCTAAAAGAACAAAAGCAGCAGATATATAGCACTTCTTGCACATTCCCCTCCATGCCACACGTCATGCTGACGTGCAACTGGATTGCTGTTCCTTCACCTTTTACTGGGTTAATATCTTGGAACTCTTTTGTAACAGCACTGTAGGTGTTCCTACCACCTATGGGTTGCTCTAGTTCAAGGTGGAAGCATATCACTTCCTTCTCATGGGCAACAAATGCTGGCACAGCATGAACTAGAACTTGATGGTCTTCTAAAGTAATTTGCCACAGACCTCATCCTAGTGCACATTGCACAAAGCCCCATAAGATCCAGCCCTATGCCCATGAATTGAGAGTTAGGAGCAAAAAAGCAAACATTGCTGTTGCCTCAATGGAATTATCTAATTTACAGCACAGAAACTGGATATTCACTGCATCTGGTCCATGCCAGTGTTTGTATTCACATGACCACTGCTTCCTTCCTTACATCAGTCAAACCTGTTAGCATATAACCTTCTATTCACTTCAGCCTTTTTGGAAAAATCTAGCTTCCCTTGGAATGCATCAATAACATTTGCCTCAACTATTCCTTTGTGGGATTAAGTTTCAAACAGAAAATTCATTTGATCCATCTCAAGCAATGCTGTGAGTCCGTTTATTCTAACAGAGCATGTGCCATATTTGAGGGCACCCTTGCAAATTACTTTCATATTTTTAAATGTACAGAAGTCTGACCTTTAACTTTCATCACTTCTAACTAAAAACAGTCAGCATCTAATTGACCTGGTCAGGGCAAGTAATTTCCCCTTGTGGCCTTAAAATGATATATTTTTATGCTCATATGCATTTCAGAAGAACCATACCCTGTACATTATAGGGTAATTTGCACTTGTCCTTCTGAAACAGAATATCACCTGATTTACTACAACAGTGCCTCAGATTTTCTAGATGGCTGAAAAATATCAAATAAGTCGCCACAGTCTAAATTAAATAGAATAGTGTCTGTGTGGAATTGGAGACTGGGAAGTAAAATTAAGCATGCATGATATGTGCAGAAGAACTCCTCAAATTGAGGCAAAGTAGTGACTGCTGACAGGTCACTTAACCATCAGGAGTATCATAACCAACTTTGACTCTGTCGTCAAGTGAGAAAGGTATATCTGTATCCTCAACTTCCATGTGTTTATGCAGCACGAGCACATCCACACATAGAGGATTGCTTGTGAAGTGGTTGAAAAGTCCAGGCCAGAGGATCCGCAGATCCTCCTACACGTGGGGCGGGTTGTGTTTGAGGAAGTAGGTGGCTGGATTGGACACTTTCGATTCTGTGCACTCTTTCTGCTGCTTGTACTTGCCTTCCATGTGACTCAGTGATGCTCAAAATAGTTGATGCTTTCACAGATGCTTCCTCTCCACTTTGTATCTTCTAGGGCAAGTGTTTCTCACATGTCAATGGGGATATTGTATTTGTTTAGGGGGGCTTTAAGTCTGTCTTTGTAGTGCAATATCCTCCTCATGATCTCCCTCCAATATGGAGCTCACAGTAGAGCACTTGTTTGGGGAATCTTATGTAGAGTGTGTGGACCATCGCAAAATCTCAATACTGGTGAGGGAGCGGATGCTCATGTTGGTACATTTATCCAGCAAGTGGATTTGCAGGATTTTGTGAACCCGATAACTCCTGAGATTTGAGGCACTTATTGTACAAGGTCCATACGCAGTAGGTCTACTGGAAAATGAATCAGCCTAACAGACCCTTCCCTTTCACTATAAGACCAACTGTGCAGAGGGTCATTCTCATTTTCCAGACTGAGTTCAGCTTAATGAACGGAGTATGGGCACAGTACTGGAAACATTTGTCTGAGTTAGCCCTTATTGTCCTGAATGCTCTTTTGGTCTCTACTTAATCAAGAAATGGATTTCAATATACCCATTAATCAAGGAACAAAGTGCATCAACAAAGCCATTAACTGCACTTGCAAACTTCTCATATTTAACCTTGAAGTAGTTAAATAATTGTAGAGGGCTACGTGGTGATAAACTTATTTTTTTCTTTAATTAAGTTTTATTATTTGTTGCTGTGTATAGACATGTGGCACACAGCAGATGTGCAATAATTAAGGAATCAAGTTGGTACTCCCTCGGTGGCAATAGTTTTCTCAAGGATCTGTAGCTTTATGACCTACAAATTGTAGATATGTAGCTATTATTTCAGAAATTAAGTGTGTTTCTATAAACCTGCCTGACTTTGAAAGTGTTCAATTAGACGTCTCTGAACGTCTCAAGTATGTAGGTAAAAATTAGCAACAAATATTAAATAAAAGTCATGAGAGTTGTGTGTTATGGAATGCAAATTAATGCAGAGCATTAATTTTAGGATATCGACACAACCTTCTTTGACAGCATCCTTTTTGCTGACAGTATCAATTTGTGTGACCTGATAATTAAATGCAAAATGTGACTGGCAGAGTTATCCTTTATGCACTCCTTTTTGAACATGCATTTTAACTCAAGTACAATGCCAAGGATCTAGAGATTTTATTTTAGAAGATGATTGAATATTTCTAAACTTCATACATTTTTATTAAACCAAATATTTTATCAAGTGTGATATAATTTACTGATTGCTGAATTATGTCCCAGTGACCTTTCTTTATTTTCCGTGTTCCAAGCCTGCATTCCCAATAAAATGTGGAAACTAACCCTTTGACCCAAATGCCTTTTATCCCTTTGTTGTTCCGGAAAGGATCTTGACTATTGATTGCTATGACATTGCCAATGACCCACATACTGCATCCATTGCTATTGCTGTAATGAACTTGCTCACAAGTCCGTTTGGGGACTGTAAATGCTGCCGGATCTTTGAGTTCTGTGAGGATGGGGGAATTGCTGAGATTTTGAGGCTGAAGCGGTTATTCAGAGGCTGTAAAAAGAAATTAACAGGAGAGTGGCCTTGCCTGTATGTCATTAATATGTGAATGCACAAAAGTCAAAGATCAAGGCATCAAGCAATCTTGGAGTTTCAAAAATAGGGGACAAAGGTCATCCAACAGCAGGCACCCCAGGTCACCAGGCAACCTCTCCAAGAATGGGGCAGCCCTATTGAATCCAGCACAGTTGGTCTCCCAGCTTGGAAAATAAATTTAAAATAACATTATTTTAGGTTACTACAGGCTATAACATTTAAACTTCTTAAGGATGGAGGCTATTCTCGCTTGCAACTTGGCACAGTAACTGTCCCATTCATTCACTTAATGGAAAACAGTGATGTCCAAAGAGATAGAAACTGAACACAGGGAAGCATTAGCAATTAGATTACAAAATCATTGGGCGGCTGGTTCCTAACAGTTGGCAGCAATGCCTGGTGAGAGATAAGAGAAAGACACATTAGAGATTGGACTATGTACTGGTTGTAACAACAGTTAAAAATGGGTGGCCAGAGAACAGGTCAGACTTATTTTTCTATGTTGTTGCCAAATAGGTGGTAGTATGAACCCTCCATGGCGTAGAAACGGATGGAAGCGTGCAATGAGTGCAAGGGAACAGATCTTGAGTTGCTTGTTGTCTCATTGTCTCTGTCCAGATTATTTATTCTGCTGAAGTTAAAAGAAGTGCCACGAGGAATAGAAATTGTGATGTAGATTAGCACCATAGAAACATCGGAGCAGGGGTTGCACATTAAACCCCTCAAGCTTGCTCCACCATTCTCGGTCATTTATCTCACTTCCATTTCCCTGCACTATCCACATATTCTTTGATGTAATTTACAAAGAAATCTACCTGTTGAGCATACAAGATGACTGAGCTTTGTGGAGGGGTGTCAAGAATTCTAAAGATTCATGACCCTCTAAGTGAACATATTCCTCCATATCTCAGTTGTAAATGCTTGCCAAATTCTGAAACTGTGTCCCCTGCTTTGAGAATTGTCAGTGATAGGAGATATCTTTCCTATATCTCCCCTCTCTCCACATCCCCCCACACTCCTAATCATACAGGTGTAAAGTGTTTCTCTGTTTCTTATTCTGGTAACAAACTTAACTATCAGTTGCTATGGAATTGCCAATAATATGCCGATCAATTCCATTGTTGGAGTCATTTGCTAAAAAGCTAGTGTGGTGGGCTCCATATTTCACCACGTTGAGACATTTAACTGGACAGTTAGTGAACAATTAAGGACTACTTCTCAATGCCAGTGGTATTCACCCAGCTGAAGTGGAGTAGGTGCTCTTGCTGCCCTGCGTCAAGCATGGTAGCTTGTCATCTCAGGAAGGGCAGAGGCTCTCAATCAAAAACACTTTCTCTGATTGAGAGCCTGGACAGGGAGTGCCCATTGACTGCCACCCTCCTTTCCCTTGCTACCAACCCCCGTTGCACCCCTCCCTCTATACTCCTGACCCTGTGAAACCCTGCATTTGCCACATTTCTGACCTGCAACCTGGATCCAAGGAATCCAGTGCCTGTCCTTGCTGACACAGCCAGAACTTCTTCAGTGGTGCTGCTGAGTTCAGGATCTGCAAGCATCTGATTGCTCAGCAGCTCTCTCTTGGCAGAATCCTGCCCTAGGGGTCTTGATTCCAAGGCAAAAGGTCATCTGTGGCTTTTCTGATGCCTGATTGGCTGGTGGTTCAGTGGACATTCCTAAAAAAAAGGCAGCATAAGTCTTTCATCCTTCCTGACTTTGTTACACCCTCTTTGCAGTTCATTTTCTGAAATCTCAAAAGTATCTAGTTTAGTTCTTGTAAACCATGTTAAAAGTGGCTGATTGTCCTCACCGGGATCCTCGGTTATGTCACATGTTAAGGCCATCAGTGAATAACTGAAAACCAAGTGAGTGTTTGTGAAGGTAGAATATTTCCTACCCCACTTTAAAAAGTAATGAAATAATTTTCTGTTTATACCTAGCATTGTTTGCTCCTGACTTTCGTTTTCACTATGTTCACTGGTCTTATATAAGATATATTTTCATTTGAGCTTGTAAGATTGGAAACTATTTTGAAATCAAACTTCAGGTCAGATGGGATGTAACCCTGGACTTTATGGCCAAGTGGATGGGATACTACCACTGCATCATTAGTCCCTTAGGATTAGTCCAGCAACTCCCCCAGGGATTATTGCTAGACTGTTAATCCAGAGACCCAGATAATGTTCTAGGACCTTGGATTTGAATTCTTCAATGGGAAATGGTAGAATTTGAATGCACTTTTAGAAATATGGATGATGATAATCATAAATCCATTTTCAATTGTCGAAAAAACCCATCTGGATCACTAATATCATTTAGGGAAGGAAAAAGCCATTCTTATCTGATCTGGCCAATATCTAACTCCAGACCACAGCAATGGGGATGGACACTAGCTAGTGACATCTTCATCCGATGAACGAGTGAAAAAGAAAAAAAGAAAGTATCGGCCAAACAGTTTTGTCTTTGTGGTGAACATATTGTGAATTAACCTGCTCACGCATGCAATTTCAGCCTCTGGAGGAGGTGAGACTTGAACCCAGTCCATCTGCCCACAGGTGAACCGCTACCACTGTGCCACAAGAGTCCAAACATTGGCCTGGGTTTCTGGATGACTAGTCCACTACCGTTACCATTGTGTCAACACCTCCCACCCACAACGATAAAATTAGAACATTTTGAGCTTCCTAAAGGAATCCCATCATCTTCTCATCTTCTGACCTTGGCACAGTTAGTTGTCTCTGCAGTGTTTCTTCTTCTCTGTTGCTGAGGTACTAAGTAAAATTTTAACTCTTCGAAACCCATCACCTTGCATAGCGTTAGACATGGACCTGTTAGTCCATTGGTGGATAAGGGATTGTAAATTTTGCATGCAGTCCAAATTGATACAGTATCTGAAGCATCCCAGTCATTTTATTTAGCTCAGTAATCCCTTCCACCTTTCTTGTGCGTTGCATACCTTCTGTTACCATCATTACATGGTCATCATGAATAACATCTTGCTGTCTGTTTGCACATTCATCCAGACAGATATACAGTTTTGATTCCCCAATGGCCTTGTGCCTGTTAACCTGAAGTTAGTGGTCACTGGTGGTCTCCTGGTTGTACCTGCTGTATTTGCAAAGAAAATTTGATACCTGCACACGTACAGAAAGGTCAATAAAGTGAGGCAAGACAGCAAAATTAAGGAAAAGGGATGATTTTTAAATGGGCACAATGGTGCATTGAACAAAACTGATTCAATGTATTTCTTAGGTAGACACAGTTTTCCGAACAATCTAGTAATTTTCAATTTTACAGCCTTTTGTGGGAAATGGCACACATGGCTAAGTGAGTTATGGCAGGTTATATACCAAAAGAGGCAAAATATCATCAATAATTGTTTCCATATCTGATGTCACCGAGTCATAGAGATGTACAACACTGAAACAGACCCTTCAGTCCAAATCATCCATGCTGATCAAATATCCTAAATAAATGCAGTTCCACTTGCCAGCATTTGGCCCATATCCCTATAAACACTTCCTATTCATACATCCATCCAGATGCCTTTTAAATGTTATAACTGTATCAGCGTCCATCACATCCTCTCACAGCTCATTCCATACATGCACCACTGTCTGCGTGACAAATTTGCCCCTTGGGTCCCTTTTAAATCGTTCCCCTCTCACTTTAAACCTGTGCCTTCTAGTTTTGGACTCCCCCATCCTGAGGGAAAGAACTTGTCTATTTACCCTATCCATACTACTCATGATTTTATAAACCTCTATAAGACCACCGCCCAGTCTCTGGCACTCCAGGGAAAATAGCCCCAAGTGTATTCAGCCTGTCCCTTTAGCTCAAACTCTCCAACCCTGGCAACATCCTTGTAAATCTTTTCTGAGCCTTTTCAAGTTTCACAACAACTTTCCTATAGCAGGGAGAACAGAACTGCATGCAGTATTTCAAAAGTGGCCAAATCAATGCTCTGTACAGGCACAACATGAACTCCCAGCTCCTCAATGTATTGACCAATAAAGGCAAGCGTACAAAACACCTTCTTCACAACCCTGTCTACCTGGGTCTCCACTTTCAAGAAACAATGAGACTGCATTTTTTGGCCACAGAGGCTGAATTTATGTGAAGGTGCATAAAAAAATACTTAAAAACGTACTCTCATTGGCTTCTGACATGCAGAACTTAATGATTAGACAACAGTCACAATATAATGGCTTAATAGATCTTGATGTTTGCAGGTCGTTGCTAAGCAACACTTCTCCAGGTCCTTGGTGCATTGAAATCTAAATGCAATTTAGAAAAAAGTGAATTAATTACTGAGGTAAAAGTGCTTTTTAGATCAACATTTCTCAATTTACTAATTAGTGAGCCATCAATGATTTTTGTTCATTTTGAATTGTACCCTCTTTAAAAGCAGCAATTTTTTACGTTCTGCCCGTTTAAACTGATGACAAATGATGTATTTCAGTGAAGTGCGCAATGTGTTTTGTTTTGTTACCCTGAGGAGCTCCATGGACTGAGATTATTAGCCTCTAACAACTGCAGCCATGGTCTCTTGTGCTGTGTGATTCCAACCAGAGGAGAGCTTTTCCCTTGGTTCCCAATTACAGCACTTCAGTTATACCATGGCTCTTGGATACATCAGCCGGTCAGATGCTGCCTTGATGTCAAGACAGTCACTTCACCTCGACACTTTTGTCCAGAAAAAGACCAAGTCTGTGGGGTTTGGAGCCACGTGACCTTGAGAGAATCCAAACTGGGCATCTGTCTGCGCGTTGGGTGCAGTTAACAGGTTTATGAAGCTTATGTGCTGATGTATTCTTCTCCCTCTCACACTATGTGCTTTAGACTTTCTCTATTTCCCAAGTCCATGGTTCACAACAAGGGGACTTTTAATTTGTGCACACTGAAACATCGCGTGCCCTGACTTTTAATCCTTTCTGACTGGTGTTTGATCTGATGTTTGGTCATGAGCTTGTGACACCAGTTGCTTCCTGGCTTGTTTTAGTCGGAACTTGAAGTGATGGGGGCACCTGTCAGCTGGTACATAAAGCCTATTAATTCTAGCTATCAGTTCTGAAAAAGAGACATTGAATTCAAAACATTAACTCTACTTCCCTTTCCACAGATGCTGACAGACTTGCTGAGTTTCTCCAGAATTTTCTGTCCCTTTTTCACTTCAGCTAACACACTGACACAACAGTAAGAAATTTGAATTGCATCAAGTTACAGAAACTGATTCTTCTATATCTATATTAATAAAGCTGCATTTATAGCCTAGACGTACACAACACATATAAAATTTATGGAACTCAATCAAGGTTCAAGGATTGATAATAATTGATTTGTTTCAATGCATTAATATTAAAACCAAACAATTTTTAGCTAATGTACTGATGTAATAATAAAGTAAAACTAATTCTCGTCACCCCAATATTACCAATAACTGTAAAATTCTAATCATATTCTAGGTTCACACAAGCTTTGATGTTCTGTTTTTGGAGATGACTTCTGTGTAGCAGGCCAGAAGGAGCAATAGAGAGGGCAATGTTGCAAGCACATCTAGATATCCACCCTGTCCACCTTTCTGAAATGCAATCACAGGGCACAAAATCGAACTCCCCCAACCTCCTCCACTCCCCTATTTTGAAGCACCTTCTCTTTCCTGGCCACCTTGAGAGCTGCTGCTCCTTTCAAGTTGGCAAGTCTCTGATCAGGCTCTAGTTTCAAGAGCCCACTTTCTATCCTTAATGGGACATCAGACTTGTCTAAGATCAATAAAGGTATCCTCCTTGAAAATCTCCAGGCATGACTGTTACCCCAAATACGGTGGTGGAGAGAGGAATACATGTGGTTTGGAACCTCAAATGTAGTCTCAACCTTTGTTTCATGTTGTTTGTTTACATCAAGGATACAATTGTTATTTGATGTTACCATTCATGGACAGTTTCTCAGCAATATTCAACTCAATACTCAAATACTGCCTTTCATACTTATTAGGGAGAGGGTAGTTTGTTGGTAATGTGCGGGTTCTGTCCAGGTAATGACATAGGTTCAAATCATGCCATGGTGGCTGAATGAATGTAAAATTAGCTATTTAATAGATGTAATGAATGGTTCTCGAAGTAAAGGCTAGTTTCAGTAGTGGTGAGGTCTAAACAACCATGGAGTTTCATAAAACCCCATCCTGCCCCCTCTGTTAGGGAAGGAATTCTGTTGCCTTCACCTGGTTGGGTCCACATGTGATTTCAGACCCCCAGCATTGTGCTCAACTCTTGACTGTCCACAGACAAGAGGTGGCAACAATAAAGCTGTATCAAACCATTTCACAAATGAACACTCAGATGAGCCACTGTGGTTGAAAAAGGTGGCTCACCGCTTCCATCTCAAGGAGAAGCAGCAAGAGCTGTCCTTGCCAGAGCAGGCCACAACCCGTGGAATAGGAAACAAAATCTGATTGTGCTGTGTATAATTATAAATTTGTAGCAAAATGTTTATCAAAGTAAGATCTGACTCTCATTTGTATACATTTAAGTCAAAGCACAGGAAATAACTATGCCAGCCATTCAGTTCATGTTGAGATTTACTTTCACATGAGCAATAAAGTAAATTAAAACATATTTTTTTAAAAAATGGTTAATTTGTGCTGTCTATGGTAACCATGGTGTGGAGGTATTGGTGTTGAACTGGGGTAGACAAAGTCGGAAGTCACACAACGCAAGGTTATAGTTCAACATGTTTGTTTGAAATCACAAGCTTTTGGAGTGCAGCCCCTTCGTCAGGTCAAGAGCTGCACTTGTGATTTCAGATAATCCTGTTGGACTATAAACAGGTGGCGTGTGATTTCTGACTAGGTTAAATTTAGACATTACAGTAAACTTTGTTGAGAGTGGCTGCAAGGGACCACTCCTGGAACCTAATCAGACAGGTATCTTTTAACCTGGTCAGTTTTTGAGCCTTCTGGAAAGATTTCTAAGAATCTGTTAAATACAGATTTTCACCTTAAAATCAAATAATTTATGTGGAATTGCCCAGATTCTTTGAAGTTCAAAGTGTTGTGAATGTTTCTGAAGCAGATCCTTATCTTTGAAGGAAAACTCAGGCATGAGGTTTCCCCTGTTGAAAAAAGTAATTACATTCCTCATCACAAGCTCACAAGCCCCACTTTTAACTGGGATAGAAAAATAGGCACATTTACTTCTTTCTGAGTTGTGAATAATCTCGAGATAATCCTGCGCCCTTTAAAGAATGAATAGAACAGTAACCGAATGGGTCCAATAAAGTTCCGACAACCCATTTAATCGAAGTATTATTCAGGCAGTAAAAGCCCTGTGGAATTTCCTAGCTCAGATGGGACCTATTTACCCCTTTTTTTCATGCTCGTTTATTGAAAGAGCTGTCTGCTTTGCCTCATTCCGTTGTAAATTTATCAAATCAGCTCGGACTCAGGATTGATTTTTCCGTCATTTTAACACTGGGAACAATAGGAAAGCCATCAACTGTAAAATGATGGAGTATCCTTTTAAAATGCTGGGAAAGTGCAGGCTGAATAGGAGGAAAATTATTTACAGAAACATCCTGGAAGTTAACATTTCAACTCTGATTCACTGTATATGCTGTGCTGCTTTATTTTCTTACTCCTATAGATGGATTTTTAAAGAAAAGTCGTCAAATCTCCTCAAAGCAATTCCCTGCCCCAAACAGTATTTTAATTTAATATTTATAGTGAGTTTCTGATAAAACAGAGCAATATTAAGTGACATCTTGTTGGGTTTCTTACTTGCTGCTTTGTATATTTGATGGCTTTGGTCTTAAGAGCCTGAACATCTTTTGGATGCCGAAGTAAATTGAAGATCAAAGATGTAGCCTATTTATCAGATAGATAGTGTGTGCTGCGAGTCTGTGTTTGATTTCATGAAGACAGCTAAATTCTACACACGGCCGCATGTCGCAAACCTTTCAAAACATTACAGTGTAATTGCCACTTGCTGATGTAATCTGAGCATCACAATAAATAAGGGTATCTTTAGTCAGCTGAGAATATCACAGAAAACAAAGCAATTGTTTTAAAGTTAGGGAAAAACTACCTTCCTCATAACTTTGCTGAATGGCACAGTCTTGTTATTCATAATTGTGTTCTACACAGAAGGTTTTTAAAAATAAAATAAATCTCACCAGATTTAATTTAGTCATGAACTAATTAAATTGACTGCATTGAAGGCTTTGTGGTCAGAGGACACAGGCTTAATTCTGGGATAAATGGAATTGCAAGTGAAGGAACTTTAATTAATGTTCTGGGAAACAGCTATCTGCTGGCATTTTGGCAAGAGGCCAGGGAAAGACAGCCTCCCATTGGAACAAGATCTGAGACGAGCATGGATTGCCACTGAGATCAATAGTGGGGCAGAAACCCTGGATCAGTGCACTGCCATCAAGATTATTGCTAGATTATAGATGGCAGATTTTAATTTCTGTTTGCCTACAGTCGGTGAAGTTTTGCAATGTTCAGTCTATCATGCCTGTGCCAGATCTCTCCAAATTCAGTCCACTTAGTAGCACCTAATTGTTTTTTTTTATATATCATTGTGAAATATTTATCTTCATCAATTAAGTCATTAAAAATGCAACTGTTTGCACTATCTCTAGGTCTTACGAGTAATCAACTGCAAATTATTTCTCAACCAACGTGTTTTGTGGCTTCACAAGAGTTTCTTCATTCATTGGAAGTGTTTATAGATATCAATGATCTGGCGCTCACATCGCAGCTTATTTTCCTGAAATATCTGCTCTCCTTGTGCTTTGTTTCCTGTCTAGGCCCAGGAGTCCTAGAAGTTCATGCCCAGTATCATTAACAAGTCTCAGGAGCATTCCTGGCTGGGCCAATCATTAGCCAAAAGTCACGAAATCTATGCACAAATTCAGTTCTGTGAGACTGACTGCTGCTTATTGATCATTAGGATGCTAGTGCCTTGAGATAGACATGGTGACCTCCTCTTCCTCCAATTAAAGAGGGAGCTTGGAGCAAGTTGAATGAGTAGGGGAAAGGTCGTACAAATTACAGTTGCTTTTGTAATTTTGAATGTAAGAGAAAACGTTCCCATAAGTGCTTTGTGAAATGGTAGGTCTAAACTACAGTATCTAAAATCAATATCAATATAGTAACATCAGATTCAGTGGTCCTTTCAGCAACCTGGAATTTCCACCAGGATGTGATCTTTCTTCATCTCACATTTTCAGAAATTATCTAAACCATTGAAAAGATCATATAATTCTGGGGAGGCAATGGCCTAGTGGCACTATCACTGGACTGTTAATCCAGAGACCCAGATAACATTCTAAGGACCTAGATTTGATACGTGCCACGGTAGAACTTGAATTCAATAAATATCTGAAATTAAGAATCTAATGATAACTTTGAAAAACAAATCTGGTTTACTAATGTCCTTTAGGGAAGGAAACTTCCATCCTTACCTGGTCTGCCCGACATGTAACTCCACAACAGTGTGGTTGACTCATATGTGCCCTCTGGGCAATTAGGGTAGGGCAATAAATGCTGGCCCAGCAAGTGACACTCTCGTCCTGTGAATGAATAAAGAAAAAATAAATTAAGCACAAATTATACTCAGCACAAATGGAGCTTTTGCATCCTTTATTTACTGTTTGACTCATATTTTTCCAGAGTTTCTGATACCGATTTCCATGATTAATTCTTTGAAACTGGCCTCAACTGTGCATAAGACAGGTCAACAGAGAAGTTACAGTTTGTCATTTACTGCTTTGCCAGAGCCTACTCTTTGAACCCTCTTCTTCAAGAGCCAGCAATCAGTGCAATGCTGTAAAAGGTTCTGCCTTATTCAAAAGGTATAATGGGGCTTTTGAGAGTGACCAGTTACTGGATAACAGATCTGAACCTGGAATAGCAATTTTACACTTGTGCGGTGTTGTTAAACATCAACTGGGGAGGCGTTGGCACAGTGGTGATTTCACTGGGTCAGCAATCCTACATCGATACTCTGGGAACGACAGCAGTTGGTTGAATTTCTATTCACTTCCATCAAGTTCTTCAAGGACCGCAACTTTCCCCCAACAGTGGTCGAGAACGCCCTTGACCGCGTCTCCCGCATTTCCCGCAACACATCCCTCACACCCCGCCCCCGCCACAAACGCCTAAAGAGGATTCCCCTCATTCTCACACACCACCCCACCAACCTCTGGATACAACGCATCATCCTCCGACACTTCCGCCATCTACAATCCGACCCCACCACCCAAGACATTTTTCCATCCCCACCCTTGTCTGCTTTCCGGAGAGACCACTCTCTCTGTGACTCCCTTGTTGGCTCCACACTGCCCTCCAACCCCACCACACCCGGCACCTTCCCCTGCAACCACAGGAAATGCTACACTTGCCCCCACACCTCCTCCCTCACCCCTATCCCAGGCCCCAAGATGACTTTCCATATTAAGCAGAGTTTCACCTGCACATCTGCCAATGTGGTATACTGTATCCATTGTACCCGGTATGGCCTCCTCTACATTGGGGAAACCAAGCGGAGGCTTGGGGACCGCTTTGCAGAACATCTCCGCTCGGTTCACAATAAACAACTGCACCTCCCAGTCGCGAACCATTTCCAATCCCCCTCCCATTCTTTAGATGACATGTCCATCATGGGCCTCCTGCAGTGCCACAATGATGCCACCCGAAGGTTGCAGGAACAGCAACTCATATTCCGCTTGGGAACCCTGCAGCCCAATGGTATCAATGTGGACTTCACCAGCTTCAAAATCTCCCCTTCCCCCACCACATCCCAAAACCAGCCCAGTTCATCCCCTCCCCCCACTGCACCACACAACCAGCCCAGCTCTTCCCCTCCCCCCACTGCATCCCAAAACCAGTCCAGCCTGTCTCTGCCTCCCTAACCTGTTCTTCCTCTCACCCATCCCCTCCTCCCACCCCAAGCCGCACCTCCATTTCCCACCTACTAACCTCATCCCACCTTCTTGACCTGTCTGTCTTCCCTGGACTGACCTATCCCCTCCCTACCTCCCCACCTATACTCTCCTCTCCACCTATCTTCTTTTCTCTCTATCTTCAGTCCGCCTCACCCTCTCTCCCTATTTATTCCAGTTCCCTCTCCCCATCCCCCTCTCTGGTGAGGGGTCTAGGCCCGAAACGTCAGCTTTTGTGCTTCTGAGATGCTGCTGGGCCTGTTGTGTTCATCCAGCCTCACATTTTATTAACCTGGAATATAAGCCATTTTCTGTAATGCTGACTTATAAAATAATCATTGCTTTTTGTAACAATCCAAACAGTCCAATAGCGTCTTTTAGGAAATTAAATTTACCTAATTTGGCCTACCAATAATTCCAAACAGACAACAAGCTTCCCTCTGAAACTGCCCAGCAAACCACTTACTTCAGGGCAAGTTATGAATGGGCATACTTGCCTGCGATGACCGCATCCCATCAAATTATAAAACAAATCTTCAAGTTTAGTTATTAGATTATTTTAAGATAGATTTTACAGCTTTTCATAAAATTTCAGCTTCTGTCTCTATCCAGTCTGTGTTCTGCAATTTTTGTGTTGCTCTGTGTAAAATTTACCGAATGGTGTTTTGTTTTTAGTGCTTTTACATTTCCTGGTTGGCTGTCTGTGAGAATTAATTAATGTGAATGGCTATTTGACCAACTTGATAACATTAGTGCGGCTCTGTGAGAAGAATTCCATTGGAGAATGCTAGAATCCACTGCACAAGGAAAGGGGTAAAGTTCTTGCCATGGAGACCACGAGACTTCTCATAAGAACATAACAAATAGGAGCAAGGGTAGACCATCTGGATAGTCAAACCTGCTCTGCCATTCAATAAGATCATGGCTTTTCTTTTTGTGGACTCAACTTACCTGCTGGCTCACCATAACCCTTAATTCCTTCACTGTTCACAAATTTATCTATCTTTGCCTCAAAAACATTCAGCTGCTTCATTGGGCAGAGAATTCCTCAGATTCACAACCATTTTGGTGAAGCAATTCCTCCTCAATTCAGTCTTGAATCTGCTCCACTTTATTTTGAGGTGGTGCCCCTGGGTTTGAGTTTCACCTGCCAGTGGAAGCAAACTCCTTTCAGAATGTTTTATGTTTCTATGATATCCCCCCTCTGTAGACTAGATACTCTGATGAAAGTGATTTTCTTTTTTGTTAAATCCATTCTCAGTTGTACAATCCAACTGCAACAATTTACAAGTTTTTAATGCAGCAGTGAATATTTTTTGAAAGCAAGAAAGCAAGACTCGGGTCTGAACCCAGAACATCAGCCTTCCTGCTACTCTGATGCTGCTTGTCCTGCTGTGTTCATCCAGCTCTACACCTTATTATCTCAGATTCTGTAGCATCGGCAGTTCCCACTATCCCTGCTTTAGGAGTTGGGGGTGTGCAGGACACCTCTTTGCCCTTACTACTGACATCATAACTCCATCACTTCCTGATGGCCAGAGTTCCAATGACAAAGCTAGTCCTCGGGCAGTATTATACGGGTGCTAGCCACTGCCTCCTCAGTGGCATTGTCGTGCAATAGAGCCATTGGCAGTCTACTCTTGGCATATGGGATTTCTACCATGGGATTCTTGATGCCAGGGTTGGCACACCAGTGTCCAGTTAAATGCCTCAAGTGACACATTGATGCGTGGGCTTTCCCTGAAAGAAGTGAGATAGGACGCTCACTATCATTGCAGCCAGTGGACAGGTCACCTATCACTTGCATTGTAAGCTATCTTTTGTGTCTAATATCCTGGTGTGGGGAGCATCTTAGCTACCCTTGGCAGTTAATACGACGAACCAGCTCTGATTATTTTTTCATGCTGCTGTCAATAACTTTATTAACATGTCAACTACTGTCCTAATAGGTGATTAAGCTGACTTTTGATGCGTTTGAATTGGAAAGAGGCTACGACACATTAACAGTTGGGGATGGTGGGCAGCCTGGAGAACAGAAAACAGTGCTTCATGTGTAAGTAATGTCTTTGTTGAATACAGGATAGGAAGATGCAAATTTTCCACTCAGTGTTCTTGTTTGCCAGGCTTTTAGAGATCCTAGAAATTAAGCTTCTTTTTTAATAGGCAGAGGGCCAAGAGACACCTTGTTAAAAGTTTTCAGTTTACTAGAAACTGAGTGCAATACACCAATATATTAGTAAATGGTTCCACATAGTTTTGTTTTACTATCATTTTAAGATGCTTAAAGTTGAGTGTTTTTTTTCTCTGTTCATTCATTGGATGTGAGTATCGGCGGCTGGGCCAGAATTTATTACCCACCCCAAATTGGGAAGATGGTAGCGAGCTGCCTTTTTGGACCACTGCAGTCCACATGCTGACAGTAGATCAACAATGCTGTGATTGTAGAGTTCCAGGGTTTTGACGCAGAAACACTGAAGAGACTGAAATGTTCACAAGCATTAGCTTGGAACATTTCTTTATGACAAACTGATGTTTAGCAGTTCTAATTAAGCTACCAGATTACCACTCAAGTGTAAAAAGAATATTTCTTCATTTTAACATTCCTTGTTAAACTATCATCTAAACTATAAAAGAACTATAAATTAAAATACAGCCCAAATGCACTGGTTCATGACAACTTTTACCTTTGTCAAAATACATTTTTGGGGGTGACATGGTGGCTCACTGCTTTGCACTGTTGCCTCACAGTGCCAGGGCCCCGGGCTCAGTTCTAGCATTGAGTGATTGCCTGTGTGGAGTTTGCATGTTCTCCTCATGTCTGCGTGAGTTTTCTCTGGGTGCTCCGGTTTCCTCCTACAGTCCAAAGATGTGCAAGTTAGGTGGATTGGCCATGCTAAATTGCCCAAAGTGTCCAGTGATGTATAGGTTAAGTGGATCAAAAGGAATCAGGAAGCCCCCAAAGCAATCTCAGCAACTCTACGAGCCATGTTAACTTCTGAAGAGTCATCCTGTGGAACAAAGAGGGACTGACCAGTTTGGGAAAGTGATGCTTCAGCAAGAGACCAGTCCGTTTTAATGCCCTGACATTTTAAGTGGAGGTTGTGAACTGCATGCTCGCCCTAAATGGGTGCCCATACAGGGACAGCTCTGTATTTGAGCCAGCAGTGCATTGCATGGTTTCTGTGCAGGAATAGGTCTGCAAGGGTTTGACAACATAGAACAGAAAAAGCATGGGTGGTGGTGGGCCAAAATATCTAATTTTGTGAGTATTCTGCTCATTCCAGCCACTAAAAATATAGATTTCTTTTAGCCACTTAGTCATTCCAGTTCTGACAGCAACAAGGTGTCCACAATGGGTGTTGCACTCAGTCGACTGTAAAAATGGCTTGTAAGACAATAATAAGTGCAAGAGCGTACGGTTCCCAACTGAATCTCTAGCAGCACCAGTTGCCTGACTTTATGTTTGCTATTAATAGAGGCAAGAATGGCAACACGACAATTTTCATTTCAATTCCTGTTTTCTGCCAGTTTCCAGTTAGCTTTTCTGTGACTTTTTTGCACCTGAAAGAGATGCTTTATCTTCTGGATAATGACACAGGTTCTCAAGATTGATGTTCAGGTGACTTGTTCATTATGCTGAGGACAGCAAGCTAATGCCATCCAAATCTTCAAGAAGAGAAACTGGTGAACTTCCCTTCAGGAATGTAAAGCTACTGTTTAATGACTGCAATCTGTACCACTAAGAATTCAGACATAACACGGTGTGGAGCTGGATGAACACAGCAGACCAAGCAGCATCAGAGGAGCAGGAAAGTTGACGTTTTGAGTGAGACCCTTCTTCAGAAAGGGTCTCGACCTGAAATGTCAACTTTCCTGCTCCTCTGATGCTGCTTGGCCTGCTGTGTTCATCCAGCTTCACACTGTGTTATCTCAGATTCTCCAGCATCGGCAGTTCCTACTATCTCACTAAGAATTCAGTTGGGATCTTGGGAAACACAAATGTTGAGAGAGTACAAAAGGTAACTGCTGAATTATTCACTTTCGGATAATGGCTTAATTAGTTCATCGCATCATTATCATCAACTTCACGTTTCAATTACTCCTCACTTTATGACATTTAAGATGCCATTAGGATCTGATTTTGGTTTAATTTTCCGACATTTGGAATGAAGTCAGGTTGTTCTAATCAGTTATTTTTTTTCTGATTTTCTCCCTGGCAGTTTGACAGGGACGGATGTTCCTGACCTCATTGTGAGTGTGAGTAATCAAATGTGGCTGCAGTTCCAGACCGATGAGACCAACAGTTTGCTGGGTTTCAAGGCTGTATTTTCAGGTACTATGTACAGTAATGAAAATTTTAAAAAAACATTCAAAGTGTAGCAAATGCTGCCTCAAACTGTGTATCATTGGCTAAACTAAATGCTGTGGCTCTGAAAAGAATCTGGATTAATGTAATTGTCCAAACATCACTTAGAAGCACCTCGAATACAATGTCTGTTTATACCAGGTTGCTTATAAGCAGAGCTATGATTTCAGGCATTTTAGAGTCTCAAAGGCAATGCAGAGACATGAAGCAAAAGAAAATGCGATGAGGAGGAGGAATGGAAACTCAGTGGAGAAAGGCATAGAGCAATTGTTTCAGAACACACCTGCCACACTTTGACAATATTTGATTTCTATTGTGACAGACTGAGGGTCAAAAGTATGAGGAGCTGCTGAGTAGGGACTGGCATTTACCAACAAAATGATTTGTTGTGTCTGTAACGTGCATACCCTTTGCAAAATAATGTTCTGTCGAAAATCTCCAGTGTTTGATAAAGGAGGAGTGTGCACTGATTGAAATTGTAAATATGTCAACCTGAAGTCTGATGCAATAACATTACACTCACAAAGAATAATTGCAGGACAAAAAGAACCAAAACACGATTTACAGATCATTTGTTAAAGACATTTAAATATTTGACATTTGCAAGGAACATTTACTGTTCGGAATAACTTGAAGCGGGTGATTGGGGAGAGAAACAAATTCCAGACATTAATTATTGTGGAGTCAAAAAAACAGGAACATTGTGGCTCAGAGACACACAGAAACAAGATACCCAGTGAGAAAATCTCCGATAGGGAGAAAGCACATGGATGCTTTAAGCATTAGGATGATGTCAGTTGTTGTAATATTGTGCAATACAACATTATAGGCATATTGGAGAGGTTGCTGACTTGATGGATGAACAAGCAATGCAGAGCTATAGATTATTCAATTAAGAAGAGTAGAAACAAATAGAAGTTTTGAAGCTCTATATGTCAATGATATTTGGGAGGTTAAGGATGTAAATTCTGGGTCAGGTGGAGAGTTTGTAGTGATTTACATTTGTTAGATATTTGCAGTACGTAAAGGACAAGCTTACCTTCTGAAGCGTGCTACACATCACCAGTTTATGATAAGCATGAACAGATAAAAACACAAAGGTTATTTCAATGGAGTCTTCAATCAACCAAATATAAATATAAATATAAATTTGGAGTCTTGAGTTAATAAATATAATGTATGAGTGTATGTCTCCTATGTGACCTACTGCATCATGGAAACATGAAAGACATTGCAAAATGACTTGGAGATGATGAGTGACCCATCACAAGAAATGGAGATGTGGCATCTTTGAATAGTGGTCACCACAGAACATTTAGTGTGACCTGGAATTCAAAAAATACTGAACACCAAGAACTAGTACAATAATTTCAAAAGGCTAACTTTAAGGATTTAGGAGGCTGAAATGTGCCATTCAGCTCTGAGCGTGTACCACACTCAGCGTGATTACAGCACAACTGTGTCCTAAGTCCACTTGACAGTTTGATAAGTTTGGTTCAGAAGAATTTATCAATCTCTGTTTGATCTCGTATCAACTGCAGTTTTCAGAGTGGGTTCCCAGGTTCCACTACATTTTATATGTTTCTTAATTGCACTCTTGAAAAATCTGACTCGTATTTTTGGACACTCTCCCCAGTCCTATCCACACCAGCTAACAGAAATAATTTTCACTACACATCCTACCCTCGTGCCTTAAAATATTGAAAACTTCAAATTACCCAGTCGCGAACCATTTTCACTCCCCCTCCCATTCTTTAGATGACATGTCCATCATGGGCCTCCTGCAGTGCCACAATGATGCCACCTGAAGGTTGCAGGAACAGCAACTCATATTCCGCTTGGGAACCCTGCAGCCCAATGGTATCAATGTGGACTTCACCAGCTTCAAAATCTCCCCTTCCCCAACCGCATCCCAAAACCAGCCCAGTTCGTCCCCTCCCCCCACTGCACCACACAACCAGCACAGCTCTTCCCCTCCCCCCACTGCATCCCAAAACCAGCCGAGCCTGCCTCCGCCTCCCTAACCTGTTCTTCCTCTCACCCATCCCTTCCTCCCACCCCAAGCTGCACCTCCATTTCCTACCTATTACCCTCAACCCACCTCCTTGACCTGTCCATCCTCCCCGGACTGACATATCCCCTCCCTCCCTCCCCACCTATACTCTCCTCTCCACCTATCTTCTTTTCTCTCCATCTTCGGTCCACCTCCCCTCTCTACCTGTTTATTCCAGAACCCTCACCCCATCCCCCTCTCTGATGAAGGGTCTAGGCCCGAAACGTCAGCTTTTGTGCTCCTGAGATGCTGCTGGGCCTGCTGTGTTCATCCAGCCTCACATTTTATTATCTACTTTTCTGTATCCTCTTTTTATAATTTGGTCTTTGGAATTCATTCTGATAAATGGGGCAGAACGGTGGCTCAGTGGTTAGCACTGCAGCCTCACAGCGCCAGGGACCCGGGTTCGATTCTAGCCTTGGGCGACTGTCTGTGTGGAGTTTGCACATTCTCCCTGCGTCTGTGTGGGTTTCCTCCAGGTGCTCCAGTTTCCTCCCACAGTCCAGAGATGCGCAGGCTAGGTTGATTGGCCATGCTAAATTGCCCATCGTGTTCAGGGATGTGTGGGTTATAGGGGGATGGGTCTGGGTGGGATGCTTCAAGGGGTGGTGTGGACTTGTTGGCTGAAGGGCCTGTTTCCACACTGTAGGGAATCAAATCTAATCTAATCTAAATGCTACAGCTCCCCAAGGCCAATTTAGCCTTCCTAAGGTATGGTGCCCAAAATCACTCTCAGCATTCAAAGGGTAGTTTGCGCAGGGATTTATATAGCTTTAGTATGAATGCTTCTAGTCAATAATATACTTTCAGTTCCATGACCATCAACTGCAGTTGACAGTCATTCATGAAGAATATCAAGTATCTCCTGGAAGTCTAGATAAATAGCATTCAGAGACATTTCCTTATACATTACTTTAATCACCACCTTATGGAATTCAAGTAGACTCAGCCAGCATGATCTAACCTTTACAAATCCAGCAAAGTTGGGTCTCTCTGATCAGCTTGCAGATATTTTAGATTTTCCATCACACTTTCCTTTCCTGTCTGAATTGTATTTTCTTGACGTCAGATATCAGCCTGCATATTAATAATCTCTTGCTTTTTGTGATTTTTCACCATTCTTAAATTAAGATCTGTGTTCGGGTACATTTTCAAATGGCTTTACCACTGTTGGAATCAAAAGACTAGGTTACAGTCTGACAGGTTCATTTGAAATCACAAGCTTTTGGAGTGCAGCCTCTTCCTGGGTATCATGTGACTTCTGACTTTGTACACCCCAGTCCAGCACTGGCACCTCCACAGCATGAAATTGAGAGCATTTAGATTTGACTTTGTTTCCTGGCTTATATCTTCCTTTCATGAAATGAGTAGAGAACAGATTAAGTGGCCATTTATGTAATGGCTCTGTCCGGGATCTTACCTTGTGTAAAATGGTTGTCATGTTTGCTTGTGGATGACACATCAAGAATAATTACTGGCGGGTGCATTGTGTTAGATATTTTTCATAGATTTCAATCTTTGTTGTGTATGAATGAAAGAATTCAGAGCCCGACATTTGGTGTTCACCTTTTTTTGAATATGCGTCTTTTCTTTACAAATGCTGACTGCAAATACAAAATAAATTAGATTACCTTCCCTACAGTGTGGAAACAGGCCCTTTGGCCCAACAAGTCACTTAATAACATAAACTTAATGAGTATTTTGCGTCAGTCTTCACATTGGAAGGCACGAGTAGAATGCCAACAATTAAGGAGAGTCAGGGGGCAGAGTTAAGTATGGTAGGCGTTCCAAAAGAGAAAGTGCTAAATAAGCTAAAATGTCTAAAAATTGATAAATCTCCTGGCCCCAATGGGCTACATCCTGGAGTTCTGAGGGAAGTGCCTGAGGAAATAGCAGAGGCTTTGGTTGTGATCTTTCAAAAGTCACTGGAGTCTGGGAAAGTCCCAGATGATTGGAAAATTGCTGTTGTAACCCCCTTGTTTAAGAAAGGGTCAAGACAAAAGATGGAAAATTATAAGCCGATTAGTCTAACCTCGGTTGTTGGTAAAATGCTAGAATCCATTGTTAAGGATGAGATTTCTAAATTCTTGCAAGTGCAGGGTCAGATTAGGACAAGTCAGCATGGATTTAGTAAGGGGAGGTCACGCCTAACAAACCTGTTAGAATTCTTTGAAGAGGTAACAAGTAGGTTAGACCAGGGAAGCCCAGTGGATGTTATCTATCTAGACTTCCAAAAGGCCTTTGAAAAGGTGTCTCACGGGAGGCTGCTGAGCAAAGTGAGGGCCCATGGTGTTCGAGGTGAGCTACTGGCTTGGATTGAGGATTGGCTGTCTGAAAGAAGGCAAAGAGTTGGGATAAAAGGCTCTTTTTCAGAATGGCAACCAGTGACAAGTGGTGTCCCGCAGGCTTCAGTGTTGGGGCCACAGCTGTTCACCTTATATATTAATGATCTGGATGAAGGGACTGGGGGCATTCTGGCAAAGTTTGCCAATGATACGAAGATAGGTGGACAGACAGGTAGTAATGAGGAGGTGGGGAGGCTGCAGGAAAGTTTAGATAGTTTAGGAGAGTGGTCCAGGAAATGGCTGATGAAATTCAATGTGAGCAAATGCAAGGTTTTGCACTTTGGAAAAAAGAATCCAGGCATGGATTATCTTCTAAACGGTGAGAAAATTCATAAAGCAGAAGCACAAAGGGATCTGGGAGTGTTGGTCCAGGATTCTCTAAAGGTTAACTTGCAGGTAGAGTCTGTGATTAAGAAAGCAAATGTAATGTCGTTTATCTCAAGAGGGTTGGAATATAAAAGCGGTGATCTGCTTCTGAGGCTTTATAAAGCTCTAGTTCGGCCCCATTTAGAATACTGTGTCCAATTTTGGCCCCCACACCTCAGGAAGGACATTCTGGTGCTGGAGCGTGTCCAGCAGAGATTCACACGGATGACCCCTGGAATGGTAGGCCTAACATATGATGAGTGGCTGAGGATCCTGGGATTCATTAGAGTTTAGAAGGTTGAGGGGAGATCTGATAGAAACTTACAAGATAATCTATGGCTTAGAAAGAGTGGACGCTGGGAAGTTGTTTCCGTTAGGCTGGGAGACGAGGACCCATGGGCACAGCCTTAGAATTAGAGGGGGTATTTTTAAAACGGAAATGAGGAGACATTTCTTCAGCCAGAGAGTGGTGGGCTTGTGGAATTCATTGCCACGGAGCGCAGTGGAGGCTGGGGCATTAAATGTCTTCAAGGTAGAGATAGATCAATTCTTGATCTCAGAAGGAATCAAGGACTACGGGGAGAGTGCAGGGAATTGGAGTTGAAATGTCCATCAACCATGATTAAATGGCAGAGTCGAATCGATGGGCCGAATGGCCTTACTTCCACTCCTATGTCTTATGCCCTTATGGTCTAAGTCCACACTGCTCCTTGAAGCATTCCACCCAGCCCCATCCCCCTATAACCCACACACCCCTGAACACTCCGGGCAATTTAGCATGGCCGATCCACCTAGCCTGCACATCTTTGGACTGTGGGAGGAAACCAGAGCACCTGGACGAAACCCACGCAGACATGGGGAAAATGTGCAAACTTCACACAGACAGTTGCCCAAGGCTGGGATTGAACCTGGGTCCCTGGTGCTGTAAAGCTGCAGTGCTAACCACTGAGCCACCGTGCCGCCCCTAAGTGTCTAAGAATCATGACGATTACTGCATTAATTTCAACCAGTCAGCAGGTATTTTAACCGGACGTTTGTAATCCTTCGAAAATCAAACAGAACTTAAACATTTGCTTCATTTAGGCCATTAACTCGATTAGTCTGTTAATATCAATAAAACATCGTCGATTTTCTCAACAACCTGTTCAGAAATTTTGTAAAACACCTCTAGAGCGGGTTGGACTTGAATCTTAGTCCCATTACTGATTCTGACCTCAAGGTAGAAACACGACCACTATGCCACAAGGTCCTCCAACATCTGCAGATAATCTGTTTGTTTCATATATGCCTCTCCAGTAAGGAAGGATATCCATTTATGCTCCTAATTTCAATCTTCTTTTTATTTCTTAACAATTTTTCTTAAAAATGAACATAATTTCTTGTCTTTAGAATCAATTTCATCTTTAAAATTTAAATTGTACAAGGAAGAAACTTTCAAAAGAAAGAGTTGTTTCAATAATAATTACCTGTTTGACGGCAGAACGGGTAGTTTGATTCGAATTTTTGCCATATTCAAAACTGATCTTGATGATTAATCTAGTTCTGGTGATGCAGTAGCATAGTCAGAGGAATACTTTCAAGTTAACCATGCTCATAAACAAGAAATTGAGCCAAAGTAATGTCATGAAACTCCGCTGGATGTTTTCCAATTGTGCCTATTAATACCATACATTGCATTATTCCAGAGCTACCCTTTCTTTGTGCATTGTTTCTGGGGAAAATTGAGTTTTCAGTGAAATATTAATAAATCCCACAACAGATGTCATTTTTAGTCTCCCACTGGGTGCAGAAAACCTCAATGCTGAGCTTCTTTTCCAGAAAAGTGTCCAAGAACCATCACCATTTCAACACTTTGATGTTTATTGAAATCAAATGAGAAATGCTATGACTTCTATTTTTTTTATTTGTTTTTGCAGTGTGTGGTCACTGGCACACACATTGTCCACCTCTAATTGACCTTGAGAAGGTGGTGGTGAGAGTTGCACAAGGTCATTGTTCTAAACGAGCCACTGTTGACAATCCTTCGCTCGCTTCTCTCACATAAAATCACACCCAGTGTTTGGCTGGAGATAGGAGTTCTTCCTTGGAATTGTTGGTAGACAACATAGGTGATAAGTGAATTGAACAGTGTTAAGGATTAGCTGATAATGGGAACTAAGGATTCATGTGACCTTGGTAGACTGTGTCACTTTAATTTGGATTCAATGATCCCGATCACTTGTGTGGGGTTATTGAAGTCCTTGTTGTACTGTATTCAGACGCTTGTCAATACAGGGAATTCCTTTTCCTTTCCAGATTCTTCTGCCAGGCCCCTTTGCAGTCAGGAATCTCCTATATTGTGTCAATGTTTCCAAGATCAGATTTACTTCCTGCATGATCACCATGCCTGCTGCAGCCTCACTGCACCCCACTTTAAGGGCTAGCTTTTAAGACCACATTGTAAACCTTGTAAGCATGAGCTTCTAATGCTTGAATCAAGAGCAGGAAAGTCAGCAAGCTGATTGGCGCGGTCTTCCCTTCTTCAATACTAGCAAATGTCACGATGCTTGTTGTTTTTAAGGATCACAGCAGCATTGTAATATCTGTCAAATTCACTCCTGCTCACATTTGGAAGTTATGATACAACTGTATGACTTCCAGAGGAGCCTGCACTAACGGTTCCATTGTTTCTATTCATCAACTTAAAAGCTTTGGATTCCACTTGCCTCAATTTTTCTCATGTCAAAATGTTAAAGCATGATAATCACAGGCATAAATCAGGGAGTCAAATGTACATATGAAACAGGAGCAAAAGTGAAGCATTTGGATCCTCCAGCCTGCTCCACCCATTCAGTAACATCATTTGTGTTATGAATTTGTCTTCTGAATTCCAAATTCCCATTTACATTCAATAACCTTTGATTCTCCCACCAAACAGCAATCTATTCGCACCATTCTTAAGAAATAATTTATCATCTTGATTCTACCACCTTTTGAGGCAGATATCCAAAGTTCTCAATCTTCAAAAAGAAAAAAAAATATCCCCATTCCTGAAAGAGTGATCACTATATTTTAAACAATGTAATCCAGAGAGTTTGATTATTTTCATTTGTCTTCTGCTCCTGATGAATGGTGAAGTTATTTTTAAATATCTTCGTTGGACAGTATCAAATGACTATTTAGATTTCATTGACATTATTTGACAAAGAATCTGTTGCACTTAATGAGCTCGGAGTCCTTAATCAAAAACTGATTTTCTCTGTTGTCTTGCTTCCACATCTAATAACAACAAAACAGACCAGAACCGATGTTAATAGAGAGAAGCAAATCAGACTTGTAACAGCAATTTGCCTAGAAGTGGATTTTGTATGTACAGTATTCAATTCTCAAAGAACAGACCTTCAACTATGCTTAAAATGATGTATATTAAACCATACATGCCAAGATGAGAAGAGCACAGCTTATTCACAATTGGCTGTGACTTTTTTTAAAAGGTGTGAGTTCAAATATAGATTTGAATAGAAATTCAGTACACAAATATTATTCTGCTTGTTTGCAAAGTTGTTGCGATAAATGAAAAGCTCATCTTTATAACAGGGATAGATGGCAGATAGATTGTAAATTGCAGATATGTATTATCCTATTTATGGACAAATTTGCTCATTTACAAAACAGATCAAATACCGTTGCCATAGTCTTATTTTGATAGGTTATTTTCTTTTATTAAATATGGCAAATGGACAGAATAGAAAGCAGAAAGTCTCATGCTGTGATTTCTGAAGACCAACGCTACTTCACATATCAAATCCCGCTCCTCATAACCTTGGACAGTATTTCTCAAATTCCAACCGAAATCAATAAATATCAATTTTCAAATGAAGATGCCAAAATGTGTGACATGAAGGTTTTCAGAACAGGGATAGAAGTGGATTGTAGATGTAGTATAACCTGATACTTTCAAGCTGCAGGCAACATGCCACCCAATGGTTTGTTTGCTTTAAACCGCATCTATTTCTGTGCTGTCAATTCTAATGTTAATTAATACTGGTAATTATACAGCTGTGCACGCTTAGTGGGAAACCCAACTGCCAAAGATCACACATTATAAATAAAGTTACGGAAAAGTGATCCTGATATTCAATCCTCCGTTGTCCTAGAAAGCCCACATAAAGGATCATACTGGAGCTACTCTTTCTGCAGCTTGACATTTGTTCAGAATAAGGCATTATAAGCCTATACCTCCTCACTCAGCTGGACCCCTGTTTCAGTATGTGCCACTTTTTAATCAGCTTGTATGGATCTATTGAAACACTCTTCTGAGCTAAATGAGATTTGAATCCGGACCTTCAGGCTTCGAGTGAAGGAACACTATCACTTTGTCTCACTCTCAGAATTGTTACAGTGCAGATGAAAGCATTTACAGTTTCTGCAAATTTCAAATGACTTAGTGCCATTCTCCCTCTTATTCCCAATAACCTTACATATTATTATTTAGTAAATAATTACTTAAGGCCCTGTTGAATGCTATGATTGCACCTGCCTCCACCACACCAGGCAGTGCATTTTGGAACTGAACTACTTGCTACACATGAAAGTTTTCTGTCATAGCAAGTTTGCATCTTTTACAAGTTACTTCACATCTGTGCATTCTAATTTTTAATCTGTTTACGAGTGAGTCCTGTTTCTCCCTGTCTGCCCTGTCCATGATTTTCAAATTTCCGCTTAGCCTTCTCCTCTTAAAGAGAAATTGTTGCAGCTTTACCTTTTAATCTTTGTATCTGAGGTTTCTTGATGTGTGCGACCAATCTTATAAATTTCTTCTGCACTTTCTCCAATGCTTTCAAATCCTTCCTAATGTGTAATGTCCAGATACATGAATAAGACTCCAGCTTAGATCTAGTTAGTGTCTTGCACAAGCTCAGCATTACCTCTGTACACCCATTAATATAATCCAGGATACTGTGCTTTATTAATCACTCTGTCCAACTGTCCCAACACGTTTCATGACCTATGTACATATATACTGAGGTCTCTTTACTCCTGCATACCTTTAGAGTTATTTCCCTTAATCTGTATTGTCCATCCATCTACATTTTGCCAAAACATTTGCACACTTCTCTGCATAGAAGTTCATCTGTCAAATATCCATTCACTCAACCAACTTGTGGATGTCATTTTGAAGTTACACGTGTGGAGTAAGCAGAACTTTGTCACCAGCCCCACACCTCTTACTGCTGTCACTAATTTGGGATCTCAGTAACGTTCAGGCTCCCAAACAGGATCTAAGGAAAGTAAGTTTAGGAAACACTGTCTTCCTGATAGTTTACAACGCTTGCAGTTTTTAAATTATCCTCAAACTTGGAAATAGTCCTATGCTCTCCAATATCTAGATCATTAACATTTCAGGAAAAAAAACATAGATCCTAATATCAACTTTTGAGCATCTCCACCATAAACCTTTCTGTAATCTGAAAAATATCTTTTATTATCCATCATTCTCTGTTCTACATCTCACCCAATGCTACGACAGCCCACATTATTTGTTGACTTTTCTCAAAAGTCTGTTGTGCAGCACTGTATTAAGGCTCGAAGGGCTGAATGGTCTCCTACTACTCCTATCTTCTATTAAATTCCTTTCAGAATTCCACGTACACCACATCAACAAGTTTCCCTTTATCAACTCTCTCTGATACCTCTTCAAAAACAGTCATAAAAATTAGGCAGGCGTGATCTTCACTGAACAAATTCATTCTGAATCAATCCACATTTTCTGTGTGACTGTCAATTCAAACCTGAATAATTGTTTCTCACACTAATGTTTGTCATTGCTGGGCTTTTCTTTAGAACCTACCTTGAACAAAGGTATAATGTTCACAATTCCCCAGTTCTTTGGCACCTCACTCAGCTCCAGGGTACTGAGAAAGATTATTGTCAGCGTCACTGTCATTTTCTTCAATATCTTTGGATGCATCTCAGCTGGGCCAGGTATCTTGTCAATTCTATGAGTCAGTAGCTTATCTGATACTCCTCCTTATCAATTTAGAAACATTCTAGTCACTGTGTTGCCTCTTCTGTGATCATGGTTACATCTTTTCCTTTGTAAAGGCGGAAGTATAGTCTTCATTTTAATACCTCAGCCAAGCCCTTGCTCCATGTGTATTTCTGATTTTTGGTCCTTAGTTGTCCCTCGCCCTTTCCTTTCTTTACATTGTTAATGTGCCAAAAGAAGATTTTGGGATAACCCCTTTATATTAGTTGGCAGTGTTTTTGTATAATTCCCTCTGTGCTCCCCTTGTTTGTGTTTTTGCTTCCCCTCTGAGCATTTTGCATGCTGCTTGTTCTTGTGCTTTCCATCTGGCACCGGCCATCAGCACACTTTTTCTTCTTTATCTTAATCTCTATCTCCTTTGTCACCACGGAGCTCAGGATTTGCTTGTCCTATCTTTCCCATTTGACGGAATATACCTTGAACATACCTGAACCATCTCCTTTTTAAAGACAGCCCATTGTTTAGCTGACAGTCTTTCTGACCAGCCCTGGGTGCAGCCTACTTGGCTCAGCTTTGTTCTTCCCCCTTTGAAATTGGCTCCAGATTATCCTTACCCACCAGTATCCTAAACCTTCTGGCACGGTAACCACTATCCTTTGAATGTTCCCCCACTGACACAATGTGCATTTGGCCCACTTCATTCCCAGCAATCATACATACCTGTGCCCCTTTCTTGTTTGACTGGACACAAACTGTTATAGAAAATTTGTCTGACCACAATCTAACCTTACCTTAAGACTACCAATATTCTAATTGGTAATTAAATAATTGACAGTCCCAAATATAACTTCTCTATGTTGTTATTTCTGTAGTTTTCCTGCAGATTTATCCTTCAACCTCTATCCCAATATTTGGTGCTTTGCAGACTACACCAACTAATATTATTATACCCTTCCTGTTCCATTGGTCTAGCTAAATTGATTCTGCCCTCAAACACTCACAGATATTCTATTTCTTCAAGCTTGCAATGCTGTCCCTGACTCATTCTGCTCAACCTCCTTATTTTCGTCCAAAGTTAATTTTTCCTTATTACCTTATAATCAGAAATATTTAATACCTTGTCCTTTCCTTCCATCTCCCAGTTATCTCCGTCATTACTGCAATAATAAATTTCCACTTGTGTGTTCAACTTGATCTTATGAGGTATCTGCAGTTCTCCACATACAATAGGATGGGCATTCTGCATGGCCAAGCTGCCCTGCCACAATTTAAATTATAAACAAAAGATTAGATATGAATGAGCATACAGTTTTCCTGAGATATCACTCATTGACTTTATTTCCCTTTAACCCAAGCGCTGTCATGTCGCTTTTCAAATGCTGGTCTTCTGGAGTCTGAAAAACGTAGAAAAGGTAAAGATAAAAGCAGCTGACTCTCCAAGTTCTCCTACTGACTAAACTCATAGAGATTCTACTCAATATATTACTTTTGAACTCACATTTTTAAGTCAACCTGTACAGGTATATTATGACACCTCCAGACAGGTGGGACTTGAACCTGGATGTTCTGGGTCAGAGAAAAGGACAACACTACTACATCACAAGATTCCAAATATGCAAGTGAATTCCCAGTAAATGCCCTCCACCTGTATGTCTTTGTACACACTGATATATAAGAGTCTTGGTTCTGGTGGTGCAGTTTTAGCGTCCCTACTTCTGAGCCAGGAAGCCTGGGTTCAGGTCCCTTCTGCTCCAGACATGTGTAACTGCATCTCTGAACAGGTTGTTCAGAAAATATCTATGATTAACAGTCTCCAAGTCAGAATACAAGCCTTCAGAAAGATCTCAATAAAAATGATGTTGGACTGCCTTTAAGACACAGGGAGAAATGTGACAAGACTCCTCATGAAGTTTTTATTCTAGCTACATATTACTGTGAAGGTATTAAATAAATTCAAATGTCAAGTTCCATAACTAATTAAACTGAGCTCCAGTTTTACAAGAATATGATGTTAGTTGTAAAATGAAATCAAAAAATTTCTGATACTCATAATTTGAAATTAAGACAGCTAATATTCAAAGGGTTAGACAGCATCTGTGGCGATAATCAGAGTTCAACATTTCAGATGACTAGCAGACACTTTTAAGATTTTGGCCAGATTGTCAGAATTAAGAAAAGAAATCTAGGGACTTAAGGCTATAATATAATTCAGCCATTTAGTTTCTTCTTAAATCATAAGATTAAAATGTCAGCAGTTTCTGAACATGCTTTGAATTCATCAATTAAAATAAGGTCTTAAATTCTCGCTCTTTTATATTTATTGTATAAATCTTATGCAAAATTGCATCAACTGAGGACAAAGAGGGGGGATTGTGAAGACATCATTACAAAATAAAACACATTGTGTTGAACCCACAGATACATAATAAGGGAATTATTTTTCATTCTGTGATATAAATGTATTAAAAACCGAGTTGGAATTGGTCAATTCAAGGTAGAGCCATATTTGCCTTTATTCTTAAAAATGAATGTATTTTGACTTTTCCTTTGCAAAGAGGTATTGTCTTTGCCGAAGTCATGAATGTACTTTCTACATACACTCCTTATTTGGACATTGTTCTGCTCCCTAATTTGTACTCATTCCATTTTCCAAAATTTGGAGTTTAATGAAATCATACTATACATGCCACTTATCACAGCAGGGACAGGGCTCACTGGCATCGTAAGAAAACGGTGGTTATTATTCTGCAAATCATAATTTAAGTTGAAGAACGCGTTTTGTTGTGTTACATGTAATATGTTATTGAGCTATGTTATTGCCATTTTGTGTCATGAGAAGGCATCGGTGAAATGAGCAAAACAGTGTTTAAATTAACTAGTATGTAATCTGCCAATTGTCAGCAGTGAACACGTAGATGATCGACTGGCCCTGAGTTAGATGACACTGATGATTGACTAGTGCTCTCAGTCTTCAGCATTATTCAGCTGCTGTTCTAGTTTAGTCATGATGGGCTGGGGGATACAGTGGAGGAGAAAAATTAAAGGCACATCATTTTCTGCTTGCTGAGTTGCAGATGTAAATCCTCAAACTTCCAAAAGCTGAGTTTAGTAGGGTCATTGCGGAATGATCTCAGTGAGTGAGAGGGAACAGAGCACAGCATAACTGCAGCATTCAGGCAAATCTGAGACAGCATGGAATTAGAGTGAATATACTTTAAGAAGCTGAGCAGAGTGGAGCAGCCAAGAAGCTGGCCAGTGTTAGGTTGTAAGCACTTACAGCAATACTAGTATGCTGGAGTGGGCTAAACAGAACAGATGAGATCATTAGAAAGTTGGAACACTTGGAGGGTGCTATCAGCAAATAAGGAGCCAAGTGAATAAAATGCCAAGTGAAGTCTTGTGGTGTGGGTGTATGAAGCCATCATGGCAATTGAAAGCAGGTTGATATTTTCTCAGTCAACTACATGATCAGCAAAAAATCAAAGTGGACAGCGGAAAGGTTCATGATGTTCTATGTTCAATAATGCCACTACATTATTCCACTATAAAGCAGGAACTTAAATCATGTAGAATGTAACCTCAGGGACTTCTCAAACAGTTCATTTACCTTTTAACTCTTAAACAAGAGTGCATATTAAAAGCAGCTATATACCACAGAAACTATTAAATGATGGACATTGATACAGAGATATTGAGAAAGACTCAGATGGTAAATCTTGCTCCTTTGACATCCTAAGCAGTCTTACCACAAATCTGTATGATATAATTATAGTGAGTGACGCTTGAGGTCCACATCTACATTTGTCCTTTCAGACCCATGCCCCTTTTTACAACATAATATATGAGGATTCTTGTTGACATACAAGCATAGCATGCATAAATTATGAATATATCATTTCGTTAATCAGATTACACGAAAGAATCTAGCCCACATTATATTACTGAAGCTGGCAGTCCGACAAGAACCCATGTTCATGACACGTTAGAAACTACATAAAATGTTTTTTATGAATTCCTTGTTGGCTATGTAGTTCTTAAGTGGAGTTCCACCACCAAGTAAAAAACTGTAAACAGCGTGTTTTGTACATGAAATATCGGAGTGTAAAAAAAGTACGTCAGTTGACATTATGAAATATAATACTATATATTCAATTATGTCAGCTATATGATATTCTTTCACAAAGTCCATCCCAAAAACTTAAGTTACTTCTTCAATAAATTGCTGTCTTACTTACCACTGTCGCTTTAACCACTTTTAAGGGCATGTTAATGAATCTATGCACCTGAAAATTATTAATTGGCCAGAAAGACGAATCTTCAGGCTTAATTTGTACCTTTGTGCATTTAAACTTTTTAAAATTTAACTCCTGTTCGACATTACAAATGAAAATTGTTGATGTCAATGCAAAGCCAATTGACCCCCATATATAAATTCAACCACCAATATGAATAGCTGCCCAATAAACTCTTGCAGTATTTTTACACAGTTTTCTTGAACATTCTTCAGAACTGAAGGTGTTTCAGAAAATAAAGTAGTGAAGTAGGACCTCTTTTACTAAAATTGTGATGGCCTCAGTAATAAAAAATAAAACTCATGGGACTCTAACACGCAGAGCCTGAAAGGTATGTTATTCTGAAAGGAGTTCACCTGGAGTGGTAAGTCACTCGAAGATAGCAAGAAATGCAGATGCTGGAGTCAGAGTCAACACAGTATGGAGCTGGAGGAACACAGCAGGTCAGGCAGCATCATAAGAGTAGGAAAGTCAATGTTTCAGATCAGGACCTTCTTCAGAACTGTTGAGGGGCTTGAAGCTAGGCTTGTTGGTTCAGAGGTGGAGACATAACCAGTGTACCTTTAGTTATATCCATCTTGCGATGATGAATATTATTCAGTTGATTTGATTTTATTGGTGAAAAACAGAATGAGGATACAAGTTTTGCATCCTCTTGTTTCAGTGATGTCCCCCAAAACAATTCAAACTGATGATGAAGAATATGTGAATACTTAATGTTTAGCGCATTTACTGACCTTGACATTACTTATTGCTGAAGGCCAAATGTATAAAATACAGGTCACATATAACTTCTGAGGATGACCTCACTGTTTGAATTTCTACAGCTTTTGCACATATCTCGCGAAATATTGGTTTTGAGAAGAGTAAGCGAAGTGTTAATGGCCAAGGTTTAATGCAGAATTATTGACCAACACGCATTCAGAATATGAAATGTGATAGTGCACTGTATATCTACCCTTTTCTGTACTTGACCAGCTGAGACTGACAGTGAAGCGTAAAAATAATCATTGGGTGACTATTTGTCTAGTTTTGAACTGGAATTCCACTACTTTGAGTCATGCATCCAAAATTTGCTTATACAAAAACCTATAGTTTGATTTTAAAAAGAAAATTCAAATTTTCACTTTCATTAGTTATTTTTGGAGAAAAGAAGAACTAAAGTTATAACGGTTTTAAATAACCTTAAAGACCTTAAATACTGATGCTATCCTCTTGCCCAATTCTAATTCCTTCCCAATTTTTGATTCAGAAAATTGCTTTCCTGATGCCTCTCCTTCAATCAACATTAACATAGCAAATTTACTGGAAATTTCTGCCAGTTACTTTTCATGGGTGTTTGCATTGCTAAAATTATTTTCCACATTTGCTTATGTAATACTACTGTCTACGCTTTAAATGTACTCCATTGGCTGTAAAGTACTTTGGGATGTTTTGTATCACAAATCATACTCAATAAATGCATATTATTGGTTTTATTTCATTTAATCATTTCAGAGAGGTACAGTATTATGGATAAAACTTTTTAAGAAAATGTCCTTGTCCTGAAAAGCAGGAAAAGTAAAAGTTAAGAGATTAGTTCAGTTTTGGTTGTAAATAGATTCTATCGAATTTGGTACAGTCATAGACTTATACAGCATGAAAACAGATCCTTCACACCAACCAGTCCATGCTGAACATAATCCCAAACTGCCTGCTTCTGGCCCATGTCCGTCCAAACTTTTCCTTTTCATGTACTTATCCAAATGTCTTTTATATGTTGTAAAAGTACCCACATCCACCACTTTCTCAGAAAGTTCATTCCACACATGAATTACCCTCTGTGTAAAAAAGTTATCCTCGTGTTCTTTTAAAATCTCTATCCTTTTAAAATCTCTGTCCTTTGGCCTTAATCCCCCATTCACCCTATCTATATCTCTCATGATTTTATATATTTCTATAACGTCACCTCTCAGCCTCCTATGCTCCAGTGAAGGACTTCTGAAGAAAGGTCATTCTGGCTTCAAAACATTATCTATATTTTTCTGTCCACAAAAGCTGCCAGTCCTGCTGAGCATTTACAGCATTTTCTGTGCTTGCTTTAGATTTATAATGTCTGCAGGATTTTAAGGTTAATTTATTTCCTGACAGCAGGAAACTTTTTACTTGAAGTTAGAAGCTATTTTTAAAATTCATTCAACTTTGACTTATTTGATATATAATATTTTTATGCTCCTATGATCGTAACATTCCATTTTTTGCTTGCTCATGAATGAACATTGTCTTTTCACCCTCCAGTTAAAAGAATCAAAATGAAAGCCAGTCAGTTTGATGTACCACCACTTGCATTTCTTGAGTTTGGGTTTCCTCATTGAAAATGTTGACATAAGTTGGGGAAGGACTTTTGTGAAATTTGTAGCAGAATGGGACAGGAAGCCTTCAGCTTGATCTCCCTGCTTAAAATTAGCTGCCTTGATCTTTCTGAGTCCCAACAGTACTTTTCCCCACTCTGTTGGGGAGGAACGATAATACAGCACACCATTGAGATACGTGTTCAGAGAAATTTGGCTGGTGACGGGTAGGTGATTGCTTGGTGCAGTTGTGGCCTATTGTGGATGCATTCTGATGACAACTCTCTGTTTCCTGGGCTGTTGAACAGTTTGTCGATTTGAATAATACAGTGGGAGAGCACCAGGGCTGACAGAGAAGAAGCAGTCAAAGCACCTCGGAGGGTATTGGGAATCTGAAACTCAGTGCCTGCAAGGTTGGTAGAGGCAAAGTATTTAGAGGTGCACTTGCAATACTAAGGCATAGAAGGCTATTGCCAAGTGCCAGAAAATAGGATTAGAATACTTAGGTCATTGTTTTTATTTGGTGTAGACTCGATGAGATGCAGGGCATTTTTCTGTACTATCGATCTCAGTGACCCGATCACGAGGTTATTGGAAGTAAAATGACCATCTTATTGAATCCTGTGGACTGATGCACTTCAACTTTGTTTCTTGTATTTTTCCTCCACCCATAACAATTTTTTTTTCTTGTGTGTGCCTGTCTTTCTGTCAGTGTAGGGGTTTGCAAAAGAGTTTAACAAGTAGAGTTGCAAGATGGTAGGCACAGGTCAGGAAAGTTATGAACTTAGATTTATTTATTTGCAATATTCAGGAATTCTTGTCAAGTACAGGGACTGAGTTAGTGTTTATGTTAATAAGATTTCATCAGATAGGTAAACTGGAGAAAACTGAAAGAACTGTGGATGCTGTAAATCAGGAACAAAAACAGAAGTTGCTGGAAAAGCCCAGCAGGCCTGGCAGCATCTGTGTAGAAAAATATCAGAGTTAATGCATCAGGTTCGATTCTGAGGAAGGGTCACTGGACCGGAAATGTTAACTCTGATATTTTTTTGTCATTAAGATAAATTGGAGACTTTGCCTACTTTGATTGTATCAGTGTTTTTTGTGGCAACCTCAGTACTAATGGTGCTCATCAACTAGCACACGTCCCCAAGTGATTTGTAACACGAGCTTCAGCACATCTTCATGCTCTTTGACCAGGTTTGACACAAATTCAGCCCTTCAACGCTTTGCTTTGAAGCTGAGGGACACCCAGAACTTGCATGAATCTGCCAGGCCACTTTGTACGCAGGAACAAGTATCACTTGTATTGAGATGGGATAGATCTTTTGGTTCTTTGTTTACTTTCTAAGCACTCATTCACTTTGCACGAGCATGGAGATTACCAGCCTCTGTGGCTTGCATGATTTAACAGCGCAGAGAGCCAGGCATGGAGTTTGTCATAGTGGGAAACATTGAATAGTCAAGTGGATGGGCATGTTGCTGTGTAACACCATGCTATTTTTGCTATCTTCATGAGTTAGCAATGTGTTTCGCAGCTATCACAAATATGCACTGATACATGCCATGCTTTTCACTTTTCCCAATCTAACCTTTGAAGATTTTACTCTGTCCCACTCCAGTCCATTAGTGAGCTCATCAGTGAGCATAATTGCCAGTTCATTGAAAATGGACAGTTTGCTGGCTGTTATACTACCCCTTAGCTTCCCACTCACCCAGTCTGGGCCCCCAATCCACTTACCAGTCCTAAGCTCTTGTTGAGAAGTTACACCATTTTCTAAAGATATCAAAAGGCTGATGTTCCATGTGGCAATATACTTTCAAGGTTTGTTTGCACCCGACCTCGTTCCCATGATGTTGAGCACTTGGTAGCAGAGGATTTGGAAGGAGGCAACTCACATAAATCAGGTTTCTGTCTATTGAGTGTACTAGGGCAGTGTTTCCACTTCTGTTTGCAGTCTGTGCTTCTGACACAATTAGTTTTAAAATGAATTGTTTTAAACAATATTCTAGACTGTATTAGTGATTGGTAATTTGGTGGAATAAAATTTTGTTTATCACAAATATAAAGTTTAAATCATGATGTAAAGCCATTGGGTATAATTTGATTTTAAATTACTGAAAATCCAAGGATAGAGGAACATAAGATATAGGAACAGGCATAGGTCATTTCACTCCTCAATTCTGCTTCACCATTCAATTACCATTCACCAATCAGTTATTCATCATCTCAAAGCTATTTTCCCATGTTATCCCATATTTCTTAATATCTTTAATATCTAGAAGTTTACTGATCTCTTTCTTGAATCTATTCAAAGTCTTTCACCATTATCTGCGGGTGTGAATTATAAAGATTCACCACATGCTGTTTGAAGAGATTTCTCCAAATCTCAGTCTTAAATAGCCTGCCCTTTAATTATGAGACTTTTATACAGGTATAATTAGCTGGGTCAGCATTTATTGCCCATCCCTAGTTGCCCTTTTGAAAGTGGATTGAGTTACCTTTTTGAATCTTTGCTATCCACGTCCTATAAGTGGACCCGTAACCCCTAGACAGAAAATTCCAGGATTTTGACTCAATAACAGTGCATGAACAGTGATATAATTCCAAATCAGGGTGGTGAGTGGCTTGGAGGGGAACTTACAGGTGGTGATGTCTCCATGTATCTACTGCCCTTGTCTTTCTAGCTGAAAGTAGTCACAGGTTTAGAAGGTGCTGCCTGAGGATCTTTGGTGAATTGCTGCAGTGCATCTTGTGGATGGTACACATTGCTGCCACTGAGCATTGGTGGTAGAGGGAGTGGATGCTTGTGAATGTGGTGCCAATCAAGTGGGTTGCTTTGTCCTGGATGGTGTCAAGCTTCTTAGTTGAGTAAATCAAAAGCTCGAAAACATGTTGTTGCAGCTGCACCCATTCAGGTAAGTGGGAAATATTCCATCACACCCCTAATTTATCATATTATAGATGGTGGAAAGGCTTTGGGGAGGTTAGGAGATGAGTTACTGGCTGCAGTATTCCTAGCCTGCTCTTGTAGCCACTGTGTTTATGTGGTGAGTCCAGTTCTGCTTTTGGTCAATATTAAACTCTAGGTTGTTGATAATGTGGGACTCGGTGATGGTAACACCATTGAATGTCAAGGGGTGGTAATTAGATCGTCTTTTATTGCAAATGGTCATTGCCTGATACAAATGTTACTTGCCACTTGTCATCCCAAGCCTGGATATTGTCCAGATCGTGTTGCATTTGATCATGGATTACTTTATAAAGAGTATCTGAGGAGTCATGAATGAGTCTGAGGAGCCATTCATCACCATGAATGGTGATGAACTATGTGAGGATACAGTTGCTTTCAGAGGTGTATTTTTTTCTTTTTAATGTGGAAAGCTTCAGACAGAGGTGCAGAATGATTGGCTCAAAGCCAATAAAGCGAACAGCTTGTGAGGCTCTTGTTTTTTTTAGAGTTGAAACAATAGAAGCAGCCTGGGATGCTTCTATTCAGTGGGGTCAGACTCCCTCAGAACCTGGAATTTTTTTTTAGCCTTAACCTTCAGTAGCTGTTGTTGGGGCATGGAGGAGGATGTGGAAGCAGTTATTCCTCTTTCTCTTACAGCTAAAAGTTGGGGCTTGCTTCTTGCTGCTAAAAATTACATGATAGACAATCTATTTTACTGAATTTGCCTGTGCCGAAGGTGTGTTTATGGGATGTTACTAGATTTGAACATTTAATTCGAGGTAGTTATGTTTTTGTTAAGCATTTTGATAGTGTTACAATTGAACATTTTTTTATTTTGTCAGTATTTTAATTGTATTATATGAAAAATAAGTGTGTTCTGTTTCAAGCCTGATAGTTTGACCAATCAAATTGCAGCTAGAACATAACGCCTTCCAATTATCCTTAAAATAAGAAAACGCTCGGGCCTAGACTGAGTTCTTAATATAGTTTGAGGGGTTTGATCAGCTCCATAACAACATTGTGGAACCATTGGCAAATATCCCACATCTGACTTTATGATCGAGAGAAGGTCATTAATGATACATTTGAAGATTGTCTGGCATACTTTGTGCAACACCTGCAGACATGTCCTGGAGCTGAGGTAACTGCCCTCCAACAACCACAACCCTCTTCCTATCTGCGAGATATGATTCCAACCAGTGAAGAGTTTGCCCCCAGTGCCCTTTGACTACAGTTTTGCTGGAGCTCCTTGATGACGCACTCAGTCAAATGTGTCATCAATGTCCATCAAGATTTGCCATTTCCAACAAGATCCCCATATGCAGGAGAATCATCCTTCCTACATCCACCCTGATCTGTCAATGCAATCACCTCTTATTCCTCTACACTCTCAAGAATACAGTCCCATTTACTTCAATATGTCCTCAAAGGAGAAACTCACTGTCCCAAGAACCAGTCTTGTGAGCTATTGACATGCTTATTCGATGACAAATATATCCTTCCTTAGATAAAGAGACTCTATCTTAGATTAGAAAACACTCATACTCCAGGTGCAGCCTCATCAAGGCAAATATACCTTTTGCTTTTTTGAGAGATCTTGTGGGTGTATGGTAATGTTCAACTCTCACTTGCTCCAGAGATGTGTCATAACACATCCGAACGTGTTGTTAAAAAAATATGTTTGCCTGTTTAATTGCTTGCTTCAACTGTATTTTAGCTTTCGGTGACTGATGAACAAGGGTTCAACTTTGGACATCAATATTTCCTAATTTCTTTGCATTTACAAAATACCCTGCAATTTTTTGTCCTACCAAAGTGAATGCTTTCACATTTCCTGCATTTAACCCATCTCCTATGTTTTTGTACTCCCATTTAGTCTGTTTAAATCTCCTTGGAGAATTTCAATATTGACCTCACAACTTCCATGTCCACCTAATTCTATGTCGCTAACAAACTTGTAAATATTAACATTTTCTGAAAAAGGATCGAGACCCAAAACATCAGCTTTCCTGCTCCTCTGATGCTCCTTGGCCTGCTGTGTTCATTCAGCTCTACACGTTGTTATCTCAGATTCTCAAGCATCTGCAGTTCCTACTATCTCTGTGATAATATTAACATTGGTTTCCCACTTCCACAGCATTGATATGGACTCTTGACGGCTGGGGCCTAAACACTGATCCTTGTGGTACCCACTAGCCACAGCCTGTAAATAACTTCTAGGAAATATGAAACTTAATTTCTGAATGATATTGGGATACTTCAGTAAGTTGCAGTAAATTCTAAGAAAAAAATTAAATCAAGGCCATTCAATTGTGCCTATTTGTGTCCTTGTGCCCAAAAGATACATGCTAATGTTGGAAATCCCTCAAAAACACAAAGTTTTCTTTTAATTTTACTCAGCCAGATTTTGAAAATTTTGAACTGCAGTGATTTGTCATATTTGCACATTTCAGGGGGTTTTTTTTGCATTCCTTCAAGGTATGTGCATATTGCCAGCATGTAATACCCATCCATAACTGTACTTGAAAAGTTGCCGCTGTGAACCACTGCAGTCCATGCAGGAAGACACCCCCACAATGTTGCTAGAAAGGGAGTTTTCACACAGCCTATATCACAAAGACCAAAGATAACTGACCCATTAGTTTTATATTCTGTCATACTGAATGCTTTGAATCTTTATTGTATACCTGGAAGACCAGAAATTTCAGCTCATGTGAAGTGACTTGAGGCATTTCATTGCATGGAAACAGCAAATAACTCAGCTAAAATGGTAAGAATAACTCAAGTAACAATCCAAGCATCCAGCTGTTGTTCAGGTATCAAACATGCTACTGTGTCAGAAGGTAGCAGGTTCAAGTCCCCCTCTGTAGCCGAATTGCCTAATACACCATTAACTCTTAACATCCATCTATATTACTTCCTATTTAAACAATGCTGGTTCTCATTAATAAAATTACATCTGTAGAATTGCATATTCTCCTAATTTCTACAGCAGTGCTAGATATAATAAACTTAATTGCAATAACAACATTATGCCTTTTATCAGTCAAGCAATGTTTGCTTTGGTTTCTGCTGTAGGTGGTGATTATTGTAAGTCAGGCATTAATTTAAAAGCACAATGATTGATTTGTGAAATGAGCAGAATAAGAATTCACAAAGTTGTTACACTGTCTAATAATAAAAACCCAGATGATCTTCGCAAAGATTGCAGTAATTTAGTCGAGAATAAACAGATTATGAAGGCAATGCTAGCAAATCTAAGACATAAATTAATATTTACAGCTTCTGCAATTACATCTCGAGGAAGATTTAGTCATTGTAAAGCAAAGAAGGTGATGACTTGGCCCATCATTTCTGTACCTGCATATCTTACTATTTCTGATGAAAAATGACTATTAGGCCAAACTTTATAGCAGGTAAACATTGATATTAACCACAAACACTTGGAAATTGTGTCATTATTAATCTAAACAAATGCATGCAGTGAATGATTCTTCAATTATTGCTGAAAGGGATTAACCTAACAATGGCAGAGTTTGTAAGTACCCCGCAATCTAAAAGTCAATATTCTTCCTATGAAGAATGAATGAAGAATGAAGAATCTCATTCCTTCCATTTTCTAAGTAAAAGAAACAGATTATTTCAATCCACTGTTGTATGTTATGACTGAAAGATTTTATTAAGTGGTCAGATTTTCAATTTTCAGTGGAAGGAAAAATGGTGCAGTGAAGTTAGCCATATGATCGCTGTCATCTTCTCAACAAAAGGCTGCTTGGTTACTATGGGAACAGGGGACCCAAATTGAGGCATACTGATCGCAAGCACAAAATTCTCACACCTGAAAACAAAGGCAAGTCCAACTGAACTAACTGTGGACAGATATTCTGTCTCAGCACTTTTGGACAGAGAGAGAAGGTCTGTGAGTCCTCTGTGAGTTTCCAAGCTAGGAAAGGAGAAAGGGACACTCTCTAGTGAAAGAAACACTTTCTTGTCTCACAACTTAAATAATCATTCCTCACTGCTCCACAAGTCATTACAAAATGTGTAAATGAATGAGTAACCCAACGAGACCACCGAACTGATTGATTTTCCATGCGGACGGCCACCCAGGACAAAAGCAAACCACAGGAAGTTTATTCACTTCTAGTAAAAGTGACTATTTATTATAACAGACTTAATTTAAACAAGAGTAGTAAAAAGAAAGGATTTCTAATTTATGCACATTTAAGTTTTATCTTCTAAATCTCTTCCCCAACACATGTATGTACATGATTAAGACAGATAAGAAAGAGATGGAGAGAGTTGTTAGTCTCCATGGTGGTCTTAACATTACTATGAATACTCGAGTTAGAGCAGCGTGCAGAAATGTAATGGTTTGATATGCAAATCTAGATCCTTCGTGTTTTTGTTTACTTCTATGGAAAGATCTTGCATGTCTATGCATCCAAAAGACTTAGCTTGAATCTGTCTATTTACTCTCACATCTGGTTGCATTATCATAGCCTCAGCACCACACATGGATGTAACAAATGAAAAAACACTGTTGAGACAATCAAGGATAGCAAGAATTGCGATTGCTGGAATCAGACACAACACAATGTGGAGCTGGAGGAGCATAACAGGCCAGGCAGCATCAGAGAATCAGGAAAGCTGATGTTTCAGGTTTTCTGAAGAAGGGTCTCGACCCGAAACATCAGCTTTCCTGCTCCTCCGATGCTGCTTGGCCTGCTATGTTCTTCCAGCTCCACACTGTGTTGTGACTATAAAGCTTTCCCACAGACCTTGAATACCTATTTTCAACTTTACCCTCCCCCTTCAAATTTCTCTGTGCCTTGCCCAATTAAAAACACATGTTTTTGAATGTAACTACCACGTCAGCATTTATTGTTTCAAATTATTCCTTACATCAATACCACTAAGTAGAAAGAACTTACTGCAAGTGTTATACATTTATTATGCTTTTCTCAGCAAGCACTCCGTTACTTTTATGTGGGTCTGATAAACCAACTGTGTCCTCACATCCACCTCGTTGAATTTCTCTGTTGCGTTAAAGCTCAAGCCACATTTCATTCTTGTGCACATTTTTTTTAGTTTTATTAATGAGAACAGGCTTTTTGTCTAATGTCTGGTTTTTCTCAGCTGGACCACCCAAACTCTGAAGCCATCAGGTTTGGCAGCATCTGTGAAGGGAAAACAAAGTTCACATTTCGGGTCCGGTGACCCTTCCTCAGAACTGGTGGTAGCTGGGAAAACATTTTCCTCGCTACCATCAGTTCTGAGGAAGGGTCACCAGACCCGAAACATTAACTCTGTATTTTTTTCCTTCACAGATGCTGCCAGATCTGCTGAGCTTTTCCAGCAACTTTGTTTTTGTTACTGATTTACAACATCTACAGTTCTTTCGACTTTTCTTCTGAAGCCACCATATTGCCTATAGTTGAATCTTCTCACTGAACACAACTTCTGTCTTTTACTAAAGTTAGTTTTGATTCTCTGAAATCAGTGGATCTGCTTTTGAAGCCCAGTGTTCTGTTTGCTCCACTATTTGCCAGAAGGGATTAGGCAGAAGCAGGGATTGCTGTTTCTGTAAAGTGGGAGAGTTGAATAATTGTGTAAAAGATCAACTTTAATGAATACAGTTCATCAGCAAGAGAGGATGATTCAATCCAATGGTTTTTGTGAAAGTTAGGAAAAGTGCACATTTGATGAGACAGTAATCTGTTTCCTTCATTTACTGTTAAATGATTCAATGACTTGTCTGTTGAATGACTCTTTGACTTGTTGCAGGTGAGTCCAAATGGATTTAGAACCTGACACATCCAAAGTTCTAATTTTAGAATAGCAAGGATTTTCCCTGAATCAGTTTTTTGGCTCTTACTATCATCCTGGGATCAAATAGGATAAGCATGTCCTGCTGGTTGTGAGAACCAGCCAGATGTTATTGGATCTCAGTAATTTCAATTGATTGAGAAGGATTGCCCTCTCCATTTCTAATAGCTAGTCATTTCTGCAGAATGCTAAAGATTCAAGAATGCAATGTCAGGTTTCTCATTCTTCTTACGGGTAGAACTGGTTTGGCTTCATACAGTTAAGTGCAAAGTTAAAGTTAAATTTCTCGTTGTAATTGACAATATTCTGCACATCACTTACACCACTCATGAACTGAAATCAGGCCAGTTCTTTGTGAATTAAGTTATAATATATTCAGAAGGCCAGATGTCATGGTATAATGATGACAACTACCAATTTGAAAATCTCATCCTGATGATGTCACCAACTGTTTCTAACCCACTGAGATTTTTTGTTTGAATGGGAAAGGACAGACAGATTATACCCGAACAAATGATGAGTGTGGCCTTGTGATACAAATTGAAAAAGTGGACAACTTTGGGATGTTGTGGGCAAAGGAGAATATTTTGACTAAAATATATTCATTTTGTGGTCTGGCTCTAACAAATGAAAATGCAAATTGAGCAATCGATTGATTTATTGTCATGTGTACCAAAGTGCAGCGTAAAGCTTTGTTTATGAGTGGTGCAGACAGATTATAGTCAGCAAGGACATACAGATCAAAAAGATTTTGAGTTATACACGTTACGTTGTGCTACAGGGAGTGTGTTAGGCAAGATCAACGTTAGCAAGATCAGCATTATTTGAGGCCTGAAGGAAGTTGTTCCTGAACCTGCCAGTGCATACATACAGGCTTCTGCATCTTCTGCCTGATGGAAGAGGTTGTAGGAGGTCATTACCAGGGCGCAGGGGTCTTTGATGATGTTGGCAGCCTTTCCGCAATAGCAAGCTGTGTAAATTGAGTCCATGGATGGAAGATTGGCTTTTTTAATGAGCTGGGCTGTGCATACAACCTTCAGTAGTTTCTTACAGCCCTGGGCAGTACAGTTGCCATACCAGGCCATTATGTGCCCACATGGAATGCTTTCAATTGTGTATCTGTAGAAGCTGGTAATGTTAAATTTGCCTCAGTGATATGTTCTTCTGCATAAACATATTTCCTTCTTTTTAAAATTCTATTTGCAGAGATAGAACAGGGAACCTGCAGTGACCCTGGGACACCAGCTTATGGAAGGCGGGAGGGTAAAAGTTTCCTTCATGGTGACATTTTGAGATTTGAATGTTTGCCTGCTTTTGAGCTTGTTGGCCAAAAGACGATCACCTGCCAGAAGAATAACCAATGGTCGGCAAAGAAACCCAGCTGTGTGTGTAAGTAATCTGAAGTTATCGTTCTTTTTATGTTTTGTTGTTATTATATTTATGCATGTTCTCACTTGGGCATCTTGGTGTATAGAACTTTATCCTGCCTTTCAATGAAAGGTTCATTCAGCAATCTCAGCCAGATTGCGAGAAGGAAGAAAGGAATGTATACTGTGCTATTAGAGGATGATCAAGTCAATAAACAACTATGCAGATAAAAATTTAATTTAACAGGCATATTTGATCTGCAAGTTAGGGTGCATGTTATACATGATAACAAATCTGAGTGGGTTTTCTTTTGCAATTGGCAAGTGGACTTCACGAGGAATGTACTCAAACCCCTGTCCTGTTGACTATCTTTCTCTAGTAAAGAAAGTACTGAGGTTGCAAAAGAAAATGGCTACTTCCAACAACAATGAAGCTGTAGCATTTAATTCAAGATGAAACGGGGGGCAATTTTCCACTGAAGAAAAGCATTCGAGAATTATGAGGCATTGATCTACTAAAGGACAATTGAGATCATGAGCACAATAGCATGGATCTTATGCTTATAAAACTCTGTTTTGGGCTGGAGGATTGCATTCAGTTCAGAATGACTTTGGAAGACTATGAAGGCCTCAAGGAGGATATAGGAGGGACTTATCACAATAGTTATAGGGGTGAGCAAATTTAACTGCAAGCTTAGCTGGACAACCATGGAAAGAAGGAAATTGAGTGGAGATTTAATAAATGTGAATAGGCTTCAAAGAGATTTAGACATTGTGTGAAAAAAGAGCTATGCCGATTAATTGACTGTGCAAGGACAAGGGGAGGCAGATTTAAGGTTTTGTGCAAGAGATGCATGGGAATGTGAGAAAGAACAATTATCTGCAGTGAGTGTTAGTGATCTGGAACTCATTTCCTATAAATGTGGTGCAAGTGAAGATGACAGTTGATTTCAAGAGGAGATCGGATAGGCACTAGAAGGAAATAAATTTGCAGGGTTGGGGAATGGAGTAAGAGTGAGGGAATGAGGCTGACAGGGATTTCTGGAAATAAATTCACCCTGAATATCCAGGTCTGAATTTTTTTTATTGTGCCTTTGTGACTATGACATCAGAAACTGTAAGATATTACGCAAATCTTTTCTCTGATTGCTAAATTGATATTCATGCTCTAGGATTACGCAAATTACAAAAGAGTGTAAGACTGTGCAAGAATCTGAGTGGAGTGAGACAGTCCCGAACAGACCTTGCACCCTGTCACAACTGGCAATAACCACATGCACTGTCTCATCGTGCCCTCAAGAATAATTATCCATAGGCTTCAGAATTGTAAACATCTGGGTGTATCTTGTATATGTTGGGTGTATCTTGTATATTTTGACTTTATGTTAATGCAAGTCTTGGCAGATTTATATTTGGGAGTATATTGCAGTTGAAAAATTAGGGTAGTTTCTGTGTCGTATATTGTTCAGTTCCTGCACAAATGGAGGACTGTTTATGCATGTGAATTGAAATAGCTTGATGCAAATTGCTCATTACATTCCATGTGATATGCTCAAAAGGGCCACTGTGCCATTTTAATGGAGTTGTAAAAAGAAATGAATTGCCGTCTGAATTCAAAGGGTTTTCAGGGGCATTAACACTAATGGAGTTGGAGCCAGAAAGACTTTGGAATGAACTCAAAAAATTGCTGCAGTATTGTTGATGGTGATCAATACAGAAAGTTATGTCATCCAGAAAATTGATATTAGACATGCAGATTGATAATGCAACGCACAGAGTCAGTGGTATAAATATAGAGGTGAAAGGCTGAATATTCAAGAAGCAGCTAACTCCATGCCTTTTGGATGATGCTGATGATAGCCAAGGAGCATAGCAATGGAAATCATCATGTCTGTCATAGAGTGAAGCTTATGAAACTCGGGATCTAGTATTAAAGGAAGTCGCTACAATGGAAGACTGACTGGATTTCCTTTGGAGGAAGACATTGTATGTCGTTGACAAGTGATAAGTGAGCAAATCAATCCATTGCAATGACAGTTTGTGACTAATCAGAAGAGGAATTCAGGAGCACAATCAGTAATAGTGAAGGAGCCAGGAGAGCTGTCATGGCCTGGGGTGGTTTTCTTTCTGTGAATAGAAAGATGATGAATGTCGAGATGTGATCAGTCAAATGTGTTTGTAAAAGAGATGAAGACATTTTTAGAGTTAGGTCTGTGAGTAATCATGACCTAGGAAATGGCAAGATCTTGTTGAATTCCAAGTGATCTTGGTAAGAGGTGAAGAATGGTAATATATAGGGTTAGCACTGCTGCCTCGCAGTGGCAGGGACCCAGGTTTAATTCCACCCTTGGGCAACTGTCTGCATGGAGTTTGTACATTCTCCCCGCATCTGTGTGGGTTTCCTCCAGGCGTACCAGTTTCCTCTCACAGTCTGAAGATATGCACGTTAGTTGGATCGGCCATGTTAAATTTCCCACAGTGTCAAGGGAAATGCAAGGTTGGTGGATTAGGCATAGGAATGCAGGGTTTACAGGGAAAAGAGACGAGAGGATGGGTCTGGTAGGGATGGGCTTGCTCTTCAGGGGCCTGCTTCCACATTGTAGAGATTCTATTAACTGCTAATCTATAAAGCAATTTACCCTGAACAGCAGACTCTGAAAAGTAAGTACTTTACATGAAATAGAAAATTGTCATGACATATTTATTTTTAGTGTGGTTTCTTCTTGTTAAAAATCACTGGCGGCAGCTGTCATCTCACTTCAGCTGACTGAACATTTCAGTATACATGACAATAACAATTTTAATCCAATCAATCCTTGGCTTAGCAGTTTGCTATTTAGCAAATGGCAGCTAAGATCTTCAATTGTTGTATGAAAATGTACATGTATTCTCCAAAGTCTCATTACGCATTCATTTAAGTACCCTTTGTAGTCAGTATTAAATTACTGTAATATTTTATCTTATTTTCAGTCTCGTGTTTCTTCAATTTTACAACTCCATCTGGCATTCTGCTATCCCCCAACTACCCAGAGGATTACGGCAACCATATGCATTGTGTATGGCTGATTATCGCAAAGCCAGAAAGCAGGATTCATCTGGCCTTCAATGATTTTGACGTTGAGCCACAGTTTGACTTTGTATCTGTGAAAGATGGGTTGAATCCTGAATCGCCTGTCTTGGGAACTTTCTCGGGAAACAAAATCCCTTCTCCTTTGACCAGCAGTGGCCATGTATCACGTTTAGAATTCCTTACAGACCACTCCACAGCTGCTCGAGGATTTAACATCACTTTCACAAGTAAGTCGGAGTGATCCATCTTTCCTCTTATCCTTCAGTCACTGCATTTGAGCACGTAACATGAAAATCTATTTGAGTAATCAATCACAATAGGTATGTGAGAATATCAATGTTCATCCAAAGAGAGCGATCAATACCTTTGCCCTTCAGATGTTGTGGAGAGGAGCCACTAGACAGTTTAACTTGCAAGCATGCTGAACATGTTAATGTTGCAAATGAAGTCTTAACATCAACAGGGAGGTGGCAAGGAAGCCAGGAAGTTCATAAGTAGTCAAACACCATAAAGTTTTAATTTATTTAAAGGAACAATATATTATCAGTGTGTAATTTAGTTTATCACTGATAACTGGACACATCAGCAGGCTGGTTCCCATGGGTGAAATGCGTTCTTTATTTTGATGTCCGCAAAGTGAGTTTAGAAATTGAAAGATAATCGGTGCATTTTTCTGTTTGGTTTGCTCCCAAAAAGACAAATTCAGTGTGATTGACTGATTACCTGTCTTGCTGGCTTCATTGTTGCTACATATTGTATTAAGATCATTTAAGAAGTGGCTGAATCAGCTCCCTACTTTATCAGTCTCCTCAACTGGCCACAACAATGCGTTTTATTACTCTTAGCATGAGGCTATATCTCTTTCCAGTTAAAATGTAGCTAACTAGTATACAATTTTTTTGGCATTTTTTCTTTGAATGAAAGGAAGAGCGATTTTATTATCTACTAATTCTAAGGAAAAAATGAAGATGTAATGTCAAGCATCTATACATGCAGACCCAACAATAGAAACAGGTAGTGTCTGGCACAAAGGGAGTTTGAAAGAAATGTACAGTTTAAAATCTTTAGAAAGCCCTTAAGTGGGGTTTTAATGTGAAACTGCAGAGCTTGACAAGTAGGCCAAATATCCTTAACAGTGACAAATATTTCAGTTGTATTTCATGCCTTCAGTGTTCTGACGTTTCTTTTCAGTTTGTGTTGTAGGGGGTTTGGAGGTAGTGTATTGAGATGAATAGAAATCGGTTAGCAGACAGGAAACAAATGTTGCAGCAAATTCGTCTTCTACTGCAGGGACTATTGGGGTAATGCAGGACTTGGTACAAGGACTCCAATGGCTCACAATATATGCTAATGATTCAGTTGAAGAAATTAAGTGTACCAAATTTACAGATGTCACAAAACTGTGTGGAAGAAGGAGCCATGATGAGGTTACAGAGCTTTTCCAGTGTGATTTTGATATGCTGAGTGAGTGGTAAATGCATGGAAAGTACAGTATAATGTGGATAGCTGTGAGGTTATCCCTTTCAGCATCAAAGATAGGAAGACAGGTTATTATCTGAATGGTTGTAAATTGAGAAAGGGGCATGTTCAACAAAATTGTTGTCGTTGGCCACCATTTGCTCTAAGTAATGCACACAGGTGCAGCAGAGATTACAGAAGAAAACTGTATGTTGTCCTTCATGGAAATAAATTAGAGTACAAGAACAAGGATGGCTTACTGCAATGATACAGGGCATTGGTAAGGCCACACCTAAAATAATGTGTGCAATATTTGTCTCCTTATTTCAAGAAGGATGTTCTTGCTTTGGAGGAAGTGCAGCAAAGGTTTTACCATTCCTGGGGTCTCAGGACTGATGTTTGAGGACAGATTGAGTTGGTTGGGAATGTATTCACTGGAGTGTCGAAGAATGGGAGGGGCGTAGCGGAGATCTCATAACAACCTATAAAATTCGACCAGGGATAGATATGTAGGCTGCAAGAAGGATGGTCCCAATGGTCAGAGAGTCCAGAACCGGGAGTCACAGTTTAAGGATAAGGAACAAACATATTCAGACTGAAAATGCTTCACACAGAGAGTGGTGTGCCTTTGAACTGACTAGCATGAACGTGATAGAGGCAAAGACATTCTGTGATTTCAATAGGGAGGTGGATATGGCTCTTAAGGCTAGAGGGGTCAAGGGATATCGGAGGAGGTTGGGATTAGAGTATTGAACTCAATGATCAGCCATGATCATAATGAATGGTGGAGCAGTCTCGAATGGTCAAATATCTTGCTCCTGCTCATATTGTCTATGTTTCAATCTTTCAATGATGTCAACAAGTGATTTTGCTTTCAAGAGGCTTATAGAGAAAAGTCTCTGTCATTCATTCCAGTCACAAAACCATCTCCTCTAGTCTCCCAAAAGCAGCCCTTTTAAATAGAGCTGGTTTGCATTTTCTGCTGTTTGAATTTCTTGTTTCCAAGATTGATGATTGTAAGTGATGATTTTCATCTCCAACACATGAAACATGCAAATATTAATCAAACTAGGAAATGAGGCTTTCCTTACTCCTGACTAAGTCGACTAGTTCCTGCTTTGTCATAAAAAATGTTTATTTTAGTTCGCATGAATCCATTTGTTCCGTATGGCTAGCTGATAGTTGTGACCATTTTAAATCAGGAGCCATTGAATGATTTCAAGACGGAGTTGGAGAGACCGAAAAGAATCAGAGAATATGGGGGAAAACAGAAACAGACTATTGCCTTGATGATTAGCTATGGTCCTAATGGGTAGAGTTAGCCTGAAGGGCTGAATGGCCTACCCCTACACCTATTTTTGATTTCTATAAAACCTTTCTCGTCCATTAAGGTCCCACACATTAAAATCAGATCAGAAGAACGTGGAATGTAGAAACAATACAGCACAGTACAGGCCTTCGACCCACAATGTTGTGCCAACCTATTATCCTACTAAGATCAAACCACCCTGCATACCCTACATTATACAATCATCCATGTGCCATCCAAGAGTCAATTAAAAGTCTCTAAAGTATCTGATCATTCATGGTTTATCAGTATTGTGATAGCCTGAATATTCCATTGACTCGTCACTCTCTTCAAACTGGTGTCAGTGGAGGAATAATTCACTGGCAATCAGAAGAAGTACACGCTTGTTATTCCTGATTTTCTGACTGACTTTTATTCCCAAACAGATCACCAGGTCATTACCATTTTGCTGTTTCTGAGAGGTTGCTGCGCACAAATTGACTGTTGCCTTTGCTACATTCCAGCAGTGTGTACATGTCCAAAGCACTTCATTATCTCCAAAGTGTTTTGAGACAAGCAGCGAATGTAATAATTGTGATATGAGTACACCTTTTTGTCTAATCTAGTGTGAGTGTGGGAAATGCATGTGATCAAACTTAAGTAGAAAAAAAACTACAGCCTCCTAAAACAGTCTGTCAAAGAGCCAGTCTTGTTCAGTGATCAATATTCAAAGGGACCCTTTAGCAGAGTTCTATGAAGACCTGAAAGAAACAAGCCCAGCTTTCTATGAAATGTCATGGATTTCATGAGGAAAGTTGTCATCTACAAAAAAGAACAATATTTGCTTTAGGTAATAAATTAAATATTGAATGTCATGAAAAGGACTTATCACGGAAGAGGTTTGTAACAATGCCAAATCGATAATATTTTATATGCTATGTTGTAATTATTTGCAAGGTGTATATTAAAATTATTTACTTTCCATATGTGAACATTGGACAGCTTTGTAATTCTTCAATTCCTCAATGTTATATGTCAGATTAGATATTGCGGCAAATTGCCATGGTACCTACGAAGAAAATTCATTCTGACAGTCACTCAAAGCTGCAGTCACAGAATGTGGTGTGCACTTCTTAATTGAGCAGTGATTAAGCCAGAGAGCTAGAGGGGCTGATGTACTTTTTCACTTACTTGCTGTTGGCACTAACAGGTGATCTCACAGATTCCAAGTGGTTCTTCAAAAGAGTAAATCAATCAACAACAAACCAGCAGTAGCGAAGGTTTATGCCAGTGAAGCGTCAGAGTTTTAGTGTGTAAATACAGCACATGAGCCAAAGAATTTAGGCAGGTTGAGCTTTGTGTTCAGGTCACTGATCTCGGTGTAGTCATTACTACAGACCGATACAAGGAAAGGGAATATTAAGAGATAGTAGGAACTGCCGATGCTGGAGTCTGAGATAACAAGGTGTGGAGCTGGATGAACACAGCAGGCCAGGCAGCATCAGAGGAGCAAGAAGGTTGACATTTCAGGTCTGGACCCTTCTTGAGAAATGGGGGAGGGGAAGGGGGCTCTGAAATAAATAAAGGGGGAGGTGATGATAGAAAGTGGATAGACTATTAACCATAGTTTCAGTTCTAAATGCTGGAAATCAGAATGGGTGCAGTTGCTTTCCAGGTTTAAGTTTAGCTACTAGCTCTTATCTCTGCAAGCTGAAAAGTAAAAATAACAATTCCTGGTGAATTGCTGGGACTGGAGGGTGAACCCTCATCAAAATACCTCACACCTTCAGAGAAGAGGTGAAATCTGTGATAGGAGGAGTGAAGAACCAGCAAAACAGACATAAAAAGAAGCAGAGGAAGGAAAAATTCTGGAAATATCTAGCAGTTTTGGTAGCATATGCGGTGAAAGAAGTATAGTTGATGTTTCAGGTTGATGATCTTTCACCAAGTTATTTTATTACTACTTTTCAATTTTGTCAATAAACAGACATAAAGCAAAATAATATAGAGAGTGCTTCAATAGTTTGAATCTGAAAACTGATTAAAATGGAAAGAAAAGATCAAAATGTGCGACACTGAATTCCCCTGAGAGTAATGAGAGTTCAGAAATATATTCTAAATGACCAATATAGGAAAATGTTACCTTCTGGCAAAGGAAGGTTCAAAGACAGAAACAGCTAGACCAAGGCATGCAGTTGTGATTCTGTTTCCATTTTAAAGTCATACATTCCATCCTTCATTCAATGCTTCCAATCCTCCAACGATTCTTCCCCAACTCCTTGAACTTTTATCTTTGATGTTAACATTGTGTGTTTTGCATTTTATCAAATGACTTTTGGAATCCAACTGCGTCTTTTGGTTAATCTTTGTTCACTTCATGAGTTACATTTCAAAAATGCCAATAAATTTATCAAGTACAATTTCCCTTTCATGAAACTTTGTGCAAAAAAAACTGTACTTTTTCAAATGCCTTGTTAGGATGTCTCTAACAACAGGTTCCACATTTCTACATGACTAATATCAGATTGAAAGATCTGCGGTTTTGTTTTGTTTTCTTTCTCCATTCTTTGTTGAATTTTAGTGCAACATTTGTGAACTTCCAATTTGTTCTGGAATCCAGAGAATTCTGGAAATTCATAGCCACTGCATCCACAATCTCTCCAAACACCTCTTTTTAGAATCCGAGATGTAGGCCATCAGATACTAGAGATGTGTGGATTTCCAACAATTTTTCTCATGAGGTTTCTGCAAGGCTAAAGTGATCACCTTTAGACTTCAAAGTCATGTTTGGTGAAGTTTTGCAGCTGGGTGATGTGAAACCCCATTTATCCAGGCTGGGGATCGATACAGAGACGAACTGGCTTGCTTGCTCTTCCCAACGAGACAACTGCTAACTTTTTAATATAACCTCACTAAGTTTGAAATACATGCGCACGGTAGATCACTCACTGGGGGCTGGGATTTTTCCCACTTGGTTTCATTTAGAACTAATGGCAAAATGGTTGATTTTTCGACATTGCAGAAGAAACTAAAAACTCACAAAGTTTCACTTGTTTTGTCTTTATTTAATTTTCTGATGTCACCAAATCTCACTGAGATTTGGGGACCTTTTCAGAATGCTGCAGATGTTAGGCTACTGCCCATCAGAAATGTTGACATTCTGGGCAATTCCTATGGAATGGAATGTCAGGACTTCCACATGGTCCAAACATACAACTCTAGTTGACCTTTTGGCAAGACGTAGCTTCCGATTGTAAGATCTGGGCCAGCATAGGACTGCAGCTATCACAGCTAATGTAGCCTATAGCCCTGAGCACATATGAATCCCAGAAGTAATTTGTTCCTTCATTAATCTGGTTCTCTCTGTGAAATTGTAATGCTGTAAAAGAACCTCTGATAACTCAAATTCTGTGGGTCAATTGTAATCCAGTTTCTGAAAGCAAGAAAATATTAAGTTATCTGCTCGTTTATACTGGTAGCTTTGGTGAACAAATAGTGAAATCTGAGTAAAGATATGGAACTAAAAATCAAGTAGAAAAATAAGGAGAAAGAAAGGAAAAATAATCAGGAATGCTAGGTGTCAAAATCACCAAAAGTATCTCATTGAGCTTCCCATAGAAATAGCTTTAGAAGGAAATTATAGCTTTATATTGCGGATGGTTTTCCCAAGTGTTCTTTTGATGAATCTAAATATGTGTTCCTTTTTAATTTGGTGGCAGTGCCACTGTCAAAAGGAGTCACCTCTATGACTGATGAGCTAGTTAGAATTTTATTTCTGGTGAGTCGCAATAAAATTTACTCCAAAATTAAATACATTGAAAGTAGATATCGACCACATCTTCGCTTCCACGCACCCCAATCCACACCCATTTCCTTCTCTCCATTGCCTTTCCTTATCCCCTTCCAGACATTCATCCAATTATCTTTCCACCACATTGTCCTTTCTTCATTGCAATTGGTTTTGGCTATTTGTGCTAATTTGAGTTTTCCCTTCAAACATTGTCTACAATCCTTTCTGAACTAATAATTAATTGATTCAGTGGAGAAAAAAATAATTGCTGTCCACTGCTGAAATTTTAATGGAAGTGACCCTCTATCAGCACTGTGGATCAGACCACCATTGTCTATTTGCATCATGTAATAGTTTCCAAGATGACCTCCCCTGATACCTTTAAGTCTTTTCCATTTCTACTCATATGTCATACTAAGTGTCATTTATGGTTGTCCGATACCACAAATCCTCCTTTGTCATGGACATATGTGGTGAATAGTGGTACAGGATGTATCACTGCAGACCATCCACAGAAGAGGAACTGTTCTCAGATAACAAGAAGGTTTATTGCGTGATAAATAACAATAAATACAATTGCATTTGGCTCGGCATAACTATGAGAACCTTAGAGAGCTGAGACTGGTACATCTGCTCCATCTGAAAGCTGGAGGTGAAGCCTTACCTCTGGCCACAGATTAAGAACGAAATGAGGAGAATATGTGGTGCCAATGTAACTTGAACGTTAACCCCTTCAGAGCTATTACTTCATACACTGATTGGCAAGTGAAATACTTATTAATGGGAAAGAAATGCTTCATACTGAAAAGCCATAAAATTTAAATAAGATTCAAGGAATGTTATAATGAAGGAAACAATGAATTAGTGACTTAAAAATAGAAAGGAGTGAATGAAAATGGTTTTAGCAGTTCCCCAGAGATGTAAGAATGTAAAATTGAACATGAATCAAAAACACATTATCAAGTTTGGCATTTTGAATTCCATTAAAATTAGAAAAAAATGTAGACTAGAATAAATGCAACAGCACATGATAGTTACCCTTCAAGTTCGAAATAAATAATGGATATAAAGTCATACAACATGGAAACATAACCTTTGGGCCAACCAGTCCACACCAACCATAATCGCAGACTAAACTAAACACACATGCCTGCCCTTGGCCAATATCCTTGCAAATATTTCTTATTCATGTACTGATCCAAATGTCTTTTAAATATGCTTCTGTACCTCCATCCACTACTTCCTCTGGAAGCTCATTCTGCACACAAACCACTCTCTGTATAAAAAAAGGTGCCCCTGTCTTTTTTAAATCTTTCTCCTCTCACCTTAATAATATGTCCCCTTGTCTTGAAATCCCTCAACCTACGGAAAAGACACCTGCCATTCATTTCATCTATTTCCCTCAGGATTTTATCCCTCAGGAACTCTGTAAGGTCACCTCACAGCCTCCTCTTCATTGATGACAACTGCAGAGGTAGTTATTTAACTCCAGTCTGAATAAGCAGAATTGGAAACAGTTAGGAAATTGGAATTCCTCTGTGGTGACATGGACATGCTGTCCTACAGCAATGTCCAGAGACAGCAATGAGATGTTGATGTCAATCCATTTCAAAAGTGACAACAGCGTTCCTTCTTCTGCTGATTTTTCCAGCTCCTTGGGATTGATGCCACACCACTTCAGATTTCATTTGAGATGTCTTTGGAGCATTTGTGTAGCAGACATTGGCTTCTTTTATCAGCAAGTTAAAGATAAATACTTAGTAATGCATTAGAAAGTTGTGAAACCTAAAACTTCTGCCAAGCTCAATTGAATGTAATTTAACCTAAATTTCTAAAGGCCAGTGAGAAGTTTGTCAGCTGGGAGCTTCAAAAAGACATTTCTGACAGTTACTAATGTCAAAATGGATGCCTGAGACTTAATAGAACACGGGATTTCTTAAGTAAAGATCAGTAGGTTTACAATAAACTCTTGTGGTGCAGTGGCAGTGTCCCTGTCTTTTGACTGAGAAATGTGTGTTCAATTTGCACCAGGTTCAGAGGGATAATATGTCAAATTAAGAAAACTGTTATGAATGTTTGTATTAATTTTGGGAGCTAATAATCAGTGGGGTGAGTGCTTTATGAAGTATGGTTAACATGATTAACTAAAACAAAGCTTTCAATAAAAATTGTGGACTTAGACTCTGTTTGAATACAGTATCTTCTAGTGAACAACAGTGGTAGCAGGGGATGATCTGTCAAAGTATGTGAAGTTTCAGAGTATAACTACCTATAACCACAGCCCAAAGATGCACAGGTTAGGTGGATTAGTCATGCTAAATACTAGGCTATGGGAATAGGGTGAGGTCTGGGCGCAATGCTCTTCAGAGGGTTGGGCAGATTTGATGGGCCAAATGACCTCTTTCTTGATTGTGGGAATTCTGCAATTTTAAAACCTGATCTAGAGATGGAGGATTTAATAGGTAGGTAGCAGCAGCAGTCATAGCCAACTGTTCTACAAAACAAAATTCTTGTTGGAAGACACTGTTGGATATACTGGAATAATTACACTTAGAAATTTAATTAAGAAGAGAAAAGGGAATATAATATGCCATTTTGTACATTTTGAGTATATTTTTAAAAAAATAACAGAAAAGAGGAATCTGTTTTCATGTAATAAGATCTGAGTAGATTATTGAGACCTCATGAAAGAAGGAAACAAGTAATGGATATATTAATTGAGGGTTAATTATGCCTGTACTGGCTGTATAAATATTTGGAGCTAGTGATCAGTCAGTTGTGCATTTTATGGTGGAAGCTTAACTGAAAGGGTTCTCACTAAAAGTGTGGACTTCGGATTCTGTTTAAATACGGTTATTTTCTATTGTATAACATTATTGAAAATTGAATGTTAACAACCTACGTCTTCTGTCATATCAGATGAAATGCAAGAACAGATTCCAGTCCAGTCAAACAGGAAAATACACAACCTGCAGTTGCCAATGAAGTTACTAAAAACATCTAGATGAGTGGGAAAGAATTCGGAATGATGCAGATAATTCCCTGCTCAGTATGTCTAGGAGTCCTTTAAATACAGGGATTAATGATCCAAGATAACTAATGCAAGTCTGGTATTGGGAAAAAAATTACTTATGAAGCAAAAAATTATAGGTACATTATTCTAATGAGAGATTCAGACAAATGCTCAGCAATACTTTATGGGGCATAATTAATTTTGATCTAACGAGAAGCTGCAAGGAGTAATCATGATCTTGAGGAACTACAGCATACTTTCATCTAATTCACTGGAATTCATTGAGAAGCTAATTACATTACTAAGGTCTATCCAACAAATATAATTTATATTCTTGGAACATTCTTGATGCTTCAGACGAAGATATAGATGATAGAAGTGATAGCCAGTCACTGAAGAGAAGTGAAAACTGAGCAATATGTAGAAAGCACTGAATGATAAATGGAGACTCCACAGAAGGAAGTGACAAATGGAGTGCTGGGTCTGTCTATTTAAATCTCTTTCTTTTTGCATCAATCTATGATCAAGGATAATTTGAGTGCTACCTTGTAATTTGACATTTAAATGAAGCTCTGTGACTATCTGGTAAGCGTAAGCAAGATTGATAATATTCGAAGGAAGAAAACAAATGGATAAACAAAGGAACAGTATATGGAATTCTGTGCAGATCAATGTAAGTAAAGCATGTGTGATGAATATCTATAATATTATTATTTAGGAAACCAGATTTGAAAGTGGAACAAAATGATTTTAGCTTTATGAAGGTGTTCTTAACAAAAAAACAAATCATTTTGAACAGTGAGCTCAATACAGAATTTCCAGTGAAGTAAGTAACTTAAGCTAAATGATTAAATAAATTACCCAGTGAGATAATTACTGATCTTCTGTGACATAAAAAGAGTGGCTGGGGACACAAGCAGGTTCAGTTCAGAAGAAAATAGATGCATTCCAGTTTTATATTTTGCAGTTTCTAGTCCATTGGAAATGGAAAGAAGTCTTCACTTGTTTTCACAGTCCAATTGACAGGGTTGAGAAAAGTCTGAAGCTTTCCTTAAGATTCATTAAGAAAGATAAGTTTATTGGTCTATGTCAGTATGCCTCTGACAGAAATGTACAGAATCACATATGGTGAATGTGCAGAGAATTGTCAAAAGAAAACCTTGTCAGTGGAGTGCAAAATTTTAAAGATAGGAGTGATACTTCACTGGAGTTGAGTGGTTGCAAAGGATATTGTTGGGAAAAGAGCTGATTTTTGTTTTGCTGGCCACGATTTGATCTTTCAAAATTAGATACTTTGTTTCTTTGTTTCTTCTGGGTAATAAACTAATGTTATTTTGTTAAATGTTTATTAGCGAAGCACTGTAAATATGTTAAATGACTGGCCATATGGTGCTCAAATCAGGTGGAAAACAAAGCTCTTGCAGTCCATTGAGTCACATCTCATCTTGTAATTCAACATGTCCAATATTACCACCTATGTGGATCAAAACACATGAAAGTATGAAATGTGTGCTCATTTGATCAGTGTGTGGAAAAAAATCTGGTAATGATTATGTAACATCAAATGAATATGCTAGACTCAGAACTGGGCTCATTAGTGCAAACTTCCAAAATACAATGAGTGCTCTTGGAGCTTCAGAATGGCTTTGATAGGACCAGTGCACACTTTTGAGGTATTTTGAGCCAGATGCCAATCGTGGATCCTGATTCCTAGTAAACATATCTGTATACAATCTGATTGTTGACTAAAGAACCCAAAGTATTAAATCACTAGCATAAATAGAATTTGCTGGAGAAACTCAGCATATGTGGAGAGAAATCAGTGTTTACATTTTCTGAAGGTTCTCCAGCAATTTCTGTTCTGACTTCAGCTTTCCAGCATGCAAAGCACTTTGCTTTATTTCATCGTTTGACCAATTCTTTATGTGTGATGGGTCCATTTACATCTCAAGAGAATGTGGCAGGTTGAAAATTATAGTAACAATTACCTTTGTGTATGGAAGTCCATCATTTCAGTTTACCTGTGATTTTGAATATAATTGTTTTAGAATTAGGGTATTAAGAGTTCTGTTAAGTAGCTGAGATATTGCCTGTTATCTTAGTTTACTCGATGGGATGAAGGTGTATGATTTTTTTTGTTAACATTTTACTTATTGTATGCTGCATAAGAAGTTACAATTTATGGATAGAATTATGTGAATGATCTATTGAAAAGAATTGGGTTTGATATATTGAATTGCCGTGTCTATCTCTACACACAACCATATATGTTCTGCTCATTATTGTGGTCATGTTTACCCAGAATTGATTGTTTCCGAGTCTAGAGGTGCATGAGACAGAAAAAAAATTCTATTCTTCCCTGTGTGCAGCCACTGCACCCACTGCACTCTTGTAGACCGGCTGGACATCACCATTGAAAGCCCAGCATCAGTTCATCTTATGTCACTGCCTTCTTCCATGTTCCAGTATGACCCCATGGAAGTCAGGTTCCCCTGAATTATGGTTTGTTCAGCAAGTGATTCCCAGAAGATTTCAAGGAAAGGTCACACAATTTTTAAGTTTCCAAAACAAAATTCGATGCTTTCTTATCAACCTGTAGTCGCACTGTAGGTTTATTTTTGTTTTGAAACTCAAAATCATGTCCTGATGCAACCAGTACTGTATTAAATGTTGACCATTATTTGTATTTCCTTAGCATTCCGACACAATGAATGCCCTGATCCTGGGGTGCCAGTGAATGGGAGGCGTTTTGGAGAAAGTCTGCAGCTTGGAAGTACTGTATCCTTTCTGTGCGAGGAAGGATTTCTGAAAACGCATGGTTCAGAAACAATCTCTTGCATCCTGAAAGATGGAAATGTGGTCTGGAATAGTGCTGTACCAAGATGCGAAGGTAACTATTTTAAAGCTCGACTGTCAACTGCCTGGTGCAAGTTTACAGAGCTATGATATTCCTGGAGCCTACTTTGAGTTTGTGACTATTGTAAATGTCCAACTAGCACCTTTCCTGAATGACTGCAGTTGTAGCACCCCACTGGTAGTGGTACTACATTTAAGCTAGGAGGCCCAAGTTCAAGTCCACCTGCTCCAAACTTATGTAATAAAATCTTTGAACAGTTAGATTGGAAAACGTCTGTCATTAGGTGCTCACTTTATCTGAAAAAAACCCAAAAACCTAACAATAACAGTTTTTAATGAATAAGGCTGTACTCTTTTTTAAGTGTGAAATTGAGCCTTCTATCAGTTAATCAAAATCCCACTGAAATTTGAGACATGAAGCCAGAAAATTCACACGAGATTCAGATTTGTCATTGTTCACTATTACTCTTATAAGAAACCAAGATATCATCATTGTTGCACAAAATGAAGTTCACATGAATTGCTCTATAAATTCCTCAGAAAATAACCTTGCAGTGTGGGAACCATAATGTTGTCACTGTGTTCCTCCAAAGTCACAAGTGAATTGTATTTTTCTACCTACGGCATCAAACCTACTAGTTATTATAAATGATCTCCTTAATTGTAGAATTGAGCTCAACCTGATGCACCACTAATTATTTCTAACATATGTGTGAGAAAGAAACAATATGTATGTATACAATGAAACTCTACAGTGAAATATTTTTTACAACAGAAAATCCATCAGTGGACTAGGAGGAGCTGGCTAACGGGACATTACTAACTGAGCATTTGATGAAGTGGAGGATATTCTGATGTTTAAAACCACAATGGTGGTGCTCATGCTTTGACAAAAAGAGATTGCAAGATTGCAAGAGATCACAGAATAGTTTTCTGAACTGTGCTGAAAATTCATATTATTTAATCAGGTTGCTGAAACGTGATGTTATTTAATTAGGATTGTGAAGGCAACTTAAGAATGCATGCATATAATCTCCCACATATTCCACATGTTCCTGCCCTAGGTCAGCTACCTTCAGCTGCTTTATGATAAACTCAGAAGTGTGGATGTTCACTGATACCTGCACAGTGCACAACACCAATCATAATTCTTCATATAATAAAACAGTTCATGACTGCATGCAGCAAGGAAATGCTGATAAATGGTAAGTAACATTTATATCTCCCAAATGTCACACAAAGAGGACAGAGGTAAACAATTTTCCCTCGACGCTCAATTATACTACCATTGTCAAAACTACATCACCATATCCTGGAGTCACCATTGACCAGGAAATTCACTGACTAGTCACATGAATATAACGACTGAAAGAACAGATGAGAAGCAGAGCAATCTGTGGTAAGTTATTTGCACCCTGAATCGCCATAGCGTTTGCTTCATCCACAACAACAGGCTGGTGGCATACGCTCCAATTGCTTGAATAAGAGCAGTTTCTATAGTAAACATATTCAATTCAATATTAGTCAATGCACCCCATCCACCACCTTAACAATTTACCCTGTTTACTGTGAAGGAGAAAACAGAGTTAACATTTCAGGTCCGGTGACCCTTCCTCAGAACTTTCTGAGGAAGGGTCACTGGACCCAAAACATTAACTCTGTTTTCTCCTCCACAGATGGTGCCAGACCTGTTGAACTTTTCCAGCAACTTTGTTTTTGTGCCTGATTTACAACATCCACAGTTCTTTTGGTTGTTGCCCTGTTTACTACTGCTGCAATGTCACTGCAGTGTGTACAATGGACAAGATGCATTGTTGCAAGAAAGCAGTGGCCTAGTGGTATTGCTGCTGGACTAGCAGTAAACCCAGGTAATGTTCTGGGGAGAGATAATGGGAACTGCAGATGCTGGAGAATCCAAGATAACAAAGGGGCTGGATGAACACAGCAGGCATCATTTCAGGAGCACTTTTCGGGTCCTAGGTTCAAATGACAGAATTCATTTTTTTTTAAATTATGGAATTAAGAGACCTTGAATCCATTGTCAATTGTCAGAAAGACACATCTGGTTCACTCATGTCCTTTAGGGAAGGAGACTGTCATCCTTACCTACTCCAGACCCACAGCAATGTGGTTGACTTTTAGCTAGCCTTTGGGAAATTTGGAATAGGCAATAAAATCAGCCTAGCCAGCAAATCCGTCATCCTCTGAATAAATAAAAAAAAACAACTCAGTAAAGCATCTTTTTAGTCTGAAACCTCTGCTGCCCTGAAGGACACTGTTATTCTGCCAAATCCAAGTCATGCATTTTCCTGCAAACAGTGCCTCACTGGGTAGTGCAATGGAAACCAAGCTTCACAATTTGAATTATTGAGCAGTACAGCACAGAAACAGACCCGTTGGTCCAACTCATCCATGGCGACCAGATGTCCTAAATTAATCTAGTCCCATTTTCCAGTATTTGGCCCATAGTCCTCTGAATCTTTCCTATTCATACACCCATCCAGGTGCCTTTTAAATATTGTAATTGTACCAGCTTCCACCACTTCCTCTCATAGCTCATTCAGCACATGCACCACCTTCTGTATGAAAACATTGCCCCTTAGGTCCCTTTTAAATCTTTCCCTTCTCACCTTAAACCTACACCCTTTGGGTTTGGACTCTGCTACCCTGAGGAAAAGTCCTTGGCTATTCACCCTTTTCTATGCCCCATATGATTTTACAAAATTCTGTGACATCACCTATCAGCCTTTGACACTCTAGGGAAAATAGCCCCAGCCTATGCAACCTCTCCCGATAGCTCAAACCCTCCAAGTTTGGCAACATCCTTGTAAATTTTTTTCAAACCTTTTCAAGTTTCACGAAATCCTTTATATATCAGGGAGACCAGAACTGAGCGCAATATTCCAAAAGTAGCCTAACCAATGTCCTGCACAGCAGCAATATGACCTCCCAACTCCGATACTCAGTGCACTGGCTAATAAAGGCAAGCATACCAAATGCCTTTTTCACAATCCTGTCAACCAGCAATTTTACTTTCAAGGAATTCTTTCTAAGTACCCCAGAGTTCCCAGTTTACCCACTTTAGAACTTAAGTTAATGGAAAGCATGTATTTAAAAAGGATCCTAGCTGTGGACAAGTATGAACTTTTGGCACAGAACTCGTTAAATCTCTAAACTACTTATAGAAGTCCCCATCCAACTACACGTGTCTGTGCACAAATACATTCACACTCATGCACACACACACTTGCTCTCTCTGTCTCGCTCATTCACTCACTTACTGAAAAAAGTATACATGGGTGTTATAGGCAGAAGGAAAAATTGGGAATGGAGTTTAATGGCCTTTGTCCACAGGGTTTGCAGAGATGGTATTTTAATTGATCAAAACTTGTCTTCAGGTTCCTTCACTTGTTTACAGGAAGCACAAGTTGACACCTTACAAAGATCTCAGTTTATTAATTAAAAGTCACAGCTTACAGCAACTGATGACAATGAATAAATTGCCAACCTTCAGGCTTGAGGTGCCTTTTCCTGAAGAGCAAAAACAACTTCATCCCTTCTAGAGATCTGATAGCTTCTAACCTGAATATTTACACTGCCAAGCTGTTCAGCTAACTACAATCCAATTACACAGTTGTTGGCAGATTGGAGGTCTTTAATATTTATAACTGATCAGCATTTCACAGACCAACCAGCTATTTGTTGCAGCTAAAACTCCATTCATACAGAGCCCCTGGTTCCATCTTGTCTGTCAGTAAGTTTCTTCCACTGCTTGAACCAACAGCTGTGTAAACAACACTTATAATGACTACCAGGTCAATTGCTTCTAAAATTGCAATAATCCTTCAATAATCCTTGGATTTTAAACATGCTCTTTTTTTCCCATTTCAGTCCACAATCAAAAATATAGAAAAATTAAAAAGACACGATCTTTACAAAATATACTCGTGACTGGGACAAAATCTTAGAACTCCCTCCCGCCCAGCATTGTTTATGGCCACTGCCACTTCAGGGCAATTAGGCATAGTAATGAATACACAACTTGCCAGTGAAAACAATGCTCCATGAATGAATCTTCAAAAGGCAGAAAGAAACCTACAATCTTGAGACTGTTAGGTTGCTGCAAAATATCTGGAATGGATTTTATATCATTTAAATCATTGTACTGAATAATATTAAACAAATGAGCTACATGCATTTCTCAGCCATGTTCCTACTGTTCCTTTGAGTTAAATAACAGAAAATTAGAAATCAAATTTTCACTCCAGGTAGTAAGTGATACGAGATAATTTATCCATTCACAAACATTGTAAGACTAAGATAGTGGAAGTTTTGCCAATTCAAAGCTACTAAACATGGTCTCGATTGAATTCTGACCAAGAAATAATTGTAATTCATGGAAGAAATTACAGCACTGACGAGCACAAAAGCCATTCCTTATAAAATAACTCCAGTTCAATTCATGAAAAACTATGATATTAACATTGAAGAAAGTGGCCGACAGTTTGAAGGGTAGAGTATGTTTTCAGGAATCCTAAAAAAGAATGTCTATGAAACTCGTTGCACCTGCGAAATACAAACCTGGTCAGCGGGCACTGATTTGCTTCAGATGTTGAGGAAAATTTATGTATTCGACTGAGCCACCAGGACTCGGGCATTGGACAACTTGTCTCCTAGCCACACATTGTTGACTTAAATGTGTCAATGGCATTTATGCATGTCCACTGTTAGACCATCAGCATTTGACTGATAGTCTAATGGTAGATATAATCTAGACCTCAACAATGTTCCTTTGGAATGGTTTCACAGTATGATATGTCTTGCACTTTGATAGTTAAATGAGCTTCACGAACAAAGATGATTAAACAACACAATTGGACAACAAGAATGCGTAGTTATGATGCTCACGATTAGGCAATCGGTCTAAATCTGATTTCTTAAACCGCATGCTTTGAACATTATTTACTGGCAGCATATTGTACTGGTGGCAGACTATTGTGGCATAATGGTAGTGTCCCTTTCTCTGGGCTAGGAGCTGCAGTTTCAAAGTCCTAGCTGACCAGAGGTATGTTTAAGCAAGTTGATTATGAAATACTCATAAGTCTCATTGTGAGAATATGTGCACTGGAAGAGTTCTTATGGTGCAGTGGTAGTGCCCCTACATCTGAGCAGAGGCCTGGGTTCACGTCTCCAATGCTGTAGAGCAGTGTAATAACATTGCTGAGTATGTAGATAAGGAAAATATCTAGAATGAGTGACATTATTTAGATGAGGTATTTTCAAAAAATGTATTTAAACAAATACAAAAATGATTTGAATTTGGTCAAATACATGTACTGGTCTACTTACAAGTGAGAGATCAGGTTCAAACTGTCCGATATAATATTTATATTTTCTGAAGCTTGTGAATATCTGACTTGTATATTTTATATGAACAAATACAACTGCAAGTTATCATCTATTAATACATTTCCATTGAAGGCTATTTTTCTACATTATCAGCTGCTTCCCATTCATATCACACTAAAGTACTGCAGCCATTCTTAACAATTGCATGAATCAAATTGAAAGAATGTAAACTAACAGGTAATAATTACAGACTGAATCCTGCTGATACAAAGTTTTATCTTATACAGTGTTCCCTGATTGCTTTCCTGTGACACAGCAACCTAAAACATCATCTGCACGCTCCAACAAAAAATGAAAATGAAGAATACTTATATTCATCTGCATCGTCATTGATTTAGAGTACAGTATCTTAGAATTAATGCAGACAATGGCTTATTCCAGTTTCTCGATAACAAGGTGTAGAGCTGGATGAGCACAGCAGGCCAAGCAGCATCAGAGGAGCAGGAAAGCTGATATTTCAGGCTTAGTCCCTTCTTTTTTCTCTCTCTCTCTGGAGAAGGGTCTAGGCCCGAAACGTCAGCCTTCCTGCTCCTCGAATGCTGCTTGGCCTGCTGTGTTCTCCCAGTTCTATACCTTGTTCTCTCAGATTCTCCAGCATCTGCAGTTCCTGCTACTTCTGTACTCTAGATACAGCTTACTCTGTATTATCATTCAAGCTGCATTTGAAACATTAGTGAATTCCAACTGAGCCACTTCTGTGTGATATCCCAAGCTGAATGCCTCTCTCTGTTTGTTTCCCCACAGCACCTTGTGGAGGACACCTTACTGCTCCAACTGGCATGATATTATCTCCAGGCTGGCCAGGATTTTATAAGGATTCCCTAAGTTGCGTGTGGGTGATTGAGGCTCAACCAGGATATCCTATAAAAATAACCTTTGACAGGTATTTTCACACATTTTGCATATAACCATGTTTAAATGCAGTCAGTTTAAGGTAGGTTATGGTAGAATTGTGGATATGCTGCTACATGAAAATGGGTTAATAATCCAAAAAATGTGATTTCAACTCCATATTAAAATGTAGATTTTTAATTTAGTTTCAAAGATCTGTAAAGTAATTGGATGATACCAAGAAAATGTAGCCATGAAATTATAAGAATGTCATTAAGATTCAAACCGATCGCGGATGAAATTTAGGGGTAAAAGTTGTTGTATTTATATGCACTGTGAAATATGTGCAATGTACTCTTTACTGTTGTGGTCTAGCAAGACAACACAATGTATGTGGGCAATGAAGATTGAACAGTAAGTGCCAACTTTGCCAGCTGTGTCCATACCCTGAGAATCACCTTTGCGAAAATAAACTTCAAACGTTATTTGCATTGACACAGCATTTGTGGTCAGAATAATATCTGTAAAGCACTGTAACTGACCAGGATTTGCAGATTTGGGACAATTCACAGATCTGCAATCGAAACGAAAAAGGAAGTGAAATGGAAATTGTGATTTTTATTCTGATGTGGTTAGATCCTCACGGAATGGATTCTCTGTGGTTGTGGAAGGCTGAAGAGAAATCTTGTTGCGGTGCAATATATTGAGGTTTAGTAAAAGAAAATGCAATTAACCAAAGAAAAAGCCTAAAATCCTCTTTGTTTACATCCCTTGATGCCCCCTATACTTGCTGTGCCCCATTCATGCTGACTCATGTCACCATGTACCCTGTACCCATCCACCCTCAAACCAGCAATGGCCATTAACACTTCAATAGACCATATCCTGTCTCTATCAAGGTGAAGTGCACCTGTTCTGTGATTGTTACAAATGACACCTTAAGGTCAGTGCAAAGTTCCCAAGATTGTGTAAAAATACCTTCATACTCAAGCAGTTCCCAATTTCCTGATTTGCCATCAAGGGTGGATTTTGGACTGCCAGGGCTATCCACTGAAGATTTGTCTTAACAGAACCCCAGCTTAGATGTAGAGTTGGGAGATGCAGCAGCTGCCACATGATAAATTTATGACAATTGAACAGATAGGACTGCTGAAGATGTATTTATGGATGGGGGCCTTCAGTATGCCTCAGCAAAAGTCTTGTGTATCGAGATGGTGCACTGCATTTTGCATAATATGATGTACAAATGGGAGCAGCTTTAAGCAATAAGGACATTGTGGAGCACAAAGCCATTTCTGAAGACAAAGGTTTGCATCAGGCTGAGTTGATGGACTGTGATGAAGACATCAAAGCAATAGTGCAGTTGAGATATGCATAAGGGGAATTTGACAGTCACTAATTCAGACACTGAGGCATTCAAGACGACATTGGATGTTTATTTGGACAAAAATGGTACATAGGAATATAGAGAAAAGGCAGAAGACTTGCACAAAGTAATAGAACTAGTGTAGGTGTGATCTGCCAAATGGCCTCTTTCTGCATCCTAACTCCAGTGATCCTCTTCCTTGTGGACCTTCCTTACATGTCCTCGCAATCAAGTCTTTCCCCCTTTCATTGCACAGTTGTCCTTACACATGAGTGGACCTTTTCGGCTTCTGATAGGTGCTTCTACAAGGGTGAGCCCCCATTATCAGGTGGAGGCAGATAATTGGCATTTCTGCTACTTGGCTTCCAATGGCTGTGATGAGTCACTCTTTTGTTGTCCTATGCATTTTACGGCCAAGGGATAATGGAGCCCTGGAGGACTGCCTTTATTGGTTTTCTATCTCCGTGAGTGGAGTGGCATACTTGCTGTCCTCATCATTAGTGCCATTAAAAAGCCTCCAGCTATTTCAGGCAGTAGCACCTTTTTTGTTTTGATTAAGGCATACTTGTTCCACACTGGTCAGCTGGATAGTTGGAAAACTGTGGGATATCTGTATATGTGCCTATGCTTTACTGAACAGATTCTGACCCCTGTGTTTTATGAGCAAACTTTGGGTGTGGTTTTGGTTCCAAATGGATTACTCAAGCTGTTTAATTCCTAGTAAGGAGGGATGAATTGACTTTAGCTTCTTCATTCACCCATTCCCTAGACTGGTCACAACAAGTTTAATTCAAAAAGAATCCATTCCCTTGTGATTTCTTTCTCCCTGACACTTATGTTTTAAAAGAAGCCAAATAACCAGGCTTTCTGAATGAACAACAAGGAGAAAATTTAGTAATTACTATGTATGTGAATAAATATAAATGCAACACACATACACAGAGGTTAAAATGAGAGTTGAGTCCAAAAAGTATACATCAGTCCGTGAATTGCTCATTAAGAACAGACATGATAAGATGGTATTGCAGCCATTACTGCTTTGGACTGGTATCACTGACATTGTCAATTGATCAGACAATTTTTGAGATGCTTGGTTTTGTTGGCTGATAGAAGTAGCTTTGCCCTGATTCCAATTTTTAACAGGTTTGCAGCACAGACAGTGAAAGACAATCTTTACCTGCAACACAGATAACTAGGGAATAGCTCTTTGATTGTGACTGCCACAGCATGCAAATACTCACATCCAGGTTGGTATCCAGGAAAGTATTCAGTTCTGTTGGTCCACCCCAGTAGAGTTGAAATTGTCTTTATAATCCCTGTATTTGTGAATTCTTCGAAGAAATAAAATGTGAAATGTGTTTGCATTTTGGGACATAATCTGCAGATGGTGGCTTGCTGTTGAGCAGGGAATCATCAGCCCTTTGTTATCTTGTAGTAAAAAGAGATCATAGTACAGTCTGTTTAAACATTATTTGATACCTTTAGGTGTTATGTCGCATTGGACCCACATAGTGTTTGTTTACATGTGTATTTATCTTGACTCTGCGGTGGTCTCCTTGGTTGAAAAAAAACACATTTTGGAATTAAGGTCTAAAACTTTTTGTAGTACTTTGTATTGTGACCTGTTATTGTAATATTGGCCACTTGCTCGTGATCACCCACTGCCCTGAGATTATACACATTGGCAGAGGGTGTAAAGGAATGATGTGACATTGCTCCTTCTGAGGTTTTCTGCTGCTGAGATGTATGAAGGCCATCCTACAGTTTGACTGCTGGCTGTTCATGTAGATGGTCTACAAGAGACAGAACAGTAACAAGAGGGCAGTGTGCCTTCCAACATTTTCTTATGATGACGCATCACATTGGGCTCCATGTTAACAATACTGGTTACTCTCTCCGTGACTCCCTTGTTCGCTCCACACTGCCCTCCAACCCCACCACACCCGGCACCTTCCCCTGCAACCGCAGGAAATGCTACACTTGTCCCCACACCTCCTCCCTCACCCCCATCCCAGGCCCCAAGATGACATTCCACATTAAGCAGAGGTTCACCTGCACATCTGCCAATGTGGTATACTGCATCCACTGTACCCGGTGCGGCTTTCTCTACATTGGGGAAACCAAGCGGAGGCTTGGGGACCGCTTTGCAGAACACCTCCGCTCAGTTCGCAACAAACAACTGCACCTCCCAGTCGCAAACCATTTCCACTCCCCCTCCCATTCTCTTGATGACATGTCCATCATGGGCCTCCTGCACTGCCACAATGATGCCACCCGAAGGTTGCAGGAACAGCAACTCATATTCCGCCTGGGAACCCTGCAGCCATATGGTATCAATGTGGACTTCACCAGTTTCAAAATCTCCCCTTCCCCCACTGCATCCCTAAACCAGCCCAGTTCATCCCCTCCCCCCACTGCACTACACAACCAGCCCAGCTCTTCCCCCCCACCCACTGCATCCCAAAACCAGTCCAACCTGTCTCTGCCTCCCTAACCGGTTCTTCCTCTCACCCATCCCTTCCTCCCACCCCAAGCCGCACCCCCAGCTACCTACTAACCTCATCCCACCTCCTTGACCTGTCCGTCTTCCCTGGACTGACCTATCCCCTCCCTACCTCCCCACCCACACCTTCTCCACCTATCTTCTTTACTCTCCATCTTCGGTCCGCCTCCCCCTCTCTCCCTATTTATTCCAGTTCCCTCCCCCCATCCCCCTCTCTGATGAAGGGTCTAGGCCCGAAACGTCAGCTTTTGTGCTCCTGAGATGCTGCTTGGCCTGCTGTGTTCATCCAGCCTCACATTTTATTATCCTGGTTACATTACCGCTATGTTTTGCTCGCTGGAGAAGATCTATTGCCCCAACTGTTAGATCACTCATTCTCTGGGACCGCCACACACACCGCACCATCAGCGACTACCCATCCAACCTCTGTGGCACTTAGCTTTGTTTGGTGTGAACACTGCTATCTGTGAAATAACACATAGAAACATAGAAGACACTAACAGAAGGAGGCCACTTCCCCCAGTCCTATGAGCTTTAGTCATGCACAATAATCTCTTCTGCCTCCAGTTCTTCCTCTTCTTCATGAGTTCACTTTTCTTTTCTCCTGTAAACACATGAAACAATATCACAGGTACTAAATCATAGATATATGCCACACCTGTGTTCATAGCAGCCTGTTGTTATTACTGCCACAGGGCTATCTCTTACATTTTGCTTCTCAATACTGGCAATGCAGAGGTCACATTTTCCTGCCCTCCACAGAGACGCTCCCATGCTGTGGCACTCACTCTTGTTTCCTGATCATTGCTACTGATTGGGTACCACCCCTTCCGACAAATGTGGCATTTAAGGCTACCAACTCTTTCTGATGTTTTACAGTCTCCTTGCAAGAACATATCTAGTCATTGATTTAATTTTGACACTGCAGCCATATCTATGGGGCTATGCCACAGCTATTTGCATCCTCTGGTTTTTGCATCATGCTACTTTCATCTGACAAGCCAACATCCACTTCCAATCTTGACAGAAAAGTATTTTCCCTCTGAGCCCTTACTGCCAGGAGGAGCATTTCCACAGAGGCACCAGAAGATCCTGGAACATCCCTTGCACTACCTCCTGCCATTTCCTCATCTCTCCAGTTACAGTGACTTTCCGTCAGTTTCCTCCAGGACTTCTGGCTTTAGAACTTCTACTGTCTGCCTTTTAGCAATATTAAAAGCCTAGCCCAAACTGATACCTTTATCTGCACCATTGTTCATACCAAGTTATTCTTGGTTTGCTCTTCTGCCTGATGGCCGTCAATTTGAATAACCCCAACTGTATCGTTGGCGCTTTGCCACCTGATCTATGTCCTCATGTTAGAGATTTACCACTACTGCTCAAGTCTGGTTCACAGTTCTCTTATGGCTTTACCCACCTTTAACTCTTTCCTTTTTTCTGGTTATTTGGCAGGGGAAAAAAGAGGGAGGTAGTTTCTAGATAAGTGAAATTTTATTGAGTGTAAGCTGGAGCGTGGGCTTGAATTTACAGTCAGATCTGCCATGACTTTATTGATTGGTGTTGTAGGCTGAAGGTGCCAAGTGGCCTATTGCTGCTTCTGTATGTTCATATGAATCAGAGAGTTTGGGTTGATTCATTTTCCCTTTATTTGTAATGGAAACATTTCATTAGTAGTGCTGTACTCTTATTATAATTCATACAAGTAATTAAATAAGAAAAATTTGAAACATATTACCATGGCAACACTACCCTTTCAAAGCAAACATGTATTGGTATAAGCATCATTATTCACTTTGCATTATGTATGTGAAGACCTGAAAATTAATGCATGTAATTTTAAGTGGGTCTGACTGTTGCAAATACATTTCCAACTCCATGGGAAGAAAAGGGTCTTTTTCACCATTAAAAGCAGATTCTAAATAGCTGTAAAATAAAAGCTTCATCACTTCTAATATGAATCACAGACAAGTTATCACTTGAATTTTAACATTGTAGCAGCCAATTATCTCAACATTTTCTTGTTTAAAGCTGCTGCGATCTTTATGATCTCTAATTCCTACACAGTGGTACATCTTCACCAATGGATTCAACACCACTGTATTCTCAACAAGTTACATTAATCCAGACTCTTGCAAGTATTTACCTAAAATCTACAGCGTAAACTTTTTATATTGGTCAAGGGCGTCAATTGAAGCCTATTTTGTAAGTATTTCTGACGGAAGTGCCAATGCAAGTCACAAATGCCTGTTACACTCATCTACAAATATACAGTGCGGTGCTGGAATGTTAGCCATCAGGACTTTATTGATTGATTATCTGTCATGTCAGCCAGTAATGCTGCATTTTCTTTCCCTCCACAATCACACAAAATGCTTCCTGTGACAAGGAAAGAATACATTTCCTCAGTAACAGAAATATCCACTGTCAAATATAATGTGTTAAATTAGATTAAATTGGCAGCTATCGGATTTTATAAAATTACGCTTACATTTGTCCATTGATTTATATTTCGTGCATTCTAGTTATTTCACTTGCTTAAATTCAAAGTTCTTACAAATAGCTAAGCTTGAGATTTATGGTCCTACCCAGGATATATTTCTGTTAACTGAACACAGCTTGAGTCATCTGGATAATGTGTTACCTTTGAAAGCTACATCAGCAGCTTTTCATGAGCCAAACTATTTAAATACGTTTGTTAACCTCCAAAAATAGTTGTTTCTCATTTGTTTCTCAAATTTAATTGACGCAAGTCCAAGAAGACAAATTTCAAAGTTTTTTTGGGCAGAATTGCATGTATGTGGGGGCTTTGGAGGGACACAGAGAAAAGCATGAGATGCTTGGCAATTTGCAGTCACTTTTTTGTGTATTAAACTGAAGAAGCATTGTCATATTCATGTTAATTAGTGCACTTTAAAGTTGAACTCGAAATAAATCAGAAGGCTGTATCAGCTCTGTTTTATTGATAGAAAGTCTCTTGTCTTCTTCATCACTTTCACTGTCAGTTTCTCTTTGCTTCTTCTGAAATTTGTACTATAGGGGTTAACAATTATGATGCTACTTTGTAAAGCACATAATGTGGCGTCAGAAATTGTGTAGTTTGAATTTGACAGGAGTGTTTTGGACGTAGTTCCATAACAACGAGCCTTGTTTTAACAGCGCCCTCTTATCTCTATTACTATATATGTATATACCAGAATAAACGAGTTAAGTTTGGGTGATTCTCCATATGTTGTGTGGTGCTTTTGTCAATCCTGCAAAGATATCACATTTGGTGAACAAGCAGGATTATGGATGTCCCTAGCCCAACTAATGTTCGGTTGCACAAGTTTTCTGCAAGCCAGCTGAGAAATTGAGATAGTTTTTTATGCTGAGAAATAGTTTTTAAAATGCAGTTTTTGTGGAAATAATAAAGTGTGGAGCTGGATGAACGCAGCAGGCCAAGCAGCATCTTTTGTGCATGTGGATGGACTGACCTTTGAAGATGGCTGCATTAACAGTTCTTATTGGGTGACTGGAAAAGTGCAATCAAGAATGAGAGTCTTTTGGTTCACACATGCTAATATTAGGACGTGCTTGTAATATCCTGATAATCTGGCTGTGGAACAAGCAGGGAATGATAGGAAGAGGAAAGTATTTTTGACCAAAGCAGCCCCAGAAATGTATGAGACGCTCAAGTATTCAGTTGTCTCTGTTAAACTAAGAGACACATCACTGCCAGACATTGTGTGTTGTTGGTCTTATTGCGCCCTTGTTATCAATTACTGATAGCTCGAGGGAGGCTTAGTTTGCTGCCACCAATCTTCCTATCGATGCTGACGGGTTTTAAGGCCCTTTCTAACAGGGAGACTAACAGTTTCGAGAGAATTTTGAAGCCATGAGTGCAGTCCGAAAACCTTTTCCATGCCCATGTGACTGAGAAAGCGACCTTTTCAATAACTGGAAAGCATGGAGCCAACAATGTTAGGAGGAAAGTAGTCACTGTAAATGGTTATTGAATGGCAACAGGTTCTGGGGGGGGGGGGTGCAGTTGAGATCCATACAATAAGAAGATCATGGATGTCTGGTTAAAATTCACAGGCCATCACACTCCAAGTGTCTTGCTCAGATGGCATGAACAGAAAACTCCTTTAATTAACAAAATATATCTTGTTAAAATTCAGTTTGCTTTAAAACTGGACTCTTGTTGAATGTGAAATGATTGCTATCAAATAGAGAGTGGGCAAGTTGGCTCCTTCTAGAAATTTCGAGCAATTAGTTTGGGTGGCTCAGTGGTTGGCAAGACTGCCTCTCAGCGCCAGGGTCTATCTGTGTGGTGTTTGGATATGCGTGGGTTTCCAGTGGGTGCTCCAGTTTCCTCCACAGCCCAAAGATGTGCAGCTTAGGTGAACTGGCCATGTTAAATTTCCCATAGTGTCCAGGGATGTGTAGGTTAGGTGGTTTAACCATGGGAAATGTGGGATTATGGAGATATTATGGGGGCTGGCTTTGGGTGTGATGCTTTTTTGCAGGGTCAGTTCGGACTCAGTTGGTCAAATGGCTGCTTTCTGCACTGTAGGGAGTCTATGGATTCTACATTTGATCAAAACCGAACTTCTTGTTTGTAAGTTCACAGGATGTGAGTATTGCTGGCTGGGCCAGCATTTATTGTCCATCCCTAGTTGCTGTTGAGATGGTGTGGTGAGCTGCTTTGTTGACCATTTTCTGGTGGTCTGCAGACCATTTTCTGTAGCTAAGCGGCAATGCTGTTAGGAGAGGAGTTCCAGGATTTTGACCCAGTGATAATGAAGAAACAGTGATATATTTCCAAGTCAGGATCGGGGGTGGCTTCAAAGGGAGCTGCAGGTGGTGATGTACTCAGCTTACACAGATTGATCGATGGCACTTTCAACTGCATTGATGTGGAGGTGCTGGTGCTGGACTGCGGTGGGCAATGTCAAAAATCATATGACACCAGGTAATAGAATAACTGGTTTATTTGAAATCAAAAACATTCAGAGCACAGTCCCGTCATCAGGTGATGTGTTCCAGAAGCTTGTTGTTTCAAATAAACCTTTGGACTATAACCTGGTGTCATGTGATTTTTGACTTTCAACTGCAATCTACCTGTGCATAGCCAGAGTGCATGAAAAAAAATCAGAAAAATGTCTGTGTGGCAATGTTGTATGGCAATCTTCGAATGAAACTTTAAATACTGCTTCAAAGCAATATTCACTGAAAGATGAAATGATCACCAAATTTCTTTGGGTGTTTAATGAAAGTAGCCACCCATATTAAGGATATAAGGCCATATATAATCAGAGGGATGCCAGACCAGTTTTCTACAGGCTGGGTCTAGAGGCCTATGTTCCAAGGGAGAAACCAGAGCAAAAGCTTAAAAAACTGAAAATCTTTATGGCAAAGATTGAACTTATTGAATTTTTTGATGAAGTAAACAAACAAAACTAATGAGCACAGATTGGTGGATGTTGGTCTGTACCCATGGTGGTAGGACCAAAGGCAAACAATAGCATAGTGTTATGTGGGGATTATAAAGTAACTGAAAATTAGGGTTTAAAATATAATCCATCTGATAACTTTCCAAACATTGAAGATCTCTTTGCCCTTGTCAGAAGGTCTGTTTTTTTTTTCAAAATTAGACCTAATAAATGAATATCTGCAACTTGAATTAGATTATATATCAAATCCATGTTTGACGATTAAAGCTACTATTTCAGTTTCATGGACTGCCATTTGATGTTTCCTCAGCCGCCTGTTTGATTTTTCAAAATGTAATGAACCAAAGTTTGTGAGGAATCAGGAAGTAGGGTATTATTTGGATGACATACTTATTATGGCTCCAACAAGGCAGGGCCAAGATGACAACCTGAAGGATGTGTTCCAAAGTTTGCATGGAGTTTCAGCAAAGACTGTCAATTGTGAAATGTCTTAAAATGCTGCGGACTATTTGGGCCATAGGGTAGCCACCCTACCCCAGTGTCAGGTTTGAGCAATACGAAATGTACCACAGTCTCAGAATATTTCTGATTCCAGATTTATTTTGGGTCTGGTGCATTATTGCAACATATCTATACCAAATTTGGCAACCATGTTGCATCCATTGAATTAATGCCTGAGGAAAGGCCTCAGTTTTGTGAGAAGATTTTCAAATTTCATGGCAACGAATGGTTTAAGACATTCTAGACTTCCAATCTATCTACTTTAAATAGAGAATCAGGATTCACATTGTAACTTGTGAAGAGTACAATGATTGAACAAATGCCTGCTACAAACTGAATTGTCAGGTGTCATTGAATCACAATTCGTCAACTATTTTGCTTATTTATTGTAACACATGTTGTGCCATTACTGGTAGAACACCAGCTGAATTGTTCCTTCGAAGACAACCTACAATGAGGTATTTTTGTTGCTGAAATCACATGTAACAAGACGCGGAATGGTTCAGACTATAAGAACTGATGGGATTGGATGACAGAAAATAAGTCTAAATCAGAAGATTGGTGTGTAAAATACATCATGAATGCTTGAATAAGCAATCAGGGAGAGTTGTCAAAAAATGTTGTCCACATACATATTTCATCAGGATGTCCAATAATGGAAAGGTTGAGTTCAATCTATACAAATGAACTTTTACCTTGAATGGATCATGAATCAGAAGGGCATTGGGAAGAACAAGAGTAGCCTAATGAATTGGAGCAGAATAGAAAATAGTTATTCAACAGGACATTGTGGGAAGTTATGGAAGAAATTGTGGGGCCCTAAACAGAAACATTTGGATCATCTATAACCACAGGTGAGGTGTCAGAGGCCTGGAAATCACACATCTGTGAGCTGTAAGTTGTTAGAGGCGATTCTGAAGGATAAGATTCACATGCATTTGGAGAGATAAGAACTGATAAGGAACTGTCAGCATGGTTTTGTGTGTGGAAAATTATGCCTCACAAACATTATTGAATTTTTTAAGGAAGTAACCAAACAAAGTTAACGAGAGAAGAGTGGTCGATATTGTTTGACAATGTTCCGCATGGTAGGCTGAGGAGTAAAGTTACATCACATGGCATTCAGGGTGAGCCTTGCCAATTGTGTACCAAATTGGCCTGCCTGTCGGAGGCAGAAGGTGGTTCTGGAGGATTGTTTTTTGGACTGGAGGCCTGTGATCAGCGGTGTTCCACAGGGATCCATACAGGGTTAACTTTCATTTGTTATTTGAATAAACAACTTGGGTGAGAACAAAGGAGGCACAGTTAGTCATTTTACTGATGATATCAAAATTATCAAAATTGATGGCATAGTGGGCAATAAAAAAAAGTTATCTAAAATTAGGAGGTCTTCATCAATTGAGTCAATGGGTTGAGGAGTGAGAGATGGAGTTTAATTAAATAAACATGAGCTGTTACATTTTGGTAGTGTGAACCAGGGCAGGACTTACATAATTAATGGTAGGTTCCTAGAAATTTTGTCGAACAGAGAGAACTAGGGGTGTAGGCACATAGTAGCTTGAAAATGGTGTCACAGGTGGTGAACAAGACATTTGGCATCCTAACTCTACATTGGTCAGAGCTTTGAGTGCAGGAGTTGGGATGTAATGTTTCAGCTGTATAAAACATTGGTAAGGCCACACTGGGAGTACTGCATACAACCTTGATTGCCCTGCTATAGAAAGTGTGTTATTAAATTGGAAAGACTTACAAAGGCATTACCGAGATTGAATGGTTCGAATTATAGGAGAGGCTGCACAGGCTGGGATGCTTTTGCCTGGAGCATTTGCAGTTGCGGGGTGACCTTATAAAGGTTTATAAAATCATGAGGGTCTTAGATAAGGGGAATAGCCAAAGTCTTTTCCCCAGGGTAAGGGATTTCAAAACTAGAGGGCATAGATTTAAGGTCAGAGGGGAAAGATTTAAAGGGGATCTGAGAAGCAACTTTTACATGTAGAGGTTGGCATGTATATGGAACAAGCTGTTAGAGAAAGTGGTAGGGGTGAGTACGATGACAACATTAAATAGACATTTGGACAGGCACATGGATAGGAAAGGTTTAGAGGGATATGGTCAGCTGCAGGAAACTGGGACAGTTCAGTTTAGGAAATTGAGTCAGCATGGACGAGTTGGGCCAAATGGTTTGGGTTTTGATGCTGTATGGCACTAAATCAGTCCTCATTATAGGAAGGATGTAGAGCTCGATGAACACAGCAGGCCAAGCAACATCAGAGGAACAGGAAGGCTGACGTTTCAGGCCTCGACCCTTTTCATTTTTCTGAAGAAGAGTCTAGGCCTGAAACATTAGCCTTCTAGCTCTGACACCTTGTTATCTCAGAATCTCCAGCATCTGTAGTTCCTGCTGTCTCATAATAGGAAATGTCTCCTCAGCCTTAGACCAAAGTGAAAAACAGGGAAAATACACAAGTTTGAATTTTGAACATGTGACTCCTATCCATTAAAGAGTTGACAGTGGGGTTGGTGGAGTTTGGTTGGGTTGGGTTGGGGGAGAGATGCTATTCGCACCCTCTTGATCCTCCTGTGGCCATTTTCTATGTTTGCATATACTATAATAAACTGGTTTGGTGGAAGTTGAATCTTCATGCAATGAACTTCATTTGCGCCTACCTACAAACTTATTAAACTTGTAAATAGTGTTCCAAGCGAATTAACATTTGTTAGTTTCAAATGACTTGATTTCCATGTCTCTTCTATCAACAACGTACGGACCCCAGTCTTGATATTATGCAAACCCTATCTTTCTTTTTCTTGGCTTGCAATAAATATCAACTATACTGGCTGTCCCATTCCCTTTGATTTTTTTTTGCCTCCTGCTACTATGTCGGGCCAGCTGTTTTTATTTTACTAGATTATTGTTCATTTGTAATTTTAAATGTGAGGCTTCAGCTCTCTTCTGTGTGTCATCAACCCTTTCTAATAGGTAAATGTATGCACTTCACAAAATAAATACCATCCAAGACTTCTCAGAGTTGAAACAAACATAAATCAATAGAAATAAGACTATTCTTGAAAAAGCAGCATTTCTTAAGCTTATGTTAAATTATGGAAGTCCCCTATCTCCTATTCCCACAGCCAACAATTCACTAGGATGTTAAACAGCAAAAAATGCATTCACTTTCATTCCAGCTAAATTATATTAGATATTCATATGAACATAACTTTACATTATATATGTAATTCGCTTTATATGGCACTATAAAATTTTGATTGAATGGGAAAGCATACTCCTCACCAGGACATGACAGTGTATATTGGAACGTGGCCCAAAGAGAGTTGTCTTAACTACATCATGTCAGATATTCTGGGAAACAAAAACATCCATGATCTTAATGCTAGATAATAAAATGTGAGGCTGGATGAACACAGCAGGCCAAGCAGCATCTCAGGAGCACAAAAGCTGACGTTTCGGGCCTAGACCCTTCATCAGAGAGCTCTCTGATGAAGGGTCTAGGCCTGAAACGTCAGCTTTTGTGCCCCTGAGATGCTGCTTGGCCTGCTGTGTTCATCCAGCCTCACATTTTATTATCTCGGATTCTCCAGCATCTGCAGTTCCCACTATCTATGATCTTAATGCTGTCAGCACTGATTGCATGTGGTGAAGTGTATTGCCTTTCTTGCTGTTGTCGTGTAGTCAATAAGGATGAAAGTGAAGTTGAGAACACAATTTGATTGGCCATGCACTCACTGCACAAAGAATATGTCCTTCAGCTCACTGGCATCTTCTGCTGGTTAGATGGTATACAATTTTTACTTCTTGATACACACTGTTTAGACAGTGAAATGAAATTTGAGGAAGACATCAGTATTCTGTGCTAGCTCAGCTGTGAAGGATTATTAGGAAAAAACTGTTGCCTCACATTCCGAGTTTCTCACCATAGTTGGGTAAAAAGGAGTACTTCCTGACCTTATAAAGGCAATTATTCACTGCCAGGAACAACCTTATCCACCATCTAGTAGAGAGTCTCTAGAACTTTGAACATTGACAAGATTTCTTCAAGTAGATCTGTTTCTCTGCAGTATCAGCCAAGGAAAGGCGAGCAATAACTCCACATTTTCTGTACAGTCTAAAACAACCTCAAGATCACTGATTAAATGAAAGCCAGGAGACAGAGATAATAAATATCTATTAAACATAACGCATGTGTGCTTTCCTCATTGGTTACCTCAGTTAATTAACTCATTGTTGATTAGTTTGTGATGTAGAGTGATGCTAAATGTAGAGGATTCAATTCCTATATTGGCTGAGATCAAAATGAAGAGCTACTATTCTCAAATCTCTTCCCCAATCTGAGGAGCAGTGACTTTCAGGTTAAATCATCACCAGTCATCTCTGTCTAATGAAAGAGCAGCCCTGTGGCCTGGTAAGATTTTGGTGACTTTATAATTGTGGGTGTGCAGTCAAATATAGCTTCATACAGCTGTGAAATGTCTTTAAAATCACAAGTTTTGCTCATGTACTGGTTCTTTGCAGAAAAAAAATTTCAAAATAAAGTTTAAAAAAATGATTATTTGGATATCCATTCCGGAAGTTTTGTGTGTACTAAGGTCTTGTACTAACCTACTAATAAAAATGTCTGTCTCACCTCTTTTCAGGTTTAAAACGGAAGTAAATTACGATACCTTGGAAGTCCGAGATGGGAAATCCTACTCCTCACCACTGATAGGTCTCTATCATGGTACTCAAGTGCCTCAGTTTCTGATCAGTACCAGCAACTATCTTTATCTCCTGTTCTCTACAGACAAAAGCCACTCAGATGTTGGGTTCCAAATTCGGTTTGAAAGTAAGTAGCTTCGAATTTCAACACACAGCTTCAAATCATCGATGGTGGTTTCATTATACCTCTCAAAATCTCTTCAGCTTTCTTCAGTAATGATTGGTCATCAAAGGGGTGGCCCCAAATAGACGTAAATGATCAAACAACACTTTAAATTTGCTGTGTGAACATGCTTTGATCAAGAATGGAATTCATATAATCACATAATGTCTCCAGTGTGGAAGCAGGCCTTTTGGCTCATTGAGTCCATACTGGACCTCAGAAGAACATTCGCCTAAACTCATCCCCCTATTCTGTCCCTGTAACCCTGCATTTCCCATGTTTAATCCACCTAGCCTGCACAGCCCTGGACACTATGGGCAATTTAGCGTGGCCTATCTTCCGAACCTATACATCTTTGGACTGTGGAAGGAAACCAGAGCACCCAGAGGAAACCCATTCAGACATGGGGAGAATGCGCAAACTGTGTGCAGACAGTTGCCTGAGGGTGGAATTGAATCCAGGTGCCTGGCATTATGAGGCAGCAGTGCTAATCACTGAGCCACTATGCCACCACTTAAAGAATTATAGAATGGTTGCAAAATGAAAACATTTATGTTGGCTTGCTGAAGGAGTAATTTGTGTTCTGCCGATATCCTGCGTTTCTCCCCAGGGACTTGCCATATTTCCTTTTTCTTTTCAGATAATCATCTAATTCCCTTTTGAAAGCCTCAGTCAAATCTATCTTGGCCAGACATTCAAATGAGGAATTCCAGATTCTAACCACTCATTGGACAAAAAATATTCTTCCTCACGTTCTTCTGCCCATTTTCTTAAATTTGTGCCCTCCTTCCACCAATGGGAAATGTTTCCCAAATATACTCTGCATGGATCCTTCATTATTCTCTCAATCCCCATTCTCCAAGGAGAACTGCCACAACTTCTCAAATTTTTCCACATAGCTAAAGTTTATCATTGGTGGAATTTCTTTTGTGAATTGTTTCTGCATATTCCCTAATATCATCACATCCTTCCAAAATTTTGTGTTGACCCAGTATTTTATACAACTTTCTTGCTTTTGAATTCTGTGCCCCTGTTCATAAAGCCAATGATGCCATATGGTGTATTTCTTGTGCACGCAATTTGTCGTGCTACCTTTTCAACATCACATAATGTGCACTTAATAAATTTGTGCCAACATTTCCTAACTAACCATGTTTGCAACAGCGATTAATTTTGTCCAGAATTAGTTTCCTCATCATTGAAGTGAAATTGATCACCTGTTATTGCTATCTTATCATTATACAGTTTTTTGAACAAAGGTATAGCGCTTCTCCAGTCTACTGGTACCAGTCCTGAGACTTAAGTCTCAGCCTTCTGGCTGTGTTGTCTTATTAACTCTACTACATACTGCTTATCCAACAACACAACCTTATCAATTCTAAAGCTTTAAGTGTCTGAATTTCTTCTTCTGGCCCTAGGATCTGGACAACATCTTCGACTTTGTAAAGACAGATGCACTATTCACTTCATACTCCAGTCATACCCTTGCCCCGTGGGTAAATCCTCCTTTTAATCTCTGATTGGCCTATTCTTAATCTGAACAGGTTTTTTTTAACTTTTACTACATATACAGAAGACTTCTATGTTTACTTTTATGTTAACTTCCAGTGTTCACTAATATGTTCTCTTTGCTTCTAGTATTTACTTATTTAATGCCCTTGAGTGTTTTACTTTTGACCTATTTCTCAACATACAGCTGATTTCTGTCAACAATACACTTTGTTCTGCTTTGTCTTAATTTCTTTCATTATTCAGAAAGCTCTAGGTTTGCTTGCTGTTTCTTCTCCTTTTGTGGGAAGGGGATACCTTCCTCTACCTTGATTCTACTTCAGCCTTGAGCAGTCCATTGCTCAGTTGCAGTTTTGCCTGCTGATCTTTGGTTCCACTTTATCTCGATTATGTCCATTCTTTAACCATTGAAGTTGGCTTTCTTGGCTCTATTTATCTTACTCTGGTTTGTCCTTCGTTCTTTACCGCAACCAACCAAACCTTGCAATACAGTGATTACTGTCCCCTAATTGTTACCCGACTGAGAGATGATCCACTTCCTCTCCTCCCTGTTTTTTCCCCAAGAACAAGGTCCAGTAATGTTGTCTTCCTGGTCACAGTGGAAGCACATTGCCAAAGAAAAGTTTCCCAAACACACACAACAGAATTCATGCCCTTCTCTAACCTTTACATTGTTACTACATTTTCAGATCTCAGCCTGAAGGAAGATATGCTCTATGATGCTGCTACCTCAACCGTGGTTAGGGCAAGAAGGCAGGTCCTGCTTCTACCCTAGTGAGAAGATGGATCAAACACCCTGTTGTTGGTACCCATCTGATCCACACTAACCATTCAGCTAACTGACCCAACAAAATGTCAAAGTTCCTGCCCTACCTTTGGTAAACACCACATATTCAGGAATATTCAATATCCAGTCCTGCCCTTCTCTGAGCTAGATTTCTGTTATTGCCACAACATTAGATTTTCACAGGCCTGTCTGAATTTGCAACCAATCTTATTTACCACATTCTGCATTTTTACATTCTGGCATCATGACCCAGAATTAGACTTTATTGCATTCGCTCTTCCCCAGGTTGTACCCTTAGATGCATGTTGCAGCCTGGATCCATATGTAATGGTGATCAAAGCCCCAATTTCTTTCCATCACTTGGGTGACGAGGAATCTCTCCTACTGTTGCCGCCTGCTGTTGGCATGTGTTGGAAGAATTTACAAATTGATACTCAAACTGTTTGGCCATGTAAAGATGGACTTGCCATGGCCATCAATTCCAGGACTGGGACTTGGGTGCAGAACCCCTGGCTTGGAGACTGGAGCAATATCCATTGTCCAAGGCCTGCCACTCTGCTATTACGCTAATCTATGTTCAGATAATTAAAGACTCCATTATAACATATTCCCTAATTTTTGCACTTCCCAATAAATTCCTTCTTAGTTTGTACCTCTGGCTTACCTACTAATTGGTATGCCATAGATTTAATTGAGTAATATGGTTGTACCTTTTTAGTATTTTAGCTATAGTCAAATCTGTTCCGTTCTTAATTCCCCTGGACATCCTACTTCTGCTGCACTGGAATGTTCTCCTTGGTCAAGCCTACCGCCCCTCCTCATTTCCTTCCGTCCCTGTCTTTGCTAAGCACCATATCCAGGATTGTTTAATATCCTCAGAGATAATGGGAACTGCAGATGCTGGAGAATCCAAGATAACAAACTGTGGAGCTGGATGAACACAGCAGGCCAAGCAGCATCTCAGGAGCACAAAAGCTGATGTTTCAGGCCTAGACCCTTCATCAGAGCCCTGTCTCGCCTTTCTTTGAGCTGTGTTCCTGCTATTTCCACAACATAATATTTCTACAGGGCTGTCTGCATTGCAGCCAATCTTATTTATCACTCTCTGCACATTTGCACACATGTACCAAAGCCCTAATTTAGACTTTATTACTTTCCTTCTTCCCCTGAACCCACCTGATACCTTAATATTTCCTACTCTGGTATTATTTGTTTCTTCCAATATTTTTCATACATGGGTAGTCTTCCTTAGTCGAACTGACAAATTAGTTTTAATTTCCATGAATAGTCAACCTTTGGCAGATACCACTATAAAACCACAATATATTTTGTATGATATTTTTATTTCTCTCGAGTACTCAGAAAGCAGCCCCTTTGTCCTCTGAGACTACAGTAACTTTATTTACTTTGGCACGAGAGGGAGAGATTATTGGAGAAACTATAGCAGGTCGGGCAGCATCTGTGAAGAGGAAATAGAATTAACGTTTCAATCAAGAATGATTCTAGAGAAGGGTCATGGGACTCAAAACTCTTTTCTTTTCTTCACAGATGCTTCCAGACCTGCTGGATCTTTCTAGAAATTTTTATTTTCATTTGTCTCAGAACTCCAGCATCTAGAGTTCTTGCTTTATTATATTTGGGAAAGTTTCTTGGTTGGTGACCTTGCAGAAGACAATGTTGATCCATTATGGTACTTTGCTCTGAAGAGTGAACTGATATAATGAAAGTCAATGGCACAACAATGCAATGAAATGCCAACTAGGTAGGCAAAACAGGAGGTCCCTAGACTCTTAAATCTAACTATACGTGTAGAAACATTTCTCCTTCGTTATTTCAGCTGATGATGTGGGAAACACTGATACCCTGAAAAGGGGATATTAGTTTCTGCTTGCTCTTGTTTTTAGAGCTTAAGAGGACAACAAAGGTCAATGTAATTTTGGCGTTGCATGCAGTCCCACCCAGTTCAGCAGGGATGATGGACTCTGTAACCTGAAGGGCATTGGTGACCCAATTAAATTTACACATCAATTGAGCAACTTTTGGGCCCCTTTGTCTCCAATTCTTTTGTCAAGTTTCCCAAATAGAATAGGTATCTTCCCATCTCTATATTGGAAATATTTAGAGTGATGGCCTCTTGGTTGCCACTGTGGTATTATACGGAATATGACCTGTGCCAAATTACATTGTCATAGAACTCAACTTCACCAATGGTCTTCACCAAATGAAACTATTTCTGTTGCAGGTGTTACTGTAAAACAATAACTATCTCGTTATATTCTGTAAGCAAGATGAGCCATATAGGTATAAATGTAGCTGTTCTTTCTTTCTGTAGACTTTCCTTCACTGGCACTTCAAAGAGAGCTACCATTGGTCAGAGTTTGCTTCATAGTGAATTGGTTAATGTCCACAGGCTATAACCCAATCAAAATGAGTTAACCAAGTCACTGGAAGGGTACATAAATCAATTTCACTTCTTGACTATTCTCTTGACAAAGAAATACTCAAAATCCAAAAGAACCGCAGATTCTGGAATTGAGAAACAAAAATAGAGATTGCTGGAAAACCTCAGCAGGCCTGGGAGCATCAGTTCCGAAGCATTAATCTGAAACATTAACTCTGATTTCTATCCACAGATGCTGCCAGACATGCTGAAATTTCCCAGCAATCTCTTTTTGTATTTGTAAGAAATATTCATGTATAATTAGCTGAAGACAGTTTTTAAATCACTATCACTCTGTCTACGTAAAATCATAAGGGAACCATAATACAAAAGTATTCCCATTTGCTGGAGGATAAAGGATCTGTTTGCATTACATTAATGTATCCTGCCAGGCCCCATGGTGTTGCAAAGTGCTCTCACAGAGTTTTAGAAAACTAGATCACATACATTCATAGTAACAAAGTTGAAGTCCACAGAATAAAAGTGACAGTGACAGCATGCATGTGAAGTTGATCATTAACAGCGAGCAGAAAGTAGCTGCAGATGGTTTTTTTTTCCTGACTGGAGAAAGGTATACGGTAGTTTCCCCAGGGGCCTGTACTAAGGCCAGGACTTTCACCAATCTACATTATTGACTTAGACTTTTGTGTACGGCAAAATTTTTCATATGACACAAAACTGCAAATGCCCTGCATATAAATGAGAATGAAGAAGTGGGAATTCATGTCTCTAGTGTCTTTTCTGAAAGCTCCCTGAGTGGGACATTTTCAGGGGCTAACATCAGGAATACAATGTTTGACACAGCCTATGCACCATCCACTTCTGGATGTGAAATGCTTAGTTAAGTGTGTGATTAGGTTTTGGGTGTTTAAAATATCCCCAAGTTGTATTTCACTGGGTGGGTTTACAAGCTTTAATTTTCTGTTTTGCAGTTGCAATGTAAATTGTGTTGTTCTATTCAGAGGTACCTCTGTGATTAACAGCTATCGATTAGCAAGCATCGGGACCCTCCATTCCTGAATCACAACACTGCTCTGAACTCATAGTCACTCTGTTGATGCTTTTATTATAATATGAACATTTTATAGAAGGTACAGAAATGATTTACAATAGGGATGGAGCAGTTCAATTAAGAGGATAGATTGGAGAAGCTGAGATTGAGAGGAGGTTTGGTAAAGGTGTTACAAACCATGAAGGGTCTCGACAGCGTAGGTAGGGGGAATTACCCCATCAACCAACTTGGTAACGGGCTTGAGAACCAGAGGTAATCAATTTAAATTAATGGCAGGAAAAAAGGCAATGTGAGGAAACTCTTTTTACATGCATTGAGTTCTAACAATCTGTAAAGCATTGCTTGAATGTGGTGAAGACAGGTTTAAGTGGGGTTTTCAAAAGGGAATTGGAAATGCACCTGAGAGAGAAAGAAATGGAATGGTGTGGGGGGAGTTATACTTGGAGTGTTGCTCTTGCAGTGCTGTGGCATGAGCAGTGTACAGAATGTCCTCATTCTGTCTTAAAGTCGTTTCGTAAATCTGTGATTCCACTAATCTGCCCTGTTCAGTGTCTGCCAGTCTTTACAGTTCAAATGCTATTTGAGACATGCAGAAACTTTCCTGACTTGTTCTGTCTGCAGCTATCACCTTTAATACTTGATGTCAGCGTCGTCTTGTACTCTGTGTGACAAGGAATGTGTGTTTGGCCAATGCTGAGTAACTTGTGTTTGTCCTTTAGTTGAACCTCCTGCAAAAACAATAATAAAGAGCAGTGCCAGATTTCATAATTCCCTTATATCATAGTGCCACTAGCCATATCATTCTGTTCACCTTTCATGAATGTCAACATTATAAAGGATGAAATGAACAGCACTATTTAATTAAAAAACAAAATTAAAATGTATGAAACCAGCAATGGCTACACAATATTGCCTGGAGTAAAGTAAGGAGTGATTGTTTTCATTTTTTAAAAAATTCTCCTATCAAGTAAGGATTTTGATAGAGTGGAATCTAATATTCTACCTTGAATGCAGAAGTTTATGGAACAAACTCCAGACGAGCAGATTTCATTTTCATCTTGCCAATTCACAGCCAAATTAGTTAACACTTGCCCTATAGTTGTACAGGTATTTGATACAATGAAATCTCAGTTTTCACTACCAGTTTTATTCACCAGCACTGCATTTCAAAGAAACAGTCCTGTTTTAGCATACAACAGTAATGTAATCTCTCCTAACATTGCTCTGCAATTAAACACGATCTTGCTACATGCTGACGAACAGTTTTGAATAGCTTTAAATACTGTAACGAAAACAATCACTGTTAAATGTTGATGCGCAATACGTTGATTATTTCACTGCTGTTTCTTGTATATTCACAGTTTATGCTATCTTGTTAATTAAATCAAATCTATAAGCCCAATTGCCTGGTATCTATTTCAAAAACTATGACAGTGTGCACTTCAAATTTGGCCACATGAAATATTTCTACTAAATACAAACATAATGGGTAAAGATTATAATTTTCATGTGTGTGAACAGAACAAAAGGTAGTTCTGTAAGCCAATGATTTCCATCTGGTCAACATTACAAAATCTAAAGCATTAATTTATGATATTCTGCTGGTATTGAATTATTTTCAACTAAAATATTCCTTCATCAAAGAGAATGGATCAAACTCCTTGGAGCTAGTAAGAGCCTGCTTTGGCCATTATCAACTCGGATTATAATGAAATGCTGGCATTTTGTTCACAACTAGATTTGTGTCTGACCCAAACTCTGCAATTTGCCTGAACAGTTTAATTACTGGTAAATTCAAATTAATTAGGCCATGGCCATTTCTCGTTAATTTGGTTTTAATTCTGGTTCATTGATTACGTTTTCAGCTGTGAAACTACAATCTGATTCTTGCTTGGACCCTGGAATTCCTGTAAATGGTCAACGCAATGGAAATCTTTTGTATGTTGGATCTTCTGTGACCTTCAGTTGTGATCCAGGCTACACCCTAAGTGATGACGAGGCTCTTATCTGTGAACCTAACTACCAATGGAGTCGTGCTTTGCCTAGTTGTGAAGGTATTCCTCCAATTGTCATAGATATGCTGCTGGAGTAGATCAAAACCTTAGAGAATACTTCAATGAAAGGCTGTATTTGCTACTTCTGAGTCTTAGGGAAAGAGGGAAGCAAAATTAATTGAGAACGTGGTTACTTGTCACCTAATTTCATCATCTGTGATGTCGATGGAATTCACCACATGTGCAGTTAGGTATAGGCTGGACAGGCTCCTCTTGCTTGTAATTTTATGAAACACCTAATTAGCTGGCATTGGGACCACCAGAAAAAATCTGGCTGCCAGGAAATTTGAATTTTGACGCATTTTGTAAAACTCCCTTGGGGTGATAAAAAACAGGGTTACAACAATATTGTATGAGCTCACAGTCTTTAACTTATTAAGCAGAAATGCAAACCTTTCTAGAACATAGAACATTACAGCACAGTACAGGCCCTTCGGCCCTCCATGTTGTGCCGACCTGTCATACCGATCTCAAGCCCATCTAACTTACACTATTCCATGTACATCCATATGCTTATCCAATGACGCCTTAATTGTACCTAAAGTTGGCGAATCTACTACCGTTGCAGGCAAAGCGTTCCATTCCCTTACTACTCTCTGAGTAAAGAAACTACCTCTGACATCTGTCCAATATCTTTCACCCCTCAAATTAAAGCTATGCCCCCTCGTGCTCTCCGTCACCATCCTAGGAAAAAGGCTCTCCCTATCCACCCTATCTAACCCTCTGACTATTTTATATGTTTCAATTAAGTCACCTCTCAACCTTCTTCTCTCTAATGAAAACAGCCTCAAGTCCCTCAGCCTTCCCTCGTAAGACCTTCCCTCCATACCAGGCAACATCCGAGTAAATCTCCTCTGCACCCTTTCCAAAGCTTCCACATTCTTCTTATAATGCGGTGACCAGAACTGTTCGCAATACTCCAAGTGCGGCCGCACCAGAGTTTTGTACAGCTGCAGCATTTAATCTAATCAATTAGATTAGATTCCCTACAGTGTGGAAACAGGACCTTTGGCCCAACAAGTCCACACCGCCCCTCAAAGCATCCCACCCTGACCCATCCCCCTATAACCCACATACCCCTGAGCACTATGGGCAATTTAGCATGGCCGATCCACCTAGCCTACACATCTTTGGACTGTGGGAGGAAACCGGAGCACCCAGAGGAAACCCACGCAGACACGAGGAGAATGTGCAAACTCCACACAGACAGTTACCCGAAGCTGGAATTGAACCCGGGTCCCTGGCACTGTGAGCCTGCAGTGCTAACCACTGAGCCACCGTGCCGCCCAAAAGGAATGTGATGGGAAGTGAAATTTATAGGATATTCTCCATTGTTTTTGAGAACAGCTTTGAGCAGTTGTTTATAGCACTGACGTGAGCAGGGACGTAGCATTGCGTCCCATTCTACTTTTGGCCAGACACTTGCTACGATAGGCAGGAAGGAACTTAGTGAGGTTGATTTCAGCATTATGGTAAAATGCATTTGCTGCCTTGATGACTGCAGGGGCACACTCAATACACATGCAGTTGCAATGCCAGTGGCGCCACTGCCAATGATGCAGTAGGTAGAATCCGAAATATTGAGCAATGCAAAGATATTTTAAACAAGGCAGCAAAAAAGTTCATTTTTTATTTCAAATGTTTCTACAGCACTTTAAATTTGGGTAATCTTACTCTGAGACCCTAGCAGGCTTTCGCATCTCGGTGGATCATACTGACTTCAGTGATTCTGACTTCATATTTCAGTGCAGCGGCAGGAGATGCAGTGAAAATCATTATCTTGAAATTTGGTTCAATTTACATAACATCAGCACTCTGTAAATTGCTGATCAATGAAGGCGTTGAGTATTTTTGGTAATTCTTTCATTGACAAAGAGACTTTTTTTGATAACCGCCTTTTAAATCATAAATCAAGGTACAGAAATAAAGACTGCATAGTCAGGGATTTTAACTTTTCCCACATCAACTGGGGCTGTCATTGTGTTAAGGATTTGGATGGAAAGAAATTTATATTGTGTGTTTGGGAAGAATTTCTTCTGCAGTGTACAGAGAAGGGGCAAAACTTGAACTGCTCTTGAAACATAAAGCACAGCAAGTGACAGAAGTGTTTGTTGGGGAGCACTTTGGGATCAGTGACCATAATTCCATGAGTTGTAAAATGGCTATGGAAAAGAATAGGTCTGTCCCATCATTTGAAGCAAGGCCGATTTTGATGGTCTTAGACAAGAACTTTCAGAAGTTGATTGGAGAAGGTTGTTTGAAGGCAAAGGGATGTCTGGTACGTGGGAGGCTTTCAGAAGTGAGTTAATGAGGGATCAGGGCCACCATGTTCCTATTAGAGTGGAGGATAAGGCTGGCAGGAGTCAGAGACCCTGGATAGTGAGAATTATTGAGGCCCTTGTCAAGAAAAAGAAGGGGGCGTAGGACATGTTTAGACATGTGCAATCAAGTGAATTCCTGGAAGAGTATAGATGGTATGGGGGTACACTTAAGACACTAATCAGGAGGGCTAAAAGGGGGCACAAGATGGCTTTGGCAGAGTAAAATCCAAAGAGATTGTACAAGTACATAAAGGGCAAAAGAGAAACTAGGGAGAGAATAGTCTTAAAGATTAACAAAGTCATCTATGTGCAGAGCCACAAGAGATGGGTCAGATCTTAAATTAATATTTCTCGTCAATATTTACCATCGAAGAAGGCATGGATACTAGGGAACTTGGGGAAATAAATAGTGATGCCTTGAAGACAGTCCACATTAGAGATGAGGAGGTTCTGGAAGTCTTAAAATGCATTAAGGTGAATATATCTCCGGGATTAGATGAAGTGTATCCCCGGAGTTTGTGGGAGGCTAGGGAGGAAATTGAAGTGCCCTTTGAGGAGATATTTGTATCAATGGTTAATTTTGTGCTATTATTTAAGAAAGGCTGCAGGCAAATGTCTGGGAACTACAGAATGTCGAGTCTAATGTCCATGGTGGGTAAGTTTTTAGAGGGGATTCTATGGGACAGGATCAACAAGCATTTGGAGAGACAAACACACATTTAAGATAGTCAACATGGTTCAGTGTGTGGGAAATTGTGTCTCATGAATTTGACAGAGTTTTTTGAAAGAGTGATGAAGAAAGTAGACGAGGGCAATGTGGTAGATGTTGTCTAGATGGACCTGAGAAAGGCGTTTGACAAGGTGCATGGTGGATTGTTGAGTACGGTTAAATCTCGTAGGATTCAGGGGGAGTTAGTCAATTGGAATCAAAATTGGAGTGAAGGTTGAAGACAGAGAGTGACGGTAGAGGGTTGTTTTTCAAACTGGAGACTTATAACTAGTGGTGTGCTGCAGGATCGTTTCTGGGTCCGCTGTTATCCATCATTTACATAAATGATTTAGATGAGATTTGGGAGGATTGGTTAGTAAGTTTGCAGATGATGCCAAGATTGATGGTCTAGCGGACAGTGAAGAAGATTATCTGGGAACGCAGTGAGATCTTGATCAACTGGAGTTTAGTTTAGATAAGTGCAAGGCGATGCATTTTGATAGGTCAAACCAGGGCAAGACTTACACAGTCAATGGTATGGTCCTGGGGAGTGTTACAGAACAAAGAGAACTAGGGGTAAAGGTTCATAGCTCCTTGGAAGTGGAGTTGCAGGTACACAGGGTGGTGAAGAAGTCTTTTGGCATGCTTGTTTTCATCAGTCAGAACACTGAGTATGGAAGTTGGGGTGTCTTGTTGCAGTTGTATAAGATGTTGGTAAGGCCACATTAGTGGTAATGCATGCAGTTCCAGTCAGCCTACTATACAAAAGATATTATTAAATTGGAAAGAGTGCAGAAAAGATTTCATAGGGTGCTGCCTAGACTGGAAAGTTTGAGTGATAAGGAGAGTTTGAATGGGCTGGGACTTTGTTCCCCAGAGCGTAGGAGACTGAGGAATGACCTTAGAGAGATCTATAAAATCATGAGAGGCAGAGAAAATTTTGATAACCAACAGCTTTTTCCCATAACAGGGAAATCTTAAACTAGAGGGCATAAGTTAAGGTGAAAGGTACAAAAGGGTCGAGGGGGACAATTTTTTCAAATTGAGAGAATGTTAATTGTCTGGAATGGGCTGCCAGAGATAATGATGGAAGTGAGGACAATTTTATCTTTAAAGAAATATTTGGACGGGTACATGGATCAAGTAGGTATGGAGGATTAGGGACCAAGCATAGGCAAATGGAACTAGGTTATTTGTAAAAACTGGGTGGCATGGACAAGTTGGGCCAGGACGCCCTCCTTCCATGCTGTAAACCTCTGTGACTCAAATGGACATTAATGTGCTTGTGGTATCAAAATATGAAGATTTTGGTGAAATGTACAGTGCCAAATTCAGGTTTGATTATTTTGTAATTTTGCTACTATTATGAATTTGTATCAAAATGGCAATAAATTAGCTTCAATATGTACTTTGGCTTTGTGGGAAAGCCTTTCATGATAATTGTTGATTTGCATGTTAATGAAGTTTTGATAAAATCTTGGTACACTTGAGACTACTGTTGAAATGCAGTAATGTACTGTATATTCATTATTTTAACATTGTCAGCAATGCAGAAAATTTATAAAGCTTCTAGGTTACTGATTATTGAATGCTGTGAATCCAACTTCCTTGATTTTTAGCTCTGTGTGGAGGTTACATCCGTGGATCAAGTGGAACCATCCTATCTCCTGGGTTTCCTGATTTTTATCGAAACTCATTGAACTGCACATGGACCGTGGAAACATCACATGGCAAAGGTAAGAGTCAAGCATTTGTGCTTTGTGTGGCACATACTAGGAAATCTTAAAAAACATAGTTCTGTTATTGTATAAACTAACACACTGCAGGGCATTGAGGCAAGAAATGACTTGGAGGTACAAATAATTGAATGTTTAGCTTGGTACAATGAGTTCTTTTATTTTAGACAGTTTTATGCCTCATTTCAAATAGTGGGCATTAGATTTGTTCACTGTTGGGCTGCTAACATCACCAATAGTAATTAGTATTCTGTTTATCAGAAAGTACGTTGCCCACAGTTCTATTAAAGGAGCGTTCAGTGATGTTTTTCCGCCTACTGTGATCTCTCACCAGAAGTAGACTTTCAAAAATATTTTTACAATCATGCACTGCCTTCTTTCATGAATGGTACTTCTATCAAGTAGAAAGCGTTGGTCTCAATGTATGAGTGAGTCAATTTGAGTGCCTTAACTGCACAGTTGATCCCACATTTTCACCTGGTCTCTGCTTCAAACTTGAAAGAGGGTAACTGTGTATCTTCCATTTTAAAGTATGGAACATACCATTTCAGTCTTCATTTAAGCAACATGAGGAAGATAAGTGATGTAGTGGTATAATGAAAATGTAACCGGACTAGTCATCCAGAACCCAGGCTAATGTTCTGAGGACATGGATTGCTATCCCACCGTGGCAGATGGTGAAATTTTAATTCAATTAAAATTAAAACTAGCCTGATAGGGACTGTTGATTATCCTAAAACCTCCTCTGGGTTCATTAATGTCTTTGAGAGAAAGAAGTATGCCATCCTTACCTAGTCTGGCCTCCATGTGACTCCGGATCCACAGCAATGTAGTTGACTCTTAACTGCCCTCTGGGCAAATAGGGATGAAGAATAAATACTGACCCGGCCAGCAACACCCTCATCCCAGGAATGACGAACTGCAAAGGAGAGATGGCATCTTATTGGATAAATTTATTGATGTTAGAAAGGGCGTAAGTGATTATACCCACAACACCCCTACTTCAATAATTATGCTGTCTTAATTGAAATAACGGGCTGAGTTTAATAGCTGTGGGAGTGGCCTCAAACCCTGGTCAGCCAGCTGGTGGCAAATCTGCTGTGATAATTTTCAAGTACCCTCTTTAGAATTAAATTCCATTCAAGTACTTGTCTGACTATGATTGGGATTCCCAAGGTCTTTAGAATAAGAATTCCACCTCCAGGAGTTTTTAGCCAATCTGATGGCTGAAGGCCCATCAATCCTGGCAGCAGTGAAGCTGCTGGCATTGCAAGAAGCCCATGATAAAGAGCAGCACAGTTAAATTGAGCATTAAAGCAAGACACTGTTGCTGCTGGAAATCTGAAACAAACACAGAGAACACAAGAGAAACCTAGGTTCCCCGGCAGCAACGATGTAAAGAAATAAAATTAATATTTCGAGTCTGGGATGATCCTTCTTCAGAGGAAAATTGGACAGCTTTCTGGGGCAGGTCAGTCAGCTTCAGAAAGAGTAAGTAGGGGCTTTGTTATGGCGTGGGATGTCTTAATGCGGAAGTTGTCTTTGCCACATTCTCCAAGGGCACTGAATGCCCAAACAGGTACTGCTCCAAGTCTGTAGGCAGGACACTGATATCAGCTGAGAAAGGGTCATGAATTGGATACACATTAATTGGCTATCTGTGTGGAGCTGGATGAATACAGCAGGCCAAGCAGCATCTCAGGAGCACAAAAGCTGACGTTTCGGGCCTAGAACCTTCATCAGAGAGCTTTTGTGCTCCTGAGATGCTGCTTGGCCTGCTGTGTTCATCCAGCTCCACACTTCGTTATCTTGGATTCTCCAGCATCTGCAGTTCCCATTATCTCAGATACAATCGGCTATCTGTGTTCCTCTGACACAGACAATGAGTACCTCCAGCTGTTCCATGATCACTGCCATATGTGGGTTACAATGTAAGTGCAACCAAAAGTCTTTTCTTCATAGAAATATCACAAGAATATCCCAAATGATGTTTACAATAAACATTTTTTATCCATGTTATTCATTTGTTTATTTGTTGATTTTGAAAATTTTGTTTTAAATTGCTCCCGTGCCTCAAAGCTCAAAGTTTTCACTTTTTAAGAAGAATTCTAAACGTTATGATTTGCTTTTACTTGATTTCTCATAGGACTAAAAGAAGAACTTGCATTTATGTATTGCTTCTAACAACTTCATTCCTAAAACACTTCAGAGTCAATTAAATACTTGTGAAACGTAGTCAATAATATACTGTAGGACACACAATAGACAATTTGAACGCTGCAAGATTCAACAAAAAGGAATGAAGTTGTGACCAGATATATTGTTTAATATAGATTGACAGACAAGTATTGGTTTGATACTGGGAAGAACTTATCTTTTAATATAGTGGCATAGGATATGTTATAGGGTACACAGAAGCTTGGATTAAAATCTTTCTATTCTGCTTCAAGAGGATATTCTAATTGCTTTTTGGCATGGAGTCCATATTAATGGTTGAATCAACTACAATGTGATAATTCATTTAGAAGGGAGGTTTTTCAGACCCTTTGAAAATGGACCTTTGCAACCTTTGGCCTTCACTAAACCTGGTGAATTCATAGGAAAAATCTTTTGATCCTTGAAATGAGAGGCTGAAGTTGGGAAGGACAGTTAATTAGTTGAGGTGGTAGCATACCGAAATCCTTTCAATCCAAAGCCTGTTTACCTACCATGGAATTGAGCTTGGGCTTTCATGCTGCCAAGTGGAGATCCCTCAGTCAAAAGCAATTGGTGTCTTTTAAGGGTCTGGACTTTGGCAGGAGACCTACTGGCAGCCATCGTGTTTCTACCCCTGTTTTCCACCACCATGACCTTCTCCAAACTCCAGGAAACAATCCCTCCACTTCCATAAATCACTTGTCATACTCCTGATATGTCAGTGAATGATTTTTTTACAGCAGCTGTAGCGTTCTACACGTGCTGTCAAGTACATGAACGACTAAACTCTGATTTGCCAGCAGCTGACACTGGATGGAACATCCAGTTTTAGTTCCAAGTCAAGGTTCACCAATGGCCTCACCAGTATTGGTATTAGATTGTGTGGGCCTCCCCGGAAGAGACAGTATGGGTCTCTCACTGACATTGCTGATGAGACCCATGATACCTCAACAAATTCCTGTCCATCATCATTATGTTTTTGTGGGTTGCACAAACCCTGTGCATCATAAACATAAGTATTCATGTAATGTCATATCAGTCATTAAGATCCAGTTCGGAGAGTGAACCTATCCCTTTCCTTGCTCTACTCTTTGATTGGACACGGCGACATTTGAATTTAAAAAGTTGATATTGCCAATTTTACACTGCTCAGTGTCAGGAAATAGGTCGGCCGATACATTACAATTAGCAAAGAATGAGTTAATGCAAGCAAAACACATGTGAGCAATATAAAGTTAGTTAACAAAGAGTTTACACTGTGTAAACAAAAACAGCTACCCTTTTTGAAAAACATATTGAGTTCTTGTTTATGTGTATATGAAGACTACACACCCGTGTCTAACCATTGGGATCAAAAATATCTAACACTCATCTTAAAATCACCATGTTCAAGTAACAGTTAAATTCTGAAAGAAATGATCATTCACAAATTGTCCGATATGCCAATGGATAGCCAAAATCACTTTTTTTGCACTGGGGTGTCTTCTTGGATCAGGTATGGCTGGGTGACGTCACTTTTCTGGAGTCAGGGATGTAGATTTCAAATTTCCCTTTGGAACTCTCAACTTCCAGTGGGTTTCCAATTCTCAAATTTTGAGTGGGGTTACAGTGAAAGAGAGAGGGCAACAGATATTGCACCTGAGGCAAGTTACCTCAGATTCCATGTCCCGATCTGACATACATTTTTTAACCACAAACTAGGTCATGTGACATCTCTTTAGTGTTGCAGATTCTGCATCTCCATCAAAACAGCTGGTTCCTTCCAAATGCAACAGTGTTGCCACTATAGCTGTGTTTTTTTTATATTCAATATATACTATATATATACAATATATACAATATATGCATACAGTTAACTATATCATAAGATTCATTGTCAAGTCAATTGTATCATAAACATTTTTGATTGCACATCTTTGGATTACAGATTTCCATCTGAGAATCTTATTATCAACTGGCAGATCATTGTCATATTATAAAGATGCCCTAAACTGGGATTCAAAGTTCAGCCTTTAGAGTAGTGCTGAACCAGTGAAGCCATCAGACAACCCACTACCAAGGGTATATTTCCCTCCACACCCTTATCTGTCTCCCGGAGGAATCTCTCTCTCTGTGACTCCCTCGTCCACTCTACACTCCCCTCTAGCCCCTCCATCTCCGGCACCGTTTCCTGCAACCGCAGGAAGTACTACTCCTGCCCATACACCTCCTCCACCACCCCCATCCCAGGCCCCGAGAAAGCCGTCCACATTAAACAGATGTTCACCTGGACATTTGCTGATGTGGTATACTGTATCTGCTGTTCCCGATGTGGCCTCCTGTACATCGAGGAAACCAAGCGGAGGCTTGGAGACTGCTTTGTGGAACACGTATGCTCGGTTCGTGACAAACAACAACACCTCCCAGTCATGAACCACTTCAACTCCCCCTCCCAATCCTTAGATGACATGTCCATCCTGGGCCTCCTCCAGTGCCACAATGATGCCACCCAAAAACTAGAGGAACACCACCTCATATTCCACCTGAGAACTCTACAACCCCCAAGGGTCACAATGTGGACTTTACAAGCTTCAAAATCTCCCCACCCCCAACCTCATCCCAAGACCAGCCCCCACTCTCGTCCCTGCCTCCTTGACCTGTCTGTCTTTTCTCCCACCTATCCGTGCCTCCCACCTCACTGACCACCCCCACCCCCACTCCTCACCTAGATTCACCTTTACTGGCTTCATCCCCGCCTCCTTGACCTGTCCGTCTTCTCTCCACCTATCTGCTCCACTGTCCACCTTCTATCATCGCCTCCCCTTCTCTATTTATTTGAGCCCCCTTCCCCTCCCCCATTTCTGAAGAAGGGTCCAAACCTGAAACATCAGCTTTCCTGCTCCTCTGATGCTGCCTAGCCTGCTGTGTTCATCCAGCTCCACACCATCTCAGACTCTAGCATTGGCAGCTCCCACTATCACAATTATTGAAGTTTTGAGGGAGACCAGTGGTCTCTTCCTCTGTGACTACAATTAAGAGAGAACACATGTTTTATCAAAATAGCCACCTCCCCACTTCATTCATTGAGAATATTCCATGTATACACTTCCAGATCAGTCATAGAGGAAGCGCTGCAAACTTGCCAGCTTCCTAAGAGAGCCTGAGAGCTCAGTAACAGGTATTATAATCGTTTATTATTACTTTGGCTCGAATAAACAACATTATACAAGTTTTAATTTTCACTTGTAGTAAGTTGGAAGCCCGTTGTGCTGCAAGAGATGGTATAGTTCATTTTGAATAGAGCTAGAAATGTGAGATAATAAGGTGCAGAGCTGGATGAACACAGCATGCCAAGCAGTATCAGAGGAGCAGGACAGCTGACGTTTTGGGCCTAGACCCTTCTTCTGAAATGCCTGAAATGTCAGTTATCCTGCTCCTCTGATGCTGCTTGGCCTGCTGTGTTCATCCAGCCCTGCACCTTGTTATCTCACATTCTCCAGCATCTGCAGTTCCTACTATCTCTAGAGCTAGAAATGTTTCGGAATGAAGCAACAAATTCTTACAGAGGCATTGTTAACAATGTGAAGAATCATTGAAAGCACTAAATTTGTGATATCACTGCATCCGCAATAAATATTAATTGCAAAGCAAATGATAATTAACTGTATACAAAAGTGATACCACTCCATGGAAGTCCGCATTATGTTAACAATAGAGCAGAATTCTACAGCAACATAAGAGCAGGAGAAGACCACTTAGCATCTCAAGCTTGTTCCCCAGTTTCGTTAAGTTATATATCTTATTTCAACACGGTACATTCTAAAAGAGACGGTATTCTTTGAAGCTGGAAAAAGATGGAAGGAATCAACTCTGAATGCACTCAGCTATTTGCATTGAATAAAAACAAAATCACTGTAACCTGCTGTGCACATCATCCATGGAGCAGAATGAGTTCATTATCACAAAAGTTAGTTACCTTGTTTATTTGCTTCATATTCAATGATTTTTTTCCGGATTGAGAGTAGTTCAGCTTCCAATTCTGTTCATACTTGTACCACTTTACTCCCTTGGTCAGAATTGACTTTTTAAATCATGCGGTCTAATATTTTGATTCATTCATGGGTGTTACTGGCAAGGCCAACATATACTGCCCATCCCTAACTGGCCTTGAGAAGACTTTGGACAGTGGACAGTTTTAAACTTGGCTTCCATTAGTCATGAATTTTAAAAGAATCGCTACTCCAATGGGTTTATCAATAAGCTGGCCTAATAAATTCTTGTGGAAATAATGCTATGGAACCTTTGGTGTAGCACACAGCTGAGTTTACATTGCCATGAAAAACCTGCAGTGTTGCGCATAGAATTTCACAACAATGTTTTTCGAATTAAAGCAAAGCAAGTTTTTTTTAAAAAACAATTTGTTTGTGTCTCCTTTAGTAACAATCGAGAAAATTTGTTTTCATTTTCACTTTTATTTAGTCTGTTTATAAAATGGAATACAAATTCCAAGCAATGTAACATTGAAGCAATCAGTTGTGAATTATTCATGAAATATTCAATGATCAACCAGGGATTATACTCATTATTCTGACACATGAGCCAAAAAAAGTAGGGGCACGGAAAGCTGCTACCATTCAGAAATGTCTGACTAGAACATGGCTTCCTTTCTGATTGACATTCTGCACAACATGGGTCACAAGGAAGTCAACGATAATGCGGTATGCATTACTGACTCCACAAATGATACAGTTTGTCATTCATATGTCTTCTGTGAGCTGTATTAAAATTGAAAAAATTATGCTGATGTGAACAATTTGCTTCAACAGCCTCCTGTTCTAGAGATTACTGAAGATGTAAATGAAGTCCCAGGACATGGAGCAATAATGCTCTGCCAATTCAAAATTATACTTTTTTTCTCTAAACTATCAACAGAGCTCTTAAATAAAAAAATCCAGGTGATAAAGTGAATTAGAGCATCAGCTTTCTAAAAAAAATACAAAATTGAGGGTTAACTGTTTAAAAATGCATGTATTCTAGATCTCAAAGGGCATGTCTGTTCTATTCTAATCTGCATTGTATGTTCCACTTCAACAGCTGGATAAATATTTATAAATGAACTTAATTCATTTCTGGTAAGTTGGCACTTTAGGGCCATCTGAATATTAGCTTGGAAGAACTGGGGAAAAAGTGATTCTGTAAATAACATCATTGAGACCCGACATCATTGTAATGCACTGAAAAGAAAATGGCAATCAAATCGCAGGACAAAATAGAACAAATATCTTAAATATGGCTCTGTTTGTTTAAGTGGTAATATTCTCCACAAATGTATTTAAAGTACAGTATGAATGGGATAAAAATGAGCAATTATCAAGAAGTGCAGTTTAAGTTCTTGCATGTGTTAGTGGTGCATCAAGACTCCTTATGGCTCCTCATCTGTCAGAGGCTCATTTCAATTTATAAATATGTTGGAAATCCTTTCTACATCAATATATAGCCAGATTTTTTTTTCAAATATATTTTAGTTTGACATTCTGAAATACCTCTGTAGCTTATCACATGTAACTGTCGTTTGGAGAAGTGATTTAATGTACAGCATGATAAAATTATTTAAATAATTTGCCAGTTGTGCTCTAATTAGATGTTCCTCTGCAAATTGCAAGTGAAAATCTGAAGTTGACGTTAGGTAATGAACAGAAATAAGTGTATAAGTGTACAAACCATTTTCATTTCAGGTTAATAAGCATTGCACAGAAAGAACAATGGATTCTGAATAATTTCTTCTGTCACTAAATAAGCAGGCCAGGCAGCATCTGGAGAAAAGGAACAGTCCCTTATCTGTGGAACATTATACTAATATTGGAGGAATTCTATCGAAGGTTCAGTCGGCTGACAAACAGGAGGCTGGAAGCCAGGCAACATCTGAAGGAAAGGGGCAATCAATGCTTCAGGTGTTCTTCCAGCCTGCTATTTGTCTGCCACTGTTTTGATGTTTATTTTAGCCATTAATTTGCTACTTTGCTGATCTTGAATGATGGCTAGCATGTAACTTATGTAGTTGGTTATTTCAGTAAAGTTAAACTATAGTACCATTGATAGCATACTCTCCTTAGTATTTGGCTGTGAAATATTTTTAATGAACCTGTTTAGACAAGTCATGACACACCTATGGAGCAGGTGAGAGTTAAATCTTCACCTTCTGGCTCAGAAATAGAACACTACCACTACACCACAAGACCCTAAAATCTTTGGCTGATGTACTGCTTAAAATTAAAAGCAATTAATCTAACTGGGTGATCTTATATTGTATGGAACAGTACAGCATTTTCAGGCAACATACCATATCTTGGATATATGCTGAAAATATACATATTTAAGGGATTGCAGGGTCATAAATATTTTCTAATTCAGCTTTTAATGTGAAATTTTCATAATTACATTTGTTAATATTAATTCCCACTAATTGTCAAAATGACAATTGATCATTAACCCTTAAGTGTAAAGATATTTGTTTCTCAATTGTGAGAGCCAGTGACAGATGACTGCCACAATAGCTATGACCAAAATAGAAACAGGCCAAAAATAGAATAAATTGAGGTGGAGATATTGATGTGATTTCAGGCCTTCAGATCTCTTCTGTGTGACAATACTGCCTTGTATCAGCTCTTTCATCATGCTGGTTCTAATTGTTTGTATTATTTTACTTTTTTGCAATTAGACTATAATATAAATTGTGACCTTACCTGACTGCAGGAATGTTGCTCATTTTAATTCACGCTTTTTTCAGGCTAAGCTTAGTCATTATAGAAAACAAACGTTATTAGATTGAGTCCTGATTTTATATTTGGCTATTTCTAACAATTGATCATTAACCCTTAAGGCATCACCACTCTCTTTGTTATGTACATTGTATGCTTGAGAACTCCTGGCATTCTGTTTTATTTATTGGTAACTATGATTTCAGGAATTCAGTTCATCTTTCACACTTTTCATTTGGAAAGTCCCCATGACTATTTGCTGATCACTGAAAACGGAAGTTTTGCTCATCCTTTGAAAAGACTCACAGGATCTAACCTGCCACCTTCAGTCAGTGCTGGACTCTTCGGGAACTATACAACACAGATCCGATTCATTTCAGACTTCTCCATGTCATATGAGGGCTTCAACATAACCTTCACAGGTATATTACACTACTTTTTCTCCCCCCTGTTGATATGCGACTGTTTCTCATTTGACCAATTTGAAAGTAAATGCTGCCATGTGCCAAGTGGAGTGCGCAGACCTGGGAACATTGCTCCCAGACATGACCAAATCATATATCACACCGTTCACCAGCAAAAGAAAGCTCACGTTCCGTTTTTGCCTGATAAATATTTTGGTGACTGAAGTCAGAACAGCATCCCTCATTACATCAATGTTTCCTTGTCCCCTTCTGTAATTCCTATAACGGCCCGTCTTATGAGTGGAATTGCAAATTTGAAATAAACTACGTAACACGGTCTCCACTCGGGATTGCTGATGGTCATTAGTTTAATTTCATGTAGAAGTCTTGCAGGAATAGAATAGACACACAACAGTTGCCTAAGTCTGAGCACAGATTCCAAAATTGAAAGCAGAGAACATGCTGTAATCATAGGTTCCTGAAAGAAATTAAATGGTTAATTACCTTTTCTAAGCATGTAGAATTCTTTGAGTTAATGTTTCTTTTCTGGAGTACTTTCGGATTGAAATGTTTGGGTCGCCACATTTAGGGCATAAATCTACAATTTTCTTGTTGTGTACGTGCGACCTACAATACTGATTCCCGAATTTGCTCATTCTGCTTCAGCAGCTTTCAGCCTGAAAATCATCATCTTCTGTAAAAAAAGTGACCCATTTTGTCCTGTTTATCTAGAATATGACTTGGAGCCTTGTGATAATCCCGGTATCCCACCATTCAGCAGCAGAACCGGTCGTCGATTTGGAGTTGGAGACTCCCTTACGTTTACATGTTTCCCGGGGTATAGATTGGAAGGTGCGTTCCGGATAACTTGCCTTGGAGGTAGACGGCGTGTATGGAGTTCGCCTCTTCCAAGGTGTGTTGGTAGGTGGTCGTGAGCTTTCATTTCACTTGGGTTGAAATTTCGATGCTAGTTTGGAGCTGTGCAAAGACCTAAACCAATGCATTTATTGTACAGAAAGCACATTTTGAATTGGTGTAATGATTCATAAAATACGTAACACTCAGAACAGTGAGTGCCCAGAATTGTCCCCAGCTTTGCTGACCTTCTGATTAAAGGGTAATGCATTTTCAAGGCCAAGAGTTTCTGCCTTGGTTCTTCATGTGGTAGAACCGGACAATTCTTGGATTGGAGATATGAGTGCAGGGTTTTCTTCCTTTTCTTCTACCATACTACCTCATTATTAAGACACTATGACTCCAAGAATGGGGCATTTTGTTGAATAATTTGCCACCATTTTGAATGACTGGTAGCAAACTCCTCCCAGTTGGTAAAGCCAATTTTCGCCAAGCTTTAAGGGATGCTTCAGCGTGATTTTGGAGTATTGTATTTGTTCTTCTGTGGACTGTCAGAAATTTGAGAGTTGACAGGAACAGGACTTGGGAGGTAATGAAATGTGAGGCTGGATGAACACAGCAGGCCAAGCAGCATCCTGAGATGCTGCTTGGCCTGCTGTGTTCATCCAGCCTCACATTTTATTATCTTGGAATCTCCAGCATCTGCAGTTCCCATTACCCCAGGACTTGGGAGGATTGTTTTTTTGCTGTTTAGACACAGCCTCCAGTGCATTGAAGAAGTTTTTGCAAGAGTTTTGCCCAAATGCTGGTGGAACTGGCTTCAAGAATCATAGTAGAAACAACAGTGTGGAGCTGGAGGAACACAGCAGGCCAGGCAGCATCAGTGGAGCAGGAAAGTTCACATTTCAGGTCTGGACTCTTCTTCAGAATATAATCACACTAGTGTTTATGAACTGTCCCATGGAAGACAGAGGGTATGCCCAGAGAAGCATTACTGGTGAGATTTTTCTAGCTGTTTTGTGTGCCACTAATACTTAGTTCAGGCCTCTCAACTGTACAGGAGTGTCGTGATGACGGTTGCTTAGTGCATTTGAACTTTTTTGATTTGCACTAGCATTGTTGCGAAAGATCTTAGCCACAATTTATAGCTATTAGCTCAATTAATGCAATACTGGAGCTCCTTGTCGATAGATTTTTTTTATAGAGGTGGTTGGCCAGATGTGGAAAATGCTTAATATATTCTGGAGTCTCCTCTTAGACAGATAGGGAAGATGGAACAGATGGCTGACCGTCTGTGAGCCGATAGGAGTTTTGTCAGAATTCCTGGACGTTCTGAGTTCCTGTATGCAAAATTGAAGAGATTGAGAGTGGTTTGCAAATCTGATAAAAAGTATGGAATGGCATTGCAATCACCTTTCATACCAACCATATATGTCGGTGGTGGTCAGTTTACTTTGGGCATGGAGGCAATTGACTTAAACTTCCATCTATGTAGTATTTACTCATACACACCAGACGGTAGTTGATCTTTGCTGTGAATAGTCACCGACAGGTAGATCATAAATTGTGGAAGGGTTATCACCGAGCCTTTCTTTTATTTTCGCTTTTTCATATGATGGGGCAACACTATCTCACGTATTTTGTCAACTCCAAGTCGCCTTGTCTATGTGACTTATTTGGCTTTTGCAGAGAGCAGTTAAGAATCAACCACATGACTGTAGAAGCAGACTCACCATCACCCATATTAGGTCGGAATAGCAAATTTTCTTTGCTGAAAGGCATTATCGAACCCCATGGGCTATACAGCAGTCAACGATTGTTTCATGGCCATCATACTGAAACTACCTTTCCGTTCCAGACATTGTCAACTGAACTTATATCCACTAGCTGCCAAAGTTGGATTTGAACCCAGATTTGTCTCTAGGCATCAGCCTAGAATACATCTTCTCATGACCAATACCAGCACCGTCTCTCCCACCCCTGCCACTGATTATTGAAACTGTCTCTGGTTCAGAAATCTGGAAGGAACAATGTGTTAGAGATAATGGGAACTGCAGATGCTGGAGAATCCAAGATAACAAAGTGTAGAGCTGGATGAACACAGCAGGCCAAGCAGCATCTTAGGAGCACAAAAGCTGATGTTTCGGGCCTAGACTCTTCAGCTTTTGTGCTCCTAACGAACAATATGTTGTTGCACTTGCCCTGTCTTGCATTGTTGAGTTTTGCACATCAGGCTTGCCTTGTGCTAGCCAGTTCGTTTGCAAGTGGATGATTGTGAAAAGTAATGGCTGGAAAGTTGTCAAAAATGATTTAACAAATAGAGAGGACAAAATCCTACATTGTCTGCAATTTTGATTCTGGTCAAGCACCAATTAAAGGTGAACATTACTTAAGGACTGCTTATCCTCTCCCATCTCAACTGGTATCTGCATGGTAGGGGCAATGAAATGAATCAATGCTAAAATGATGATTTAATGTTGAGGAAAAAATGCTATTTGTTTTATTCTTTGCACATTCCTAACTAAAGGATATATGTTCTGAGTGTTCATGATAACGGAAAAACTGGATGTCGTTAAGATCATCAGAAAGTTGTATTGAACAATATTTATTGCCACAAGTACCAGTTTTACTCAGATCCTGAAATGGGTAAACATGAAAAATAAATGCTTGCTAAGTGCTTGTTAATTTATTTTGATGATCTTTTAAAGGATTGAGTTAAGAAGTGCAATCTGGCTGGCTGGAGGAAGGTAATGAAAGACTGTTTTCTGAACTATTGTTCAAAACAGTCACCAGTAGTAATATTGGAACAAGGAAAAATGAATTATTAACCTGTGATAAAAGTCAAATTACTGCGCAAAAAAAAGTAACCAGTCAGTTAAAGACGTAATTGGTTAGCGAGTTTTGAGAAGATTTGTAGCTCAGGTTGAGGTTCTGGATGTGAGTTTGCTCGCTGAGCTGGAAGGTTAGTTTTCAGACGTTTCGTCACCATTCTAGGTAACATCATCAGTGAGCCTCCAACGAAGCGCTGGTGTTACGTCCCGCTTTCTATTTCTAAAAAAAACCGAACCAGATAAATAGAAAGTGGGACATAACACCAGCGTTTCGTCAGAGGCTCACTGATGATGTTACCTAAAATGGTGACGAAACGTCTGAAAACCAACCTTCCAGCTCAGCGAGCAAACTCACATCCAGAACATATTTGATTCTGATGAAAGGGCAATTCTTGAAATGTTAACATCACTTTTCTCACTAAGTTCATGTCTCTCCTTAGAGGATTGAACACCAGTGTCTTAAGTTTCATGATTATGCTAGCAAAACAAATGGTAGGGCCTTATACTGACACAGCTTTGACAGTAGCCTGTAATATTGAATTTTGCAGTTCCTGTACGAATGAAATAGGTTGGGTTTTGGCTGAAACATTATTCAGCACACATGGACTAGTGGGTTACATACCACAGACCAAATTAGGAAGTCAAGTGCATTTCTACTGATCGCTATTTAAACTCAAAACAAACGAGGGAGAAATGGTGATAAGGAAAGTTGATAAGAAAAGCTTATTTTTAAAAAGTACTTCTCAGTGTTAAAACGTTAACTGCATTCTACAGAATCATAGAATCATTGAGTCCGACAGCACAGAGACAGACCCTTTAGCCCAAGCAAGTCCATGCCAACCAAAATATCCATCCATGCCATCCCCATTTCCCTGCACTTGGCCCATATCCTTCTAAACCTTTCCTATCAATGGATCTGTGCAGATGCCTTTTAGATGTTGTTAATGTACCCGCCTCAGCCACTTCCGCTGGCAGCTCATTCCTCTGTAAACCACCCTCTGGATAAAAAAAGTTGCCCCAAGGCTCCCATGTATTCTGTTCCTTTTTACCTCAAACTGATGCTCCCTAGGGCTTGATTCCCCAACCCTGTGAAAAAGAGTTAGCTCATTCACCCTGTCCTTGCCTCTGATATACTTCTATAAGATCCCCCCTCAGCCTCCTATGCTCTGAAGAGAAAAGGTCCTAGCTTGTCCAACCCGTCTCTATAACTCAAACCCTTGAGTCCTGGCAACATCCTTGTAAATTTATTCTGCACTCTTTCAAGTTTAATAACATCCTTCCTATAGCAAGGTGACCAAACTGAACACAATACTGCAAGTGTGACCTTACCAATGTCCTGTAGAACTGTGACATAACTTCCCAACTTTCTTTACTTAATGCCCTGACTGATGAAGAGCAGTGCGCCAAAAGCCTTCTTCACTGCCCTGTCTACCTGTAACTCCACTTTCAGAGAACTGTGCACATGAACTTCAAGGCCCCTGTGCTCCATTACGCTCCTTTAGGCCCTTGAATTAACCATGAAACTCCTATCTTGATTTGACTTTCCAAAATGCAACACCTCACACTTATCCATTTTAAACCCCCTTTGCCATTTCTCAGCCCACTTCCCCAGCTAATCAAGATCTTGCTGCACTTTCTGATAACCTTCCTCACTGCTCACGCGACTGTATGTTTTAGTGTCATCTGCAAACTTACTCGACTTGCCTCATCGATATACGTAACAAACATCAATGGGCCCAGCACTGACTCCTGAGGCACCCCGCTAGTCACAGACCTCCAGTCCAACAAGCATCCTTTCATTATTACACTCTGCTTCCTACCATCAAGCTAATTGTGTATCCAATTTGCCAGCTCTCCCTGGATGTCATGTAATCTAATCTTCCAGAGCAGCCTACCGTGTGGAACATTAGCAAAGGCCTTACTGAATCCATACAGACTATGTCCACCACCCTGCCCTCATCAACCTTCATAGTCAATTCATCACAGAACTCAAACAAGTTTGTGAGGCATGATCTCCCATACATATTCTGACTACTCCTGCTGAAACCCTGTCTTTCCAAATGCATGTATGTCTTGTCCCTCAGAACCTTCTCAAGGAACTTACCCACCACAGATGTTAAGCTCACTGGTCTATAATTCTCAGGTTTTTCTTTGCAGACCTTCGTGAATAAGGGCACAACATTCACTACCCTCCAGTCTTCTGGGACCTCACCCCTGGCTAACAATGATGCAAATACATCAGCCAGGGCCCCTGCAATTTCTTCTCCAACCTCTTGCAGGGTTCTTTGATATATCTGATCAGGACTAGGAGATTTATCCACCTTCATGCATTTTGATACTTTCAACCCCTCCCCTTCTATGATATGGAATGTCCGCAAGATATCGCCACTAACTTCCCCAAGTTCCCAAATCTTGTCTTTCTCCGCCATAAACTCAGAAGAGAAATATTCATTGAGGTCCTCGCCCATCTCCTGCGGTTTCACACGTACATATTCACTTTGGTCCTTGAGGGGCCCTATTCTCTCCAGTTATTCTTTTTCCTTTATTATACTGTCTTTGGATTCACCCTCGTCTTCTCAGCCAAAGCTATTGCATGCCCTCCTTTCACCCTCCTGATTTCCTTCTTCAGTAAACTCCTGTGTCTTCTATGTACCTCCAGGGATTCCCTTGATCCTACCTGCAAGTAACTGAGCCATGCCTCATTTTTTCTGGTCAAAGGCTCAATATCTCTTGTCATCCAGGGTTCCCCACTCCTACCAACCTTGCTGTTCACCTTCACAGAAAGCTATAGACCTTGAACTCTAGCTATCACACTTTTAAAGGCCTCCCATTTGCTGGAGGTCCCCTTGCTTGCAAACAGGCTACTTCTATCAACCTTTCCAAACTCCCGTCTAATTCCATCAAAATTCACCTTGCATCAATTTAGAACTTGAAGCCATGGACCAGTTTTTGTCCTTCTCCATAACTATTTTAAAATTAATAGAACTGTGGTCTGTCTTGCCCTATTTCCCAAGAGTAGGTCCAGTTTTGCTCCCTCCTGAGTCAGACCCTCTTTCTTCTGCTTGAGGAAACTTTCCTGAACACATTTAATAAATTCCACCCTATCCAAGCCTTTAACATAGGAATATTAAGGTTCCCCACTATGACAACCCATACTTCTCCTGCAAGTCTCCCAATCTCCCTGCATATTTGTTCCCCTAATTCCCTTTTGACTATTTGGGGGTATAAAGTACAGACCCAATAATGGTACCATCCCCTTCTTATTGCTTAGCTCTACCCACAAACTCTCAGTGGATAATCCTTGTTTATTTTGTCTCTGACTACTGCTGTGATACTCCCCTTCATCAAAAATGCAACTCTCCCTGCCCCTTTCTTCCATCTCTGCCCTGCTGAAAGCACCTGATCCCTGTCACAGTAAGCTGCCAATCCTGTCCATCCATTTGCCTTGTTTCTAGCTATAATATCCCAGTCCCATGTACCTGTCCACACCCCAAGTCCATCAGCCTTACCTGTCAGCCCTCTTGCATTGAAATAGATGCAGTTTAATCCAACAGGCATTCTTTATTCCCTGTCTTGTTCCAGCCTGACCTGTCTCTTCAACTTGCTATTTCTAATTACTGTATCTCCTTCCAGACTTGCACTAGCCTCCATGCTGTTGAGAAAACCCACCCCCATCCCCCAATCCACACCCCACCAATCTAGTTCAAACACTTCCTTGTCACACTAACACATTTATCTGCCAGGATATTGGTCCTCCTCCAGGTCAGGTGCAATCTGTCCCTGTTGAATAGTTCAACTCTGCCCCAGAAACGATCCCAATGATCAAGGAATCTGAATCCCTGCCCGCGATCCACATCTTTAGCCATGCATCCATCTGCCATTTTCTTTAGTTTTTATTCTCACTAGCACATGGCACTGGAAGTAATCCAGACATTACTACCCTCGAGGTTGTGGTTTCAACTTTTTTCCTAGCTCTCTTTAATAACTGTTCCAGCCTCGGGCGACTGTCTGTGTGGAGTTTGCACATTCTCCCCGCGTCTGCGTGAGTTTCCTCCAGGTGCTCCGATTTCCTCCCACAGTTCAAAGATGTGCAGGCTAGGTGGATCGACCATGCTAAATTGCCCATAGTGTTCAGGGCTATGTGGGTTATAGCGGGGTGGGATGTTTCAAGGGGCAGGTGTGGACTTGTTGGGCCGAAGGGCCTTTTTCCACACTGTAGGGAATCTAATCTAAGCCTTAATCCTACCTATGCTATTTGTGCCAATGTGCACAATGACTTCTGGCTGCTCGCCCTCCCCCTTGAGAATGTTCTACAGCCACTCCTAGACATCCCAGGCCCTGGCACCTGGGAAGCAACACACCGTCCTGGATTCCCGTTTGTGGCCACAGAATCTCCTGTCTGTCCCCCTAACTATTGAGTCTGCTATCGCTAAGATCCTGTTTACTTTTACCCTTTCTTGCCGTGCCCCAGAACCAGTTGTAGTGCCATCAACCTGGCTACTGCTGCTTTCCCCTGAACGGCCATCCTGCCCAACAGTAACTGAAACAAAATACTTTTTTTGAGGGAAATGGCCACAGAGAATTCCTGTATTCTCTGCCTACTCCCTTTACACTTCTGGGTGGTCACCCAGCTACTCTCTGCCTGCACCCTGGGTGTGACTACCTCACTAAAATTCTTAAGCATGATACAATTGGCATCTTGAATGTTCCTGAGTGCACCCAGCTCCAGCTCCCTAACACGGTCTCCCAGGAGATGCAGCTGGGGTGCACTTCCCACAGGTGCAGTCATGAGGGCTGATGGAAGTCTCCTTGAGCACCCCCATGCTGCAGGAGGCACATGCCACTGCCCTAACTACCATCTCAAATGCCGTGAGACTGAAGATGGAAATAAAAGGACTTTACCTGACCTTACCCTTACAGTTTGCTGAGCCACTGCTCACTGAGGCTTCTTCAGCCAATGCCTTATTTCTCACTCTCCCACCAAAAAAATCTAATGATATTTATCTATCTTTCTCCCTCTGTGTGGCTCTGTGTCTCTCTCCCTTTCTTGATGAGAGGAGGAGAGAGGGAGGTAAACAATGATGTTATGTTTGGGGTTGAAGCACCCCTTGATATCAGGGCCACAACGATCCACTCATCAATGCAGATGACTACTTCCACATTCTAACCTATGTGCGACAATGATGCTGCCCCCTCCCAGTCACCCTCTGCTGTTAACTTCAAAATTGATTTTCTGCTTCTGTGAAACGAAATGTGATCACTTTTTTTAAAGTGCCAAGGCAATTTTCATGCAACCTCTCGTGTCCTTTATCCATTAATTAGTTTTCTTGATTCAATTTTTCCAGGTTCATTCAACTGAATGGAACTGGTGTTATGTGCATGTCATTGTGTGATGTGATTTCTTTGGGATTCTAATTGTTGAGAATAACTGACAGGTGCATGGGAAAGCAGATAGTACTTCAGCTGAACTTCACAAAATGCATGTTACTATCTTTAATATGGTTCTGATTTATCTGTTCTTCTACTTGCATGATGCGATAAACACCAGAACCAAATGCTACATTAATGAGCAGTTTGGGTATTTTTATGCGAAACTTGCTAGGTCAAATGTACAACTCAAAATGTTAACCCAGCAGTAAAACACATCCTTCAATTGCGGCAGAAATCAAGGTTATGTTTGTTGAATTACAAAAGACCATTGTCTTTGCTGAGGTTTGCTTGAAAAGGAGTTTCACCAGTATTCCCTATTTTCCAGCCCATAGTTACTTCCGCCATAAATAAACAGTACTCTTCATTTTGAAAAGTGGAATTCGTTCGAACCAGAGCTATAAATGTTATCAACGCTGCAGCATTATATGAGGTTCGCTAAAGAAGCTTTGGGTGCATTTGTGGGACAGTGTGTACCTGGGACAAAAGAACCAAAGTTTAAGTGCTGGATGTCACACTAAACTGAATCGAACAATCTGGCTAAGCAGACGTTAATTCCTCTTTGTCATGTTTTGCCAAGAAAACAGAGTGAAAGACAATATTGTTTAAAAACACTGTGTGTTCCAGATGGCATAAATTTCCCACAACATATTGTTTTTATTTATTCACTCATGGGATGTGGGCATCACTGGCTGGCCAACATTTATTGCCTGCCCCTAGCTCCCTTGAGAAGCTGATGGTGAGCTGCCTTCTTAAACAATGGCTGTCCACATATCTGACGAGTGATGGCTTTATTTCAGCCAGGCATCCTCGCTGTTTTGATGTTGCTACACCGATTAGATTCCAGTTCAAAATACAGAAAAGTGTTATCCAACTTCCTGAGCTAAAATAAGTAATCTTTCCCTGTTGTATTGTGGCACAGATTTAGACCTAGACAGAACTGGGATCTTGTGTGACATAACAGCATGTGATGTCCCAGTATAAAGGTACCTGTCTCATCTTCAGGTAAGAAGGTAGGAAGATCGTGTTGATGTAATGGAGTTAATGCAGTCAGTCAGCTCTATATGCTTGTTATGTACAGTAACATTGAGAAGCATAAAATCCAGATTGTGTAAGCCTGTGATATCATAGCTTTAGAAATAGTTAGGGTTAGAAATCTGACTCGAGAAAATCTGGCTATACCTGGTTTATGCGACGCAGTCTAATTTATAGAAAATAACAAAATGGTAACATTTTCCTCACAAAATTAACAAATACAGGAGCTGAAAAAAAACATTCAGTAATGAACTAAGATAACAAGTTGTACAGCTGGATGAACACAGCAGGCCAAGCAGCATCAGCGGAGCAGGAAAGCTGACGTTTCGGGCCTAAAATAAATATGGAGAAATGGATATTGGCTTCCAGGTGGTTGCCAGAGATGGAGACAGAGAGGTCCAGGAAGGAGAGAGAAGTATCAGAAATGGTCCAGATGAACTTAAGGTTGGGGGGGAAGGTGTTGGTGAAGTGGATGAAATTCACGCCTACCGACTCCCATAGCTACCTAGAATACACCTCCTCCCACCCACCTTACTGCAAAAATGCCATCCCCTATTCCAAATTCCTTCGCTCCGCCACATCTGATCCCAGGATGAGGCATTCCACTCCTGAACATCTCAGATGTCCTCGTTTTTTCAACGACTGCAACTTCCCTCCCTGCAGTGATCGAGAACGCCCTCGACCGTGTCTCCCACATTTCCCACAACTCATCCCTCATACCCGCTCCCCACAATAATAACCAAAACAGAATCCCCCTCATCCTCACGTACCAACCCACCAACCTCCGGATCCAAAACAGCATCCTCCAATACTTCCGCCATCTGAAATCTGACCCCACCACCAAAAACATTTTTCCCTCCCCACTCTTATCTGCTTTCCAGATGGACCACACTCTCTGTGACTCCCTTGTCTGCTCCACCCTCCCCACCAGCCCCACCACTCCCGGCATGTTTCCCTGCAACTGCAGGAAGTGCCATACCTGCCCCTTCACCTCCCCCCTCATCCCCATCCCTGGCCCCAAGAAGACCTTCCACACCAAACAGATGTTCACCTGCACATCTGCTAACGTGGTATACTGAATCCGCTGTTCCCGATGTGGCCTCCTCTAAATCGGAGAAACGAAGCACAGGCTTGGGGACTGCTTTGTGACACACCTATTCTCGGTTCGCAACAGACAACTGTTCCTCCCAGACACCTACCATTTCAACTCCCCCTCCCACTCCCCTGACATGTCCATCCTGGGCCTCCTGCAGTGCCACAACAATTCCACTCGAAGGTTGCAGGAACAGCACCTCATATTTTGCTTGGAAAACCTGCAGCCCAATGACATCAATGTGGACTTCACAAGCTTCAAAATCTCCCCTCCCCCACTGCATCACAAAATCAGCCCAGCTCAACCCCTCCCCCCACTGCATCCCAAAACCAGTCCAGCTTGTCCCTGCCTCCCTAACCTGTCCTTCCTCCCACCTATCCCCTCCTCCCACCTCAAGCCCCACCCCCACCTCCTACCTACTAGCCTCATCCCGCCTCCTTGACTTGTCCGTCCTCCCTTCTGAAGAAGGGTCCCAACCTGAAACGTCAAGCTTTCCTCCTCCTCTGATGCTGCTTGGCCTGCTGTGTTCATCCAGCTTCACACCCTGTTATCTGTGGAATTATAAGGATTGAATGTATCCCTTCCTATTTTCTCTGCTGTATTTTGTTCATTGACAATATAATGTCAATGGCAGGATTCAAAGTTTATTTACTCTTTGAATGCCTTTAATTGTGTATTGTTCTGACTGGCCATTTAGGGTGTGTTTTTGTAATACTATAGCTTACCATTGTTATCTTGCTCTTGATTTAAACAACTCAGGAAAAGGGAAATGTTGTGAGAATGATGTGACACTTGTGAATCTTCTAATATAATTAGTACCTTTTACCATGGGCTTGGCTTACTAAAGTAATCTATGTGTTTGTAAAAGATGAAATGTAATGATGAAGAAATGATGATGCTGTTACAATTCCAATGAAAAAGAAGTGATTTCTTTGGTTGGACCAAATCAAAAAGTGGCAACTTCTTTCATTACAGAAGTTTATCATTTCAGGTGTTGCTGCCACTTTCAGGAATATAAATGTGTGGAATGAGAAGATCCATTCTTAATCTTTCAGCAGAATATCAGTCCAGATAATCTATACGCCTTACCCAATGATTTCCTCTTCTCTAAGTCAAAATTGCATCCATCACAGTTTAGATTTAAGCTTAAACAACAAATCTTTATCCTTTTTGTGCAAATCAATAGTTGTTGCACCAGATAACAAATCATTCTGCAAGGCATCTAATCCTGGGAGAGATAAATATCGTTTTCCTCAACTTGAAAGCTTGTCCTCTGAATATACCCTTCCCATGCAGCTCAGAAAATCAGTGTTATCTCATTGTTTGGAAACAACCAAATCATAAAACTTCTCATTTTTAATCATTATAGCGCTAATCATCTGCATTTGAAGCACATGTCCTTCATTCTTAGCCTTGGGTATAAACTTATTTTTCACTACATTTATCTTCGACTCTAAGATGTAATGTTCTGGGATGATGACTGAGTGATTCAGTTACATCAGAAATGCATCATTAAGAGCTAATAGAGTTAAGCACAAGAAATTGTTCATTGATGACCACTTTTAATTATTTATGTGGACTAGCGGACCAAAGTCTATAATTAATTAGAACATTTTGCACCTGAAAGAAGCCATCAGTTATAAAATAAGGCACACACTGCAATACAATTTATTGTTATATACACAATTGTATTTGAGGTAAATACACTCTGCATGTTTGGTACAAATTCACCAAACAAATAGAAATTTTTTAAAGCATTGGTAGTAATAGGAGTTTTAAATGCTCAAAGAAAGTACTTTGGAAAACTAATGTAACCTTCTGATGGAAGCTTACTAACCTGAAATATTAGTCCTTGCTTCTATCTCTTGTTGGCCACCCCCTAAATATGCTGAGTATCTTCTGTTAATATTTTAGATTTCCAGCTTTTTTTTGCCTTTGTTCCGGCTTCCTTTGCCTGAAGGGACTGTCTGCAAATAAAACACGTGTTTTGTTAAAACAATAACCTTTTACAGCTTTCTGTTAATACTTTAAGCATAATGAGGTTTGAAAGTGAAAACAAAAGTGATGGTTCTTTCTGTTCCCAACAATGATCTCTACTGGATTAAACTGAGCCTCCTTCAGATATATTTGCATCATCGATAACCATGGGTCAGGTGCCAGAAGACTGGAGGGTGGCTAATGTAGTGCTATCATTTAAGAAAGGTACTAAGGAAAACCAGAGAACTACAGATCGGTGAGCCTGACATGGTGGGTAAGTTGTTGGATGGAATTCTGATGGACAGGATTTGCTCCATGGATTTGTTGAGTGATTTTTATGATCCTCATCATGAGAATGAAATGTTTTCCCGTATTTGTTTTTATGCATGTAAGAAATATGCAGCATTGTTCCTTTAACTCTCTATTCAATAATGTGCTTTGCACAAAAATAAAAAAAACGGCACCTGTTGGCCACTATTCTCTTATTTTCAAGTACTATTCTTGGCAACATCACCAAAGGGCCAGCATGCACCACCTTGACAACTAACGCTTATAGCTGCTTGATGACGATGCCAGTATCAAAAGCAGGGTACCCGCTAACTATTTTAGATAGCACATGCCCTATCACTCAGATTGGTCTCTTCACCATCAGCAAAAATGAAGCCAGTGCATAGCTAACAATTATATTGGCAGCATGTCCAGCATATTGTGCAGATGGAAGGATGCTGACAGCATAATTGCAGCCCTGACTGAGAATACCAACTTGTGTAGGTTCATCATTTCACCTTGTGTCTTTTTGAAACAGTGTGGGATAGTCAACACAAAATTATGATCCTCACTGCAACTTGAAAATCTTTCTGCTACTCTCCAATTTTAACTCAAACTGCCCCAAAAGTGTTGAATGAGGTGGTAGTGTTGTTTGACTGTTGTAAGCAAATTGCTGATTACTCATGTAAGGTTACACAGCACTTTAATGGATTGTCTTCTAATAAGGGATGATTGACATATAACAATTGATTTGGGAAGTGTTACATTTGAGGATTCTGTTTGAAGCAAAATATATTTGCAAAAGATTTATTTAAAGAAAGTCACTCAGATAAAAATAATATGCAGCTCATTAGCTCATCTCAGTCATGCTTGAAGACACCCATCTATTGCCTTGTCAGCTCCCTGGTCCCCAGGTGCTCAACATGCTTTGTCTGGTATCTGTTTTACAGTCAGGTTGTCAATAGAGGGAGATAAACAGTACAAACAAAGACATATATAGTCAGTTTTATTTTTAAATAAGTGGAAGTTTTCAAAGGCAGTTTCAATCACTTGTTTCAGCATTTAAAAAAATCTTGTTGCAGGAAGGAATTCCTTTATTTTGCAAACCTTTTCATCTGTTTTGTCCTTGTGATCTTTCTTGGGTATCAGAGGAAAGTAACAGAAGTAGTCCATCCAGCTGCTAAAACCTCTGCAGCTATTCTGGAAATTATGGCCCCGCTCTTTCTATTCCCCAATATCACATGTTGATTAATAATTTGATCAACAGAAATTGAAGAATCTCCGAATGAAAGTTTTCACGTAGGATTACATTGGATATGTCACAGAATACGCCATTCAACCCAACCAGTCCATGCTGCTGTTCATGCTTCATTTGAATCTCCTCCTATTTTTCTCATCTTAGTATAGTAGTTGGGACATTGTTTTTACTGTGCAGGACATTAGTGAATCCACTTTTGGAATCCTGCGTATAATTCTGGCCCCCCTTCTGTAGAAATGATGTTGTTAATCTTAAGATGGTACAGAAAAGTTTTGCAAGGACGCTCTCAGAACTGGAGGGTTTGAGCGACAGGGAGAGGCTGAACAGGCTGGGTCTTTTTTTGCTGGAGCATCAGAGGCTGAGGGTTGACCTTGTAGAGGTTTATAAAATCATGAGGGACATGGATTGGGTGAAGAGCCAGTCTTTTTCCTAAGGTGGGGAGTCTAAAACAAGAGAGCACTCGTTAAAGTGAGAGGGGAAAGATTTAAGATGGACCTGAGGGATAACTTTTTCTCATTGAAGGTGGTAGGAGGGAAATTTTTAGGGTATCTCTCATCATTTTAAAGATCTTTATTAGGTTGTTTCTCGTGTTGCTTTTTCCATAAGAGAGCTAAATTATCATTTATTTCCTGATATGAGAAGAGATAGGAAAGGAAATACATTTTTTGAACCATTAAAGTTCAGACACCTACAGTTAAAACAATGCAGAATCAGGTTTCATACATATCTCACTTCACAATCCAGTTGGCTGCGCTTCACAATTTCATGATAAGTACAGAATATGCACTCATTCTAACTTTAAACATTATGATCAATGCAAACTGCCCAGAATCAATGCATGTTCAAATAGATATGGATAAATAATAACACGGAGTCAGAAAAATACGCTTAAAACTTCTTAATCTCTTCTGATCATCCTTACCATCGTTCCATTACAAATTCTATTGCTGTAAACATATGGAGTCAGATTTTCATTTTCCAGACCATCAAAAATATTACTTGATGAAATGCTTACATCACGTTGACTCTTCATCTGAGAAGGCATTCTACCATTAGATCTACCAACATGGTGTATCCCACAATGAGAAGAAAGCTGTTTGAACTCATCACATGCTGACCTCACAGATATCTAAGGACAATGAGTTACTTTACTAATGTGAATGCTTGGGCAGATAAATATGTGTGTATCCTCACTCTTAAAAACCTGACTCTAATTCTTGGGCTGGAATCATAAAATCCCCACTATGTGGAAACAGGCTATTCAGCCCAACAAGTCCACACTGACCTTCTGAAGATCATCCCACCTGGACTAATCCCTCTATCCTATTCCTGTGACCCTGCATTTCTCATGGCTAATGCACCTAACCTTTGCATCACAGTACACTATAGGCAATTTAGTGTGGTCAATCCACCTAACTTGCACATCTTTCGACTGTGGGAGGAAACTAGAGCACCCGGCAAAAGCCCAAGCGGACACGGGGAGAATGTGCAAACTCCATACAGACAGTTGCCAGGTTAGAATCAGACCTGCTACTTGTCCTACTTCTGGATTTCCTGTCCTCTCTCTTCTCTAATGTTCCCTTTCACACCTTGAAAACTTTAACCAAGTCACTCTTTAACCTTGAAAAGAATTCCCAGAGAAATTTGATTCTAACATGTGCAAAATCTCCTGATAATTAAATATCTTGAATCCTGGTATCATTATAGTAACTTCACGTTGCACATTCTCCAAGGCCAGAATGACCTCAAGCTTTGATGCCTACAACTGCCACATGCCAGGGAGTACTCCAGATTTGCTCTAATTCTGAAACACTCAGCTTCCGAGGAATCAGGAACCTCAAAGTCGATGACGTAATGTATTAGTCAAAAATCAACATTGTCTCGTTGAAGTCTGCACATATACAGGAGGTGATTTGAGGAGAAAATGTTGGGGATGCAGTTTTCATGAACCCTGTTACAATTCTTAACTTTAAATCTGAGATTGTGATCTAAGGTACAATAATAAAGTTAGCGATTGTCTGGTTAAAATCTTCTAGATTTGTGAACATAAAATGGAAACACCATCATGCTCAATCTGGGCCAATCTGGCATTACCTTGTCAATATGGAGGAAGTGTTTATGATAATAGTCTTTATGTGTAGAAGTATGCATCAGTTATTTAGAGAAGCTTGAGCCAATTTATGCTTAAACAATGTGGTATCTTGGTAGCTTGCCCTTGTGGCGTTAACTTTAATTAATGGCTGATAATTATCGAGATTCTTGGAATCCTACCTTGGTGCAAGTCCAAAAGCTCCATATGTCGATACAAATCATAATGTGTTACCGTATCATCTAAAAAAAGAGTAAAAGAAAAAGTATCCCTGAAGAATATCTTAAGAGAAACATTTAAAAAAATACCCTGATGGCAACAGTTTGGTCTGGCTAGCAGGCCGGATATTACCAAGGGTATTGGCGGAATAGCAATGTTGGAAGAATGAATGCTGGCAATATGTTACCCGAAGACGCAAGGGCTGTCTTTCCCATGACATCCTCGTAATCCTTGCTTTCTGTTGGAGGACAGATGGCTGGATTTTTGTAATGTTCTGCAAGTCCCATCAAACACTAGCATCGACAAGAATAATACAGCAGTATGAGCTTCTATGGCAGTGTGACTTGAGCCTGAACTTCCAATGCACCACTGAAATATTGAATACCCTCCTGCAATGGGTGCTGAGACATCGGTTCTTTAAATGCTGCATTGTGGTTGTTCTCTCAAGTAATTTTGTGTTGGTCGCAATTTCCACACAAGGAGAAATGGGCTCCTAACTTCATACAATTTCCTGGGTCGAATTGCTGCTGGATCTTTCTATAGCTTCCGACAGACCTCTCACTGCACCAAACATTTGAATGTACATAACTATTTGTTTTTTTTACTACAGACCAGTCCAAAAAAGTCCTCATTCAAGTCCTTTCCACCAGAACCAGTGTGTAGTTACCCTCTGATTGTGTCAGCTCTCTCCCCACTTTTGGAGGTTCTGATGGAAGAAGAATATTTTGGATTAGATAGGAGCCCTCCTGCTTCTCCTGGCTCCCGCCCAAGGCTGACCTTGCCTTCCTGTAGCTGCCAGGTTTACCATGGGCAGATTTAAACTGACACAACAGGTTAAACCAAGGCTTCCAGCACTGCTGAGATAGCAAGATCTGCAGATGCTGGAGTCAGATTCAAAACAGTGTGGAGGTGAAGGCACACAACAGGTCAGGCAGCATCAGAGAAGCAGGAGAGTTGATGTTTCAGGTCAGTACCCTGCTTCAGAACTGGTGAGGGGGAAGAGAGCTCAGAAATAAACAGAGAGAGGAGGGGTGGGCCAGGGGGAAGGTAGGTGGGATGGTGATCGGTGGACACAGATAGGAAGTGGTGGAGATTGGTCAGTGGGATGAGTGGGGCGGATAGGTGGGAAAGAAGATGGACAGGTTGTGTCGGGCGTAGGGGGAGGAGAGGGAAGTTTGGACATGGGATGAGGCCGGGAGATTTTGAAACAGGTGAGTTCTATGTTAAGGCCTTCGGGCTTTAGGCTTTTGAGGTGCAATCTGAGGTGTTGCTCCTCCAGTTTGCGTGTGGTGTAATTGTGGCACTGGAGGAGGCCCAGCAATGGATTTGTCAGCAAGGGAGTGGGAGGGGGAGTGAAAATGGTTGGCGACCGAAGATGTTGTTGATTATAGAGTACAGAGAGCAGATGTTCCACGAAATGTTCCACGAGTTGGTGCTTAGTCTCAGTGATGTGGCCTCAGTCACAACGCGTAAAATTATAGGATCTCTACAGTATGAACGCAGGCCTTTTGGCTATTGAGTCCACACTTACGTTCCAAAAAGCATCTCACCCAGACACATACTCTGCATTTCCCATGGCTAGCCCACTCACTTCATATCCCTGGACACTATGGGCAATTTAACACGGCCAATCCACCTAACATGCATATTTTTGGACTATGAGAGGAAACTTCAGCATCTGGAGGAAACCCACCCGGCGATTGGGAAAATGTGTAAACAACACACAGGCAGTTACCCAAGGGTGGATTCAAGCCTGGGTCCCCAGCTGTGTGACGCAGCAGTGCTAGCTGCTGAGCCACCATGCTGCCTGGGTGGCATAGTAATTAGCCTTGTTAGGCACCTGGTTCCTCACACACACCAGGTAAATGAGAATGCTGCAGGATATACCAACCTTGATCTACCTCCACAAATGCATTTGCCCCCTTCCTCTTCCCCTAACACAGGTTTGAGTCCGACACACCTTCTGGCAGTGAGGCTCCTTGTCCCTACAGGCCCCCCTTGAGCCCAACTGAATGACTGACAGACACTGGCCCCAGGACTATTTTCATTCCTGGCCTGTGACTGACTTCAATGAGTGGCCCTTGACTGATTGGCCAGACTCCTGACTGCTCTATTCACAGCTCCCTGACTGATGATCCATGATCCCACTATCTGCTGGTACTGGCCATAAAGGACTGACGACTGAACACGCCTAGGCTATTCTGGGTGAAGTCATCTGATCATGAGCATCACAAGTGGTGACTGACCTTATTGAAGACTCTGGAATATGAGCGAGCTTTTCCCTTGAGTGATAGTTATAGAACCCTCATGACCAACAGTGGCCCCCATCTTCTGACAGTAGTGAGGACTAGCCCCCATCAATTTCTGACATGAGCATATGTTTGAGGTACATGCAGTGTGTTTGCTACGAAGGCATCTTGGACATGCTGCCTGTGTTCGATTGCCATCTCAGCATACCATACATTGCCCCAGACAGATCGCTACTGACAAGCAGCCTGTCTGTGTCTCTGAGCTCAATACAACAGTAATGTCCCTTAGCTCTGGCTGAAATGAAAGCGCGTTAACAAGCATGACATGGCAAAGCAATTCAAGGTGTGCATTGCGTGAGCATGCAGGTAGGTACTAATTATGCAGCATTAAGAGACCACATGAAAAGTCCCGATATACAGCTTGATCCAATCTGCAAGCTGGGTGCATATCCATGCACACAAAGTGAACATTCTGCTGCTTCTCACTGCTATCCTGTGTGTCCTGCAGTGTAAGTCTCTGGTTTCTCAGCAGCCTGCCATTGTATGGTACCATGATGGTCAATGGCAGGTGCCTGATTTTAATATCTGTCGATGAAGGGTGCATGTAGTTTGTGCCTGTGGATCATGCCTTCAGCTGCAGTTCCGTTGTGGGCATCATGCAGATCATTCATAGAGAGTGGGAAGTTGAGTCTGCCAGATGCTGGCTGTGGTTTCCATGTGGACATTCCCCAATGACGAATTTATTTGGTAAGATAGGAGGCTGAATATTAATGAGGTGAATTGTGGTGTCAACCAACCATTTAACAAGCAATAGTCGTGCCGATTGTCAATTCATCAGTGCCTATTGAGAATCTCACCACACCTCTTGTAAAAAGCCTATGATGTGGCAGAAATTGTTCCAGATGTTGAGATTAGTCTTGCAATACTTCACATTTAATTCTGCAGCACACGTAACCATTGCCTGCAATCCTCTGACCTTGTTGAGATTCTGCCTGTATGTGGGGAACACATAATCAGTGGGTTTGGATTGTGCGTGTTCAGATAAAACTCTAACCAGAAAAACATATGCCTGGACTCTGGGTAAACAGATTTACTCTCTGGTGTTTAAAATGTACTGGGATAGTTATAGAGGCAACATCAGTTGAAATATATTACTAAATATTTTAACAATCCGAAGAAACCGTCTTGGGAAAATATCTTTAATAGTACAACTTGTGATGCAAGATGTGTAATTATGTATAGAACTAATAGCATGTAGGCTCTGGTCTCTGTGTATGTGGGGATTTCATGATCAACTTGTCAGTGTTTCTGGAGCCATGCTTTGTTTTTCTTAAATGGTATAAGAGAGGGAACTTCTGTGGTGATATTAAGGAAGGCTTTTTACATTGGAAGAGTTTTACAAGTGCGCAGAATAAATTTGAGGTAACATTGACTTGTTTTCCCCTGAGAAAGTTGGGGAATGCTTTGTTTGCTTTGAGGAAAAACTATGACTTGGAAAGTTTCTGTTTCTCTGTTTGCAGAGGTTCTGATTGATGTTAGTTTGAGGAAACAGTTTCTCCTGAAGAAAATAGATTGTTTAGACTGAAAAAAAAACAGGTTACAGCATTGCAAGGAATTTAGTTTGAAAGTTCCAGACTTTAAGGTGTTTGATTACAACATCTAAAGGGATTATTGAAGGTTGAGAAAGCCCATGTTTAGCTGTGTGACTAATTGAGGAAGAGATTACCAAATTCTCAAGACCAGCATTTGAAAGAAACAGTTAAGTTAAACCTACAGATATGGTAAAGAAGCACACTCCCTCTAATACTTGAATACTGTAAACTGATGGTATTGGGATAAATGGGATTGTATTTTCACTGTGTGTTTGAAAATCTTTAATTGTTATGTGTGAATAGCATAGTTTGTTCTCTATTTTCTTTTGTACTCTAGATTTCTGTTTTATTGTTACAATCAATTCTGTTGCTTTCCAGTGTTTCAGTGAAAGACCATCACATTAAATTAAATTAAAACAAAGTATCAAGCAAGATATCAGTCTAGAATCTGAGGTGTCCTGTAACAATATCAGCTGGGATCCTAACAACCCATTGATAAATGTGGTGACATAATATAGGAAGTATGTCTCACTTAAAGCGCTTCAAGAAATTTTGTGAGTTTACTTTGCAATTTTTGACTGCTGTCTGTACTGTTGTCAGTTCTGCTATCTCCATTATCACTGCTGCAGCCTGTCTCAATGTTAAATGTAATCTATATCTAGCTGAAGGCAACTTGTTATGCGGAAATACATCTACTCCTCTACTTCTAAAACCATTTCTCCATTATCACATTTCGCATCCTTCATCACAAAGACACAATACTCCACAATCAGACTTTGTTTTTCCTTGGCAAGCCGATCTATTGTCAAATATATTCTTCTCTATCCCCTAAACAGTCTGTCATCCTGTCAAGTGGTATTCCGTCCTTCATTCAGATTGCCTTTCCCAATTCTCAATTATCATGTCTTCCATCATTGAGACAGCCAGTTCCCAATACCATCCACCTGCTTCTCCATCTGTATAATAGTTTATATAAACTTCCAGTTACAGTGCTTGGCCAGAATAGATAAACACGGGGAATCAGTCCACAAATTCAAAGCTAACAGAGTGCTGGAGCCCGTGACAATTCATAAGAGAAATGTGACCAAATTGTATACTGTTGGACACTACAAATGTTGTTTGACACATGTTAAGTATACCTCTGCATTTTGCACCTCTGCCAAGCTATCCTGCAAAATATACTACAGCTCAAAGAATAGAATAAGTAGGTCTATTGCTGAAGGGACTTTGCTGATGAAGTTGATGTTGTTCTCGTGAATCCCATGTCCTTCCATTTGGGGCAGGCTTTGTTCCCAGTATGCCAACATATCACCTTCCTTATAAATGGATAGATGAAAAGTAGGCCAATTTTTAAAAGCATTGTTAAGCAGGAAATCCTTTGCAGAAATCAAAATAATGTTCACACATACAGAAAATTTTAGAAACGCATGGTCAAAACATGCTCATCTAACAATTGAAAGTTAAACCCTAAATAAAATCGGGCTGTTTCAAGACGACTGCAGACACTCCACACTTGATAACCAAGTTGATCATTGCACTTCTCTGGTTGGAATGCTTCTGCCTGGTGTTCTGATTCCGTTTTACACCTGACATTCAATCATGACTTTCAAAGTGAAGCAAAGCGAGGTTTCCAATCTACAGATTTCTAACAGTCAGAAGGATAGTGGGTCAAACTTGTGGTAATATTTTTTAGTTTGCTGCCTGATTAACCTGTGTCTGTTTTCACTGATTTTCATAATTATGCCTCTTAATTAATTCCCTTTTAGAGAATACATGTTTCCCTACAGGATTAAGCTTCACGTGGATGAGAAACCAGCAACTGATCCCTGTAACTATGGGATAATTATCTCATCTGTATTGTTATTTGAAAGGTATTTTGTGAGACCACTGGTAGGCTCAGCTGAGTTTGTTGCATGCGGTTTATGCCATTTTTCTTCTCAGAAATTAAAACATCCTACTCATGAAGACCAGCCTATATATATATAGTTAATTTTGTTTGATGATACACTTAGACAAATGAAGATTTTCATCCAGGTGACACATTTGTTCCTAATGCTATGCTGTACTTTAACAGAGAATCATACTAAGTAAGATATCTCATAAATTCAATTGCAAAAATGCATCTTACTCACTTAGATTTGGAAAGTTTGTATGTTACTAATAGTGACCAACCAGACATTGTCAATTTCAACGTATAAATTGATCCTGTATATAAAACAATCCCATATTTTTGCTACCAGATTAGATGTTTAAATCTTACTTGGCCTGTCAGTCAGATTACACCCCAAATGTTCATGCATGCTTCGGCCTGTATTTGCATTAGGAGTTATCTTCAGTTCGTCAGATCAGAAACATATGTTTATCGTTACACATGCCTTAAATCAGCGCATGGTATCAGACAGACAATGGAGGTCATATTGCCAGAAAGATGTTTGGGAGTTTAAAACACAGAGCAGAACATGCCTGGTGACTGCTGCACAGGAATGGGTCCATTCGCACCAGCACGGAGGGTTCTCACTTTAAACTTAGTGTAAAAGTTGACCCTTCTTTTTGAAAGGAGTTTTTGAAGATCCAAAAGTCAACATATACCCCATCATTGACAATATCTGTTTATTTCTCACATTTCTACTTTTGTCAAGAAAAGTAACCAAAAAATCTTGTCTCAGATCTCTCGGAACTTAAAAGTCAAATGTTTCTTTTGGTTCTTTATTTTAGCTGAATGCGGGGCATCTGTAACTGGAAATGAAGGAATTCTCCTTTCACCCAATTACCCAGCTGATTACAGCAACAACCATGAATGCATCTATTCCATTCAAACACAACCAGGCAAAGGAATACGCTTGAAATCAAGGACATTCAGGCTCCAGGCAGGTGATATTTTGAAGGTAAGAACAGCGTTGTGCAACATGACAAGTTAAGGAGCACAAAAATCTGTTGAAATCTCACCGAATGTGCAGCACTACATTTCAATACCTTATTTGTGTACAGTGAAAAATGATGCTTTCACAAGCTGTTAATTAAACGATTGCTGCTGTGCAATTTGATTTAATTAGATGGAGAACGGACCTTTTCAAGAAGACACAGTCAAGTGAAGTCAGTTTAAGGGAATCTCTATTTCAGGATGATTTGATTGCTTCACATCAATGATCCACTACAGCATAAAAAGCCAGAAGTGTTAAGGCAGCTGAAACTAGAGGAGAGGAGTGCACAGTGAGTTGGGAACTGACTTCTGTTAAAAACTAGATCGAGGCAAGGGGTCATAATAGAAGCAGCTGGGCCATAAGCTACAGAGATATTGATATCATTGCATCAGTTGTGGAAGAACTACAAGAGGCTTGGGAGTTAACAGGAACAGTGCACAAAATAGACTTGTTCATGATGTCCGAAGTTATCTTTGTAGAAGCTAGGGCAGCAGTAATGTCTTAAAAATTATGGACACTGTGTTACAATCATCACCTTCATGTGCAAAAGGAACAGCCTGAATTTTTCATGCTGGTGGCATAGTGAGGATAATTTATATTGTCATCAAGAATATAACACAGAACGCTGAAGTTGTGAGGATATTGAATTCAGCTAACGTCCATTGATTATTAGAATATGCCAATTATGCAAATAAGTTATTGGGCAAGGTATTGTTTTGGTGACAAATTGAACTTCTTCAGTCTTTTGCATCCATTGTCACTGAAAAGTATTTACTTCCAGGGTGGGTCACACAGACTGGATACAAAATAAAGTTCTTCCTCCTGTATTATAGCAATGCAGTGCAACCCAAGCTTAAAAGAAAGGACTTGAACAGGTAAAGCACCTTGCAGAATCTTAGGATGTCCCATAGCACTTTGAAGGTATTCAACTATTTTGAGAACACTCTATGACCAATAGTCCTGGAGTGTGATTTGAATCCAGAGTTTCTGCAACAAAAGCAGGGTTGTTACATAGACAACCTCAAAATCACCCACCGCAGTAATCTAGCCTGAAATGTTGCTAGATATGAAACCATGGGATTTTTAATCTTTGCAATTACTGCATTATGTCAATAAAAATGATAAAAATGGAGAAGATCTGAGATACTATTCTAGATGTAGAAGGGCTTTGCATCTGCATGCTTCCAAACCGATTATTCTCGTCCCACATCAGTGATAGTTGATAATGGACAACAGGAATGACTGGCTCAGAGATAGGAACTGCAAATGCTGGAGAATCTGATATAACAAGATGTAGAGCTGGATGAACACAGCAGTTCAAGCAGCACCAGAGGACCAGGAGATTTAGTTATCCATTGTGCACATTACACAGTATTTATAATGTGGGTATATATGTAATACACAATAACTAAAGCCACAGAGTTAGAACATTAATAGCGTGGGGCAAGCTTCATTACGATGTGTGTCAATTTCAACAAAAGGCTTTGACAAATGAACCAATTCCCAATTTTCATTGCAGAATTTTAGTTATTTCATTTCTTTTTATATGACATAGTTTGCAGAGTAATCCATGCCAAAGATTTTTTAGCATATATGATCTGATGAAGCATTTTGAGCAGTTTCAATAGAGCAGGGCACTGAATAAATCCAAGTATTACACTTCATACAGGTACGACAAGCTGCATTCTGGCTCCTGGGAGTTCCAGGAGTGAGCATCACCAACAATCAGTCCTAATCCGCCCACATTGATGCACCAGTCAAGAAAGCACAACAACATTTCCACTTCCTCAGGGGGCTAAGGAAATTTGGATATCCACAAAGGTTCTTAGCAATTTTTATAGAAGCACCATAGAAAACTTCCTATTCTGATGCATCACAATTTGGCGTGACAACTGCACTTTCCAACACCACAGGAAAGTACAGAGAGTCAGGAACACAGCCCAGTCCATCACACAAACCAGCCTTCCATCTGTTGACTCCATCTATACTTCCCACTGCCTCAGGAAAGCAACCAATATAATCACAGACCTCTCCCACCTTGGTTATACTCTCTTCGACCTTCTTCCTGCAGGCAGAAGATTAAAAAAAAGGTTGAATACATATAAGAATAGATTCAAGAACAGCTTCTTTCCAGCTTTTATCAGACTTTTGAATTGACCTCTCAAATGTTAATGTCGATCTCTCCCTCAGCACCTTCTCAGCAGCTGTAACACTGTATTCTGCACTCTGTTCTGTTACCCTGATACAATTTTTATCTACAATCTGCTTGTAGAGTATGTAAAACACTTTTCAATGTATCTTGGTACATGCGATAACAATAAATCAATCAGTTAATCCATTGTACTGACTACCGATAAAGACAGCAATAATTTACAAGCAATGTACATTCAAGGAAAGCAGATCAATTTAACGAAAGTGCTGTAATTGTGGATTGAGTCAAACTATAAGTTAGAATAAGTTATTATCTCTGTTGTTATTGAGGATTTGAAGTGAACCCTGACTGGCAAATCTCTCTAACTGCTGATTATAGGAACAACTGAAAAGTGCTGAGGTCAATTCAATCCACTTCCAGATTGATATGTTCCACAACATGTCATACCTTATAATATATCACTTAAAGATGGAAACTGGCGTGTAACTATTCCATTTTTCTCCCATTGATTAAAAAGCAGGCACATTACTAAGAGTTGAGATGTTGTGCCTGGCTACCTCATCGCTGGCAGCCTGTCAGAAGATTGTAGTTTCAATCCCTGATCCAGTCATCTGAGTTTATAATCTAGATTAATACTTCAGTCCGCCAAAGTTCAAAATCAGCCTGTCTTTTAGGTAAGGTATTAAACCAGAGCGTCCAATGCCCTCCAGAGAAATGTGAAAAATTGAATGACAGGAGATGGCAGCAGAGTAGGAGTTCCTCCTCTCTGCCCATTCTGTTTCTTTTTTTCCCTTTTCTCCTCCCATCTCTCCCGTGTCTTAGCCTCGGTCATCTGGCCCCGGCCTCTGAAGCGGAGACGGCAGAGAAAACAATGACCTGCAGTGGGTACGCCGGTGACCAGCAGCCTGGAATGGATATGCCAAGAACCCAGTGGGGAGCATGGTGGCAGCACCCCAGTATGGATAGAAGTAGCAGCCTGGTGAGGCAGGGTGGCAGAAGTGGCCCACTGCAGGAGCAGGAATACTTTTTAAGACAAGGGTATACTACACTCCAATTAAAATGTAGCTACCAAGTTCACCAGAAACAATAAGGAGTCACTTTCAAAGTTTTCTTGAGCAAAGAAAAGAGTAATAAAAGAATGTAAGACCCTTCTCAGATCTACTTAACTAATTCTTTAATGGATATGAACTGGCCAGGATGGCCAACATTTATTGCCCATCCCTAATTGCCCTCAAACTGAATGAATTGCTAATTTAATTTCAGAGGCCACTTGAGTCATACCTTTCTATGGATCTACAGTCATGTGAATCATAGACCAAAGATATGGCTGATCTACCTTCTTTAAAGGGTATTAGTGAAGAAAGTGGACTTTTATGACAACCAGCTATGGTTTCCTAGTTATTATCAGACTAGCTTTCATAATTCCAGACTTATTACTGAATGGGCACCATCTGCCAAGGTGCAGTTCGAATGCAGGTATAGTCTGCAGAGGATTAGTCTGGATCTTTGGATTATTAATTTAGTGACCATGCCACTGTGTTATGCAAACATGTTCCAAGGTCCAGTATCCCATGATGAGGGACTCACTGAAACTTGAGGCAGCTGCTGCCAAGGCACAGTGGGGAAAGACTGCTGTCTAAGGTCTTTCTGTCAAAGTATCACAGGGGTCCATTTAGTTATTGGACCCTCCTGATGACTCAGATATATGTAAATAGTCCCTAGTACTGAACGTAATTAAGAAATGCCTTTAGGTTAATTCTAACTGTCAAGAAAGTCAAAGCCCAATGCTTATTTTCTGCTCGGTACACAAAAACTGTATATTCCAATTCCTCCGCCTCCGCCACATCTGCTCCCAGGATGACGCATTCCACTCCCGCACATCCCAGATGTTCACATTCTTCAAGGACCGCAACTTACCCCCGCAGTGGTTGAGAACGCCCTTGACCGCGTCTCCCGCATTTTCCTCAACACATCCGTCACACCCCGCCCCCGCCACAACCGCCCAAAGAGGATCCCCCTCGTTCTCACGCACCACCCCACCAACCTCCGGATACAACGTATCATCCTCCGACACTTCCGCCATCTACAATCTGACCCCACCACCCAAGACATTTTTCCATCCCCGCCCTTGTCTGCCTTCCGGAGAGACCACTCTCTCCGTGACTCCCTTGTCCGCTCCACACTCCCCTCCAACCCCACCACACCCGGCACCTTCCCCTGCAACCGCAGGAAGTGCTACACCTGCCCCCACACCTCCTCCCTCACCTCTATCCCAGGCCCCAAGATGACATTCCATATCAAGCAGATGTTCACCTACACATCTGCCAATGTGGTATATTGTATCCATCGTACCCAGTGTGGCTTCCTCTACATTGGGGAAACCAAGCGGAGACTTGGGGACCGCTTTGCAGAACACCTCCGCTCGGTTCGCAATAAACAACTGCACCTCCCAGTCGCGAACCATTTCAACTCCCCCTCCCATTCCTCAGACAACATGTCCATCATGGGCCTCCTGCAGTGCCACAATGATGCCACCTGAAGGCTGCAAGAACAGCAACTCATATTCAGCTTGGGAACTCTGCAGCCCAATGGTATCAATGTCGACTTCACAAGCTTCAAAATCTCCCCTTCCCCCACTGCATCCCAAAACCAGCCCAGTTCTTCCCCTCCCCCTACTGCATCAGAAAACCAGCCCAGCTCTTCCCCTCCCCTCACTGCATCCCAAAATCAGCCCAGCCTGTCTCTGCTTCCCTAATCTGTTCTTCCTCTCACCCAGCCCTTCTTCCCACCTCAAGCCGCAGCTTCATTTCGTACCTACCACCTCATCCCACTTCCTTGACCTGTCCGTCTTCCCTGGACTGACCTATCCCCCCCCTACCTCCGCACCTATCTTCTTTTCTCTCCATCTTCGGTCCGCCTCCCCCTCCCTCCCTATTTATTCCAGTTCCCTTTCCCCATCCCCCTCTCTGATGAAGGGTCTAGGCCCGAAACGTCAGCTTTTGTGGTCCTGAGATGCTGCTTGGCCTGCTGTGTTCATCCAGCTCCACACTTTGTTATCTTAGATTAGAACTCCTTTGTAATTGTGCAAGTACAGAAAGATTTGCTTTTTATGAGTAAAGTGTATTTATGAACAGAAAAGTGTATCACACCAATCCCCATCGGAACACTTTAAGTGATATGACATAATGATCGATCAAAGTTGTACGTTTTGGGGAATGTCTTAAAGGAGGAAATTAAAGTCGTGAGCCAGCTGCCGGGGTGAGCAGGTCCAGAGTTGGGGCTTTAAACACACCTATGGTGGAGTGATTAATGTAAGGGCTGCACAAGAAACTAGAATTGAAGAAAGAAGGAGACCTTTAAGGGTTCCTGGGTAGGAGGAGATTGCAGAGATGCGGAGGAACAAAGTCGTGGAATGATTTGAAAACAAGCATGAGCAATTCAAAATCAAGATGTTATATGACTGGAAGCCAGTCTAGGTCAGTAACATGGAGCTGCTGGGGAAATTGGACTTGAGGTGAGTCTAATCATGGGCAGCAGTTTTTTTGGTGACCTCAAGTTTCTGAAGATTAGACTGTGGTGGAAGAGACAGCAGTGCTTTGGAATAATCCATTCTCAAGATCATACACTCGCATCAAACCTTTCTAAGTCAAATAAAGCTAAGTATGATTTTAAACTGTAGTGGTACCATGTTAAGATACACCACTTTTCAAAATTGGAATATGATGCATTATTTCAGTTACAAATTCATAGCTCTGAAAATATGTCAAATATGCAAGGTTGATTTCAATTTCCTTTGTAAGAGCAGAGACATTGTATGACTGAGGTTATAGACAATAGACAATAGGTACAGGAGTAGGCCATTCGGCCCTTCGAGCCAGCACCACCATTCATTATGATCATGGCTGATCATCCACAATCAGTATCCTGTTCCTGCCTTATCCCCATAACCATTGATTCCACTATCTTTAAGAGCTCTATCTATCTCTTTCTTGAAACTATCCAGAGACTTGGCCTCTACTGCCTGCTGGGGCAGAGCATTCCATATATCCACCACTCTATGGGTGAAGAAGTTTCTCCTCAACTCTGTTCTAAATGGCCTACCCCTTATTTTTAAACTGTGTCTTCTGGTTTCTGGACTCCCCCATCAACGGAAACATACTTCCTGCCTCAAGATTGTCCAATCCCTTAATAATCTTATACTTCAGATAAGATCAGATCCCCTCTCATCCTCCTGAACTCAAGTGTAGACAAGCCCAGTCATAGAGCTGTAAAACATGGAAACAGACCCTTTGGTCCAACTCATGCATGGTGACCCGATGTCCTAAATTAATCTAGTCTGGTTTGCTAACATTTGGCCCATATCTCTCTAAAACCTTCATATTCATATGCCCATCCTGAAACCTTTTAAATGTTGTCATTGTACCAGCTTCTACCACTTCCGCTGACAGCTCATTCCAAACACACAACACCCTCTTTGCAAAAATTTGCCCTTGGGACCCTTTTAAATCTTTCCCCTCTTAACTTAAACCCATGTCCTCTAGTTCTGGACTCCCCTACTTCCCCTCATTATTATGTGGAAAAGACCTTGACTGTTCACCCCATCCATGCCCCTCATGATTTTATAAACCTCTTTAAGGTCACCCCTCAGCCTCTGACAATCCAGAAATAATAGCCCCAGCCTATCCAGCCTCTCCCAATAGCTTAAACCTTCCAATCCTGGCATCATCCCTTTCAAGTTAAACAACATCTTTAATACAGGAGAGAGACCAGAATTGAATGCAGTATTCCAAAAGTGGCCTAACCAATGTCCTCTACAGCCACAACATGAACTCCCAACTCCAATACTCAATGTTCTGATAAAGGCAAGTGTGCCAAACACCACCTTCACTGTTTAATCTACCTGTGTTTTTCAGATCCAATTTCTGGAAGATCATCTGTGTAAAGCTCATTGTAACATTGTCAATATTAGCCATTGTGCCTGACATGAGCTTCTGAAGGTATCACTGGGCCATGGTAGACGTTATTTTGATTGCAATCAAAGCTTCAAACCTGTTTAACCAATTGTCCTCTGATTGTCACCCTAGTGATGTGAGGGGAAGATTTGTTTCATACAGTTTGTACAATGATACTGTAAACGGAGGTACTCAATTTAGAGGTTCACGTGAGAAGTAAATTGCTGCTGTCATATTCTCTTTTTTTTGCATCTTACAATAATGTTCCTTTTCTTGGATTTCCAGATTTTTGATGGTAAGGACAGCTCCTCTAGATTGCTTGGTACCTTCACCGGATCACAGATGCTGAATATCATTCTGAACAGTACATCAAACAGCATGTGGCTTGAGTTCATCACAAATGCAGAGAACACCAGCAAGGGATTTGAACTCCTTTTTTCGAGTAAGTGTCAGATTAAGGATAGTCAAGAAACCGTGTTAAGTTGGGTTCTGCAGGTTCAAGTAATTTAAAAGATAATTCTTGCATCATTGCAATGATGAGCTACTTGCAGATACTGAATGTTATTGATCCTTTAAAGCAGTGAATCTTCAGCTCTTAACACAATGAATTTTCTTTCTTTGGATGATTATTGAGGTGAAAGATGTCATTGCTGGGAAACAACTTTTTATTTTTAGCTTTCAATGTTATTATGTACTCGCTAGTCAAACAATGCAGGGACATGTCAGATATTGACTCCCTTTCTCAGCATTATGCTTCAAATTTTCCTATCTGAATACTCAGGTCAGACTTGAGGCAGAAGATCAGAGGGTGAGGTTGTATTAAGTTTTAGATGAGGGAAGTATTTTGTACCTGGAGGCATGAAACGGGCAGTAGGGCATGGATTTTGTTCCATCCAAAGCTAACTTTGGGTTCAGTGGGCAATTGAGATGGATCTATCACAAGGCCTGCATGTTCATTTTAGCAACCTAGTCCTGGTTATAACTGATTAGTTATTGCATAAACACAATAATGAAATGTTTATATTATTCCTTGCACAACCACCAGATATCTAAAAGTGCTTAAATCGACATTGTAATGTAGGAAATGTGACAGACAATTTGTACAGAGCAAGTTCCCAAAAACAATGATCAGCTAATCTGTTTTAAGGATGGTATTTGATCAGGGCCCAAGGATAAATCCACCGCCACTGTTAGGAATTGCATCATCCAATTTCTAATGTTGACTACCACAGACATCGCATGAAAAATTGTATGAAACTCTCATTGTATGTCTGCTTCATTGCCATATAAACTACCAACAGCTGATAATCTAAAAAGGGAAATGTCAAGTCTGTTGTGGGGACGTTGAGTCATAATACCAATGTGTTTAATTAATCTCAATCTTTCTCCATTGAGACCATTGAAAAGTATAAAAATTCTACCCTATATCTTCCCTAATTCTTTAGATGGAAATTCTTTAATAATTATTTAATTCTTAAAGTAATAATTCTTCAAATTAAACATACTCAAGGTATTACTGATATACAAATTGCAGGTAAGAATGCTCTTATAACTTTACGTTGAATTGAGGCCTCATTATGATGGAAAAGCAGAAGAACACATCTAACCCTTGGTACAGCAATCAGGAAAACATTCACAACAACAGCAGAACCATAAATAGTTTGAAAGAAGAGAATTGTCCTGACAATTTTCCCTGGAGCATCAGACACTGAGAAACCTTACAGAAGTTAATAAAATAGTGAGGGGCATTGATCGGGTGAAGAGCCAAAGTCTTTTCCCCAAGATAAGGGAGTCCAAAGCACGAGGGCATAGGTTTAAGGTGAGAGGGGGAAAGATTTAATAGGGACCTAAGGGACACCTTTTCCAAATGGAGGGTGCTTCATGTGTGGAATGAGCTGCCAGAGGAAGAGGTGGAGGCTGGTACATTGATGGGCATATGAGTAGGGTTGAGAGAATATGAGGCAAGTGCTGGTAAATGGGACTAGATTAATGTAGGACATCTGGTCGGCATGGACAATTTGGACCAATGCGCCTCTTTCCATGCTGTTCAGCTCTATGATTCTACACCTGCCAATTCTGTAAATTGAACCACAAAAAAAAATGCTGATAAATACGATCAGGTGCAATTCTACCTTTGCATCATGCAACCGAAAATTTCTGTCCCTTAATTGTTGCTTTCTGTTGTTGGGATATGCTGATTGTTTTGGAGTCACTGGTGCTGCTGTTGTAAACTTCACACTTTTAAAAACTTGTTCTTGATTGACTTTTGAGCAATTTTCAAATTTTCAGCTTTTGTGTTTATCATGTACAAGAGAGCCAGGTATTTACAGTTAGTGCAGCAGTTAGTAGTCGCAAGTGGTGTTTGATCCGTTATCCCTTCCGTTTCATGTGAACAAATTCCAGTTGAGTCAGCAACGATTTGACTCAACCGAGTCACTTCTTAGAACCTGGGAATATTTTGTAAAGTTGGACTTATAATGTATACTGACAGCGTCATCTTTCTTGTTATTAACTGTAGATCGTTACTGGATAAACTTGGAGAAATAATGGCATGGTAGTTAGACCAGCAAGGAGAACATTGTATTTTCACGGTTAAATCACACAAGCTAAACACTGATTATTTTTTTCCTACAAAAGTTACATTTTTAACACAAAATAATTTCCAATGTTTTGATAGGTTTTGAACTGATCAGGTGTGAAGATCCAGGGACCCCACAGTTTGGCTATAAGATCCAGGATGAGGGACACTTTGCAGGGACCACTGTTGTCTTTGATTGTAATCCAGGGTATATGTTACGTGGGAATTCTGTACTAACCTGCTTAACTGGAGATCGCAGGGCCTGGGACAATATGCTGCCTTCCTGTGTAGGTATGAAACCAGATTTCAGCAAACTATTTTCTAAAAGTAGATTATTTTGGCTGAATAATTTACTGTTCTGATTTTATATTCCTTTCCCTTCCCCAGGCTACAACTTTGTGTTGAAAAAATGACAGGTTTTTGATGAAAGGCTGTCTATTCTGTAAACACTGTTTTTCTTGTACCTGCATTGTCAGTGAACAAATCTGCAGAGACTGTCTGTTTTAGACTCTTTGAGAGCTGAATGTGGTCATGGCACCCATGAATTTAACACACAGTGTGGAATCTTCCATTTTCTTTTGGAGTTTTGCTGACATGCTTGTCAAGATACCTATGCTGACTCTCCAGAGGAATGCCTGCCATAACGTCTTCAAATCAGGCAGTATTGAGGGCAGTAGTAGGAATTCCTCAGAAATCAAGCCCCCAATTTTGGAGGTCCCGCCCAAAAGGAGCTGCCAGCCAATCAAAGGTTGGCAGTTTTGGCATTCAGCAGCACCACGGAGAGCACCGTGACTGCTGCTGGTTGTCAGGTGAGTGTTCTGCGGAAGAGAGTGGATTATCAGGAGGTTGGAAACAAGGCCAGGGGCAGATAGCTTTCAACACCTACCTTCCCTGATCCTATGTACAGTTCAGGAAATCCCCAGTACCCACTACTGATAGGCTAGGCCCACTGATTTACCAGTCTGGCGGGCCGCCTCACATTTGTCCCACTTGAGCTGAAGTGATAGCAGCCAATGTGGGACTAGGCCCTGGAAATGGTATTTAAGTGATCACTTAAGGACCTCAGTTGCCAGAGTGGGAAGATCAAGTGTGGGTTTTCCCACCCAGAACTTAATTCAGGATGGAAGCAGTGTTCTGGTACAATACCTTCCATCTCCATAATGTGACTTCTCATGTCCAGGCTCACTGCCTCAGAAATTGGATGATTCTGCCCACTGTTACACTGTGTAACTTTATATGTTGACAATAGGTATCATATTCCTATTTAATATACATTGCTGTAATGTTGGCTTTAGCTCCCTGAATATCTGTTAAAATCCTTGCCTGGAAAGAATCTATTTAATCTTTGACCTTTTGTGGGGTTGGGGGTGGGAAGCTGTTGAAAACATACACTTCCCAAATTTGGAAAGAAAAATGCAGTACCACAACCAACACTAAGGTGTTACATCATTCATTGTTTATGTGATATATATTTCAATTTGGTAGAAAAGAAACCAAAAGTGTACTTGTAAAATTCTCAATTTTCCAATATCGTATGAGGTGAGTTGTTTATTCTGCCTCATTCTTTATACTTGCCATTGAAAATTACACTTAGAAATCTTCTGATCTGTTAGGTTTTTCACACTTTGCTTCTGTACTCTGGTATCTCCCTCTCTGAGATTTTTAACTAACCTGTTCAAACATGGCATCATATACATCTGCGACAGGGAGACTTGAACCCAGACCTTCCCATCCAGAGGTAGGAGCACTTCCGCTTCACCACCCTTTGTCTATCACTGATTCTTCAGCGATAATCTTGGTTGAGAAGTGTAACAAATTATAATTCAGACTGTGAACAACAGATATACTAGATCAGTGGTTGGCATATTTTGTTTTACAGAAATATGAAGACCGACAGTTTGGAAGTAAAAAGTGCATAAAAGTAGAAGGCAGTAATTGATCAGATTTTAAACCATCTGAGATGCACTTGTCTGAGGGGGATAGACTAGGCATTGCTTTAACAACTTTTCTGAAAGAGGGTATGTTTCACAGTGCCACATTCCTTTGCCACTGTTTCGTAACAATGGTACGAGCAGAGTGAAGGAATAACTTCATGGGAACCAGCTCTAGTGTAGAGAAACTTCTAATTCATTGCCAAAGCCAACACAAAATTGGCTGAATGATATAAATCATCAAATTTATATGCAACTTCAAGAATGGAAAGATAAATTCCATCAATGGAGGAATTGACTCTCACTATTTTAATTTTCTTTTTACATTGGATATAAAACCACCTACTGCATGTGGAACCAAGATTTAATTGTTTTACGAACACTTTAGCCAAGATGACAGATATTTTATTTGATGACAATTTATCCAGGTAATGGATTTCAAATGTAAATAAAGCTTCATTTAAATCAATGCAGCTGTAGCTTTCGCATATCTCTTAGTTCTTTCTTAACACAACAAATTTATCCATCCAAGAGAATCCCATCAGATTTTAAGAACATGTTTAACTCTACATCATTGTTTTAATTTGTCATTTTAATTTCTTATTTTGTGTTGTTGAATTATTAATCAGTGCCAAGTTGGCTAAACTGTTTTGAAAACTATGACCTTGCTTCCTGAACGCAAAATAAATGACGGTGAGAAGGTCTTTGGGCACAAAAGACTGCTGTGCTGTCCCATACAATCAAGGCTGACCGTTGGCCTCAACTCCATCTTCTCATCCAAGTACAATCTCCCTTGAATCCTTTAAAGTCCAAGAATGCATTTATCACAGTTTTGAAGGTGCTCAACAATTGAATATCTAGAGTTGAGAATTCACAACGGTCTGAGTAAAACTAAACCCTCAATCTACCCTTTATTCTGAGTCTAGGTCCCCCAGTCCTGGAGTCTTCAGATAGGGGGAACACTATCTTAGCATTTAACCTGATTGGAGTTTCAAAGCTATAATGAAATGGGCAAATATTACCCAGCAGCTTCTAAGTCATATACAGTTGCATCTGGATTTTCTTACTATCTGAGGAGAATGTGGGAGTTGATATTGCTGCTTTTTGTAGGTTGTAGCTGACATTGAGGCCTGGTGGAGCAATCATCTTTTTTATTTAAGGTCCTTATTTCTGACTTCAGAGGTCTTCTAATTCACCGTTGAGTCTTCTCTGTGCCTCTGGATATTTTGTCATGTTGCTTTTGTATTTCCAAGACAACCAGCATCACCAATACACATGGTGAACGTTCAGAATGAGCAAGGAACAAGTCAAATGAAAGGATCTTGAACCTCTCACTTGTTTACCTTTTCCCACTACTCTCTCACCCAAGGGTAATCTTGTATTTAAAATCCAAAAGATGACCTGTGATTTCTGTGCTCTTGTTCCTTTTCTTGCTAAGCAATGATTGATGTATGGAAATACTTTTGCATTGGTGGAAATCATTGCCACAGAAGGCTGTTGAGGCCCAGTCACTTCATGTATTTAAGACAGAGATAGATACTTGCTTGATTAGTAAGGGGATTGAAAGTTACTGAAAGAAGGAAGGAGAGTGGGGTTTAGAAATATATCAGTTCTGATCAAATAGTGGAGCAGACTTGATGGGCTGAATGACCTAAATATGCTTTGATATCTTGTGGTTTTATAGATCTGTTGAGTGCAGTAGACAACAGACTAAAGGCTGAGAGACCGTACCATGGTCAGAGGCTACAATATTGCATCATAAGTTTCTTAATAAGTAATTCATTGATTCCTTTGGAGATGAGTTAATCTAAAAACAATTTACTGAATTAACTTTAACATGTTATTTCACAACTCCCTCTGATCAAGGAAAGCAGATGCCTCCATTTCTGAAGTCATAAAATTGAACTCGAAGATTATCTGAAAATCAAGGTTGTATTGGTTCAGACCATCTTCCTGTGCTGGAATTAAAGTATATGTCAGGTTTTCTTATTTTGAAAACTAGAACAATTACTTGACACTTCAAGTTTTGAAAGGCAACTCAATGACTGCTCTAGAAAACAGAATTAATTGTATCTCTGGTACAACAAGAATTATAATTACAGATACTACATTTATAATTATAATTTAGCAGCTCTGTATGACTATTTTTTTTCACTGATGTTTCAATTAAACCAAATCAATTGACTCCTCCTTAACGTTCTTTAGTGTTATTTCTCTGATGCTTTCTGCAGTTCCTCCCTGTTGTAACTTTTATTAGCAGTGTTCACTTTTGTGCACGAATCATTCAAACATTGTTTTCTCAAATATTTCCAGCTGAGTGTGGAGGTCACATCATCGGAGAAACTTCTGGAAGAATCTTTTCACCTGGGTACCCAGCACCATATGACCATAATCTTCATTGCACCTGGTCTGTGGAAGCAGACCCTGGCAGTACAATTAGGTAAGAAAACCATTCCAGCTACCACAAAGAAATCTTAATTAAAAATTACTTTGTGGGAATATAATCCAAAAGCTTTTGTGCATTTTCGAAATGCTTTGAAAGTTGCAGTTAGGAGCAAATATTAGCCCTCATTTATGACAACATTAAATGTGATTTGCATGTACATTGTTACAAGAAGCAGATATGTATTATCCCTTGAAGTTGTGATTGAATGAATAACTTTTAGCTGAAATATGTCTTACTGGCAATCCCAGAATGCGTTTTGGGGGAAAAAAGCACCACATCCAACCAGCCCTTAAATATTGTTTAGAAATAAATTGGGCTGTGTTCGCTATCAAATTGTGTGGGATTAACATTCAATATGTGTAAGAGTTAATTATGTTACACTAACAAATCACTTTGAAAATAGAACAGGAGTTTGCACAAGACCCTTTACAATCTGAGTGATCCAGTGGTGAGGGGCAGGGGTACAGTGGAGAAAGATGAGATCCAAAATTGAGACAGCAATTTCTCATACTAAGTGTGAGACAATGTCTTCCTTTGGGAAGATCACACCCATTCTTTGCAACTTTGAGAGTGATGTAGGATGGAAAGAGGTAGAAAAGGCTGAAGTCAATTGTAACAATTTTGTTTTGTTAGTTGAGCTTGTTTGTATTGTTGAATCATTCTGTCATATCTCATATATTCGCGAGGGGAAATTACGAAAGTAGCCATTAAATTTATTTCAGTATTCAGTAAGAACATTTTTGAACTGCATAAATGTTCCACTTTGCTGCCTTTGCTCTAAATATCTTTATCTTTAAGCACATATTGGCTTTAGTTCTTGTAAGCTTTGATTGTCATAGTATTTACTGTCTTTTGAGTTGGAGAGTTACAAAGTTTTACCGATAAGGGAAAGCTTTTCTGCCTGTGAAGTAACTTGTAGGTTTTTAACGACAGATGCAACACTGAGGAAGAATGGCATTTCTGTAGTGCCATTTATTGACCCCCAACAACACTAACTGTTAAAACAGGAGCAAAAACAAAGTCGCTGGAAAAGTTCAGCATGTCTGGCAGTATCTGTGAAGGAGAAAACAGAGTTAATGTTTCAGGTCCGTTGGCCCTTCCTCACAAACTGTTGTTGCAACCCTACAGGGAGGCAGTCATATAGTTGTACCACTGATCTAATATTTTACAGACACAGAATAATGTTCTGGGCACATGGCAGAAGGTGAAATTTCAATTCACTGATAATCTGGAAGGTGACCAATGTTAATTGTCATTTTTTAAAAAAAAGTCTGGATTTACTGATGTCTTTTGAGGAAGGAAGTGTGCCGTCCTTGTGTGGTTTTGTCGACATATGATTCCATATCCACAGCATTGCGGTTGATTCTGAATTGGCCAAGTGTGACCCTGCATTTCAAGGCAATCAAGGGTGTGCTAGACATGCTGGTCTAGCCAATGACATCAGCACCCCACAAACCAATGAAGCAAATGTATTTTTGAAGTGCAGTCAGTAGTGTCATTCAGGAAGTGCAGCAGCCAATTTGTGTAAAGCCAGCTGTCACAGGGTAATTCATTCCAGTGGAGTTAATTCAGGAATCAGCGCTGATTTGGAAACTGGATGCCTCTTCTGCTCTTCTTTATAATAAAGCCATGACATATTTTACACACACCTGTTAATGCAAACTGTACCTTTGTTTAACACTCTATTCAAAAGGTCTCTCCAGAGTGCATACCTCTTCCTCACTATGTCAATCTATGTTTTTATATTCAAGTCTTTCATTTAGGATTTTCACATGTCAGCTTCTGACTCAGGTGAGAATACTATCTATTTGAACGGTGGCTGACGCTGAGCAAATGGGTGAGGATAGAAGTTAAGGGATCAGAAAGTCTTTGACTTACAAAAGGCTGAACTTTAAACTTGGTCACCTTAAATCTGGCCTCATAAGGGCAGTAATCAGGATGGTCACAATGCACACCTGATATCATCAGCAATCGATTCATTTTTCTGAATATCTTTCAGTGAATAACCTCTCTCCACCTAAAGCATGTATGAAAATCTTTGATTCTTTTTCTGTCTGATAATGATCTGTGATGTGAACCAAGAAAGCCGTTAGTATCACTTAGAACTCACAGGATAAACGTGATGTGCAGCTAAATTGTCAGGTGGAGGGTGATCATCATAGAATTCCGACTGTGTGGAAGCAGGTCATTCGGCCCACGTCAACCCTCTGAAGACCAACATGGGCAGATCCACCCTGTAGCCTATAAACCTGCATATCCCAAGGCTAATTCACCTCGACTGCACATCCCTGAGCACTACTGGCAATTTCGCATGGTCAACCCACCTCGCACGCACATTTTCGGACTGTGGGAGGAAACCGGAGCACTCAGAGGAAACCCACACAGACACAGGGAGAATGTACAAACTCCAGACAGACAGTCCCCCAAGACAGGGATTGATCCTGGGTCCTTTGCACTGTGAAGCAGCAGTGCTAACCACTGAGCCACCATGTTGCCTGTAATACTGAGATTGGTCTTCTGAATGGGATTAATTAAAACATTTGTTTGACCACATTTGTGTTAAGAGTCACTCCAGGCTTAATGCAATGAAAATTCATTACAAAATTAATGAGATACATACAACTGAGTCAATAGACATGCTGAGAAGCAATTTAAATACGCTGGTGAAAACATGGTTTAAATTCTTTCAGACAAGAAAGCTCTGAAAGAACAAGAAGTGGATTTGTTTAATAATGGTATACTGCCTCTTAGATACATTAGAGCTGAGATTATTCAGCAAACCATTAAGGTGCAATGAACAGTCACTTTTCAAGTTTGTAAGTCATTTCTATTCTTCCCCTCTGCTCTAAGCTATGCACGATTCTCTCGTTACGAGGCTGGGAATTCATCATTGAGATAGTTGTGGGAAGGCATGAAGCTACAAAATAATGTTCAATTCCATACCTCCCTTTAGTCTTGCTCTTGTCAACATTATGACATTTTTTGGGGAGTTAAAGGCTTTCATCTAAACTGCACAACAATGGGACATAGAACACAGGATAGATCAGGCCAATCAGCCCCTCAGGCCCATTTGTCCACCCTTGACCCATAACCCAAACGCCAGGCATAAGCAGCAACTTCTGTTTTGATAACCTCCTGAGGTTAATTACTTATCCTAACTTTTTAAGATTATATCCCTTTGTTCTGCATTTCCCAACTAGAGGAGTTTTTTTTCTCTGTGTGGCTGTGTCAACACTCGATTGTCTGAAATACAAGAGTTAAATTGTTCCTAATTAGAATGCCTAAAAAATCCTGGTCAGAATATCCCAGCATACTTTCCATCTGCTTTTTGATTAAGGGGACGAAAATGGAAAGAAGATTAGAAGTTTTTTTTTCTTTCTTTGACTTAAATTTATAAAGATAGCTGAATCATAAGAATCAAATGCAGGGGTAAGGAGACAGCTGCGGGCCAGATTTAGCAATCAGAGGCAGGAATCAGGAGATGCGATGTCACAGTGCCACCTCTGTCACCAGGCGAAGAAATGAGATTTTAGTTTACCCAGCGGCAGACCTCACTTTGTACCAGAGTCGGGTCTGCAGTCCCAACAACTGACCTGTACTAGAAAACAGAAAGTCCACTTTGGCCACCATTTATGATCAAGCATTCTGATGATCCCCAATTAACGCAGGGAAGAGGTCTGAGCTTTATGTCATTTAAAAATGGATGTCTGTGATTCCGGGCATGGAAGAGGGGCCAGTCAAAATCCCTGCTTGCTCAAAATGCAACCCTTCAATGAAATTGACCCCTTTGTCTACCTGCTCCCTTACTCAGCTCTTTTATTGCTAAATTTTCTCCATTGTCATTGTTAAAAACCCTCTAATTCAGGTCTTCTGTCCCACCTCAGTGGTTCTTCCCAATACTTATCACTCGACAGAGTCAAGGAGGGCTTCTGAAACCCACCCGCCCAGTACAAATACCACAGGGTTTGCCCCTGGGTCTTGGATAGAGTGAGCAGTCTACCTGTCCTACAACATACAAAATGACTGGCAGTAGAAACTGAGCCCGGACTCTGTGCCACTTGGCAGGCATTTCCTCGTCTTCATGCCTCCTTTTGGTCCCAATTTGGAACCACAAAATCTAGCCCCACATATATCAACAAGAGATTGTTTCATTGTAAGCACATTCTGCTACAATTGAAGAGCCTGTAAATTGTCTAGACTCAAATAAATACAAGTCAAGATTCCACAGCGTACCCTTATAATTCATCTTGGTGACTCTGTGTAGTAGCACCTTGCCTTACAGATTTGTGTCATGTTAATGATAATAGTTTAATAATCAGTCACTTGTTAGTGATTGGTTAGCTCAGGTGGGTAGTATAGTTAAAATTGTAAAATATATTACAAGTCATGAAGCACAGCAACTTATTTCTGTTTATGGAGCTTGCAGACTGTAAAGTTGCAGATGAACTGCCAGACAGTGTTGCAACATTGTGTATCGTTAATACATGAAGTTCTTAGGGGTGAACTCTTTTAAAAGCAAGATACATGTATTATAAGCTGCAATTGGGTGAAATGATGGTATAGCGGTAACATCACTGGACTGGTTAATCAGAATCCCAGGCTTATCTTCCAGGATCATCTGTTCAAATCCTGCCATGGGAGCTAATAAAATTTGAATTCTGTTTATGGAAAATATGGACGCTAGCCAAAAGGTGACAATATAACCATTGTCAGTTGTCACAATTAGATCACTAATGCCCTTTCGGGAATGAAGTCAGCCATCCTTACATGGTCAGAGCAAATTGCTGCAGATACTGGAATCTGTACTGAAAACAAAAAAAAGTGCTGGCAATCACAGAGGGTCAGGCAGCTACCATGAAGACAGAGCAAGCTAATGTTTTGAGTCTTGATGACTGTTCATCAGAGCTGACTAGCTGACTTTACCTGCTTCTGCCTACAAGTGACTCCAGACTCACAATGATGTGGTTGACTATCAATTCTCCCTGAAATTACCTCACCAAGCCCTTCAGGTCAAGGAACAACGAAGGATAGATAAATGTGACCCAGCCAGTGACACCCATATCTCATGAAAGACTCCTTAAAAGTGGCCAAAATTGAATGCAGGCTCAGATCTATTGGGACCAAATTTGTGTAGAAGTGAAACATCATATGTAGTCTAATTCCAATGAACTAAAATCCAACATTCCATTAAGCTGTTTTGATTACTTTAGCCCAATTAACAAATAGGATATTCTGCTTCCAGAACTGGTGAACTTGGGGGTGAGAAGGTGGTTTGGTGGAGTACCAAAACTCTGGCACTTCCTCACCACACCTGAATTAAGTTCTTGGCAGGAGTACACATGGTTTACTTGCCGTGCTGCCAATGGAAACACTTGAATGGCAAATTAAAAACTATTAAGTGCGTCAGCCTGCCAGCTCATGTCTGTCTTTTTCCAACTCCACAGGCAGCAAGCAAGATCCACTATGCTGCCACAAGTTTCCGCCCAATTCTTGTTTAATAATGTGGATGGAAACAAATTGTGACAACAGTTTGCAATGCCTCGAGTTTTTAACTCCATGATTGATCGGTTGGTAGAAATTGTTGAAGTGGAGATACGGAGTTCCACAACATAAAAATACACGACTTGAAAAGGGCAGCGTCGAATATACTCAGTTCATCAGAGTGCATCGTTCTTGACCAAATCACAAAATAGGTTGTGGGTGAGATGGCCGTTGAGGGCATTGGAGAAATTGGTGGCCGAGTAATCCCTGAATTCACGCTCTGTTGCATGGCTTTGTAGCACAGAGCTAACAGCTGTTTTGGTACAGGTCATTGTCAATCACCAAAGCTGAAGGGTCTAGGCCCGAAACATCAGCTTTTGTGCTCCTAAGATGCTGCTTGGCCTGCTGTGTTCATCCAGCTTCGCACTTTGTTATCTCTGGCACAAACTATGTTGCCCCATTATATTCTGAAAACTTTTTGTCACCAACAAAAAAAGAACTAGAAATGGTCAGGAATATTTAAAACAGACCAAAGTATCTTGCAGTTGTGCAATACAGCACTTTAATCCCCCATGCCCATTAACTCTGTCATTCTCCACGTTTCAGTAATAGATCAAAAAATGCACCACGCTTAAACTGATAGATCATTGAATTTATCTTCAGCAAACATTTCTCTTCAGAATATGTTTGGTCACTTAATTGTTGATTGCAAGCCTAATGTGCATTTAGAATTCTGTTGCTGGATTGAAACGTTCGAATATCACAACCAGTTCAATTGACAGTTCAGGAGTTTGTTAAAATCTTCAACTGCCTGGCAGTGAAATGAAAGGCAACTACAGTTCACTTGTCAAATCAAGAAAAAATCCTGATTGCCATGATGTGGTAGAAAGCAGACCACGTAGGGGTGCTAACCATTCTGTACCCTGTTGTGCGTTAGATGTCACAGTACAGAAGATGTGCCAGCAGAAACCATGGGAGGGAATAAGCAGTTAGTTTGTCACAAGTCTCTCCTTGTCTACGAGGCATTACTGTCCAAAACCAGTCTATCCATTTGACGCATAGAGAATGTGAGACACAATGAATAAGATAAATTAAAACAACGTGATCGATCTTGTTGATTCAGATTTACAAAGAATTTTATATCTCGTAGCTAATTTATATTGCAAGTAGTCTTTACAGAACAATAATGACAGATTTTCATTCAGAGAGGTGAATTCACATGTAATAATAAAGCACTTAAAGCTGAGACTTTGAAATAGAGCCTAATGGCAAAATGTGCACATCCCCGCTTTGTTTACTATTGGTCAGCAACACTGAGCTCTGCCTTAGTAATTAGGTCTCTGGTACAGCATCTTATACAGTTCAAACATGTCACACCAATTTACTTGCTGTCATGTAAACAGTTTAACTATTGATAGTCTTTAACCCGAAGGAAACACTACCACACTCAGCAATTTCAATGTTTTTCCAATTAAGCTAATCGCATCACTGAACGACAAAGTGGTGGACAGTTATGTGGTGTGCTCCCCTGGTTCTAAATGGCTTTATGATGTTACCAGACTCTCTTAGCTCCCTGTGATGATGTATGGCCTGCTTTAACTGTCATAGTTGTATTTGAAACATTTTTGCTAATGCTTTTTAGTGATTAGTGATTCTTTAACTACTTCAGAATCTACATCTATGGTTATCTGAAAAATCTTAACTTAAGCCTACTCTTAGTATTGTAACAGATTGGTTAATTAGTGTGAAATGTTCTTTTCTATGTCTTAAGTGTAAATAGCTGTTGCTATATATTCTATCTCAGTCCAGTAACCTTGAGCCTATAGAGCTATTATTGTTCTACTTGTGGAGATTAATTAAGCAAATATTTCCCCCAAACTCCCTAATGACTTGTGGCCATGTTCTACTGCACTAGCCTCAGGCAGCTGCTAACCATTTTGTGCTGCTTCAACATGGGCCTCCCTAGCAAGTATCAACCTGGGACAAGTTCACTTGGACTTATCAAGGGCCAATTTATTAACAGTAAGGAGTGGACTCGCACTCTAATTACGGATGGCCTCTTGAAGTTGGATGGATATGAAAATATTGTCCAGTGCTGACCTGTCCGCAGCTCCACAAACTGAAATGGGATGGACCTCAACATGGAAGCCGCTACCATTAATCATCACTCCATTGTTCATTCTCCTAAAGCCTGATTGTCAGATGACACAGCAATGCCACAACATAGTAGAAAGCAGACCTATGTAGGGGTGCCACCAAAGACAAGGCACAGGAGGGTGATGGAATGTTCTGCACTTGCCAGGTTGAGTGCAATTCTAATAACACTCAAGAAGCTTGAAACTATCCAGACTGAAGCAACCTTCTTGATCGCCATCACATTCACAAGCATTCACTCCCTCTATCATCAATGCTCAATAGCAGCAGTATGTGTCATCCACAAAATGCATTGCAGAAGTTCACCAAAACAAAGTTCACCAGAACCCTTCAAACACACAACTAGTTGAATCAAGAAAGATGGGACAGCATATCAATAGGAGCACCACCCCTTACAAGTTCCATTTCAAGCCACTCGCCATCCTGACTTGGAAATATATTGTTGTTCCTTCAGTGTCCCTCATAATCCTGGAACTCCTCTTGCTATCTACACCAAATAAACTGTTCTGGTTCAAGAGGCAGCTCACCACCACTTTCTGAGGGGCAACTCAGGATGGGCAATAAATGCTGGCCTAGCCAGTGATTACCAAAGTCCCAAGCACAAATAATAATTTTCTAAAAGCTCTTCATATGTAAGTGATGCTGATTGATTTGGTCCTGGATCCCTGGAAGCCTATCTTCTTGTCTGTTCCGCTTACCTCCAAGGCCACTTATGGAAGAAGAATTGAGATGACAGGAAGAAGAGGATGGAGTGATGAGTGGGAGGTAGTGGGTGACACAGGTGGCTGGGGATAGGTCTAAACCACTTCATAGTGGCAAGGTTGCTGGAAACTCTCTGTCAGTGTGACTGGGCCTTTTGAAATGTCAATCTATCAGCTACTGAAGAGCGAATTTTTTTCAGAAAGGGCGTGATGATTTCCAAATGTTCACACGGTGGCTGTTTGGTGCTGAGGAATTTAATCTTGGCACTACTTGCCGCTGTTCATCTCCATAATCTGAGTGAATTCCCTGTATTCAGTTTAGCAACTGATAGCTTATTTACCCCCTCTAGTTGCCTCCTGGGTGGGGACTATGATGCCCTGATCTTTTAACAGCAATCACATTGTTCACCAGAGTGCTACCTTTCTAAGATCCTGCTTTATCGTCTTCCGTCTTTCCATCTCCCCCAAGTATAATAGTCAACCAGCTAAAGTCACTGAGTAACAAAGTGGTTAGCATTTACACTCGGTAAACTTTCACACATTCAGGCACTGCCCACAAGAACTCTTGAAACTGAAAAATCGTAGTATTGTAGTTTATGGTTCTTGAGCAGGATTCAGGACTAGTTTTTAAGGCTGCATTAATGTTTGGAGAGTCAGAATCTACAACAACTTGTATTGAAATGATGCTTTTAACATGGTCAAACATGCCACGCACTTCACAGCAGTATTTTGTAGACAAATATTAAATTTTACTTATGGACCATCACGTAAGCCTGGCTTTTACAGCTCCTGTTTGAAGGTAGGGATCTTGAAAAATGCAATACATGGTGAAATAACTCCACAGAGCCCAGTATCTGGTCACGAAGCGTACCCCCCTTTATTTACATGTGCGCGGTACATGGACTCTGACCAGCTAGCTTAGAGCCAATCACTAGAGTAGTGAGAATCTCTGAGATTCATGTTTATATCTGTCAGCCAGGGCTCTCTAATTCATTAACAGTCCCAATCAGGGAACTCTCACTCAATGAGATCTGCCCGGCCCACGTTCCAATCACTAGGTCTATGTAAAACCTTTACACCCACTCTGGCCTGACTCCCTAGATAGAACATAGAACATAGAACATAGAACAGTACAGCACAGAACAGGCCCTTCAGCCCACAATGTTGTGCCGACCATTGATCCTCATGGATGCACCCTCAAATTTCTGTGACCATATGCATGTCCAGCAGTCTCTTAAATGACCCCAATGACCTTGCTTCCACAACTGCTGCTGGCAACGCATTCCATGCTCTCACAACTAGATGTAGTGAAGGAGTTAGATGGCCTGCTTGTCCTTGGGCCTGTCGTCCCAATTAATGAACCTTCGCCCCACTCCTGCCATTTTCTAACTTACGGCAGACGTTGGCTGGGAGAAACAGATAGCATGGTGGGTTTGACAGGGGGAGTCTGGTGTCAGGTAAGAAAGGGACCTCCTCCTTGGGGGTGTGGGGCTACTTCCTCAGGTATCTGTCTTCATCAGCACATCTTATACCAAAACTAACTTACACATTGTATTTTCTGTGAAAGTAAGATCCTAACGGTGCAACCAATTTGAATCGTCAGAAGACCACTGCTTACATCAAGCATAGAAACATTTGATGCCAACTTTTGCTGACATGTACTCAGGTAGATAGCTGGCACTGTTTTCTTTTCTTCAGAGTAAAGTGGTAGAAGAGATCCACAAGATAGCTTGATGAGAAGGTGCTTTTGTTTAAAACAGGATGTAGTTCATCTCAAACACTATGCAGTTCATTGCATGACAGCAATCAGGTGGAAGTTAAATAGGAATTGTTACTAAGACTGTGGGGAAACCTAGTAAAACAACTCTGATCCCTTCAAGATCTAAAAACGTTCTATCTTTCCCTACATTGTTAGCAAATTGTCAGATTGTGTGGAGGTTAATGCAGTTTTTAGCATTATCAAACGTGAAACTGTTTGAATTCCTTACATATCCTGAGAAAAAACAAAAGTAATACTTTGTACATTTGAAAATAAATATTTGTCACTGTCCCATTATTCTATTTGCTGAACTGCTTGTAATTTACAGTGTTTTCAGGTATGCTGAATTAAGAGTAGAATGTGTAGAAGTTTTAAAATTTAAAATAGACATGAGATATTTTGAGTCCTTAATTAGCAAAGGAAAGATTTTGTGTTTCTTTGCCAGTTTCCATATTAAGTAAGATATGACACTGGGTTAGGTGTAGAATAAATATCCTTTATATAAATCTGAGGGGACTGACCCTCTCCCCATCTCCATCTCATCATGTGCCTTTTTTCAGACCAGTTAGCCTCCTGCTCAACTATCAGATGATGGATTTTGCAATCTTTTTCCACAAATCAGTAGAGAATGGCTTTCCCTATCAAAATTAAATTGTAAATGAATGCGTTTGCATGAAATATTATCACGAGTGAAATCAGAAGGCTTGGATTGAAACTGTTGCAACAGGGATTTCAATTCCTACAAGTCTGGAATGTTGGATTTTTATCCAATGGCCACTTCTTAGTACTGTGTGGGATTGCTCATAAAACGTGAGATGGACAGATTGTAACTTGCACCTGAAACTCAATTGGTTCACACATGAAGAATGGGGTTTTTAGGTGGCAACTTCAGGAGAAGAGGGGGAAAAAGGTGCATTTTTTAAAGATATAAACTCTTTGTGTCCTTGTGCATACTGTCTGCAACCAAGGTCGCTCCAAACAATGTTTCCGCACCTTGACTAGTTTAATTAATCTGCTACCAAATATGTTAATGAATGTGAGGATAAACATAATCACAGCTGCCACTTCCATTTAACATTTGTAAATCTTATACCTATGAGTTAGCAATGTAAGTGACTTTTAAATTGTCTTGCTGTGCTTAAAATGTAAATTTACTCAAGGGTCAAGTTGTAGCAAGTGCTTGGCAATTTCATTTTGTGTACCAAACATTGAACATTGTTTGTATCTATATTCATCCTCAAGATAGCTGTTAGATCCTGTTTTTCCCTGCAATCACCTTTACTCTTGTGCACTGCCCTCACATAAGAACATATCGAAGCTTTGAAAAACACTGAGCTGGTTTCTACCAATAGACCATATTTGTGCTGTCATGCACAATCCCCAGCCTGCTTAATCTCCAGAAGGAACTCAATCAAAAAGTAACATTTCTCGCAAGATTATCTCTCTGAACTTCCTCCCAGAACTCCAAAGGTAATCAAGTAACAGGCAGGATATTAATTTTATATCAAAGTCCCTGTAATTCACTCGTGGCTGGTTGCATTTCAGATCATATTCTCATAGTCCCAACAGGAATGCAGCCATCATAAACCAGAGTTGATTATCCATGCCTTTACTCCTTCCAAGTGCCATCAGTCCTTTTCTTAATTAGGTAGTTTCCAATGCTGTTGCCAAGGGTAGTAATGAAGAGAATGTTGTTGGGAGGAATAAAAAGGTCTCAGTACATTTTCCTGACTTCACACTTGATCTGTCCTTTCCCTACACCAAATCTGTCACAGCAGGATCCCAAATATCAGGCAGATATTGATGGAATTTTGTATCTTTTCAAAATTTCTTTTACATGTAGTGAATCCTGCTCCTATTTTAGTGCAGGACAAATGAACGTCGTCCGCACCACCCCCCCCCCCCACCCCCCCCCCCCCCCCACCCCACCCTCAATCACTCATAACATAGGAAACGAGGGCTGAATCTTCTTAGTCTCTGATAGTGACCTTGTCACGGCCTCCTGTGTTGCTGAAGCAACATGGTGAAGTACACTCCAGGGAACGGCAAGTTCCCAATTGACACTCTTTATTACCTGTTAAAAGGGTTGTGATCTTACCAAACTGGCCATATGGCTGTCGGGAAGACTCAATAAACAAACGATAGTGGCTTCTTGACAGGTTCAATGGTTCAATTGCCTCTTGCTTCAAAATACCTCCATGTCTGACATTGGACACCAACATCCTTTTGCCATGCTCCTTAGTAACCCATATCTGCACACTTTAGCATTCAACATGTGATATGATCAATGAACATTCATCGCCCAACACTGATCCGCTAAGAGAATGCTTCTGCACTTCACTGCTTCACCTTGGGCTGTATAAAACAACTACCACTGCAATATTTGGGCAAGAGCACTGTGTTCAGGGGCATCCATCTTGCGTATGGACTGGACCAGGCTGCATCTCTGGGCTCTGCATTCACTCAACCTGACCCACTTCGATTAACAGCCCCTCCATATGACTGACCAGAAACCTGAATGTGTTTGCAACTCCCTAACAATGAGTGAATTTCCTAACTTCTTGGACAGGACTGACTGTTAAAGCTCGTCGGGCTGGACTAGTTCGATTCTCTTGCTCGTGAGGTACCCAAGTGGATGGCTGACTGTATCAAAGCCCCTAGACAGCGTGTGAACTTTGTTCATGGCTGACAATTCCTGAACGCCTGATAGACAAGGGCTCCCCCTTGACTGGACTGATTACTGGTCCCTAGCCATTTCTGCCATGGCCATTTGGTTGAATGAATGTGTGATATTTGTGCCACAAAGGCAGCTGGCACATTGCTGCAGGTGTTGCTTTACCCCCCCATAGTCCCATTCACCAAAATGGTGCCCCTGCCCATGACAGAGCCTCTCTCTCTGTCTAGACTAAAGAGCACCCTCAAATGCCACTAAAGATCGCCTTCGCATCTGGCTGATTTTCAGAGCACCGAAAGGCATGATGTAGCATGGCATAGCAAGGCAAGACATGGGTGGAGTGGGTGTGAAGGTTGATGCCAAGTTGCTGAGAGCTACGTGAGCTGACCTGAGACGCAGCCTGGTCCAGTTCTTGAGCTGGGTCCCTGTCCATGCACACAAAGTGTCCTTACAGTGCCCTTCGCAGTGATTGTTGCCTCTGTACCCTACAACACACATTCTGTGCTTCGTGAGACGTCTGTCAAAGAGTTGGAAAGATGGTTGCAAGGGTTAGGCAGAGTTTAGAAGCCAATGCCCATTGACCGAGGATGTTTGCAGCTGGCCCATGAGGAATGTGCGCTAAGATGTTGTTGCCTGGTGGACAACATGAGGTTGCTTGAGTCAAGCAGCAAGCTGAAAATACTGGTTATATGTTCAGATTTTCTTCTGAAATTTTCCCAATGTGGAGCCAGTTTTCTGAGTTCGCTAAGATGGGTGTCAAAATATCAATGAGTTGGGTTGTGGCATTAACAGCATGTTTTATCATGCATTAATCCCTGTCAGTTGGCAGTTATCCACTGCCTATCGAAAATCTTCACGTGCAGCTTTCGAAAAGCAGAAAAGTTGCAGCAAGATGAGATCAATGTTGAGATAGGGCTCATCACTGCACTTGTTTCCCAATTTCCCAACATCTCGCACTCAGACTCCTATAAAATTCCACCCTCAGTTTCTGCTATTGCTTTTACACGGGGTAGACCACTGTTTTGCATCATAGTGAAGAGAATCACTATAGACAAGAGCATCTGAAAGTTTGGTGCCATGACATCCCATCTTTTCACAGTCACATTGTTACCCCTACAAAGAACATTTGTTTTATGTTTGTTTTTTATGTCCTGCCATCAACAAGTGGTTTCTGCAGAAAGTTTGTGTGCAAGGTCATGTCGACAAGGCCATTGCAGAAACAGGCGTGAATTTCTCTACACTCAAAGAACAAGTTCATACTGGACTCAAAATGTGAACTCTGGTTTTCTCTCTGCAAATGCTGCTAGACTTGCTGAGTTTCTTCAGAACTTCCTTCTTTAACTTCTGACTCCCAGCAACCGCAGTATTTTGCTTTTATTATATAAATTTTGACAGATCAAGGTTTGAAGTTGCACAACATTTAATAACGTCGCTGTTGGGTTAGCGCACATGGAGCTTAGATTCACCTGTGCCAGGGTTGAATTGAATTATATGGAGATGTACACATGCACGAGTGGGAAGAGTTCTGCACCTGAACAGTTAACTTGTACTCCGGAGAAGTACAAGGAGCACCTATTTTTAAACAACTTTAAAACCCGAAACGGGAAGGACATTGAGAAAGATTTGAGGAAGTGCAACTTTAGTCATGCTGGAGTGATGCTGTGCTTGATGGGAAGTGGCAGCAGTGTGAGTATCTAAACTAGAAGCAATCGCATACCTCATACTAGCACCCTCAGCAGGTCAATTGGTGAAATGACTGTGGAGCTGGACTTCAGTAAACTGGATCTGCTCTTTATACAACGAAAGTGGCAGCATATCCCTTGCACTCTTAATGCAACTTGGACAGTCACAGGCGTGCATCTTCAGTGGGAGACTTAGTACAGTCGACTTTTAACAAATGTAAGGCTGTCCAGTGGGATTATGCTCAATAGGAATGAATTGATAAATGGTAAGTTCTCATCTCTGTAAAATTCATCCAATTAATAGGTCTCTCATGTGGTTGTGTCAAAATTATTTTTGACAGGGAAGGAAGGAGAAGAAAGAATCTGAGGGAAGGAATTCTGAATTACAAAATGGGCACAAACTTATATCCTCATTTAGTTGTGGAGTAAGATTGGTGCATGTTTATTCATGTGTGAGCATATTAAATACATTATTATACGCAGCTGTGTACTGTTCAACACAACAGCAGAGTCTGAATCACTCAGTTAGTTTAATACAAAGCTGGTGTGAAATGATATTGAACATTAATTCTGCCTGGTCCACTTCAGATAAAATCCTAGTTTTGGCTGAACTATTAGGGTACCAGTGACCGTAGAGAAGATGAGGAGTAATGAACAATGGAATAAGGGTAAATGAGCTTCTCTGCAGCAAAGGAGAGGATAAAATTCTGAGAGTGAATGAATGTTACTCCTTCTTCTGCACCTCCTAGTAGCAAATTGTTAGTGGGCACTTGCATGTTAGAATATTTTTCCTTTGATTGGAAAATACTCAGCCAAATGTTGTTCTCAAGGCAGAAGATAAGACTAATTGTTCTCTTATTTATACATAACAAGTATAGCAACATCAGGTGGGGCACAGCGTACGTTAAACAAGAATGTACAAAAGATGCTGTCTCAAGTTGTACAGTTCTGCTTAGCTTTCCAAATGCAACATCTTCTTGTCAGCCTCACCATTGCAATATATTCAATGGCATGATTTTGCTATGGATTTGGATTGAACTCACCTTAGAGCATCAAAGTTGCTGAAGTCCTTGAGTGGACACTGCCATTCATTAAACTCATCTTGAACAGTTAATTTTTGGGACCGTTTGCACTGGAAGTTGCTGAAAGTTATCGTTTCTTGTGGCACGAAGTCCAAGGAGCATTTGAAACTGTATAGAATAGGGCTGTCATATTGTCTTAGGGTCAATGTGTCAGTATAGCCTTGACAGACATGCTCATGATCTCATCACTGCATTGTAGCATGTAATCTGAGAGGATAAAGATGCCATACTCCATCTAATCTTTGTTACCTGAAGCATGGCAGTCTACTGCAAGTATTTTCCTCTGTTGTAGCCTAAAGTTTAAGATTAACCCCAACACATGTTTGACTGCAGAACGTAGTGTGTTTATATGAATGTTATTTGTAATAAATGTCTGTTAGATTGTTCAACACCACAATCTCCATATCCACTTTATGTTATGGAAGATACGCATTGTTGTGTCAAGTAAAACTGATGGGGACAGATTCACACTGGGCAAGCAACAATATATCTCATCGAGTAATTAACTTGAACTGGAGTTAATGATGCCTGTAGTCTAAAGTAGAATGTGTAACTTAAAGAATAACACATTACATGACATGCAAAAAGGAAAATAGAGAGGGAAAGAAAATTTAGAAAACAGTGGAAGAAGCATTTTTTTGTTATTCCTTCATGAGATGAGGCCAGCATTTATTGGTAAAAGTATATGTAAGCATTCTTTTTAATATCTCCAACAACAATTAAAATCATTTTCAGGGTTAGAAAAAAAATTTGGAAGTTTTTCATTTTTTAAAAATACCTACTGAAATAGATAAGTCCTTACTTTTTATGTTGAATTTAGTCCAAGTCTACTCTCTAAGTATGGGAATCTTGTACACATAAAGCTTTTGAGTAGGAAACCAGGTAGCAAGGTACCGTTTTTTATGAAGCTAATGATGGATTGATGCATCTCCAGCAGCAATTTTCAGATTTCTACATTCATGAGCCTCTGTGTTATACTTATTTACAGGATTACACATGCTTACCTTCTTTCTTCACTAACATCCTTTATCCTAACAATTTTCCTTTATCCGTGCTTAAGTTAATCAATCAATGTTTTTCAATGTGTATCTTGAGCCTTGATAGTGAAATTAACACTTCATTAATACTGACTGTTATTTTGATTCGGAAAGTCCAGTCAATCCTTTGACCTCTTACAGCCCTTTTAATTATATGGTAAATCTTAGTAACTGCCAATAGATCTTTTCTACATGAAAACAATTTACCATTAGAAGTGCAGGTTCTCATATCTTCATTTTTTTTGCTATTGCTTTCTGCCTTTTGCTTTGTCTTTTAATATAGCTTTTCATCATATTTATTTCTGTACCTGATTTGATGTTGGAATCACAAATTTAATGTATACTTCCTTTCCTTTTAATGTCAATTTCACTGTTCTTCACAGTCCTAAACCAACTCGAATTCCGTTTTCAGTCAGATTCCAATCCCTTCTTTGCCTCACTGCTCTTTTTCTCAACATTCCAGTTTAAAGCACAGAAAAGTGTGGAATTGCTGTAATAAATTATTACTGAAGTCTGGATTTTACTGTCAGCTTTTGACAATGTGTATGATTTTTAGGCAGATTCTGAAAGCGATGAATCGTAAACAACCACTATTTTCAGAACTGCAAAAAGTACCAATGGGCACAGATTTAATTGATAGAATACTGCAGCGTGCTGTAAATTTCCTCATTATTGCACTCTGCAGTTGACAGCAAAAATATTATTGCCACCTCTTTAGATTGTTCCTTTAAATTTCTCTGTTGCTGTGCTTGGATTCAACTCAAGTTTATACTTTGAATCATCTTGCACAGCCATTCCTCATGCCCCATATCCATGATGTTATTTTTCCTGTTGTCTTATCCTGGTTCTTTACATATTATGAAGGTTCTTAATTATCCAACATTGAACTACAAATGAGAACACATTATAGCCAAAATCAACATTGTATACACCAGCATCTAATTAACGGTATGTCACAGACTAACTGACTATCCTGGTGTAGATCTAACAGGGTGCTGCGTTATGGAAAATGTCGTCCAACTGATGATGCAGATTGCTAGAATTACATTACAAAACATCTTATGTGTGATGTGATGAGGCAGTAAATTAACATGAAAGAGTACTTGTGACATTTGGATTTGCATTGTAAATTTTAATGATCCAGGAGAAGTAGAAATGCTCCTCCCAGCCCCACAGCACAGTATTGCTGAGTACCATGATAAGGCATCCCCTGCTGTTCACCTTTCATCTACTGCCAGGGAATCAGCTGAGGCCAGATCTATGCAAACAGCAGAAAACTCTTGGATGGCGACCTGCCTGTAAGGGCATAATAGGCACCAGCTTGTCTTTCACAATTTTTAGCCGTGGGCATCTTTGCTCAAGAGCCCACTCTGAGTTGTGAAGAAGAAATTCCCATATTTTGATTTGTTGTTGGTGATGAGGGAGGAATATATGAAAACTTGCATGATTACTTTTATAAGTGTCCTTTAGGTGTTTGACTATAACTCTGAAGTTGCTGACTATAGAATTAAGCTGGAGTGTAGCCCATCCCTGAATGAGGGCTCGTAACCTTGCTGAGGTGTTAAAACATAACAAAGAGTTGTGATTCATTGAGTGCAACGCAAAGATAGAAGAAGAAAGGGGAGTACAACTATTATTTTGAGTCACTGGTCTTGAAACATTAGCCGTGCTTTCTTTCCACAGATGCTGCCAGATCTGTTGAGTTTCTCCAGTAATTTTTGTTTTTGTTCCAGCTTTCCAGAATCCACAGTTCCTTGTTTTACATTATTGTAATATGGCTGACATCTGGCAGCACAGACTGAAATACTGGATTTTCTTTTCACTTTGGACTATTCATTCCTTTACCTTTGAAATAAATCCGTCAAACTGGATGCAATCATGTTTGAGAATTAAGTTATTTGATTCTTGCTGCACAACTTTCATCATTTAATGTTCTACAGATTAAAATACATCTGAAAGCATCTGTGCTCCGATCTTCGGGGGATAAATCATCAGACTGTCTTCTCCAAACCATTTACATGGTCTTCTTTCTTTGTTTGTTCATTCATGGAATGTGGGCATCATTGATGGGGTCAGCATTTGTTACTCAAAGGGCAGTTAAGAGTTAAACACAGTGCCGTGGGTCTGGAATCACATGTAAGTCAGACCAGGGAAGGATGGAAGTTTCCTTCCAAAAGCTAATGAACTGGTGGGTTCTCCCAAAAATCAGCAAAGGTTCCATATTCATCATTAGATTCTTCTTTCCAGATTTTTTGAAATTGAATTCAGGATTTGAAACTGGGTTCTGAGAGCGATACTTGGGTCTCTAGATGAACAGCCTAATGTTAATACCACTAAACCATCACCTTCCCGTTGAAGATGACAAAGCAAAGATTCTACTAGTTCAAATGCAGATGTTTTTTAAATGCCATTTGCCACACCCAGTTGGAATAACGCCTAAATGTTGTTTTAAGACCTGTAGTTTCTCAATCGTTTTGCCAGCTGGTGCAACACCAGCCTGAAATTTGCAATTAGTACTATCGGGTGAGGATCTCTGGGCTCATCAATATTAAGGTGTAAACTCATCAGCAACACCTGTGTCCACAAATGCACTATTAAATGTGAAAATCAGGAAGATGCTGAGTGATTTGTTATGCATTTCCACAAACTTAATTATACTGGGACCTCAGCAAGAGCTTAGAAATTAATGAAGGGCATGAAATTCAAGTTTTGACTTCCATCTGTGGTTTTAATGGCTGAGCCTTTCATGGACGAAAATGAATTTTAAGCAAAAGGAAAAGCACTGACTAAAGATGACCCAGAAATCACCTGACCACAGATTGAGCCAGTTTATAAAACTATTGTCAACAAATAGCTAAAATTTAACACATCATTAGAATGACTGAAATTAATCACTCAGATCTATATCTCCCGTTTGATTTGCACATTCCTGGAAGTTTCATCTGCTGGGATGAGGTCATGTACAGATTGTGCAGCTGCGATGGAACAGTGAAACCAGATGGGAATACACAGATGAACTGCATTAAAGGCTGCCGCTTTTGGTCAGAGAAGAATGATGACTTTGTAACAAAAGAGAGGACTTGCTCTCTCTATCTCTACATTTTTTTTTACCTTCTCAGCCCATCAGTAGACAATAACTGGAGAAAAGCAAGTCAGAGAAACATCCATTCCATGGTTCCAACCAGGGGGGACCTTCCCTCCATATTCCCACTGACATCATTTTTGCCAGTGTTTCTTGATGGGTAGTCAGTCAAACACTGCCTTGACGTCCAGGATAGTCATCCCCCTCAGCTTGAGTTCACCTCTTGGAGTCAGGGTAGCCACAGAAAGCCATGCTGCTTAGGCATGGTAATAAATCAGGCACTATCCACCAAAAAGCCATCCAGCCTCTTTTAGATGATGAACAATTCAAGTCACATCAAATTCTTGATGTGTCTTCTTTATTGTTCCATTATTCCTATTATTCCCATCATGCACTTCTACCCTTTTATTTTCTGACTTCTGTTTTTGTTTCTGGGATGTGGGCGTCGCTAGATGGCCAGCTTTTACTGCCCATCCCTAATTGCCCTTGACAAGGTGGTGATGCACTGTCTTCTTGAACCGCTCCAGTCCACCTGGTGTGGGTTGGCCCACAACACCATTGGGAGGGAATTCCAGTATTTTGAGCCAGCAACAGTGAAGGAACGGTAATATATTTCCAAGTCAGGATCGTGAGTGGCTTGGAGGGGAGACCTCGCACAAAAGTCAGGCTAAATCAGCATTTTGATTCAAGACCCAATGCTGAGCACTGTGGAGGCATCAAGAAGGCATTAAAAACTGCCCCTGTGGGTATTATTCCTTTGAAAATTTTCACTCCTCATAATCCTTCTCACTTATTTATTCAGTAATCTGCATTTGCCTATTCTGTTCTATATAAGGGTAGTGTTAAAGTATGCCTGTAGTCTTTTTTGCTCTTCAAGAGAAAAAGCTATGGGATGACCAAAGACAGGCCTTCAAAATTATGTTCAATTTTGCAAAGTAGATGAACAGTATATTGACAAGTGAAAAACTTGTGGTCATTGATATAAAACGGTTACCAAGCAATCTAAGTGGAGAAGTTAGGAGATTCTGTTTGCCCCAGGGGATAATATGAATCTGGAATTCACTACCATAGGCAGTCATTGAGGTCAATAGTATTGATGCACATAAAGCGAAGCTCAGTCAGCATATTTGCGAAAAGAGACTTAAAAATACAGCTGTTAACATTAGATGAGGAAAGACGAGAAAAGGCGAGAGTGGAACATAGTTTTTGAAATTTTGTGTGTTCTAAGTAAACAAATTTATTGTGAATGAGTACAATGCCTAATTATTTGTTCTAGCTGGCTCAGCTGGTAATCAACATCTCACAAGCTGTGATGCCATACTTGAAAAAGATGGATTTATACAATTGATGTGCTGCAGAATCTATGTCATTATCTTTAGTACAGAGTTGATCATTTGCCACAGTTATCAGTTGTATTGTCCTGGACCTCAAGTTCCAGAATGTTTGTTGCAAATACTACTTTTGTCATTATATTCGAAAGATTGTTTTTTTATTTTCCCATAATCCTTCTCAAACCTAAAACTCCTATTATTTAGTCATCTGTAACAGTCTTTATTTTATCAGGACATTATCTGTTTTTGTTAAGTTTGATGACTCCGCCCCATAGCGCACACCTTGTAGGATCTTAGCCACAGTAGATCAATAAACACAAATTCATGTTTAACCATGTAACTACAGTCAACTAATACATCTTTGTACAAAGATAAGAATAGAAGATTTCCCAGCCCTGCACCATTACAGTAAATAGGACATCCATTCCAAAATTTCTCATTGGTGTCCTTATGTTTCATTGATAAGAGTTGGAGTATGCTTGATGAACTTTTTGAGGCGCAACTGAAATAGGCTCTTCAAATGAATGTTGACGGAGTATTGAGAGCAGGTACAATTTAAATTAATCTTTTTTTTTCATTCCCAACATGGTAATCAGCTCAGATACTGTGAACACTATCTATTTATTGGTACAGGTAACAATATTTCCATGTCACTGGATTGCAGAAAACAGATTGTCATGATCATGTTCCTGATATCTTGGTGGAACTGTTGAATATTTCAATGTTGACGTGATGCCATTCACTTGTGATGCTTGCTTTAAAATCTCAAAAATGTTACCAAACTACTATTGATGGGCATTGAGTATTGTTATGTACCAAGCCAAACATCCTCAAAATAAATCAAGGAAATAACCAAGACTCTAACTTCTATCTTATTTAAAAGCAAATGTAAGGCCCTGTGTTTCAGATGTGATTTGATTGATCTACTACTAAGCTTTAAGCTAAACACACTTTATTCTTACACACAGTTAAAATACAAATGATACAATGGGAAATTGGCAATTAAAATATCATAATAATATAAAATAAAATTTTATTTAACTACTAATCATCAACTGTCCCCATATAGCAGCAACCCGTCAACACACTTTTGGCAAAGACAGATTCAGCAAAACTAATTTCCTTCACTTGCTATCTCTGCCAGCCCAGGAGAAAGGAACACCAAAAGAAGTAATCTAATCGAGTTCCCGAGAGAGAGAGAACTCAAGATTTTTGCTGCAGCAGAGAGAGAAAGCGAGAGCTGTATCTGTCAGCTTCAAATGCCAACTTCAAATGGAAGTAAAACTTTGGGTCTGTGTAGTTTACCACTGCTTCTGAAGCAGACTTTCTGGTACCACTGGCAATACCATCTACAACAGAAATAGCATCAAACAAATCCCTCTAAAATGCACAATGCCATTACAGCATTGGCATTATCATCATACAATATTGTGTAGAAAACATAATGACAATTGAAATGACTATTCCCTGTTTTTCAATGCATAATGTAACAACCATCTGAGGAGTCAATGACCCCTTTTCTGTTCCATCCCCTCTCAATCAGTTAGCAGTAATGTTTTTAAATCTTTTATTGCAAAGCTGTCCTATTTAATCAAACTTGATTAACCAAATAAAAGCTGAAGGCCTGCTAATTCTAAACCTCTCTTGTGAAAGAGTGAAAGGGAGTAGAATAGTATTACCTATCAAATATAAGAAAAACAGCATCAATCACACAGACACATGGACAAATAGTTGCAAAGAAGGAGCGGGTAGATTATGAAGACAATAAAATGTGAGGCTGGATGAACAAAGCAGGCCCAGCAGCATCTCAGGAGCACAAAAGCTGACGTTTCGGGCCTGGAACGAAACGTCAGCTTTTGTGCTCCTGAGATGCTGCTGGGCCTGCTGTGTTCATCCAGCCTCACATTTTACTGTCTTGGATTCTCCAGCATCCGCAGTTCCCACTATCACAGGTAGATTATGAAGATGTCTACATAGACAAGAAGGTAAAGACAGCTGCAGTTTAAAGTTTTTTATGAGATATTGAGTTGTGAGCGTGAAACTGGGGTCCCCACTGTTGAGCTGTTGTCTTGTTTCTTCAGGAGTGGTGAAAATTGCAGGTATGTTTGATCACTCAACGAATACTAGTTTTTCCAAGTTGCTCTTTCGTTGGCACTGGTTTCTGAGATTGAACAAACTGAGAGAAAGAAAAGGAGAATAGGGCTTTCAGTATCCTTGTTGTTATTCGTCCATGTCACCTTCTTTTTCTTTTTGTTCCTCAACGTTTGCGGTTCCCTTGTGATTTCTGTCATTTTAAAAAAAATCATTAATATTAATTTATTAATAATATTAATATCATTAATGGTCATAATTAATTCCAAGCTGAATCGTTGTCGGCAACTTTTCATCTCACAATATGTAAAATTATCTTACAAGTCTAGGTAAAACAAGTGAAGTGAATTTCTTGACACCTCAGAGTTCTGGTACTTTTGTTAAAAATGGTAATGCAGAAGCATCTGACTTTATAAATTCCAAATGGGTTTCCTGGGTTTGTAGATGATCCCAGAAAACATCTGAGATCAATAACAGTGGAACAGGAAAGCTGATGTTTCAGATCGGGACCCTCTGACTCCAACATCTGCTGTTCTTGCTTTCTCTGAGATCAATAACATCCTTGTTAAAGTTGTTTTTAGTTCACAGTGTGGGCTGTAAAGTAAAATTATGGATTGGTATTGATATTCTCTTTCCAATACAATCCTCAAGTTATTGATGAAAATCAGTGCAATGGCAAAATAAATATTGAAATGATAAATTACACAAAGCAATTAAAAAAAATTGAAGTAGTGATCTTTGAAATTAGTTGAAAATGTGATTTAATGTTAGAAATGATTACACTTGTGAGATTTATAAAATTATTCTGCTGGTTCTTCATTGGTCAGTGACAATCCACGGAGGGCAAAAATAGAAGCTTTCAAGTTTTTGAGATCATGTTCCTGGAGTTTCTATTTCTCAGTAATGCCATTTGAGTGTGGGCACTGGGTAGACTGGGTTATAGTAAGAACTGGCTTAGACCATTTGAACAATGAAGATTTCACCATCACGTTGTCAGCCACAACAGCTATAATCTGTTCCAGCTGAAAGTGAAACTTGTTCTCTATACCTCATAATTCACTTTTGGACCATATCTACCTGCCTATAACTTCAACTGATTTCTGTATTCATGGACTCACATTTTAGTGTATTCCACATTTTATGGGCCTTTTCATGCAAAATTCTTCTCCAGTTTCATGTTTTTCTATAATGGTCATTGAATAGTTCCTAATTAGAGTTATGCCAAACTATGAAGGGAATTACATCCATTGTGCCTCAATTTGGAATGTCAAAAGTTGACATTTTCACAAGGTGAGCCTGTTCAAATATATACTTAAGGCTTGTATTCTACCTGGTTGTAAAAGAGAGTACAGAATTTGTGATATGTAACACAAAATACTTGGGATTGCAAAGATTTTGGATTTCAATAAGAAGAAAATAGTTGCTCGAATTGCTTGAAATAGTTGTATTGTATTAAGAGTGTTGTTCAATATTACAGCACAGATAAAAAAGCCATTTAGCTTATATGTTAACTGTATGAAGGACCTGTCCGATTTAATCACAAACCCAAACCTTTTTCGCATATCCCTACAAGTTAATACTGTTCAAACACCTATTCAGTTGGCCATTCACACTTGGTTTAAAATCTGATTGCAACACCAGATGAAGTATTATATTTCAGCTCTCAACTCTGCTATTATCTCATTTGATGCCACGCTGTGAGCCTCAGATCAAGGCAGACTGTCAAGGCGAAGTCAAGGACTGTTTTCAGTTTTAGACTTCAAAGTAACACTATTTGTTATACATTAATACCGAACAGTGGTTTACATGGTAATCATAGATGCACTAGTCTTTGCTTTAAGGTACATGAGAAATGGACTAAACTACCTTCTTTTTATGTTTATGCCCACATGCTCTTAAGACACTCTCGAGATCTAGTCTAACGTAATGTAGTTTAGTCTGGTATAATGGAGTTTGTTCAAAATCTTCTCATACTGTGCTGTTTATGCTCAGTGACATGCAGCTCTGTGACTTCAACTCAATGTTGCTCCGGGGTCAGGGGGGCACTGACATAAAAAGAGTAACTCTGTGGAGGGTTGGGGGAGAGAACAAAAGTCCACATTTAATTCCTTTAACACCTACTTTAATTCGGATTTATCATCCACTTGTCAGAGCAAAACGTTTCTCTACTGAAATTATTGCTGTTTCTTTTTTATATTTTCACATTTGATTTTCTTCTTTCCCCTTTTCATAATCCTTTCAGGACACCAGGGTTTAAGCTGCAGAGGAGAGAGACAAAGTGCACAGGAATGCAGAAAGAACATGAATTAATTGCAGGCAGTCAAGCAAAACCAGCTGGCATGTTTTTGAAAAGCTGAGCATTAATGTAAAGAGCTTTAGGAATAAGTTTGACAGATTACAACTGCATGAGATTTTAATATGGTAGCTAAAATGGACACTAAGCAAAACATGGGCTGGAGTCAAGTGTTCCTGACTACTATATATTCAGGAGGAATGGAAGCACAGGGAAAAAAGAACAGAACATTGGTTAGAGACAACAGGAATTGCAAATGCTAGAGAATCTGAGATAACAAGGTGTAGAGCTGGATGAACACAGCAGGCCCAGCAGTATCAGAGGAGTAGGAAAGCTGACGTTTCAGGTCTAGACCCTTATTGATTCCTGAAGAAGGGTCTAGGCTCAAAACATCAGCTTTCCTGCTCCTCTGATGCTGCTTGGCCTGCTGTGTTCATCCAGCTCTACACCTTGTTATTTCAGAACATTGGGGTTAGGCCACTTTTGGAATCCTGAGATCAGCTCTGGTCTCCCTGCTTGAGAAAAGACATTGTCAAACTTGATAAGTTCAAAAAAGATTGAAAAGGATGTTGCCAGGCTTGGAGGGTTTGAGCTACAGGGAGAGTCTGAACAGGCTGGGGCTATTTTCCCTGAAGCATCGGTTGCTGACAGGTGACTGTATAGAAGTTTATAAAATCATGAGAGGCACAGATAGGGTGAGTAGCTGAGGTCTTTTCCCCAGGGTAGTGGAGTCCAAAACTAGATTGCATAGGTTTAAGGTCGGAGGAGAAAGATTTAAAAGGGACTTGAGAAGCAACTTTCTCACATAGAGGGTGGTACACGTATGGAACCAGCTGCCAGGGAAAGTGTTGGAGGCTGGTATAGTTACAACATTTGAAAGACATCTGGATGGGTATATGAATAGGAAAGGTTTAGAGGGATATGGGCTCTCTGCTGGAAAATAGGACGAGATTAATTCAGGATATGTGGTTGGCATGGACGAGTTGAACCAATGGATCTGTTTCCTTGCTGTACAGCTCTATGACTCTAAATGTGGTCATCATGTGGGGTGCTGGTGTTGGACTGGGATGGACAAGGTCAGAATTTACATGACACCAGGTTATAGTCCAACAGGTTTATTTGAAAACACAAGCTTTTGAAGTGTTACCCCCTTCGTCAGGTGAAGTGAGAAAGAAGCACACAGTACACTGAATTTATATGTAAAAGATCAAAGGGTCACACAACTAATAAGGATGTATTAAGCAAACCTAAGATACTATTAATTCGTTAATCAGTTAGAAGAATTTAATTGATTAACATGCATATGTATATCCTTGAATTCCTTTGAAGTCATGGTCCTGAGAGAAATAAAGGTTTTATGAGTGTAAAGAAGAGGCATCATTTTAGGCCACACAATGCATGTTAGGTGTGAGGCCTTGTTTAGAATCTGTTTGTGTTTTGGTTTGGAGTCAGACTGGTTTTATTTCTAAAGTAGGAATTCATAAAACCCCACATTGACTGACTGTCAATAAGTTGCATGCTTTTTGAACAAAATAGAATGTACCTGCAAATATAAATACACCACATAGATTGTGTGTGTGTGTGTGTGTGTGTGTGTGTGTGTGTGTGTGTGTGTGTGAGAGAGAGAGAGATCTGACAGATCCAGGCGCTTTTCAGGTATTTAAATACTCATTATAAGTTCTTCCTTGAAGTTGAAGTCCCCTGCAGCAACTCCTCATGTTCCCACCACCAGAAAGATTAGTGGTAACCTATTGTAATGCACACACCAGAAACCTACGATCATCCAGATCTTGCAGTGGAGTTTGGGATTTTTGAGACAAGGATAGGGCGAACACTTTGACATGTTTTTTTTTACCCTAGCTGACTACAAGAGACTCCCACAGATTTGCTGGCTAGCCTTTGGGAAGCAGGGGAAGGCCATGCGGCCCCCATTTATTCCCTGAGTTAGTACCAAGTTGGGGTGAAATCAGAGATAATAAATGTCAGTTGGCCTATTAATGGACCTAATCATCATTGCATCAATAACTGCTAGGAATGCCATGCCATCTCATCTACACTGCACAGTTACCTGGAAAATGTATCAGAGATAATGGGAACTGCAGATGCTGGAGAATTCCAAGATAATAAAATGTGAGGCTGGATGAACACAGCAGGCCAAGCAGCATCTCAGGAGCACAAAAGCTGACGTTTCGGGCCTAGACCCTTCATCAGAGAGGGGGATGGGGAGAGGGAACTGGAATAAATAGGGAGAGAGGGGGAGGCGGACCGAAGATGGAGAGTAAAGAAAATAGGTGGAGAGAGTGTAGGTGGGGAGGTAGGGAGGGGATAGGTCAGTCCAGGGAAGACGGACAGGTCAAGGAGGTGGGATGAGGTTAGTAGGTAGCTGTGGGTGCGGCTTGGGGTGGGAGGAAGGGATGGGTGAGAGGAAGAACCGGTTAGGGAGGCAGAGACAGGTTGGACTGGTTTTGGGATGCAGTGGGTGGGGGGGAAGAGCTGGGCTGGTTGTGTGGTGCAGTGGGGGGAGGGGGCGAACTGGGCTGGTTTAGGGATGCAGTAGGGGAAGGGGAGATTTTGAAACTGGTGAAGTCCACATTGATACCATATGGCTGCAGGGTTCCCAGGCGGAATATGAGTTGCTGTTCCTGCAACCTTCCGGTGGCATCATTGTGGCATTGCAGGAGGCCCATGATGGACATGTCATCTGGAGAATGGGAGGCTTGGGGACCGCTTTGCAGAACACCTCCGCTCAGTTCGCAACAAACAACTGCACCTCCCAGTCGCAAACCATTTCCACTCCCCCTCCCATTCTCTAGATGACATGTCCATCATGGGCCTCCTGCAGTGCCACAATGATGCCACCTGAAGGTTGCAGGAACAGCAACTCATATTCCGCCTGGGAACCCTGCAGCCATATGGTATCAATGTGGACTTCACCAGTTTCAAAATCTCCCCTTCCCCTACTGCATCCCTAAACCAGCCCAGTTCGCCCCCTCCCCCCACTGCACCACACAACCAGCCCAGCTCTTCCCCCCCACCCACTGCATCCCAAAACCAGTCCAACCTGTCTCTGCCTCCCTAACCGGTTCTTCCTCTCACCCATCCCTTCCTCCCACCCCAAGCCGCACCCACAGCTACCTACTAACCTCATCCCACCTCCTTGACCTGTCCGTCTTCCCTGGACTGACCTATCCCCTCCCTACCTCCCCACCTACACTCTCTCCACCTATTTTCTTTACTCTCCATCTTCGGTCCGCCTCCCCCTCTCTCCCTATTTATTCCAGTTCCCTCTCCCCATCCCCCTCTCTGATGAAGGGTCTAGGCCCGAAACGTCAGCTTTTGTGCTCCTGAGATGCTGCTTGGCCTGCTGTGTTCATCCAGCCTCACATTTTATTACCTGGAAAATGTCTCTTGTTACTGGACAACCAGTCATTTCTTGCAATTAAGTGTGCATTGGGAACCGTGTTTTCCACCACGAGGGACTGCCATAACCCAGCCCAATAGAACTGTTCTTCAGAATTATGATGTACTAAAGGACTCCTGAACTGAATCCATTTATGTTGAGTTCAGGAACAGGAAGAAAATCTGTCACATTGTCGAGTGTTTACTATGGACTCCCAAATATTACGAAGGAAATTTCTCAGAAAATTTCAGGGAAATGTAAAAATATAGCAGAATTACAAACAACTTAATTGCTCTAATAAGGTCTGGAGGGGTGGTACCTCCAGAGTGAAGAGCATGGAAGATGAAGAATTTCTAAAACATGAATCGGGAAACTTTCTTAAACAATGTATTTCCAGTCCAGTGAAGAAAGAAGATTAGCTGGATCTAGCACAGAGGATTGAAATAGGACACATGCATACATTTCAGTGGGAAAACATTTGCACAATAGTAGCCATCATCTAATTTTTGTTTTGAATAGATCTTGTTGGTAATGGATAGTGGTTTACACCATTTCCATACAATGGACACTATTTGCATGATATAGATGGCTCTGTACAACAAACTGGGATAGTGCGGTTAGAGTGATCTGTATCACTGAGATAGAAAAATAGCTGCTTCGTTCCTCAGCGAATATGATGAAAGTAGAACCGAACAATCTGTCAGAATTTGTATGGGTACTGCTGTGCGATTGTGAAACTTTTCATTATGAACTTAAAAGGAGAATAGTTGTTGAATAAGGATTGACTTAAAGAAAAAACATTCTTGAAGGCAGTGCTCTCAGCTGACAAATGCTTCAGGATGCATGTGAACAATATGTATAAATTCTTATTCATTATTCAGAAAAGGCCAGAAAGGTTTCCAAATAATCCCTAAAAATGAAACACCGAGAGTAAGAAAAGAAATGGGCTGTCAGGTAAATTACGATATTTGCTGCAATGTGACTATCCATGCATTTTGAAAATCTTTTGATGAGAAAATGGTTACATTTGAGAAATCCCTCTGAATGGGATGTGCTTTCTTATTTGGGCAAATTAATAGATCAGTTAGTTCCATTAGTCTGTGTTATTTATCAAGCTAATCTTGCTTTGAAATAATTTCACTTTCATTTTTATGTATCCTGGTTTTCAAATTGGATTACATTATTCCGTTTTACTGTTACCATGTTTTGGAAGAGGAATAGAAGTTATTGTGATTGATGATGAGGCTCCCTCTTTGGTACAAAAACTTAGTGAGATTATAATGATGCAAAATCTGATCAAACATGAGTCTGGTTGCATCAAAATCATTAGCCATCCCCACTAATAGAGTTGCAAATCCCAAAGCATGATGCCCCGGTAAGACGAGGCTCTGCACTAGTGGCTCAGATTTAATGACACATTTGTAAGCTTGTCATCTTGCCTTGCTGAGCAATCAGTTGGACCCCAGAAGAGCACAAAATGATGGCGTACTGGACAAGTCAACATTTGGCAGCGCAATCTCCCTATGAAAGGATGTGCAAGTTCTGAGAGGATGACTTAACCTGTGAGAAGCTTAGAAGTGTTGTCAGTCAGTCAGAAGGTAAACTTGGCACAAGTGAAAAACAATGATGCGAAGTGAAAATCACAAAGAAGTGAGAGATTCCAAATTTTTCAACCATTCTGAAACATAAGGTGAGTAACTTGGTATAACATATCAAGGGACAGACTGATTCAAGTCAAGGTGCATTGATGGTGCAGTGTTACAGAAAAACAATAGCAGATTATTGTCTTCAAATGTCTTGTTGTCTTTCCCATGACCTGAGCAGGTCTGCACCAGGAGACATGGCTGAAACAGGTCTGTTTTTGCTGTCTTTTTCCACGTTGCACATTCAACAGTCAAAAAACAATGTGTAAGGTAGAACCAGAACGAGGGATGGGTCACTGGTATGATCTACACCAGCATCAATGGTAGTGGAAAGTGGCCATTTTTTGTGAGAGGAAAGTCCAGGAAGCCACATTGCTTTGCAGATGTCAAGATAGTGCCAATGTAGTACGATGCTAACAAAACCACTTGCATGACCCTCAGCACCTTTAGGCCTGGATCAGGAAATTGTACCAAATATACTTAAACAAAAGGAGAGGACGATTACTGTCATTACAGAGAACTGGCGTCCAGAGCAACAAGCTGCTGTCTTTGTTTCTCACTGTCACGATCAAGTTTCAGCCAATGGATCGGAGGATTAGGAAACTGAGAGTTTTGATAGTAGCTGATTCCTCTGCTTATCAAAGCCATTGATACTAAGCAGAGGTAAAACCCAACTCTTCACGAGAGTCATTTCCTGACATTTTTCAATGTATTTTAAAAAGTCAGGCCACCTAAGGTGTGAGCAGTTGAATAAAGACAAATGTACTATTTTAATGTATTTGCATTGAGCTAAAGAGTGCACTTGTCGGCAGTTTGGGTCATTTAGGGCTGCTTCACTATCTCGAAACTCTGTTTAATGTGAATTCGAGGGTGGATCCCTTGAAAGGTGATTCATTAGGACATTGCTTTATATCATTTTCCAATAGATCCCACAATTAAAAGTACCTTCCCTGAACCACCTGGTGCAAACAGATGATGTGGAAGTACATTGGATATATGGGAAGAGTGAATGCAGTGTGGGGTTGGAGAAGCACACAGCAGGTCAGGCAGCATCAGAGCTGCAGGAGAGTCGATATTTTGGGCCTGGACCCTTCATTAAGACTGGGGAGGGGCAGGGAGCTCGGAGATAAATAGAGGGAAGAGGGTGGGGCAAGGGGAAGGTTGGATAGGATGGCAATAGTGATGCAGGTAGGGGTAGTGGGGATTGGTCAGTGGGAAGGATGGGGCGAATAGCTGAGGACAAAGATGGACAGGTCATCTCAGGTCAAGGAGGCGGGGATGAGTGGGAACGTTGGACATGGGATGAGGCCAAGAGTGGGGAGATTTTGAAACTCTTTAATTCTATGTTCAGGCCATCTGTCTATAGGTTCCCGAGGTGGAATATGAGGTGCTATTCTTCCAGTTTGCACGTGGCATCATTGTGGTACTGGAGGAGGCCCAGCGTGGACATGTCACCCAGTGAATGGGAGGGGAAGTTAAAAAGGTTATTGACCGGAAGGTGTAGTTGATTATAACGTACAGGGAACAGGTCCTCTGCAAATCAGTCACTGAGTCTACGCTTGGTCTCAATGATGTAGAGCGGACTGCGTCAGGAGCAACAGATACAGTAGACCAAGCTGGAGGATGTACACGTGAACCCCTGTCGGATATTGAAAGTTTGTCTTGGGCCTCAGATGGAGGTGAAAGGGGAGGTGTAGGGGCGGATGTAACATCTCCTGCAACTGTCACAAGACAAACTTTCCATATCTGACATATTACTCCCCATCCCACTGCGTTGGTGATGTGTCCATCCTGCACATCCTCTAGTACCACAGTGATACCAGGCGCAAACTGGAGGAAGATGACCTCAAATTCTCCCTTGGGAGCCTACAGCCCAGTAGCCTGAACACAGAATTCACCAGTTCACCAAATCTCCTCCCCCCCCCCCGCCCAACCCGGCCTCATCCCATGTTCAAACCTCCCTCTCACCCCCACTTACTTGACCTGACACTAACTGCCTATCTTCTTCCTCACCTATCTCCCCACCCCTCCTCCTGACCAATCCAGTTGACCTCTACTTGCACCCACTTATTGTCATCCTATTTATCTAACTCATGCCCCAACCCCTCCTCCCTCTATTTACCTCCCAGCTCCCTTCCCCCTCCCCAGTTCTGATGAATGGCCCAGGCCTGAAACATCAACTCTCCTGCTCTTCTAATGTTGCCTGACCTGCTGGGTTCCTCCAGCCCCACACAGTATTGACTCTGGCTCCAGAATCTGCAGTTCTTACTAACTCCAGTTGGATTTATGGGAAGCTTACCTGGCATCTTTAGCATTTCCTTTTTTTGACAGAGCTGACTACACCAGAAATAACCTTTTCTAGATTTTTGACTTCTTCTTTATGTGTGGCAAAGAGTAAGCAAAATGTTTGTTTTTCTTAAAATTGTGATTAAATCATCAGAGGTAAATTTGAATGTCCAGTTTGGAGTTTTCCTTTAGAATTATTGTCTGTATTTCATTTCTGGACTGACTGTGTACTACTGGCCTGAAGAAATATGCAATTGAATACTACTGAGCAGCAAAGGCTCACAAAGCAATCTATGACCACATGTGTACTGCTCAGTGTGAAAAAGTAGAGCAGTGCATCCTCTGACTAATATCTCATTTCTCTTTTTGTTCCCTTGTTTAGCATTCATTTTCTAGTGTTCCACACGGAGGCTGTTCATGATGTTCTGAAGGTTTGGGATGGGCCACTAGAGAGTGGCATTTTGCTGAGGGAGATGAGCGGCTCTACACTGCCTCCTGATATCCAGAGCACTTTTAATTCCATCACACTGCAGTTTGACACAGACTTCTTCACAAGCAAACAGGGCTTCGCCATTCAGTTCACCAGTACGTGCCAATTTATTGATCTTGTCAGGACCGTCGCTGAACCCAATGACATTCCTGTTAGGGATAGTTGAAATATTGCCAGGAATGTTGTGCAAAATTTTCATCTGGGCATGAAATTAATTTCCGTGGTCAGACAAACTGTAAATGTACTCTGAAGGGACCGGAGTTCAGAGCTGAAATGGTCTTTTATGTTATTTTTTAAAATATTTTTATCTGGTTATTTTCAACACAGCCATTTAGAAAGCCTGTGTGTTGCTCTGAGGATTTCTTTGTTTTAAATCAGTTTCAAGGCACACTATTCGCATTTGAAAATAAACGCCTGTTAATATTTGAATTAGAAATTTGAATTTTAAATATGTCTTTTTTAAAGGTTGCAAATTATTCCTGATTGGATTTATATTTTCTGTTTAATTCAGTACTCATAATAACCAGGTTGATTCAGATTAACTGCTTTCATTTCCTCATTTTATGAGAAGCAAGGAATCTACTTTTGCAGCCTTTAATTAAAAAGGTCTGCTGACTCTTTAAAGCAGCATTGATTTGCAATTGCACAACTCATGGTTTATTCAGTGTTTTATCGTGCATGTTTCATGTAACTTCAGATTATTTAGGTGTGTAAAAATGTGTTGCTGACACTTTGGACAGCCATTAACAATCGCTGTCTAGTTTTAATTGGTATTTACAAATGTAGGAATGTGATGGCCCCTTGGCCAATTAAAATGCACCTTTCCAAGTGGGAGCACCCTTCCCATTTTGGCAATCAAAGTGAAGTGAAAGTTGGTGATAGGCCCACATCACTGATCTCCTCTCACAGTCCAAAGATGTGCAGGTTTGGTAGACTGGCCAAGCTAGAAATTAACCTGTCGTGTGCAGGTTAGGTGGGTTAGCCAGAAGTAAAGAAAAATCTTCATGTGGGGTTACAGGGATGGGGCAAGTGTGTGGGTCAGTGTTTGATTCTCTTCAGAGGGTCCGTGCAGACTCAGTGGGCCAAATGGCCTCTTTCTGCACTGTAAGGATTTTATGAAATTCTTTGGAAAGTATTAGTTATCATTTAAAAAGATGTGTGGTCCCATAGGACAGTCCACTCATATTTATGAAAGGCAGCCACGTAAAATTAGCTAAGGGAGTACATATGGCTAGGTTTAAGTGTTTGTTGAGATAATAATGAGCACTGATAGGATACAGCATTTGATGTGCTCTACATCAATTTTTAGCAAGACTTTTCGTAAACATTGCAGATTGGCCGGAAATGTAAACAACCAAAGGATGCTAGAGAAAAGCCAAGTTGGATTTAAAATTGACTGTGTGCTAGGAACCAAAAAGGAATGTTTCAATCATGGAAGGTTGGCTGGAAGATTGGACTGCTACATGGCCCCTTACTTTTTCATGCGGTAGTCCTCAATGACTTAGAGTTAAATGTTGGGACAGAATTTTTAAAAATGATCCAGAAACTGACCGTATGATTGATAGTGAGAATGTAAGATCTAGACTGCAGAAAGCAAATAGGTGGAAAAATTGCAAGCTGAATTTGATCCAGAGAAGCAGGAGGTAATGCATTTGAAAGGGCAAGCAATAGGGTTAGGGAAGGGAAGACACAGTCCAGGGGAGGACTCTGAGAAGAGTCAGGAATAGAATGACATTAGAATGCACGTTCACAGATCCCTGGAGGAATGGGACACATGGATAAGATAGCTAACAAGACATGCTGGAATACTTTCCTTTAACAGTTTCTACATAAAATATAAGGATAGGACTGTTATACTAAAAAGTGTAACACATTGGTTAGGCCATAAATTGTTATGTATAGTTCTGTTCATGAATTACAGAAAACACGTATTTGCAAGAGAGTTGAGATAAGAACTTAAGGAGAAGATTGCTGACAGTGGAGAATTTTAGCAATGAGTAATTATGGTGCTGACTGATGTCCTTTAATGTAAAAGAGAGTGAGGGGAGATTTAGTTAAACTGTGTAGCATTATGAAGGTTTAAATAGGGCTGTATCCCTTAACCAGAAAGGTCAATAACCAGCAGATATTGATTTAATGTAAATGGTAAAGGATTAGATGGAATTGAGGAGAAGTGCTTTTCACTTGAAGAGTGTTGAGAGTCTGGAAAACTACATGTAAAAATGAGACAGAAACCCAGAAAGTCTACTGCATTTAATAGCACCTGAATGGATAATTTAAACATATACAAGGCTACAGAATATGAACTGGAAATTGGGATGGACACAGTGGGCAGAATAGCTTCATTGATATCTTCTGAAATCCTCTGATTCTGAGGTTTGCTAATTAGTGTCTCTGTGAATTTCTGGATTGTTGACAGGCCCAAGGAAATATTAAGCTTTAAGACAAACTATTGCTCCAGTAAGATCATTAACATACAGTTTGCACTGCAGTCGGAGTTAAGCCGTTTGGTTTGCATGTCTTTAGCCTGTTGCAGATGCCTTGCATTCCTCACACTTTAAAGACCAGGCTTGGTTTATTGTTCTTCCTGTGTGGTACAAACATGAGTGGATCCTTAATGTTCAACAACTGAGCCAAAGGTTTGAATTCAAGTCAAAAGCTGTGAAGTTCTTCTCTTTTCATTGTGTGGTGTTTCTGAAGCAGAGTTTCAATTTGTATGTAATTATTATTTTATTCAGTGTTTTGCAAGCCCTCACTGAAGAGCTGATAATTATGGTAATGACCTGGTGCTTGAGGAGGATAAGCTAATTTTGCAGAATCAGAATCTGGGAGTAGCAATAATTTAGTTTAAAAATTCAAATAGGAATATTAAGCTATTTGGTGCAGTAGATTAGGATGTAATTAGTTGCAATGTTTTATCAAACGCTTGCATTTGTCAGAATTATTTCAGGTGACACAATTATCGACATGGTAAGCTCATGATTGCACTTTTCAATAAAGCTTTTGACTATTTCTATGAAAGATCAATCATCATGAAAGTAAATGTTACTTTTAGAAAAAATTGAGCTTTTGCTTGAGCCTTGGAAAGGACAATGAAAGCAAAAGGACAGAACAATGGGAGGGGATTACAATTTTCCTCACTCACTTGATTACAGATTTCATTCAGAATAATTGATCCAATTCAGTTGAACCTGAATTTGCCTAAGTAAGCCTCAACGGAAATGAATGAGCTTAAAATTGAAGTGTGAGAAAGGCAACGTAGCCCAATAAGAATTGGAGTGTGTTTTCCTGAAGGAATAGGTTTTAACATTCTGGCACTGGATGAACCATTTGTTGTTGTCTGCACATATAATTGTATAAATTCTCATTTCAAGTGGAACCCTATTCCACCGTACAAAAATATGCCTTCCTATTTATACTGTGGCTAGTGTCTGGAAGTCAAAAATGAGAACAGAAAATTCTGAAAGTGTCCAGTAGGTCAGGCAGTATCTATGGAAAACCAAAGCCACTGACCAGCAATTATAGCTCCCCTCTTGATGATGGGTAGCGGGTGGGGATAATGCCAACGTATGACGACTACTCCAATCGAAGGCTTGTGGATGCCCTTCCTGTCTCACCACCAGTTGAGGTCTTTAAGTGGAAAATTAATAACCGTTTGAGGATTTCATCCCAGGAGCAGGGGAACTGCCATGTGGCAAGTCTTAAAAGGAGAGCCTGGTATGATTGCCTGCGTGCCTCCAAAGGATCCCCTGTTCAAAGGTACTTAGTGTCTGATTGAGGGACCTGATGTCAAGAAGGGGGCACTGAGATCCCCTACCCTTTGTTGCCAACTCCATCCCTACAACTACACAGTCCTATCCCCACATCTCCCTTCCCCCCCAGCTCCCAACAAATCCCCTCCATCCATCACTTATCCAGACTAGCCTCTAAGCAATCTTGGCCTCAGTTGTGTGAGGTACATCCCCTGCTTTCCTGGAGGTGCCGCCGAACGATGAATGTCTGCTGGTCATCCAGTGCCCATCAGCTCTTTGAGGATGCTTCATCAGTTTGAGCTCCTAATCCCAGGGAGAGCCCATTTCTGCCCAATATTATGCATTTTTTGCACTTAATTCAGCAGGCCTTGCCAAAGGAGGTGATTCTGAGCTCTCATTAGCCTTCCACCCAGTGGGAACAACCCCACTTTCCTCGATTAAGCATTATCCACCATGTCTGAACGATGACCTTTGATCAGAACTGGAAAAGGTTGAAGATGCAACCGGTTTTCAACAATTACAGAGACAGAAATACGGTGGAGATGAGTATGGCATAAAAAGGGGAAGTCTGGGAAAACATGCCAGGCAGTAGAGATTAAATGACATTGAAACATAGAAAATAGGTAAGGAGTAGGCCATCTGGCCCTTAGAGCCTGCACCGCCATTGAATGGATCATGGCTGATCGTGCAATTTCAGTATTCCACTCGCACTTTCTCTACATACCCCTTGATCCCTTTAGCCACAAGGACTGCGTCCCGCTCCCTCTTGAATATATCTACGGAACTGGCCCCAACAGTTTTCTGTGGTAGAGAATTCCGCAGCTTCATACTCTCAGAATGAAGAAATTCTTCCTCTTCTCAGCCCTGAATGGATTACCTCTTATTCTTAGACTGTGACGCCTAGTTCTGCACTTCCCCAACATTGGGAATGTTCTTCCCATATCTAGCCTATCGAGTCCCATCAGGATATTATGTTTCTCTAAGATTCCCCCCTCATTCATCTAACAAAAAACATGATGTTGCAAGGCAAGAGGGACAAGTAAGGACAGAGGAAGGTGGGCTGAGAAGAAGTGTATGTAGTCATGACACAAGCATTATTGAGCAGCTGCTTTCTTTAACAAAAACTGAGGCAGTGATTATAACAATGAGACTGTTAAACCCTGTGTTGAATCTGAAAGATTGTCAATGCTTAATTGAGAAATGAGATCCTGACTCTTGAAGTTCAGCTTCTTTGGAACAGTATGTGTGGCCAAGGACAGGGGATACAAGTTGGCAGAAGGATAGAGATTGTAAATGAAAAGAAATAAAGGCTCAAAAACCTGCTTGCAGTTTGAAAAGTTCCACAGCTAATATCGAATTTGCTGTATCCCCAATATCTATTATCAAAGCGAGCCAAATGCTGGCAATACATTTTTACTGAGATGTCACTCACATTTGAAAATAATAGAACAGACGAGTGACTGCTTAGCCTTCTGTGTGAACAGCTTCATAGTACAGCATCACAAGCAGATTAAACCCTTAATTTATAAAAAAAAGTTTAATTTTACCCTTTCGCATTCTCCTTTCCAAATAAAGATGTTTAGTGAGACTTCGTTTAAAAACTAATATCCATGTCTTAAAGGAAAAGTGCTCGAGAAGTTGGCATTGTTTTCAAAGGTGGCGCAATGATTCTACCGCTGTTAAAAAATAAACACCTCACAAGTCCCATTTTATTTGAAAATATCTGAAGCAGATAGTATAATATGTCTCGTGGGGAAGTATTGATGAGCCAAAAGGCCGACGCCTGTTCCTTTGTTCCTATGTCTGCTGTCATACTAGGGACTAATATTGAACATAGCAAACTTAATGGGCTGTAGAAGGGTTCCATCTGGCTAGTTGTTTTCAGGGAGCTTACTGTAATGAGGTCATACCAAGGCTAAAGAGAGAGGCGAATCTGTCGTCCTACTGGTGAGAAACAACCTTTATTAGCCATTTATGGTTTACACATAAGAGGGTAGGGTAGAACTCTGCAGGCTCCATCCCCATTTCAAGAGACCCTCCTGTCAGTTGGTGACATTGATGATGTATGTTGTTCATTAGCCTAATGGGACTTACCCATTATCTGACACTTTGGATAAGATATGGTGGGCTGTAGTTGGAGGTAAGGTGAAGAGGAATAAGCTGATTGCTCTAAGCAGTGTAATAGATTGTGAATCTAATTATTTGAAACCAACTACATGCAATGCAATGAATCTTCATATTTGATTGTTTAAAAACTTTGGATCTGTGTGAGCAAGTTAACCATTTAGAAGTATTAAAATTTTGCATTTGCAGTACAAAAGGAAGATAACGAACAGGAAGATGAATAATAGAAAGCATTTAAGGGGAGAAGTGGGTTTTAAGAATCAGTATTAGTTAAGGGTGGCATGTTGGCTCAGTGGTTAGCACTGCAGCCTCACAGCGCCAGGGACCCAAGTTCATTTCCACCCTCGGGCAACTGTCTGTGTGGAGTTTGCACATTCTCTCCGTGTCTGCGTGGGTTTCCTCCGGGTGCTCCGGTTTTCTCCCACAGTCCAAAGAAGTGCAGGCTAGGTGGATTGGCCATGCTAAATTGCCCATAGTGTTCGGGGGTGTGTGGGTTATAAGGGGATGGGTCTGGGTCTGGGTGGGATGTTTCAAGGGGCGGTGTGGACTTGTTGGGCCGAAGGGCCTGTTTGCACACTGTAGGGAATCTAATCTATCACCAAGCCTGTGCTCCCCACTGGAAGCAAGACCTTTTGAAATTACAACATAATTACATCAATGGTGAGACACTTATTCATTGCGCAATATGATGACTATAAAATGTCGTCAATCATGTTCAACCACAAGAATATGTGGGTGCTCAGATACCCAGCATTACAGCACTGTTCCTAATAATCTGCCAGCTTTTTACTATTTTCTCACTGTTAGAAATAATGAACAGTGAGAGAAATCTTTTGCTGCCTATCATCGACTGATGTTCTCTTGTGAAAGTCGAAGTTCATCCTTCAATGGTGTTCAGCAGTGTTTCCACAGCAGCTGGTGTACCTGCTCCCGTTGGATTTCATATTTAAAGTTAGTTTTATAATGCAGTCAGACAGGATGGATTATTAAGAATTACATTACCTGAAGTTGTTGACCTATGACAATCTAATGGCCTCCTGTGCCCATACATCCCTCCAACCAGAGGTAGAACATGAATTAATGACAACTGTAATACCCACATTTTTACCTGATGTTAGTAGGCGCTTCCAGGTAGATGAAGAGATTCTCTCCTGCATCTCCTGATATCAGCAGAAGCCAGGAGAAGATAATTCCACTCCCATAACAGCAAGGCAATCTTAGACAACATCAGTGGAACAATCAAATAAAACCAATGGTGGAGGAGGGGAACAAAATTACACCTTGAAGAATAAATTTGAGTATCAAAATGATACTTATATATAAATCCCTTTTGTCTTTGCAGTTAAGTCATCAGGAGTGCAGGTTTGGGAGTTGCTCACCCAGATTGTGTAGGAGGTGAATTAGTTAACTGGGGTGATATGATTCAGTAAGTACTTGTTGATGATATTCTCATAATTGGTTACTCATCAACGAAATGATGGTTGGCAAACACATTTTTGTGAAAACTATACCCCTTTAAAAGAAAAAAAAGCTTTTTTAAGCAGCTGTGTTGATACATTAAAGTAAGTACGGCCTGTTTCAGTGAATGTTCAGTAAACAATAGAACTGGAGCATTTTGGATAGTTTCCAGTCCAAATGACGGGTCTGTTTTGTGAATTTCTTGCCAAATTGTTGCATCGCTGCACATTAAGTCACGCCTGTAGCACAGAGGAAACAAACCAAAGCAATCATTAAATTCACAGTTGTGTGATAAGAGAGACAGTGCCTTACCAAAAAAAAGTGTATATAACCATTTTTATTGTGTTCCTGACAATGCTGTGCTTGTATTAGGTACACCAGCTGTGCTGAATTCAAAGATGCACCATGTCCAGCACTTGTATTTACTTACCTGTGAAATTTAGCCAATAGGGAGACAGCTGCATGTATCTTAAATAGAGGATTTAAAAATCCACAAGTAACTCTGGCAATCTAAGACTTGGGAAGCACAAACTGTAATCTGAAATAATACAATGTGTAATACAATCCTCATTGGCGCAGAGTGAGAGGTGGAAAGCATTTTTACATTGTATAATCTGCCTTTATTTCCTTGATGTGGAGATGCTGGTGCTGGACTGGGGTGGACAAGATCTGAAATCATACAACACCAGGCTCTAGTCCAACAGGTTTATTTGAACACACAAGCTTTTGGAGCCTCACTCCTTCTTCAGGTGTTAGTGAGAGAGGTGGAATCAGACACAGAATTTATAAGTAAAATATCAAAGGGTCACACCACTGATGGGGATGTATTAAACAAACCTAAGATGCTGTTAAATCTTTCCTCAGAAGGCTTTCATTGACTAATATGTATATGTAAATTCCTGAATGCCTTTGAAGTTACTGTTGTTAGAGAACTAAAGGTTTTATCACTATAAAGAAAAGTTGACATTTCAGGTCAGACACTGCATGTTTGGTGTGAGGCCTTATTTAGAATCTGTTCGTGTTTTGGTTTGGAGTCAGACTGGTTTTATTTCTAAAGTAGGAATTCATAAAACATCACTTGGACTGACTGTCGATAAAATGTGTGCTTTTTGAACAAAATGGAATCAAAATAGAATATCTGCAAATAAAAATTCAGCCCATAGATTCACGTGTGCATGCACTTGAGAGAGAAAGGGAGAGACTTGCCACAAATTTTCCAACAGGAAACCATATACAGGAAGGCTCAGAAAAAAGAAATATTTATGTACATTTTTGGAAATATTCAGGCTGTAACATACTTTCAGGGTTTAAAGATTGTACAATAGTCACTTAGCAATTCCCCTAAAACCCACAATTTCTACCATGAGAAAGATATGGTGAATAGCTCAGGGAACACCATAATTTCCAAAATCCTCTCTGATGCAGAGAGTGTGTCAACTTCAACTATATCACCATTCCTTCCTAGTTGCTGGGTCACAATCCTGGACTTTTTACCTTCTAGGTCACAAAAATAGCTTGCCACTACCTTCTTGAGGGCAATTAGGATTGAGTGCAAAACACTGGCTTGCCAGCGATGCTCATAAATCAGGAATAAATAGGAAAAATATTTTAAACTTTAACTTATCTCTTGCATACTCCTCAATCAACCATCTCAATCAACTGCTTTTGTCACTGTCACATATCTCAAGATATATCTTTATGTTTCATGTCAGATTGCAATTAGAAATGTTTTCTACCCCATTATGAACTACCGGGAAGTTAAACGCCTCAGAATGTCTCAACGTAACAGTACGACTGTGCACTCCCACATATTACAACTGGTAAAAGGTGTTACCGTGCTCAATAGTTGAAATATGAGGACATGCATGTGTTGAAGGAGCAATAGTGTGGGCTAAAGAGGATCTGCAGTAACCTTAAACTTATTTTTGCTGTGACCTTTAACCATTGCACACTGTTATAGTTTCCAGAGCTACATCATGCAATGATCCCGGGGTTCCTCAGAATGGCACTCGAAGTGGCAACAGCAGGGAGCCTCAAGATTCAGTTGTGTTTCAATGTGACCCTGGATATGTGCTACAAGGAACAGCTACCATCACGTGTGTACAGATTGACAATAGATTCTTCTGGCAGCCTGATCCACCCACTTGCATAGGTATTGATTTTTTTGTCTTGTAGCTAAGCAGATGCCGTGTTTTTCAGACTGTATGCCCCATTTTTTAGGACTATTTTTAACACAGTGCTTGAGATTGATTACTGAACAGGTGCAAAAGGTATCTAAACAGAGGTTCTGTTTTTAAAGCTAACACTGTATTTCATCAAGTTAATTCTTTTTTGAAGAAATGTATCTGATTATAAAGCCAATAAGCTGAAATGACCCTGGCAAAATCAACACAAATGTTAAAAGGGACATTACAATGCTGAGAAAACTGCACCTATTAACTGATTGTTTTTCTCAAGCAAACTGTGTTCTATTCATAATGACCAAATCATGCATTTGATCTCTTTAGGTGAGCTTTCTTGTTAATAACATCCCTGTTAAATTCCAGGTATCAAATTGAAGTTGAATTAGAAACTAACTTATCCTTCTGCTTCTGTAATCATGCCTGTCTTCTGTCCAGTCCACACACTGTTTGTGGATTATATTTCTCACCTGCCTCCGTGTTAATACTGGTGCAGCTAATGGGAATTCACACCTTCCTGTTTGCCTGCTGGTGAGGAATCAATAGTTTCTTCACCTCAGAGACTGATTTGCCTATGTTTGTTTGCTTCATTTTAAAGGTTGGATTAGCTTTGGCCTTGTTAGTATGGTTAATTTATTCATTAGCTTGAGTACTTAATTGTAAACTTAGTAAATTAAGAAACTTTCAGATTCACAAAGGCAGGCCATTGAGTCCAACAAGTTTGGTCTCCCATTGAAGCTCTTCATTCCCCTCCAATTGATTGCATTTAACTTTATCTTGATTGATTTGGATTTTGCTTCGATTTAGGAATGAATTGCTTTCTCTCGGTGGATGTGAGTGCTTCCCAAATTAATAGTAACCCCGCAACAAAAATGGTAACAGTGTAGCAGGTGCACAAGAAGTGTTCATGTAAAAACATTTATAAAGAGCTCAATTCTAAGATATATGCCCAGTTAGTCGGATTATGACTGTCTGTCCCAACTGATTTTGATACGACATAGTTGTGAAATGCAGTGGTGCCATTTCATACAACTTCAGTACTGATGCACTTGCTTATCACACTCATGGGCCAAATCAGTTTGGTAATGCTGAATCCTTTCATTCACATCCAACATTAATGGCAACAGCTGACTGGCCACTTTGTTGAAACTGACACAAGTTCAGTGTCTTAGAAATATTAATCACCAAGCAGAAAATAAGACAAGGGGGTTCCTTCATGATTTTTGAATTCTCTTCACACCAACCGTGTATGTACAAATAAGGAAGGTTGGAATGCAAAGGTAGATTAATTTTGCCATTGTCTATTTAAGTTAATTGAATAGCCAAAACTGTATTTTGAAAATAAGCAAACCAAGAACAGTTGAGAAATTTATAGATTTGACATAATCCTTCTTTTCAACTACATCAAGTTCTAAATTACTGGGCGGGAAGGTTAGAGATAAATCACAATTCTATGAAGTAGAGAGAGAGAGAGACAATTGGAATCAACATGTAAAATGCGTCATGGCTTGTTTTGTATTTTTGTGGGCACTACAACCGAGTTCACTGGCATCAGCATTTTCTTTGCAATCTTTTAGTATTTGCTTCTTTGCTTTTAATCAAAAATGAGTGTCTTAATTTTTCAAACTTCTTTGTTTAGATTTTGGTTCAGTTCATAAGTTTGCTTTGGAAGTTCCAATGCCATGCAGTAAGTAAATATATGAATAGCTTGTTAGCTTGAAACCAGGAGTTAAATCGTCCATTGTTCTCCCACGTTTCATGCGAGTGCGCCATGCTATTTTGCAAAATTCTGAGTTTCGACTTGCCAGTTAAAAGGCAAACTTGTCTTGAATAAAATTGCTTTAAAAAGACTTGTAAGAATTTAGTTGGCTAAATCTGTTAGCTAATTTTAAGGAAATGATATCAATTACTTGTGTTTGATCAGGCTACAAATCATGTTCTTTGTTCTTTCTGCATGAAGCAACATGAACAGACTATGCCTTCAACACATAAAATGCAAACATCTTGATTCTGATATTCCTTGTATACTTCTATGTACATAGCATAGAATCCTTACAGAGTGGAAACAAGCCATTCAGCCCAACAAGCCCACATCATCCCTCCAAACAGCATGCCACTCAGGCCCATGCCCCTGATTTCCATGTCTAACCCACCTAACCTAAACATCCCTGGGCACCATGGATAATTTAACATGGCCAATCCACCAACCCTGCGCATCTTTGGAGGAAACCGGAGCACCCAAAAGAAACCCACGCAGAAACGGGGAGAATGTAAGGAAAGAACATCTCCAGCAGTTTCAGTTTTCACCCTACACGGTCATCCTGGGAGTATCCCAATCACCTTTCTACACTCACCATCTCATCCCTAATCTACATGCTGTTCTGTAGCAGCTTTGTTCATTTTCACCTGAATCCCAAAACCCTGTGGTCTCTTTCACTACACTGTTCTTGACTACCTCTTCACCGTCACACTTGTCTGATTTCCCATTGTACAAGAGCTGCACTTCCTTCCACTAAAGATTGGGAGAACCAGCTCCATAATCTACAACTCCTATTAAAAACGAGTATATTTTCACCACTGATTTCCAACCTTTACTTCACAGACGTCTTATATTAAATGAGTGTATTTGAAACCTTGTGTGCAACTTGGCCCTGTACTGAACCTGGAAAGCTATTTCCTGCATGCCGTAATGATTACCTCTGTAACAGTTTGAATATCTTGTTCCCTCATGAAACTCTCCAGTTTGACCTCCAAACTTGCATATTCTAATAGTTGCCTGGTGATACACCCATCTACACCCTCTAAAATTGCAGTTTATCCAGGACTCTGATATTAATATTCTCTCACACATCCTCTTATCTAAAGCTCTTTTTCTTTTCCATTAGTTTTTCGATGTTATTCAATGCATGTAACTGAAAATGTTTTTACTGATGTTCAGATCTTTAATCTATCAATGTCAGTTGTCATTCAGTTGATAACATTGTCAGCTCTTAAACATATAGTTGCGGATTCAATTCCGACTCCAAAACTTAGCACAGATTTCAAGACTGATCGTCAGTGGAGTATTGAGGGCAGGCTTCACAGCTGGTGCAACCTTTCAGCTAAGACCTCACACAAAGCTCTCCCTGCAGGGTAGGAAGGATCCCATGGCACTGTTTTGATGAAAAGCAGAGGAATTATCTCCAGTGTCCTGGATATTGTTTAGCCCTCAATCAGCATACAAATAACAGTATGTATGCTTATTATCACATTGCTACTTTTATTTTCTATTTCCTACTTAACAAATTAAATAATACTTGAAACTATAACTTATGGTGCGGTTGAAAAAAAAGGCATTAATTGACTACAAAGCTAAAGACCCAACACATAATTTCATACTGAGCCAGTGTAAATCCTCATCAATTTGGAATTTCCATGCGTGCCTATCTGACTTCTCTACAAAGAACATTTGGGTCCTGATGCAGAGATATCTGCCATCTCAAAAGCTAGGGTAGAAGTCCTTGACCCAACTCTGTCCGTGTATGATATTAGTAGAATGGGTGGAGTCAATATAATATTGACATTAACCCATTCAGAACCATTATCTTATACAACAGCATCAATTTTGTGCAGGTATGCGCAAGAACTGACCAATTCTATGCTCAATGCAATCAATAAGTGGGAAGGGTGAAAAGGAACAGATTTGCAAGCAAATTCCTTCAGACTCAAATGGCCCTTCCTGTCGTGACTGCATCACTTACTTAGCCCCCTTGCACACTGGCACCCTGCCCTCTACCCACCTGCCACCCTACTTACCTGCACATGGTCACCCTATCAAGCTGACACCCTACTTAACTAACATCTTACCTTGCTGACACCCTAGCCTGTGTTAGTGTATATAATAACCATTTGACAGCAGCTGTCAAAGTGGCTGTCGGTACCTTTAAATTTCGGAATACAGTGTTCCACTGCCTGTTCTACCCTATGAGGAAAACTGTCAGAATAGTGATATGGCTCCACATTTTTGAGAGTGCTGTTTCAGGAAGAAAGGTTGGAGTGGCAATCTGCAAGGGACCACCACTCCTTCGAAATCTAGCCCCATATTTATAATATATTCCCCATTCAAACACTTTGCAGATTATTGCACAAACAACATGGATTACCAGAATGAAGACAGCACAGAAGGGAGCCATGAATAAGATATTATCATCCATGCTTTATTGCACAACATTTTCAAATGTTTCTTACTGATCTGATATGTTATCTTGCAAATGCATTTCATCACTTAGCTTTTCCACATTGGCTTGACTGTATAATATTTACTATCTTCTGAGAAAATTGTAGCCAACTTGTGATTACCAAAGCATCATATACAATAATTGGAGGGACAATTCTCATCCCATGTCCTGTTGTTCCACACACAGCACACACAGATTTTGTTTCATTGGAGATGTGATCTAAGTTACACAGGGCACAATTGTTGAGAGAAATGCATGACTTACACAACAAACCAAGTTGGAAAGAATATGTGTGCTGCACCATGTCCATTCTCATTGCATACAGAATGACTACTCATCTTCCCTGAAACAGGATGTCACACTGGATATTAAGATCATTTATAAAATAGAAGAATGAAATCATGGAGCTTGCTGCTGCTGTTTGCTGGATGGTCAATCATTCAAGATAGGTTTTTCAGAATGCGAAGCCTTTCATTTCTTGCATGATGTGGCTTAATATCCCACATCCAATGTTCAACAGTCAGCAAGTTTTCTATCATTTTGACTGTAGCTGATTTTTAACTGTAGCTTGTCCTTGGAGCTTAAAAACAAGTATGTTATGTTTATGTTATTGGCAAGTTGCATCCATTTTCTTCACAGATAAACAACAAATGGCTGAATGCTTGAGAGCTTTGTTTCTAGCTTTACTTGGAGTATAATGAAATTGTTTCTTTCTTCTTCAAAAAATTTCTAGCAACTCTAACATCATCCATATCTACAGTCCTGGCCTACCACAAGTTAATTGGCAGAATCTTATGGCCCCAACCTGCACTCGCCGTGGAATCATGACAGTGCTGAAAAAAAACTCAGTAGGTCTGGCACATCTATGGACAGAGAAACAGAGGCAGTGTGTGGAGTCCTAGAGGGGTTGAACCATGGGAGGCTATTGCGAGAAATCTAGGATAATCACAAGAAATTGGGCAAGGGTTTTCTGCACAGCATATTGAGAGCAGCTTGTTGCATTTTCAGAGTTCCAGGCATCCCAGGTAAGAATCATGTACAGGTCCCTATTTCATCACCAGCCGTGAGGAAATATAAGTCATCGATTTCCGACATGAGAGACAGACCAGACTCCTGGGGAATTCAGCTCACTGCTTACTCCTCCAGGCTGCGAACCTGGATACCTGGCAACAATGTCTCAGGGCAACTACCGTCCTCAATCCACCTGTCCACAGACTATGGCATCTTACAGCTGCCAACCCCTCAAAACCCTCATGCCACCACACCCACCAACATGTGGAATGCTGCTGCACTTTGGAAACATATGTTGAAGTGCTGCTACAAGGACGCCTGCAAGCAGGTACAGGCACCCAGCTCTCACTCTGGTCCCAGCTGCTTATGAGGGCTGTTCGCTTGCTCTATTACTGCTCACTAGCTCTGAACCTATCTGGATTTTGACACCATCCTTGCCCTATCTTTTTGCCCTGAGACAAAGCTATTTTGACTTGCCATTTAACAGAGTCAGAGCGGGAGGCTTACAATGATTGTCATCAGTTTTCACGCAAGTCAAGGAGGATAACTTTCCATCAGGGGTCCCAGCACACTAAATCAAGGGAAGCCCCCAATATCAGACCAAAGGCATGAATGGGATCAATTGGCCACTCAGGGTGGTTAGGGCAGGTTTCTCTCATGGGGATGAGGAAACAAATATTGGGCAGCTCACCACCCATGTGGCTTTTATTTTGCACTCTTGTGGGTTGTTTTCACTCAGACTGAAAGAAAGGGAGCGTCGAGGGAGGAGAAAGAGGCCAAAGCTGCTGTTACTACAGATGTTGCTGCGGGAACCTGCTGAGGTGGCCTGTATGAATCAGTAGGTAATCCAGAGGCCATGCAGGGTTAGGATTGAGGAGATTTGGAGTAGGTGAGTGTAAGTGAGGGAAGATATTACATGGAATATTAAGAGAGGTACAACATGAGCTTTGTTGGGAGGTTGGTGCAGTAACAGAGGGAGAATGTGTGTAAGTAGGTAGAGGAAGAATGTGTCATTTGCCCTGGTGCAGTGGAGAAGGTCATTAACTTTCTTTCTTCCCTGCTGGGTATTCCTCCAGGTAACTGAATCCATATTGACCTGGGTGACATCCACGAACCAGGCTGGTTGGGGTTTGATGGTGTAGGATCCTCAGGCAGAGAATGTCCCTGTTTAAAAGAACAAAGAGAAGAATAAAAGAGAAGTACAGCACAGAAACAGGCCCTTTGGCCATCCAAGCCTGTGCCACTCATCATGCCCTGACTAAATTCAAAATCAAACCTTCTGCCTTTATTCAATCTGTGGCACTTTATTCCCCCCCTATTCATGCAACCATCCAGATGCCTCTTTAATGTCGCCAATGTGCCTGCTTCCACCACCTCCTCTGGCAATATATTCCGGGTTCCTAGCACACTCTGCATGATAAATGTCCCTCGCACATCTCCCTTAACCTTTCCCCCTCTCACCTTGAACCTGTGTGCCCTTTTAATTGAAACGTCAACCCTGGAAAAAAAATCTCTGACTATCCACCCTGTCTATGCCTTTCATAATTTTGTAGATCTCTGTTAAGTTCCTATCAGCTGCTGTCTTTCCAGTGAAAATAATCCTAGTCTTCTTAATCTTTACTCATACCCAATGCCCTCGAGACTGAGTAGCATCCTGGTGAACCTTCTCTGTACTCTGTCCAAAGCGCCCACTTCCTTCTGGTAATATGGTGACCAAAACTGCACATCATGCTCTAAATGCAGTCGAACAAGGGTTTTATATAGCTGCAGTATTCTTTGCCCAAGTCTTGTACTCATGTTCAGTATCATGTCATCCACCAGGCCCTCCAAGTGCCTGTCTGCAAAGCAGGGAACCAAGTTCCCCTTATCTGTCACGTCCAGGGTAAGTGTCAGGGAGCATGCTGTAGATGTGCATCCCGAAATGTGCGATGTCCTTTTTAAGATGACAGAGTCCGTGTGGATACTGATCTCTTCTGATTCTTAACTTTTTCTAGAGATAGCAAGATTGTAGAATTGTGCTAGCACCAGGTGAGGTGTCACCAGGGCATGCAAGAGGTAGTTCATGAGGTGAGTTTAGAAGAATATGGTGAGAACTCACATTAGGCCTGCTGGAGAGAAACTGTCTCATGAAACTCAAGGAAATTAACACTGAATAAAATGTAGTAAGGCCAAAGTTTCTTCTCCAAACTGACTCTTCAGTCTCTACGTTGAAACTTTTCTTGTAATGAACAAAACAAAATTAATGTAATTAATGTTTGAGTTAACGGGCAGATAATGGCAAACAAGAAATTGATGGTGCTTTGGACTAACTATCATATACACTACTGACTCACATAGTTTTTTTTTTGTCCTTCAAGCCAAAGATAACCATGTTCATCATCTGGGTCTGTGCTGTGGTTCTGGTGGACGTATAGGTGACTAAATAGGTCAATCTGTACTCAGAGAATGACCTGCAAATGAGACAGGATCGAGCAAATGACTAAATTTTGAACAAGTTGCTGCTTCAGTATTTCTTGTGCTTTCTGTCTGCATTGGATGTGCACATGCTTTTGAAAGAGGGCATACTCTTTATGTAGTTGTGCAAGTTCAGCGATGCTGCGTGAACATCTCCCTGTCAGAAATTCTGATTTCTGAAAAAGTGTCTAGGCCTGAAACGTCAGCTTTCCTGCTCCTCTGATGCTGCTTGACCTGCTGCATTCATCCAGCTCTATGCCTTGTTATCTCAGATTCTCCAGCATCTGCAGTTCCTACTATCTCTATCTATAGAGGGTTTGCTTTGGTAAGTGAGTGTCAGGCACTCTGGCCACCAGATCAATTCAGTTGTGACTGTTATGGTATGGTGAGGATATTTGCAGGCCAGCTCAAGCCTCCGTGTCTGATATTCTGCCCTGCCACCTGAACTTCAAGAGTTTCTGAAGGTGGATCAACTGAAAGTGATTGGCGCAAATAGGAATAGAGCAGAGAAAGAAGGACAGTTCTCCAGATGCTTGTTAGCTTCTTCTGTAGCACTGCCTTTTGGATAGGTACGTCTCTGCTATTGTATGTGAACTATGTTTTGAATTTTCTCTGATCCACTACATTCTTGTGGTGCACTCCGCCTATCCAGGACAGTTTATTTTTGTTAAATCTAACCCTGTTTTGCCGAATAGTCTCTGCCTCAAGTTATCAAAGCTCTGAGCAGCTTTGTACCTGAGGGCTTCTGAATCTCAGCATTACAAGCAGTGGGCTTTAGAAGCTGAACTCTGTGTGAGGAACAGCTATGCAGTGAGAATTTCCTCTGAGGAGCCAATTAATGGCCACGGGGCAGTGTTGCTGCACAATTAAAGATGTCAGGCTGGCTCCCAAAGGTGGAGGGCCAATCAATCGCCTTTCATCTTGAACTCAGCAGCAGGATGCCATGACAGTTAAACAACAGACAGGGTACTGTAAAATGGAAATGCTATTACTTCAACTTCTTCAACCTTTAAACTCAAAATGGTCTTTGTATTCGAGTCATGACTGAGATTCCCCTCCAGAGGAATGATGTTTGTCTCCTGCTACATCCAGGCAAGGCAAGAAGAGAATCTATTCCTGTTTGCAGCACTGAACCCTTGATCTGTTCTTGGGAGGCAACCTTCAGGAAGCTAACTTGCTCCCTGCTCCTTTGGGAACCTGGAGACTGACTGAAATACCTCCGTCAGGTTCCATCACTGGGCTACACTACCTCTTCAATTTGGTAACTGGCTACACACCATTTTTCAGCAGATAGTCCTGTTGTCCTCCCACAGTATCCATCCTGTGGGAAAGTGGCCCAAGGCTTGACTGAACTTGGAGTTTGATGTTCAGACCAGTGGTAAGAAATTGTTCGCATGCTCACTTCTATTCTCATCTGCTGGCTGAGCCTAAAATTCCATCCCTGTATATAATCCTGTTTGATTAACCATTCATACAATTTTAACATGGCAGTTAGCTAACATTTTTCTTTCTTATTTTCAGCTTCAAAAGCTAAGTTGCTCTCATAGCCCTTGTTCACATCCAAAAACAATTTTGCTTATTTGCTTATTTCATCAAATGCATGCATTGCCTTCACTGTACGTGAAACGTTGGCAATAAATACACCAGTATTTATTGCCCATCCCGAATTGGTCTTGAGTTAGCAGTGTGTCACTGTCTTGAATTGCTGTAATCCTTATGGTCTGAGTACACCCACAGTGCTGTTAGAAAGGGAACTTCATCATGTTGACCCAGTAACTGTGAAGGATTGTCAAAACAGGTTTAAAAACAAACTTGGTGCTCGATGTCCCAAGAGCCTGAAAGTGCGGAATAAGTTAAAATTTGGAAAATTGAATTTCATACTTTTTCTTCTTGCCCTGTGAGACTTTTGAGGAATTTGGATTAATGCTGGTTAAATGGATTTGACAAACAAATGAGAATGACTTAATTTATTTTTGGAAGAGTGTGATGGGCTGAATGGCCTACTTTTGTTCTTAATTTCCTATCTCTATGATAGGAAACTTCAATGATTATAGTATAAGTAACTATGTTGGGTGCAATAAAAAGCAAAAATAAACCTTGTCATTTTGTACATTTCATGGAAAACTCTTAAATTTAACATTAATAAACATAGAAATGCTTTAATATAAATTAATATTTGTGATATCAATTGCTTGCAAAACTGTTGAATCTCCATTGCTTAGGACTTCAAGTGGATTTACTTATTGATAGGCACTTGCTAATATGTTTATCTTAAAATGTCTTTTTTACTCCAACTGAACATCAGTGATATTTATGAGTGATAATGGGAACTGCAGATGCTGGAGAATCCAAGACAATAAAATGTGAGGCTGGATGAACACAGCAGGCCCAGCAGCAAAGCATCCAGCCTCACATTTTATTATCAGTGATATTTAATCGCTTTAAAAAAAAATTGGCATGTTTCTGTGTTTTTAGTCACAGTTTTCAAGCGTTAAAGTAATTTGTTATCTTTAGTTCAGCGCAAGCCCCTGTGTCCAGCAGTTTTGTTTTGTTCACTCCTTCATCTGGAGTGCTTTAGCATCTTTTTTTTAATCATCAAGGAGAGGGTTGATTCTGTGCCTCAGTACAAGACCACTTTGAGATAAATGGCTGTCTCAGACACTGCTCAATGATGCTGCTGCATACAGTTATGACAGCATTTGGCCTACATACCACATGGTACCGCTGCAGGAGTCAATTTTTGTAAATTGATTTTCAGTTGCTTTCATGTAGCAGTTCATCTAATTGTACCAATGATCAAGCAGAGGTCAATCAGGAATATTTCAGATTTGATTACATGTAGTATTTTCTCACTCATGATCAAAGCAGGGTGTCTTAACCTGAATGTGAAGAGTGCCATGAGTGCACCAATGCTACATCTCCTCAATGGTATCAATGTGGATTTCACCAGCTTCAAAATCTCCCTCCCCCCACTGCATCCCAAAACCAGCCCAGCTCGTCCCTGCCTCCCTAATCTGTTCTTCCTTTCACCTATCCCCTCCTCCCACCTCAAGCCGCACCTCCATTTCCTACCTACTAACCTCATCCTGCCCCCTTGACCTGTCTGTCCTCCCCAGACTGACCTACCCTCTCCCTACCTCCCCTCCTATACTCTCCCTTCCACCTATCTTTTCCGCTATCCATCTTCGGTCCGCCTCCCCCTCTCTCCCTATTTACTTTAGAATCCTCTCCCCATCCCCCTCTCTGATGAAGGGTCAAGGCCTGAAACATCAGCTTTTGTGCTCCTAAGATGCTGTTTGGCCTGCTGTGCTCATCCAGCTTCACACTTTGTTATCTCGGATTCTCCAGCATCTGCAGTTCCCATCATCTCTGATCTCCTCATCTCTCCCAGTCTTGTGAGTGAGGCTGACAATTTAGTTGCACTCAGTGCAAAAGTGAGGGTGGATTTGTGCTGTGGGGCACACTGGCAGTGGATTGCGATTGCTTGTGTTCATCTGGTTAATGTCTGCAACCAACCAAGCTTTTCATCCAAGAACCCTAGGTTAGGATGAAGTCAGTGATCAGAGGCAAGCAGACAGTGTCAGTTGCTGTCTGTTTGAATCTGCATTCATTAGGAAATAGGAATCGCTTGTCTATTTGCATGCATGGATGTGTCAGATTAAATTGTCAAATGCCATTGATTGGCTCAAGTTGATGGAATTTAAATGATGATTGTGTATCCTTACATGTAATAAATGAGCTAGCTGAGTTTTTTGGCAAGTAAAATCATTAATGGGAGATATGTTATTTTGAGGAGTGGAAAAACAATTTCTACATTCCCTTACACATTTCATTGAAATGATTTCAAGATGAGCAGTTGAGAACATGATTGAATAGATTCCTGCTATCTCCATAAGAACAGAGTAGTGGCATGTCCAAAAGGTACTTAGATAACCTCAAATTAATTTTGACATCTTGCCAGAATTTGAGTCAATTTAATCTTTTTAGGAATTGTGCCTTTTTTTAACGTTCCAAAATGACTTATCCCACGCCTCACTCAATCGTCACTCAAATAGGTCTCACTCTGTCTGAATTAAGACAATTTGTCATTGCATCGTCATTCTATTAAAAAGTAAACGCCATTTACTAAGGAGCAAGCAGTTATTTTTGTTCACTTATTTTCAGCCAAACTGATAGAATTATGTTTCCCATCGATTAACTGTCTGGATCATTGATGAAATAAACTCATGGACTTTACTGAATTAACAATGTATAAAATAGCCATAATTTGACACACAAATGAATGTCTGATGTGTCAAGAGGATATATATTAGAGCACTGCAGTAAAGATGCTGTAAAGTGATTGAATAGTTAAAAGACTTCATACCCATGTTTAACATACTATTCCTGGCTTGCGGTAAGCAAAATGTAAAGTGTTTCATTAACCAGAAATGAGAATGTATCTTTTTTTAATCAATGTTTTAATAGAATTTGACTTTGCAATTAGTCAGATCATGCAAATTTCCAACCACTGATTGCAATTAAATAGATAGATTGGAATAAAGATTAACCAGACTCAGTGCTCCTTTGTGACTCAGCACAATGAAGAAATAAATATCAGAGATTATGGCCCAGAAAGGCCTCTCTGTATGGATTCCCAGCCTGAGTTGAATTATCTGATTTCAGGAATGACAGCAGTATAAATGTTCCCGTTAGTCTCAGTGACTAACCCCACCACACCCCAACTCCCCAACCCACACAAGCAAACAGTCTGTCTAAGAGTACTGCTGGTGTGAAGGAGATGCACGCTAAAGAAATCATGGCTTCAGTACAGGACAGGTGAGAAGATAATTGGTGACACAGCAGAAGATTTTAGGTTGAACAGATCCTAATTAGAGTGCCCTTCGTGTCAAATTACGTTTTCCCCAGACTAAAGGACCATAGGGCTGTTTTTTCTTAGACAACTGGTGGTTGTTTAACCTGAAGGTCACCATACCTCAGGTAAGGAGAGAGGTTGAAAAGGAGAGCTCTTCATGGTAACCTCAGCTGGTGCAGGAATTGAACCCACGCTGTTGGAATTACTCTAAATTGTAAGCCAACTGGCCAACTAACTGACCGCCCCCCCATAGTGAATATGCTTGAAAAGTAATTCTTCAGCTGTGAACTATGTTGGAATCATTACAAAGTCTGGTAGGAGCAATATAGAAATAAATTCCTTCTTTCCTACCTAAGGGGACAATACTGTATAGTCTCAGGTAATTATTAACTAAATCTTGCTGGAATTGTCCCAACATATATAGTTTTACTGCCAGGATTGAAGGACTATGTCTGGCCTCTAGAAGCCCTGGAACAATCCCTACATTGGCCCCAAAAGACTCATGATACCATATTGAACCCATGCATAACTTCCTTTCTGGTACTCAGACAGTAATTCAGGGCACCACCATGTTTGTTTGTAAAATAGCACTAGGAAATGAATGGTGGCAATGAGAAATTACTCTAAGTACTCCACAAAGTAGGTGACAGCCATTTGCTGGTTCACTTGTCAGGGCTTTGACCAATCAGAGCCAAATTGCCTGAAATAACTTAAAAACTTTGCTGTTAACTGTCAGTTGAATCATTAAATTTAAGCATTCTCCATGGAAAAAACTTCGAGCAATCAGTCCACTTACCAACCAATGAGCATTGTTCTTTCCTCCTGATAAATATTGATTTTGCTTGATATTGATGTTTGTTTCAAAATGTCTTCTTGAATGCTAGCTGATCAACTTCGACATAATGTGTCCTTTTTAACAAACCAAGTTCGATATTATCTAATGACTGATTTATCAATCAAGATGTGTATCATCATGCCCTGGTACATTATGAACTTGCAGACAATTGTTTTTAAAAATTGCATGCACAGAGTATTAAAATACCACTTCATATCATGTGCTCTTCAATAGTTGAGCTTCGATCGATCCTAAGTATCAGGTAAATGCTCAATTATACACAAAAGTTCATAGTCATCTGGCAAATTAATGCATCCTTTTGTTTGAGGATGGAAGAAGCATATCATTTCCAGCTGGCTTATCTCTCCGCATTATTGTGGGGAAAAAAAAATCAGCATTGAGGCTCAGTGGATATGAGACGGATGTGAATAGACCCAGTCAACCTTCTATTATATTACCAAAACAGAAATTACTGGCAGAACTTAAGTCTGGCTGCATCTGTGGGAAGAAAGCAGAGTTTACATTTCAAGTTGAGTGGCTCTTGATCAGAGTAAGTTTTGATGAGGAATCACTGGGTTCAAAACCTGAACTCTGCTTTCTTCGCAGAGATGCTGCCAGACCTGCTGAGTTTCGCAGCAATTTCTGTTTTTGTTCCAGATCTCCAGCATGCAAAGTTCTTTGTGTTTTTCCACTGTATTACAATGGTTTCCATAATCTAAACCAGACAGGATCAATCTTAGGGTGTTAAAAAACAGCATATCATGATGGAACCAAAACCATCACAACACTCCTTTGGAAAAAGGATTTTGAACTTTGAAAATGATTTGATGACATTTTGTTGTCTGCTGCCAGAAAAGAGATTTGTTTGTGGGATGTGAGTGTCATTAGCTAGGCAAGCATTTATTGCCCGCCATTACTTACCTTGGAAAAAGGGAAGTGATGGCCTTACAGTATAATCACTGGACCGTTAATCCAGAGACCCAAATAATGTTCTGGGAACTCGGGTTCGAATCCCACCTCGGCAGATAATGGAATTTGAATTAGAAATACAGCTGGAATTAATGATAACCATGAATCCATGAGTGATTGTCAGGAAAAACCCATCTGGTTCACTAATGTTCTTTAAGGAAGGAAACTGCCATCTGTACCTGCTCAAGGCCTACATGTGACTTCAGACCCACAGCAATGTGGTTGATTTTTAACTACCCCGTGCTCAATCAGGAATGGGCAATAAATGATGGCTTAGCCAGTGTTGCCCACAAGCCTGAATGAATGTTAATAAAAATGAGATGGAAGCTGCCTTCTTGAGCAAATGTACTTCTTGGGGATTTAAGGACTCCCACAACACTGTTTGAAAGGGAGTTTGAGGAATTTGGCACAGTAACATTGAAGGAATAGTGACATGATTTCAAATCAGGATGGAGTATGGTCGAGCAGTGAACAAAAAGCTATTGAATTAGTGTCAAGCCATCAAGTAAGCACATTAATTCACTGCATAGCTTGAAAGTTAAACATTGTAAAAGATTATAGGATTTCCCCAGTTCAGCTGAGAATCAACCTGCTAGAAGTTCAACAATAAGAAGTTTAAGCCTGCTGAGAATTCTTTGTTCAAAAAACTCTCACTTCAATTGTAAAGTGTAAATTTTATCTGAGAAACTACTGTGAAAGAGATTGAGAATTACACAGTGTAACCGTATATTGTCTTCACCTATACCAGATTGTTTGAGAAAGTGTAATTGTTTGTAAGGTGAATGGATGAATGAGTAAAACATTGCATTATCTCAGGGTGAGTGAGAATAAATAGCTTTTGTTTTTAAACTCATTAGAAGCTTGCTTCTCATAGTGAATGTTTGTTCATTGTTATTTGGTTTATTGGATGATTAGATATCTTAGTGATAGGTGTTTCAAATTTAAAAGTAGAATTCTTCTGCTCCTGGTGGGTAGTGTTTGTTGTTTGATAATTTCATAATTGGTTGATTTAATAAATTGGTGTTTATTTAAAACAAAAGTAAATGGGGTTCTTCCTGATGGGTGTTGACTTCTGGGCATGGAAAGAATTGGTGTTTGTGTTAAACTGTAGAATTACAATGAAACACTTGTAAACCTCAAAGTCTTTTGCTGCTGAATTCAACATATACATGTTAGTCATTTGAACACCCCCAATACTAAATTCCCATTAATAACAAAATATCTTCTCAACATCTAGCCTGTAAATTGACCTCAAAATATAAAGAAGGGTCACTGGACTCACAACGCCAACTTTAATTTTCCTCCACAGATGCTGCCAGACCCACTGGGTTTTTCCAGCAGTTTCTGTTTTTGCTTTTAGATTTTCAGCAGTTCTTTGCTTTATTTTAATGCTTCCCTCAGAATCTTTTCTGTCCAATTAACAACCTCTCTCATGCTTTTAAACTCCAATGAATAAAAGTGCATTGCTGTCTCTAATTTGCAAATGGGTACACATACATATGTACACGCACGCGCATGCACACACAGCGCCGGCACACACACCAGCACACACGCACATTCTTATTCTTCTGATCTTTCCCTTGCTTAATGGTGACAGTTTTAACAACAGATGCCTTAAAAGCACTTCAAAGAGAAATGAAATAAGGAGGTCACTTGCATCAAGAAGTTTCCTCAATCTCAGCTTTAGAAGAGCTTTAGCAACAAATTTAGCACATTTTGTCCGAGCCATGTGTCTGACTGGAACATTATTGACAAAAGGACACAAATAATAAAACCTAAAGGCTGCAGGAAGACCCATAGACCTGTTCTTTTGAAGATGGCTAATATTGTATCCTGGGTTTCTAATCTTGAAAGGGGATTTCAGGTAAAATGGATACACAAGGCAACAGATGGGCAAAGGTGATGCTGACATTTTAGTGTATTGACAGAACTGTAGCTGAAACATAGCAATATAGATGGACAAAGAGGAGACTGGAAGAAAACAGCAAGCCAGGCAGCATTTGGAGGAAAGGAGTAGTCAATATTTTGGGTATTACCTTTCTCCAGGTAGGGGGAGCTGCAGGAAAAAAGGTACCGGAGGGGGGCAGCGGAATGGTACTGATAGGTGGACACTGGTAGTGGGTACAATCTGGTTGGTTGATTGGAGGAATGAATCTGGTTGGTGGCTGGAAGGGAGGGTCATTAGGTGGAATGGAAGGGTGGTGGTGGGGCTGGAATGGGAGGCAGGGGATGGCCCAGAAGGTTATTTGAAATTAGGCAATTCAATATTGAGTCCTCATGGCTATAGGGTGCCCAGGTGGAAGATAAGGTGTTCTTCCACAAAATTGCATTGAGTCACTGTGACGCTGGGGGAGGCCAAGGACGGCCATGTCAGAAGGGGAGTTAGGGAAGTGAGGGGGAGGAGTTAAAGTGGGCAGTGACCGGGAGGTTAGGTTGGCCGTTACAGGCGGAGGTGCTCGGCAAAATGCTCATCTAGTTTACATTTGATCTCACCGACGTAGAGGAGACCACATCGGGAGCACCAGATGCAATGGACTAGTTTGAAGGAGATGCAGGTGAAGCTCTGTCTCACCTGGAAGGACTGTTTACTGCCCTGGATGGAGGTGGGGGAGGTGGTGTGTGGGCAGGTGTTGCATCTATTACAGTTACGTGGGAAAGCACAAGGCGGGTTGGAGTGGTTGTTGGGGAGTGTGGCGTGAACTAAGGAGTGGTAAAGGGAGAATAGTCCTTGTGGAAGGCAGAGTGGGTTGGGGAGTGATAGATGTTCTAGGTGGTGGGGTCTAACTGGAGTTGGCAGAAGTGTTTGAGGATGATATGTTGTATCCGAAGGTTGGGGGGGTGGAAAGTGGATAGTTATATAGACCTGATAACTTCTAAGAATTTCAACAAAAGTGTTATTTCCTAGCATGCCAATTGTAGAATATTTAGCAATGATATCATAGCCTTTTTGGATAGTTATTGGTCAGTAAGAACTAAATCCAAGAAATACTATTAAGTAGAATAAAGCCCTAAAATTATATGGCAATTTTCATTGAATTGTCACTAGCCCTGGTATAATGCATTGGAAAAGGATTGAGATCCAATCACATTGGCTTTTGTTGTTCTACAGATGCAAAGGCTATGATCCCTGAATGTTCCTGAGAGGTACACACTTTCTTTTTAGGGAAATTCTACTTGACCAGGCTCATTTAGGATCTGGTGTGCCTCTGGAATCTGATACAGTAGACGTTAAGGTTTTCCGGCCTTCGGATGGGGGAATTGGCCTACAGGTGAAGTGAGGTCCAGACCAAAGACATGTCCCTGATGTCCAAAGATTTATCAGTAACAAAGTAATGGTCAACCTACAATATGGGGGATGAAGAGGAAGATCACTAGGCTTTATGCACTCAGCCACAAAGCAAATTTGTAAAGCCGCTTTTAACAAGTCTGAGGTGCTCAATTTGCCTCAACAATAAATCCATATGTCTGTTTTAGAGAGGAATCCAGGGTGACTGTAGAGGACCCTGATATTTTGATGGGTGATCCAAGCATATATGTCAACAAAATCCACAAGCTCCAGAAGGCTATTGAAGCCCGTGGAGTTAACTGTGTACCAGTGAAAAGTCATTGTCTTTCAGAGACATGGAAGAGAAAGATAGTTAATGTTTCAGAAAAGTAGAGAAATAATCCTTGAGCAAGTAACTTGCCAGACAACTCTACTTTCGACAGATTTAGCCCAAAACAGAATATTATGAATCATTACTTGAAATGTTTATTTTTAACTCTACAGATGAACAAAAATAAATTTCTTTAGTTTACGACAATCTGATTCACAATTTTCTCTCAATTTCCCAGCTCCCTGCGGAGGAAACCTGACTGGGCCCACAGGAATCATCCTTTCTCCATTTTACCCTGAGCCCTATCCTCATGGCAAGGAATGTGACTGGAAAGTAACAGTGTCACCTGACTATGTTATTTCTGTGACATTCCTAAGGTAAGCTCTGCATGAAAATTAAGTTACTGAAGGGAGGTATGATAATGTGGGAATAAACACAACTGCTCTTTGCAAGAGTCAGTCAAACTGCAACAGGTTAAGTGGCATTGTTAGATATTTTCCCATTGATTTGCTTACATTATCTATGGAACATTACAATTTCAGTGTAATAAGCCTAGAGAATTAAATACTACAAAATTAAACATAACTCTATTTTTTTCAGTTTATAATTGCCACTGAACACATTCACAACTTTGAAATACACAACAATTCAGTGTGAAAAATACCTGACATAATTTGGGTCAAGAGTGGGAAAATTTGTGTGGTCAGTCAATCTCCTTCTCAGCAGTAATTACTGTACTGCTGGGTATTGGGGCGCAATTTGAATTGATTGATCCATAGATATCAGGAAGGCTTTGTTTGAGATCAAAGAATCTGACATTTAAAACATCATTATACCACTCAGCAGCACGCTGGCTCAGTGGTTACACTGCTGTCTCACAGTGCCAAGGATCTGGGTTCAGTTCCAGCCTCAGGCTGTGTAGAATTTGTACATTCTCTCCATGACTTCAGGTGCTCTAGTTTCCTCCCCCAGTCCAAAGATGTGCTAGTTAGGTGAATTGACCATGCTAAGTTGCCTGTAATGTGCAGGGATGTGTAGGCTAGGTGGATTAGCCATGGAAATATGAGGTTACAAAGATAGGGTTGGGAGGGTGGATTTGGATGGTGTGCTCTTTGGAGGGCTGATGTGGACTCAATGGGCCAAATGGCCTGCTTGCACACTGTACAGATGCACTGATTCTTAAATGATCGTTTTGAACATGGCCCACTGCCTGACGGTGTGGAGGAAAAAAGCATGAACTGTTGAGGAAATAATTTCTGATGCCTAATGGATCTGTGGACTGTGCACTAAGGAACTGTGAAGATCAGAAAGCGGAAGTGACATCCAGACAAACCCCCAGAACCCTTACTTATGCAACTATAATTGTCATTTGCTTGTGCTTTGTGCTTGTGCTTTGTGCCTTAAAAATAGAATCTTCCAGTCCTAACGATGCCCATTCAGCCCCATGTTGGCTTTGCAGGAGCTAATTAATTCATTTTTTTAATGTTAAGATCAAATGAAGAGGTTTTATGCATTAACCATTCCAAATGGAATGTTGGTGTAGATAAAATTGAGTTAAAAATAGTTGAGAATTGTGTTCAGTCAGTTCTAAGGAGAAATGTTATCAGTTCCATGAACAGATAAATGTCACATGAAATCCCTATGTTGCCAACAGTGTTAAATCTAATGTGGTTCAACAAATATAAAAGAATAATATTCACTTGCACATGTTCACCGAATGCTCGGGCAAACAAAACATGTTTAATCATTAAAGCTGTTTCATGCTGGTCTTGCAACAGGCTAATTAGGAATTGGGAGATTAGAAGCTGTGTGGCAGCTGGAGGGTGGCATTGTGACCTTTCCTCAACAGGGGTTTACATCCTGGGACTGATGAAGATGCCACGGACATTATCTCCCGCTGAAACCTTGCTAAAATAAACTGTGCTATGTTGATTTGAGCAGTGTGACAAGACAGCAATTATTGCAACCCCATGAGCTCTGAGCAGTATGGAATATATTAGACACTAATATCAATATTTTACCATTTTCTGTGCAAATCAATGGGAGATAAACAACAGGTCTTCTGAACTTTTTGTTTTTTTTCTCATTAATATGTTCCACATTCTGGAATACTTGGAGGACTGAAGCAGGATTTTGTATAAAACGAAATGTACAGCAAAAACAAAAAGCAGTGATCTTACCCAGAGAAGGTTTTGCTTATGAATTTGGAATCAATATATTTGTTTTTATTGTTGGGCATAATTATCACTGGATAGGCTAGCATTTATCACCCATCCTGAATGCCCTGGGGAAAGTGGAGGTGAGCTGACGCCTTGAACTGCTATAGTCCAAGGGCTGTAGGGACACCTATAGTTCTCTTAGGGAGAGAGTTCTTGAAAATCCGTTTTGCCATTGTAAATATCAATGTTTGCTTAATGTACAGCTTCTGTAATTATTTCTGACGTGGAGGTCTTGTGACACAGGGGCTAGCATTTATGCTTCTGAGCCGGATGTTCTGGGTTTAAGTCCCACTCCAGCATGTGGCGGCCGCTGAAGCCATGTTCACCATGTCCTCAAACAGGACGATCATCTACAAATCCCTCCAGTAAACCTGTGGCAGGCGAGAAGTGCTAGAGAGTTTCCTGGTCGGCCATGTTTGATGTGGATTGGAGGCTCTCAAACTGTAGCTTCCTGTAAAAGTCTAGTGGCCTTTTGCAGGAACACAAAAAAGCCACAGAACAGACATAAGTACATGTTGTGTCTGCCTCAAGCAGCAGGATGTGAACAAAGAAAGATGAAGCTATATATTACCCACAATATTGGCATCATGACTGCTACTGAAATGATTGTGTTTGACAGATGTAATTTTCCCACAACAGAATTCTCTCATAACCACCCCTTGGTGACAATTGACAGGTAAACAAAACCCTGCAGTTTTTCTTTTTTACAACAGGATTTGAAAGGTTCAGTTAGCTTTTCACATCATAAAATCCAATACAATATTGAAGGAGGCCATTCGGCCCATCGAGTGTACATTGATGTTCCCAAGAGCATCCTATCCAGACCCATACTACTACCCTGTCCCTGTAACCCTGCATTTCCCATTGCTAATCCACCTAGCCTGCAAATACCTGGACACCATGGGCAATTTAGCATGGCCAATCTACTTAATCTGTGCATCTTTGGACTACAGGAGGAAACCAGAGCAAACCCATGCAACAACGGAGAGAATATATAAACTCCACACCAGCAGTCACTTAAGAATGGATCTTTGTTTCTGTGAAGCAGCAATACTTGCCACTCAGCCACCATGACGGCCCGACATCCCTGTCACTAAAGATAGAGGTCCTGGTAGCTTTTTATGACTCTCTGCCTTACTACCCTTTCGTGTCACTTCCTCTCTTCTATCCTCCTCTATTTCCCTGTTTTTCTGTCATCAGCGTAGTTGTTTCATTTTCTCTTTGAGGTAGTTTCGGGGTTTTGCTGTGCTACTTTTACCCAGACAATGTCAAAAATGCATCATCCCCCCGCCCCCATTGCCTCGTTTCTCATTTGGGAAATTTCACCGACATTAGCAGTGAACATCAATCGGCACAGGACTGGTGCCACAATGTGGCATGCAGGACTCTGAATCTTTGTGGGATTACACCATTGATTTTTGCTCTCTCAGTTAATGTATTCTTCAAGAAGGATGTATTAGACATCTAATTCTCTTTACTCCTCCACTTCAAGAGACACCTTTAGTTACAACAGCAATGATAGAGGCCTGAGATTTGTTAGCTTTGGAATGGAAGATAGAGTGAGGGAAGGGCTGAGACTATAAACAGGGTGAGGAATTACTTTGAAAAATAAGAAAAATGTTTGGCTGAACAAAATCCAGTTCCTTATACAACAGTAAAGTGGAGCATTAAGTAAGACAGGTGGTAACAGGAGAAAAACCTTTCTCATATCATAGCATTGAAACAAGATCCCTACATTATTCTGTCAAAAAGGAAAAATTATCTGTGCTCATGGGCCATGAAGCAGACTTGAAAATGTTTTACTTGAATTATTTTGGAAAGTGATATTGAATCGTGCTCCCCTTCTGTGCTTTCAGCTTCAGTGTGGAGCCAGGCTATGATTTCCTCCATATCTATGATGGACCAGATTCTCTCAGCTCTCTGATTGGCAGCTTTCAGGGCTCACAGGTGCCTGACAAAATTGAGAGCAGCAGCAACAACCTTTTTATGGCCTTTCGTAGTGACGCCTCGGTCAGCATGATGGGATTTGCTCTTCAGTATACCGGTAACTCATCTTCACCCAAGCAGATCATTCTGTAGACTTTAATTAACAAGAAAATGCTGCTCACCAAAGCCTTTGGGGCACAACTTTCACATGTAGCTCTGATGCGTCCAATCATGCATGTATCCTTTTTTTAAAAAAGCAAAACATAACCGAGATGATTTTTAGTTAAAATTGATTTTGTTCTGTTGCCATCTGTTATTCTGATTATATTGCAAAATTCCGGGTTGGTTCACAGCAGAACTGTGTGGGTGCAGATCATTATTCTTCCAGAGAAGCTGACTGGGAAGTGTGTTAGTGGTGGGCTGGAGTGGGGAATGAGGTTGACTGTGCTATGGACAAAAAAAAACTGCAAATGCTGGAATCCAAGATAGACAAACTGGAGGCTGGAAGAACACAGTAAGCTTGGCAGCATCTGGAGGAAAGGAGTAACCAACCCAAAACGTTGACTGCCCCTTTCCTCCAGATGCTCCTGGCCTGCTGTGTTCTTCCAGCTTCCTGTTTGTCTACTGTGGCTGCGTTGAGACCTGGAAAACAGGGACAAAAGGAATAAATGAAACTCAGAAGCCAAGCAACACTGGGTCACCCATTCAGTGACAGTGGTTGCTGTCCGACCTCTCTCATTGATGGGCTAATTTTATTGAGAATACAGAGTTTATGCAACCAGGACCATTAATGGTTCTGACCTCAGCAGAGTAGACCAAGGCCGACCACCCCTGATCACTGCCAGTCCAACGGCTCAACAGTCTTAGCTGTGTCCCTGTTACTGTTGCCATTTCTGAAGCTTCAAGACACTGTGTGTGAATCTCCTCTCTGGTGCCACCACATCCTTCCTCTTGTGAGGAACATAGTACTCCAGCTTGGCCTGTCTAATATCTTGTACAGATCCATCATTACCTCTTTGCTCTTATATTCAAAGCATTTATTAATAAACACAAATATTTCACATACACATGCCTTCTCAACCACCTTATTCACCTGTCCCATTGCCTTCAAGGATCTGTGGGCTACCATCATATCCCTATGATGCTCTGAACTTTCGAAGATTTTAGCATTCATCATATACTCCCTTGTCTTGTTAGTGCTCCCAAAATGAATCACTTCACGCCTTTTCATAGTTGAATTTACTTTACCATTGTTCTGTCCACATGACAAGTACATCTATATTTTCCTGCAGTCTCAGGCTTTCCTCCTCTTTATCACACCACCAATTTCCATAGCATCGGGAACTTACTGATCCCTCATTCATGTCTGGATCATTAATGTATATGACAAACAGAAGAGACCCAGTAGAAACCATACAGTATGCCACTGGACTCAAGCTTCCGATCACAAAAGCAATTTTTAATTAGCACCTTCTGCCTCCTGCTACTAAGGTAGCTTGCTTACCCAAGTATCGATCCATCTCTGCCTCAAAAAATAGTCGAGATTCTGCTGCTATTACCTTTTCAGGAATTGGCAATTCCTAAGACTCATGACTCTGAAAGAAAAAAAAATCGCCTCATCTCTGTTTTGAATGGGCAACCCTAGTTTTTAAATAGAGAGCCCTACTCCATAAGAGAAATTATTCACTTCACACCTACAGTGTCAAAATCCTCATGCTGTTTTTAGAACGTGAGATCCTAAGACCTCTCAGAAAATACTACAAATAAGTGAAAGTGCTCACGTCGGCTCATTTGCTGAGTACTGCTTACTCCTTCCCCTAATTTGTAGGTTCATACGTATGTTGTTGCCCCAAGTCAGAACAATGCAATTTCTGGTCCTAGTTCAGAGGCTTGAGTACAAGGATCTAAATTGATCCTTCAGCATGTCAAGGGCTTTGGCCTTTCAGTGGATTTGTTTAACTTATTTGTTCCCTGTAGTTCGATTATAAAATTTCCCATGGCAATATTTTGAAGAAGCTAATCAATTTAAGAATTTAAAGAACCTGATCAATATTTATCCCTCAACATAAAATAAACCAAAGTATTTAGTCATTATTTCATTGCTACAGTTCCTCCAATTCTGCAGTGATAACACTTCAACAGTAAAACCTTGGCTGTAAAGTGCACTGGAATGTTCTGTGGAGATGAAAGGGGTGAAATAAATACAAGTTTTTCTTTTTTCTTTCTTTTAACGATAGAAGCATTATGAGTCATAATTTGTTGAATTGAGGTAACTCGATTGTATTCACATAAAGTATTAAGTTAAATAAACATGGGCTTGTTGCTGAGGGAAAGAAAACCGGTTAGCATTACGCTGACGAACTGTCATACAAGAGAATGCCAGTGTAATGAGGATCTGGGGATTCTCAGGAAATGCAGTCATAATTTGTGGTTTAAGGAATTTGTCGTTGAGTATAAGAATACATTTACATTCAGTGTTATATTTTCATTTTAACAGAGAAGAGCTAAACTCAGTTTAATGGGTAATGCCACAATCATCATTATTGAAGGAACACAAACAAAAAAAACCTTCAGATAAGCTGCAGATAGTTGTTCAAATGAGGGAATCACCAGTTTTAAGTCTTTAGGTAAAGGCAGGATGGAAAGAGAGTGCAACAAAGGGAGCTGATGAATGGAGAGATGTTGAAGAAGGGGCAAGTATGGGGATGAGAGGCACAATGGGCGACTTTGAAGTCTTTACATTCCACATGATCATAGTTTTAACTGAAGCATCCAGCCCAGAACTCTGGGAGATCCTTGCCTTTGCAATGTCTGATGCCTTATCCTTGTACAAAACCGAAATACTGCAGATGGGGGATATCTGAACTCTAAATATGAAATACTGGAAATATTCAGCAGCGGTGCACAGAGAAACAGATTGAACAATTCTGATCAATAATCTCTCATTGGATTGACAAAATGTCAGCAACACGGGATTTTAAGCCTATTTCTATCTGCAGAAAATTCACCGGACAATTCTAAAGGGTGCGCAGGGCCAGAGGGACCATGGTGTATACATGCGCAGCTCATTGAAGATGGGAGAACAGGCTGAGAGAGCAGCTGATGAAACATATATTATCCTCGACTTTGTTAGTAGGTCCTTATTAATAGAGTTCAAGTACAAAGCGGTTATGTTAAAGTTGTAGCGGTTTGAGAGTATTGCATCCAGTTCTGGGAGCCACACTTCAGGAAAGATGTGAGGCCATTATGGAGTATGAAGAAACAACTAACAAAAATGGTTTCCAGGTTAAGGACTTTATGCTGTGCAGATTGGAGAGGTTCTGCAGTGAAGAGAATGTTGAGCGTTTTAATTAAAACATAATTTTTTAGGCTCGAATTTGAATGCACTGCCATCAGAGTTTGGTGGAGGCAGATCCAACTGAATAATTTAAGAGGGAATTAGATTACTATCTGAAAAGGAAGACATTCATGGCCAGAGGGAGAAGGCTAGGGAGTTGAGCTGAGCGAACTGCTCTTTCAGGGAGCCATCATCGACTTTATGTATTGGGAGCTGTCATGTTAGTGTCCCTGTCACTGAGCCAGGAGACCTGGGTTCAATTCCCACTTGCTCCATCGGTATATAATACATCTCTGTGTAGATGGATTGGAAAATATTTCGACATGATGTGTCATAGAGGCCCGACAGTGTGGAAGGAGGCCATTCAGCCCATTCATGTCTATAATGACTTGCTGAAGAGTTTCGTCCCAGACTCAACCACCCCAACCCCACAACCTCACATTTAAAATGGCTGATCCACCTGGGTTACACATCCCTTAATACTATGCGGAAAATTAGCCTGGCCAATCCACCTGACCTGCATTTCTTTGGACTGAGAGAGGAAACTGGAGCATGTGGAGAAAATCCATGCAGACACAGGGAGAATGTGCAAACTCCACACAGTCGGTCACCTGAGGCTGGAATTAGAGTCTGATCCCTGGTGCTGTGAGGCAAATGTGCTAACCACTGAGCCACTGTGCTACCCGTGTCAAATACTGTCCTTTTCTGCAGTAACTATCCCACAATCACTTGGACAACTAAATAGCAGCATTTTCTTAAGAAGTGCAATCTTGATGCAGAACTGTTTGGCATCCAGTCTTATTTAAACCTCTCAATACTGTGATATTGCTCCCAAGCCTTAATCTCAGTACAAAGCCAAAGATAGACATGTAACAGGCAATTTTTCTACCCATAGCACATTCTGAGAAAGTTACCCCGTGTCATAATTCAATCCTGGGAGGTAAGTGAATAGCATGTTGAACAGTACGGAGTCAACTGAGCTTTAACCTGCTATTTAATGATCCACTGGTTTAAGATTAAGTTAAGAAGCATCAGTTCAAAAGGAGAATGCTGAAAACTTGAAATAAACATGTCATCTGTGGAGAGAAGCAGATGGAATCGTTCCTGCCTACCAACTAGAGAATCCTATGTTACTTATTATTTTTGTTCATTTATGGGATGAGGGCATCACTGGCTAGGCAGCATTTATTTCCCATCCCTAATTGCCCAGAGCGCAGTTAAGAGTTAACAACATTGCTGTGGGTCTGGAGTCACATGTAGGCCAGACCAGGTAAGGATATCAGTTTCCTTCCCTAAAGGACATGAGTGAAACAGATGGGCTTTTTTCTCCTGACACTTGGCATTGGTTTCACGGTCATCGTTCAACTCCTAATTCTGAATATTTATTGAATTGAAATTTCACCTTTTGCCATGGCAGGGCTCAAACCCATTTCCACAGAATGTTACCATCTCTGAATTAATAGCCTGGGGATTACATCGCTAGGCCACTGCCTCCTCTCTTTTGAGGAAAATGCTTGTAACATACCCCTCAGGCACCTATGTTGACACCTGACGACTTTACCTGGGATCAAGGACCGGGGCGGAAAATTCAGAAGGACAAAGCAGTGAAACTGGTGAATGAGACGTTGATCTGACTCATCTTGTGTACTTCAGACCGGAGCTCTAGTATCACCAATGCTTTTATTTTCAAGTTTATTTTTAACTGTTTTTCCACCTGGGTGCCATACCCACCAACAGGAGCTGGCCACTTAAAGGAGGACAATGGAGGTAGAAAGGCTGTCCACAAACATTCCTATCCCAGGATTGTGCAGGGCAGAGGAAGGAAGGTGGCAGGGAACCTGGCAGCCTCCCACCAGACTGAATATCCCTCTACTTGTGAAGTCACTTTACGAGGGGGACATGAAATTCGGTGCAACATTTCAAGGCTATGTTCTGTCTAACAGTTGTTATGCAATATACCGTTAAGACGTGCTTGTAATGTCATCACTGCACCACAGCACGTTGCTTGAGGTCATAAAGTTCTCAGGCTCCCACCTTGATTGGGGTTGCTTGAAATATATCATTGCTGATGGAAGCAGGCTGCTGTTTATAACTGAATACCTTAGTATTAGTCCAAGCATTAAAGTGCCTGTGATCATGGGAACTGCAGATGCTGGAGAATCCAAGATAATAAAGTGTGAAGCTGGATGAACACAGCAGGCCAAGCAGCATCTCAGGAGCACAAAAGCTGATGTTTCAGGCCTAGACCCTTCATCAGAGAGGGGGATGGGGTGAGGGTTCTGGAATAAATAGGGAGAGAGGGGGAGGCGGACCGAATATGAAGAGAAAAGAAGATAGGTGGAGAGGAGAGTATAGGTGGGGAGGTAGGGAGGGGATAGGTCAATCCAGGGAAGACGGACAGGTCAAGGAAGTGGGATGAGGTTAGTGGGTAGGAAATGGAGGTGCGGCTTGGGGTGGGAGGAAAGGATGGGTGAGAGGAAGAACAGGTTAGGGAGGCAGAGACAGGCTGGGCTGGTTTTGGGATGCAGTGGGTGGAGGGGAAGAGCTGGGCTGGTTGTGTGGTGCAGTGGGGGGAGGGGACGAACTGGGCTGGTTTTGGGATGCGGTGGGGGAAGGGGAGATTTTGAAGCTCCGACACCTCCTCCTACTGCCCCACTAGATCATGACCCCACCCCCAAGCACCAAAACATCATTGCCAACACCATCCATGACCTCATCACCTTAGGGGACCTCCCACCCTCAGCCTCCAACCTTATTATTCCCCAACACTGCACAGCCTGTTTCTATCTCCTCCCCAAAATTCACAAACATGCCTGCCCTGGTCGACCCGTTGTCTCAGTCTGTTCCGGCCCTACCGAACTCATCTCCACCTATCTGGACTCCATTTTCTCCCCTTTGGTCCAGGAACTCCCTACCTACGTCCGTGACACCACCCACGCCCTCCACCTCCTCCAGAACTTCCAATTCCCTGGCCCCCAACACCTCATTTTCACCACGGTCGTCCAGTCCCTATACACCTGTATTCCGCATGCAGATGGCCTCAAGGCCCTCCACTTCTTCCTGTCCCGCAGGCCCGACCAGTCCCCCTCCACCGACACCCTCATTCGCCTAGCCGAACTCATCCTCACCCTCAACAACTTCTCTTTCGATTCCTCCCACTTCCTACAGACAAAGCGGGTGGCCATGGGCACCCTCATGGGCCCCAGCTTTGCCTGCCTCTTTGTAGGTTACGTGGAACAGTCCCTCTTCCGCACCTACACAGGCCCCAAAACCCACCTCTTCCTCCGTTACATTGATGACAGTATCGGCGCCGCCTCTTGCTTCCCAGAGGAGCTCGAACAGTTCATCCACTTCACCAACACCTTCCACCCCAACTTTCAGTTCATCTGGGCCATCTCCAGCACATCCCTCACCTTATTGGACCTCTCAGTCTCCATCTCAGGCAACCAGCTTATAACTGATGTCCATTTCAAGCCCACCGACTCCCACAGCTACCTAGAATACACCTCCTCCCACCCAACCTCCTGCAAAAATTCATTCCCCTATTCCCAATTCCTCCGCCTCCGCCGCATCTGCTCCCACGATGAGGCATTCCACTCCCGCACATCCCAGATGTCCAAGTTCTTCAAGGACCGCAACTTTCCCCCCACAGTGGTCGAGAACGCCCTTGACCGCATCTCCCGCATTTCTCGCAACACATCCCTCGCACCCCGCCCCTGCCACAACCACCCAAAGAGGATCCCCCTCGTTCTCACACACCACTCCACGAACCTCCAGATACAAAGCATCATCCTCCGACACTTCCGCCATCTACAATCCGACCCCACCACCCAAGACATTTTTCCATCCCCACCCTTGTCCGCTTTCCGGAGAGACCACTCTCTCCGTGACTCCCTTGTTCGCTCCACACTGCCCTCCAACCCCACCACACGCGGCACCTTCCCCTGCAACCGCAGGAAATGCTACACTTGCCCCCACACCTCCTCCCTCACCTCTATCCCAGGCCCCAAGATGACTTTCCATATTAAGCAGAGGTTCACCTGCACATCTGCCAATATGGTATCCTGTATCCATTGTACCCGGTGTGGCTTCCTCTACATTGGGGAAACCAAGCAGAGGCTTGAGGAACGCTTTGCAGAACACCTCTGCTCGGTTCGCAATAAACAACTGCACCTCCCTGTCGCGAACCATTTCAACTCCCCCTCCCATTCTTTAGACGACATGTCCATCATGGGCCTCCTGCAGTGCCACAATGATGCCACCCGAAGGTTGTTGGAACAGCAACTCATATTCAGCTTGGGAACCCTGCAGCCCAATGGTATCAATGTGGACTTCAACAGCTTCAAAATCTCCCTTGCCCCACTACATCCCAAAACCAGCCCAGTTCATCCCCTCCCCCCACTGCATCCCAAAACCTGCCCAGCTCTTCCCCTCCCCCCACTGCATCCCAAAACCAGCCCGGCCTGTCTCTGCCTCCTTAACCTGTTCTTCCTCTCACCCATCCCTCCCTCCCACCCCAAGCCGCACCTCCATTTCCTATCTACTAACCTCATCCCACCTCCTTGACCTGTCCGTCTTCCCTGGACTGACCTATCCCCTCCCTACCTCCCCACCTATCTTCTTTTCTCTCCATCTTTGGTCCGCCTCCCACTCTCTCCCTATTTATTCCAGAACCCTCACCCCATCCCCCTCTCTGATGAAGGGTCTCGGCCTGAAACATCAGCTTTTGTGCTCCTGAGATGCTGCTGGGACTGATGTGTTCATCCAGCTCCACACTTTATTAAAGTGCCTGTGACTGTTTTATATGTGTAAATTCTTTCTTTTAAATCTCTCTGTGCAGTGTTTGTCCTTATGTTCGAGGAGTTAATATAAGCATTGCCTCATCGGGTACAAATATTTGGCTGGATACAAAGCCCACAAGTTGATCAAGAACCTTTCATCGAACTCTTGAAACAGCATTATTTTCCTTTTGTCCCTTCTCTATTCATTTTTTGTTTCATTTTTGTGCTTTGCTATTACTTCTGAATATCACAAAGTGGTTGGACAGTAGTGAAGAAGTTTCATGCTGAACCCTGAACACTTCCACCCTCAAGCTGGTCAATTATTCTTTGCTCCCTCAAAAATGGCTGATTTAGCTCTGTCTGCTTCAACTATGACTGCAGCACAGCCGTGATTTTCACCACTAACTTAACATTGCAGTAGAACCCTTTGATAGTCATTATAGGCTTCCTGTGGAACAGTTTGAAGACAAGTGAGAGTCAGCTTCAGAGATCATAGTTATTTCCATAAGTAAACAGATAATGTTTATTTATGTCTGAATATAACCTGAACTGTTCTTGTGTCAGCATCTGTGAACAATTTTGCTTGAATGCAATGATAATCAAATGTGAGGCTGGATGAACACAGCAGGCCAAGCAGCATCTCAGGAGCACAAAAGCTGACGTTTCGGGCCTAGACCCTTCATCAGAGAGGGGGATGGGGAGAGGGATTGCTTGAATGCAATACCTGCTTGCAATTAACAACTGTGGAAATGAGTTTACTGGAGAGTCATTTTGCACAAATTTTTAAAAAAAGTAAAGCCCTTACTTCAAGTCAAGTACCTCTGTGCCTTTGCTGTAATTTCGGAATCATGGGAATGCCTTGTTAATATTGTATTTACCGATACGATTTGGACTGAAGGAACCATGAAACACAATAATAAGATTTCGACAGTGCTCCTTATCTCTAGCATCATAGTACGTAGTCACTGTGGGTTTGTATTCCTCACCCCTAGATTTCTGAGTTCAATATTGATGCTCCCATTTTCCAGATATGAAATGAGTGCCCACTAAGAAATTTAACAGCCTGTGCCTTTACCTGATTAGTACAGGCATTCAACTCACGAGTGCTTTGATTAGGCAATGAAGTGTTGGACCCCCGATGAGCCTTTTTTCTCAGCTTCCAGTTCACTTTACTGGGATGATTGGCTGACTCCAGTTGCTATATATAAAAATTAGACAATTGAGCACTTTTTCTTCTGGTAGACCTATGAAATGTGACATTTCCCTCCCTCTGCGTTACCAACTATGGAAAATTCAGACCAAAAGTACAAATACCAAATGGTTTTGTTGAATGAATTTTGTTACTATATTCTGTTTTAAACATATTCAACATCAGACATCTACAAAGGAAATAATCTAGTTGCGATGGTTCTTTTTATTGATCCACCTTTAATAAAAGCTGAGACTGACTGCAATAATCCTTTCTACTTTTCACTTGCTGGTGATTTTTCATTTTAAAAAACCTTTTCTCCATAAGAAAGTACATATGAGTGATATGACCATTGTTAATTGTCTGTCAGAATTTTAATGATTAAAGAAAGAATTCAAGTATTAATGGCAATATTCCCTGATAATATTTCAGCTGTCACGTGGTCAGTAACTCCTCTATTCAGTTTTTGGCTCCTTCACTGACAACACCAATTACATTTGAATAATGGGCAGAATTATAGGCCACCCCACCCCCAATGGAATGAGTTCATGGGTGGGTACTAATGAGAATTATTGCCAGTCTACCAATTGAAGGTCATTATTGTTGCCATCAGTGATTTGACTCAAGAGAGGGGGAGACCAGATCCAGAAAACTCCCTGCTTTGAATAAATGGTTGATTTTATTAATGAGTTTGTTGTCAGCTCCTCAAAAACCAGTTTGGAATTCTTGTGGAAGTACACAATGTTTGCTGAAGGTTTGCACAATGGAACATGAACAGTCCAGATACGGGGAGGTGGCAACACAGCAGTGAGCTTTGTTCAATAAAAGGCAGCAGACCTGTGAGAGGCATTCAGCCATTTGTGCATGGGTACCATTGGCTGAGCAAAGAAGGCCCATGAGAGAATTGCTCATACTCAATGGGTGCAGAGGTTTGGGGTCATAGGGGAAAGAGGCTGTCACAAATTGTTCAGACTGAAGCTAAGTTTAAATAAGGTGACAGCTGTAGTGAGCATTAAGGTTTTCAGAGATTGGGTCAAGTAGCAATGAGGATTTACAAACTCACTTGTAAGGGTGGTGCCAGGTCATGAGAAGGGCAAAAGAGCGGAGTGAGGACCAGAAATGGAATGGAGATCGTACCTGCAACACCCACGGAGGAAGGAACAACCTGGATGTGTAAGACCACAATTGCTGCAGGAAATTGCATGAAACCAGATGATTGGTTAACCAAGTTTGTGTCCTTGAACTGGAAGAATGGCCAACATGCAACATCATTCACCATTGCCTTCTGCCAGCCAGCAAGTGAAGTCATTGTGTCCTTGAATGTCCTCACCCCGGCTCCTGCCAATGATCAGGAACTAGCATTGTTGGAGTCTCTGAAGCAGCAGCACACCACAGCATCTTGCAGGTCACTCCTGCCTATTTGTGACGTTGACCAGTACAAACAATTCATGTAGACACGACATGCAGGGAAAATGGTAGTGAGGCACTTCCACCCCCCTCCCCCAACACCAACTCGAATGTGAGATTTTGTGAGAAGCAAGTCACTTCAAGTCCACCATGTGACTACAAGAAGGGCTTCTCTATGAACAGAATGTTGTCATCCAGCCAAAAAGATGTTCTACCGACCACTCCAATATGCAACATGATATGAGAGTTTCGGTGCCAGTGTGATGCCATGTGCGTAGGCCATACATCTCAATGACTGGTGTTTTCTGACAAAGTGTCACTGGATCCAAAGCATTAACTCTGATTTGTCTTCACAGATGCTGCTGGACCTGCTCAGCTTTTCCAGCAACTTCTGTTTTTGTTGTCAATGACTGGCAGCTTGCATCAAACAGCATGTACCTTTGTCTCTTTCCAACTGGTGGAGTATTGCTTCTCCTCAGCATGCCCATAGTTACAAAACTACACTTCCAACATTAGATATGGATACGTTATTTTGTAAGACTTAACGAACATTCCCGAGTGTGCCACAAATTACAATAACAGGAAATATAATTTATCATTCAGGCTCACAATGTGGCTCACAAATGTTTGCCCCAAGCTACAGATATTCAAAGCCCAGCCTTCTGCAGGCAAAAGGAATTTGTACATCTACATCGGTGAGACCAAGGAGAGACTCAGAGACCGTTTTGTAAAGCATCTGCACTCTGTCCCGACAAACAACACTACCTTCCGCTCGCGAACCATTTTAACTCCCCCTCCTGCTCCCTGGGTGACATGTCCATCCTGGGCCTCCTCCAGTGTCCCAATGACGCCACCCACAAACTGGAGATGCAGCACCTTGTATTCCACCTCGGGAGCCTACAACCCAATGGTCTCAGTGTGGACTTTAACAGTTTCAAAATCTCCCCACCACCCCGGCCTCATCCCATGACCAAATCTCCCTCTCATCCCCACCACTTTGACCTGGCACAACCTGTCCATCTTCTGTCCCACCTATCCACTCCTCCCACCTCTCTGACCAATCCACATACTGCCTACCTGCACTCACTTATCACCATCCCACCTACCCTTCCCCAGCTGCAGCCCCACCCCTCCTCTCTATTTATTTCTGAGCTCCCTTCCCCCTCCCCATTTCTGAAGAAGGATCTGACCTGAAACATAAACTTTCTTGTTCCTCTGATGCTGCCTGATCTGCTGTATTCCTCCAGCTCCACACTGCATTATCCCTGACTCCAGCATCTGCAGTTCTTGCTAGCCCTTGTACAGGTATTGTGCTTTTTTGATGTAACAAAAGCATGGGGTGCATTGTATCCTGTTTTGACCTATCTGACCATGCATAGGACATACCCATGAACATGACTATATCTGCACTCATGGAGCTTGCACTCAGATGATCTGATAGTGCTAGCTTTGCTGTCTCAGAATTTTTACCCTGATCAGTCAACAGCAGTATGGTGCTTACTTTCTATGACTGTTCCTCTGGCAGACGCGAAGATCATGAGAATGAGTCAGTGACAGTACAGACCTAAGTAAAATGTTCAGTTGAGGAAATACCTGGACAGATGATTATAACAAGGTCTTCCAGACAGTAGTCCTTAAACAGTTAGACATTCCTCAAATTGGTGGCACACCAACGAGGAATACTCAGGCACCAAGAGAAGGAGGGCTGAAAGCAGACCTGGAGATTTAGAGATGCTGGAGCAGAAGGAGGTGAGGCCATGGAAATTTGTTTTTAGAAAGAACATTTGAATTTGATCTGCTGATGATGAGGCTTACCAGTGTAAGAATGTATTTACAGATGTGGGTACTATTCTAAAGAGTATTTTCTTGCCTAGTGAGTGCTGCTGTGCACCCTGAAATTGTGCAAGTGCCACAGAAGTATGTGTCTTTGTATTATTGGCTCTGAATCTTCTGCCATCTCCCCAAACCAATTGGCTGCTACCATCAGACTGAGAAACATGGAAGAAAATTGTGTTAGTACCACTACCTTGCAGGTCAGAATGTGCTGGAAATGGATTGCCCGATGGGCCTGTTTAGTTTTAGTTGTTAATGTTGTAATCTAAAAAAATTGCTTTTAATAATACAGCTAAAGTCAACATGGGCTTTGCAGAGTTTGTCATCAACAAAACTTAATGCTATTAACTGTTGCCAGTAAGTAAACAGCACATGAATTAACAATTTTACTGTACTTTTTTGTTGTTAAAGAGAACCCCAGAGAATCTTGCTTTGATCCTGGAACCATCAAGAATGGGACAAGGGTGGGGACACACCTCAAGCTTGGATCCACCGTGACTTTTTACTGTGACAGTGGCTATGAAATTGTTGGCTATTCAACTCTGACTTGCATCGTGGGAGCAGATGGAAAACCTTCCTGGAACAAGCCTGTTCCGTCCTGTTCAGGTAACTGCCCCAACATGTAGAAAAGTTCAAGCCAGTTCAAGTTGTACCAAAATGCAATTTACTTGGCAGCAACTATTATTTCATTACTGTATGGAAAGGTATTTTTTATAATAGTCTTGTTCCATCCTGTCCATTCCATTTCAAAATACATTTCCTTTCTGGTTTTGCAAAGGCCAGTGTGGCATAGACCATTCAATACCAAAGTGCCAGGCAGCTCTACTGTTTATAAATTTTGCTGTGGATGGATCTTTTGAAGGTTCATCAAAGCAGCAATGTTTCCTTTAATCTGTTTTTTCTAACAATTAATATATCCTCATTAATTATTTGAATAGCACGGTCGGTAATGAGGTTTCAATCACAAGAGAGATCTTGGATGTTTTTTCCTGCCTTCACCACATGGGTGGTAATTGACATGTTGTAATATTTTGAAATGCAATTTTTGTACATTGTTCACTTATAGCTGCCATACCGAGCAACGCTCATAGATGGAGCTGTACGAAAAAAAGAATAAAGCATGGAGCAATTGATTGATAAAAGATCCGTATTATTTGTTGATACAGTCCTGCATCCTGCTTGATCCATCTTTAGCTGCTGACAAATCTCCACAATAACCAATAACCAAGAATCAGTAATTTTATGTAATATATCATTTGCATTTGTTACCCAACTTACCGAGTTTCCATTCTGTGCCAGCAAAACGAGATAGTTCTAAAATGGATGGCTGATCTGCTCGGCCACATTCCCACTGATGTTGTGAATGCAAGAATTACTTGTTTTACTTTGTGTGCATTTGTTTCCCAAGTTAAAACTACAGAACAGGTCAGTAACATTCAGTAATTGTGCCTCTTGGCTCAGAAGTGTATGATGCACTCAAAGATTATTCAAAAAGATCAAGTAGCCATTCTCTGTTGGTGACCAATATTGATTGGGTGGAACCCTATTGGAGACCTGAGAAAAATACCCATGAGCAAGGATCGATGACTGCGTAGTGCATCTATTCCCACCATCTTACATAGAAAATAACTATGAAAGTTCAAACAGTACTTACCAGAAAACCAATCAGTCATACCATTCATGGTTTTTTTAAATTAAACTGTTATCAGTGGCTGCAATGTTTTCTGAGATTTCTACTGATGCCCTTCACATTCCTGCAATGTGTCATTTCTTCAGGTTACTTCTGTCAGGTTTGTAAGATTACAGTTGAAATACTTGCCCTAACCCCAGTTTGGAAACTAGGATTATTGGGAAACATTATTGTCATTCATCATCTTTCTTACTCCAAAACCCTAATGGTCAATTTTCCTCAAATTTGCATTTTTCATTTTGATTTTTTTTTCTGTTAGATTTGAATGATTGGCCCTTTGTTTCTGCTGTTTTATTGGTTAAAGTACCTAACATTTATCCTGTGCTTCTTCTCCTTTTTTTTCCATGAAAGCTGAGTTACCCAGTCATGAGGAATAGGGTATTTAATTCAATATTTTTAGCTTGGATTTCATAAGATGCTGGCACACTCAATGATACCCCCCAGAAGGATATGCTATTATATTGAGAAGTTCCTGAGTTGTGAATATAAATGGCATGAAAATATAAATGAAAATTACTTTCTACTAATTTACTAATTCTACTAATTTTGTCATTTTACACTTATTTTGAGCATCAACTTGTTTGCAATGCAGCTTCAACTATAATCATGATCTAAATTTTAATCTGACTATTCGACTTTAATATTTGAAAGATATGATCAGGTATTTTTATTATGTTTATTAGTTCAGAAACATTACTGTCCTTTTAAACCTGGCTTCCTAACAAATCGCATAATGAATTTATAATTAATTTTGGCACTTAGTGAACATTTGAAACCAGAATAATTGTGATAGTAGATAAATGTTTTAATATTTACTGATGCCATTGTTCAGCCTGCACTTTGAACATTTGTGCTGACACATTTCAAAGTGAGCACACTAACCATGGAAACAAGGGGAGGTCACTGAATCTATCCAGCATGTTTATTGAAGTCATGGCTGATATCCGATCTAATTTCACATATGTGTTTGGTCTCGTTTCCCTTATTATATAAACCTCCTGTTTAAATTCATTGTGGATCTAGTTTGCGTTAATTGCATTTGCAGAGAAGAGTTCCACATTTGTATGATCTTTCATGTGTAGAAATGTTTTCTTATCTGAAAGATTTGCTCTTATTTTTAGAAGAAACCTCATTGTTCTGGTTTCTTGACTTGCAAGACAGTTTCTCTCCATGTGTTCATAATATCTCGAAAACATCAATCAAATCACTTCTTAATCTCATTGCAGCAGTGTTAATAATGGAATTAAATAATTCATAGAATAGAATCCCTACAGTGTGGAAAATGGCCCTTCGGCCCAACAAGTCCATACCGACCTTCAGGGCATTCCACCCAGACCCCTATCCCCTATTATCCATCTAATCTACACATCCCTAAACATCTTGGGCAATTTAGCATGGTCAATCCACCTAGCCTGCACACCCTTGGACTGTGGGAGGAAACCCGAGGGTGGAATTGAATCCAGGTTCCTGGCACAGTGAGGCTGGAGTGCTAACCACTGACCCACTGTACTGCCCCTAGTTTTTGTAATTTCTGCCATAAAACCCCTGACTCTATGCATTATTCACGTAAACCTATACTGCATTCCTTCAAGGCCAATATAAGTATAGAGATCAGAAAACCTCTCAGTGCTGTATGGTCTTGCAGTGCTCTGAAACAGGGCAACAGATTGCTCAAGCATAACCTCTAACCCCTTGTATTTTCATTCTCTAGAAAGAAAAAGTAACATTCCATCAGACATTTTGACAATTTTCTGTCTCTTTTCAAAGTTCTTTTTTAACACCTGTGTGTGGAGACTCCAAGACACTGGACCTCCATTCCTTCTAATTTTGCATCATTTGGACAAATCCTGTTATCCTCTTTTTAAGCCCCAAGTGGATGGCCTGACATTGAAGTACATTGAAATCTATTTGCCACAGATTTACCCATTGACAATGTATTAATGTCTGCTTATAATTTTGTGCTTCATCCACAATTTTATCATTGTGGCGTCAGAAACTTGGTTATGGATTACTATTAATAGATGATGAATAGCAATGATCATCTATTATTACTCTTATTAATACATATGGTGAATATTTGAAGCTTCAGTACATATCTTTGTGGGATACCACTCATGACATGCAAACAGTTTGAGAGCCTGTGCTTTATGTTGAATGCTCTCTGCTACTTGACCACTTTCCTAACCAGGACAGTACTTTGCTCTGTATTCCAAGAGTTTCAACTTCATCAAACTGTCTCTTACAACGGACTTCATCTTCGGCCTTCTGGAAGGCTATATGATTAAAATCTATATCCATTATTTCAGTTGCTTCTTCATAAACCCAATCAGGCTCAACAGGTAGTACCTACTCTTTACCAATTGAAGCTGGCAGTCTCTAATCAGCTGAAAATTTTCAAGATGTTCAGTCACCCTATTCATAATTATGGACTCCAGTAGCTTCCTGACAGCAGATGTCAGGCTTACTGGCTTATCATTCCCCAGTTTGCACTTTCTTCAACAATAGATTGACTTGTACAGTTTCTCCATTCTCAAAGAGCTGACCCCAGCTTGAAAGAACTTTCGAAGACTAGTGTTAAGCGATCTGCCATTTTTCCCAACTTTGTTTAAACCCTGGGATGGAAACATTCAATCCTGGAAATTTGTCTCTTCTTGGTGTCATTATTTCCTTCATGATTGTCATTTATTTTAACATGATTCTGTTTCTGAATACATGATGCAGCACCTCTGTTTATGATAATGAGAGCTAATTATTCTAAACAGATGCTTGGTATGACCAGCAATAGCCTCTTATCTGGGGTTACAGTGTAAGCTTTCTCCATTTGACATATTGCAAGATCATAGAACCCCTACAGTGCAGAAAGTGGTCACTCGACCCATTGAGTCAGCATTGATCTTCTGAAGAACATCCCACCCAGAACCACCCCATCCCTGTAACCCACATTTACAGTGTATAACCCACCCATCTTCTACATCCCTGGATACTATGTCGACAATTTAGCAAGGACAATCCACCTTACCTGCATTTCTTTGAACTTTGGGAGGAAACTGGAGCTCATGAAGGACGCAGAGAGAACAGGCAAACTCCACAGTCAGTCAACACTGGAATCGAACCCAGTCCTGGTGTTATGAATAAGCAGTGCTAACCACTGTGCCACACCAAATGACAAGCAATTGCTATTCTGTAGAAGGGTGGAATTTAAACAAGACAATCAATTTTCTATGAATCTCTTCATTTAAAAACTTTGGGGTGATTGGACATGTGTCATTTCAACTGAGAAATTTCAAATATTTGTCATGCCATTAGGGAAAGGCTGCAGGGATCAGTGAACACTGCCAGATGGGACTTGAGTTTTAACTTATGTATTTCATTTTTTAAAAAACTTGAGCTCAAATTTATACTTTCTTATCCAAATTAGTCACTGTGTGCATTGAAATCATTCATCAACTTTTCAAGCTGTGCTGAGTTTTGCTGAAAGCTAGGGAAGAGAAATATACCTCGAGTGATGGAAAAGGCTGTGGCGATAATATCAAGGAGTTTTCCTCCTCAGAAAGATTGGTGACATTGTTTCTTGATCTGCTGAACAGTAGCAGTTCCTCTGAAGTTGGGCAGCCTGGGGCCGTCGCAAGCCTTTGATGTAGGAGTTATAGGCAACTATTCTCCTTTTAGGTCCATTGCAATTTGATGGAATGAATTTCCACAGACTGCCACATTTGGATCAATTGTTATGTATACTAGAATAATGAGTTATGAATTTATAACCTCTGTCAGTCAAAGAGAAGATCCATTACACCACATCAGACAGTATAAATGTTACATTTCTTGACATTTTTGTAATGAGTTTTCCACTTTATTTTCCAGCTCCATGTGGAGGTCAATACTCTGTATCAGAAGGTGTCATTTTGTCTCCGAACTACCCAAAGAACTACACTGGTGGACAGACATGTTTATATTCCATTATTGTGCCTAAGAACTTTGGTATGGACTATTCTCATTGATATAACCTTGCCTGAGTTAATTGATTCCTCATTAACGATGTAAGTGTACATTTCCATTGCATGGTTCCTCTTCCATTTTTGATAAAGATGACCTGCTATCAGGATGCATTTTCAGCACAGTGTTTCTGTTCTTGTCTGTTATTAAGGAGCCATTTACATTTCCTCTTATCCTCCCATTTAATAGTTAAATTAGCTTTGGGTTCATAAAAGACTCACCAGTAGCACTCTGAGTCATGCATTAACCTATATTATTTGCATCCTTGAACTAACCATTTTCTCCTTTCCTTAGCCCTTGCACAAATATAGAAGTTATTAGAAAATTGTTGAGAATTGTTAATAGAATCAGTTTAGACTTCTTGTTTTGAATTTTGTTGGTGTGCCTTGTTCTAAATTGGTCTGATTGTAAACTGATACTGATGCTTGCAAATGTCACAGGCCATGAAACAGAACTGTGCTAATTACATTTGACTGTTAATCTTGTAAATTTGATTAATTAGTATGATTTATTTTCCCTCTGTAGTGGTATTTGGCCAGTTTACATACTTTCAAACGGCACTGAATGATGTGGTGGAAGTGCATGATGGCCCAACTCAACACTCGCGACTCCTCAGCTCGCTCTCTGGCTCCCATACAGGTATTTTCAAACCACTTAAGAAACAACATAGCTCTAGCAGTATGATTGTATACTCTGTTTCATTAATTGAAATGTGTAAAGTGGCAAAAGATAGCAACTACATTCGGTTCTGTTACAACGCAATAGTTCTGCTCTCGTGTGATCTTACATTATAAGAAAAGCGCATAATAGTTGTGTCATTTAAACTAATGGGGCCAGAATTGCGTTATAGCCAATATTGGCAAGGAAAGCTCACATTCTACCAATAGTGGTCTAAATTCTTCAGTCACGCTAAAGCCAATTCATGTTGGAGAAATACACATTATAGCAGAACCCACTGAATTGCAGAGCTATAACAAGCCCTGTGCCAAATATTATATCTTTGTGGTTTCAATAACCTGGTGCATTGCAAATGACAAATGTAATATTAGCACAGTGTGAGGGACCAGTGCAATGTCTTGTGCAGTGAGAGTGATTGTTACGGACTCAGTACAGTGGGAGTGACTGAGTGGCAAGTACAGATCAAATGATGTGATATCAGGTCACTGCAATGTAATTACATGGTATAATCTTACTGCAGGCGTGACTGATGTTTCTCTGTGGTAACGTGGGAGAAAAACTCCATTAGTTTTCATCACCACTTCTTAATAACAAACAGTAAATTAATTCATTTATAATTGATCCATAATTACCACTGTCACAACAGCACAGACTAGTAAAATTCATTGGTAAATTGAGCATCTAGTTAACCTACTTTCTTGTTTGCTGATACAATAGAATACAGTGTAAAATGTGCACAATCTAATCTATAAAACTATTAATATCACAAATTATGAAAGCAAGGCTTCTTGTATACAGTTATCTGAATGTTGGAACTCCACTTGCGAGCATTTTTCACATCTGTTGCTTTGAGATTTACCACAACACAACTGAAATAGGTTGAGAACAATCTGTGTACCTTGTGTGTCATCCTGCACAAAAGGTACATTATCTTAATCAACATCATGTCCGACAAGGAAGATTGCAGTCATCGGAGCAAATTGCCTGTGATCAGATTGAAGACTCTGTTCCTAAGTCCAAAATGATGGTCCGATGGTTGATTGGGGGCCAGCAATATATGTGCAGTTATTGGCAGCAGCATTGGGTATTATGTGAGACAGCTGTCTAGATTTGTTTTGATATCAGTCGGACTACATAATTTAAGTACACCAACCTTGTAAAGTTTTTTTTTCCCTCAAGGCAAGGTTCCTGCCACTGGTGAGCTTTCACACTCATGCATAGCTGCATTCTTAACCTGACCACAAGTAATATTCTCGGTAAAGTCTGTCCCAAAATTGTCAAATGATAATGCAAAGCCAAAGAGGAATGTAAGCTGTGAAGAGGGTGCAAACAGTTAAGTCAGACAGAATCAAGGTGGCAAACAAAATATGATATCAGGAGGTATGATCTGTTCATTTCAGTGAGAAGAATAGAGAACAGAATGCCCTTTAAAAGGCATGAAACTTTTACCAGTTGGAAGTATGACAGGCCTGGGTGTACTTGCCCAAGGAACATAAAATAATAGCACATAGTCATGGCGAATAATTAAGAAAACAGCAAGTTGACTATTATTGCAAAAGGATTGCATTACAAGAATCATTAAGTCTCACTGCAGTTAGTCTTTACTGAGACCATCTTAGAGGTCTATCCATCTGTTCGAGTCTGCAAGTTGCGTGCCTGTCCCTGTGTGCAAAACTGCAGCCTTTCAATCTAGTTACTGGAACACCCTGCAACGTGAGTCTGTGCTTTCAGATTGTACTGCCAGTGAACAGTAGAAGTGCCAGAATGTTTGTGATGTGTTGATTCTGGAGGAGGAGTGCATGCTGCTGGTGCCCATTGATCATGTCCTAGTGGTTGTTTAGTCACAGATGACATATGAGTCATTTGGAACAAGCGGAGAGCTGAATCTGTTAGATACCAGTTCTAGTTTCCTTGTCAAGTTTTTCCAACAGCTAGCTCACTTGGCAAGTTGTAAGGTGGAAAACTGAATATTAATGTGGTGAGTTGTGATATTAACAAAGCATTTAACAAGTGCTAGTCCCCATCAATTGGCATCTCACTGCTACCTAGCGAGAATCTTGCCACATTGCTTGTGAAAAACATACAAGCTGGAGCAAGATAAACTTCACCTCTAGATGTGCCCTTTTGGACATCCGTCTCATTGCTGCTACACGTCTCACCGTAGTTCACGTTGCTCAAAGCCTTCTAAGATCCATTCTGTCACAAGAATAAAAGTACAAAGCTTGAAAAGATGGTCGTCTCCAGTACGAGAGGGAAGTAAAGGGAATACGTGGTTCAAAATCCTTGGGGTATTTTGGAGGTATAAAATATCAACCTTAGTCCGTGCTGAGTTAGTGGTGACCTTGGTTGGCATCAGCAGTGCGTATTGCAGATGCGATTTGAGTTCTTAGTGTTCAGGCATTTCTCCAATTGTGTTATCAGCAGTTGCATTGTCCTTCTGGAGCAAGAACAAGGAGTGAACACATCCTCCAGTTCTGCTGTTCCAAATCTATCTCCAGTGTTTTGTCAAAGCAGTTGTTCAAAATTTGGCTGATTTGTATATTCTTATGTCTGGGGTAATTGTTTCAATTTTGGGCAATTGTAGGCAAGTCCTTCATTTCCAATATGTGAAGCTTATGCAGGTATAATGTTAGAAAATATGACTTCACATCTTAGGTTTGGGCAGCACAGCGGCTGTCACTGCTACCTCATTGCATCAGGGACCTGGGTTTGAATCCAGCCTTGGGCGGTTGTCAGTGTGGAGTTTGCACGTTCTCCCTGCGTCTGTGTGGGTTTCCTCCCGCAGTCCAAAGATGTGCAAGGTAGGTGGATTGGCCGTGATAAATTGCCCATAGTGCCCATGTTTAGGTTAGGTGGGTTAGACATGGGAAATTGGGGGAATGGGTCTGGGTGGGATTCTCTTCAGACAGGCGGTGTGGACTTTTGGTCGCAAAAGGCCTGTTTCCACACTGTCGAGATTCTGTTCTATGAATCTTCACAATGACTGGATCTATTCTCTTTTGGTGAAAGGGATATTTTCAGTTCAGACAGTTTTATTTATTCTACAGTGGCCAAGGTGATCACTGCATCCATTTATTACCAGGTTTCCTTTTTAAAAGCTGTTTCATGTGTTTTTTGCTCTTTGTATTGTAAGTCTCTGATATTAAAAACAGATGATGGAATATGAAAATGTATAATGTTTATTTTACCACCATAATGATATGGCATAGTTGCAGGTTATTGTTTATAAGCTGTTTACCTTGGTACTTTTGGACTTAAAATGGTGCTGTAATGTGGCGACTGTGAACTTCTCACTGTGCTCATTTGAGTACATGTGACAATAAAGCTAATTAATTCATTTATTTATTACAGTTTATAGGTGAGAAATGTCAGTACTGGTGAATAGAATGCTTTCTCTTTGTTAGCATATGATTGAAACTTCAAGTACTTTTGGCTTAGGTATAAATAGGGAAGCTCAGTGTAAAGCTCACGAATACATGATTGACTGATTGCATGATGTACTGTAACCAAGCCTCAGTATCACACCATTACTAAATCAATCTGAATATACCTAGTTCACAACAACCTCATTAGTTATGCTGCTAGTTTGTTCTGATTAATGGATTACTTTATGGACTATGTACCCATATTCATTGGGAACAAGGCTAAGAATACAAAAGCTCTCTTCATATCGAACAATTGTGGCTTTGAAAAGAAAATAAATCTTCCATAGGTTTATAAAGCTATGAGAGGTATGGATAGGGTGAACAGCCAAGACTTTTCTCCCAGGATAGGGGAATCCAAAACTAAAGGGCACTAGACTAAGGTGAGAGGAGAAAGATTAATTTGGGACCTGAAGGTAAACTTTTTCATGCAGGGGGTGGTGTGTGAATGGAACAAGCTGCCAGAGGAAGTGGTGAAGCTGGGTACAATTACAACATTTAAAAGGCATCTGGATGGGTACATGAATAGGAAGAATTTAGAGGGAAATGACCAAATGCTGGCAAACTGGACTAGATCAGTGTAGAGTATCTGGTTGGCATGGACAAGTTGGAACAAAGGGTCTATTTCTGTGCTGTATAACTCAATGACTCTAAAACTTTCATTCAAACAGTCTGTGTGAAGTTCTTATGTTGAAGGGGGAAAGGGTATATAAATGTACCATGATTAACCTTGACTAGTTTGCCCTAACCTTTTCTAACTCAAGTGCGTTACACAGTGACATAGGCAAAGGGGGCTGAATCAGGGGAAGATGCAACACAACTTTATTGAACACTTTATCAAGGAAAACAATATTTATCAGACTCTACTGTCGTACTTTAATTAAACGCGACCAAACTCTACTAATCTCTTCACAGGATTCTTTAGTAAACAGCCTTAAATATCTAAGTAGGAGATAGCAAGAACTGCAGATGCTGGAGTCAGAAATAACTCAGTGTGGGGGTGGAAGAACACAACAGGTCCAGACAGCATTAGAAGAGCAGGAAAATTGACATTTTGGGAAGGGTCACAACCTGAAACCTCAACTTTCCTGCCCCTCTAATGCTGCCTGACCGACTGTGTTCCTCTAGTTGCACACTGTGTTGTCTCTAAATCTCAAAGTAAACATTTTCTCATCTACACAAGCTATCTATCTCTGACATCTGCTTCTGAGAATGCATCCGATCTGTAGATCTCTAGCACTGTATTTGAATTATTTGTCTGAAAGGACTGGTAGTCCGTTCTGTTCATCTGGAAAAGGCCATTACTCAGTCTTTGAGGATTGGCTGATGTTTCAGGATCTGCAGTTTGTCGATTTGGGATTTCCATCTCACTGAGGGTTAGTTGTGGTCTTTGGTTCACCTGGCCGAGGCGGTTTCTCTGGGTCAAACTGATGATGTTCACCAAGTTGTACAGCTCAGCTGTCAGTTGAAGGTTTTCCCTGGAGATGCTGTTGAAGAAGGTGCAATAACAGAGACAGCTGGGGCTCCAAGTTGCCCATTTATCCCCCTCTTTATGTCCTTCTCAGGGATTCTGTGGCCTGTGTCCAATACTAACTTCAGGCAGGGGCAGAAAGATCTAATGAGGTGATTACTCCCCATATTTAAAGGTTGCCGAACATGGTTTAGACCTTCAACTGCCAAGTGTTGTCCTTGTCACACTGTGTCTCTGGCTAACCACTGAGCTGGGTGCCATCAAGTTTGTGTAACATTCTTCTAACAAAGCAGGCCTAGTGGAGGTGGAAATAATGGTTCATTCTGAAACAATCTGGCTGTTAGCACATGGCTAGGCAGTTCCAGGCCTATCTGTGTTTCAACAGGAAGTTGATTGTCCAAGGCCTGGTTGCACGATAACTCTCTGTTTCAGCTGTACAGTTTGCAAATTGCAGAGTCCAGCTGACTTTAAACTTGGCTTCCAAATTTTGAGATATCAGTATTTTTGGAACAATCCTGGCGGTCAGGCATCACCTGATGTACTCGGAATAGAAAGGGTTACATATTCAGTCGGATACGTTTGGCAACGTCACTGCAAAATTTCTTAAAAACAGATCTTTCTCAAATTGTTATTCCATTTATTAGCAAACTCTCTCTGCTGGCACATTTATGTGTGGTAGCTTCAAACAGACAAAATGCACAATGCTATTTTTAAGAGAGATAGTAGGAACGGCCGATGCTAGAGTCTGAGACAACAAGGTGTGGAGCAGGATGAACACAGCAGACCAGGCAGCATCAGGGATGGCCTACTGTGTTCTTCCCGTACCACGCCTAGTTATCTCACCATTTTTAATTGGCTGGGTTAGTAAGTATGCCGATGACATGAAGTTTGGTAGACTTGTGGCCAGCATGGAGGGCTGTTGTAGGTTGCAATGGTACATTGACAGGATGCACAGCTGGGTGAAGAAGTGGCAGATCGAATTTAACCCAGAAAAGTGTGAAGTGATTCATTTTGGAAGGTCAAATTTGAATGCAGAATACAGGGTTAATGGCAGGATTCTTGGCAGTGTGGAGGAGCAGAGGGATCTTGGGGTGGACATCTATAGATCCCTCAAAGTTGCTACCCAAGTTGACAGGGTTGTAAAGAAGGCATATGGTGTGTTGGCTTTCATTGGCAGGGGGATTGATTTTAAGGGCAGCAAAGTTATGCTGCAGCTCTATAAAACCCTGGTTAGACCACACTTGGAATACAGTGTTCAGTTCTAATCATCTCATTATCGGAAAGATGTGGAACATTTAGAGAGGCTGCAGAGATATATCAGGATGCTGCTGGACTGGAGGGCAGGCCTTATTAGGAAAGGTTGAGGGAGCTCAAGCCTTTTTCATTGGAGCGAAGAAGGATGAGAGGTGACTTGATAGAGACAGACAAGATGATGAAAGGCATAGATAGAGGGAATATCCAGAGACGTGTTCCCAGGGCGAAATGATTATTACAAGGGGACATAATTTTAAGGTGATTGGAGGAAGGTACGGGGGAGACGTCAGAGGTAGATTCTTCACAAAGAGGGTGGTGGGTGCATGGAATACACTGTTGGAGTCAGATAAATTGGAGACATTTAAGCGACTCTTGGATAGGCACATGGATGATAATATAATGTAGGGTGTGCAGCGTAGTTTGATCTTAGTAGGATAATAAGTTGGCACAACATCGTGGGCAGAAGGGCCTGTACTGTGCTGCACTGTTCCATGTTCTATGTTTTGTGTGATCCATTCCCGAAACATACTTATTCTAGAAAAATTATGACAATATGTTTAGTGTACTGTGTAACTCTGGCACCAAGAAATGCTAAGGTTTTAAATCCTGACATTACCTTCTTATTCTTTCCCTCCAGTTGGCTGTATTGACCATATTTTATAAGACCCACCCAACTGCCTTTTGTTGATATTTGCATTTAGACCTGTACCCCATGGCCCTGCCATAACTGCTATACCATCTTAGATTAAGTTATTTCATCCCCGTGGTCTATATATCTCATATACCTCCAATCATCATCAAGGCTCTTCATGACTCCATGCCAAACTCAGTGCCAACTCATATCCCCCAGCTGTCACCTTTTGGCTTTGCCTTTTCATTCCAACTCACTTATTAGTAGGCTTGGGCATGAATCAGGAAGCATCCTGGCAGACAATTAAATTACCAGGCTTTTGATGATACTACCGGAAAATAAAGTGAACGTCATTGATTCAAAGCAAATATCATAAGCAATGAGATAATGGGAACTGCAGATGCTGGAGAACCCGAGATAACGAAGTGTGAAGCTCGATGAACACACTGCACCTCCCAGTCGCGAAACATTTCAACTCCCCCTCCCATTCCTTAGACTACATGTCGATCCTGGCCCTCCTGCAGCGCCATAACAATGCCACCCGTAGGTTGCAGGAACAGCAACTCATATTCCTCTTGGGAACCCTGCAGCCCATTGGTATCAATGTGGATTTCACAAGCTTCAAAATCTCCCCTCCTCCCACTGCATCCCAAAACCAGCCCAGCTCATCCCTGCCTCCCTAACCTGTTGTTCCTCCCACCTAACCCCTCCTTCCATCTCAAACCGCACCTCCATTTCCTACCTACCAACCTCATCCCGCCCCCTTGACCTGTCCGTCCTCCCCAGACTGACCTATCCCCTCCCCACCTCCCCACCTATCCTCTCCTCCACAGGCTCCATCCCCACCCCTTTAACTTGTCTGCCTCCTCTCCACCTATCTTCTCCTCTATCCATTATCGTTCCACCTCACCCCCTCCCTATTTATTTCAGAACCCTCTCCCCATCATCTTTTCTGATGAAAGGTCTAGGCCCGAAACATCAGCTTTTGTGTTCCTAAGGTGCTGCTTGGCCTGCTGTGTTCATCCAGCTCTACACTTTGTTGTCATCAGTCATCTCTTATGTAAATAACCACTTCACTTAAATGCTTACTAAGCCAACAAACATTTTCAGCCAATAAGCTGTTGGAGATGTGCATCAATAGCCCCCAGTTGTGGAAGTAATAGATTGGGATACAGTCCTGTAACACAAATCCTACAATGTAATCTGCATGTTGGGCACTCTTTTGACTTCACATGATTTTTGTACAATTTCTTGAAAACTTAATCCTAATTGGCTTCTGATTTTGGAAGTACAAGCATGCCTTTTCATAATCTCAAAGGTTATGACATCTCCACCAAAGGGTACCTGACCTCTCCCAAAGTGTGCCTTGCCTTCAGCAAGTGGACCACATCCAAAGGGACACATTGCTTCTGAAAATTAGAGATATATAAAATATCTCTCCAGCGCTCACTATTAATCCTTACCCTCATCCTCAAAAACTCCCAATGCCCCACTCATAATTCTTCTGACCCCTCTACCAACTCTGTGCCTGTTTTCACATGAAATTCTTTCCTTCTTCAATGACCATGCCAAGTCATTTAGAATCCACAAGTCCGCGTGCACATTGGAAGCACAATGGAAGAAGTTCCATTACTCAACATTTCGATATTGCTGACTACACTCTGTTGGGAAAAGCACTCACAGTCATTCATGCACAATTCGATACTTGTTGACACTTTCAGACATGTCAACATTTATTGACAGGCCTTGACAAGGCAGCTGGTTACAATGAATGTATACATACCTTACGTGCAGTCTTCTCTTTGGGGACAACCTGAGATTCTGTCCCAATGGATACGTGATCTTCCCTGTCCCGTCTCCCAAAGGATTGCTAATTCCCACACTGAAAGTATTCTGGGGCCCTATCCAGAGAGGTACCTCAGCTCTTCAAAGGGACACTCGAGTTATCCAAAAGAAATGCATTGAGAATAAACCTGCTGTTAGCTGATCTAATCCACACTCTTTCGGCCCCATATATTAGGGTCTCCAAATATGATTTAGTAGAAGCTTGTCAGCTTGTTGCTTCTGAAAGCTGTGCATGTATGAACTATGGATTGCCTTCAATCCTGCCTATATGTAAATGGGAGATTCTGGGTTTGGGAGTGGGACTTAGGATTCTCAATGCCTTCTTGCATTTCAGCATGGAGGAGAGACTTTCTGTCATGGTAAAAATTGGACTGTTGATATTATAGCTAGTTGTTGAGTCCTGATCCAAAATGAAATATCAATGTATCAGCTGTAGCAGACAAATTCATAACCTAGTTATTCAAATGTTGGACCCAAATTCAACAACACAAATAAATATGGAGTTTCAAGCAATTTCCATTCTACAGACATCAATGCAGTGGAGGCTGGCTCAACTGAATACATCTCCACATAAATGCTAACCTCAAAAAAAATAATTGCAGTCCAATAGGCAAAGGCTGATCCAATCCCAAAAAGCCAACAGCTTAAAAAACATTCTGAACATAAATCTATGCCATGTGAAGATCAGGAGTTGGGGAGAGTTTAGCAGGGTATCTACTTGTCAGAACCACAGATGCTTTTCACTCACTATCACTTTTATTTCACACACAGAATTACAATTTGCAGCGGTGATGATTTAGAAATATCTGAATAAGAACATAGGTGCCAAAGGCCTGTGATTAATTTTCCATTACCTGCCTTAGCTTCCTGGAGCATTTTGCTTACCTGTTTTGATGCTTTATGTACACTTTAGAGCATAATTGTGTTTGTAAGTGTGTGGGCTTAGTGTATGAGATGCTGTGTTTAGCATAAAATGTGAGAAGTGTTTAATTCTGTCAAATTGACAACTTCCATCACAAATTAATAATTCCAAATATGTTTGCAAAAACAGACTTACCCTTCAAATGAATGAAAGAAATAAACAAAATCCACTATTAGCCTCAAAGGTCAATTCAATTGCAGTGCCTAAAACCAAGAGGTGAAAGAATCAGTGATCCTTTTCACACCGGGTTGGATTTCTCCGTTGCAGTTCACCAGTCAAGTCTGCTGATTTCACTTTGCTGTCTCTTGGCAAGTCAGAGATTGGTTATAGTTGTAGCTGGTTTGTGAATCAAACAATCTTTGTCAAGTATGTGACAGAAAATGAGAATAGATTGAATTTCCCAACTGCCAGTATTGTTTTCACAAAGAAATTGCATGCATCAGGAAAGTTATTGACAGTGAGTGGGAGAAACAGAATGATTGAAAGATTTGGAAAAGATGACTGAAATGATACACATCTGAGTCCAGACCTGACTGTTTTATTTTATGATCTTAATTGCCTTCAGACTAGCAGAGGCATAATGCCAAGTTGTAGTTAATAATAAGATATCATGAGAAAAATGTTACCATTGCAGAAATGTGGCACCCTGCAGGATTGTTGGGAAAACTGTCACTGGGAGTTGAAGCTGTCCTTCCGTGGCCTAAATGTCAATTTCAGAGAGTTTCATGGAGCACTTGCCTCTGTGTGCTCTGCTCACCTCATTAAGTATGCACTATGCCTCTACAGCACCACTCTTGCACTCACCAGTAACAGCTGTGCTCACCACCACTGGGTTTCCTGCTAGTGTGCCATTTTTAAAACCCAGCTATGCACCAGGATACACACTGCCAGCCATTAACAGCTGTTCACAGTGGACATAATGGGAGGGAAATTTAAAACGAAAGCTTCTGAGGACATACAGGTGACACCTCATTGGAAATAGAATATTGTGTTTGTAAATATATAAGAAGTTTAAAGCCTCATCTGTCTAATTAACTGTAATTGTATTCTGCAATTACAAGAATGAAGCTACAACAATTACTTGTCCTTAACACTGTTATTGTTTTTTTTATGTCTGTCGTACATAACATCTAGGCATTGTTAATTATGGGAAAATTGTGGTTGTGAAGCTTTCAAACAGTTATAGTTGACTTTTATTAGACAGCAGGAAAAGTGAAGAATGAACAAATTAAAATGCTGCATTTGCTTCTGGAAATAATCAGGAGCTACTTACCTTTTAAGAAACAACTGAGTTACAGTCAATGAATGGTGATTTCACCCAATTCAATCTATTGAAAGCACGTGCCAATAAAGTCCTGTCTAGCTTGTGTTTGAAGCCACACCAAGAAGGCGATATTCCATCTGTAGTCTTCAACTTCCTCCTTAGAAGATCGCTGCTGCTTAGCCACTTCTTCATCAGTCGCATCACCACGTGGCATTCTCCACTTACACAAAGCACATTATGCTACCATAAGACCAGAAGCAGAATTAGGTCATTCAGCTCATCAAGTCAGTTCTGCCATTTGATCATTGCTGATATGTTTTTCAACCCCCTTCTCTGCCTTCTCCCCTTAAGCCTTGATCCTCTTTCGAATCAAGACCTAATCCGTATCAGTCTTAAATACACTCAATGACATGGCCCCCGCAGCTCCTTGCAGCAATGACTTCCACAGATTAACCACACTCTAGCTTAAGAAACTCTTATCATCTCAGTTCTAAAGGGTCGTAGCCCCTTCACTCTGAGGCTCTAACCTCAAGTCCTTGGCTCCCTACTACAGTATCTTCTCCACTTCCACATTTCAATTGAATCCACCTTCATGCACCTAAAGGCCACTGAGTACAAACCCAAAGTCGTCAACCACTCTTCTTATGACCAGGTCTTCATCCTCAGGATCATTCCTGGAATCTTCCTCTGCACCATCTGCAAACCAGCAAATCGTTAAATGGTGGAGTGAACTTGATGGGCCGAATGGCCTTACTTCCGCTCCTATGTCTTATCGTCTTATGGTCCTTCCTTAGATCAAGCCTAAAACTGCTCACAATATTCCAAATATGTTCTGACCAGAATCTTATGTAACCTGGGCAGTACATCTCTGCTCTTCCTTTCTAGCCCTCTTGAAATAAATGCTGAGATTGCCTTCCCAACAGCCAACTGACTCAGCAACCTTAAGAGAACGTTGAACTGGAATTTCTAAGTCCCTTTATGCTTCAGGTTACTGAAGCCTTTCCCCATTCAAAAAATGGTCTGTGCCTCTATTCTTCTACCAAAGTGTATAACTTCATACTTTCCCACATCGTATTCCATCTGTCACTTCTTTGTCCACTCTCTGAGCTCATTCAAGTCCTTCTGCAGCCTTCCTGCTTCCTCAACATAACTTGTCCCTCTGACTATCTTTGTGTCATCTGCAAACTGAAACAATGCCCTCAGTTCTTTCATACAGATTGTCGATGTGTGACATGAATAGCTATGGTCCCAACACTGACCCCTGCGAAACTCCCCTCATCACCAGCTGCCATCCTGACAAAATACCCCTCTATCCCTACTCCCTGCCTTTGGCTAGTCAATCGACTTTCCATGCCAGTATCTTGCCCCTAACACCATGATCTCATGTTATCTAGCAGCATCCTTCCAGAAATTCAAATAAATCACATCCATTGGTTCTCCTTTGTCTCACCTGTTCATGATCTCCTCAAAAATTTCTAACAGACGTCTTAGGCACGACCTCCCCTTGACAAAGCTTGACAAGCCCTCACACTAAACTGAATCCGAACCCTAACCTTTACCCTAACCCTAAACTTAACCCTAACCCAAAACCGAACCCTAACCCTAACCCTAACCCTAACCCCAACCCAACTCAGCCCTATTTTACAGCTTCTTGCCTTTTCCCTGCTTAAACAAGGATATCCTGTTAGCCATTTTCTAGGCCTCTGGGAGCCTTCCTAACTCCAGTGATTCCTGAAAAATCACTATCAATGCTTTCTCTGCTAAAATGGTGTGGCATAGACTACCTGACCATATTGTAAAGACCCTGCAGACTATTCCAAGCTTCAAAACCTCATTTTCAGGATGCTTATTGTCTGTTCCTCAATGGTGTTAGCAGAAGAATAGATTCAATGTCTCCTGAATATCAAACTCATTTTCTATGATACAATCCTAACTGGCAGCTGACTGATCTAATTTTGCAAAGGCCAAATGATCCTAATCCCTTATTGAATGTGGATGCTCAAAACTGATGGTGGGAAGTAGAAAATATCTTCATTGAGAAAGAGGTAATGGGAACTGCAGATGCTGGAGAGTCCAAGATAACAAGGTGTGGAGCTGGATGAAAACAGCAGGCCAAGCAGCATCTCAGGAGCACAAAAGCTGACGTTTCAGGCCCAGACCCTTCAGTGCTCCTGAGATGCTGCTTGGCCTGCTGTGTTCATCCAGCTCCACACCTTGTTATCTCTTATCTTCAGTGAGACATTTAGGTTGCATTTTGCTTATGGTTTTCCATCTGTATTGCATGATTTGTTTTGATGAACAAGTGGATCTATGATTTGGGAGATGAAAATAGAAGTATAATTGAGATTTATTGGCTTTATTTTGTACAATATATTGCCAATTTGTATACGTAAAAGTAAAATTCCAGACCCATTGGGTATTAGAATCTTTTTTCCCCAATTGGCCTTTACCGACTCCCTCAGAAAATGTTCTCGAAAAGAAACATTGAAACTGCAGGGAATGGAAAGCTCTTCAGTTCATTGCTTGCTACTTGTTGGTTTGAGTCACTCACATGTGTTTCCCACTGTGCTGATCTTTGTCCTGTTTAAATTCTTTCCTCTTTTACCACAGGGGAATCTTTACCTTTGGCCACTTCCAATCAAGTTTTAATGAAGTTCAGTGCTAAGAGTCACGCAACAGCTAAAGGCTTTCACTTTGTTTATCAAGGTATGTTTTGTGATCTCCATGCAAAAGCATCTTTTTCAATAATTCAACTTTTTTTTTGTTTAAAGGGAACTAACTGAGATACAATCACTTCCTTTGTGAACAACATATCTTCAAAAGGACCAGCAGTTCTGGAAAGTTTGGGAAGATTATTACTCAGTGAATTTATTGAAAATTATGGCCTCACACCTTTTTAATTATATTTAATATCATTTAATGTTTTATAGACTTTTGATTTTGTCATTAATTTTTTATTCCATCTGAGTCATAGTCATACAGTCATACAGCACAGAAACAGACCCCTCAGTCCAACCAGTCCATGCCAAACATAACCCCAAACTTAACTTGTCACATCTATAGTCACATGCTGCTGGCCCATGTCTCTCCAAACCTTTCCTTTCCATGTACTTATCCAAGCATCTTTTATATGTTATAATTGTACCCACATCCGCCACTTCATGAGGAAACTCATTTCACGTATGAACGACCCTATTTGTAAAAAAATTGCCCCCTTGTCTTTTTTAATTCTTTTTACTCACACCTTAAAAATGAACATCTTTCCAGTTGTTGACCAGGAGGATTCATATATTTCTTTTCAAGTATTTCATGGATCAAGTGACATGCTTTCCACCATGAAGTTGTCTGTAAAATCTAAAACGTGAGTGTGTACGTTTATATGAGTAGGACATCATGTACTCATCTAATTGGCCTGAGAAAGCAGCAATGACAATTTGCATTAACCCACTGCAGTTCATGGGGAGACGGCATTCCCACAATTGTGTTCAATTCACAATTTCAGGATTTTGATCCAACAACAAAAATAAAGTAATGGCAGTATAAGTGCATATTAGAATAGTCCATAACTTGCTAGTCTATCAAAGGTATGATATGCCATAATTTTGCTGTTGTCTTTTAAAGCATGTGAGGTCATGGTGCGGGATAATGCAGCAGAAGTCAGTTTTGTGAGATGCTGCAGTGTACCTTGTAGATGATATATTTCACATCCGCTGTACCTTAGGCATGGAGAGAGTCGATACTGAGCCCAGTGAAGATGTAAACAATCAAATGATTGGCTGTATTGTGTTTGGTATCCAAATTCTTCAGTATCGTAGCACTTGTTCTCATCCATAGAATTGTTACTTGATTCTTCTCGGGAATTTTCTCATGTCAGACGTCGCCATAATACACAGCGAAATCTTGACTGCTAATACACCTAAAGAACATGAAGACTTTCTCAGTAGGTTCAAATCTTATTCTTGCCTGATATCCATGCCTGCATGCTTGTAGCATGGACTACAGGATAGTAAAGAGTGACAGAAAACAAGGCAGACTTTCCTCTTCCAAAACAAGAAGAACAGACGATAATTGGATACTACTGTCATCATGCCAGCTGAGAATAGTTTTGACTTTGGTCTTTTCTGACTATTACTTACATTTGTTCAACCATCTTTTGAGCCAAGTTTAGGGTATTTTACCGAAAGTGAACACACAAGATATCTAAATTATGGGAACTTAAGCTTCTGCTTTAGGTGTCATTGTTCCCCAGACTCGATATACATTAATTCAAAATCTGAACATAGCAGAATAAATTGTATTGTTATACATGGCAGGCTTGGAATGCAGCATCAAAATTGGTGTTCTGCATGAGGCTTAACCTCATTTTATGTGCCTTTTGTAGATGTCCCTGTTGGCCAACATCAGAAACTCGCTTTTATTTAGATCAGATAAATTGATGAAGCCATCAACACAATTATAAAGGTGGGCAAGAAACTGGGTTAGCATTAGTCAAGATGCAAAGTCAAACAGATGGTAATTAACTTCACAAAACACTGGTCAGACTGACCAATGAAGATCGATATGAAGATTTAAGATCATAGGGATAAATGACAAAGTGTTCAGGATATTAGGGGCTAAACGTTTGTAATATAAGAGAAAGAAGCAAAGTGGATCAAACACATTTACCTAACGATAAAATGGTCATGGAACAAATTACTGAGAATTAATGTAGTAGGAAGATCTGGGGGTTTGGAGATGTGTTTGTGGATCGAATAGATTCATAAATAAATGCAATAAAGGCTGGGAGACGAGTATAATCACTAAACAAAACACTGATGAATGCCTAATGATAGTCCTCAAAGGTTTCTTTTCTTTTTACCAATGGATTTGGCCAAATTATTGGCAGGAATCCAGTTTTAGTGCAGCTAAAACACAGCTTTTCTGTGATTGATGATGCCAATGCAACTTACTTATTACCAGTAATATGATGTTTACCAGTAGCTGACCAACCAATTTCCAATTGTAATTACAAAAAATGGACGATTAATATTCAACTTCCATCATTTGACTTTCATACCTGACACTTTCATGGATGAAATACGGTTTTTAAAAAGGACACTGCTGATTTTAAAAAGCTGCTGTCATCACCTTCGCTCTCAGTTACATGAAAAGTTTATATATTTGGAGACTATCCAGCTTAGAACAAAAGAATGGCACAAACATCGGAATCCACAAGAGAATGATGTAACAACAGCAGCCTTTCAGGGAAAGAAAACAACATGGACTAATAACAGCAAAGATACTGCAAGCTCTGGCCTCTCTTTGTCTCAATCATAGAAACCAGCACCACTGATAAAACAACTTGGAAAAATCTCTTAGACCTCAAATGTATGAGCTTTACCATGGCGAAAAAAACAGGGCAACATCTCCTTCACTCAAGTCTTTTCTATATTGCAACCTAAGGGAATATTAAGCTCTGGAACGAGATTTGCCATTACCTTCATTGTTATATTTTTTATTTACTTATTCATGGGATGTGTGTGTCTCTGGCTGGGCCAGCAATTCTTGCCCATTCCTAGTTGCCCTTGTGGTGGTGACCTGGCTTCTCGAACTGGTGCAGTCCACCTGCCATGGGTTGACCTGCAATGTCCTTAGGGAGGGAATTCTAGGATTTTGACCAAGAAATAGTGAAGGAACAGCAATATATTTCTGAGTCAGGATGCTGTGTGACTTGGAGGGGAACTTGCAGGTAGTGGTGTTACTATGTATCAGCTGCTCTTGTCCTTCTAGATTAAGTGGTCATGGGTTTGGAAGGTGCTTTCTAAGGATCTTTGGAGAATTTCTGCAGTGCATCTTGTAGACAGTACACACTCCTGTTGCTGAGTTTAGGTAGTAGAGGGACTGGATGTTTGTGGATGTGGTGCCACTCAAGTGGGGGCTGCTTTGTCTTGGATGGTGTTGAGATTCTTGATTGTTTTTGGGCTTGCAGCCATCCAGGCAAGTGGGGAATATTCCTTCACACTCCTGACTTGTGCTTCATAGATTCTGGACAGGTTTGGGAGAATCAGGCCGTGAGTTAATTGGTGCAGTATTTCTAGCCTCTGGCCTACTCTTGTAGCCACTGTGTTTAGGTGGTATGCCCAATTGTGTTTTTGGTCAATGGTAATCCTAAGAATGTTGATAGTGGGGGATTCAATAATGGTAACACCATTGAATGTCGAGAGACAGTGGTTAGATTGTCCCTTATTTGTGATGGCCATAGCCTGACATTTGTGTTGCACAAAAGTTACTTGCCATTTTTCAGCCCAAGCCTAGATATTGTCCAGATCCTTTTGCATTTGAACATGGAGTGCCTCAGTATCTGAGGAGTCATAAATGATGTGAATGTTATGCATTCATCAGCAAACATTCCCACTTCTACCCATTTATGATGAAGGGAGAGTTACTGATAAAGCAGTCAAAGTTGCTTGAGCCTAGAACACTACTCTGAGAAACTCCTGCAGAGATGTCCTGGAACTGAGATGGCTGACCTTCAACAACCACAACCACTTCCTATGTGCCTGCTATGCCTCTGACCAATGGAGAGTTGATTCCAGATTCATTCGGGCTTCTTGATGCCACACTCGATCGAATGCAGCTTTGGTGTCAAGAGCTGTTACTCTCACCTTACCTTTGGAATTTAGCTTTTCTCTCCAAGTTTGAACCAAGGCTGTAATGAGGTCAGGAGCTGAGTGGCCCTGGCAGAACCCAAACTGGGCGTCACTGAGCCAGTTATCGCTGAGTAGGTGCTTCTTAATAGCACTGTTGATGACACCTTCCATCATTTTACTGATGATCATGAGTAGACTGATGGCTGTTCAGATTTCTTCCGCCTTTTATGCACAGGACATATCTGGGCACTTTCCCACATGGTCGGGTAGATAGCGGTGTTGTAACTGGACAAGAACTGCTTCACTGGAGGAGCAACAAGTTTTGGAGCTCAAGTCTTCAGTACTCTGACTGGATTTTTGTCAGGGCCCATTACCTTTGCAGTGTCCAGCACTTCCAGCCGTTTCTTGACATGATACAGAGTGAATTAAATTTCTGAAGATGGGTATCTATGGTGCTGGGAACTATTGGACGATGCTGCAATTGAGCTACACCCTCCCCACAAACCCTTTATGCCTACATGTGTGCGTATTTGATGCCATGTTTTATCAGTGTTGGTGCATATTGGTAATTCAACTCCATTTCCCTTTCCTGAAGAAAACCTTAGAATTAGCTCTTTATTTCCTGATCTGGTTGACGAACTTTAATCAAAGTTTGATTGCTGCATTTGAAAAAAAGGACAGAAAGTAAAGATTGCTGTGACTGACTGAGGTGCGGCCTTAAAAGAAGGGGAGATGTGAACCTTGCTCACCTGGCCATGACACAATTGGCAGAGACAAATGGACTGATGAGAAGGGAAGGAGTTTGTTACCTCATTCAGCTGGACAGCTAGTTGTGATGTTAGACTCCCTTTCTCAATCTTTCCCTTAACTGAGGTATGGTAACCCTCAGGAGCCTAATGAGAGAGCAGCCCAACAGTCTAGGACGACTAGGTGACTTTATCTTTTACATATAGTTTAGTGATCTGAAGATCATGTCCAAATATACTGTAGATCACAGTGATCTGGATGCTGACCGGAAGGAAGTTAGGAAAGTTCGTGATTTCCCAGTAAAATCCATGATAGTATTCCAGTGGAAAGATTCAGACAGCGTTACATGCTCTAGATTATGTCCATTTGTAACCTGAAGCTCAGTTATGGACTGACCATTTGCCTCTTATTTATCTGTTATTCTGCTGACATTCCAACGAATGACGTTGGTAATAAAATTGGTAATAAGAAACTGTTGGAAGAACTCAGCGGGTCCTGCGACACCTGTAGGGAGGAAAACCATGTTAATATTTCCAGGAGTTTCAGCAGAATGAGCGACGGTTCAAGACATAATTGGTTTTAAGCAAGTGCTGAGCTAGGAAAAGGGAAAAGAGTTAAAGAAAAATGGGGAGTTGTGTGATAGGATGGAATCAGGAGCAGATTTTTAATCCAAGCAGAGATTGGGGTGAGACAAATAATGGAAAAATGACTCAAGAAGCCTGTTGTGGTGTATCTTTAAGGAACATATCTAAAACTGCTCCGTGTCACCAGACAGAATGTAATCATACAGTTATCAGGCAGATGATAAGAGCAGCTCTCATGACCAGACATGTTGATTCACTTTTTAGATAATTTTATAATTAGTTTTATCACTTAAAGTAAAATTACCTACTAAATTGAATTAACAACCCTTTATGTGATTGGTTGCTTATGCAAGATAGAAAAGCTGACAGAGGCAATCTGGGTGGGGGTAAGTAATTGAGGCTGATTGACGTTAAAGATGTGAATTGCGGATTGATGGCTGGAGATTGTAAAATTAGTTCAAAAGAAATGTTTAAGGACCTGTATCTGAATTGTAACAAAAGGAGTGAATTGTTATCAAAAATAGAGATAAAAATACATGTTCGAATGGGCGTTATTGAGTCATGGTTAAAAGTTGACACCTCGGTGCTGAAATGTATTTCCCATGCGGTATCACTGCCAGAAATAAAGTGAAGGGATAGCTCTGTCAATTAAGGTTGGCACAAATTCAGTTGTGAAAGATGAAAATGCAGAATCATTTTGAATTGAGATGAGAAATAGTCAAGGTGAGATGCCTTCTATGGGATATATGAGAACATAAGAAATAAGAGCAAGAGTAGGCCTTTTGGCCTTTTAGGCTTGACCCAGCACTCAAGAAGACGATGGTTTACCTGCCCCTGGCCTCAACTCCTCCTTTTGTGCCAGCTCAGCAGAGCTCTCAGCTTCCCCATCAAGCAAAAATCTATCTGCTCCTCTTTAAATATGATTGATGGTTGAGATTTAGAGTAATGACCTTGAGTAGTTTTACAGATTCCCTAAAATTGATACACTGCAGGTCAGGGTATAAATGAGTAATAAATGCGGCATTGAAAAAATGTCCTGCAATAATCATGAGTGACTTTAAGCTGTAGGTAGTTCGGGAGGATCAAATTGGCAAAGGAAGCCTGAAAAACGAATTTATCTATGCCTGTAAGCCTATTTTCCTCCAGCACAATGGCTTCAAGCCAAATAAGCAGCAGGCTCTCTTAGAGCTGGGAATGCACAGTGAGACAGGATGAAACAATAATCTCATGGTCAAGAATTCTGGATGTGACAGTGGTCATGCAATGATAGAATTTCATGTTCAGTTAGAACGGGAGAAGCATGGGACCATGGCTCATGTCTAAAAATAACTGAGAGGAGAAGGCAGATCTTACTACTGTGTACTGGGAAACCAGGTTAAAAGGTAGGTCAGTAGAATTGTAGCGATAGACTTTTTGAGAGATGTGTAATAACTCTCAGAAAAGCCATGCCCCAGTGAGAAAGAGAGGTTCTTTGAAAAATATGCATCATTTATGGCTAAATAAGAATAATTTTAAATGGAATAGACACAATATAAATCTGCAAAGATTATGTGTAGACTAAAGAATTAGGCAGACTTTGGGATCCAGAAAAGAATGACTAAAAAGATAATAAAGATGCAAGAAGTAGAGTATGAGCGAAACTACCTCATAATATAAAAACCAATAGTAAGAGATTCTGCAAGCATTTGAATAGAAGAGTAACTAAAGCTCGTGTTGGCCCTCCAGAGAGTGAATTTGAGAACTTGGTCATGATAAAGGAGGCTGTGTCCGTTGTCACAGAAAGCTTCCGGACAATAACTGCTCATCAAGAGGTAAAATAGAGGCATGAGCTTAAATCAACACTAACATCAGAGTTAAGGTGCTTAGAAAACTCTTAGACCTAAGGCTAACAAATTCTCGGGATGACCTCAATGGGCTGCATCATTGTGTTTCAAAAGAAATGGGAACATGGATAGTAGGTGGGTTTGTTATGGTGTTCCCAAATTCCTTCAGTTCTGGAATGGTCCCAGCAAATTAGAAAATAGCCAATGTAACACCTTTATTCAAAAGGGAGGGATGCAGAAAGCAGGAGACTCTGGGCCAGTTAGCCTCACATCTGTCATAGGGAGAGAGATAGAATCAATTTGTGAGGAGTTCATAGCAGGAAACAGTGAGATCAGGCTGAGCTAGCATGGCTTTCTGAAAGAAAATAGTGTTTAACTACTCTAATAGAATCTTTTGATGAAGTAACTTTGATGGTGGATAGATCAGAACTGGAACATGTAATGGGCTTTGAGTTACAGAAGTTATTTGATCAGGTACCATATCAAAAGTTGCTGCACAATGTGCTTGACATATTATCAGGATAAAGGATTGTTTGGCTTATAGGGAGCAAGCTTTAAAAACTGAAGTGCCACAAAGATCAATGTTCAGGTCTCAACCAAATACAGTCGATATCAATGACTTTAACAAACCACTGAAGGCACAGTAATTGCATTTGCTGATGAGACCAAGACCAGTAGCAAAATATGTTGATCAGCGGCAGTAGAGAATCTGAAAAGGGATGAAGAATGACGAAGTAAATGGGCAACTATTTGGCAAATGGAGTATAATGCAGGTAGATGCATACATGTATATGTTGGCTGGAAGAATAGAAAAGTAGTTTACTGTTTAGATGGAAAGAGATTGCAGGACTTGGTGATGCAAAAGGATCCGGGGATCCTGGTTCATGAATTATAGAAAGTGAGTTATGCAGGTACAACAAGTGATTAGACAAGCAACGGGAATATTGTCATTTATTGCATGGGGAATGGAATATAAAACTGGGGTAACTTTAATATGGCTGTGCAGGATCATTTCCTAAATATTATGGACAATTTTGATCTCTTTAGTTGAACAATACAGTTTTTTCAGAAGCAGTTAGGAGAATTTCACTCACCACGTTCCTGGGAAGATGTGCTAATCGTATAAAGAAAGGTGAAACAACTGGGCCTACACCATTAGAGGTTGGAAGAAAATGAGACATGATCTTGTTAAAACACACAAGATCTTGAGGGGATGAGGTAAGGTGGGTACTGGCAGAATGCTTCCTCTTCAAGGACAAACTAAAGCTAAAGGACAGGCTTCAGAGAATAAGAGAGGTCTCCCTTTTAAAATAGAAAAGCATATTTCTTTCTCTCAAAGGGCTAGTAGTGTGTGGCGTTTTCTTCCCCAAAATGTAGTGCAGTCTATGTATTTAACTTTGTTTAAGGCTGAGTTAGACGGATTTTTTGAGACACCAGAGAGTTAAGGGTTCTGGGTACAGGAAATTGGAGGTGGGACTACAACTCGGTCAATCACAATCTTATTGGAAGGCAGAATAGGATCAAGAGGTCCAATGGCCTACTGCTGCTCCTGTATCTTACATTCCTAGAGTCTCTCTGGAATGCTGAAGGCAGAGGGCAAGTTGTATGCAGTTCTAGAGTTGACAGAAATAACCTGATTAATGCAGAAGCTACTGGGGTGGAAAGGTGATCCCCATCATGATTTTGGCAGGGAAGTGGTGTGAGAAGAATTGGTAAATAGAATTGACACAATTAAGTGCTGCTTTGTACATGGTACAGATCAATTACAAAATGGGTGACTGCGGAGGGCCATCTGCAACCATAACCTCGAACCTTGGATTGCCAATTTAATTCTCCACCTCACTCCCACTGTGTCCTCAGCCCTTGACTTTTTGTGTTGTTTAATGAAGCTCAGTATAATCTCAAGGAAGAGCTTATCATCCATTGAATTAATACCTTGCAGGCTCTGGACGGAAACTGGAGTTCAACATTTTCAGATCTTAAAATCTGAAACCTTCTTTTTCTTCAGGCAGCAGTTTTTAGGAATGATTTTAAACTCTATTCAAACTGTTGTTTCTTTAAAAGTCCTATCTCCTTTCGCCTTGTCCCATCATCCCTGTTGTCATTTTTTTGTACTTGTGTACCACTTTATGACAGGCCTTTCCATTTGTTCTTTCCCCTCAGTTTGTCCCCTGTCAATATTATTTGCATAGCACCTTTTATATTTCTTACTTTTTCTATCTCTGATGAAAGATTATCATCCTGAAACATTTACAGTGTTTCTCACCACAAATGTGACCAGAACTGTTGCTTTTATTCCAGATTGTCAGCATTCACTGCATTCTGTTTTGGTGTTTGTGTGAGCATTATCATTGCCAGACATGGGTAGAGATAGCAGGAACTGCAGATGCTGGAGAATCTGAGATAACAAGGTGTAGAGCTGGATGAACACAGCAGGCCAAGCAGCATCAGAGGAGCAGGAAGGCTGACGTTTCAGGCCTAGACCTTTCTTCAGAAATGGAGGAGGAGAAGGGGGTTATGAAATAAATATAGAGGGGGGAGGCGGATAAAAGATGGATAGACGAGAAGATAGGTGGAGAGGAGACAGACAGGTCAAAGAGGCAGGGATGGAGCCAGTAAAGGTGAGTGTAGATGGGGAGGTAGGGAGGGGATAGGTCAGTCCAGAGAGGATGGACAGGTCAAGGCGGTGGGATGAGGTTAGTAGGTAGGAGATGGGGGTGGGGCTTGAGGTGGGAGGACGGGATAGGTGGGAGGAAGGACATGTTTGGGAGGTGGGGACGAGCTGGGGTGGTTTTGGGATGCGGTAGAGGGAGGGGAGATTTTGAACCTTGTCACGCCCCACCCCCATCTCCTACCTACTAACCTCATCCCACCCCCTTGACCTGTCCATCCTCCCTGGACTGACCTATCTCCTCCCTACCTCCTCACCTACACTCACATCCACTGGCTCCATCCCCACCTCTTTGACCTGTCTGTCTCTTCTCCACCTATCTTCTCCTCTAACCATCTTCTACCTGCCTCCCCCTCCCTATTTATTTCAGAACCCCCTTCCCCTCCCCCATTTCTGAAGAAGGGTCTAGGCCCGAAATGTCAACTTTCCTGCTCCTCTGATGCTGCCTGGCCTGCTGTGTTCATCCAGCTCTACACCTTTTTATCTCTTGTTGTCAGACGTGGAACTGGTTTGATGTAACATCAGAACAATTCCAACAAAAGCCATTCATGTGTGGAGATATGTTCCCATTCGATCATTACTGGTTTGTCAAGGGGTAAAATAACATATCAAATCATGGTACTAATTGACAATTGCACGCTGGATATAAGGTTCATCTGGTTGTATCTGTGATGTGGCCTCAGGTAATTGAAAGTTTTGTCTTCTGGAATTGCTTTTTTGTTGATCAGAGCCTGCTTTTTTTCTGAACAATGTGAGCCCTGTCTCTGATCAGGCAGACGACACCCTAGAGGCATTGGTGAATGGATGAAGAATGTGAGAGAAAATGCATTGAATAGGTAGGATGGAAGAGAAGGAGCAGTGGGAGAAATTGCAGGATAGGTTTTGAGTTCTCGGTGGGTGAGTCCATCAGTCAGGCACCCCTTTCCAACACTGAAAAAGCCTCCTGCGATCTGTTGTTGACATGTGGAGTTTTCGATGGTGTTTGCTATGCTGCTTCAAGGTAGAGCTTGATTTTTGGGTCTTACAGCAATTGTTTGTTTACATTGTGCTAACTGTATACATTCCAACTGAACACAAGATCCAAACTGTTACTCTTTCTCTAGAGTGTGATCTACATGTGGCCATAGCATCACTAATAATATAGCTTCTTCCTATGCACATGTGCTCCCTCAGAAGTTAGCCCTTTGTGCTACAACTGAGCTTGAAAAGAAGGCTTTTATTTATCTAACTCCAACTGCTCACCTGAAACCAGTAGTATTTTTCTCGGTAACTATTGCTGGTACACTTTTATATTTGACATCTCTCCCATTAAGAGTTATTTGAGGTGGTTTGCTGCTACCAGTTCTCCTTCTGAACCAGTGGAAGAGGATACAGTGCTGTAGATTATCTTCAGAATTGTTCTTAGGTGACAAGGAGGTTTAATTGTGATAGCAATGAGCGCTGTGAAACTTGGTCAGGTATAAATACTATAACACTAGGGAGCTGGTGCAGAAATATCTCACTCTGGAAGCTAGAGTAGAGTTCCTTGCCTCCAAACACAAACTGCATGACATTAGTAGAATGAGTGGAGTCAATATAGCATAAGCATTAACCCCTTCAGAATCATTCACTTATACAACAAATGCAGCTCAGCAGTTTGGGACCGTTGACGTGTTGGTCAACTGTGAGACTGTATTGAGGCTGAGGTGAATGATAAATGTAAACTTGTGGTAATCTGCAGTATTTTTCTGTATTTCAATGTTGTATGTTTTGCTTTTTCTACGCACACAAAGAGAATGCTATGCCCAGTCCTTTGCATAACATTAATGGGATCAGATGCACACCTTAGTATCAAAATTGACTTTATTAATATTATCTGTCTTGGGAACACCTCAGCCATAGCAATAGGTTTAATGCAGCCACTGCCTCAACAGCAAGAAAAGGCCAGTCGATAATTCTCTTTCATTTTCAAACACGGCTTTTGACCAGACAGGAGGCCTCACGATTTACCATTCTGTTCTTAATTAGATTTCTTTTAGAGATTTGATAGTTTGGAATTCTGAATAGCTTTATCACTCCTATTCATGTTTACTTCAAAGCCACAATGCATATTCTGAAAATTCAGAACCAAGAATTTTGAAGAATCTCTTGGCAGGTATAAAAGTTTAATCAAACAGAGAAAAATGTCACTATGTCCCATCAATTGTCCCTGATTCTAAACTTCTGAACAGTACCTCTTGCTGCCCCCATTTACTGTTTGATCATCCTCACTGACAGTTTGCTCCCAGCTAGTGGTTGACAGTTTGTTCTAATTCATATTGGACTGTGTGCTGTTTTCCACAGTAGATTATTAACATTCACCAGGAAACCATGTCTAACCTGACTAAAGCTCACTTCATATAAAATATTTAAAGCTGATACAGGGAGTAAACTGTAGCCAGGAATGGGTTTGAGTCTTAGCTCCAAAAAGAAGGAAAAACAAAATAGAGAACAGTATGATTTTAACTACTTGTTGGCGATATTTCTTCTCTTGTATTCTTCTGCTTTTTAACTATGTGAGTGCAGGCATACCACTTTAAGTTCACTTTTCAGGTGCCTCAATTACATGTAAATAGCCTGTCATCTCCTTTGAAACATTTCTTGCTTGTATTTTCTGGTTTGAACCTCGATTCTTCACTTTGTGCATGTTCAGTGATTAAACTGAGAACTGAATTTGCGTTGTTCCATTCATTCACCTACAGCAGTGCCCCGGACAAGTGCCACACAGTGTAGCTCGATACCTGAACCAAGGTATGGCAGAAGAATTGGAAATGACTTTGCTGTAGGTGCTATTATCCGCTTTGAATGCAATCCAGGTTACGCCCTCCAAGGTTCCAAGAACATAGAATGCCTAGCTGTGCCTGACGCCTTGGCACAGTGGAATGATTCTGCACCAAGTTGTTCAGGTAAGTGAGCCAAACCTTTAAAATTCTTAAGCCTCTCTTCAGGGACTAAACTTGACAGAAGTGTGCCCAGGCCAACCAATGGAATTCCCATTGACTTGTGCAAAATTGTCACAAAGTGATATTCGTTGATTATTAATTTACGAATTTTATTCCAGTGACTAAAGGCCCAAATATTTCAGAGGAAGGAGAATGTCGAAAGCCTGGCTTGGTAGGTGAACCCTGCTGAGTTGCCATTGCAGGAGCGATATGCCTGTTCCTGAAAAAAAGAAAACAGCTGACTCTGTCCTGCCTGTATCTGAGATGTAATTGTTGATTTTGGATTAGAATAGGCTGAGTTTCTGTTGCAGTTTCACCTTGGAGCAATTCTTAAAAAGTTTACTTGAGTATTCAGCCAATTCTCCAATTTGTGTCAGACCTGCATCCATTGTCTATTCAAGAGTAAGACTGTTACTCCGCTCATCGCACAGTGAGACAATTCATTGAGAAAATAAGCTGTGTAGGTCAAGAAGGGCCCAGTGCCTCGACTGAATTAGCCAAGCCCAGGGACATGAGCAGCACTGGTGCTACAACCCCTCTGTCTGCCTGCTGTTTTCACTCTCTTTCTCTTTACTCTCCACCAATCCACTCACACTTTTCTTTCATACCTTTCAAAGCCTGTCATTAGCATAAATACCATTCTTCTCCAGCTGCTATCAGTTCTGATGAAAGGTCAGTGTAAGGCTGAAGCAATCACTGCAATCTTCAGCCAGAAGTGCCTAGTGGATGATCTATCTCCATCTCCCCAGTTGTCCCCAGCATCACGGATGCCATTCGAAGCCAATTCAATTCACTCCAAATGATGAAAAAAAATTAGTTAGAGGCATTGCATACTGCAAGGAAAGTGCTAACCAGCCAGTGGCACACATATTCCATGAGTGAATGTGGGAAAACAAAGCCCCAAGTTCACTGTTCCCAGTAAATCATAACAGGTCACAACCAAGGTTGGCTGATAAAATCAGACGCAAAATGATTTCTGGCTGGATTTCTCAGGACATGCCAGTTATTCTGATTCGAGGCTGCTTTCAGCTGGTTTCGGCTAGTGTTTTCTTTTGGGACCTGGTCAGAGGTGTGCATGAGTCTCCTGTTCTCAGTTTGTTTCCTCCCTATGCACCTGACTTTCAAAGCACATTCCCAAACTAACTCTCACTCTTATTACAACAGGACTAGTCACGATGACTATTCGTCGAGTTGACAGCACATCAGTTGTTATAATTCATCTTTAGCATTTATTAATTGTTTGAATTTCCATATGCTGAAATGTTTCTGCCAGATGTTGAGAAACTCCCAAAATATTTACTTTGTGATTGGTCAGTCAGTATCAGGCTCCAGAGAAATGTAAATCTGTTTCCATTTAAAGAAACTGGATTACCTCCTTCACTTCTAATTCACATCCTCCTTCAGAAAATGGCTTTATTTATAATTGAAGTACATTAACTGTTAATTTTCATGAGAAGAATAAAAGCAATTGTTGAATAAGTTTCTTTAATCTAGTAAGTATAAAGAATCCAAGAGAAATGTCAAGAAGGAACAGTGAGAATTAATCAAGCCTGTGTTGTGATTGGAGATTTTGTTTTACACGCTCCTTCATTCATGCCTGGTTGATTTCTCCTTCTTTTGAGGCATACTGGCTATTCCATTGAGAAATGATGTTCATTGTAATCAGGTATCCTCCATTCTGACTGTAAGCGGATGGTCAGTGATGAGGTCTTTGAGTTACGCTGAAATATTTTGATCATTGCTGAAGTGATTTCCTGACTTGAATGATAATTTAATACCATTTAATACTTCTAAATTTACCTTTAATTAGTGCTCCTGCTTTGCCATCCAGGCTTATAGGTTGCAGAAGAGTTTTTTTTAGTGAGTGTTGTGATCTAAATGTGTGCTGCAAAAAAAACTCATTAATAACAATCAAAAAATACACTAGAAAGGGAGAAAAAAATCATCACTGTGGGAATAGTTACTTAGGGATAATTGTATAAATGTTTCAAACAACCAAATGGCCAATTCAATGAATAGCTTCCTACATACACTGAGAAGGCCAAGCTCGTGATTTCAATCCTAGCCGGCCATTTCTCTCTGTAACCTAAGGCTTGTATTAGTTGCACTTTTCTCAACTCGAATTTGTACCCACTTCATCTGTGGTAAGCATATTGACTTACCAGTTAAGAATGACTAGTTTAAGTGTGATTGCAAATTGCACCAATTTGAATAATGTGCACTTGTTGCATAATCTTGGAGGCTCAGTCAGGTTCATAGAGAATGGAAACAGCAGTCAGAACTCCAGTTTTAAAATTGCCAACTAACCACTTCAATCCTCTGCCCTCCCTGTTCTTAGCATGGAATCTTAATTCTTTATTTCTCCATTTTGTATGAAGTCACCAGGAATCTGGCATTCACTAAAAGCAATGTGAAGCTGATCTTACTACTTTTCTTTCCATTGGCAGTAGCTTGTTTTATTCTCACTTTAATCTTGGTGATGCAACGAGGAACCTTGCAGCCCCAGATGTACCAAATAATGATGTGTTCTGTGCTCCTCATTGTATAGTAAGCAATGATTTTGATATCCGAAGACCAGAGAGACTTTTGCTTCACCGCTTTATAAAATTTGAATTTTATCCATTTTAGGAGCATTTCAGGAGAATGTTGGCCTTTGTTTACAGACTGAGATTCCCAAATGATCAGAAAAGTTCAATTGAAATAGTGTAATGTATGTGCAGCATCGAACATGTACTGCTTTTGACAAACATTAGTCAGTTGCAAATTTATTAGTTTTCTCATGTGTCGATAGCAACTGAAGAAGCTACTTCTTTTTTAATGACTACTGCTTTCCTACGATGTTTGAGTTAAGTGGAAAGATTAATTTCAGGAATGTGTAATTTGTGCACTGTCTCTAGCTCATGAACTTTAACCTGATCAGAAGCCACACCAAAGGATAGAACCCAGAAACCAGCAAGTTGCAAATAACAGAACCTGACTGATCTCTGCTGAGAGAGCGCTTCGGTATCTCCTCAAAGACACCATTCTGAATTTCTTAGCTCTGAATTACTATGTTCTTTACAAAAAAAAATGACTGTGGGCGGCTTCAACTGCTAGCGCAAAAAATTCTGCAAATAGAAAGAACATCACTGTGACCCTACAGTTGCAATTAAATTGAGAAGCCAGATTGCAGTAATATTGCATCTAATTTGTTTGTGAATTTTTAATGTTATTTTTGTTGGTGAATTGGTTTCTTGAACCACTGCAATCCTTGGTCTATAGAGCTACCGGTTAGGAAGGGAGTTCTAGGCCTCAATCCAGCCTCCTGAAGTAATATTGATATAGTTCCATGTCTTAAATAATGTGGCTCAGTGAAGAATTTGCAGGTGGTAATATCCCCTGCATCATTTGCCCTCGACCTTCCAGTTCTTTGCAGTCACTGGTCTGGAAGTGCTATTGAAGGAGGCATGAGTTTGAGTTTGCTTATGATATATTTTTGTCACATACTGAGGTACGGTGAAAAGCATTGTCTTGTGTGCTATACAGACAGACCAGACCATACAAACTGTGTCAGGTTAACAGAACAGAGCGCAGAATACAGTGTTACAGCTGCAGAGAAGGTGCAGAGAGAGATGAACATTATCATTTGAAAGGTCCATTCAAACGTCTGATAATTGTGGGGAAGAAGCTGTTCTTGAATCTGTTTATATGTTTATTCAACTTTTTATGTCTTCCGCCCGAGGGAAGAGGATGGAAGAGAATATAACTGGGGTGGAATGGGTCTTTGACTATGTTAGTTGCTTTCCCAATGCAGTGGAAAGTTTAGATGTAATCAATGGATGGGAGGCTGGTTTGTCTGATTGACTGGTCTGTGTTCATGACTGTCTGTCGTTTCTTGCAGTCTTGAACAGAGAAGTTGTCATACCACGCTGTGATGCATCCAGATGAGATGCTTTCCATGGTGCATCAATAAAAATTAGTCAGAGTCCTTGTTGATATACCAAATTTCCTTCGCCTCTTAAGGAAGTAAAGGCATTGTTGTCCTTTCTTGATCATCATGGTGATGTGAGTGGACCAGAACAGAATGTTGGTGATCGTCACTCCCAGCAACTTGATGCTCTCGACTTTCTCCACCTCGGCTCCATTGATACAGAAAGGGGCGTGCCATGCACTCTGCTTCCTGAAGTCAATGACCAGCTCCTTCATTTTGCTGACGCTGATGGAAAGATAGTTGTCTGTACACCATGCCGCTAAGCACTCAATCTCTTTCCTGTATTCTGTTTCATCATTGTTTCAGATCTGATCTACAATGGTAGTGTCGTCAATAAACTTGTAAATGGAGTTCAGGCAGAATTTGGCCACACAGTCATCAATGTATAAGGAGTATAGTAGGGGGCTGAGTATGTATCCTTGTGGGGCACTGGTGCGGAGGATTATGGTGGAGGAGATGTTGTCCATCATGATGGGTTGCTGTCGCCCATCTTGTACATACACTCACATCTGTCATTGTGTATTGGTGGTAGAAGGAACCTGTGGACTGTCACAATTCAAGAAAAATGGTTCACCATCACCTTATCAAAGGCATTGCAAGCTGACAAATACAATTGTGGCCTTAATAGCATTGTTTATGTCCAAATATTAAAAAAAAAGCAATATTTGGCTTCATAAGAAGTGTCAGAATGAAATAAAGTGTCTGACGGTCACCCATGTTAAAGCGGTGGGGTGAAAGGGTATATATTGACTTTGTTTTCTTACTTTTTTTGTTCATTTGTACAAGTTGCATTTTATTACGAGACATTTGGATCTCTGATTCCATGAGCTGTACAGCATTTTTAGGAATATCTACTTGTTCACGAATTTATGACAAATCACAGAGAGTCCAGCTGTGTACAAAGACATTAATCTCTTTCAACAAGGTTCATATATTATTCTTATTCAGTCTTAATGAAGCCAGTTTATTATTTTCTTTTCAGTACCTTGTGGAGGAAATCTCACTGAACGAAAAGGCACAATTCTATCACCGGGCTTCCCCGATCCTTATCAGAACAGCCTGAACTGTTTATGGAGAATCACCGTCCCTGAAGGAGCTGGCATACAGGTATGGTATTCAAAGATAGTAAGAACTGCCGACGCTAGAGTCTGAGGTATTTATATTCATATTTGCGCAAAAGGCAAATGACAACTAATTTCACATGTGCCATTGAGAATTTGCCCACTGTTTAAAAACATGTAAGTTATCATCATCAGAGGACTGATATGAAATCTACTGCTAAATTTTCGCACAATATTATGAAGTACCTACAATGTAGAGATGGACCATTCAACCCACCAGGTTGATGCCTGTGTTTAGGCTCCATATGACACACTACCCACCTTTCTTCACCACAACACTGTCAATATTCTAAGATAGTAAGAACTGCCGATACTGGAGTCAGAGATAACACAGCGTAGAGCTAGATGAACGCAGCAGGCCAGGCAGCATTAGAGGAGCAGGAAAGCTGAGGTTTTGGGGCCGGACCCTTCTTCAGAAAAAAAATGTCAATATTCCCTCCTGTTTCTTTCTCTGCTTTTCTGTTGTTTTTTCTTGCTTGCCCTAGAAAATATCTATTTTATTTGACTCAACTAATCTCAGTGGTAGCAATTGTCACATTCCACTCACTCTTGGGGTAAAAATGTTTCTCCTGAATAGTCTGTGGAATTTATTGGTGATTATTGTATATTTACAGCCTATGAACAGAAACAAAATACTCAGCTGGGCAGACAACATCCGTGGAGGGAGAAACAAAGTTAGCATTTTAAGTCAACGTGTTTTTGACAAAACCCGAAGTTAAAAGTGCAACAATTATAAGCATGTATAGGGGCAAGGGAATGAAGGACAGAGGGAAAAGGAAGGTCTAAAATCGGGTGGAGGCCAGGGAAATTTCTTGCTGTTATCACAAACTTGAATACAGGCTTCCCCAGTTCACAAACAGGTTCCATGATGCGGTCTGTTTGTAAGTCAATTTGTATGTAAAAGTTGGAACACAATGCAGATCAATATAAAGCAGCCATTTCTAAGCACAGAAATTGTTCATATGTCAGGTCTTTAAAATATCATCCCGAAGAGATCACGTTCGCAAGTATGAGCTTTTGTCAGTTGGACATGCATAAATTGGGAACACCGTGTATGTTATTAAACACTGAAACAAAACAGAAATTGCTGGAAAAGCTCAGCAGGTCTGGCAGCATCTCGGAAGGAAAAGACAGAGTTAACATTTCGGGTCCAGTGACCCGTCCTCAGAATTTGTGTATGTTATTAACTTGCTTACAATTTTCACCTCGCCCTCACTTTCATATTGTCAATCTCTAACCCTTCCCTTTACGTCCTCAAACTGTCTTCCTTTTTGTATGTATGATACGGAATGCAATTCACTGAAGCCCCAAAATATCCAGTACTTTCTGCTTTTATTTCAGATTTCCATTGTATTTAATATTTTGCTAATCTGTTATACTTATGGCCCCTTGTTTTGACTGAAGCTGTTATTGAAAATAACTCTCAAATGTTTTCATAGTATAAAATATCTTTATCACATCGTTGCTCAGTTTTTTTGTTCTGAGAATGGAGCTCCAGCTTGTTCAATCTTTTCTGAAAGGAGTCATCTTAGTTCTGCTATCATTGGATTTTTCTGCTCCTGCTGTCATTCCTCTGAAGTACTGAGCTGTTTATTGTACTCAAAATGTACAATGAAGTTTCTACACAAGTCTTGCATCAATTCTCTGTTTTACTGTCCGACCCAATCTAAAATTTACCCCCAGTGGTTTGTTTGCTCTATTGTTGACTTCATTAATTTCATCGTTCCCTTTTTAGGATTTGTTTCTGTACCCCCGAATTACTCTTCCTTTACCCCAATTAAACATTTAATTTCCAAAAATTATGTGACTCTTCTTCCTATAAAAATTAATTGTCTCAAAATCCCAGAATTAGAGACTTCTCAGTCATGTCAGAGTTTTCCTCTACTAACTACAATTTGATGTAATTTGCAAACTTTGAAATTGTATTTCTGATTCCTGAATCCAGAATGTTTACAAAATGGTGAATAGACGTGATCCCAATATGAATTCTTACTGAGAGCAAAACTGTTTGCCAATCTGAGTAACGACCACAAAAAAACACTTTTTCTGCTTTGTACCCACCTTGTCAATTCTGCCATTTACTCCAGTCTGCACTAGTTTTGACCTCAGTTGTGAGCCTTCTGTGTGGTAACTGATCACAGTCTTTTTAAGAGTCCAAATATATTTTACTGCTACATTGCCCCGGCAAGCCTTTCAGTTATGTCTTCAAGGAATTCAATACGGTTGGTCAAATATGGCCTTCTCTTTTGACATCTTTACATAATTTTCAATATCTAAATGCTTTTTGATTATATTTTTTACTAAGTATTCTATTGTCTTGCCCCATCCCGAATATTAAGCTAATTAATCTATAGTTTCCTGGACTTGTTCTTTGTCAATTTTTGTACCTCCAAGTCTCATTCATTATCCATCAGTGCCCTGGCACTATTCCCTTTTCTGATGACAGTATATATATGCAATTGAAAACTAACCTTTGAACACCCATTTTAATAGGAATGAAGAAAAGCATGAGATGGGAAAGCAATTTATAGTTATATTTTTATTTGGATATACATTTAGTATCCCATCCAGTTGACTATTTTTACTGCACACAAGCCTTATCGATAAATTGTCCAATTATTGCAACAGATTTCCAGTCATCAACCTTATCACATAATCTTGATACAACGTCAATTACTGCTCAAAGTTCAGCTCATCTTAACATTGAGAATTGAGTTTGTATTAACAAGATTTGGCTGTTCTGGTAACAGAGTTTACAGGAGCCCTCATTTATTAAAATAATGCTAATTATTTCCATTTAATGTTGAACTTTAAAATTAAATGCTTTTTTAAGCTTTTCACTGATTTTCCTGCTTCATTTATTACCAGTATTCTGAATATATGTATGTTATAAAGTTTCTCTATGCCTACATCTTCAACATATTGTTATTACAGAGAGGACTTGAAATAATTCAGGAGTTCACTGTTGGCTATGGTTTGCTCAGGCTATATTAAATGACTGAATAGGCTTTGGGAGGTAAATGTGACAAATTTAGGTCTACAGCTGATGTTGTCCCGAGTTCACTATTAAACTGCTTCCCTGAAAATATAATGCAATTTCTGACCAAGTTGGTGATTTCAGAAATGAAAGCAAAAGTTGCTGGAAAAACTCACCAAGTTTGGCAGCTTTGTGGAGAGAAATCAGAATTAATGCCACTGTTTAGAAGAAGGGTCACTGGTCTGCCAAATCTGCCGATTGATTTCAGCAATTTCTGTTTTTATTTCTGAATTCCAATAACCACAGTTCTTTCGGTTTTGTTTTTGTTTGGTGATTTCAGATTGCCCAGTTTGAAATTATTCTTTATAATTCAGGAATATCCATATCAATGCTGTAAAATTTCACAGATAATTCCAAATATTACGTGCAACAATCCGGGGGCAGGACCATTTATTTGTCCATTCGTTAATGAGGGTCCTTTAATTCACAGATCCAAAAGTCTTCACATTCAATGACAGCACTCCTTGCACAGTGATATTTACACATGTGGTTGGATTTCATTGGGTTGCCTCGTTCATGCTGCCCACCCCAAGTGCCCAAGACCCTGCCCAAACCCTGAGCAAATAAGTTCAACAATTTAATATCCATACTCTTTGAAAATGGAATCTATAAAGTACAATCTCAAATAAACAGAAAAAGCTCATTTTAAATGGCCATTGTATTACTTAGTGATAGGAAATGTGAGGCAACATGAAATAAAGATTGCTGAAATCCAATAATGTAAAAATAAAAATGCAGTGTGTATTATAGGAAGTTACTTGATGTTTTGTGTGAGCATGTGATGCCAACGCATGGCTGGTAGTTGGCTGCCTCTGTCCTCCTTTACCTCTGGGTTCTAGAGAGCCTGTTTTGTTCACAGTGATTGAGGCACACCACTAGGTAGATTAATGAGAAGAAGCTCCAGTCTTGAACCAGGTGAGGTTTATTGTATGATAACATTCAGATACAGGTTACACAGGTGAGATCGACTTGGTTAATAAGACAGTTATGAGATCTGGGATAACACCTCCTTGAGACCCTAAGATGTTTAGCAGTGCCTCCATACTGAAGCTCGATAATGCTGTGAATGTTTCCGGTAGGGATTCTCAGATTTGCTATTCACTAGTGTAACAGAATGTGTTTCAGTCGTGTTTCCTCTTCTTTACAACAGCGTCCTGAAGCAACTCCTGGTAAAATTCTGTTGGAATTCCTGATGCTCCAAAACTTTACCCCTGTGCCTGCTAATCATGTCTGAGCTCTAACAACAAGTACTGATGTGGTGTTCAACATCCAATGCATCGGATGTCAATCCAGCATTGTCCTTTCCTGGCATCAGTTCTTTTTTAGCAAATGTTATTCATTCACAGTAAGGGTGCAAATGTTGATGATGTCTTGCACGACCACCTTAGTCTACCCCCTTCCCCCATCATTCCAATATTTGTCTATTTCAGCTAGGAGATAGTGGTTACTTTTTGTACTTTCAGTCTTCAGAGCATGAGAGCACAGAATGCAGCCCCAAACAGGAGGTTGGGCCTAAAACTTTCCATTCTGCATGGCACCTCAAGGAAAGCTAACAAAATTATGTATTGCCACACACATTGCCCCACATAAATCTCTAGAGATCTGGCACTTCTGTTTGCCATCTCATTGTCAATGTGGGCATTATTGGAGACTGTGTTTCTGGGTTAAGTGAATTGACCTGCAGCTTCCTGTTGTGACCACGGTTTATAACCCCTGAGTACCTAAGGGCATGTCAAACTTTAATCCCTACATTTTTTTTAAGACAGCCAAAGTGGTTGTAGATGTAAATTCAGTGGCTTTCTTGAGCGAGAGACCTTGGAATGTCACACCTGAGAAGGTGCCATGGAAACTTTGATGGCAGGGGCTTCAAAGAGAGAAAGTGGAGTATAAACTGAACTGTATGTTCCTGGGCATTATCTCAGAGCATGAACACAATTTTTAAAAGAAACAGCAGTTTGGGGAAGAGTTATTGTTTGGGTTTTCCCCTTTCAAGAATACACATGGTCATTGTTTAAAAGTGAGCTTCAACCCTGGTCTGAACTGTATTAGTGACCTGATGTCCTAATGCATGGACTTGTAAGTTCTAACATTCATAGCTCTGAGAATGCCCAATGAACATCCTTGACAGGCAGGTAAGGAAAGAAAGGGCAAAGACATTCTCTGATCCTAAGTGCCAAAAGCCAATGAGCCATCAAGCCAGTCAAAGGAAATGGATAGAAGAATTTCCATGAACCAGGGGTCCCTACATCAACTGCTTGATCTCGACATTCCACTATCTATTCTTCAATAACAATTCAGAAACTGACCAGTGTATTTTTGTTTTACTTATTTATTATTTCTACCAAGGGACATTCCACCTGGGAACTCCAAGTCAAATTTGACAACGTTTAGATGTCAGGCACTCTGCCTGGCAAATTCCCCATTCACCGCTGATTGATGAGGCTAATGAGTGATCATTAATTGTTGATTTGAGGGTCTCAAGGCAGGATGGTTGTCCAAGAGCTTTCTCACATTGAACGTAATTGGTGCAGGCATGGGAAACCAGCATCTTCTCCAGCACAGTACCTTTCTGCTTGAATAAATTCCCCACTCCTGCCTCCAGACTCACTTGGGGGCAACATTTAATCTAATGGGGAGTTACTGGACCCAAACATTAACTCTGCTTTTTTCCCACAGATGCTGCCAGGCCTGCTGAATTTCACCAGCAATTTCTGTTTTTTTTTATGATTAGTTTCCACTGCTTGCCTCTGGATATTAGGCCGCAGATGTTCGAGCTATTAAAGGGTGATGACTATGTGGAAACCTGCAGCTTTGATCTCTAACTTATGAATTCATGTGTCAGAACAGTGACCACCCTTATCACAAACGATGTTCTAAAATGCCTGAGTGCTTGACACAGGAAACATCAGTTACACCTCAAACGGGACGAAATGTGAGATGGATTGGGATGAGAGATGAACAAACACAATTTTGAGGTCAGGGCTTTCTAGGAAATTTTGTGAAACAGGGATGTAGTAAGGGATGGATTTAGAAGAAAGATTATAGAGGTAATGGCTTAAAGATGAGGCACAGGCTACAGGAAATGAACAGTATTAGTTATGTTATGAGTTTCACTTACAGAGACTCACAGGATTGATGTCTGTTCTGTAATTAGATTTCTCCATGTGGTTGTCTGTTGAACTCTGGTTAAGTAATAATAACCAAACAGAGTTTCTATTCATTCAGTTCCTATTAGCCATTTATTATTTAATAGTTATGATTGTGGAGATTAATTGAGTGTAAATGTCATAGATCTGCTTTCCACAAATTACATTAAAACATATATAAAGAATCAGTCTGTTAAATCTACAGCAGAGCCCAAAAAGACACACAGTGCAGAACTTTATAGGTTGTCTGTTATTTTTAAAACTGATGCTTTTAAAATTATTTACTGTTTGAGTTTTCAGCTACAAGAGACATTATTGCCCTGGGAGCAATTTATTAAAAATAAAAATTACCGTTGGCACAGTGATTCCAAGTAATCTGCCAAATGACAATGTAAATCATTTTAGCCAGCTATGTGACTGCATAGAATATGTTTGGGGTGTCAAATGTAATGGCTTGCCAAGCGGACAAAATCAATAGGCAGAATAAGCACAATACAATTTATTAAACAGTTTCAGTACATAGTGACAATAAACACCATGTTTCCTAATAAACTCTGCAGCCTGCAACTTTTAAACCTCAAACACAGTTGCAGTCTTAAAATATGATGTGGATCTCGACATGAATTAATATTGCAAGTCTCTGTGGAATGGGGTATTTTATTGAAAATTTAAAGGGTGACAGGTGGACCAGATATCTTAGACTCTGGACGATTCTTTTCACATCTTCACAGTGTGAAACAGAAGGCAACCTATTCCAGCACAGTTACAGATATTGTATCACCAACACTTTGATCAGAGGATGTGTTGTTAATTTCCTGTTTACACAAACCACCGTTAGTAGCGGGAATACCGATGGCATTACTCGGAATGCATTCTTTTGCTTATTATGTGGCTGCATATTCTGCTCCTTGAGAGAAGCTGCCAGTCACTGAGAACCAAGTTCAGTGATAATCTATGCCACCTGGTCAATGAGCATTGTGAAATATGATAAAGAGAACCTGGTGGGAAAGATTTCATGCAGGACACTGATTTAATTACCATGAGAGAGCTATAAGGTACCTTCTGGATGCTGCATGTGGCTCTGTCTGCAAAATTGACCCCATTTCCCCCCTCTTTGGTAAAATGTATCCTCATAAAATGTTTCTGTTTAACAGAAGTGGGAGGTTTGTTGAAATGTGAATTACCTCTTGTCTGTTCTAATTATCTGCTTTCAGCAAAGTTTCAGTCAACGCTCGATTGCTTTAGCGGTCTGATGTTTCCTTTTCTTGTACTAGCCATCCATGTGGCTGCTTTGGATGAAACAAACAACTTAATGCCATCCTGATTGAATATTGATCAGTCTTATGCTGTTCAGAACTTGAATTGAGGATGTTCAAATTCCCGCTATAATGTCTTGCTTTGTAAATCTTATCTGACATACCAATTTAACTAAGATGCAGATATTAATAAATGGCTAGCCAGTTGAAAATTAACAAAAAATTTAATTGCTATTTCAGATTCAAGTTATCAGCTTTGCTACTGAGCATAACTGGGATTCGTTGGAGGTTTTTGATGGCGGTGATATTACAGCAACAATGCTTGGCAGTTTCTCAGGTAATTTCATCTCATCAGTGAGGTTCCAATATTGACAATAATCATGTCCTTTTCGGAAATGGGTTTAGCACATATTTCATGCTGCTTATTAATATTCTCAGAGAACCTGGCATAAAGCATTGAAAAAACAGTTTGCACACACACCTCACATTTATGACATATCTTCTTTCCACTTAACTCACTTACCTGGAGGTAAACTTCTTGGACTTCTTGATTTCAACATGGCTTGTCCATTTCTCCAGAGCAGACCTGCAGAAGCATCAATGACTGACAGCTGTAAACCCATGGAAGGTGCCCAGAATCTGTCAAGGAGAGATTTGTTTGAATGCAACACGGAAGGCCTCAGTTTTTTGGCTCCCATCATAATGGACACTCTTTGGGCATTGATAAAACAAAATGCGCTGCCTTTAAGAGTATTTTACTCCATTACCCCCATCCATCGAGACCCCTAGAACGTACCTTCGCCATGTATGAAGCAAAGACTTGGCATAATAACTTACTGCTCAAATCTCCTGTTGCTCAAATCTAAATGCAAAACAGAGGAAAATGACCCTTACAGTTCAAAAGTGTTCCATTAATCTCAGATAGATGACTCTTCAGCCTTAATTTTGCATACGCTGAATGCTATATTGGAAAGTGTCCAAAATGGTGCCCCAAATTATAAGGACAGATTGGTAGAGCTGAACTGATTTTCTAAGTGGAAAAAGAGATTCAGAAAAGTTATGATTCAGGTCTGCAAAGTGCTGTGAAGGAAAAATAACATTGCTGTTTGCAGGTGATTTGATATAAAGCAATGTTCAGATCAGAGGAAAGGTTTTGCAAACGTAAGGTGAAATAGTTCGAAAAAAGTGTCAGCCAAAGAACCTGGCATAAAGCATTGAAGAACACTTTGCACACACACCTCACATCTATGGCACATCCTCTTTCCACTTAGCTTACGGGTGGCACGATGGCTCAGTGGTTAGCACTGCAGCCTCACAGCGCCAGGGACCCAGGTTTAATTCCAGCCTCAGGCAACTGTCTGTGCAGAGTTTGCACATTCTCCCCGTGTCTGCGTGGGTTTGCTCCGGCTTCCTCCCACAGTCCAAAGATGTGCAGGCAAGTTGATTGGCCATGCTTAAATTGCCTGTAGTGTGCAGGGCTGTGTGGGTTATGTGGGATGGGCCTGGGTGGGATGTTGCAAGCGGCGGTGTGGACTTGTTGGGCCAAAGGGCCTGTTTCCAAAATGTAGAGAATCTAATCTAAAAAAATAATCAAAGCTGTGAGTTTAACCCAAAAGAAAGTGAATAAATCAGATTTTGAATATGAAATTCAAGTTTTTAGGAATAGATCAAACAATCAATAGCACATAGAGGGAGAGGGGAGGATGGGTCAAAGCAGGTCTTGTCAGGGCAAGTCTGGATAAATAATCTTTTAGGGACCAAAGACTGCTTTGGAACAAATTCCCTTCGAATTAAAACATGAGGTATCATTTCTGTTAAATTATGTTTTAAGTACTTTGTGAAAACGTTAAATTGGATGGACTGAATAACTTTTGATGGGAAGGATAGTACATATTCTTACCTTTAGGTGTCAGCTAAATATTGGTGTTCAGAGAGTCTCAAGTCTGAAATATTACACCTTCAGTATTGCTGTCACATTTATGATGTTCCTCTGCTTAAAATGATTGTTCTGCAGATAATGGTGTAGGTCACATTTCATCTGTGCATCCTTCATTATCTATTCCAGTACAGCAACATACCCACAAAAGCTATTGTGAAGGACATTAACTGCTAAGATTATAAAATGCCTCTGGTAGTTTGTGACATTGAGTGCTTTAAGTATCCAAAACATTCCAAATAACTGAAAATATCATTTTATTACATTCAATGTAATGGTATTATTCCAGGCTCACATGAGATAATTGTTGATGACTACCTATAAATTATTAATCATTTGATGAATATGTTTTCATTTTGGCACTGAAATGAAATGTACTGTAAAATATTTAATTTTGGCCCCAGAGGATAATCTGAAGCTCTGTTGAAATCTAAGATAACTTTGAAGATGATATCTGCAGGTATTTGATGATAAAAACTGTTTACATTAATAACTGCGCAGAATTTCAATACTTTTTAGATTGGTAATATTACACTGAGAAAAGGCTTTACAGCTGTTGCTGTCTCAAAATTGTAACCCACTATTGGATTAAAGGAAAATCCTGATTTTGTAGGTTAACAGAAGGTGACTTATAAAATGAAATGTTTGGCTATTTTCTGAATCAGTGAATCCAGGGTCCTGTGGTGAGGGTTTATGTCCACATTCATTATCTTAGCAAGTGCTGTCAGAGGACCAAAGCTTGATTTTAGGCTCCACAGTCTGCTTCAGAAAGAGGGAAGAAAGGGGAAACATTTGACTCCAGAACCATCTGTGCAAAGTGCTCTAAGTATCTGTGTCAAGGATGTGTTTGCAGACGTGTACAAATCTGGCACCTCCTGAGTCTCAGATGAATATTTTGTCAGCAATGAAAAAGAAAAACAAAATATTATGAGGAGGGATTAAGGGGTGAAAAAGTACCCAAATTAAGTAATTATTCTTATTTAGCATTTTTAAAAGTAAAGTTTTTGCCAAAAATTGATGAAGAGGTGTGCAAAATCTTGATTATTTACATGATTGTGATTTACTTATGCCAGTTTTACTGGATTCTGTTCTGAATGACATACAGCTACAGTCTGTTTGTAACCTTTGACCTTTTTGAGTTGGTTTAACCTGAAGAAGATTTATTCGTGAGAATTTGCCTGTGGGCAGTGTTCGGGTGACAGGATCCTCTTTATCAGATGAAGAGCCAGCAAGAGCCACACATCCTTACTTTCAGGGAAGACCGGTTGCATTCCACGGGCACTCAACTGGACAGTGTGGGCCTTGCCAGGCATCAAGGGACCTGAGGAAGGACATTCTATGTGCCAACAGTTCCCAATCAATCAGAGGCTTGCAGTGGTATTGAACAGCTGTGCCAGCAGTCACTTGACTGCTCTTGCAGGTCAAGGCCCCAGGTGAATTTTAACAATGGACTACTGTAGGGTGTTGGTCGTGGTGGAGTGAGGAAAGTGCGCTTGGCAGAAAGGATTGGGGCAGCTCTTAGCGAATCCACTCTTCCTCTTGCTCCTACTCCCTGATGCGGGACCCTCTCAAATTAAGGAACATTCCATTCCCGAGGAGCTCATTAGCTTCCTCCCTTGGGTTTTCTTGTTGTGCTGCCCACTTGGTATGGACCATCACCTCTGGCACTCCCACTCCCCACGCAATGCTAGGGGCTTCCTGTCATGAAATTAAACAAGGTGAAAGTGAGAAGATGGCAGAGTCTCTGTCCACCACCTTCCTATCTGACGTATTGACCTCACCAGGCAACTTATCATGGAGGTAGGCATTACAGTCTGCGCTTGTTTCCCCAAAAGGAAAAAAAACAATAATGACTACAAGTGAACCTACTGTTTGTGTTGGAGCTGCATTATGAAGTATACATGATGAGCCTGATCACAGGTTTTACTGGTTTTTCCTTCTGGGTCTGCCGCTGTCACATGGGAGGAAATGCTAAAAGATTTCATGCTGACTCAGCACCTGATTCCCCTCCCCCTGCCTTCCTTCCCACCTGGGCAAACCTTAGTCCTGAGGTGAAGCTCCATCCTAATGGCAGAACCTGAGATTGATTATTGGAGGGTCAATGCTGCAACCCCTTGCACTGTTGCATTGATTTGCTATAGCATTACACTATGAAATTATTTTGCATTTATTTAAAGTGGTATTAATTCATGCACTTCTGAGTGAACTTCAGTAGACTTGAAGCAGTGAAGTAGATTATCTGAGGTGTGCAAAGCTGTTTTATGGCTAATTAGCTTCATTTATCTTCTGCTGCAATATGAGAAAGGATTTTGAATTGATGTAAGGTCTAAAATGGGTGTTATCAAATCTCAAAGGCATCAACAAGTGAGCTTCATATTAGGACCAATGTACTAAGTTTGCTGTAATGCACTTTGTTAAACTTCCAGTGCATGTTATAATGCCCATGCTGAAGGTAATCTCCTCTGATTATTTTCTCTGACTCATATCTTACAGGCACCACTGTCCCCGCTTTGTTGAACAGTAGCTCCAATCAACTTTATTTGCATTTCTACTCTGACATCAGTGTTTCTGCAGCTGGTTTCCATCTGGAATACAAAAGTAAGCATTATCAGCAGACAGCAACAGCTTAAACACGTCAAAAATACATGAGCCAAATTCACATACCCATACTGTTAAATCCTAGACCTGATGTTGCTTGACTTTCTTGGTAAACCTCATGAGCTCTTTACAGCCTCAGTGACAGCCTCTTTGAGTACTCTGTCTTCTTGATGCTGGTGACATCCCACATAACTTAGTGCTATCCTTTATAATTGACTTGCTATGTCTTTTATTGTACATAAAGATTTTCTGAGAGCAAAGCCTGGGTCGTAGGCGAAACAGTGGATTTCAAAACTATCATAAGATAACAAAGTGTGAAGCTGGATGAACTCAGCAGGCCAAGCAGCATCTTGGGAGCACAAAAGCTGACATTTCAGGCCTAGACCCTTCATCAGAGAGGGGGATGGGGAGAGGGTTCTGAAATAAATAGGGAGCGAGGGGGAGGCGGACGAAACATGGATAGAGGAGAGAATAGGTGGGGAGGAGCGTACAAGTGGGCAGGTAGGGATGGGATAGGTCAGTCCGGGGAGGACGGACAGGTCAAGGGGGCGGGATGAGGTTAGTGGGTAGTCCCATCATCTCTGTTCAAAACTATCATTTGTTTTGAGGGTTTATTAGCTTGCTGCTATTTTTAATCAAAGAATTCCTAGGTTTTTCCACTCGTAACCTTCCTTGTTATTATATGAGACCAACAAGGCTTATTTTAGTCATTACTTGTCCAAAAATAGAAACAGTTTTCTCTTTATTAAAATTAAAATTTGTGCAATTTAACCAGCTAGCTTCTCAATGAGTGCTGGCAGTGACATTGATCACATACATAATATAAAATGGGTCACACTGTGGCAGATGCTTATCCTCATTCATGAACAACGTGGCCATCCTAGGTTTAAATGACCTTTAAACAAACGTTCAAGAATTATGGCTGAATATTTTTCATATGCTGCATCTCTGAGCAAATGTATTCCTAGAGGTGCGCTGCCATCCATATTTCAAGCAAAGCAGTTTTCAGAATCGAGCTCTCATTAATCAAGTTGTGTGTGTTGAATAAATTCATTACTATTTTATTAAGTTTTAAAATTAATGAGAAACAAGAATGGTTTTGGAAGTGTAGAAATTTTAGATGGCACGAGCTACTGAACAAGCAGATTGACAAGTGAAAAACAAAATAGATATGATGACTGTCGCCTCAGTTACTTCACAATTTATCGTTTACAGATAAAAGTGAGGGAAGGAAGAGACTGTAAGGTTTTGGAGTAGATTTGCAGCTCTGGTTATGGGTATTGAGGTTGGTTGGCTCGCCGAGTATAGACTATAGCTTTGAATTCATCAGGTGAAATCTTATTCTGAATTTTTGTTCAAATTTGGAAGTCCAGTATTTGATTTGCATAGTAGCAAGTTTCAATTAGTTGAAAAGTACAGTGAATTCTTACCAGTGTATTCAATCTCCCAATTGTACAAGTGCCAATAGAGAAAAATGTAGTGCACTAAGTGAAGTAGCTGGCGATTTCAGGGGCGATGACCTTGTGTGCTCCCAGCAGCGAAAGACTTCACACACCAAGTGTATATCCAGTACTTGAATGCAGTCTGGCAAGCTTCTTATCAATTCAGTGAGGAGCCTCATTACTGAAGGCCCAACCATATGATCAGTCTCAGGGAGTTGGTGAGTGGCAGCAGAGGCCCAGGACACAAAACCACATTGTTTTAGCCAGAGGCCACGAAGAAAAATCATAATTATTCAGTAAAACTGTATTCCCTCGATTTCCTGTTCAAATCATCATTAAAAACAAATAGTCAACATTGCTAGAATCTTGAGCTGGGTGCTATTTATTACCATTAAGGAATGTTGTGAAAGTTAAAGTCAGCTCCTCCACTAGCACCACCTTAAACTGTTGAATTCAATTATTGTGACAAGAAGCTGTTTCAAGATGACCAGTCTGCTGTGAAAACCTTGACTCAAAGGAATTGCAAATTATACTGTTTGATACCACAACGATAACAGGATCACAGTTAACCACCGAGATGACCAATCAGCATCTCCTTATCTCAGAACGACCATTTTGATCAGGGCGATCGAAGTACCTTGTTCCTCTGATAATAGGAACTGCAGATGCTCGCGAATCTGACATAGCAAGGTGTAGAACTGGATGAACACAGCAGGCCAAGCAGCTTCGGCGGAGTAGGAAGTTTGACGTTTCAGGCCTTGACCCTTCTTCAGAAAAAAAAAGTGTCTAGGCCTGAAACATCAGCCTTCCTGCCCCTTTGATGCTGCTTGACCTGCAGTGTTCATCCAGCCCTCTACCTTCTTCCTCTGATGGTTTAGCAGAACTCATCCTGCTGCGGGACCGGGACCAGAACTTGTTAATTTGCTTCAACATATAATTTTAACTTCTGATTTAAATTACCATCTTAACCTCATAAGAAGAGCAGCTCCTTTGTCTCCCCATTGACACTATCTCCCCCTTTTCAAAACAAAACCACCACACTACCACCATTGCATTTTGAATAAATCCAAATGATTACAGTGTTGGAAATCTGAAACAAATGCATGTTTTGAGTCCAACATGACTTTACAGTTCTGAATAAGAGTCATTCCAGACTTGAAATATTAACTTTGTTTCTCTCTCCACAGATGCTGCCAGACCTGCTTAGTTTCTCCAGCATCTTCTGTGTTTGTGCCACAATTTGGATGCTCTTGCATAAACTCTGCCTTTCATTTCTTCTTGAAGGATTTAGCTTCAAAAAATTGAAATGAGAAAAAAAATTTCGGGTTCAGGAATCATTCCACAGCCCACTTCATCAAGGGACAGGGCTAAAAATAGGTGAAAATCAAACGTTACCTCACTGTCACAGACTGAAGAAAAAAAAATCATTTAAATTCAACCACACTCCTCTCGTCCAAAGTTCTGGTTCCAAGGGGTACATTTTCCACAGTTAAATACTAATTTGTTCTAATTGTTCAGTATTAGTAAGAGATAGGAAGGATAAGTGATTTCAACTTGCAAAACCAGCAAACCTTGCTGAGAATTATTGGTTTGTTGCTAAGGAATGGTAGAATGAAGCACATAAAAGTTACTCAATCCCTATTGCGCTTATTTGAATAATTAGCCAATAACTAGTACCATGTAGTGCTTGTCTTTATTTGACAGTGAGACCAAAATGGGGTCCACAAAATCGGACTAACAACCCTGAATTAAAGGCTGTGCAGTTTTCAAAGTTAGCAACCGTACGCAGGGGCAAATTTTATTTCAGCTGTCATTGAGCCTCAAAATGAAAGTTACATTTTGATCCTCTACCAGGACTGGGGAATGGGAAGGAATGTGAAGTTAAAAAGAGCGACTTGAAATAGAGTGTTGTTGATCCTCGCCACCTTCTGGATGGTTGGCAAAGTGCAGGGTTCGGTGTGAGATGGTGCACCATTTAACACTTCAGGAGAAAATGGCACTATGCCTTCCAACAGGTGGTGCCCACCCTTAGTAATGTTTTTGCTCCCTTTAAAATCTGGGAACGGCTGCAGGAGAGTTTGATGCACTTTGAAGAGTTTGTCACTATATGACTAGCTGACAAAGTGCCATGTGTTGGATAGATAGCCAAAAGCTGTGTGCTACACGGTGTTGTTTGTCCATCTGTTCCACATTTACAGCTTGCTGCTGCAAATTCCTCATGTGCTTACAGCTCTCCCATCGCATCATATGCATAACCGTACCTCAGTAAGGCATGCATCTATTCAGAAGTAATGTATAATCGAAAGCCTTGTGGCCCTTGCATTTACCAAAAGCATCACACCACTCCCACTGAAATAGAATCTAGCTACAATATGCTGTCTGAAACAGAAGTAGCTAGCAGGTTGATCACATGCCTGCTGTTATATATAGCCTGTAAACTTGCTTCAGAATAAGTACAAAGCTACTCCACGAGTTTTTCTGGTCTCGCACAGAATAGAATCATCAAGCCTCCTCTCAGCTTTCTAAGTCCATGTGTTACAGAGGCCACCAGGGCAGCATTCAAAGTCATGAGGATAGGCCATCCTTTGGGAACTCCAATGATATCCTACCATTCAAAGGAAAATGTGCCATCTGTGATGGGAGCAGAAGGATATGACGTTACCTCACATGTCGGGCAGAATTTCATCCCCTCTCCCAAGTTGTGTGTGCACACACTGGGGACATTTAAGCAATTACAAGGATGTTGGATGGGGACCCCTGCCACCTCCCTCCTTCTGAGCTGATTAAATCTGAATCCAAGGAGACAGTCCCTGCACACCTCCCTACCTTTGTCACCTCCTCTAGCCTCTACACACCACGCAGTCTCTGTCACCTGTTCCAGCATCTATACACCTCCCTGTCTCTGTCACCTCCTCCAGCCCCTACGTCCTTCCCTGTCTCTGTCATGTCTTCCAGCCCCGACACACACTTCTGTCTCTGTCACCTCCTCCAAGCCCTACATCTCTTCCTATCTCAGTCACGGCTTTTAGCCCTTACACCTCTCCCTACCTCTGTTTCCCCTTCCATCCCCTATACCTCTCCAAGTACCTGCCACCTCCTCCAACCCCTACACCTCTCCCTGTCTCTGTCCCCTCCTCTGTCCCCTACACTTCTTCCTACCTTTGTAATCTGCTTCAAACCCAACAACCTTTTTTATCTCTGCACCTTCTCTACCAGCGAGTTTTGAGAAGATTTGTAGCTCAGGTTGAGGTTCTGGATGTGAGTTTGCTCGCTGAGCTGGAAGGTTCGTTTTCAGACGTTTTGTCAACTTTTTTATATTTGAAAAAATATACTCTATTCATAAGATGGACAAAAAATAAAACATATTTACACACCTACCCAGTCATGCAAGCCACTCTGGGTTACCCGGGGGTACGTACACCAACTAAAGGAAAAAAACAAAGAAGAAAAAACAACAAAGCAAAGAAAATACCCCGGCAGCCGTCTCCCCGCACAGTCCCAGTTGGCCCCCTGACCAGTTAGGGAAGGCGCCAGCTGGGCCCAGTTACCAGATAGGGTTCTTTTCCCTTTTCTGGACGAGGGGTTTCATACGGTGGTCTTTCCCCACCGCGCCTTGGCGGCGGCTGTTCCAAGCTTTAGCGCGTCCCTCAGCACGTAGTCCTGGACCTTGGAGTGCGCCAGTCTGCAACACTCGGTCGGGGTCAGTTCTTTCAGCTGGCAGAGCAGCAAGTTGCGGGCAGACCAAAGAGCGCCTTTCACCGCATTGATGGTCGTCCAGGCGCAGTTGATGTTGGTCTCGGTGTGCGTCCCGGGAAACAGCCCATAGAGCACGGAGTCCCGCGTCACGGAGCTGCTCGGGACGAACCTCGACAAGTACCACTGCATCCCCCTCCAGACCTCCTGCGCATAGGCACACTCCAGAAGGAGGTGATCAACAGTCTCGTCCCCCCCCGCAGCCGCCTCGAGGGCAGCGTGCGGTGGCGCAGAGATTCCAGGCATTCATAAAGGACCTCACTGGCAGAGCCGCTCTCACCGCCAGCCAAGCAATGTCCTTGTGCTTGTTTGAAAGTTCTGGCGATGAGGCATTCTGCCAAACGACTTTGGCAGTCTGCGTGGGGAACCACACGACGGGATCCACCCTCTCCTTTTCCCGAAGGGTCCCGAGGATACTACGTGCTGACCACTGCCTGACGGCCTTGTGGTCAAAGGTGTTTCCCTTCAAAAATTTCTCCACGAAGGACAGGTGGTACGGAACGGTCCAACTACTCGGAGCGTTCCACGGCAACGAGGCCAGGCCCATCCTTCGCAACACCGGGGACAGGTAGAACCTCAGTAAGTAGTGACACTTGGTGTTTGCGTACTGAGGATCTACGCACAGCTTGATGCAGCCGCACACAAAGGTAGCCGTCAGGGCAAGGGTGGCGTTCGGTATGCCCTTTCCCCCATTTTCCAGGTCTTTATACATGGTGTCTCTGCGGACCCGGTCCATCCTCGACCCCCAAATGAAGTGGAAGATGGCCCGGGTGACCGCAGCGGCGCAGGTCCAGGGAATAGGCCAGGCCTGCGCCACATACAACAGTACCGAAAGCCCCTCACACCTGACAACCAGGTTCTTCCCCGCGATGGAGAGGGACCGGAGCGTCCACCTGCCCAGCTTCTGCTTCAATTCGGTGATACGCTCCTCCCAAGTCTTAGTGCACGCCCCAGCTCCACCAAACCAAACACCCAGCACCTTCAGGTAGTCTGTCCTGACGGTGAAGGGGATGAAGGAGCAGTCGTCCCAGTTCCCGAAGAACATGACCTCGCTCTTACCCCTATTGACTTTGGCACCCGAGGCCAGTTCAAACTGGCCGCAGATGTCCAATAGTCTACTCACCGACCGACGATCATTGCAGAAGACGGCGACATCGTCTATGTACAGGGAGGTCTTGACCTGAAGGCCTCCGCTGCCTGGGATAGTCACGCCCTTCAGGCTCACGTCCTTCCTGATGGATGCGGCGAAGGGCTCCACACAGCACACGAACAAGGCAGGAGAGAGCGGGCAGCCCTGCCTGACTCCAGATCTAACAGGAAAACTGTCCGATTCCCACCTGTTGATAGAGACTGCGCTAACGATGTTGGCGTAGAGCAGCCGGATCCAATTGCGGATGCCCTCCCCGAACCCCAATTTGGAGAGGACGTCCCCCATGTTAGCATGAGAGACCCTGTCGAAAGCCTTCTCCTGGCCCAGGCTGACGAGGCAGGTGTCCACCCGCCTGTCCTGTACGTAGGCGATCGCATCCCTGATGAGCGCGAGGCTCTCAGCGATCTTCCTGCCCGGCACAGCACAGGTTTGAATCACCGACTCCAGGACAGACCTGACCCCAGTTGGCTATGACCTTGGCCAAGATTTTGTAGTCCACGTTCAATAGTGAAATGGGACGCCAAATTCTTAATTTCTTCCCTCTCCCCCTTCCTCTTGTAAATGAGGGTGATGATGCCCTTCCTCATGGACTTGCACATTTCCCCTGCCTGAAGTGCACTATCGTACACCTCCAGCAGGTCCTGGCCGACCAGGTCCCACAGAGCGGAATACAGCTCGACCGGTAAGCCGTCGCTCCCGGGAGTCCTATTCCTCTGCAAGGACTTGAGGGCTCTGGTCAGCTCGTCCAGGGATATTGGCCAGTCCAGCCACTCCCTCGTGCCGTCGTCTAAGACCTCCGTGATAGATGACAGGAACGACTCGGAGGCCATGCTGTCTGTGGGCTTCGTGTCGTACAGTCCGGCACAGGAGGATCTGCTGATCCTCAAAATGTCGGGCCGAGACGACGTCACCGAGCCGTCGTCCTCCTTCAGCCGACTAGGCACAGAGGTCTCTTTGTGCACTTTCTGAAAGAAGAAACGCGAGCACGTCTCGTCCTGCTCCACGGAGCGGACCCTGAACCGGAAGATTATCCTGTAGGCCTCCGCGGCGAAGAGCGAGGCTTGCTGGCCCCTCACCTCGCGGAGGTCCTCCGTGACATTGACCCCCAACAACTGCAGAAGGAGCAGGTTCTGCACCCTTTTCTGGAGTCACGACAGCTTTCTCCGACTCTCTCTCGCTTTCCGAACACCCTTGAGGACAAAGAACCTATTAATGTTCTCCTGCACCATCTCCCACCAGTCGCCCGGAGATTCAAAGAGGGGTTTCACGGTTCTCCAACCGGCGTACTCCCTCTTAAGCTCCTCAACGTTCTCTGGGGTCAACAGAGTCGTGTTGAGCTTCCACGTCCCCTTGCCGGCCAGCTGGTTGTCCTGTAAGTGACAGTCGGCCAGCAGAAGGCAGTGGTCAGAGAAGAACACCGGCTCAACGCCGGTGGACCTGACCGAGAACGCTGTGACACAAACAGGAAGTCCATCCTTGAGCGAATAGACCCGTCTGGTCGCGACCAGGTGTACCTCCGCTACGGTCCATCTGCAGGGGTGCTGAAGACGTCGAGCAGCTTTGCGTCCTTCACCGTGCCCAGCAGGAGTCTGGACATGACGTCCAGTTGACTCCCCCCACCCGCTGTCCCCAGCCGGATCTTCCATCTGCATCGATGATGCAGTTGAAGTCTCCGCCTAGGATGACTGGCCTGGACATAGCCAGCAGGAGTGGAAGCCGCTGCAGGACGGCCAACCGCTCACTCCGTACCGCTGGGGCGTACACGTTGATCAGCCTCAGGGGAACATTCCTGTAGGTGACGTCAGCCACGAGGAGGCGCCCCCCCCACCACCTCCTGAACTTGAGAGATGGTGAAGTCGTGCCCCCGCAGCAGAATAGCCAGGCCCAAGGAGCGACAGTCGTTACCCCTCGACCAGATTGAAGGCCGACAGGTCCAGGCGCCAGTCCATTTCCCGTACCTGCCGAGGTGTGGTATCCCGCACTCCTGCATAAACAGGAGGTCCGCCTTGATGGTCAGGTAGGCCAACATGGATACACATCTTGCGGTGGACTTGACACTGCGCACATTAATGCTCGCAACTCGTACCCCCATTGTGGGCAGTGACCACAGTACCCTCCCCAAGTCCAAGGTCCAGCCCCTCCATCTGTCCCTTCATGCCCATTGTCCGGGCTAACTGCTGGATACTCTCCGGGCTCAGGAAACCGTCTGTGCTGCCTCCCGGGTGGCATCCCCCCGTCGGAGGTGCGGAGGCAGGAGGGTCCGGCTCTGGGTCAGGCTGGGGATGCGCTGTTTCCTCCTTCCCGCCTCGAAGTTCCGGGGGGCCCTCCAGTGCCCCAGCGACACTTGACTGGGTGTCGGAGGGAGCCTCAGGACACCTCCCATCACCTGGAAGCGTGGTGCTGCTTTCCTTCTCCCTCGAGATCTTTAACTTCTGCTTCGGGCGGGCCCTCTCCGAATCCCCCTCGTCAGTGGAGCTCTTATAGCCCCCCTGTAGCTGCCTCTTCCCGCCTGATGGTTGCGGTTCCTGGGCCCATCGACGCACCTTCCTCCTCGCTTTCTGGACCGTCGTCCACTCCCCTGGGTCGCCTTTCGCCGCCTCCATCGAATCCGGGTTGTCGGGGGCGGAAGTGGAGCCTGCAGGGGTGCTTTGCTGGCCTCGGGCCCATCCTGCGGGGCTGGGCCCTCCTGCACGACCTGGCCCTCCTGCACATTAGTGGGGTCCTTGCTGGGCCCTTGTGCCTTCCTCTCCTCTGGGTGGGGGGCTGGCCCCGCATTGCCCCTGCCGGCGACCTGGGCGTAGGTGGTCCCCCGCTGCGTGCATGCCCTATAGAGGTGGCCCGCTTGCCCGCAAAGGTTGCAGCTTTTCTCTTGTGGGCAATCCTTTGCAAGGTGTCCCTCCTCCCTGCAGTTCCTGCAGATGGTGGCTTTGCAGTCGGCCGCCACGTGACCTGACCTACCTATGGCAGACTTTAGGTTGCCCTGCATAGGTCAGGTAGCCCTTGCTCCCGCCGGTCACGAAGCTGGACGGTGGGTGTACGGCATTCCCATCCGCGCCCATCCTCAGCGTCACCTTGACCTGCCTCTTACTGGTCCAGATGCCAAAGGGGTCCATGATGTTGGTTAGGTCTCCTTCCACCTTCACGTTCCTTCCAAGGAATGTCAGGACATCAACTGCTGGCACATGCGGGTTGTACATGTGTACAGTCACCATACGGCTCCTCTGTGCTGGCATCACAAACAGTGGGACAGCGGTCAATACAGAGAGGGTCCCTCACCTCCTTTCTCCTTGAAAACCTGCAGGAAGCGCTCGCAAAACTTGGCACTCCTGAAGGTCACATCGTAAAAACCTCCTCCGGGGAAATCCTGCAGGCAGTAAATGTCCGCAGCAGCGAACCCACAACAGTCCAACAGGACCCTCTTCACGAAGAGGGTACGGTCCACAGGTGCATCTTCGTCCACCTTCTTCACGGAAACACGGATGGTGTTCCGGACCCCCTGACCTGGGGCACGAGCACTTGCCACAGCCATCGTTGCAGGTTGGCTGCTCCCCTGAACCAGTGTTAGGCCGAAGCCAGCATTAACCACTGGTTGCAAGGGTGCACAGCCAAGCCGACGTCTTCCTTTCACCTCCAACACAGCGCTCTCCTCCTCTCAGTCCACAAGAGAGTGGGTCTTTATTGTGTTCCAGATGTAAGCTGGTTCACTGAGCTTGACAGTTTGTTCCCAGATGTTTCGTCACCATTCTAGGTAACATCATCAGTGAGCCTCCGACGAAGCGCTGGTGTTATGTCCTGCTTTCTATTTATCTGTTTAGGTTTCCTTGGGTTGGTGATGTCATTTCCTGCATTGGTAATGTCATTTCCTGTTCTTTTTCTCAGGGGATGGTAGATTGGCTCCAAATCAATGTGTTTGTTGATGGAGTTCCGGTTGGAATGCCATGCTTCTAGGAATTCTCGTGCGTGTCTCTGTTTGGCTTGTCCTAGGATGGATGTGTTGTCCCAATCAAAGTGGTGTCCTTCCTCATCTGTATGTAAGGATACGAGTGATAGTGGGTCATGTCGTTTTGTGGCTAGTTGATGTTCATGTATCCTGGTGGCTAGCTTTCTGCCAGTTTGTCCAATGTAGTGTTTGTCACAGTTCTTGCAAGGTATTTTGTAGATGATGTTCGTTTTGCTTGTTGTCTGTATAGGGTCTTTTAAGTTCATTAGCTGCTGTTTTAGTGTGTTGGTGGGTTTGTGGGCTACCCTGATGCCAAGAGGTGCGAGTAGTCTGGCAGTCATTTCGGAAATGTCTTTGATATAGGGGAGAGTGGTTATGGTTTCTGAGCCCGTTTTGTCTGTTTGTTTGGGTTTGTTGCTGAGGAATTGGCGGACTGTGTTCATAGGGGACCCATTCTTTTTGAGAACGCTGTATAGGTGACTTTTCTCTGCTCTGCATAGTTCCTCTGTGCTGCAGTGTGTGGTGGCTCGTTGGAATAATGTTCTAATGCAGCTTCGTTTGTCGGTGTTGGGATGGTTGCTCCTGTAGTTCAGTATTTGGTCTGTATGTGCTGTTTTCCTGTAGACGCTGGTATGAAGTTCCCCATTGGCTGCTCGCTCTACTGTGACATCTAGGAATGGCAGTTTGTTGTTGTTTTCCTCCTCTTTTGTGAATGTTATGCCAGTAAAGGGTATTATTGATGGTCTTGAAGGTTTCCTTCCAGCTCAGCGAGCAAACTCACATCCAGAACCTTCTGTAGCATTTACATCCCTCCCACTTCTGTTGCCTTCTCCATCCCCTACACGTCTCCCTGTCTCTGTCATGTCCTCCAGCCCCTACATCTCTCCCAATCTCTGTCACCTCCATCCCTATATCTCTCCCAGTCTCTGTCACCTGCTCCAGCCCTTACACCCTTCCCTGACACTGTAGCCTCCTCCATCCACGGCTCACCTCCCTGCCTCTGTCACCTCCTCCGGCGCCTGAGATTTTGAACCGAAGCATCTTTGTACCTAAGATGGTGCTGGGATGGTGACATTGTACACATTTCACTGTACTCATGTACTTCTGTACATTCAAATTCTAGCATAAGGTTGAACATATGACTCAAAACGTTAACTCTGTCTTTTCCTTCACAGATGCTGCCAGACCTGCTGAGCTTCTTCAGCAACTTTGCTTTTGAAATGTGATTTAAATCTTGAGCAGGGCACACCACGAATATTAGTTAGCATTTAACTCCATCCAGTTCCATTTAATTTTGTCTGTGAGCATGGAACACCTATTCAACCTGACCTGAAATCTCTCTCCTCCCGCACTTCTTAATAAAGTTCCCTTCAGGAAGACACAACTGTGATATTTGTTATAAATATGGCATTTGCCATCTACTGTGTCCAAACTCTTAGAACACTGACATCTGTTCTGTGCCCTGTGGAATCAAAGAGAAAAACAACCTGAAAATGAGCTTGCAGGAAGCAAATTATTTTTCTTTCAATTCCTGACGATCTATTTTTTTGAGTAAATGCACACTTATTTCAAAAAAATTCAAAAACATGACCTTTGATTAAGTACTTCCAATAGCTTGATTTCTAAGATCATGAATTACTGATTAGCTACTCAGTGACATAGTAATGAAAGATTTGTCAGTTACTGTGACTGGAATGTTGAGCCTTTGTTCATTGTCCTGCCTTACTCTCTCCTTTACTGACACTGTAAATGCTTTACTAAGCTGAATTTCACTTTATCTTTTATACACAGAGGAGCAATGTGAATAAAATTCTCTTCCAAGTATCTGCAACATATGTTGTCATGCAGAGAGAGAGAGAGAGAGAGAGAGAGAGACAGCTGGCAACATTTCACATGCGAGACAACATTGCATTGCCTTCCCCTGATACATTGTGGCTTCTAATTCCACAATGAGAACTGCATTGTTTTTTTCATTTGTGCAGTATTACTCATAACACTGCCATTAATAAAGTTTCCTCCAAAATCAATAATACTTCCTGAATTTTTGCATCTCAACACTAATGTTAGTTTGAAACTTAATTTCCCAATGGTTATGGTGCGAGAAGAGAGTTGAAGGAAATTAACAGGAAGCAGTTGAAACAAATTCAGAAGAAATTCTGTTGTGGAACACATGGTAATCAAGCTAAGCATTTCTACAATTTCTGTAATCATGTCAAAACTACCATGTTCACTCATACCATGTCATTTCACAGTTCAATCAATTTTCCTTTTTAGTAAGTCACATTATCACATTCCTCAGTATCTTCCATTTATCGATGAATGAAGACAATAAAACAGATTGTTCAAACTTCTTCCCTCATTATATCAGGTAAGTGTCCTGTTATGATGCTGATTGGATGAAACATTCTGAAACCGATGACCACGAATGTAATGGTTCATGGTGAGGTCAGAGGACATCAGGTAATGTCAACAGACTATAACCTAGGGACACAGGTGAATAGCCTGGTGGCTGAGGTACAAATCTCACCATGTACGCTGGTGAAATGAAAATTTGATGAATAAAACCTGGAATTGAATGGAAGTGATCAGTCATGGTGATAGTTAAGCTAACATTGGTTGTTGTAAAAACAACATCAGGTTCACTAATGTTCTTTAGAGAAAGAAATCTGCTGTCTTCACCTCCAGATCCACAGTAATGTGGCTGACATTTAATCATCCTTTGAAGTGCCTGAGAAAAACCATTCAGTTCAAGTCCAGTTAGAGATGAACAACAAATGCTCACCTTCCCATGATGGCTGAGGTTGAAATGAGGAGCCATTCCATGATATTGGTTACGTTGTTGAGATTGATCAATGTGACGTGAAATTCTACATCTAACAGGAATTAAACCTATGGCAGCTGTGCCGGAGTTTCCTGAATACTTGTCATTGTTGGAACAGACATCTCCTTCAATACTTGTTCTCTTCTTCTATTTGCAGCTGTGGGGTTGACCAATTGCCCAGAACCATTGGTTCCTGCCAATAGTGTGAAGACTGGTGGGAGATACCTAATCAATGATGTTGTGTCCTTTCGATGTGAACCAGGTTACCAATTGCAGGTAATTAGTCAACATGGTAATCCAGGGCATGTGGAGGATTATAGGGCAGAATATTAGTACCTAATGCCGTTAACAAGATGCTAAATGCCTCGGGGTTAAATGTGACAAGGCAAACCAGTATCATAAACTAATGAGATAACAAGGTGTAGAGTTGGATGAACACAGCGGGCCAAGCAGCATCAGAGGAGCGGGAAGGCTGACGTTTTGGGCCAGGACCCTCCCCCATTTCTGAAGAAGGGCCTAGGCCCGAGACATCAGCTTTCCTGCTCCTCTGGTGCTGCTTGGCCTGCTGTGATCATCCAGCTCTACACCTTGTTATCTCAGATTCTCCAGCATCTGCAGTTCCTACTATCTCATAAACTAATGAGTTAATTGTATTTAAATATGTATGGAGAGACAGCCAGGAGGTTGCTTGGATATATGGGGTGGAGTTAGTTGAAGTAAAAATCTAAACTAGAAGGTGTATGGCTTTATGTTGCCTGAAAGCGTTTAACTTTTTGTGTACGAGATTATTAACAGAGGATGTTTGAATAAAAATGTCAAATTTTAGGGTCTGATCCCCATCCTTGTTTTCTAAATACCTCCTGAAACTCCATTACCAATGGAAGAAGGAGGTCACCATATGGATCGTGCTTATTTCTTTCGCAAATAGAAAACAATGTCTTGCCTTTGGCATTTTGCTACCATTAAGAAGCAAGAGGAGAAGAAAAGATTTTTATTCCTCAGAATTAAAACCTGAAGATTTGGACCATGAAGAGAATGTTTTGGACAGATTAATTTTCTTGGATAAAATTTATCAAGAAGATGATTTGCTGACTGCTGTTAAGCTCTGATCAGACTTTGACAAATTTAGAAACAAAGAAGGTAAGTTCTACAGAAGAGTACAGATGAAGTAGATTATAACAAAAACAGACATTGCTGAAAAAGCTCAGCAAGTCCAGCAGCACCTGTAGAGAAGAATCAGAGTTAAATTTTCTTTAACTCAGAACTGAGGTCAAGTTATGAGGAAGGGTCACTTGACCTGAAATGTTGACTCTGATATCTCTCCACATGTGCTGCCTGACCAGCTGAGCTCTTCTAGCATTTTCTGTTCTTGTTTTTGATCTACAGCATCCTCCGTTCTTATTCAATGTTTTTATTCACCAGCTGATACGCAAGACTGTGGAGCTGTATTTTGAAAATTCCCAATTTGTGCTGGCATTTAAATTATTACACCATGACATAACATTGTGTACGGACAGGCTATTAGTTTTTATGAGCATTTCATTTGCTGATAAATACACTGCAAGAAGAAATGTCAGAAACACTTTAAAGAAAAACATCTTGGAATCATTCCTTTCCAGCAATACTTATAGGTAAAGGAGTAATTGGAGATTTGGCAGAAAATGGAAGTTACAGTACTAACAGGTTGATGAAATCATCTAGATACAGGTCACAGCTATGTGAATGATATTACAACTGTAACCAAAAGAAATGGCAAGTAAACATAATGTTAATAATTTTGAGAAGCATAAACTCCAAAAATACCTAAGATGCAATCAATTGATGTTGCAGGTGCGACCATCACTCCTTGAAACATTCATAACAGTATCACAATTTTTGAAACTAAACATGAAAATGAAGATAGAGGCATGGGTTGAAGAGAGGACATAGAAATAGTTACAAGAAGTTTCAGCCTAGTGATGAATGTGTTTGTAGCAGAGTCTTTCAGTTGCACAGCATTTGACATTAGATGCACATAGATCCTCGCTAATGTGCTACCTGGACTCTCAAGAATAATGTTCAAAACAAAATAAGGAATTTGACAGCTACACTAGCTTAAGATTTGCGAATGACAGCACACTAAAACCTTCTAAAAAGGAACAGTTGTTCTTTGTAAAAAGCTAAAACAATTGAAATAATAGATTTTATTATTGCATATTATATTCAGCAAACAATTGGTCTGAAATAAGCTTCTGATGAATAAAGCACAGATGCAACTGAAAACAAAAAAAAAATGTTCTATTTGGAAGTTCTGTGAGTTTGCAATTTGCCAGTTGGGACGTTGCTGTATTGCTTATAAAAAGTTAAAACATTTTGTCAATAATGCATGCATGAGAGATGAAGAGTAATTAGCTAATACAAGGGATCAAACATAAATGTGAAATTTGTAAGAAATACTGAAGGACACCAATACAACAGTGAGCAAGTCTCTTAGCAGAAAGAGATTTCAATGAGGTAGTGATTATAGATTTAAAGATGTGGAATAAAGAAAAAAGAAATTCATTTTAAACTTTGTATAGTTAGTGACCAGATTTTGCCAGGCTCCAGTAATACAGCGTAAAGATTAGGTAAGAGAATGTAAAATTAAATGAAAGTCAAACTTAGAGCAATAGCAAAATTTCTCGCTGAAAGTGGGGGAGAATTTGCTCATGAACAAAAACAAAGTTGCTGTAAGAGCTCAGCAGGTCTGGCAGCATTTGTGGAGGAGAAAGCAGAGTTAATGTTTCGAGTCGGGTGACCCTTCCCGAAATGTTAACCCTGTTTTCTTCTCCACAGATGCTGCCAGACCTGCTGAGCTCTTACAGCAACTTTGTTTTTGTTCCTGATTTACAGCATCGCAGTTCTTTATTGAGAATTTGCTCATGACGCATTTCGAGATGTGTGCGCTAATATAAACTTGGTAGTAACGAATGCAAGAACAGAAAGCCCATTTAGCAATAGAGTTTGTGAATGTGGAAAATAGTTTGTAACATTTTGGAAGATCAGCTGAACTAAATTATCATCAGCACAAATGTGTACATGCTATGAATTTGTTGCAGGTGATCAGAGAATGTTCTGTGTCAATTAGCCTTTGGAAAAAAATCCGAAAATTGAAATAAGAATGTGACCAGCCCTCAGGTTGGGGCAACTGTATTATTTCAAAGCATGTAAATGCCCAACTCTCAGGCTGAAAGACTTGCATTAAAGCTGAAGTCTCAAAGAATTCAACAAGACTTTCATCAGACTGTAAGGCCATAAGAAACCAGTTCCATTCAGGGATATAGGCTTTTTGGTAAGAGAGAGGGGGCTAATTGATGGAGAGGTCCAGGAAAAACAGGGAAACTAAAATGTTTGGTTATTCTCTTCAAGGTTGCTTGGTGTAGATTACCTGTTTAGGTCTTCTCAATAAGTAACAGAGAATAACAAAGAAGCAAAAACCCTCATTCTGAGATGTTACAGTACTGTGAGAATGCAACTATTCCAAAGAACAGTTTATCAGATGATGAACAGATCAGTTTTGATGCCCAAAATGAGGCCCTCAGTCCAAAAGGATAGCTTCCAGAAATCGGTACCAAAGTCAAATATTTACCAAAAGGTGCCAGGCACTGGAGAACTATTGCAACTGTAAATAGAACAGAGAAGGCCTTTGGCAAATATGAAAGCTAGCTGAATGCATAGCATTGAGAAAGGAGGTTCAGCCCATGGATTGGAAACATGAAGTTGAAAGACAAAAGGCAGGAAAATGAGCTGTGAGATTAAGCAATGCATCTTAGAGTGAACATGCTCCAACAAAAAAGTCACAAACTGTGGAAAGACATATTTTTAACAGAAAGGGGAGGTTAAACTGTAGCAATCCAGAAAAATGTAGAAGGTATAAACAAGGTTAAGGAAAATAGTACAGATAAAGAATACTACCAGAACCAGACGCCATTGCAATTGTGAAGCCTCAAAGTCAATAGACTAATTAGAAGAAAAATTAATAAAATGGGACAAACAGCAAGAATGATAAAACTGAAGCGATTTTGGGAGTGTACACAAAGATTCTAAATAGGGGACGGCCAGGCCTAACACAGTGATGGACAGGACAGAAAAGGCACTTCCACAGAACATGGAATGAAGTTTTGAAGAAACTTGGAGACCGAGATGTCATTAGATACACGTACCTCAGGAAAAGCAATTTTGAAGACTTTCTTGGCTTTGTTCATTTGAAATACATGAGGAAATGCATCAGTTAATGGTAAAACAACATTTTTGCAGAAACATCTTCAAGCACTGTGGGGTCATGGTGGAGGTTAAATAAATATACTTTGAGCCGAAATGATGCCTCTACAGTTTGGTACTGCTTAGTAAGCTCTGTCATCTTAAAACTGAGTTATGTTCAGTGAAAAGCAAACCCTGCTATGTTTTATTGGTACAATTGAGAGAAACTTTCAGTCATTTTATCTGCGTTTTTTTTAGTAAGATAGCAATATGAAATTTAAAAGTATTAATTCATCGGTTTCAGACGGAATTTAAAATTGGAAGTCAGTCTTCAGGAGCTTTTAAGTATATAGAATCAGAAAATTGACAATGTTAGGAGAAACTTTGAATCAACAGTGTTACCGAAAGAATGTTCATTGGATCCCAGCAAGCTGGACCTGATCCTCTCAAAAGGAAAACTCGAGAGCTAAGGAAGAAGCAGACCAGTTGAGAAATTTAATTGGTCAATTAATCTGATCATGCACATAAACCAGACCAAATGCATGCTGTGATATCTAAGAATTAAGCACCATGTTAAATATGCAAGTGTTGGAGAAGTGCTGAGGGAAAATAACACATTGAAGAAGTTAAGCTTAAAACAGTGCACACTCAGCTTTCAGCTCAAAGTGGCCTGGAAGAAGTGAAATTATACTGTTTCAGTGATGCCTCGTTTAATCTTCATAACTTCCTTTAAAAAAGCAGCTGAATTCATTGTATTTTTTTGTGAGACGATAATGACAAATGTCATTAACATGGGAATCAAGAAAGGCGAAGAAGAGTAATCATTTGAAGAAACAGCAAATATAGCTGTATTTATTCAGTATTTTGAAGAAACTCCAACATAAGGGTCAGTTGGGGAAAAGAATATGCCTATAGTATGCAGTATCGATAATTATTCTCTCGTGGACAATGTGCAGCTGCTGGACAGTGTCAAAGAGAAGATTTTAAAGGATTGATCTTGTTATTCTAAAAAATATAATAGAAACAATAGAAATTTGACAAACAAAATGGTTTGATGCAAGTAATCAGGTATTGGTTTGTTTTGCAAGAAAGAAAAGCTTGCTTTGGTAAGAATTGTTGGATGTCCTTGAACAGGGATCCCTTGTGTTAGAATGAATTGTAAAAATCAAGAAATATTCCTGTTGTAGGCTGACTGAAATTTTTCAAGGTTTTTGGATTTCCATTTTTTATTATGAATTGTTTTCTTGTTTACAAAATGAGAGAAATTTGTTAGTATCTAGCTCTGTAAACAGAATGCTAAGTATTAAGACATTTAAGGGAGCAATGTAAACAAATATTGTGAAATAATTAATGGTATTCAAGTGTATGCCTGGACTTTATCAACAAGCATTTAACCTCATTTGTGTAACACGGTGAGATCTCTTTGTATATTTCAAATGAACTGTTGCTAAAAAAAAATCAATTGTTCTGTTTGTTCTTATAGGGGCACTCGCATATTTCCTGTATGCCTGGAACAGTTCGCCGATGGAACTATCCACCACCACTGTGCATTGGTATGTATCTAACAATAGTTATGCAATGGTTTGAAAGGTATATGTTGTGTGCATGATTGAATTTGTTGTTTGAACTTTGCCTTTTTCTTTAAAATCTAGTTACTCAAGGAGTGTCGTGTATCACTGGACATTTTAGCTTGGCTTATTTGGTAGCACTCTTGCCTTCAAGTGCGTTGGTTGTGGGTTCAAACGCTTTTAACAAACTGGCACTTTAGTGTTACAGCCTTAAAGGTTATGTGCTTTTTTGATGAAAAATGATTCGAGAAAAATAATCCTACAGCATTGCCTGAAGAAAGACAGGCACCTGATGTTTAATGCTTCTCCCTCAATTTTATCTGATCATTCAACTCATTTTTGCTTTCATGGGCCTTTCCTGTTATTGAATTGGTGACAATACTTGAACAATAGTAATTAGCAACCTGCTGCCTCCTTCGCCACCCCACCCCGACCCCACCAAATCTGAATGGGTGCAATGCTATCAAATTCCCTTCCCAGTAGAATCTTATTTGTCAAGTGATGGTAATTTCTGAATAAAAACTGAACATGTGACTAAAATTGAGTTTATGCAAAATCTCCAAATTTTGCTGCTTCTTGGTTTCTTTGTACCGTTTTTTGGTTGTGATTATTATTGTGTCTCACAAAGGTAGTATAAAGTCATGATTCTTATTTGGAGAGCAAGCATGGACACAAATTGCCTTCTGCTCTGTAACAATTAGCACACAGAACATAGAACAGTACTGCACAGTACAGGTCCTTCAGCCCACGATGTTGTGCAGACCTATTTTCCTACTCTAAGATCAACCTACCTGCATACCCTACATTATACTATCATCCATGTGCCTATCCATGAATTGCTTAAAAGTCCCGAGAGTATCTGACTCCACAAACACTGCCGGCAGAGCATTCTACACACCCACCACGCTCTGAGTAAAGAACCTACCTCTGACATCTCCCTTATACTTTCCTCCAATCACATTAAAATTATGCCACCTGATAACTGTCATTTCCACCCTGGGAGAAAGTCTCTGGCTATCCACTCTGTCTATGCCTTTCATCATCTTGTAAACCTCTATCCAGACACGTCTTATCCTTCTTCACTCCAATGAAAAAAGCTCTAACCCTCTCAACCTTTCATCATAAGACCTGCCCTCCAGTCCAGCAGCATCCTGATGAATCTCCTCTGCACCCTCTCTAAAGCTTCCACATCCTTTCTATAATGAGGCAACCAGAACTGAGCACAATATTCTGAGTGTAGTCTAATTAGGGTCTTGTACAGCTGCAGCATAACCTTGTGGCTGTTAAACTCAATCCCCCTGCCAATGAAAGCCAACACACCATATGCCTTCTTTACAACCCTATCCAATTGGATAGCAACTTTGAGGTATCTATGGAAGTGGACCCCAAGATCCGTCTGTTCCTCCACACTGCCAAGAATCCTGCCATTAACCCTGTATTCTGCTTTCAAATTCAACCTTCTAAAATGAATCACTTCATACTTTTCTGGATTGAATTCCATCTGCTACTTCTTTGCCCAGCTCTGCATCCGGTCAATGTCCAGTTGCAACCTACAACAGCTCTCCATGCTGTCCACAACTCCACCAGCCTTCATATCATCGGCTGTGTGTTTAATTGCAATCTCACCGCGAAGTGCTTTACCCACAGAATTGGGGTTAGTTAGTGCTAAAGAAGGACAATTCGTAGAATCACTGAATCCCTATAGTATAGAAGCAGGCCATTCAACCCATCAAGTCCAGACCGACCATCTGAAGTGCATCCCACTCAGACCCATTCCTTATCCTATCCCTGTAATCCTGACTTCCAAATGGTTAACGAACCTAGCCCACATGTCTCTGGATATTACAAATAATTTAGCATAGCCAACCCACTTAATTTGCACATCTTTGGACTCAGTGAGGAAACTGGAGCACCTGGGAGAAACACATGCCGACACGGGGAGAATGTCCAAATTTCACACAGTCAGTTGCCTGAGGGTGGAATTGAACTGGCGCTGTGAGGCTGCAGTGCTAACCACTGAGCCGTGCCGGTGCACCAATATGAAGGTTAAAAATATTTGCAAAAGCACCAAGATGTTATTGGTCTCGTTTACAAGTTGAAATTAATTAGTCTACAGAAATTCAAAGTTTGATATTTTTTGCGCATCGTTACTTTGGTAGAAGATCAAAAACAGTTGCTAGCAGTCACTTGAGGAAATCGATCAGAGTAGCAGTAAGGCAGTGAAATCTTTCAAAAGACTAAAGAGAAATAACCTTGTTTCTGAAAAAAATAAAACATTTTATTGTGGCCATATTTTAATGATCCCAATCTTCCTCTGAGCTAAGCCAATGCATTAAAGTCTCAAATAAATGGGGAATTCAAATCCAATATTGTCTTGTGTATATGTTAGTGTGAGGGAGAAGGAGATATTATTTCATGACAACCAAAGACCAAGTTGGTTCTATAAATCCCTCTCAAAATTATACTGTATTATTCTACGTTATTATACAATAATATTGTCCAATTTTGAGAGGCATTTACAGAAAATTCTTGAAGATCAGGACTGTTAGCCTTCAGAAACTGCTCCAAGTTTGCATGCTGTACTGATAACATGAATCTGGGAGACACAGTATACTTTGCTTTTAGCCTTAAGCTGGCACATTCCCTCTCAATACACAAAGACCAAGATTATTTGATACAAAGAAGAAAAACGTTTCAGAATCTGTCATGCTTCTTTAAGTGATGAACATCTATTTTGTCTGGACACTGAAAATGAAGAAGGGAATTGACACTGGGCAATGTATTCCATACCACACAATGCACACTTCATTCGATGCTTTATTCTCATGTATTTGAAGAGATATCCACCTAAAAATGCTGTTCTTTTGTGTAATAGTTTGCCGGTCATCAAAAGTAACTATCTGACAACCACAGTATTTCGTGATCACCTGCTGTATCCAATTGTAACAATTTGTATTTCTTGTTTAGCATAATAGAGTATAATTTGGCCTACAGCATTTCATGATGCATAGGGGGCAATAACATTTTTATTCCTAACATAGAATTCTGACACCTTTAATCCATGCTTCATGTCTCTACATACCTCCATTTAGCCAGTGTAAGTTTGAAAATGCATCCAAAATGCGGCCACCTCACTAAAAATAGCTGAAATTTTGAAATACTAATTTCTGCAGAAACCGTGTCATTGCCAACCTGCCCCCGTTTGTCCACTTCTGAAAACAGCCAGAAACACTAATGGGAGTGGTACTTTTGGATCTTTGCTGTGCCTGGTGTTTGATTTTCTATCTTAATTGCTCACGTAAAATCAGCTTCTCTCTCTCTCTCATTCTCAGTTATGATACCTGGCAAACAAATTATTTTGTGGTCACTTAACATTGTGGAAATTCCTCGTGGAAGCTCCGAAGACATTGTTCTAATCCAGATTCTTTAATCCAATATCATAATTTCCTTGAGGTTAATAAGATTTCACTATGTACCTGTACATTATTTCAGTGAAAATCAGTGTTTATATTCTAATCATGTTTCATACACAGATTAACTTTGTACCCATCCTCACCCATTCTGTTATTCACTATCAAAATGACCAATAATCCATACTTGCCTTGTGTCTTCATAGGCCACAGCTTGGAAATATTTTTAATGCATTTGGCCTCGCTTAGCTCTGGCTGACCAGCTTGCTGCCACACTTCCTAAAATGCAATGTCTAATTTAATGGTAACAAAGTGTGGAGCTGAATGAACACAGCAGGCCAAGCAGCATCTCAGGAGCATAAAAGCTTGACGTTTCGGGCCTAGACTCTCTGATGAAGGGTCTAGGCCCGAAACGTCAGCTTTTGTGCTCCTGAGATGCTGCTTGGCCTGCTGTGTTCATCCAGTTCCACACTTTGTTATCTTGGATTCTACAGCATCTGCAGTTCCCATTACCTCTAATTTAATGGCATTCCTTAGAGCAATTGGAAAGACCAATGATCAGATAATTTCAGCCAATTCCCAGTGGCTCATTAGAATTATTACTTGCTATTCTTTCAAAAATTCAATGATGCAACAGCTAGGACTATAATAGGGTAAGGAGTAACATTCTAAAGGAATGGACAAAAATGTTTTCTTAAATTAAGTATATGAATTGTCAAGAACTTCACCTTTAGAACTATTTGACACAAGGAGGAGGTGGAGATGAGAGATAAACAGTGGCAGGTTTGGCTTTGAACATTATTCTTTGAACTTCACAGTCTTGTCAAATTTGCTGCTAAGTGATGGGATGGCACTGTCTCCTTTGCTGATTCTAAGAAACCAATTTAAATAAGTTTGGGAAGGTCAGTACAAAAACAACAAACTGCTCAGAGTTTTCTCTTGGTTGCCTATCACACTCAGAAGAAGGGAATGGATAATTAGGAAGTCGGAACATAGGAGTAGGAGTAGGCCATTCATGCCTTGAAGCCTCCCTCACTGTTCCAGGTCATGTGTAATCATTTACCTCAAAACTGTTTTCGCACATTTCCCCTCATCTCTTGATGTCATTGATACTTAGCACTTTGTTGATCTGTCTTCATCTCACTCAATGACGAAACTGGGGTAGAGAATTCCAAAGATTCACCATCATCTGAGTGGAGAAATCCCTCTTTATCTTAGTCTTAAATAAGGTCTATATCATTTAGTACTGTGTCCCCCGATTTGAGGCTCCCAGCTAGGTGAGATGTCCTTTCTGCATCTGTGTCATCTAACCCTTTCATAATTTTGTAAGTTTCAATGAAATCAACTCTCATTCTCTTAAGCGCTATAGAATATAGACCCACACTTCTCAATCTCTCCTCATTGAGTAGTCATGCCTTCCCAAGAATTTGTCTGGTGAGCCTCCACCACACATTGTCTGCGACAATCATATCCTTCCCTTTGTAAAGCGTCAAAACTACAGACCATACTCTTAAGAGCAGTCTCACCAAAGTTTTTTGGAACTGAACCAAGACATCTTTACTCCTGTATTCAAATATTCTTGCAATAAGACCCAAGTACTATTTGTCTTCCAAATTTCTTGCTGAACCGATGTGCTGGATTTTCATAGCTTGTGAGCAAGGAAACCCAGGCCCCTTTCAATGGCAACAATTTATATTCTCTATCATTTAAGAAATATTCTGCATGTGCATTCCTTCTAATGAAGTGGATAATCTCATACTTATCCATTTAATATTCCATCTACATAGTCTAAACTCTTTTAATGAAGCCTTTTTGCATCATCCTCACAACACACATTCTACTTAATTTTGTGTCATTCACAAACTTTGAATTGTGACATTTGGTCCACACATTCAATTCATTGTACAGTTAGTGAACAGCTGGGGCCAAAGCATTTGTCCTTGTAATAGTCCACTAGTCTTTCAGCCTGCCAAACTGAGAATGGCACATTTGTTCCTACTCTCTTTCCCTTTTGTTAACCTATCATCAATCTATGCCAAGTTCTTAAGTAGTGGAGCTACATTTGCAATCTTTTAATCTGCAGGCACTTTTTCAAGATCTGCAGAATTTTGAAATGCAGCAGCTATCTCTCGAGTCAATTCTTCCAACACTTATGGATATTGGTCATTGATTCATGGAGCAACTTTTAGTGTTCTCAATTAATCTAGTACTACATTTTTAAGGAGACAATTTACTTCAGTTCTGCATTCTTGCGTGTTGCTTGGATCGCCATAATTTCTGGGAGATTTCTTGTATTTTCATCCATGACAACAGGCACAAAATAATTGTTCGGTTTTTTGTCATTTCCTTCGTTCCCTTGTAAATTTTCTTGTGCTCATAACAGATGGAATCCCTACAGAGTGGAAGCAGACCAATCACCCCATTGACTCCACACCATCCTTCTAAAGAGGATCCCACCCAGATCTACAACCCTGCATTTCTTACAGTTAATCCACCAAACCTACATATCCCTGAACACTATGGGCACTATATTCACATGGCCAATCCACCTAACTTGCTCATTTTCAGACTGTGGCAGGAAAGTAGAGCATCAGAAGAAACCCACACAAACATGGGGAGAGTCAGCCAAGGGAATCGAACCCAAGTCCCTAGCACTGTGAGGCAGCAGCGCTAACCACTGAGCCACCATGCTGCCCACATTTGCCATAGTTAATCTCTTCCTTTATGAATATCTAATGAAGCTTTGACAGGGTGTTTTTGTGTTTCTTGCTAGTTTACATTCATATTCTATTCTCCCTTTCTTTATCAGTTTCTGGGTCCTCCTAACTTATCTTCAATCCTCAAGCTTACTACGTATGTTGGCAACTTCATAAGTCTCCTCCTTTGATCTAATATAATCTTTAACTAATTTTGTTAACCCCAGTTGACTTATTTTTCCTGTTGAGTTCTTGTGCCTTAAGAATAATGAACGCTTGTAGTAAAACATTCATTGACTCTTTAAACATTAGCCCTTGCCCGTGCACACTTAATATATTGTCCCAATCCATGACAGCCAGTTTCTTTGCCCATGAACCTAAACTTCAAAACCGACCACCAAACACCTCCTCCAATTGAACTTCTATAGATATCATTAGGAGCCTAGATTCTGTGTATAAATGTTACATATGAACTGCCTCTAAAGGTTAGAGCAGCTAAGGAGAAAAGCTAGCTTCCCCTCAGGGCTAAACAATGTTGCTCTTGATGCAAATAAAACAACAAACAGTGCTTTCAAATTGTGGCAATGCATTGATTTATATATGCTAAAGTTGAAGGCAGAGCTCAAGATTTATTTCCTTCATTTTAATTTACACAAATAGAAATATTTTCAGCAAGTGATTACTTGTTGAATTTTACACGGCAATGTATTTCCTGGTCACTTCCCCTATCCAAGTTAAAATGACAGAGAGCCAATCAGAGGTATCACTTAATTCCTTGCAGGCCATTCAGCAAAGGCAAGCAGCATTGGATCTGAATTTGGGCAGGTGTAGTGGGCTCTCACTGGGTGCCCAGCTGGCATCCTGTAGCAAGGATAGGCATAGGCAGGATGATTGAGAGACCAGTGGTAGAAATGCTAACCTAAGGGAGGTTAAGGCCTTGAGGTTCCTTCCAGTGGGCATAGGGAAGGATGTCCCACTGCCTGACACTAATCTCACAGGAAAATCTGCCAGACTGGTTGTCTGGCTTGGGTTTCTCATGCCACCAGGAAAATCACAGCATGGCATGTGGTGGTCTTTAAGTGACCATTACCATCTGTTACATCATCACGAATTGTTACAGCACAGAAGAAGGCTATTCAACCCATCATGTCTGCAATAGCCCTATCACCTCATGTCCTTGTACACCATTTCAATCTGAATGCCTCAATTGAGCATGTCCCCATCACATTTCCAGGCACTGCATTCCATTCCCAAACTATTTTCTGTGTGAAAAATTAAAATATCAGAGTTCAGTGATGGTGTGCTTCCAGCTCAGGATTGAGCTATTCTCAGTTTTGCAGGTCACACTTAAACAAACTGGGGATTACAGATGCATCAGTTGGGGTGCTATTGAGACATCAGTTTCATGTTTTTCCTGAGTCGAGACAAAGAGAGATAATGCGTATGATTGATGTGGACACAAGATTAGTTAGTGGAGACACGGGAGAGATGGTGAGGCACCCCCAGTGAGTGAGCAGGAAGTGTAGACAACAGGAAATGTTAATGGATGGGTGGGTGAGAGCTGTTGAATGGACATGATGGCTGTAATAATAAGGGTTGTAGTCTGAGACAAAAGCAAAGTTACTTGAGAAGCTCAACAGGTCTGGCAACATCTGTGAAGCAACTTCAGTTTTGTCCCTGATTTACAGCATCTGCAGTTCTTTCAGTTTTTATGTTGTATTCTGAGAGTCTTGGTGAGAGACATGTAGCAGAGTTTGAGCAAGTAATGATCTTGTGAGTGTGAGGTCACAGAGAAGATTCAGTCATTAACCTTGATGAGCCCAGATCATTGACAATCTTTCTACATTGCCAGGTGTCACATGTCACTCATGTCACAGCGGGCTGTAGCAGCTGACCAATAAAAGAACTGCCCTCCTTTCCTCCATCGTGTCTACCAACACCTGCAGTTCCATGGCTATAAGCAGTCAGCAAGCCATCCTTTCCTCTCAGCCATGCATTGAATGTTGACAATAATTGGTATGAGGTCTAGTTCCTGGCTTGTAGCGCCTGAAGCAATGGTGGAGATGGTCTTTGCATATGGCATCAATGTCATGAAAACTGAGAGATGTGATGAACATTTCTACATCTCCATCCTGTGTACCTATTTGCTGGAGTTTTGATGTCAATGTGAAATGCCAAATGAAGAATTACTCAATAATAAAGCATTAATAACAAAAGGGCAGATAGAAAAGTTGGGGGGTTTGTGAACTATGTGGTTCCTCCTCACTGCTCACCCATTGACGCTGGGGAGAATTTGACTGCTTGGTCTCCTCCCCTTGGTCCTTGCAAACCTAGCAGCAGTGTTGCCCGTGATAGTTTTAATATATTGCAATTTGTATGAATATAGAGAACACTTTCAGTATTCCAATTTTCTGTTGTTGATGGTGGGCTGTCATATTGAACAGTGATGGATGGCAAAGTCCTGTTAGTGAATCACATCATTTACAAATAGTGGCATGAGATAAACATAAAGAAAGAACAAAATTGAATTATATTTTTTCCAAGGATGGATGTGTCTCTGAGTACCAAAACATAGCACAATGATTGTTTCTCAAAGAGAAGTGCTGAAATCATGCTCACTGATTCAGATAGTCAAGGAAATGGGAGAAGGGGTGACATTTTTGTTGAAACAAAGAAGACAAATTGAGGCACAGGGTAGCTTTTAGGTTGGTGCTTCTACTTTCAAAGACACATTATCTCTGACATACTTCAGAATTGAATCAAATGCATATAGATTTATAAAACCGTTACATGTCTGGTGGGTAATAAAAGACAGTTATGTATCATCCCCTAACCCCACAAAATCAGCGGAAATGGAATAATAATCTTGCATGCTAAAAGGTTTGTATCAGAGATAATGGAAATTGCAGATGCTGGAGAATGCAAGATAACAAAGTGTGTAGCTGGATGAACACAGCAGGCCAAGCAGCATCTCAGGAGCACAAAAGCTGACATTTCAGGCTCCACCTGCCCCCACACCTCTTCGCTCACCCCCATCCCAGGCCCCAAGAAGACTTTCCACATCAAGCGGATATTCACCTGCACATCTGCTATTGTGGTATACTGCATCCGCTGTACATGTTGTGGCTACCTCTACATTGGGGAAACCAAGTGGATACTTGGGGACCGCTTTGCAGAGCACATACGCTCGGTTCGCAATAAACCTCCCAGTCGCAAACCATTTCAACTCCCCCTCCCATTTCTGAGACGACATGTCCATCCTGGGCCTCCTGCAGTGCCACAACAATGCCACCCGAAGGTTGCAGGAACAGCAACTCATATTCCGCTTGGGAACCCTGCAACCCAGTGATATTAATGTGGATTTCACAAGCTTCAAAATATCCCCTCCCCCTCCTGCATCCCAAAACCAGCCCAGCTCATCCCCGCCTCCCTAACCTGTTGTTCCTCTCACCTATCCCCTTCTCCTTCCTACTGACCTCGTCCCATCCCCTTGACCTGTCCATCCTCCCTGGACTGACCTATCCCCTCCCTACCTCCCCACCTACACTCACCTGTACTGACTCCATCCCCGCCTTGTTAATTTGTCTGTCTCCTCTCCACCTATCTTCTCCTCTATCCATCTTCGATCCACTTCCCCCTGTCTCCCTATTTATTTCAGAACCCTCTCCCATCCCCTTATCCTGATGAAAGGTCTAGCCCTGAAATGTCAGCTTTCCTGCTTCTCTGATGCTGTTTGGCCTGCTGTGTTCATCCAGCTCTACACTTTGCTGAAGGGTTTGTATGTTTTTTAATGAACAAATGTGACTTAATTAACGTTTAAAATTTCCTTTGGAAACCAAGCTTTAAATACTCTTTGCATCCTGAATGAATGTTAGTGAACAGATTCATAACAAGCAAGGTTTGTGCATACGGCTTTTATGAATCAATTAAAATTGACATTATCCCTCCCAGGCCCAATGGGATAGACATAGGCAAAGACTAAATAGTGACGTTTAACAACTCTTTTTAGAGGGAAATGTATGATGACTGTATGGAGGAAGGATACTGTATCAGCTAAAACACTGCTCCTCAGTTTTGTTCACTCAGTGTGAAGCAGGATCCAAGTCAATGTTATACCCATTTGCAGTGAATACATAGAAATAGCTATTTGTCCTTTGCTCACCGTTTTTTGTAGATGCAGCATTTTGGTATACTGTTGAAAACTGTGCAGAACCTGTTAGATGGTGCAGGTTGTATTTTTTTCTTATGACAACTTTCAAATCAATTTTAAGATTGTTATGCAATAAGTTGGCTGTAGGATTTTTTAGCCTATTAGAATGTAAGGTTTCTGATTTATATGTATTCTAATGTCTTTTATTTTGGAGTTTGGATTTTGAACTCGTGGCCTGTGAATTTTGGTTTGTGTGTATGAGGGATTTGACAGTATTTCTGGAGCTCTGATTTAAATCAAAGGAATAGTATAGGAGAGGGAATTGTTGAGGTGAATATGAGGATTTGTTTGCATTGTGAGACTATTATGAGTGGGCAGAGTGAACATTGAGGGGCATTAGCTGTTTGCTTGCTGTTTAGAAGGATCAGGTTTTTTTGTATGAGGCAAAACCCATCGCTTGTAAGTGTTTGTTTGTCATTTTGCAAAAGCCTTGGTTGAAGTTAGATGTATGAAAAGAGCAAGAGAAAGAAGCTGTGTCAGAAAACTACGTTGCCACCAGTCTAAAGAGTCTAGCTTAAAAATTCCATACCAAAAGTTGTCGGTAAGAAACTTGAAGTGCTGTGTGAAGTTGAGAGAGTCTAAGTTCCATATGACTAATCAAGGAACCTCTTGAGATCAGGAATCGAAAGAAACCTAGAGATGTGATAGAAAAATGATCTCCCTTTGGTATTTCAATATGGTAACATGATGATGTTAGGATAGATGAGATTGTACTTTTACTGTGTTTTAGAACTTTTAACCTATATTCTATGAAAATAACAGAAATTGTTTTATTTCATCTTCCTTACATTACAGATGAGCTTCAGTTTTATTGTAAAATCAAGTCTGCAGTATTAACTGTTTGTGTTTTAGTGAAAGACTACCTTGTTATTGAAAAAAATCTATCGAGCCAGATATCAGTGTGTGATCATTCGGGGTAGCACAGTGGCTCAGCAGCTTAGCACTGCTGCCTCACAGCACAGGGACCTGGGTCTGTATGGGTTTCCTCCCACAGTCTAAAAATGTGCAGGCTGGGTGAATTGGCCGTGCTAAATTCCCATCGTGTCCAGGGGTGCGTAGATTAGGTGGATTAGCCATGGGAAATGCAGGGTTACAGGGATTGGGTAGAGGCTGGGTCTAGGTGGGATGTTCTTCGGGGGGTTGATGTGGACTTGACTGGCCGAATGGCCTGTTTCCACACTGTAGGGATTCTATTCATCTGACTTGTCCAGCATGAACATTAGCTGGGATCATTGCATTACTGAGAATGTGTGTGTGTCTGTCTCTCTCTCTCTCTCTCTCTCTCTCTCTCTCTCTCTCTCTCTCTCAGTCACTCCCACTGTGACAAATGGTGAAATTTAGATTTAATAAACTATGAAATTAAAAACGAGGTCAGTAGGAAGGAGATGGGGGTGCGGGTTGAAGTGGGAGAAGAGGTTGATAGGTGGGAGGAACAACAGGTTAGGGCTGTGGTGTTGAGCTGGGCTGGTTTTAGCCTATTGGTGACCATGTAACCATTGTTGCTTGTTATAAAAGCTCATCTAGTTCCCTAATCTGCCAATTTACCCTGGTCTGGCCGACATGTAACTTGACACTCTCTGAAATAATGGGAACTGCAGATGCTGGAAAATCCAAGACAACAAAATGTGAGGCTGGATGAACACAGCAGGCCAAGCAGCATCTCAGGAGCGCAAAAGCTGACGTTTCGGGCCTAGACCCTTCATCAGAGAGGGGGATGGGGTGAGGGTTCTGGAATAAATAGGGAGAGAGGGGGAGGCAGACCGAAGATGGGGAGAAAAGAAGATAGGTGGAGAGGAGAGTATAGGTGGGGAGGTAGGGAGGGGATAGGTCAGTCCAGGGAAGACGGACAGGTCAAGGAGGTGGGATGAGGTTAGTAGGTAGATGGGGGTGCGGCTTGGGGTGGGAGGAAGGGATGGGTGAGAGGAAGAACCGGTTAGGGAGGCGGAGACAGGTTGGACTGGTTTTGGGATGCAGTGGGTGGAGGGGAAGGGCTGGGCTGGTTGTGTGGTGCAGTGGGGGGAGGGGAGATTTTGAAACTGGTGAAGTCCGCATTGATACCATTAGGCTGCAGGGTTCCCAGGCGGAATATGAGTTGCTGTTCCTGCAACCTAAAGAATGGGAGGGGGAGTGGAAATGGTTTGCGACTGGGAGGTGCAGTAGTTTTTTGCGAACTGAGTGGAGGTGTTCTGCAAAGAGGCTTGGAGACCGCTTTGCCGAACACCTCTGCTCAGTTCGCAACGAACTCGTGCACCTCCCAGTCGCAAACCATTTCCACTCCCCCTCCCATTCTTCAGATAACATGTCCATCATGGGCCTCCTGCAGTGCCACAATGATGCCACCCGAAGGTTGCAGGAACAGCAACTCATACTCCGCCTGGGAACCCTGCAGCCTAATGGTATCAATGTGGACTTCACCAGTTTCAAAATCTCCCCTTCCCCAACTGCATCCCTAAACCAGCCCAGTTCGTCCCCTCCCCCCACTGCACCACACAACCAGCTCAGCCCTTCCCCTCCACCCACTGCATCCCAAAACCAGTCCAACCTGTCTCCGCCTCCCTAACCGGTTCTTCCTCTCACCCATCCCTTCCTCCCACCCCAAGCCGCACCCCCATCTACCTACTAACCTCATCCCAACTCCTTGACCTGTCCGTCTTCCCTGGACTGACCTATCCCCTCCCTACCTCCCCACCTATACTCTCCTCTCCACCTATCTTCTTTTCTCTCCATCTTCGGTCCGCCTCCCCCTCTCTCCCTATTTATTCCAGAACCCTCACCCCATCCCCCTCTCTGATGAAGGGTCTAGGCCCGAAACGTCAGCTTTTGTGCTCCTGAGATTCTGCTTGGCCTGCTGTGTGCATCCAGCCTCACATTTTGTTGACTTGACACTCTCTGCATTGTTATTAACAAATTAATAACTAATTAATAAATTAATAAACTTGGACAATAAATTTCTGTCCTAGTCAACAACTTCCCACAAATGAGGAGTGATTTTTAAATCTCAGTAAACTCCAGGGCATGAAGGTCATATGATTGCTAACTGTAGTGAAAAGAAAGTGCTCTTTATAAATTTGCTCGCCATTGAAACACACATTAGCAGTTTTTATTAAGATTAGTGGAGGTCAGAATTTTTTTGCCCCTTTCGTTCTACTTTTGAGCATACAAATAATTATTTACAGAGTATAACTTGATCAGTGCCTCAATCTGGTGTGTATGCAGTCATGCAGCTTTAAATAGCATGAATTTAAGTCCCAAGGCTGTCTTGGAATTTTGGTCTTGATAACTCATTTGGAGGTTTTTTTTTCTTTTCCTTTGATCTGAAGATAAAACATAATGCTGATGAAATGTGTGACACTGCAGTGGTTCCAAAGCATGAGGGTAGTAAGAGACTTTTGATGAGGATTATATGAAGTCAGGTGATCAGTCACATTCCTGTTGGTTCATAACTATAATTCTGCATTTTTTTTTAAAGTTTATCTCTTGATGACTTATGCACTGAGCAGGCAGCTCAATCGCTTCAATATTGAGTTTCACATTTGGGGTTACAATGAGATGCCTGGCCCTCCATTAACATATTCATGAAGTCTAATGCCTGTTTGAGATAGTCATCAGAGTAACTTCGAATGTTGTCCAGTCCAAATCTAAGCATTTTTCTGAATTGTGAGTTTGGTTCACAGAGTTGGCCCTTATGCCCATTATGAGTCAGTGAAATATTATGTAACAAAACCCAGTTTTGGCCTCTTCTTTCCTTTATTCTATACATTAGACCAGTGGTTTTACTTCATAATTCATGATTTTTATGTTCATGTTTTGAATTTTATTCCAGCTCAATGTGGGGGGACTTCCACCGATACCAGCGGTGTGATCCTGAGTCCAGGCTTTCCAGGAAATTATCCCAGTTACATGGATTGCATTTGGAGAATTTCATTAGAGGTTGGATATGGTAAGTAACATGGTGTTCCAGAAGGAAAAGTACATCTAATTTGAGTACTGCTGTTTTTGGACAGTGATGTGGCTCTTGAATTTCCACAAGCAAGAGTTCAGTTTGTCATTGTGCTGTGTGTCTTTTTAAGTTTCAGTTTGGTCATGGTGGCAATGCTGAACTTCTTTTGTTTGCTAATTTACTTTTATGCACTTGGTACAGGAGATGCCTTTCTCCTCCAGTGATGGGTTCAATGCCAACAAGTGAAATACACGGTGCCTTTAAATGTAAGAAGCATGATCAGATTGCAAATTGTCAATGCGGTAGATCACTCCATAATTCCCATGTCAGTGAGTCACAAAAGTGATTCACTCGTTATTTTGCAGGAATATGTTTATATAGTAATATCTTCATTCTGCATATGGGTTAGGCAAATCAATATCTATTCAGCAATGATAATTTGTAGATTGACAGTGGAAGTATCAAAAATATTCAATGCTTTTTTTCCCACGCGCAATTCTGCGCGATTGATGGGCTTGAATAGATAACTGAACAAAAATGAAACCGAAGGCCAGAGAATAGTTGGACACGGGTGAGCAAATCAAATGATCGATTATTTTCTAAGAATATGGGATCGTCTCAACCCTTTTACAATTTTGAGACTACTGCTAAATATCATCATTTAAGTTAATGACTTTACAAATTTGTAATTAATTCCCTCAAAGGGTTCAAGGAAATTTTTTTTTAAAACCTGTTTCATTTCCAGTGGCTTACTTCTATTAGAAATGACACTGATGACATTGCAAAACCCAATCCATAGTTTGATGTTTTATGGAGCTGACATTTATACTTGGCCCTCCCTAGAGTTAATTGGTGATGCAAGGATAGATTGGTAGGGATGGATGCGCTTTGTTGATTAAACTGGCTGAGAACATCTGCCACTTCAGTTTCACCTGAAGCTCAAAGCTCTATTTCAGGCACATTTGCGATAGATTATGCAATGGGTGCATGACTCTGCATGACCAATGACAATGATTTGAGAAGAAGCTCAAGTGCCACTTACGGTTAGTAATCATGCACACCAGCATGCATGCACAAATAGCAATAAAGTTAACACACATAAAAACAGAAAATGCTGGAGAAACTCAGCCAGTCTGGCAGTATCTGTGGAGAGAGAAATGGAGTGAATATTTTGAGTCCAATATGATGATTCTTTGTCTTAACTGAAAGCGATTACAATATTGTGGTTTTGTTGCTGTAGACAGATTTGTAGGAGAAGTGAGTAGAACAGATGAATGAGTACGCTTGGAGCAAAAGGCAAAAGGAATGCCAGTGGTAGTAAAGAAGTGATTGAAATGTAGAATAGGTGAAATTGATAGATGTGAACAGGAGAAAAATGGTGTGTTTTGCTGAAAGCAATGTCCAAGTGACAGAAATAAAACATGGCAATTAATGAGTTAGGAAGGATGGGTGAGGGGAGGCCGAGTTATAATCAAAATGGACAGCAGAGATCATGTTCTGAAGTTGCTAAACTCAGCGTTGAGCTCCAGAGACTGGAAAGTACCTCAGAAGAAAGTGAGTTCTCTTCCTCCAGCTTGTGTTGAGCTTCACTAGAACATTGCAGCAGACTCAACACTTGCTCCTGTGCTAACATTCCTAATCTGCACTTGCCACAGTTTTTAAACAAAGCTGAGCACCCTAATTCTGTCGATCTCTGTTGTGCCTGAGTCATTTATCTAATCTGTCTGACTTGATTTGCAAAGTATTGATGTAGTCTAGCTTAATCAGTGCAAACAGATTTACATATCACGCACAAGTGGTTATATCCCAAGATATTGAAATTAATTCTGGTGAAATGCTTCTAGCTGAATTCTCTTCATTTCCCATTTGGAACCAAGTCATCATTTTAAATGTGCCTTGCGTTAATTTTGTTATTTTAATGTAAGCTGTTAGAGTGATGCATGTTTCCTACATTATTTAATTACGCAAGTTCTGCCTCACAGAAATTCATATTAGACAGACAGGACTCACGTTCTTATTTGGGTTCTTTCAGTTGGCAACATACGACGAAAAAGGACAAAAATAGTCACATTGAGACTTGTTCTGGACAGAGCAAAATAATATGTTTCAGATCTTCTGCTTTGTTCAAAATTTCAATTGTTTTCTGAACTTCGGGATTGATGTTCACGAGTATGATCTGACAAACGCCTGGTATGTTAAAAGAGTCACCCTGTCATATTAGCACCATTATTCAGATAAATTTTCTCTTCCTCAGCAATGGTAGTAACCTTCTTCATAGGTTGTATAACTGTGTCCCACTCTCAAACTTGAGCACATTCGCCAGGTTGAAACATCAGTGCAGTATGAAGGTAGCATCACGCTGTCTGAAAGATTTTTGCACCAAAGTCCAGCCTTAGGGTGGACTTCAAGGACCTACTGACAGTATTCGAAGAGAAACAGACTTTTCCTGGTTTGCTGGTCAACATTCATCCCTCAAGAAAATCTTGAAAAAACAAACTAGCTGGTTGTTTTCGACTTTGTTATTTGTGAAGCGTTGCTTTGAATGTGACTATTGTATTCACCAATGAAACAACAGTAACTACATTTCTCAAATGATTCATTGAATCTTTCGACCCTTCTGAGGACAAAATGTCCTGTGCCAAAAAAATTGAAAAAGCCCTCTTTTGTTCGGATCTGTGGAGTGTGTGTATCAGCAGAAAGCTTTTGATCTAAAATGTACCCATTTATTCAGCTAACAAGATCTCTAAATCTCAAGGCAGATTCAAATTTGACTTTCAAGGGAAATTTTCATGTGGATGGATCGACAGTTTTGCCTGTGACACAAACATGCGAACATGTCTATCCCAACTGTTTTCCATACAAGTGGCTAGTTGTTTGTTGACCAGGTTGATTTGGTAACAGGACTAACTGAAGCCCATTATGTGTCTTGTGCTTGTATTTGTTCATAAATTTGTAGGCAATATAATGTTACATCAAAATTAATAACAAATTTATTATTCACATCTAAGTTTACTGATCTGAACAGAAAAGCAACATCGTACTGTGATTTATGTTTTAATTTTCTGCTCATCATAGCTGTTGCGCTGTTAATAAAATATCCCACATTGACAGATTGAAAGAACAACACCTGATCTGTGTTAAATGATAGATTGAAAACTTATAAGTTAGCAAATAAACTTTAAATTTTGGCAGAGATAATGGGAACTGCAGATGCTGGAGACTCTAAGATAATAAAATGTGAGGCTGGATGAACACAGCAGGCCAAGCAGCATCTCAGGAGCACAAAAGCTGACGTTTCGGGCCTAGACCCTTCATCAGAGAGGGGGATGGGGGGAGGGAACTGCACCAGTGGGGGGAGGGGATGAACTGGGCTGGTTTGGGGATGTAGTGGGGGAAGGGGAGATTTATTCCAGTTCCCTCCCCCCATCCCCCTCTCTGTTGAAGGGTCTAGGCCCGAAACGTCAGCTTTTGTGCTCCTGAGATGCTGCTTGGCCTGCTGTGTTCATCCAGCCTCACATTTTATTATCTTTAAATTTTGGCATCCTGGTTGAAGTGGTTGATTTGACTGCAGAAGTTTCTGCCCCAAATCCAGCTAGCTTTGCAAATTAGAACTAGAATTCAAATAAGGCATAATAGTAGAGTTGTCATTTTCTGTTCATGTGGAAAACTTCATTGTTGCAGTAACGTGATATTGTATGAGAAGGAAAATAAGAGAACAAACTCATTTACATTCCTCTGTGAACACATCAGAAGGTGACCAAAAGAGACTGGAGTGAAGTGAACTGCAAAACTAAAGCAGACTAAGAGCTAATATAATGATAAATTCCTGGAACCCAGTACTGATTGGTACATAGACTGTAGTACACAGATATTCAGCACCCGAGATTATGAGATCTGCAAGATATGATCAATTGTGTAAACAAAATCTATCATTTTTGAAATTCTGCTTCAGTGATTTAAATGAACCAGAGGCTTAAAACAGTGGATATTTCAAATGAGTTTAATTCCACACTTGAGTAGGTGGAAAATGGAAAATTTTTGAGTCAGAAAGGGATGTGCTGAGAGAAACAAAAAAAGAGTCCATCCTTGAGAAAATGACTGTTTCTGTTCAAAGGATTGACCATTTATAGACACAGGAAAGAGGTTCCTTTCTAACAAAGTTTACAGTAGTAAATTTTTCACCACAGAATTAAATATTAGTTTGGAGCCCTATCCTTGTCCTCTCAACAGACTGTGGATCGCGAGGTCATTTAAAGCATTCAACATTGATTTATGTTCCTTCTTAAGGAATGAAGAGTATGAGCAGGGCAATAGAAATGAGATGCATATCAGCCATGATCTAAATAAATAATGGAGCTAGTCTGTGCATTGAATCACCTTCTCCTTTCTCTTACCATATGAAATACCGATTCCCAGCATCTCTCTGTTCAACTTCGGTCCCAACAAAAATGCAATCTTGCTTTCAGGTTGTGTTGCTTCAAGTGTTTCTCTCTTTCTCAATTTCTTTTTAAATCTGTTGGCATCTCTTATCCATAATCTGCCTTTACAAAATATCAGTTGACATTTTGCAAAGTATTCCGTATATTCAACCTAGAAATTCAACTGTTGTGCTGACTTACTGTTGATAATTGCTGGAGGTCATGTCAGAGCAACAAGTGAAAAATGCAAGAAGCAGCAACAGTAGAACACTAAAAGTATAATAGACAAAAGTTTTTTTTGTTGAGGGGAAAAAAGAGTGTTGTGCATTGTGTTCATTGCAACATTGCACGTAGGTAAAGTTTACTGATATGTTTTGATTTAAGTGATGGCATTCAGTTCTCTGCTTTTGATTAACAAAGGGAGATTTGTTAAACAATTTTTCACAGACTGATGCCTCTTCAGTTTTCTGTAAGATGCCTAATTTTTCTTCAAAAAGAGGTTCTCGCTATGAATTTTAACAGGTTCTTAAAAGCACACAGTCTTGTTGAGAATTATCTGCCTACAAAGTAATGTTTACAATGCTTTATTTGTTCAAATATACCTCCTGCTGCGATTCAGTTATTGATCTGTTTCAACAAATGAAAACTAATAAGTTTGCCGAGGAGATGGTAAAATAAAAGTGGCCTCAAAAGTAAGTCCTTCCAGCTTTGTTCTTTATGCTGTCTGCTGTCTGTAGTACCACGTGAACCAACACTTGCAAGGCTATTGTTCACACGTGATTTGGGATAACTATGGCATTCTGCTACAAAAAGCAACACAACTTAGACTATTCTGGACCTTACCCAATATCAGGAGAAATATATTTCCAGTTGGATGCCAAGATGGATATTTTAATCAGATGTTGAAATTTTAGTTAATTTCTCTGCTGAGAAAATCCCAGTTGAAAGAATGTCAGTCGGTTAGACAATAGGCCAAATGAAGGGAGTGATTGTAACACTGCGTTGAATCAAGAGGTTTGGGTTGTATAAAGCAGGATAATAAACCTGAAATGTTTTTGAAACAAAATTTAAACACTTTGAGCCCAAATTTTGGTGGTGTTGAGAATGGAGGATGTCAGGATTCTTAACCAATGCCACCACCAAACTGGCCATTTCTGTTTTTGCAAGGGTAGGATTGGAGATAGGTTGTGGTTCATGCATGCATGGAGGTAACTTACCATTTACATCATTGACTGCCACCTGTCAAATCAGATTTTGGAATCCCTGGTGTTTTGAACCTGAAGTGTGCAAATTAGACCAGACAGGCATAGGCCCGTTTTCAATGCAATTAGTTTGGGTAGCCAAAGGTACCTGTTAAGAGAGTTGTAGATCTGGAGCCAGGATATCATAGCATTGAGATTCAGATGTATTGTAGGCACGGGCTGGAAAATGATTGTCTGTACAAGGTAAATGAACCAATTGAAATCTCCAAACCTGTAAATGAGCTGCCTGGAAGAGTCAGGAAATGCCCACAGCTCTCAGAAGGTGTCCAGACTAGGGTCTGGAATGTACTTCCAAAGAATGTGGTGGAGGTCGGTTCAATTAAGATATACAGAAAAGAACAACATGATTTATTTGAAAAGAAAGAATGCATAGGGCTACAGGAAGAAAGCAAGAGAATGGCACGAGCGGAAATGCTCATTTGGAGAGAAAGCACAGACATAAGATCATAAAATCTCAGAGCAGGAGTAGATAACTCAGCTCCTCAAGTGTGCTCCACCTTTTGATAAAATCATGACATCTCTTCTCAAAATCATCTCCACTTCCCTACCTGCTCTCCATAGCCCTTCAACCCATTACTTATTAAAAATCTGTCCATGTCCTCCTTAAATTTCCCTCAATGTTGCAGCATCCTGCACAGTCTGGGAAAGTAAACTTTACAGATGCACAATGCTTTGAGAGAAATACTTTCTCCTCAACTTATTTAATACCTCTAGCTCCCATCCTAAAACTATTACGTCTCGGTCTAGATTGCTGCACAAGAAGAAACATCATTTCTACATTGATTTTGTCAATCCCCTTTAGTAACCTCTCAAATTCACATGGATCTCCTCCCATTCTTCTAAACTCTGGACAGAATAGGCCTAACCTGCTCAATCTCCCTTTACAAGACAAAACCCTCATGGTGGACCAAACGGCCTTCCTCAGTGCTGTAATAATCCTGTGATCGTAGAAAGAAGTATCAGACTCCATAAGATCTGTTGTGACATATCAAGCTCCCTTGAAGACATCACATGTGTTTTTATGGATATAAATGCTTATCTCAAAACAGTGTTGTCTGCAATGTAGAACCTCAACCAAAAACTATTTTTCCGTTGTGTGAATTGGAATTTGTGGATACTAGGTGAGTTGGAGTTGTAAGTCAAGGACGAAAGGGTATCACTAGAAGTAGGCTGTAAGTTAGTATGAGGGGCTATGGGGGAACAGGTAGAGTCTCATCGTGCAGCAAAGGAGATGAGGGGCTGTTGTGGTGGATACAGGAGCATCAGATGGCATATGAGGAATGAAGGGCCATAAGATGTGGGTAGAGTCATTAGCTGGCATGAATGGGCAGTGTGTTGGCGTAGTGGCTAGGATTGCTGCCTATACAGTGCAGGGGACCTGGCCCAAACGCAGGCATATGGGACTAGTTCAGCAGAGGACACCTGCTCAGCATGGATAACTGGGCTGAACATCTGTTTCCGTGCTATATGACTGAATGAACCTTGGACCCCGGTTTTGATTCCAGCCTTGGCCAACCATGTGGTGTTTACATCGTCTCTCTCTCCCTGCGTGGGTTCCTGCCAGGTGCTCCGGTTTCATTTCCCAGATGTGCAGACGAGTTGGATTGGCCGTGCTAAATTGTGCAGTGTCCAGGGATGTGTAGGCTGGGTGGATTAGCCATGAGAAGTGTATGGTTATGGGGATAGGGTAGGTGATGGGTCTGGGTGAGATGCTCTTCAGAGGGTCAATGCAGAATTGATGGGCTAAATGGCCCCCATCTGCAGTGTAGCGATTTTATGATTCTATTGAATGGGACATGGGAATGAGAAAGGCCAGGTGTGACGGCTGGAGACATGGTTTTTGTTTAGTTATTCAATTTTTAATTTTTGGACACAGTGCTGGAGCCCTGAGACAACTTTTCATTCCAACCTGCCTCAGAACTCAGCAGCCTCCTCTGCTATCCTTGGGTACCCTGTCTGACTTCTAATCCAGACTGCATCCACCCTGCCCCTCCAAGAGGACAAAAATGGAAAAGAGCAGGCGACCATTTCGAAACGTCAGGTCCATGGAGCCAGCAATTCTACTGCGACTGCACAGCTCGCTGATAACAGAAACAAGGGCTTTACTGTCACACCTCGACTTGTTAGTACAATACTGAGTGTCATTTAAAGCAAGTAGCGCCTTCGGGCGACTGTGGAAGCGTGTATGGAGAAACCACTCGATAAGCATGTCGACAAAAATCCAAGTTTACAAGGCTGCAGTCATCACCACACTGCTGTACGGCTCCGAGGCCTGGGCTCTGTATCGGAAACAGATGCGGCTGCTGGAACGATTCCACCAACATTGCCTGCGCTGTATATTGGGCATCACCTGGCAGGACCGCGTCTCTAACAATGAAGTGCTGGAAAAGGCCCGGCTCCCCAGCATCGAAGCGACCCTTCTCCTGAAACAACTTCGATGGTCGGGTCACGTATCACGAACAGACAACACCAGAATACCCAAGACAGTGTTCTTCGGGGAACTTTGTGACGGCAAAAGAAACCGCGGTGCCCCGCGCAAGCGCTACAAGGACCAACTGAAGCAACAGCTGTCTCAGGCCAGCATCGCTTCAACGGAATGGCAAAAGCTGGCCTCTGACAGGGACGCATGGCGGAAGAAAACTACGATGGCGACGGAACAGTTCGAATGTTCGAGGAGAGCAGCTGCAGAGGACAAACGGAAACGCAGGAAGGAGCCCTCATCTCAAGCTCCGCTGTCCACAGCATTCCCCTGCCAGCACTGCCCCAGGATCTGCAGGTCCAGAATAGGACTCTACAGCCACCAACGGTTGTGCCAACGAAATCACTGACAATCTCCTCCCTACTGATCTTCGCAAGCGAAGAATCTGCCTGATGATGCTGATGATGATGTGTTTTTGTACAATCACTGACCAGCATGATTTAAATGACTGGCGCTTGGAGGATGCTGTCATTCAGCTAACAAGATCAAAATTGTGATATAACTATTGCATACATATCAAGAAATAATCCATGGGGAATTACTTTGGTGTTTTACATTCTGCTTCATATGCCTTATATTGTGCAAAGTGAAATTGTTGTCTTTAGATCACTTCATGAATCATCAGTTTCATACTAAAAGACACACTGAGACTGATACACAACTCATGTTTCCATTGAACTCCTGAAACAGCAGAATTTTTGGAGAGCAACTTGTTTTACAAGCACACAAATGAGCCATTTGTGTAAATTTTGTGCCAATTTCAGATACTTAGGGAAGCAGCATCTTGCTTTTTTTTGAGAATAGGGTTGCAGCACATTATTGTGTCCTTTTGGCCTTGAAAACATTGGAACTGATTCTGGATGCAAAAGAGATGAAAATATTCCATTTTCCACTTTCAGAATTTCTCACCTGAGAAATTCAGGCTGTACTTATCAATATACACCAACCTAATTGTTTGTTCAGAAGGACATCATTTATTTAAAATACAATTCTCATTAGCTCTGAGAGAGATCCTGACAGTTTTAATTTGTTCTATTATTTTTAGGGGCTTATATCGAATTTCGGAACTTTTCCACTGAACCTAACCACGATTTTGTTGAAATTCGGAATGGACCACATGACACAAGTACGGTGATTGGCAGATTCAGTGGAGCTAAACTCCCACCTTTTCTAATGTCAACCTCTCATGAGACAACCATATACTTCCACAGTGACCATTCAGAAAACAAACAAGGCTTTGAGCTTATGTACCAAGGTAAGGATTCTAAAGATCATTGAGATATTACAATGTTGCAAATGAGAATACAAGATCTGAGCATAAATCACTGTACTTTTTAATTCCTAATCCAAGTTTCTACCAGGCAGAGAATCTGAATGTATTTGTCAGGATGATTGGCACCCTTTTATGTTTAATTCAAGAGGGTTGGTCAAGAAATATCCTTGATGGCAATATAGATAGAGTAAGAGTTAAATCATATTGCACTCCAGACAAAGCCCAATGTTGTGTTAGTTTGGACAGGGAAGATTATAGAAAAAAACAGCGTAACATCACATTGTGAGACATGGTTTCATTTTTGTCCCTTTTAGTAATCGTAGAAAACTGCATGACTCATATATTTTATGAACATTTCCTGACAAACTTTCAAGACATACACAGAGAAAAGCATTTAATAAGAAGAGTTTCCTAACTACATAATTAAGTAACTGTAATGACTTGGAAAAACCTGAAAATGAAAGTTTTATGGATTTTTATAGCATTGATTTTAAAACAATGAGTTTTCCTTTAATCCATATATATTATGACAACAATTCTGTTCAGTCTCTTTTTTTTCTGGGATCAAATAAGTTTGCAAACAAACACTTGGAGAATGCGTCCAAAAGTATGATTGCTAAAATTGCTGATGGCAAAAAGATAGGTAGGAAAGTGTCTTGTTTAATAGGGGTAATTGATCTGTGATCTGTGTTTCACTGTGTTGGCCTATTCACTAATCTTTATATGTATATTGGATTGCTTAAGCCTTTGAGTGAATCTAGAAGGGTCAAATAATTGAATCCACAGAAAATATGTCCTGCAAAGGCACCAGTATTTGAGACTGTAAATTCAAAGATGTTGAAACTTCTGCATATCAACTCTTCAGAATTAGAACTAGGTCATCTCTGCATTGCTCTGCAACTTAATCCAAGCATTGTGTGGAACTTGAATTTGGTCAAAAGAGAACTTCAATTATGCAAAGGACACAGATAAGTAATGTAGGTGGGCAAACATTTGGCAGATGGAGTCTGACAAGGAAAAAGTGAACTTGTCTATGTTGGCATGAGGAATAAAATATCTGAATATCATTCAGAAAGAGAAATTGCAAAACTCTGAGGTACAGAGGGATCTGTGTGCTGAGTGAGTCACAAAAGTGATAGTGTGCAGATATTGCAAATGATTAGAAGGACAAATTGTCATTGATTGTAAGGGAAGTAGAAAGTCGTGAAGTTTTGCAACAGTTGTCAAGGGTGTTCTTGAAACCACATTAGGAGTGTTATGTGTGGTTTTGGTTTCCTTACTTAAAGATCTAATTCCATGAGAAATTGTTCTGATAAGGTTCTTTTGACTGATTCCAGAAATAAATGAGTTACCTTATGAGAAAAGGTTGGCCAGGTTGAACATGAATGCATTGGAGTTTAATAAACAAAATGTAACCTTATTCAATCACATGAGGGAAATTGATAAGATGGACCTTGGGAGGATATTTCCCCTATTGGAAGTGAGTGAAGCTAGAAGTCACAGTCTAAAGTCAGTGATAAAGAGAAATTTGTTCTTTGAGAGATTCATTAGTCTGTGGAATCCCCTTCCTCAGCGAGAAGTACATGCCATGTTATTTTTTTTAAAGCAGTATTAGACAGATTCTGATTTGGCAAGGGAGTGAAAGTGTATCGGGGGTGGACGAAAATAGAGTTGAGGCCAGAAGCAGATGCAGCATGGTCTAACCAAATGATAGAGCAGGCTTAAGAGGTCTATAGCTCCCTCCTCTTCCTAATTTGAACATATGTTCAGATGATTTATTTTTCTTTTACAGACAATACTGCACACATCTGAATTTGTCTCTTATCGATAGCAATTTGTAATCAGCTGTGAGTGAACGCATAAGAAGGATCCATGCTGAGACTGGAGAATTACTTTAATGAGAATTTACAAATCCATTGTTTGTTCTGAATTGATGCACTGGTATTCTGGCTTTCTGCTCTAAGTCAGCTATTTTACTGCTGACTTGAGGCACGTTTTAGACAAATATGATATCAAATTAACAATTGTCAGGCAGGGGTCCAGTCAAAGAGTTCATGTAAACTATAACTCATATTTGAAATTGATTGTACAGACACATAATTCATGCATATGTTGTTGCTTGTATGCAGCATTTGTTTTGATTCCCAATATTTTATCGTACTTTCTGCATCTGGCTTTCACACTGGGGGCAGAAATGACTGATCACAGCAATATTACTAAGAGATAATTTACAGTTGATCATTGTGTGATCTTTCATCCATCAGGGAATATTTCTCCTGCTTTAAACCCACTGCAATTGAGATCAGATCTTTCTGTTCTGAAAGCACACCGTACATCCAGAGTATGATGGAACAATGTTGGTATTCTGTCAAGATGATGGAGATCAAAATATCTCAGAAACATCAGTTAATTTAAATGAGCCCTGAGGTTTTGTGGAGTAGCCTTCATAGTGAGTCACTTTGGGCACAAATGAGATATCCGGCACAAAGTATAAATGGGGAGTATATGTCATATGAGCTGACAAACAAGTTTCCCAATACAATTTTCTTTTGCTTGTGAGCTGAATTCTAATGTAATAGAGCACTGTTGACTGTTCTATGAACTTCACTACACAGAGAGTCTGGGGAAAGTATACATGTGTGTTTGTATTGTTTTTATTGTTACATAATAAACCACAGTACAAGTTTAAACCTCACAGGGGCTGTTGTTATATCTGTTAAAATGTCTGAGGATTGACCTTAGGTCATTGGCATCTTAACCCTTTCACTGCCTAGTAGCTGTCTAGATTTTCCACGCATTGTCGGACAAAGGCTTATTTTCAAGGGAGAAATAGATTAACTGGCAATCATATGGTATTACAAATGTATTTATAGAGTTTAGTCGAAAAGTAATCTAGTCACAAAGTCTTCTGTCCATCACCAGGTTTTGTGTTCCCTGAAAAAAACACAAACAGTTGAATTTTCCTCCTGGAAGATTTTAAGAGCTTGTCATAGGAGGTAACTAAAGCTTTAATGGAAGAGGCATTTTAACAGTTGATGGAAAGGCCGTGCACTCTGTTAAAAAGCTGTGATATAAAGCGTACATGTGCGCAAAGAGAAAGCCAACATCACTGATACACAGCCTCAAAGATGGCATGGCAAGGCCTCTGTTTCTCGAAAACTTCTTCAGATTTTTACGTGAAAACAAAAGTACAAAGCGGAAAACCAGAGTGTGGCTCTCACTCGTGGTGCCAGGGTTTCCCAGTCCCCCACACCTATTCCAACGTTTATCCTTGCTCCCACATGGGAGGGGTAACTTTGGTTCATTAGCTCCAGCTTTTCCAGCCCCCTTGTCAATGCTGCAAGTCCTGATGTTGATGTCACTGCGTACAGAATGTGGTGATGTCCATGCAAGCACAAATGCTTCCTGTAAGTGTGTCTTGCTGCAGTCGGTTAGTATCATGGGCTATTGTGCAAATGCAGAGGCCATTTTCTTGCTATGGACAGGAGACAATGGCCTAGTGGCATTATCACTGCACTAATGATCCAGAGTCCCAGGTAACATTCTAGGAACCCAGGTTGAAACCCTGATCATGTCAGATGGTGGAATTTGAGTTCAATAGAAACCTGGAATTATGAGTCTGATGATGACTATGAAACTATTGTCAATTGTTCAGGAAAAATTACATCCGGTTCTCTGACGTTCTTTAGTGAATGAAAGCGCCATCCTTACTTAGCCTGGCCTACATGTGACTCCAGACTCACAATAACATGGTTGATTCTTGCCCTCCTGAGCAATTAGGGATGGGCAATAAATTCTGGCTTAGCCCATGGCGCCCACATCCTGTGAATGAATTTTAAAAATCACTCTGCTGTTAAAAATGTAACCTGACGATGTTCGGATTATTTGAGCGAAAGGTAGAGGCAGGAAAAGAACAACATTATGTAGATGGAGAAAATCTGCATAAAGCTGCAACCCAAAGGGACCTGGAGGCAGTGGGGGTGGAGGGGGAGAAGCGGTCGGAGGAGTAGTGGTTGTGGGGGGAAACTTGTGAACAAAACACACATAATCAGGTAGGTGAATGGTCCTTATTTCAAGGGTTTTGAATAAAGAAGTAAGAAAGTCTACTGCAACTGCTCTAAGTCCTGGTGAGACAATACCTGGAGTACTGAGAGCAGTTTTGGTCCACTAATTTAAGGAAAGATATTATTGCAGTAGAGGCAGTCATAGAAGGTTCACTAGGATGATTCCCCAAATGGAAGGATTGTCTTATTAGCAAAGGGACTCCACTTATTAGAATTTCAGAGAATGAGAGGTGATTTCATTGAAACATATAGGATTCTTAAAGGGCTGGCGAGGATGATTTCCCTCATGGCAGAGCATAGGACCAGAGGGCATAGTCTCAGAGTGAAGGGCCACCAATTTAAGATTGGGATGAAGAGGTTGTTATTTCTCAGCCAGTTTTTAGACTTGGGAACTCTTTGCCTCACAGAGCTGTCGGGGAAGAATTCTTGTGTATATTTAAGGCTGAGATAGTTTCTTTGTCTGGAGAAGAATCAAGGTCTTTGGAGAAAGGGCAGGAAGGTGGGCATACAGCACAGAAACAGACCACTCAGTCAAACTTGTCTTTGCTGACCTGATATCCGAAATAAATTTAGCCCCATTTGCCAGCATTTGGCCCATATCTGCTCTAAGCCTTTCCTATTCATATACCCATCCAGATGCCTTTTAAATGTTCTAATTATCCCAGCCTCCACCACTTTCTCTGGCAGCTCATTCAATACACGCACCACCTTCTGCGTGAAAAAGTTGCCCCTTAGGCCCCTTTTAAATCTTTCTCCTCTCGCCTTAAGCCTATGCCCTCTAGTAATGGACTCCCCCACCCCAGGGAAAAGACCTTATCTATTTACCCTATCCGTGCCCCTCATGATTTTATAAATCTCTATAAAGTCATCCCTGAGCCTTCAATACTCCTGGGAGAATAGCCCCAGTCTATTCACCCTTTCAAGTTTCACAACATCCTTCCAACAGCAGGGAGACCAGAATTGCACATGGTATTCCAATAGTGGCCTAATCAATGTCCTGTACAGCCACAACATGACTTCCCAACTCCCATGCTCAATGCACTGACCAACAAAGGCAAGTATACCAAACACATTCTTCACTATCCTACCTACCTATGACTTCACTATCAAGGAACTATGAACCTGCACTCCAAGGCCCTTTTGTTCATCAGCACTGCCCAGGACCTTACTATTAAGTGTATAAGCCCTGCTTTGATTTGCTTTTCTAAAATGCAAGATGAATGTCAGATCAGTCATGATGCTATTGAATGGTGGAACAGGCTCTCAGGACTGAATGGCCTACTTATGTACCTGTTTCTTCTGGTCTTATGGAAATTGAATCAAATAGTAAATTGAGAGAATGGAAACACAGCTTTTTCTATGTCTCCCACATTGCTATTTGAATGTCATAGATTTCTGACTCACTGATGAGAAGTGTTCAATTGTGTGAAGGTGGAGAGGAACAGTCTTTAAAAATAAAACATAACAACCGGATTCCTAGATATCTGAATATTTCAGTACTCTGATAACAGCACTGAGTTATTCAGCACAAATATAGCCAAGAACTTAGAGATCTGCCCGTGGGACATCATTTACAGTTCGGATTGGGCCGAATTCTGGCAGTATCTACTGTCTAATGATTTATCAGCTCTCATTACACCATCACGAGGAATGAAATACTTAATTATTACTGACGCTTATGGAACCACATCCCAACTTGAGTCATCGACGTTGGGAACTCAGGAGAAAATTAAAATGAATGCAGTCTTATTCAACAATTTTAAAATCCCAACGTAACATTAAGCTTAAATATTTAACTTCCATGCTAATAATGCAGCTATTTCACTCGGACTTGGAAAGGGAGCTTTGAGCTCTGTTACAGAGAGAAAGAGAATCTTAGCTGTATGGGGCAGGAGAGATATTTGTTCTCTTCTCTCTGTCAGGGGAAGAGTTAAAATGGCAAAGAGAAATACAGAGGGAGACAATGCAATGTGGACTCATTAGAAACATGTTGATTTTTTCTTGTGATTCAATTTAAACAGGAATCATTACAAGCCTGTGAAGAATTTTATTTTTGTTCTTACATCAAATAATTGTACTTTATTGCCATCCTTTCGAGATGAAATGAAAAGCTACAGAAGCTGGTACTGCTAATGTTGTATGGTGTAAAAACTGACAGTGATACTAGAGAGCAGAATGACACTTAATGTAGCCTCTAAACCGAGAAGCCTATTGATGCAGTTTCCTTGTTTGTGAATTCAGATGGTCTTCCTTGAACCCTTGGGAAATGTTACCTTCCTTTTGCGTTTGTAGAATGTTAGCCATCCGGACTCAATCTTCAGTTATTTTTTCAAAGTTACAGAAGGGAAAGTTTAGAATATGAATTTGATTCTTGGGGTAGAAAGAAGAGCCAGATTTCTTTTGTGGGGTGGGGAGGGGGTAAAAGAAAGGATGGGGGGAGAGAACTTGCAGCTACTCTTGGGAGAAAAGATAGAAAATTTTGGATGCTTTGAATGAGCCAGTCTACAATTTATTCTTTTTCATGAAAGGATTTTTCCCGATATGAGTAGATTCTGAATTTTATAAATATGTATAATCCTCTTTAACAAGCTTCATAAGACCTTTGTATGCCAAACGTAATTTTTCCCTTTATTCACTGTACAGTGACAGATTGTTAACTCCTCATGGGTGAAGAGGGTACACACTTGCACCATTTTCTCACCGTACCAAGACAGCATTCCAACTGCTCTAAGTTCATGAAACCATAAGAAATAGCAGAAGAAATCACAGCATTTAAAAGACATTTGAATAGGGAGATAAAGAGGAAAGGTTCGGAGGGCTATGGGCCAGGAGCAGGTGGGACTAGCTTAGTTTGGGATTATGTTCGGCATGGACTGGTTGGATCAAAGGGTCTGTTTCCATCATATGACTATGACTCTAAATGTGTTGCTTAGCCATTTGTATCTGCCCTACGATTAAGTAGTGTGGTCTTAGACCTCAATTTCATCTTTGTACACTCTTCCGATTTCTCTCAATTAACTTAACATCTGAAAATCTGTGTACATATTTTCCTAAATGCTCAGTGACTAAGCATCCATGACTCTCTAGAAGAAGAATTTCAATGACTTCCAATTCTGTGATTCTCTCCTCTTCTTAGTCCATAATGGTTCAACCTTTAATCTGTGGCCTAGAGTTTTCTGTGGTCACAAGGAAACCCAACCTCTGTATTTTTCCACATTTTGACTTGAACACCATGCAACTTGCCTGGGATTTGTATCATTTCATTTATATAATGCATTTTGCGAATCACTGTAGAGAGCAGTCAGAATGCGGTGGGGCTGTCATATAAAGCAATGAAAATTCATTAAAATGACATTGAAAAGTTCCATGACACTCTAATAAAACAATCATAGAATCACATTGCTGAAGATACAGCAAAGATATCACAGGTGTTGAATAACACTTAATTATTTCAGAGGCCAATGCAACATTTAAAGAAACAGTCCCGTATTCTGAAACCATGTCAAATTCAGAAAACTGTCATTCATTCTTCTGGATAACATCTCAGCCAAGCATTCACAATGATCAAAATATTAGCTTCACAACTCTAAAGTTTAGAACTTTTAAAAAAAGTCTTTCACACTTCATAGCATCTTGTTGACCAATCAACAAAATAGATCTGAAGCTTGTGATTTTAATAAAAATTTCAAAAGCAAGAAATGTTTATTCACAACCAGAACTGTCATAACTTTAAATCTTAATGCCAGCATACCAACGAGAGATTTTTCATTATATTACAGAGCATCTTTTTTAACCTTCATACCACATTCATCTTTGAGTTGTTTTCTTGCACCACTGCAGTCCTTGGGATGTAGTTGCACTCAGAGTGCTTCAGGAGCAGAGTTCCAGCATCTTGACGCTGTGAAAGTGTCGTAGTTAAAGTGGAGCAATGACGTTGTTTGGGGAATTTGCCGTTGGTGACATGTTCATGCACCTGCTGCCTTGCACTTCTAAATTGTAGATATTGTGTACTTAGAGAAAGCTGTCAAAGAATGCTTGGTGAGGTGTTTCAGATCATTTTCTAGGTGGTGACACTGTGGGTTGAATTTTATCAGCTGAATGTCCATTTTGGAGAGATCCCATGAAGGGCTGTATTCATGAGCATTCGTGAGTTTTCTCATGCTACCTTCCCATGCTTGTAGTATTGTCCCCGTGGCACCCTGCTCACTGTATCGTCAAAGCTGCCACAGACAGAAGTGTAGGCCATTGTTGACATTACCCGAGATTCCTGACGCAAATACCTTCTGTGAAGTCCAGTGGTGCATCCAGTCAAGAACTGGCTCTGCAGCTGCCCTGCGCAGTTTGTGCCAGTTACCCAAAACATGTCAGACAGAGGGAAATTGACATCCTGCTTTGCTGACGTGGAAGTCCGGGTGTTAGATAATAATGTCTCACAGGTGGATAGCAGGAGGTACTATCAATAAAGAGTGCTGGTCATTCCAGATATTAAGGCTTAAGAAGAGTTAGAGGTGACTTAATTGCTGACATTGTGCAGAAGACAAGCTCTGGGCATGCATACAAAATAGTATGTTTTGCACTTGCACTTTGGGTTACAAGTTATCTTAGATCTAGTTTTGCATAAAAATAAAATACAATGAGTTATAGAGTCATAGAGATGTACAACACAACCCTTTGATCCAATTTGTCCATGCTAACCAAGTATCCCAAGTAAATCTAGTTCCATTTGCCGGCATTTGGTCTATATCCCTGTAAACTTTTCCTATTCATATATACATCCAGATGTCTTTTAAATGTTGTAATTGCATCAGCCTTCAACACTTCCTCTGGCAGCTCATTCCATACATGTACCACCCTCTGTGTAAAAATGTTGCTCCTTAGGTTCCTTATAAATCTTTCTCCTCTCACCTTAAACCTATGCCTTCTAATTTGGATTCCCTTATTTGATGAAAAGACCTTGCCTATTCATCGTCATGATTTTATAAACCTCCATAAGGTCACCCCTCAACCTCCAACACTCCAGGGAAGATAACCCCAGTCTGAACGCTCCAACCCTAGCAATATCCTTGTAAATCTTTTCTGAACCCTTTCAAGTTTCACAACATCCTTCCTATAGCAGGGAGACCAGAATTGTGCACAGTATTCCAAAAGTGACCTAACCAATGTCCTGTACATTCACAACATGACCTCTCAACTCCAATACTTAATGCCCTGACCAATAAAAGCAAGCATACCAAGAACCTACTTCTTTATTCTATCTACCTGTGACTCCACTTTCAAGGGATTATGAACCTGCACTCCAAGGTCTCTTTATTCAGCAACACTCCCCAGGACCTTACCATTAAGAGTAAGAGTCCTGCCTTGACTTGCCTTTCCGAAATACAGCACCTGACCACAGTCATGCAACAGTACTGGAGACATATGCTCCAAAAAAATCATGTTCCTAGCCAAGGTATTCCAGAACAGTGACAACGCTGACATCCGTGTGGCAATGTAAAAGTTTGCCTAGCCACGTCTTGTCTGCAAAGCGTAAGACAAACCCAATCAATTGTCATAGTTTCAGTTTGCGCTATATCATCTGAATAGTGTTGAGCTTCTTGACTGTTGTTGATATTTCACCCAATCATAGATTCATAGAGCTTTTACAGCACAGGAGGAAGCCATTCAGTCCATCATGTCAGCACCAGCTCTCTGAAGGAGCATCTCATCTAGTGACAGTCTCCAGCATTCTTGCCCAGGCAACTGGAGACTGTGCCATCGCAGTCCGACTTGGGGCCTTTCAGATGGTAGATAGCCATTGGACAGGCATGTGACAAGTTACCCACCACATTATTGACATTGGTAGTCATGTTCAATTTCTGGTCAGTGGTAACACCCTGGATTTTAATAGATCGAGGTTTCAGTGATTTCTAAGTGCAGTTGAATGTTGTTTAAATTATCCTTTGTTGAGGGTAATTATTGCCCAGTATTTATGTCATGTGGCTGTTACTTGGCATCCATCAGCCAAAGCCTGGATCTCACCCAGGTCTTACTGTATAGGAACACATGTTGCTTCAGTATCTGACGAATTGTGAATGGTGCTAAATTTTGCACAACAGTCAGCAAACATTCCCATTTCTGCCCTTATGATGAAGGGAAGGTTATTTCTGAAGCATTGGAAAAGGTTGAGTCTAGGAAGATACCACCCTTAGAATCTTCAGCACTAATGCCCTGGGACTGAGATAATTCAATTCCAAACAACCACAATTATTGTCTTAGATTTGACTCAAACCAGCAGGATTTTACTCGTGATTCTAATTGTGATTTGAGGATGCTGCTTGACCCCACTCACTATCAAATGCTACCTTGGTTTCAAAGGCATTCACCCTCCACTCTGAGTTTCAGCTCATTTATCCATGGTTGGGCTAAGACTAACACAGTTAAGAGCTGAAGGTCCCTGGAGAACCCAAATTCAGTGTCAGTGAGCATGAATGTTGTGAAGGCATCAGGGGCCTTGGCTGCCAGTTTACCAACCAGCAAGAGTCCTGAATCCTCTTTTTCTCTAAACTTCACTTCATCATGTACCTCTCAGACATTTGAGAGTGATGGACACTCAGTAGGATTAAAGACTCAACAGACAACATTTCTGTTCCCAGTTAGATACTGGCAGCCCTATTGAATACCAACACCACTGGGGAGGTGGTAGCTACAGTCGGTACACCATATACCCGAGACTTTGAACTATTGCCGCGTACTCAGGCAAGGTGTCAGTGATGTGTGATGTCATTGTAGGGTTGGGGCATTAGGAAGGCGGAGGGGTAAGGGAGTCGGCAACAAATTTTGAAGGGGGTCTCCCCTTGCTTTCTCAAAGCTGGGTATCTCATTCAGGTACTGAGTGCCACTGGATTACGGTGGTGCTGGCATAAGACTAAAATACAGGAGCAGAATTAGGCCATTCAGGCTATCAAGTCTGCTCTACCATTTGATCATGGCTGACATTATTCTCGAGCCCATTCACCTGCCTTCTCCCTGTAACCATTGATCGCCATACTAATCAAGCACCTATCTATCTCTTGTCTTAAATGTGCTCAATGACTTGGCCTCACAGATTCCCTACCCTCAGGATGAAGGAATTCTTCCTTATCTCAGTACTGAAAGGTCATCCCTTCATTTTAAGGCTGTGCCATCAAAGCCCAGTCTCTCCTACTAGCAAATCACCTTTTCCACATTCACGGTATCAAGGCCTCTCATAATTCTGTAAGTTTCAATCACATTCCCCTCATCCTTCTAAACTCCACTGAGTATAGACTCAGAGACCTTGTTTTATAACAAGCTGTTCATTCCCAGGATTATTCTTGTAAACCTCCTCCTGATCCCCTCCAACACTAGCATGTCCTTCCTTAGACACAGGACCCAAAACTGTTCACAATATTCCAAATGTGGCCTGGCCAGAGATATGTGCTATCTTGGTGGGACTTCTTAGCTGTTGTATTCTAGTCCTCATGAAATTAATTCTAAATTGTATTTGCTTTCCTAACTTTCAACGGAACTTGCATATTTACCTTAGGAAAATCCTGAACCAGGAGTCCTAAGTCCCTTTTGTGATTCAGATTTCCTAAGCTTCCCCATTTAGAAAATAGTCTGTGCCTCACTTCTTCCTGACAAAGTATGTAACCTCATACTTTCCTACATTATATTGCATGTGCCACTCCTTTGTCCATATTTCTAGCCTGTCCAAGTCCTTCTGCAGCCTCCTTGCTTTCTCAACACTACCTGCCGCTCCACCTATCTTTGTGTCATCCACAACCTTAGTAATAATGCCCTCAGTTCCGTTGAACAGATTGTTATTATATAACATCAATAGTTGTGGTCCAAACACTGACCTCTGAAGAACTCCCACTAGTCATCAGCCACCACCCTATAAAAGACTCCTCTGTACCTACTCTTTGCCATCTCTCAGTCAGCCAGTCCTCTATCTATGCCAGTACTTTGTCTTTAATACCATTGAGTCTTATTTTGCAGCCTCCTGTGCAACACCTTATCAAAAGCCTTCTGGAAATCCAATCGATCACATGGACTATAAAACCTTACCAATGACTGAAGTCAGGCTAACCCGCCCATATTTTGCTGTCTTCTATTTGCGGTTAATATTGCGGCAAAAAAATCAGTTGTGAGTCTGTGGGGTTTCAGTAAGCAAATACTTTATTCAAGCATATGTGAGGAAGCAGGTCTTCATCGTCCGAGACACTGACTCAACTTTAGAACTTTGTATCACACACTTAAGAATGCTCAAGTTCCTGTTCTCTTGCAGCTCTTGTTCATGACTCATTGGCTTTGAGTTATTTTCTGGGACTTTCTAATTCACACTTAGTGAAAACAGATAACATAGTATTGCTTTCCTGTAGTATCTACCTATACTACCAAAGGGCTTGAGTTAGAGGTGGAGCAGGAAAGCCATCTGTGGTATTCCCACCGTGAACTTTATTGAGGGAGAGGCAGGAAGTTGGTGACATACCCACCCCACAGGCTCATTTAAATCTCCCTTACCATTGGGAAGGGCAAAGGCTTCTGCCCAGTGTTGGACGATGAACTGTAATCAGGTTATTTTTGTCTAATTCATTCATGGGACATGATTGTCGCTGGCTGGCCAGCATTTATTGCACATCCTTAGTTTGCACTGAAAAGGTGATGGTGAACTGTCACCCTGAAGCGACACAGTCCATGTGTATTTTAAAACATATAATGAAAGAAGTTTCATAAATATTTGTAACCAATGAATGATTTTCAGTCTTTTGTAGCTTGCAATTAGTATTGTTGCATTTAAACTAATTCTTGTATATCCTTTTGAAAATTGAAGTCACCTGATATTTGCCTTCAATTCTTTTCAGTAATTTTGCTCCAGAATGCTCAACTGTGAGACTTAATGAAAATTATCTTTAAATAACAGAAACTGATGAAAGTGTACAGTAACTTTTCACCAACTTCCTTTCAGCATATGAGTTGCATGAATGTCCCGATCCACGGCCGTTTGCCAATGGCATTGTCACAGAATCTGGTTACAATGTTGGACAGTCCATTTCATTTGAGTGTTTGCCAGGCTATGAACTTATCGGCCATTCTGTTCTAATCTGCCAGCATGGAATTGACAGAAACTGGGATCACCCTGTACCAAGATGTGAAGGTATAATTCATGCTTTTTATGTCATTCATTAGCAACTGAATGGAGAATAAGCAGTAGCTTCTATTTTACATTTGACGCAGGGAGTCATATAGTTCATTCAGTCTATTTTTCAAGGTGTCTGAGCATATGTTCGAGTATTTTACAGTGAGATCTTTGTTCTTTCTATTACAGAATAATGCATTTTGCTTCAGTTGATTCTATTTTTACCTGAAGCTGGTGAACATGAGGTAGTCATTCGAACATTAAAGCCATTATAGAGCCTGTGTAGTAGCAACTGGCATGCTCTGTGTTAACATCAGGAATTTTGGATAACTAATAACTTTGCTCTTTATGAACTAGAACGTATGTTCTTTTCAATAAAAGATAGTGCACTGTGTAGTGTACAGAGTATCGTATGCAAGGTTATTCCCAAAATCATGTCAGAGGATGCAAATTAGTCCATTACATGTATGCTGGCTCTCCAGGTGAGTATTGTGATTTAATGATTTAATCAGGATTTACTTCCCCATATTCAATGTCAATATGACTCATCAAGGCAGCATGTTGGAAGTCAAATCCCACTATTCCTAAGTTGTCACAAAAGTTAACGCCTTTAAAATAAATACACAGAATTCTCCAATTTACCTCATTTTCAGATACAGATTGATAAAAAGTATGAGCCAGAATGCAGTATTGAACAAGAATTGCTGTTTATTACAAGTAATTAGCCTCTAGCTGCAGGTAAACAATTATTAACCATCAGTGGATGACCCTACAAATTAAAACTCTCCTCTCCTTATAGATACGTATACGCCTGGGCATGTACATGCACCCACACGCACACATACACACAGACTGGAAAATGCAGCTCCTGTGCTGGTGGAGATAAGAACATTCTCTCTCTTTTTTTTCTCAGTCCCAAGTGTTCAGTTAATTGAGAACCAAAGACATAATTGTTAGCAGACAAAAGGCTTTTGTCATCAATAACTGGCCAGTTGTCCATTGACCAATCAATTCTTGTTTCCACCTGCATACAGAACTCCTCAGCTCAAACCCATCTGCAACCATTTAATTACAACTAGTTCAGTCTGCAAATTGTACAATAATTAACATCCAAATCCCAGATGTCCTCCTTTTTCATGGACCACAACTTTCCCCCTCCAGTGATCGAAAATGTCTTCAACTGCACCTCTGCCCTCACATCCCCTCCTCCCCCCAGCAAAAATAAAGACAGAATCCTCCTTGTCCGCACATATCACCCCACCAAACTCTGCATCGAATGTTTCATTCTCTGCCACTTTCACCACCTACAATCTGACTCCATAATCAAAGATATATTTCCCTCCCCACCCCTATTGCCTTTCGTAGGAACCACTCTCTCCACAACTCCCTCATTCACTCCCCACTCCCCACTAACCCCACCATCCTGATACCTTTCCCTGACACCACAGGAAGTGCTACACTTGCCCCTAAATGTCCCCCCTTGCCTCCCTTCAAGGCACCAAACAAACCATCCACATTAAACAGACGTTCACCTGCACATCCGTCAATGTGATCTGTTGCATCCACTGCTCCCGATGTGGCCTCCTCTACGTTGGTGAGACCAAACGCAGGCTTGGAGACCATTTTTTAGAGCATCTGTGCTCTGTTCGCAACAAACAACAACACCTTCCAGTCGTGACCCATTTCAACTCCCCTTCCCACTCCCTGGGTGACATATCCATCCTGGGCTCCTCCAGTGTACACAATGACAGCATCTGCAAACTGGAGGAGAAGCTCCTCATATTCCACCTCGGGACCCTACAACCCAATGGCCTAAATGTGGATTTTACCAGTTTCAAACTCTCCCCACCCCTGGCCTCATCCCTTGACCAACCCTCCCTCTCATTCCCACCTCCTTGATCTGACACAACCTGCCCATCTTTATATATATATGGATAAGTCCTTAATTTATTTGCAAAATGACATTTTTAAATGCCATTAATTTTAATGCATATAGTTTGCTGTGAGTATATAATGAAAACTTTACAAAATTGAGACAAATGAATAAAATGGAAAAAAAAACATTTTTTCATCAGAAATTGTTTATTGTCTTCCGATTTAATGAAGTGTTTCTTTTATTTTCAAGAATTAGAAAATGCCAAGTTACTCATGGCCATTTATCAAATTGCATGACACATAACAATTAATTGATTCTGATATTGCCACCTTCACACGCTGATGCGTTAGTGCTGCATGCAAAAAAAAATCCAAGATGGCTATCACTAATGCATATTAAAATTCCTCTGTTTGCTTTCTAAAACAATTAAAACAGTTATTTATGCTAACCAGGTTTGATGTTCACATTGTCATCCTAAACAGAGTTGTCTTCCTACTTTCAGTTCCCTGTGGAGGCAACATCACCACTTTAAATGGCACCATCTACTCCCCTGGCTATCCAAACGAATACCCAAACTCTCAGGATTGTGCATGGCTTGTGACAGTGCCTGTGGGCTATGGGATTTACGTCAACTTAACTGTGCTGCAAACTGAACCTGGCAATGACTTCATTACTATATGGTATGAATTTCTGTTCCATCATGAATCAAGTCATGTTGCATATTCAATTTTTTTCATGCACACTGATACCTTGTGGCACAGTACACTGTATATTCTGACATCCCAGCAACCCAGAGAACTTTTAGTCGAGTTGAATGTTGACATTACTATGCTGGCAACAAAAAGGAAAACGCTACAAATGATTTGAAGCAGGGTATGATCCACTAGCCACAAGTATGGTGGAAATCAAAAAAGCATACAATGCCAGAAGTGCATGAAACCTCACTGACCATGGACAGGCAGAGAATTCTGTGTTCAAAGCACCAGCTCAAACCTCTTCTCATTCCGAGTGCAGCCACCTATTTGAGACTAATTCCACTTCTCTGGATTTTACAGGCACCCGCCCCCTGCCGCCGACCCCATTGTAATCCTGCAAGGACCACTTACACATCCTCTGACTCCCTGATTTTATGATTATTTTCATGACAGCGTTTTTGTTTTGTTTATGCCATACTGCTTTCCTTCGTGTCATTTAATCGCCATTTTCCTTCCATCCTATTGCAGTCTTTTTATTTTTGTCTTTGTCCTCTTTGCCCCTGGCCTTGCTCCTCTTTAACAGCTGTTTTGTTTGTGACATCTCCTGGCTCATATTAACTTGATTTGACTTGCATCAACTTGAAACGTGACCTCAGCCTTCGCGTCTTAACCGATGTTGCTTGCCCTGCTAAGCTTTCTTCCAATGTTTTTTTTCTATTTCTGGCTATGGCACAGGGCTACAAAGCAGAAAGATGGTGTAATGTGTATTTTAAAGTGGAAATTACGTAATATAATGTCACGCAGGTCCTTAAATTTTGCACTACCCACTTGACCTCAATGGAAGGCGTCCATTTGGAACAAAGACATAATTTATTCATTATACTTTGAACAATAGACAACTTAATAGATTTTGGAAGACTTTTCTCACACTTTTTAACCTTTGGAAGTGTGCATTAGGAGAGAGGAAAAGAGCAGACATTGTCATGAAACATAATATCACAAAATCCAGTGCTAGTAGGAACTGCCGATGCTGGAGAATCTGAGATAACACGGTGTGAAGCTGGATGAACACAGCAGGCCAGGCGGCATCAGAGAGCAGGAAAGTTTGACGTTACGGGTCGAGACCCTTCTTCAGAAACGTCAAACTTTCCTGCTCCTGTGATGCTGCTTGGCCTGCTGTGTTCATCCAGCTCTACACCGTGTTATCACAAAATGCAGTGCATTGATTTAGGAGGTGTTTCACTTGCATCTTTTATTGGTTAATGTGTTAACTGTATCAGGATCACATCAGTGCCTAAATCTTTTACTCAATATTGAAAGTCATACTGACCTTCAGGTGGACACAAAATACACATTGGAGCAGGGTGAGATAAATCTTCTAAGTTTTCTCTCTGTTTCAAAGTCGCCTTCAGTTGCCAAGGTCCAGGCTTCAGATGTTTCTCTGTAAAGCCTCTTTGCTTCAAAATCTCCTCCCTGAAGACGCTTTTGTGCTATCCTCCTATCAACAAAAAGAAGAGGCTCACTGTCAAATTTTGTTTGACAATGCTACTGTGAAGTTATATCATATTTGCTGCAATAAAGGTGCTATATAAGTACAAACTGTTGTTGTGGTAAGTCAGATGACAGTTGAATAGTGAAACAGGCAGACAACTGAGTTCAGTTAAAAATAACTTCAATACTGAAAGAGAAGAACTGAGACTAATTAGAAGGTGTAATGATAGACTCAATTTATCAAAAGCAATGGGTGAATTTGGGCTCAAACTGGATTGCTGAGAAAAATCATGGGATTGAATTCCTTTCTCATCAAACAGTTGGAATTGATCAAAACACAAAAGTTTATCTTGTATTGCTGTGATGTGATAAAACTTCACAGACGAAATGTCAATTTCCTTTTTTTAAATAATTTACTCTGCATGCCCTATTTCTCATAATTCATCTGAAGTTTAATTATGTACTTTCAGGGATGGAGCTCAGCAAAGTGCACCTCAGCTGGGGGTGTTCACTGGAAGCTCAACTAAAGAATCCACATACAGTTCTTCAAACCAGGTTCTTTGCAAGTTCCACAGTGATATGGCAAATGGAGGTCTATTTGTTTTAAACTTTTATGGTGAGTGGTGTCTGTATTTTTCCACTTTTTCTTTCCCATTGAGGGGTGGCACGATTGGTCAGTGGTTAGCACGGCTGCCTCACAGTGCCAGGGACCCGGGTTCAGTTCCAGTCTTAGATGACTGCCTGTGTGGAGTTTGCACATTCTTCCCGTGTCTTTGTGGGTTTCCTCTGGGTGTTCCAGTTTCCTCCCACAGTCCAAACATGTTCAGGCTTAGTAGATTAGCCATGGCAAGTATCGGGTTCGAGGAAATGGGTAGGGGTTGGGTCTAGGTTGGATGCTGTTCAGAGAGATGACTCGATGGGCCAAATGGCTTGTTTCCACATTGTAGGGATTCTATGATTCGATGATTTAGTTCTCAATAGTACAGATCCAAGCTATGTCATTAGCTAATGATTGGAGACTTGTGCTTCAGAGTATTCAGCTGCACCTATGCATTGCCCTTTCCTTTCCTACAACATTCTCGTAGCTTGTTCACTTTTTGCCTTTTTCGCTGTTTGACCCTTGATGGGACTACATGTGTAAAAGACAGCGCTGAAAATCCCAGTTAGTGATAAGGGTAAAGAAACCCTCCTAGATTTAAATGGTGAAAGATCCTTGCTAAATGAAATAACTCTCCTATGATACTGATAAAATTTAAACTATTGAAGGTGACACTGCCTCTTTTAAAAGTGCTATGTTGAAGATGTCAACTTTAAAATGATGTTTGAAAATGGGTTTAGTTTGAGATATTGTCCAATCATTTAGGTAAATGGTTTTTGATGTATTTTGGTTTGCATCCACAAATCTGGTATCACTTCCGCTTTCCATCGATAATAGTTTGAGAGAGCATTTTGATTGTACAATTGCATTAAAGTACAATTTCTGGTAGCAATGTTATGTCATGCATGCCTTTGATATTCTTACATAACACTGTATGCCTGAACTGTAAACTCTGGGCCACACTACATGCTGGCGACATCTCTTGTGTCATGGATAAAATTGGATGCTTGAGCCTAAAATGATTGAATTCCCTTTTCGCAGTTATGTTTTCTATTTAAATTTTGGTGTCGATAAAACACAATTTTGGGAGGAGCTATCAAACTGGAACTGTGAATATTCTGTAAATCTGTAAAAAGCCTGGTATCACCTGAGAGATATTGGCTCTTCAATCAGCAGTACGCCTCAATGAGACGTAATCCACACCTTTTTCTAATCATGTTATCTTTGCAAAATGCAAAGACTTTTTAACGAGGAAAGAAAAATGTTGTAACTAAATAGATTTTATTTAAAGTCCTATCCTAATTCCATTCTGATAGGTGAGTGACACAAATGTGCCCCTAATTGCTCTCAAACCTTAGGGAGTATCCATTGCATCAACATGACATGTCCATTTGTCACTCAACTGGTAAGTTACCCAAGACCCCACTTAGCATAGACCCAAGACCAATTTTGCGTATCGCTACTAGAAACTGCATTTAACACTTCCAAACTCAGTTTTGCTTGGAATTCTCAATGATGCCTACTTTGTTTAAAAAGTGAGAAGAAACATGCAGCAGGTATATCTCACCTCTCTCAAGAGATACTAAATTACTTTCGACCCAATATATGTGCAAGGATATCACACCATGAGCCTGACTGACGGCACTAATTTTGTTGCCAGTGTAATTCTTTGTACACTCAGGTCTATTTTGCAAATATTATCCAATTGTGAAATTACATGTAATGTTGAACACTCTTGAGCTCTGTGAACATGTGATGGTTGCATATGGTCAGTGCCTGCTTATAGGAAACAGCTGACAGGATATCCTGTTTGATATAAAGTGCAAATATGTGTGTCATACAGCCTACATTCATAGCATCACACCAGCATTGAAATTCATATATCGCATTTGGATGATCAACAGAATATCATTTTGATTTGCATATTTTCTTGCACATTTCATGTATGTAAATGTTTGCGAAATTTGATTTCAGTGCTGCATTTAAAAATGCTCTTGCTTGTCTTTATGGACTCCGCCCTGCGCTCAAATTTATCTTTAAAAGTGGAGCAGCCAATTGAGCTCCCCTTCCATGATTTCCTTGTCAAGAAATCAGCCAAGGGCTCTCTAACACTACCTACTGTAAGCCCATTTTGGTCAGTGTACTTCTTGAGATTTCTATGATGATAAATAGGTTTGGAGGCATTTCCTCACCTTGCACCTTGATGCTGAAATGGGTACATTAAAAATGTCCTGTAAAATTGACTGCCCTGATCAGATAATTAACTGTGTATAGCTCAAACTCATAGGTGGGCCTAATGCTGCTGGTCTTTGTCTGAAAATCTTCCTTAGATTACCCTAGAATGTGAAAGAATCTGAAAAAAATCAATCACTAGGCAAAGTTAACTGTTTCATGCTATGATCCTACCGCAGTAGTACAAGTGGTGTTCCTTAATAGAATGCTGTCAGCAAGGCCAACACATGTTCTGCCAGTCACATAGATCTGTCATATGCTATATGAATTTCAATTGTTTCTGCTGTTAGGTATGTAGGCTGTGCATCCCAAAGACTGACGTCAAATTGTGTCAAATAACATATCACTTTGGCTGTTCACAATGAGCATGCTGGTGACCATGTCCAAGCAATTTGTGTTTGCTAAACTCTCAGTGACTGATATTTGTTGTAATTCCAATTGGCAATTTGTGCTGTGTGTTGAAAGAATTGGGCCAATTTAGGATTGTCAGTCCCGCTCTCAGTAAGGCACAGTTGCACAGACTGGAAGCTATATATGTTACACTTTGTCAAATAGCAAGTCGAGGTCGATGTGCAACAAAAATTTGGTCCTTTACAGCCCATTTGGCATGTAATTTCCCTCAACAAACTCAAGGAAATTTTAATTTGATTATCTCATTGTTGAATTCACGATCTGAGCACCATGATCTGTCAGTTTGAACTAATTGCATTAGTTGAGCATGAATATAAAATTGCCATGGAACTGTCATTCTATCACTGCCATGTTTCAAGCCTAAACTGTCCCCAGGTTTGGGGGCCTTGCTAGAAGCTTTCATTTTCTGGCATTTCTCAACTGCCTACATTTTTGTATCACTGAACAGATTTATTGAGTCAGTAAAATAAGAAAGTGAAATGACCATTATTGATGATAATTAACTCTGTTCTTACATCCATTATTAATCCGTTAAACTTATGAATTACATTTTTATCTGTGATTTTTTTTAAAACTAAAATATGCCTTTCATTCACCTTTTGAGTGAAATTGCAACAGCTATCTTCTATCAATTTGTATTTTCTGGGTCTGAAGACTGCAAGGCTGAGCCTCAGTAACAAACCGTTTTCTGACTGAAGCTATCCTTTAATCTCCCTTGACTCTGTTAAAATATAATTGTGTTGGAGATGTCAAATACTTTAAAAGAGAAGCTTTGCCTAAGCAGTATAGCATTTGAAGTATGACTGCTAATTTAATTCAGCATCTCCACTGGGAGAAAAGCTAGAATCTTAAAAGCTGCTTTGAACACTGAGAGTAATAATGTGACTGTAATACACTCCACATCGTGCTCTCATAATGAATTCAGTTCCTACACCATGTGCCATGTCTAAGCTCACCTGTGCAGCATGGAAATTAGCCACTTAATGACAAGTATACAACTCATTATAGATGGTAGGCAAGAGCTTAGTTATGATGAGATAGCCGCTATTATTCTCCCAACTAAAAAGTGGGGTCACAGCTCACCCATAATAATCAGCTTCATTTGTCTTCATCTTTTAACACTTACAACTGTGTTGTTTAGGCCTTACCATTATACAATACTGATGGCGTTTGTTTTGCCTGCTGTTGGTTTAATCGCCAAACTAAGTGAATTTTGTTTAATCTGAAAATGATAATTTAGAATAAAAGATTGTAAAATTGAAGTAATTCATCAGTTAAAACAAAATACATAAAATTGATGGGGTAACACGTCCATTTGATTGGGTGTTTTTGCTCAAATTACTTAAGATGATGATGGTACATTGAAAATGACTGAATGTCACACTGGGTTTGAATATGATTCTTTCATCTTTGGCTCTTAAATATGAAATGGAGTCTGTCTGACAGGTTAAAAGCCCGCTCTTGCTGATGTGTATAACATACCCAAACAAAATGAGTTCAGGCACAATCAATTTAGTTGCTAGAGGGTATGAGCCTGAGCTCAAACTGCTGGTAATTAGCTGCTAACTGGCGACAAATTGGCTGCTTCATTCAGACTGGGCATGATGATGGCAGGTGCAAAAAATGTAAAGATCACACTGGTGCAGTGAGAGGTGCTTTTTCAGGCTTTCTTGAGATGAAGAATTGGGAAATGCGTCAAAGAAAATATAATGATATTTTAACTATTTCTGTGCCTGAACAAACTACTTTTTTTTGCTAATAAAATGTGAGGCTGGATGAACACAGCAGGCCAAGCAGCATCTCAGGAGCACTTTTTTTTGCTTCATTTGAGTACCAAGATTAAAGGTTATTCTTGGAAATGGCCATTCTTTATTTCAGAATGCAAATGAAATTAACAAAGCTTCAAAATAAATAAGCACGTCAGACGAATCTTTGCCACTGTTCATACATATAATAACCAGCTCCTGGCATATCTGCTGTTGCTCCATTGTATGTTAGAGCAAAATATACACATTTGAGATGCCAAAAGCATTGTTACTTCATGTCAAATAATTTAAATGTTATCATTATTGCTACACTTTTGGCTTTTTTCCCCAATGTCTTCACTGGTATAATTCATTGATCTTCTGAGAATTAAATATTGGAGAAAGCAAACAAGAATAGCTTTGGCAAAATGTTGCTAAAATCCTATTCAAACACAGTTGCGTTACAAATTCTTAAACACAAAGATACCAAATATTTTTCAAAATTTACATTTTATAATCTAAACAAAACTCAGATTTTTGCCACGACAGAGAGCCAGAAAATGCTGGATGATGTCAGGAAAATGAAATCCCCCAAACTTGGTATTTCTCACTTTGGAGGGTGAGCACTGTAGTTCACACGTGTGCAGTTCCTGGATGCAACTGGCTATTTACATGATTAGCTACCTCAACGAGAATCAGATTTTGGAATTTCCCATATCAAAAACCCAGCATGTGGACTTTGGACCAGCTAAGAGCAAGTCTGCTCTCGGTTCATTTCAATTGGATAGCCAGGGTACCCTTTTAGAGAACTAAGCTGTCCCTGCAAAAATAAAGTCCCAAGACTCCTTGGGGATAGGTGTCAGAGATCCTTTGGGAGTTGGATGATAGGCATCCTCTGGATGTAGATGTCAGGGATCCTGGGGGGAGGTGGACAGGATGGGGAGGAACCAGTCAGCCACCCTTTGAAGCTGTTAACTGTGGAGACAATTTTAACTATAAGGTGTGTAAACTCTTAAAACAGTGCAACTTGTCAAGATCCATCAAGAAATATCAACAAATCTTGAACTGGGGAAATGTCAAAATGTTCATTTATGAACATAAGTGCTTTTGTCAGTAGAATGTGTTCTGCAGTACAGAAATTTCAGTAAAACAACTCTTGTTTTCCCCCAAGTGCATGTTCTCGTGGTATTCAAGTTGTCATAGAAGGTGAGGGAGAAAGGGTGTGCGGAAGGAGGCACTAAGTTGGTGTAGAGAAAAAAGAGCCAAAGCGATTGGGTAAAGGGTGTTTCCTTGCATGGGATGAAGCTAAGGCAGTGTGTGAGAGGGCATTGAGAGGGCTGGAGGAACGTTGTATATTTATCCTCTTCAGGAAATATTAGGAACAACGAGTCCCAAATTCCAACTATGTGTTCAACAGCAAGATGAGATTTTCACTAATGAGCAGCAAGGGGGCTATTTGCATTAATTAGCATCTATTAACATCCTCATTGTTATGCAATCTCGTCTTATTGATATGCAGTTTCCCATTCTCCCACCTGCCTTATAGAAACTAGACAACACCTCCGCTAATGATGTTCTGAATTAATTTTGATAAGTTTCCATTGACTGTTTAATTTTTGTTCTTATTACAGTGCACCATCACAATCTAACTTGTTTAAGTTTTATTTTGAACCATCAGGAACTGGACAATGATAATTTCTGACATGAATACCAGAGCAACAACCCAATGACTCCAACCTAGCTCGCTGCCTGCCAGTCTGGGCCTCCAGTTTGGGCACCGGGAAGTAGCGTCTCTTGTGCTCTCCATTGGCAGTGACCTCTTGCTGCCCCTATTTACCATAACCTCCAAGTCCCTGTTTGCAAAGCATGGTGCCAGTTTCCCTCTGCCCCACATGAATGTGGCAATTCGCCATGCCATTGAGAACTGTGCAACATGGAGACAACGTCAAATTAACAGACAGGTTGCAACCCTATGAGAAAGACAGTGACAGACCCTCTCTTAGCTCAACTGCTCATGCTCATTCTGTTCTTCTCCAAAACCCACCTGCGTACAACCTCACAAAAGATCCAGTATGGTTGTGTGATTTCTCACCAGTAATCATTGCATATTTCAAGATAGCCATCCAGGTGAGCTGGTTGAATTATCGTAAAAAGTCAAGTTATTTTTGTCCAGGCAATAACCTTTTGAATGGTGCATCTTCAGTCATTAAATACTCTGTGTAGCCTCCATCAATGTATTATCTATACAGCTTAAAGCTCATTGTTGGTGGGATGAGGTACTCTGAAGCTCAATAACTGGTGCCGACCTGCCACCCCTCCTCCAAGGGGTTGGAATATGTAAATGATGTAAATTACTGTTAGTCATCAAATAGAGGTTGAAATCACTTGAGACTACTTCTAAAATCTGTCATCTTAAGAGTTCATTTCTTGATGCCAACCAATAATTATTAGTATTTAATGTTAGTGTAGGCAAGTGTTAACACTGCTGACCAATGCCTACCCATCTGTTCTAATAAGTGCTACCTTTCGTCACATCCGGTGATAATGACTACCAAACCGTTTCCATATCAGCAGTAAGTTAATTGGGATATTAACCTGCATGCTGTACAAAAGCAATATCACAACAGTCACATCCCAGAGACTCTAGATTACCCACACTGATTTTGAAGCATCAGTATATTAAGCAATACAAAAATTACCCTGGGGTGCTTCAAACAGCATCATTAAGTATGAAAGCATGATTGTTACATGGAAGGGAAGAAATTAGATTATTTTAATCATATTCAATTGTCATCTAAATGATTACACCTCATCAAACATCAAAACCTTGAGGTTGGAATGAAAGCCAGAGAAACTCGATTCACTCTTGACAGAATGAAAGGCAGCCAGAGGCAGACTTTCCTTCACAATTTTCCTCCTGTTGCTCAGACTAGTAGCTTGCTAGGTTTCCACCCCAGTAAAGTCTATCCATCATAATAATCTTATCTACAATAGACTTTCTCACTGTAAATTGTAGCTTGACCTTACTGTTGCAGTGATTCACTTGCAGCCATTTCTCTATCTTACTCTGAATCACTATAACTGGATATTTCAAATACTTGTTTGTCTATTTTTCCTAATGTGGAACTCAGTAAGAGATTGCACTTCATGGTTTGTTTGGATAGAGAACTGAACGCCTCAGGTTTGAGGCTGTCATGGGACTGTAATAGAAACCCTCCAGCTTAGGTTAAAATCTCAAAAGCACTAAAAGAAAAGCCAAATTCCCTCATTCATTTCACACAACAGTCACGCAAAATCAGGAAGAATGAGTCGTCCAACTATTTTACATTTCATTTGATTTTTCATTTTCTTTTAAAGAGGCCTTGAGTTCCCTTCCGAAAGCTCTCTTCCCCTATCCCATGTATTAAAACACTAAAATGAACCTCTTTTGCGTAAGCCTTTAGTCAGCTATTCTAATATCGCCCCCCCCCCAGTGTCCACTATTAGTAAATTAACTTCTGTAAAACATCTTTGAACTTTTGAACTTCATATCTGTTATTTTATAAATGGTTGTTGTTTGTATTTAGGTGGAATGATTAATTATAAGAAAATAAGTGGGTTTTGTCAGTAAGCTTCTATCTTGAAGTGAGTGATATTTCCTCCCTCCACTACTCATTTGAATCCTATTGTGCGTTGCTGTGTCTAAAGAGCTCATAGAGCACTTGTATGTTGCTGAGACCTCAGATCACACTTCTTCTTTACTTCCTTTATATTTATCGCATTGTTTCTTAATTTATTTGCTTGATATTTTCCCCAGCTTGACTCCCTTGTCTTTCTGACAACTGATGTGTCTTTGTTAATGGTTATTGATGCTGTTACAGTCCATTTACAACTATCCAAGACTCCCTTGCACCTTATTCGCACTTTGTAGGGAATAAATTGATTTGACATTTCAGTAAAGATTGAGGGGGCATGATGTCCCAAGAAACGTTCTCTCTCACTGCAACTGCAAAAATCCAATTGATAATGTCAACAGCAAATTGAGTGGAAGGACAAATATATGATATTAGAGAGAGAAAAGGGAGCATGTTGAACGTTGAGTCACATGGTGCTCAAAAATTGTGGACATGTTTCTTCTCGAAGCACTTAACTAATTATTAAATGAAGTAATTCCAAAATATCGTAAAGTTTGTCCATTTCCCAGAATGACATTTCAACACTTGAGAACAACTTATAATTTGAGGTCAGATGAGATGCAGTAACTGTAACAGTAATGTCAAACATTTTCATTCTTATTGCAGCATATCAACTTAGGAAATGTCGCCCTCCTGTCTCTGTGCCAAATGCTGAAATATTCACTGAAGATGAAGAGTTTGAAATTGGTAATTCTGTGATCTGTTTTTTGTGTAATTTATCAGAAGAGGTTGGAATGAAAAGCTATCTGGTTCATCAATTCCCTTTAAGCAAGAAAATCAGCCTCCCTTACGTCACCTGGCCCATATGTGACCCCAGACCCGTGGCAACGTGGTTGATTCCTAAGTGCCTTCTGAAATAACCTGACAAGCATCGATAGCAATTAGACACGAGCAACAAATATCTGACTTGCCAGTGACATCTACATCCCATCCAAGAATTTTAAGAATATTAAGCTACAGCATTTTGTGTCTCATCAGTTTGCTGCTTGTTTCTGAAGACTGTGGTCCCAAAGATCTATAGATTCATCTTCAGTATAAATGCTTGAAGAACAAAGTCATGAAACCTATCAGAGAACACCTGCTCTGAGGAGAAATGTTGAGGTTTCCTCTGAAGTGTTGGCAGTGCCCCTATCAGCCCCTTGTAGGGGGACAGAAATACCACAGAAAATTTAATCACGATTTCCAGGGTTCAAGGCAGGAATCCCCAATTAATATTTAGGTTTGGTCCCTAATGAGCCACAGTGTTTGATCAGAAAAAAGCAAAATGTACCTTGTTTTCCCTCGAGATCTGAGTCCCCTCTGCTGCATTGCATAGCTTCTGGTTGGTCTGTTTTTATGGTCTTGTGGTCTTTATTAAAGCTGCTACAGATCCAATTGCCTTTGTCGAAACCCCTGGCTTCCCACGTCCAGTCATCTTGCACCAAATCCCCTCTGCCTGGTAACCCACAGCCTTCAGTGTCTAGCTCTTGCTAGCTTTATCCAGACTGCTTATTCCTGTTAACATCCTTTACCCTCAGCCACCTGTTCCTCCTCTCCTTCAATCCCCTATTATCTGATTCATCCCAACCTCACTTGTGTGTCCCTTAATTTCTCATGTTTGATTTTCTACTTCCCCAAAGCCTCCCCTACCTGTTTGAGCCCCACCTTCCATGCCGGGTGTTCTCCTGGTTCCTCCCACCACTGCCTCCCCTTTCTGATTTGCCCGTTCCCTAAAGGACAGGCCCTCACATTTCCATTTACAAAGGATACCCCACATTTGCTCACAACTCTTCTGTCCCGCCTCTGCTTGACTTAACTCTTCACTTTGCCAAATGGCAACGGTGGGATAAGAACTCCCAAAGGTGAGTCTGGAAGGAATTGGATTTGCAAGTGCACAATCTGCTATATGCAAATGATGCTATCAGTGCCTGGGTGATAGTCTGTGGGAGGGTGAAGCTGACATTTAGATCTGTAGAAAAAAAATCAAAAAAGTTGGTGTTCAGAAAAATGAGCAAGCATTTGTGAGTTAGTGTCAATTATGTGCTTGTCCTTAACTCTGCTCTTGTATACATCAAGGTGACATCATCAAGTACCAGTGCATCCCTGGGTTTACTCTGATTGGAAATGAAATATTGACTTGTCGTTTAGGAACACATCTGCAGTTTGAAGGACCTCCTCCGTCATGTGAAGGTACGTTCAGCGAAAGTATAACTGAATAACAGTAAACACTGCAGCAGGAGCTAACTGTAGGTGCAGATCAATTCTACATCAACGTTGTATCACTAAAAATGATGCTTTGTTCCTTACTGCTTCTTTTTTGTAGATTTCACTTGTAATTGATCAATTTTTTTTGTTTGTTTTGTCTGGGGGAGCAGCCACAATTGAATAATTCACTGGCTCACACCTGAGGCACTTGTACAGCATCCCTGTGGTTTTACATACGCTTTCTCCATGGGCTGTTCCATCCAATGAGTTAAATGCATGTCATTAATTGATAATGGGAAATGAACTGGAATGCCAATCAAATAGTGCGAAATCTTGTTCAGGTCAAAATAGACTCTGTACTAAGACTGAAAGCACCGTTACTGACAGCATGAACAAATGTATCTGGGTGAATAGATAGCTGGAATAGTGATATAAATGCTAACTGTGAAAAGAATAACTATGCATGTATATAGTTGCATGGACAGGGCCAATGTTATCACAGAACAGCATATACTGGCCATTATATAGTACTGTACAGCAGGATCACCAGTGCTAATGTTGTTCCTGTCAGGAATGTATCTAAAAAGTTACAGAACAGGACCAAGTGAGGGATGTATCAGGTCTGTCTGAAACTGAACTAACAGAGGCATATATCTGGGCCTGTAGGCATTGGTCATTCATTTCTGTTTTGTAAATGTACAAATCGGTTGCATATGGGGATTGTTTATGTGTGAATATCTTGACAGATTGTCTGTGATTTAGACCTCATATATACATATATATGTAAAAGACAGCTTTGAAAGGGTGTTCTATCTTGTTTAACATCACACAGAGCTTTATTCGCATGCAAATTGATGTTTTTTTAGTTATTCTGACTATAAAACCACTTTGAACTTGCTGCCTTTATGCAAGTTAGCTTTCCAAAGCATTTCAAAACACCATTATAATTTCTTACTTTAGACTCGCAGGTACATTCATAGGGATGAACAAAAGAACCATAAGTGACCCTCCTCTTTGACACAACAGAAGCTAAGGCTCCGCAGGGATTGTGGTGTGCTTTGTGATGCATTGAAGAGAAATCAATGATTCACTGCACAATATCGTCATCTATTGCTAGCAAACTAGAAATGCATTGAGGAAAAATGTCTTGAGCTGAGCCCAAGTGAGAAACCTCTATACTGGAAGATTTGACAAGATCTATTTTTTCTTCAGCAAAATGGAGACTGCTCTCCATTAAGGCAGTCACAAGAAGGGAATGAGATACCCGAACCTGAATGGGAATAAAAGGAGCATAAATGCTGCCAGTTAGTAATTTAGAGATGATGGGATGGACACTATTTTTAATGTTGTATCTGAGACGACACAGGGGAGCATTGGGGTGTTCGCCAATGATTGCACAATGTTCAGTACTATTTGCGACTCCTCAGATACTGAAACAGCCCATGTTCATTTGCAACAAGATCTGGACAATATCCAGGCTTGGGCTGACAAGTGGCAAGTAACATTTGTGCCACACAAATGCCAGGCCATGAACATCATGAATAAAAGACAAGCTAACCACCACCCATTGGCATTCAATGATGTTAACATCACTGAATCCCCCCTATCAACATGCTGGGGTTTATCATTGATTTGAAAGTCAACTGGACTCACCACATAAACACAGTGGCCAAAAGAGCAGGTCAGAAGTTGGGAATACTGCGGAGAGTAACTCACCTCCTGACTCCACAAAGCCTGTCCGCCATCTACAAGGCACAGGTCACGAGTGTGTTGGAATACTCCCCACTTGCCAGGATGAGTGCAGCCCTAACAACATCCAAGAAGCTTGACACCATCCAGGACAAAGCAGCCTGCTTGATTGGCACTACATCCACAAGCATACATTCCCTCCACCATTGAGGCTCAGGAGCAACAGCGTGTACTATCTGCAAGATACATTGCTGAAATTCATCAAAGATTTTCAGAAGCACCTTCTAAACGCATGACCACTTCCATCTAGAAGGACAAGGGAGGCAGATATATGGGAATGCCACCACCTTCAAGATTCCCTCCAAGCCACACATCATCCTGACATGGAAATATGTCGCCGTTCCTTCACGGTCGCAGAATCAAAATCCTGCAATTCATTCCCTAATGGCATTGTGGGTCAACCCACAGCAGGTGGACCACAACGGTTCAGGAAGGAAGCTCATCGCCACCTTCTGAAGGACAACTAGAGATGGGCAAGAAATGCTGGACAGCCAGCAATGCCCACATCTCACAAATGTCTAAAATAAACAGCACATTAACTTTTGAAACACAATTGAGAGCCATCGGCTGTAAGGATTCAGAATAAAATTAATCAGAATCATCCCAGTTTGGTTTCTTAAGGCTGAGTTTCAAGATGCTCCTTTGCTCAGCACTAAACTATGAACCGTTCAGTGTCAGGAGACAACACACACTTGGAAATGGGGAAATTTGTAATGATGTAATGTAAGGATAAAAGTACCATGTTGAAAATAGTGGCTGTCTGACTATAATTTAGATGTATACTTATTGACTATAATGAAAGAGTGTCTGATCCTGATTATGATTAAAATAGATGTAAGCGTGGTAGGATTATGCAGTCTACACTGTCTGGAGTGTAATTCAAGGCACATCCCCAGACTGATCCAAGATTTAGAACCTCAGTTTTAGGTGACTTATCATCTGCTCGTGGTGACCCTGGTGGAAGAATCATCTGCATTGCATCTACACTCAGACTCAGTCATGGGATTGAATTTCAAAGTGCAGAGGGTAGCCCTTGTCTCTCAGTAACCATTCCTGTAAGACATAAGGCCCTTGAAATAAAGCAGCAAGTTGACAGTCTTCAAGGGTATAAGCATAATGGCAGCTCCCAGGGTACTTTAAGACCCCAGTAGTCCCTTAGAACCAACTGGATGCATAAGACTTTAGTGCAGCTGCCATCTTAACACTATGAGGTTAGGAATGGAAAGTCACACTTTAGCCCTGCTTCAACAGTTGCCATATCTGGGTGGAAGTGTCCCAGGACGTCCTTCACCTGTGTTGACATTGTGACTTGCTCATCTAGAGGATATCACATCCAATTGATTCTGAGCCTCCTCCCTCCTTCCCCAAGCCGCACGCATCCTTTGGGATTCCTCAGCTGCAACTTCATGTGTAGGATGCTCAGAATCAGCTGGAGGTTGCTGCTAATTCCAGGATTGCTGGCTCACCTTTCCTCCCCAATTTCTCTGTGCAAAAGGCACTCAGTAAAATAGTAAGAGTCCAAGGTATCAGGGGTGGTGTATTAGCATGGATAGAGGATCAGCTAACTCATAGAACATAGAGTTGGGATAACGAGCATGTCCTGGATAATATTCTGTTACTTGTGGAGTGCCACAGGGATCAGTGCTGGGGCCACAATTATTATAATAGATACTGATGACTTGGATGGGGGTATTGAATGTACTGTTGCCATATTTACGGATGATACAGAAATTAGTGGGAAGGACAAGGAGTGAGAGGCACACGAAGGATTTTACCTTAAATTGTTTGCTAAGTCCAAGTTGCATCAGGTGTTTTGAAAAAAAATTTCACCAGGAAGGTGAAGATGTCTTCCCCATCTTAGCAAACTCATCTCATTAACTACCCACCGCCCACATATAATGTGTCTCACATCTCACTTCCACCCCAGCTAATCACACATATTCTCAAAGCAACTTGACTCTCACTACATATCCTCCAAACCACTGGCACCTACATGCCCAGCCACCTTTAAAAGCCCGTTGTTCACTTGCATCAGAATTCATCTTCTGAAGCTGCCTTGCTAGTTAAGGGTGGTCTCTGAAAATGCTGGAGATGGGAAAGATGGCACCATGATTCTCTGACAAGGACCTGGAAGGCCTAACAGAAAGGCAGCTTCTTCCTGGAGGAGCAACAGTAAAGGCCACACCACCAGACCAAGCCAGCCTAGTCTGAAGTTGGCACTGACCAGATACCATCTTTGGGGTGTGGAGGAATAGCCAGCAATGAAGAAAGAAGGTCAAACACCTTTTTCCACTCCAACAGGGTAGTTGCCACACTTTTCTCTGTGCCACTTCAAACTCACTCTTTCTGCTACTGTACCCATCTCTTGCTATTGCGTGTAGCACCGTCTTTCACTTACTCTCTCCATTGCTCCAACCTCCCATGCCACCAACCCTTCCTACCCCTGGTGTCACCTCCTAAGTCTTCAATACATCTCGGCATCTTTTTCCCGCACGCACCAGCACAAACAGCTGGGCCCTGCACCTCCACCTGTCTCTCCCCTGCGTCCCTTGGAAGTTCAAGCTGAGGAGGATCAATAGTGTGGTTGACTGCCCTTGAATGGCAGCCCCTTAGTCACTGGCACCTCCATAGAGCTCAGTGAGGCCTACTTCCCTAAGACTGCTTGCTGCATAGGCCACATGGACTGGAGCAGATGTGAGATTAATGTGGCACACTACCGTTCTATGGGAGGGGCACACTCTAGGCCTGAGGACTGTTGAGAGCAAGGCAAGCTGCCTGTTGTTAAGACTGTGCTAATTGTCATGACAAGACAAGGCAGAGATGCTGTGAGCAATCACGTAGGTGCTAGGTGAGCAAACATCCCCAAGATGCAGCTAAGTCCTTTCCATGAGCTGGCTGCCTTTCCCTGTGCAAAGTATTCCAGCTGCAAACTTTCAGTGCTAGTTGCTGGTGTATCTGCAGTACAAGACTGCATTACCAGAGTGCGCTGCCAAGATCATCGTGGTGGATTTACAGGTGCTGGATGCCGGTATTACTTGAGGAGGCGTGAGTGCAGCTGGTGCCTGTTATACCCTGGGCTGAGGGTTGGTAGCAGCCAACATTCGGAGCAGATGGCAAACTGAGTCCTCCAAATACACAATCTGGTTTCCTTGTCGAGTTCTTCTGACGACTAGCTTGTTTGGTGAGCTTAATATGATGGGAGGCTGAATATTCATGAGACAAGTTGTGGCATCAATGAGGCATTTGGTGAGCATTAATCCTTACAAATTGGTGTCTGGGAGCTGCCGAGTGTAAAAGCTCGCCATACTATGTGCGAAAAGTATATAAGGTGGCTGACCCTCACAGTCATAACTTTGGGCCTCTCCTCAGAGAGTTGAGCCTGAGAAATTGGTGCCTGAGGTTTGCACCAGGGATCCACTTGATTTCTGCCAGCTGAGCAACCCAGGATCATATATCTCCTCATCCATAAACAAGGTCTACGTTCCTTTTCTGCACAGTCCATTGGAGGGACAGTTTAAACAAAGTATCTTTGCCACATCCCTTTGAGAAAGAGCTTGAGTATGAGAGCATCCAGAAGGGAAAGAATTAAAGGGACAAAAAGAGCAGTCAGGGTCTTTGAGAAGTTGCAGAAAAGGTGAATTTGGATCTTTGCAGTGATGAGATAACTACTTTGATCAGCACCAGAGGTAATTAAGGCTCTACTTCAATGAAAGGAAGAAGGGTTCAGAGAAGAATTGAAAAATATTTTCCAATGATGTTTTGGGCTTTTTATTTAAATGTAGAGGTCTTTAGAATATGGAATGCAGTAGTTGGAGCAGAATCCACGATAGCTTCGAGAAAGGAATCTTGTAAATAATTGAAGAAGAAAAATGAGATAAGGTCTGGAGAAAGGGCAGTGGAGAGGTGCTATTTGGGTAAATCTCTTCAAGCACCAGCATGGGATAACCTTCCTCTGAGCTGCAAAATACTATGATTCTATGAAAAATACGTCTTCAATCTCTATTTGGAATAGTGACAAAAAAATATATAAAATGAGTAAAGTGATTCATGAAGGTCACAGGTCTCCACTTGACAACTTCTGTGTGGGAACACTCATCCGATGCAAAGTGCCCTGAGACACATTTGGTGTGAGGTAGGGCAGCTTTGAACAAGTAGTGAGCAATTTTAAACGTAGCATTGTAAATAAAACATTGGGGCTCACGGACTCCACTAAACACACAGTTCACATGCCCAGTAACGAACTGTCAATGCCATGATTTAGTTGAATGGAACTTATTTATTTGTGCCGCAGTATATATTTTCTGTAGTTGCTGCTGACTGTGCAGTATGTGTAGCAGCCTCAGAATAAAGCGCATGAAAGGTGACATTAATGTGGCTGATCTGTGGTGCTGAGTGAACTTGAACTGGAATAATTTGAAGTCTAGAAATTGAAAACGCTGTTTGCTTGTGATTAGCGCTGTACTGGCAGAGGCATCTTAAACTATCAGAAATGATTGCTCCTGACTTGGAAACAGACTGACAACTGTTGTACATAAAGCAGAAATAAAGTGTGATTGCATACTAATGTTATGTTCACATCGGCATTTCCCTGCTCCACAGAATAGACTTTTATTTTCTGGATTATTGTGTGATGTTACACACGTTTTATTTATTTCTTATTTTCCCAGTTTTCTTCTGCCAATTAGCTGCCGGTCCTTCACTATCTCAAATACAAAACTTAAATGCAAATTTTTGTTTAAACTTTATCATGCCCCAGTCATGACCCTCAAGTCATCTCAAGGTATTTTACAAACAATTACGTTTTTTTTCTGAAGTGCATTTGTTGTTGTAAAGTAGGAACTACAGAGAGAGCACAGAGTCCTTCATAAAAGATTCTGTAGCAGAGGACTTGTAAAGCACTAACAGGATTGGACAGACCAGCACAGATTTCCAAAAGGGAGATTATGCTTCACAGACTAACCAGATTTTTTTGAGGATGCAATTAGTAGCGTTGATCAGGAGGAGCCACTGGATGTGGGCTGTTTGGGTTTTCGTAGTGCTTTTGAAAAGGCCCACATAACAGAATTAGCATGTAAAATTAAAGCTCACTGCACTGGGGTGCAGTGTACAGACAGGGATAGAGAGCAGATAGAAAAACATGTGTTCCCTTCCCCCTCCCCCATTTCTGAAGAAGGGTCCTGACCCAAAATGTCAACTTTCCTACTCCCCTTGTGCTGCCTGGCCAGTTATGTTCCTCCAGTTCTACACTGTGTTATCTCCAGCATCAACAGTTCTTACTACTGCCTCTGTATGAATGAATGGTTCTTTTTCCAAATAACAGGCACCACAGGGTTCTGTGCTTGGATCCAGCTACTCATATCATATCTTGAGGATATCAATGAGTGAACTAACTGTAATATCTCCAAGTTGACATAAAGCTTGGTGAGAGGGTGAACTTCAGTGTGATTTGGCTGAGTTGAATAAGTGGGCAAACGAGTCAAAGGATCATCGAAATCTACAGCACAGAAAAGTGCCCTTCTGTCCATCATGTCCATACAAGGCAAAATCAACCACTTAACTAACCATGAAATAGCAAGAACTACAGATGCCGGAGTCAGAGTCAACACAGTGTGCAGCTGGAGCTCCACAGCAGGTCAGGCAGTACCAGAGGAACAGGATAGTCAGGGTTTCATGTCAGGACCCTTCTTCAGAACTGGGGGAAGGGGGAAGGGAGCTGGGAAATAAATAGAAGGAGGAAGGGTGGGGCTGAGGAAAGATAGGTGGGATGGTGACAGGTGGATTCAGCTATGGGTAGTGGGGAATGGTGAGTGGGAAGGATGGGGCGGGTAGGTGGGAGAGAATATGGACAGGTCAGGGCAGCATGGTGCTTAGCACTGCTGCCTCACAGTCACAGGGACCCAGGTCCGATTGGACTCTCAGGTGACTGTCTGTGTGGTGATTGCACATTCTCCCTGTGCGTAGGTTTCCTGTAGGTTCTCCGGTTTCTTCCCACAGTCCAAAGATGTACAGGTTAGGTGGATTGGCTGTGCTAAATTGCCCCGTAGTGTCCAGGGGTGTTTAGGTTAGATGGGTGAGACATGGGCAATGCAGGAATAGGAGAATGGGTCTGGGTGGGATGCGCTTCAGAGGGGCGGTATGGGCTTGTTGGCTGAATGGCCTGTTTGCACACTGTAGGGACTCGAGGTTATGTCAGGCCGAGAAGGCGAGAGGGAGGATGGGTGCGGCTGTGGAAAGGTAGGTGGGATAGTGACAGGTGGTTGCAGGTGGGGGTAGTAGGAATTGGTCAGTGGGAAGGGTGGGTGGATAGGTGAGGAAAAAGATGGACAAGTTATGTCAGGTCACGGAGGTGGGGACGAGAAGGAGAATGGGATCAGGCGTGGAATTGGGAGATTTTAAAACTGGTGAATTCGATGTTTAGGCCGTTGGGTTTTAGGCTCCCGAAACAGAATATGTGGTGCTGCTCCTCCAGTTTCCCGGCAGCGTCTTTGTGGCCCTGGAAGAGGCCCAGGATAGACATGTCACCCAGGGAATGGTGGGGGAAGTTAAAATGGTTAACAGCCAGAAAGTGTTGTCACGTACAGAGTGCAGATTCTCCACGAAACGGTCCCTGAGTCTATGCTTGGTCTCATTAATGTAGAGGATGCCGCAGCGGGAGCAGCAGATCCAGTAGACCATGCTGACGGATGTGCAGTTGAACCCCTGTCTGATATGAGAAGTTTGTTTTGGGCCTTGAATGGAGGTGAGAGAGGAGGTGTAGGGGCAGGTGTAGCACTTCCTGTGGTTGCAGGGAAAGGTGCTAGGGATGGTGGGGCTAGTGGGGAGTGTGGATTGGACAAGGGAGTTGCTGAGTGAGCGGTCCCTATGAAGGGAAGATAGAGATGGGGAGAGATATATCTCTTTGGTGGTGGGGTCGGATTGTAGGTGGTGGAAATGACAGAGAATGATACGCTGCATGCGGAGGTTGCTGGGGTGATATGTGAGGACAAGGGGGATTCTGTCTTTATTTTTGTTGCAGGGGGAGGGGGCCTAAGGGCAGAGGTGTGGGAAATGCAAGAGATACAGTTGAGGGCATTTTTCATTGCCGGAGTGGGGATGTTACAATCCTTGAAATAAGAGGACATCTGGAATGTGTGGGAGTGGAACACCCCATCTTGGGAGCAGATGCGACAAAAGCAGAGGAATTGCTAGTATGGGATCACATTCTTGCAGGAAGGTGGCTGAAAGGAGGTGTAGTCCAGGTAGCTGTGGGAGCTGTTGAGCTTGAAATAGATGTCAGTATTGAGGCGGTTACCAGAGGTGTAGACAGAGAGGTCCAGAAAGTGGAGGGAGGTATCGGAGATGTACCATGTGAATTGGAGGTTGGGGTGAAAGGTGTTAGTCAAGTTGATGAACTGTTCAAGCTCCTCATGGGAGCGTGAGGCAGTGCCGATACAGTCATCGATATAACAAAGAAAGAGGTGAGGGATGGTACTGGTATAACAGCAGACTGCTCCACGTATCCTACGAAGTGGTAGGCATAGCTCAGGCCCATACGGGTGCCCATAGCCACCCCTTTAGTTTGCAGGAAGTGTAAGGAGTTAAAGGAGAAGTTGAGATAACACGGTGTGAAGCTGGATGAACACAGCAGGCCGAGCAGCATCAGAGGAGCAGGAAGGTTTGACACTTCGGGTCGAGACCCTTCTTCAGAAATGGAGTTGTTGTCCAGGTTAAAGACAAGTTCTGTTAAGCGGATAAGTGTGTTGGTTGAGGGGGACTGGTTGCACCAGCAGGAGAGAAAGAAGCCACCTCCAGTGCCACAATGATGCCACACACAAACTGAAGGAATAATATCTCATATTCCACCTCAAGAGCTGACAGCCCAATGGCCTGAACACAGAATTCACTCATTTTAAAATCTTCCCACCCCCAGCCTCATCTCACATCCAAAACTCTCATTCCTTTCATTCCCACCTCCTTAACCTGACACAACATGTACATCTTCTCTCCCATATATTCCGCCCCACCCTTCCCACTGACCAATCCTCACCACTCCCTACCTGCATCCACCGATCATCACCCCACCTACCTTTCCGCAGCTCCACTCCTCCTCCTTCAATTTATTTCCCAGCTCCCTTCCCCCCCGCCTCTCCAGCTCTGAAGAAGCATCCCAACCTGAAACATCAACTTTCCTGTTCATCTGATGCTGCCTGACATGCTGTGTTCCTCCAGCTCCACACTGTGTTGACATCTAACTATCCTAATCCCATTTCCCAGCACATAGGCCAAGGCCCTTGTGTACACAAACGCACATCCAAATATTTCTTAAATATTCTGAAGGTTTCTACCTCTACCACCATTATGGGCAGTAGATTTCAGATTCTGATGACCTTCTGGGTGAAAAAGATTTTTTTGTCCACAACTCCGTAAACCTTTTGCCACTTACCTTAAATCTATGCCCGTGGTCATTGATCCCACCATCACGGGAAAAATTTTGTCCTGTCTACTCTGTTTATGTCGCTCGTTACTTTACACATCTCAATCGTATCCCCTCTCAATGTCCTCTCGAAGGAAAACAACAAGTCCGTCCAGTTTCTCTTGATAACTGAAACTGTCTGGCCCAGGCAACATTCCTGGTAAATTTCTTCTGCATCATCTCACATCTGTCCTGTAATATGTATTCCAGAACTGCCCACAATACTCTAGCTGTGGCCTAACCAACATTTTACGCAGTTCCAGCATAACCTCCTACTCTTAAACTCTGCTCTTCAACTGATAGAGGGAAGGATACTTTAAACCTTCTTCACCACTTTACCCCCTGTCCTGGTACATTAAGAGACAAACGTGCATGCATAAGAAGGTCCCTGTGATCCATGGTGCTTCCCAGGGTCCTACTGTTCATCAGGTATTCTCTTGTTTTGTTCGCCCTGCCCATGTACATTACCTCACTTATCTGGATTGAATTCCATTTGCCACCAATTAACCTATATGTCCAGCCCATCTGTATCCCATTGTAGCCTAAATCTACTTCCTCACTATTTACTGCCCCACAATTTTAGTGTTTTCTGTACACTTACTGATAAACCCATCTGTATTTAAGCCTGAGTCATTTGTACAAACCACAATGGCAATGGCCCAATGCTAACCCTTTGAGGCCCCACTGGACAGTGAATTCCAGTTGGAAAAATGCCCCTCAACCAATTATGGATTCAAATTGCCCAAGTCCCTTGGATCCTATGGGCCCTTCCCTTTGCTATTCGTCTCCAATGCAGGACTTTATCAAAGGCCTTGCTGAAGTTCAAGCAGACTGCATGAAAAGCATTGCTCTCATTTATACACCTTGTCACCTCTTTGAAAAATTCAATCGAGTTTGTCAGACATGACCACCCCTTAACGAAACCATGCCGACTATTCTTGATTAATCCCTGCCTGCCCAAATTCAGATTAATTCCGTCCCTCAGAATTGCTTCCTGTAATTTTTCTGGTTTATCTCTTGCTACCACCTTGAACCTCGGTACCACATTGGCCCCTCGGGCATCTCTCCTGTGGCTAGAAAGAAATTAAAGGTTTTTACAAGCACCTGCACTATCTCCTCCGTTGCCTCACTCCACAACCTGGGATACATTTCATCTGGCCCTGGAGATATGTCTTCTGCATGGCAGAAGAGGTATAATGTGGATAAGTGTCAGGTCATCCACTTTGGTAGCAAAACTGGGAAGTCAGATTGTCAGCAGACAGGTGATAGATTGGGAAAGGAAACTTGGGTGTCCTCGTATACCAGTCTCTGAAAGTGAGCGTGCATGTATAGGAGACAGTGAAGAACTCAAATGGTATTTTAATCTTCGTCTAGAGAGGGATTCGAATTTGTAGAAACATAAAACATAAAAAACAGGAGAAGGGGTAGGCCGTTTGGCTCTTCAAACCTGTTGAACTATTCATTATGTTCATGACTAATCATCCAACTCAACAGCCATTCCTGCAAGAGAAGAGAAAAGGTACTGGGATGTTTTGCTGCAATTGTTTAGGATCTTGGTGAGACCACATCCTGGACATTATGTGCAGTTTTGGCATCTTACCTCAAGAAGGATGTTCTGTCTATCGACAGAGTGCCACTAAGTTTTATCAGATAAATTGCTGGGGTGGCAGGATTGATGTATGAAGAGAAACTGGATCGATTACATTCACTGGAATTTAGAAGAATGATGGGGTGCAGGGTGCAGGATCTCATGCCTAAAAGTCTGACATTGTTTACTGTGAAAAGAAAACATGACGTGAAGTTTGGAGCACTTTCCATGTGATTCTGAGGAATGTCGTCAAACAGTTTGGTTGTTGTCTCTACACATTTAGTGAAGTGTCCTTTCAGTGTTGAATTTTAACACAATGACTTTCAAAAAGTTGGCTTTGTGTGCAATTATTGCAGTGAATTAGAGATTGTCTGTTCCACAATGCAAGGACACCGGGTTCAAAGGAATATTTGATTACATTCAAGTGAAAAACGTTATTCAAAATGTTTCTTCAGCAATGTTTCCTTTCTTACATTTGAGACCCAATGAGAATGCGGTGAAATTGTGTCCATAACTGACCTTTTGGTTCTACAACTTTCAGCTCACTGCCCGATGAATGAGATCCACACAGATTCGTCAGGAGTCATCTTGAGTCAAGGCTTCCCAGGAAATTATCCTCATTTTCAGACCTGTTCATGGATTATTAAGGTGGATCCAGGCTTCAACATCACACTTCTAATTGATTTCTTCCAGAGTGAGAAACAATTTGATGAACTGGAAATATTTGATGGTACATTTAAATTATTTACAATATATTAAAATGTATGTTGACTTGCTCTAGGTACAGTGTATATGTATCCTTTTCATAAAAGGAGCATATTCAGGACGGACACCAATTTGAAATGTTGACTCTCCATTCCAACAAACAAAGAAAATTACAGCACAAGAACAGACCCTTCAGCACTCCAAGCCTGCACTGACATGCTGCCCCTCACAACTAATACATCTACCCTTCCTGGGACCATATCCCTCTATTCCCATCCAATTCATGTATTTGTCAAGGTGCCCTTTAAAAGTCACTATCGTATCTGCTTCCACTAACTCCCGCAACAATGACTTCCAGACACCCACCACCCTCTGTGTAAACGACTTGCCTCACGCATCAGCTTTCAACCTTGCCCCTCGCACCTTAAACCCTTAGCCCCTGATAACTGACTCTTCCACCCTGGGAAAAAGCTTCTAACTGTCCACTCGGTCCAGGCACTTCATAATCTTGTAGACCTCTAACAGGTTGCCCCTCAACCTCCGTCATTCCAGTGAGAATAATCCAAGTTTCTCCAACTTCTCCTCATCGTTAATGCGCTCCACACCAGGCAACATCCTGGTAAATGTTTTCTGTACCCTCTCCAAAGCCATCACATCCCTCTGATAGTGTGGTGACCAGAATTGAACACAGTATATCAAATGTGGTCTAACTAAGGTTCTGTAAAGATGCAACATTACCTGCTCATTTTTAAACTCAATGCCCTGGCTGATAAAGGCAAGCATGCCGTATACCTTGTTGACTACCTTCTCCACCTGCAGTGCTACTTTCAATGACCTTGCACCTCTACACCCAGATCCCTCCACCTATCAGTACTCTTAAGAGTTCAGCCATTTATTGTATATTTTCCATCGGGATTAGCCGGCCTGTAATTAGCTGGATTACCCCTGCCGCCCTTCTTAAACAAAAGAACAACATTGGCTATTCTCCAGTCTTCTGAGACCTCCCCTGTAGCCAGTGAGAATACAAAGCTTTCTCTCAAGAGAAATGCACTGCCTCACATTTTTCCAGATTAAACTCCATCTGCCATGTCTCTCCCCAAGTCACCAACCAAACCATATCCTGCTGTATCCTCTGACGGTCCTCATCACTATCCACAATTCCAGCAACCTTTGTGTCATCAGCAAACTTACTAATCAGCGCAGTTCCATTCTCCTGCAAATCAATTATATATAAATTACACATAGAAAAGGCCCCAACACTGATCCCTGACAAGCACTGTGAATCACAGCCCTCCATTCAGCAATGCACACAATTAGCTGGATTATCCCTGCTACCCTTCTTAACAAAGGAACAATATTGGCTTAGAGATAATGGGAATTGCAGATGCTGGAGAATCCAAGATTACAAAGTGTGAAGCTGGATGAACACAACAGGCCAAGCAGCATCTCAGGAGCACAAAAGCTGACGTTTCGGGCCTAGACCCTTCATCAGAGAGATATTGGCTATTCTCCTCTCTGGGACCTCCCCTATAGCCAGTGAAGATATAAAGATTTCTGTCAAGGCCCCAACAATTTCCTCCCTTGCTGCTCTCAGTATTCTGGGATATATCCCATCAGGCCATAGGGACTTGTCTACCTAAATGTTTTTCAAGACTCCTAAAACTTCCTCTCTTTTGATCTCAACACAACCCAAGCTATCTACACACCCTTCCCCAGATTCATCATCTGCCAAGCCCTTCTCTGTGGTGAATACTGACCCAAAGTATTTGTTTAATACCGCACCCTTTTCCTCTGGCTCCACACATAAATGCCCTTTTCTGAACTTGAGTGGGCCAACCCGCTTCCTGGCTACCCTCTTATTTTTTATAAAAAGCCTTGGGATTTTCCTTAATTCTGTTGGCCAATGACTTTTCATGTCTCCTTTTAGCCCTCCTGACACCTTGCTTAAGTTTCTTTCAATTTACCTTGTATTCCACCCTTGCTTCATGTATTCCCAGCCTCTTAACCTTGACAAATGCTTCCTTTTTCTTTTTGATTAGGCTCACAATGTCTCTCATGATCCAAGTTCCCTAAACTTGCCATACTTATCCTTTATCCTTACAAGAACATGCCGGCCCTGAGTTCCTATCAACTTACACTTGAAAGCCTCCCACATACCAGATGTAGATTTCTCAAACTTCTGCCTCCAATCTATATTCTTCAGTTCCTCCCTAATATTGTTGTAATGAGCCTTTCCCCAAGTTAGCAACTTTACCTGACAACTACAATTATCTTTATCCATCAGTACGTTTAAAGCTTACTGAACTGTGATCATTGTTCCCCAGCTGCTCCCCTACTGAGACATCAACCACCTGGCCAGGTTCGTTCCCCAATATTAGGTCCAGTACCCCTTTCCTAGTTGGACTATCTACATACTATTTCAAGAAGCCCTCTTGGATTCTCCTTAAAAATCTCCCCCATCTGCGCCCTAAGCACTAAATGAGTCCCATACCCCATTGAAATTCTGTGAACCTCAATATTTAACACTGTCCAACCATTCAACTGAGAAGAGACCTTCTTGTGACATTTTATCCGACCTTATTCAGGCTCATAACCGTACATTCAGAAATGTGAAGGCCCCTAGTCTTCTTTCTTTGGTTATTTCTTGTTCCTGCCTAGAGAGAGGCTAATTGCAATCCTTCTTCACCACCTTACTTAATATTAGCAAACTCTGTAGAGGAACATAAGAGCAGGAGTAGACCATTCGGCCCATCAAATCTTCTAGACCATGTCTGCTAATCATGTGGACCAAATATCAATCTTGAGATTTCCTTGTCATTATGACCCGCTACTACTTTCTGTAGTGTATTTCCTCTCAGCCCTGTAAGAGAGTTTGTTTGGTTTTCTGCAAAGTATTATATTAGCAAACATTGTAAAATGATTTGAATCTGAATTTATATTTTATTTATTGTATTTCCATCTCCTGGTGTTGGTTAGGTTGAGATGATTGAGTGTACACTTGATGGACGATCCTTTCTCCATACATCCAGGCAGCTGAAGGCTGATATTGTGGTTAAAAAAATGTTTTTGTTGTAATTAAGAGTGCTGCCAACACAAACTAAGTATTTATACCATGCAAGTGAAAATTTGAGCAGTGGTTTATGCTCAATCAGTTATCCACTAACCCAGACGCAATATTGATCATGAAACATTTTTTGTGGGTTTTTAGTTGCAATCCAGATCAGATTGACTGGATGTTGATTATCCTAATTGAAATGGATCCCCACATAATTCACTCATCTTAGATTACACAGCTAGGGATATCACTAGCACTGGTATTAACAATTAGCAGGATAAATTGAACTCTGTGGAAAATAATCATTTGAAAAGAACAGTGACTTGCATTTTTATAGGGCTCCTTGTGAAGAAAGCAATTAATTGAGCAACCCGTAAGCAATATTAGTACCTCAAGTGCTCACTTTTGAACATTTCTCATTCACTGCTTTAGCTTGAGAACTAATTTTTTTCAGGCTGGTCCCTTCCAACCCACCAATTGGTTATTGTACTGGTGTCTTGCAGATAGGAAAGTGGTATTTCATGAAATGAGATACATTTCAATAGTTACCAAGAGTTTGGGTGTGTATGCACTCGGCAGTTTTTTTTAATTAAAAAGCTACAGTTCATAGAACCACAGAATCCTTGCAGTGTGGAAGCAGACCATTCAGCCCATCGAGTCCACGTCAACCCTCTGAAGAGTATATCACCTAGACCCACATCCCTACTCTGACCCTGTAACCCTGCATTTTCCATGGCCAATCCACCTAACCTGCACATTTTTGGACTGTAGGAGAAAACAAAAGTACCCAGAGGAAACCCACACAGACACAGGAAGAATGTGCAAACTCCAAACAGACAGTTGCCCTGGATCCCTGGTGCTGTGATGCACTAGGGCTAACTACTGGACCACCCTGGGTCTTGCAAGTTTTATTTTAGGGGGCAGAATACTTTAACATCAAAGGTTTTTAACCTTATTGAAATTGTTGAAAGTCAAAGTTAGTTTTTTTTTAGCAGTGCAGTTTTGATGTAACATATTTGGGATCAGAAAACAAAAACATGTTCCAGATCTTCTGGTCGATGGACAGTTGGAGATCACACACCCAAAGATATGTGTTCGGAATTATTGGAAGTTCCGACGCAGTGATTGTGAAGGAATTGCCTGGGAAATTTAAAGATCCACTCAACAAGTACTGTGCATCTGGAAACCTCTGAGAAACATATTCACCTGTGAGTTACAGATGGAGATTTTGTGTAGTTCTGACAGTTACCTGCATATTTACCCAGGAAATGTTAGGCAGATGAAAATCAACTCCTGGATGGTGTACAGTGACACTCCCACCTAGATCGCAGACCAACCTCCAACTCTCCCTGACACAAATTTGCCACCAATCAGCCTGACAACCTATCCATGTTCCTCATCCACAAACACACTGTATCTCTGAGCTGTTCAGTCTGTTAATGAACTTATCAAAATATGACAGCTAGTGTCACAAAGTGGTGGTGTGGCTTTGATTTCCCCGAACAACTTAGATTACGAAGAAGAACTCCGAAAACCGGTATCGTCTGCCTTTCTAGGAACGTAGGCACAAGAATGGGCTGTTCAGCTTCCCGAGTTGGCTGTAACTTGCTGGATCATAGCTGATCGGCCAATTCAATGCTCATGCACTACCCCCATACGCCATTATGATATGGAAATTTGTCAGTCTGTATCTTTACCATAAGCAATGGCTGAGCTTCCACAGACCCCTGGGTGGAGAATTCCAATTATACACTGCTCGCTGCATTTTGAGAGACTTCTGCTAGTACAGGAATTGCATTCCCGCCATTGGCGTCATTGTGCACCCAGCTCTACAGCTAACTGAGGTCACCAAAGCTCAGTTTTATCACCAAAGCTATCTAGTTGGTGAACTTGTTAAGAATCCCTTTGACAGCACTCAACATCCATTATAGGCTTCAATCCACAGGAGCAAATTGACTGTCAAAACATAAAGGTTGTCTATATCTTTTATCCCTTCCTAATTTCCAAGTCAGAAATGCAGGGCTCAGGCAAATGTTTGAAAAAGAGAGGAGTGGAGAGTCAAGCATGTTTTATGCTGGTGTATATCTCTCAAAACGTCTGTAACAGTTTGAGTCCTGTTTCACCCCTCCCATTTAAAGCAGCTTGTGCTTTATTGTATTTTCTTAGTGGCATTTGAAATGGCATGGGACAAAGTTAATTGGCCATCTAAACACAAGCAAGAATAGGTTGCTTCATGATATTAAAAGCTATGTACTGTATGCACCCTGACTCATATTTATTTGTGCTTTGTTTTCTTTCAGGATCTTCAAGTCAAAGCCCATTGCTGATCTCTCTCAGCGGCAACTACACATCTCCAATAACTGTTGTCAGCTCGGGCAATAAGGCATACCTCCGCTGGTCAACTGACCACGCCACAAGTCGAAAAGGCTTTAAGATCCATTATTCAGGTTAGTAAGCCTGGAAAATCCTCCGCCAGTCACACCAATCCCTCAAATGTCTCCTTTAGGTTTTACTTGATCCAAAAGTCGGAAGAGAGAGATCTAGTGAAAGAAATACCTCGCAGTGAAAGGGCAACACATGTTCTTAAAGATCCTGCGTTATCCCTGAATTTGTCCTGCAGCATTGCCATTTCTTCACTGTCATTTATAGTCAAGATCATGGTTTCCACAGTATTCCCGGTCAAGATGTGGTGACGCAGTGGGAAGGACGCCCAGAATGCTTAGCACCACGTTGCTCTAACACGTTCTTTTTACATTATTTTCTAAATTGCAATCTAAGCAGTCATGCAAGATCCAGGTCTCTATAATAATATGTACCTCAAATGGCATTTCATTTAAGTTCATTTAATCTGTCTTTGGCGATAATGGTTAAAATAGAAAATGGAAGGAATTACTCCCTGTTCTTCTTTATTGCCAGCAGACATTCAAAACCCAACCAAACACAGTAAAGTTTGGCATCTTATCTCAAAGGCAACACCTTCAACCAGGCAACACTTTTCTAATCCCGTTCTGAAAAGCCAATCCTGAGGGGAAGCCCTGGACTAATGCTTTAAACTACAATAACAGCTTTAATCTGGTTCATTTTCATCAAATTCTTAGGGATTTGGGCATCACTGGCAATTACAGCATTTGCTGTCCATCCCAGTTCACTAGTGGTTCACTAGGCCATTTCAGATTACAGTTAAGAGTCAACCACAGTTTAAGAGTTGACCACATTGCTGTAGATCTGGAGTCACATGTAGGCCAGTCCAGGTTAAGAGTAGCAGATTTCCTTTCCTAAAAGACATCAATGAACCCGTTGTATTTTAGAACAAATAGTACTGGATGTCATGGTCTAACTTTTACTTTCAGGTTTTATGAACTGAATTTAAATATCGCCAGTTGCTATTATAGAGTTGATGGCATTAAAGTAAAGCCGCTGTAGTCTCAGAGGACTATGGGGCTGCTCTGTCTTAAGAGAGACACAATTAGCAGTGGTTTAACGTCAGACTCACCATGCCTCAGGCAAGGGTGAGGTTGAGACCTTTGTGCTGACTTGTGCAGGTACGGGATTTGAACCCATGCTATTGGCATCACTACGTATCCCGCTCTCCAGCCAACCAACCTTATCACCAAAGCGACCTAGTCAATGGACTTGTTAAAAATCCCTTTGACAGCACACAACGTCCATAACAGGTTCAATCCACAGGAGCAAATTGACTGTCAGAAAACGAAGGTTCTCTATCTCTTATAGCCCTTCCTAATTTCCAAAAATGGACTTTCATTCAAACTGAGGCCCATGGGCAATGTACTGCAGAGGTTTTCTTTCTGTAGGATGCCTGACCAGGAAACTCTCCAACTTTATCAACTTACCATCAGGCATATTGAAAGATTCAAAGCTGATATCAAACTATTTGGCTACATTATGGATGCACCTTTCACAGCCAGGGAGCTCTGGCATGGGATTCGAAACTGAGCCACAAGACCTCCAAATCAACACTGTCTGATGAAAAATTAATAGTGCCAGACCACAGCAATTATTGTCACGAGAAAGTAAAAGGCCATCCTGGAGCACTTGTGTTATTTTGTCATTGAAGTATTTTGTCAGGAGAGGATAGAAGAGCTTTTGTCTGGACCTCGTGCATCTTGCATTCATTCAAGGTGTTATTTTGTTAAAAATAAGAAAATAGAAAGTCTCTCAACTCTGAGATATTTAACCTTGATTAGCACAAAACACTTCTGATATGCATCCCTGCCAGAGGAAAAATCTAAATTGCGGAAGAGATTGTTCTAGCTTTTGCTTTCCCCATTTTCTTCTTTGCTGATCTGGAATAGGTATTTTGTTCAAGATGTAAAGTCATTGGAGCTGAGAAAATCAAGATAAAATCCAAGTAGGTGTGATGAGCCTGACTTGAATCAGTTTGTGACTTAGCTGCTGCCTTCTAATTAAAATGTCTTCATATGCTGCCTTTTCAGTTGCTGCTAATCAAATTCTAAGCAAAAGAGGTGGCATGGATATTTTCTATTCATTGCTTCATTCTGCAACAAATTTCCTGCCTTGTAATTAAATAAGTTGAAAAGCCTCCATTCTAAAAGTGAAGAAATCTGCAAACCTGTCCGGTAATAAAAGTGTGATGAATGCAATCACCGTTGGCAGCAAATGTAGGGAGTGAACCATTCTTGCATTGAGAGCAGCTTGATTTTCCTCATATTTAAAGGCACGTTGTCAAAGGGCTATCATGCTATATATAAGTTGTTTGCTGGGAATGTATTCTGCAGTCTCTTATATCACCATTCACAATGGGGAAGCTGGGAATTACCCAATCTAACATTCCATCTGACAGGAAGCCTCATAGTATTCAGCGTCGTGGGTATAAATCATATTCTTCTAGTCAGTAATGAATATAGTCTCCCTCACACATCTCCCATTGTTTGTCCTTTTAAATTGTGATATCCCTTGACATTCCTAGATCTCCCTCTACCATCCACCAAGTTGCAAGTAGGCGTACAGAGCAGTTGGGTCACTTCATTTCAAACATAGATCATTTCATGTTAATGATAGGAGTGCCAACTTACCTTGCTCAATTGATAAAGCTCTTTCCATTATGAGGCCACTTTTCAGCCACTCTTGCACTAGTACTCTTATTTTAATCAGCTTTTAGATTTGTAACCAGGTTGAGATATTTCCGCTTATACGCGAGAAAGTCTAGGGTGTGCTGAGATTTCTAGCAGTGTGAACAGGAAGAAAATGGTGTGTTTTCATCAACTTTTCTTGTCAAAGGGTGTTTTGCCTCATCATTCAAGAGGCTCATGGAGAAGCTGCAAAGTAGCCATGCCATGTAGCAGAGAGCAACGTAGATTGGGAGTGCTTGAGAAATGGTTTGCAAATTCAACTAATTGGTGCTAAGCAGACAAGGCAAGTAATAGAGTCATAGAGATGCACAGCATGGAAACAGACCCTTCGGTCCAACTCATCCATGCTGACCTGATATCCTAAACTTATCTAGTCCCACTTGCCAGCATTCGGCCTGTATCTCTCTAAACCCTTCCTATTCATATGCCCAGCCAGGTGCCTTTTTCATGTTGTAATCATACTAGCCTCCACCACTTCTTCTGATAGCTCATTCCACGCACATATCACCCTCTGCGTGAAAATGTTGCCCCTTAGATCCCTTTTAAATGTTTACCCTCTCATCTTAAACCTATGCCCTCTAGTTTTGGACTCCCCACCCACAGGAAAAGACCTTGTCTATTTACTCTATCTATGACCCTCATGATTTTATAAACCTTAATAAGGTGACCCCTTAGCCTCTGATGCTGCAAGGAAAATTGTCTCAGTCTATTCAGCCTTTCCCTGTAGCTTAAAACCAGAACCCTGACAAAATCCTTGTAAATCTTTTCTGAACTCTTTCAAGTTTGGCAACATTCTTTCTATAGCAGGGACACAACAATTGCAGCCAGTATTCCAAAAGTGGTCTAACTAATGCCCTGTACAGTCACAATGTGACCTCCCAACTCCTATACTCGATATATTGACCAAGAAAGGCAAGCATACCAAAAGCCTTCTTCATTATACTCAATGCAGTGACCAGTAGAAGGCAGCATACCAAACACTTTCTTTACTATCCTACTGACCTGAGACTCCACTCTCAAGGAAAACTATGAACCTGTACTCCAAGCTCTCTTTGTTCAGCAATATTCCCCAGGACCTTAACATGAAATGTACAAGTCCTGCCCTGATTTGACTTTCCAAAATGCAGTACTTCACATTTATCTAAATTAAACTCCACTTGCCACTCTGCGGTCCATTGGCCCATCTGATCAAGATCCCGTTGTACTTTGAGGTAACCTTCTTCACTACACGTCCCCTACATCTTCCCTAGACCTCTAATTTTGGTACCATGTGCAAACTTTCTAACCATACCTCCTATGTTCACATCCAAATCATTTATATAAATGATGACAAGCAGTGGACCCAGCACTGAACTTTGTGGCACACAAGTGGCCATTGGCCTCCAGTCTGAAAAGCAACCCTCCACCACCACCGTCTGTCTTCTACATTTGAGCCAGTTCTGTATCCAAATAGATAGATCTCCATCTATTGCATGTGATCTAACCTTGCTAACCAGTTTACCATCAGGAACCTTGTTCAATGCCTTACTGATGTCTATATAGATTACTTCTATTGTTGTGCCCTCATCAACCCTTTGTTACTTCTTCAAAAAACTCAAGTTAGTGAGACACAATTTTCCACACACATAGCTGAAATGACAATGCATAATATTGCCCAATTCTATCAGCAACCTGGGTAAACCTGTAGTATATAAGTGATAATTTGACAAGTTAACTTGCAAGACTTCTGCGTACAGCCTAGTGCCTCAATAGTGAGTGGCTTGGCACACTCCAGATGGGAAGTTTTAAGTGTCTTCCTTCTTATTCAATGAGATCAAAAGGATGTAAGGCAATGTGTTATTTCCAGTCTTGCTGCATGGGGAACACACAGCAAATATGTTTACACTTGCAAAGACTTCTTGTTCCAGAATGTAGTGTTAACTGTCCAAGGGAAAGGAATGCTTAATAATAGAGAGCAATATGAGTAATGTGTTGGTCAGGTAAAGTTGCCATGGTTTTATGAGACTGTAAGGCTGCTGTCTCATGTGAGAGAGGTGGTGGTTTAACCAGAGGATCACCACATGTGAGGCAAAGGGAGGAGAGTTCTTCATGGTAACCTCTGCCTGTGCAGGAATTGGACCCATACTGTTGGTATCACTGCATCACGAATCAGCTGTCTGGTCAACTGAGCTAACTGACCCTATTTATAGAGTCATACAGCATAGAAACAGGCCCTTTGATCCAACTCATCCAAGAGAAATGCAAGTCTATATTAGTAGAGAGAAATACAACATTGGTGTAGGTAATCTGTGAATCCTAAATTGACCAAGAGGGGTTCCCATTTTCAACAATTGTGACTAATAAGGAAGACATAAAAATGATTACTAAATGGGGAAGGAAACCAAATTAAAAGGACATTTAATATGTATTATTGAAAAATTTATGTTTTAGTTGATCTCAATAGCAAAATTGGTGAGTTGAATAATTTGCTTGTGGATTGACTAAGCTTGAGTTATAACTGAACAGCATAACCTTTCCCACTGATCTAGCTGACATTCATGAGTCACAACGGCCTATAAATGAGTTGCTGAATACAGTGAAGGCAAAAAAAAACTGTAGGTGTTGAAAATCTGAAATAAAGTTAAATTGGAATCAGAATGTTAACTCTGTTTTTCTCTCTCTACAAGCGCTGAGTTTCTCCAGCATTTTATCTTTTAATATCTCAGTGCAGTGCATTTCATTGAATATTCCACAATCATTGAGTTGAAGTAGCTATGAATAAATCAACTCATTGCACCTCTGCTAAACACATTCCTTATCATGTGAATCTGTCCCACTGATGTCCCTGTTTTAGATACCAGTGTAACTATTCTGTGCTGAAATCTAAAGCTGACATAAGCATAAGAACAAAGCAATTAATCTAGTGTATTAGGCAGTGTTGGCTGAGGCTTAGAGGCAGGCTATTTTTGGTCAATAGTAATTCTGTATTAAAATGTCATAGCTGCTGTAACATGCTCCTTAAACACAATGCAATGCTTATTCCAGTGTTGGAACAATTTTTGACATTCGCTGATGCTTTAGGCAGTAGCAACTAAACAGAAGGTGAATAGCGTGGAAGACTGTGTGTATCAGAGTTCACTAAAAGCCATTTCAGAAAAATGCAATTGACGAAGATTGCAGCTGTATTCGGACAATCAAAATAACAACTTACACTTATGTTTTGCCTCTCATTAAGAAAAATATTGCAAGGTATTTTATGGGTGAGGAACAGGGTATGCATATGTGGGAGGGAAGTGACTGAACTCATCATTGAGATGTACTTTAGGAAGTCTTTTAAAACTAGGCATAAAGTGGCAAGGCAGAGGAGGTTAGGGAGGGATTTCCAAAAGGGAAGGTTGGGCTGAATCACAATAAGATCTGAAACAAATACTGGAGCAAGAGAGTGCTGAATACTGCCTCCAGGCATGGTGCAGTTTTGTCGTTGAGGGTATAGAAAAAAAAAATCCACTTGAAGTTCCTTCAAATCTTATGAATGATCTCTGTTTGACAGCTTAAGTATCAGAAGATCACTGGACCTGAAACGTTGACTCTTCTTTCTCCACACAGATGCTGCCAGACCTGCTGAGTTTCTCCAGAAATTTCTGTTTTATCTCAGGTGGCTTAGATCAGGCTTAGGTTCACACTACCTTGCAGTCAGTGTTCAACATCTGAGACATTAACCCAGGAAGAGCAAGAACGAAGTGTCCGTTTAATCATCAAAGCAGTGATTACTCTTTAATACTGACTCAGAGGAGGAGATGTAGAAATGAGCCAATTTGAGCAGATCTTCATCTAGGATGAAAAGCAAGTCAAGCAGCTGCTATCAAACCCTCATTGACAATGTTTTGTTGACGCATCGAGACAACAAATGCTCACAGGCAATTCAGCTAATTTATAAAATCACAAAATAGAAACTTTGCAGACCTTGTTTTGCATGTAAATACTTAGATGGGATTTGTATCTCTTTGTGTTGCGATTCTGACGAACGATCAAGACAATGCAGTGAAAACTCAATGATTCAGATTCCACAATATCTTCTGTATATGCTTTCTGACCTTCTCTGTTAGGTATTTAGATTTGAAATGTTATTGGAAAAGGGCATTATGGTATGGCTACAGAGTCAATACTCTGTGAAGCTGGAGGAGCATCAGCATCAGAGGAACAGGAAAGTTGATGTTTCGGGTCAGCACCCACTGCGAAGCCTCTATCTCTGAGAGATTTATAACTCCATTATGGTATGGCTGTTTGTTTTCATTTTCTACTTCATATAACTCTGTGTCATGTAGATGGACATGAAAAACCAGGAAGGTTGTCAAGTGCTGACCTCCTAAGGATATTTTATCATGTTTTCTTTCTGTAATTATCTTACAGACTGTAGATAAAGAACTCCAAGCCCTCATAGCACAGAATTTCATACCAGGAAGACCACTCGGCACAAGAACTAAGCTAAAGCAGAGACAGAAATTGCTGGAGAAAAACAGCAGGCCTGGCATTCTCTGTGGTTAGAGAAACTGTTAACATTTCAAGTCCATTATGTCACATCTTCAGAATCCAGTTCTGAAAAAAGAGGCAAATCTGACTCAAAGCATTAACTCTGCTGCCAAACCTGCTGAGTTTCTCCAGCATTTTCTGTTTTTATTTCAGATTCCCAGCACTCTGTAATTTGCTTTTATTACCAGAAGCAGGTTGTTTGCATGAAGCACTAAAATGCCTGCAAGCTGATTACATGGCAGTACCTGAGGAAAATGGCTTCCAAAGGCTATTTTCCATAGAAATTGTACCGTCTGTTGTGAGGAAGTGTGTTGCCAACTTAGAATAGCATGGTGTCACTGTCTTCATTTTTTCAACTTTCAACTTGTCCCAGGCTAGCACGCTGGTCAATGGGAACATCAGATTATACACATACAGCATGACACTGATTGGCATGCAGTTTCATAATGTCTGATGAAGGGTCTAGGCCCGAAACGTCAGCTTTTGTGCTCCTGAGATGCTGCTTGGCCTGCTGTGTTCATCCAGCCTCACATTTTATTATCTTGGAATCTCCAGCATCTGCAGTTCCCATTATCTCTGGCATGCAGTTTCACTTTTTTTTATTGCGTGCCCATGGAGCAATCTCTGCTCCCAGTGTCAGTGTCTTTCTGGATTACTTTCCACTTGCTCATGGAATGTGGGTGTTGCTGGCTGGGTAGGCAATAATTTGCCTGGACCTAGTTGCTGTTGAGAAAGTGATGGTGAGCTGCCTTCTTGAACCACTGTAGTCTATGTGTTGTAGGTAGACCCACAATGCTTTTAGGGAAGGAATTCCAGGATTTTGACCCAGCGACACTGAAGGAATGTTATGTATTTTGAAGTCTGAAATGTGAGTGGCTTGGAGAGGAACTTTGAAAGTGGTGTGGGTTCCCACGTATCTGCTGCACTTGTCCTTCTAGATGGTCGTGGCCGTGGCTTTGGAAGATGCTGTCCTAGGACCTTCAGTGAGTTTTTGAACAGTGCCTTGTTGATGGTACACCGCTGTTGTTGAGTGTCAGATGTAGAGGGAGTGGAGCTTTCTAGATTTGCGTTGCCCTGGAGGCTTGTTGAGTTGAAGCTGCCCTCATCCAGGCTAGTGGGGAGTGTTCCACCACACTCCTGATTTGAATCTTGTAGATGTGGGGAATCAGGAGGTAAGTTACTTAATGCAGGATTCCTAACATCCTGCCTGGCCTTGTAGCCTTGTCCAGCTCAGTGTGTAGTCAATGGTAAGCCCCAGGATGGCATTAGTTAGGGATTCATTGAGGGTAACGAGGTTCTGCTAAATCTTTTTCCAATGTAAATGTGTCCATATTCGAACGGAAAATCTATGCTTAGAAAAATAAATGGGAACCCATTCTTTTATAACAAAGTGTGAAGCTGGATGAACACAGCGGGCCAAGCAGCATCTCAGGACCACAAAAGCTGACGTTTCAGGCCTAGATCCTTCATCAGACAGATTCAGCCCGAAACGTCAGCTGTCTCTCTGATGAAGGTCTCGGCTCGAAACGTCAGCTTTTGTGCTCCTGAGATGCTGCTTGGCCTGCTGTGTTCATCCAGCTTCACATTTTGTTATCTTGGATTCTCCAGCATCTGCAGTTCCCATTATCTCTGATCCAGTCTTTTAACCTGATTAGCGACAAGTCAGAAAGTGGAGAAGTTCAACAGCAGTTAAAGTGCTGCTGATAAGCCCTGAAAGGGGTTGACTGTAATGTGCATTGGGAGTGTGGCTAAAGATTCCAACTTGCAGCTCACGTTGAAGCTTGTTCGCTGTTCAAGTTCCTGTTCCATCTGAGAGCTCAAGATCACTGCTGTATTCATTCCTCTGCGTTGGCTTTTCCAAAAATGTTCAATTGGACAGTGAAATTTGCAGCCTCTTCTGCTGTCTTTACAGGATTCTTTGTCTAGGATAGACCTTCCTGATCTAGCTTTCTCGGACAAACAAAGAGATGTTTCAAGGTCACGGCACAGAGATAGAGGCCAATTAGGCTTTTCAGTCACAGCTAACTCTCTGCAAATCAACTGAATCATTCTTCCTATTGCATCCTTTTCCACAGTGCGGCATTTTATTTCATTCCTCATGCTTTTCTGATCCGCTCTTTCAAATCCACAATAAGTCTGCCTTCTTCACAGCCAGTACATTTCAGATTCTAAACGCACCTTGCACAAAAAGTAATTCCTGCTGTTACCTTTTGGTATTTTGCTGATCACCTTCAATCTATGTCCCTACTTTTGTTGCTTTTACCAGTGGGACTACCTTTCTGTTGGGGTTTATCCTGCAAAAGTGATTTCCTCTTGCCTGGGAATGGTCTTCAGAAAAAGCTGAAGGCGTGAGCAATATAGTAGCAATTGTCGGGGAGCAGAACTCTATGCACGACTTCATTGCAGAATACTCGTTGCAAAAACACTACACTTCGTTCAGCAGCTGCAAACTTTGCTTTAAAAGCAAACAAAGTAGCCTACCTATCAGTCATTTGCCTTTTGTGAAAATATGGGCATGGAGTCTCTTAGAATTCAGCATGGTACCTGATTTGCATAAGTTCACTGATGGTGGGTTTTTTCTACTGTAACTAAAGAATCATTTTTGATGCCAGTAACGTGCATCAGATAACCAGCTATCCTGCCAATCAGACAAATCAGGTCAGAGATGGGTGGTCATCATTCCCATCCTCTGCTAGTGATGAATCTTGAAACAGATATTAATTTTGAAAATGGGCTTGAAAGAAACATTGATACACCATTTGAGATCCTGAAAGGGCTTACACCTTAACACTTTTCACCATCACTTTAAAATGCTTAAATATAATGTTCCCAGGATTTAAAAATGCACAGCACCTCTCACCCTGAGTATTATGTGTGTCTGCGTATGTTTGCTTGACACACTTCATTGCCTGAATTAGAAATTTGCCCAAAACTGTCTTCCTCAACCTTAACAGAAAGTTAATAGGTCACTTATTACTTAATATGTGTGAAATTCTGATTGTGTGCATGATGGGCGCCATGTTTTGTTCAAAAGACAACAGTAACACAAAAGTGATAAATTGTAATTGAAGTGCTCTTAAGGCATTTAAGAAATGAATGAGATAATTTATGAATGCTGGAGTAAGCAAAAATCACAAAAAGACACATTGTGAAAACTAATTCAGTCATTTTAAAATGAATTGTGATGATGAACTTAATTTTTAAGCAAACGATGGCGTATCAACATGTGAATGCATATATTGTGACTGTAGTAAATGAAGTTTTAATTGGATAAGAGTCTATTTCCATTTAAACTTAATACCTTTCTCTGGGATGCAATAAGCTTCAACCGGATTTACCCTTAAACTCATTAAATGTAATTATCTCAGAATTCTCAGTTTGATTCAATTGCATTATTGTAGGTCAGTAATGCTGATTATGGTCGAAAGAAAAAGACACTCTGACACAAAAAAGGTAACTGGTTATTGATTTTTGAATGTGGCGGAAAATTGATGAGCAAGTTTTCAGTCTTTGCACTTCATCAAAAAGGGGCAGTGTTGCCATGGTGAGTAATATAGCATGATGTTGCCATAGTAAAGTATCTGGTGCAATAGCATCATTTTGCTGACAGTATCTGACTGTTGCATCCCTAATTCAGTGAAAAAATGATGAGTCACGTCGTGGGATTTGATTAGTTATTTAGCAAACTTGTTGTCTCACGCCAGTTAAAACATGAGGTGAATCTGTCTGCAAAAATCCACACCATGGCACCTTTTGGGTTTTAGGTTTTGAGTCGTTGAATGTGCTTGTAAAATATGTCGTTTCTTTGTCATCAGCCCCTTATTGTAGCCCACCAAGCCCACCTCGGCATGGCATGGTTCACACTCAAACAGGAGGCCTACCTGGTAGCACAGTGCAATTCAGCTGTGATCCAGGTTACCGGCTGATTGGACAGGCTGTTGCAACGTGCTCTCGATCCCCTCAAGGCTGGTATAACTGGAATACCATTCCTCCTCTTTGTCAAGGTAAGAAAACCATCCCACGTAAAAACAGAATCTTCACTTTTGGAAATCAATAGTTAAAAGGAAATTGAAAGTAAAAACCAGCAAGCCTATCATGGTCTGATCCTAGTTCTCGTGAGGATTTCAATCCACTGCCAGAGAAGAGTATATTAGAGACGTTTTCAAAGAATTTTGGCAGCTGTTTTCTCCATTCAATGAAAAACCATGTGCCACAGCACGCAACAGCCTTGAGATGCCTTTAAGAATGTCCTGAGTGACCAGAACATAATGGATAGTGTGCTGGCCTTACTAAAGTGTTGCTATGTTCAAGTATTCCCACATTCTTTTTAAAATGGGCACAAAAGTAAAATTTCCCACTGGTTTGCACAAATAAGCAGTGATACATAAATGTAATTTATTTGTGCACAGTACAGGACAATGGTGAACAATTTTTGGAATACTGCATTCAATTCTGGTGTCCCTGCTATAGGAATCATGTTGTGAAACTTGAAATGGTTCAGAAAAGATTTACAAAGATGTTGCTGGGGCTGAAGGGTTTATGCAACAGGGTGAGGCTGAATAGGCTGTTTATTTTTTCCGCTGGAATATTAGAGCCTGCAGGGTGACCTTTTAGAGGTTTATAAAATCATTAGGGTCATGGATATGGTGAATAGGGGAGCCCAAAACCAGAAGGCATTGGTTTAATGTGAGAGGAGAAAGCTTTAAAAGAGGCCTGAGGGGCTACGTTTTCATGCAGAGAGTGGAGCATGTGTGATATGAGCTGCCAGAGGAGGTGGTGGAGACTGATACAATTACGACATTTAAAAGGCATCTGGATGGGTACATGAATAGGAACGGTTTAGAGCGATATGGGCCAAAAGCTGATAAGTGGGACTACGTCAGTTTAGGATATCTGGTTGGCATGGACAAGTTGGACTGAAGGGTCTATTTCCATGTGGTATAACTCTATAACTGGAATAAGGCTGGTGGAGTCTCAAGTGATAGGATTCGGTCACAGAAATAGCATAGAAAATAATTCAGAGTGAAGTTGAGGACGATGATGTTAGATGCACTTCTGTTTCTATCTTTCAAATCATTTGCTTAGTTGACTGTTGCGCAGGTGATTAACACAAGTGTCCATGAGTTCATGTGTACCCAATATAATGGATGCAATATGATCAGCCCCTCCAAATTAGTGCAATTGGTTGGAATGTGCCAGATGGTACAGACAGTTTGGTGAGCATTGAGGCAAGCTACCATAAAATGCAATAGATGATTTGACCAATAAAGTTTGGATCACTATTCACTAGTGCTTAAGATTCTGTGATCCTTCGCTATATTTGATTTGATTTCATGCAGATTAAGCAGTTACTTGAGTGGAACTGATGTCAAAACTCTAGGCCAATCATTTATAAATAGCTTTATGGTGTTTAAAATAAAACATTACTCAAATCTGGTTTAAACAGAGAATTGAAGGGCTATGTTTTTCTTTAAATTGCTTATTCTTCACCATTTCACTCATGATGTCATGTGGTGCATACAAATATGAATTGAAATGTGTTGAAATGTTGTTTCTTTTTATTTGCTTGTTCTATTTTTTCCTGCCTTTTCCATCTTAATGCTTTCTTTGCCTCAAGCTTTTTAGTTCCCTTCATGTTAAATGTTGTTTACAGCCACAAGCTTTCTCAAGTGCCACTTTGGAGTGAATGAGTTATCACAGAAAGCTGCTTTTCCTTCTCAAAGTGTATAACCTTATTGCTCCCCCTACTTCAATATTCTATAACCTCAAATTGCACAACCTGTTAATAGTTTAGCTGCATTTTACCACAGGGTGAGGCAACGCATTGGACTAACAATGTGCTATGATGCAACCATTGATATCTCCTTTCATGTTAAAGCAGCAATGTTTACATTGGTGAATCTATCAAACAAAAGTAACACTCGTTCTTTTTCAGCTATTTCTTGTGGTGTTCCAAAAGCCCCAGATAATGGGACGGTCTTTGGAAGAGAGTACACTCTCGGAACAAGGGCCATATATCAGTGCAATGAAGGATATAGGTTGCAATCTGGTGAACTGTCAACTGCCGTCTGCCAGGAAAATGGAAAATGGAGCAACAATGATAACCCCCCATTGTGTGTGGGTAAGTGTGCCTTTCGGACGTGAGTCACATCGCCTCTGAAAAGATATCACTATGTGAGTGAAGGAATACAGATTGACCTGCATTCTCAAGGTCCCCAGCCGTCCGACTGGTTAGACTTCCAGCAGATTATGATATTGTCCTGTGGGTTTCTTGTCTGTCTGTTGCCATTTCTCTCTGGTCACTCCTATGGTATTGGCCAGAGGAAGCTTGCATAACATTCTGCCTTTTAGACCTGCGGATCTGAGGAAGATATTTGAACATTTCTAAATATTGTAAAATTGGGAACCGTGGAAACACAGGAGTGTTAGGCTCCAACTACAGAATCACAAAAAGTCATTGGTCAAGTACAAAAAGAAAATTGTAATTAAGATGGTTACTGTAATGTTGACCTTTATTTCAAGGGTGCTAGAATTCAAAAAGTTGCAAAGTTATTCTACATGAGCATGCATTTCATGGTTCGACTCCATTTTGCATACAGAATTAATTTTGAGTAAGAATGATATATATTGCCCTCAGAGAGAGGCAATGCAATTTCAACAAAATGTTACCAGGATTAAAAGTATTAAATAATGAGGAGATTCCAAACAGGGGGCATAGATTTCCTTGAACTGAAAGTGAACAAGTATTCTAATTGACATATTTAAGATTATTTTAAAAATCAACAAGGCCAAGAGAGAGAATTTGGTTCTGTTGGGATCCAAACAAACCACCTACAATTAGACAAATTACTCCTTCATGCAGAAGGCACCAGAAATCTGGAACTATCTGAATCTATTTGCACTCCCACATTTCCATTCTGCCCCTGCCCCTACCCCCTCCACCTCTGCCACACCCCAAATAAAATTTGTTTAGAATGGATCTATTTAACACTTCAAAACTGAGAAAGTTTTGATGGGCCAGTGTCTTAAGGGTAACTATGGCAAACAAATGAAGGTATGATACAGATTAGGCACAATCCAATTAAATAATGGAACTTGCCAAAGAGGCCAAATCCCTACTTCCCTGTTTCTATGCTTTCCTGCTCATTCCCCATTTTCTTTATGAGCATTTTTTTTTTCTGAACTGTCTGAGTCTTCATGAAAATAATTTGTGGGTTGTGCTTCAACAAAGGTTTTTCAGCTGAAAATTTCATGTTATGGCTAATCTGTGCAAAGATTTTTCCCCTAACCCCTGAATTATTTTTCTTTTATGGTTCTGTGAAATTTGTAACCTTTCATTCCTATTTTACTTTCTGAGTTGAAAGAAACACTCAGAATTAGGCAGCGCAGATGGGTGCATTTCAACCCCTTCTGTTTCTGTCGTGTCTTTGAAACAGCAATCTAATTATTCTCACTGGCCTGATCTTTGCCTGTAATCCTGCTTTTTTTTTCCTTTTATAAGTACATATTTAGAATGAAAGCTACTCTTGAATCTATTTCCACCACCTTCTTCAGCAGTTCATTTCATTCTCAAGAGCTTTCAATGTAGAAAATAATAATTACTACCTTTTTTTTCCCCTGGACTTGTGCCAGTGTCTGAAATCTGTATCCTTTAGTTACTGACACTTCTACAAGTTGAAGTAATTTACTGCTAGCTACATTCTCCAAACATAATGTTGGGTATCGCTATCAAATCTCCCTTGAGTTTTATTGTTCATTTAATTGTGAGGCCAGCTCTTTTAGATATATATATATTTATTCAAGGAGTCACCTCTTGGATATCAACATTCCTTGCCGCACATTTCAAAAAATGCAGGGTCCACCCCCACTCACTTAAGCTGCTGGTCTATCTTGGAGTAATAGAGTGTGTCTTACGTAGTTGCAAAGATGAATTTATTGTGAATCAACGTATTTTGAACTGGTAAACATAAAGCTGCTTCTGCTGAGAGCATTGACAAAGCCAAGAAAATATTTGTTGAATAAGTGGAAAACATTTCTGCACAGCTGCCATGAGTTCCGAATTAACGTTTTAAGGAATTATAAGAATTTTTAAATCGATTTGCAGTTTGTGAGCAAACTATCATGTAATAAGTGGGCAAAGTCATGACAGAAATAGTGGACATGTTTGTAATTATGTATGTGCTTTTCATGTCCCATAAAGCCACTAAGTGTTTCATAGGCAACGAATTAGAGTCAATTTTTTTTAAGTAGGGAAACTCCTCAATTCACAATTTTGTCAGAAAAAAAGTGTCAATGCACAGCATCTAGGGCAGGGGTAGCAGCCATCAAGGGAACTCTGTCAGTGCTTCCGCTGCCACATGTGTTGACAATAACAGAACTAAGATTCTCATTTACAGTTCCCAGGCTCCACATCACATTTTTGTAATCCCTCCAAGACACATTCAATGGTTGTCACAGTACGCTGCTTTTCATCATCCTTAGGAGCAGCATCGAGGCAACATTGTTCACTCATGCTGAAAGAGAGAGGAATCGTTCAGGCGATTCCATGGGAGGTGTATTCTCGTGCAGGCAGCATCAGTGGATTTAAAAGAAAACACAAGTGAAATCGATGGATTGCAAAATCACCCTCATTTATTACAGATCATTTCAGCGTCTTGTCAATCTTAAACTAAGGAATAGAAAGTTAACTTTTATTTGTGATCAGAAAATTTCAACTCAGTAGGTAATGAAGTAATAAACTGCTATTGACCAATGTTTATTACCTATCCTTATAGCTGTGACATGCCCTGATGTTCATAGTATCCGTGTAGAGCATGGGGACTGGAAGCTGTTATGTGGAAATCCAAATCAATATGGAGCTCAAGTCGTTATCATTTGTGATCCAGGATATTACCTGCAAGGACTTAGGGTCATCAATTGTCGGGCCAATGGTACTTGGAGTGCAGGAGAGCCAAAGCCCATGTGTAATAGTAAGTATGTCATCATGTACTAACACACGGGTTAATATTGTAAAATATCAGCCATGAGCTGATTATTAAACATTCTTGTCAGAAGGAGAGCCATTTCCTTTCAGCTGCTCATGTGTCTGTTTACAGACAGAACACAGTTGAGGCTGGTTAGTGATATTCATGACTGACTCATTAACTGATTTGGTGAAGCAGTACCTAATACTGAAATCAAGCAAGACTCTTGAGTATAAAGCAGAATACAACTTAAACAAGAAATTAGCAGGCTAAAAGAGGCCCCGAAATGTCCCTGGCAAGTCAGATTAAGGAGAATCCCAAGGCTACATATATAGAAGAGGAAGTGGATGAGGTCCTTACCGAATAGTTTGCACCTGTATTCACCAAGGGAAGGGACATGGATTATGGTTAGATGAGGGAGAGGTATTTTGACATTCTAGGTCATGTCAGGATTAAGAAGGAGGAGGTGTTGGGTGTCTTGTAAAGCAAGATAAGGGAGCTATGTCCTCAGGACATAGAACATAGAACATTATGGCACAGTACAGGCCCTTCGGCCCTCCATGTTGTGCTGACTTATCATACCGATCTCAAGCCCATCTAACCTACACTATTCCATGTACGTCCATATGCTTGTCCAATGACGACTTAAATGTACCTAAAGTTGGCGAATCTACTACCGTTGCAGGCAAAGCGTTCCACTCCCTTACTACTCTCTGAGTAAAGAAACTACCTCTGACATCTGTCCTATATCTTTCAACCCTCAATTTAAAGCTATGCCCCCTCGTACTCGCCGTCACCATCCTAGGAAAAAGGCTCTCCCTATCCACCCTATCTAACCCTCTGATTATTTTATATGTTTGAATTAAGTCACCTCTCAACCTTCTTCTCTCTAATGAAAACAGCCTCAAGTCCCTCAGCCATTCCTCGTAAGACCGTCCCTCCATACCAGGCAACATCCCAGTAAATCTCCTCTGCACCCTTTCCAAAGCTTCCACATCCTTCTTATAATGTGGTGACCAGAACTGTACACAATACTCCAAGTGCAGCCGCACCAGAGTTTTGTACAACTTCACCATAACCACTTGGTTCCGGAACCCGATCCCTCTATTAATAAAAGCTAAAACACTGTATGCCTTCTTAACAGCCCTGTCAACCTGGGTGGCAACTTTCAAGGATCTGTGTACATGGACACTGAGATCTCTCTGCTCATCTACACTGCTAAGAATCTTACCATTAGCCCTGTACTTTGCCTTCCGGTTACTGCTACCAAAGTGCATCACCTCACACTTGTCTGCATTAAACTCCATTTGCCACCTCTCAGCCCAGCTCTGCAGCTTATCTATGTCTCTCTGCAACCTACAGCATCCTTTATCACTATCCACAACTCCACCGACCTTAGTGTCGTCTGCAAATTTACTAACCCATCCTTCTACGCCCTCATCCAGGTCATTTATAAAAATGACAAACAGCAGTGGACCCAACACCGACTCTTGCGGAACACCACTAGTAACTGGTCTCCAGGCTGAACATTTCCCATCAACTACCACCCCCTGACTTCTTTCAGCAAGCCAATTTCCAATCCAAGGACCTGGTGGGATCTATCCCAGGATACTTAAGGAAGCAAGTGAGGAAATTGCTGGAGCTTTGACAGAGATGTTTGTATTCAATTTAGCCACAGGAAAGATCTGAGAAGGCTGGAAAATAGCCAATATTGCTATTTTGTTTAAAAAAGTCAACAGGAATAAGCCAGGAAATTGTCGGCCAGTGAGCCTTTTATCAGCGATAGGGAAATTATTGGGGTAGATTCTTCGATACTGTATTTCCTCACAATTAGAGAAGAATGGACGTATTAGCGATAGTCAGAATGGGATTTACACAGAGAAACCTTGTCTCACAAACTTGTTTGATATTTTTGAGAAAGTAACAAAGATGAGGGTAGCACAGTGGATGTTGTCTACCTGGACTTAACTATAGCATTTGACAAGGTTCCTTATAGTCGGCTGTTTCAGAAGATTCAGGCGCATGGGATTCATGGTGAGTTGGCAAGTTGGATCAGAAATGACTTGGTCATAACAGACCGAAGGTAGTGGTGGAATATGTTTTTTTTCTGACTGTAGGTCTGTGACCATTGGTGTTCTGCAAGGTTCCATGCTGGGACTTTTACTGTTTGAAATATATACGGAAATGTTTTGGATGAAAATGTAGGTGGTCTGCTCAGAAATTTTACAGATAACATGAAAATTGACAGTGTTCTGGATGGTGTAAAAAGTTATCAAACGATACATCAGAATGTAAATCAGTTGGAAAGTTGGATGGAGAAATGCTAGACAGAGTTTAATCTGAAGAAGTTTAAGGTAATGCATCTTGAGAGATCAACACAAGAGGCAAGTGTTCATACATTGCAGGACCCACAGGAGCATTGATATACAGAAGAATCTTGAGATTGAAGTCAATAGCTCCCTGAAAGTGGCAACAGAAGTGGATGAGATAGTAAAGAAGACATGCTTGCCTTCATCAGTTTGGGTATCGAGTATAAAAATTAGCAAGTCACATTAATTAGGATACATTTGGAATCTTGTGTAGAACTCTGGTCACCACACCATCAGAAGGATGTGGAGGCTTTGGAGCGGATGCAAAAGAGGTTTACCAGGATATTGTTTGGATTTGAGTGTGTTAGTTTTCAGGAGTGGTTGGACAAACCTGGACTTTTTTCTTCAGAGCATCAGAGGCTGAGGGGTGACCAGATATAAATTATGAGACATGGATCGGGTGGATAGTCAAGAGTCTTTTTCTCAGAGTAGAAATATCAAATATGAGGGGCATAGGATTAAAGTTTAAAGTGAGAGGGGAAAAATTTAAAGCAGATAAGCGAGGCAAATATTTACACATAGCGTGGTAGGTGCCTGGAAACCGGTCTCAAAGAAGGTGGTATAAGCAGACACAATAACAATGTTTAAGAGGCTTTTAAACAGACTTATGAACAGGCAGGGAACAGAAAAATAAGGACCATATTCAGGCAGATGCGTTGTGTTTAAAATGCCTTCAAAGTTGGCATGAGAATGGTTAGCCAAAGGGTCTGTTCCTGTGCTGTACAGTTTTATGCTCTGTCAGGAATTATTATTTTGAGCTAAGTGCATTGATATATCGTCTATTGTTGTGTTAGGTAGTTCAGTATAAATGGCTTCCAGTGTGATGCACAATATCTGCTAGGTTACCTTGGCTCAATTTTACAGAGCACTACAGTTGGTTTAGCTTCCATGGATTGAGGAGGAAAAAGGCAGCTAAGTTTCATTGTTCACTTGCCTTCCTTTCTGTATGTATCTTTCTCCTCCTATCTGAAAGCTATGTCATCTAGTTCTGAACTCCCTATCCTGGGGAAATGACTTTGACTCTTCACCCTATCCGTGTCCCTCATGATTTTATAAACTTCAGTAAGGCCATGCCTCAGCCTCTGACAGTCCAGAGAAAATAGCCCCAGCCTATTCAGCGTCTCCCTATGACTCAAACTCTCAAACCCGAGCAACACCTTTGTAAATCCTTTCTGAACCCTTTCAAGTTGCACAACATCTTTCCTACAGCAGGGAGACCAGAACTGAGTGCAGTATTCCAGTTGTGACCGAACCAATGTCCTGTACAGCTGCAAATGACCACCTAACTCCTATATTCAATGCATTGACCAATAAAGGCAAGTGTACCAAACGACTTCTTCGCTACCCTGTCTGCCTGTGACTGATAAGCTGTTTATATATGCTGAATAGGGTAAGGACAATGACCTTGATATTTTGCAGGGAAGGCAGGAAAATAGGGGTAGGTGCCTGCAGGCTAGAATTCAGGAACTACTAAGAAAACAGAGGTCCTGTCAAATTTAATGGCGGGATTTCATTTGCAAGTTTGTTTGTTTTTTGCTGGAAACCAACCAGATTCAGAGACTCATATTTGATATTCCTACGCTGAGAAAAAGACTCGACTATCCACCCGATCCATGTCTCATAATTTATATCTGGTCACCCCTCATTCTGAGACAATCTCAGAAAAGCGATGAAAATTGGAGTTGGTGGGTCAGTGGAGGGAATGAACCCTGGGTTATGTTAGTGAGGATAGAGAGAAAGATTATTTGAAATCCAGGAAATACAGCTTTTCATTCAATCCTGATTGAAAAGCTCAGTAAGTCAAAGTAGCAAAGCTGGCAAATACTACATTTTACTTTGATACCAGATACACATAATTTGTTTACTTTGAAATGTCAAACTGATTTAAAGCAAATTATTTACAGATGAAGCACCTTTGTTTATTGACCAGACCTCTACTGATTTTCACTTTTGCAAGGTCAGATTCAGTGAAACTTCTGATTTAGTTCCATCTGCATGTCATCTGTATATCCTCTTCAAACAACACTTTCTCATTGGAAATAAACCCACAAAGATAAAAACAGAGAGATGAAAGGAAGATATTACAATTAATTCTAATTCTTCATCATTGTGCAATTCGCTCTTACAGATTTATTTGCTATCCACTTCTCTATTTCATATCAGAATGAAAGGTTATTGTCAGGTTGAAATTATGGGACGTAGATGATTGTAATAAATGTGTGTCAGCCCAAGATTGTATCTTGTTATGAAATTTCTCCGCTTTTTTCATGCATTTGATAATTCATTCACAATTATCAAGCTAAAGGATGTGTTAAACAGCATGAGGAGAAAGTAGACACAAATCTGCTAGCTGGGTTTGTTATTATTGAAGCAGTTCATCCTGCAATGTTGTCAGAGCGGTCATGGATAGTGGGCGTTTACCTGAATTGAATTTTTTTTTGCCCTTAAGTTTACAAAATGCCGTTAAGGTCATGACCAATTAAGCGTCTCTTAAGCAAGTATTCACATTAAATCACCTCTCGATTCTCCATGTGAATGGTATTCTGGCAGAGCAGATCGACTGGCAATGCCGCAGTATAAAAACTCTTATCTTTAACAACACCTTCAACCTAACCTCAACATGTCCTACAAACCCAGGAATTTCTGTGCTTCTCGGACATTGTTGTTTCTGCACCTCTGAAAGCAATTGCTTCTTTTGTTGAAGTGTTTTATTCAGTTATTTAGACCATAGATTCTCTCCACACTCCTGTCTGCTTCTTTACTAACACTCTAACACCTCTGTCATAATGGCGAACCTATCATTTGCTTTTCTAATTGTTTTGTGAACTTACAGCCCATAATGATATAATGGAATAGTTCCGTTCTTGTGCAATCTCACTTTATGAGAAAATTGTGCAATAGCCGCGCCATTTAAAATAATTGGGCTGGAACCGCGTTATAGCCAATACAGGTAAGGAAAGGTCACATTCTACAAATAATGGTCTAACTTCTTCAATCGCATTAAAGCCAATGACACACATTACATTAGAAGAAACACATGTTATATCAGAACACCCATATGTGTACAAAGTCACCCAGGACTTAGTGACTATCAAGATTTCTCACCGGTTAAACTATGTTACTTTTCTATTTTTGTACCAAATAAATAACTTGCAATTTATATTGTATTCCATATTCCATATGCTGTCTATTCACTATACATGTAACCTGTTTACATCCTTTTGCAGTCTCCTTGTGTCCTCCTCACAGCTTACTTCCCCTGTTAGCTTTGTGGAAAACAGCATATAGGGTTCTGTTTGTTTCCTTCCAATCCATAGGGACAATTTGGAGCCTGGAGGATTGAAAGTAACGTTTCCGCTGTCACTTTAGTCACATGTTGTGAAGGCCTAGGTTCAGGCCATCATGCCCAGTGGAATCAGCAGCCGATAGACACAATAATTTCTCACATACAATTTCTTTACTCAAACTGATTTATTTTAGCTCCAGGTTCTTACTAGTCCATCATTTCCAAACTACTCCTGGACTTTTTTGAGTTTTCTATTGTGAAGACAAAGACAAAACATTTTGGTTGTCTATGCTAATTTCTTATTCATTGTTACAATTTATCTTCTCTCCACCTTTAAGAGGCCCATGTTTGCTTTTACTGATCCTTTCTTTTTCCATAACTGTAGAAGCTACTTTAATCTATATTTTGATCTCTTCTAAGTTTACTCATTTTATTTTCTTCCTCTTAGATATCCTCTGCTGAACTCTCAAATCTTTCCAATACTGAGGTTTACTATTAACTGTGGTAACTTGCCAAGTCTCTTCCTTGCACTGTCTTTAAACACTTCTTATTAGCCATAGTTGAATCACTTTGGATCAAGTTTATGAAACAGCAGGAGAAAGGGGAAGAGCCATCTTCAAAGGTTTCCTTTTCAACATCAGAGTCTCCCTTCTAAAGGTAGTAGCTTCCTAGCAACTTGTTATGACCGTGAAGTTGGCTTCCAATATGGGGAATGCGCTGCCAGCAGTGGTAGTGGAGTCAGATACTTTAGACACTTATAAGCAACTCTTGGATAGGCACATGGAGGATAGTAAAATGTAGGGTATGCAGGGTAGTTTAATCTTAGTCGGATAGCAGGTCGGCACAATATCATGGGCTGAAGGGCCTGTGCTGTGCTGTAGTGCCCAAGTTCTTCTATGTTCTATGTTCAATAGGCGAGTCAGCTTCTAGTCGATTCCCCTTCCAAAGGGAAAGCTGTCCAAACCCTTCCTGTTAATTTTCAACCAAGGTGTTCACTATTGATACAGTTACTATTATTTCCTTGTCATCTTGTTTATGTTGGAAACACAAGTACTGCAGTGACCCCACAGAATCTGTATTAATTGAAAATGCACGCAATACCAGACTAGCAACCTAGATGACAGGTAAAACAGTAGTTTTTTAGGCATTGAAAGATCTCCATAGTGGCATATCTTACAGTAAAAAAACTTTGAAATAAAGTTAATTGTCTGTGCAAATTCTATAAGATCATAAAACAAAGAAGCAAAAAACAGGCCATTCAGTCCAATTAGTCTGCTCTGCCATTCAATGAGATCATGAGCGACCTGATAACTTGATCTCTACTTTCCTGCCTTGATTTCCTCTCTGAATGAAATCTGTCTATCGCAATCTTGAAAATACTTCATGATCCAACCTGTACAGCCCTCTGCAATAAAGAATTCCTCTATTCCAATAGAGATGCACTATCCTCGGAGAGAAGAAATTCCTTCTCATCTCTATCCTAACTGGGTGACTCCTTTACCTGCGTTTATCAGCTCTGGTCCTAGAATTTCCCATAATTTGTCTGCCTCTGGGCTATTAAGAATCTTGTTGGTTTCAGCATTCTCACACCAAACAAGACCCGCCCACAGCACTTCAGAACACTCATTAATTAATTAACATTACAAATCGGTCCGCTTCTACAGATTCTCTGAGTAAAAGCCAGGTTTTGTGTTACTCATCTTTAAATTACACTGAAAGTCAAATCCTAACAGATAGGATGATGATAATTAGATGAAGCGAAGAAAATATTCTCTCAGTCAGGAGGCAAAGAGCATGTTTTGAGGTATCCAACTTGTTTGCTGACCCATAAACCTTGTTTCTGCCTCTCTGTTCTAAGAAGTTCTAGACCTAATACAGTGTACATTTTGGGAAAGCTGTCATATTGGACAAAGATAAATTCTGAGTAGTGTTTGATGTGCAAACTTTTAAACATGGCTGTGTCTGGATTCTAACTGACCAAATTGTTGCAGGAAAGCAAGTATTTCACAAAGGCTGAACTGTTGAAATTTTTTTTTTGTAATTCTTCAGTAATTTCATGTGGTGATCTGCTATTTCCTCCAAATGGCAATAAAATTGGAACATTAACAGTATATGGAGCGACTGCCATCTTTTCCTGCAATACCGGATACACAATGGTGGGATCCCGGGTACGGGAATGTCAGGCCAATGGGCTGTGGAGCGGAATGGAAGTGAAATGCCTTGGTCAGTATTTGGTTGTATTTACATACCAGTGTGTAAAAAAATACAGCTTGTCTTGTGAGCTGCGAAGTTTTGCTTATTTGTATCAATTTTAGTTCCAGAGAATTTTCATCGAACACCAGTGAATCTTAGCTGTACCAGTGACCGCTGCTTCTGAAATTTCACAATTAAGTGCAAGCATGAAACAAAGACATACTGCTAATGAATTCCAGAAAGATTAAGTTGAGACTTCTTGCATCTGCCACGTTCCCTTTTGATTTGTCATTGGATTCACATAATGTAATCTTTCAGATACAGTAATTGGGATTAATCCTCTTAAAACCAGCTTTCCTGTAAACCAGCTGTTTTAATTTTATAGACGAGTTCCCAAATTAACCTTCCCTAAGTTATCACATTATACTTGAAAGTGTTAAAACTTGTCAACAGGCTCAACACGAAGTCTCTCCATATAAATAGTTTAAACACTCCTATTGTTTTTGTCATTTTTGTATTCTGTCCTGGAGTTGGAATCGATCAAGTCATAAACGGTGCTGATTGCAGCATTTTCTTTGCTTCAGCTGGTCACTGTGGGATGCCTAAGCCCATTGTCAATGGTCAAATAATTGGAGAAAATTTCAATTATCGTGGGACAGTGGTGTACCAGTGCAGTCCAGGTTTTCGCTTGATTGGAACTTCAGTCCGAATTTGCCAGCAGGACCACCAGTGGTCAGGCAGATCACCTGTATGTGTGCGTAAGTATTGCTTCAGAATGTGATTTAGTAATCAATGAAGGGAAGCCAAGTACCTCTGGTGAAACTGTTCTGTCTATCTTCCTTTTCAAATTGTCAATATATCTTCAAAAGTTTCTTATTTTCCTGCATTCAGTGATTTAGCTCACTTGGGTAACCGAGACTTTTCTTTCACTTAAGTTGCACAGAGCACGACAATTGCTGTTAAGTCATTCATAATAATACATGTCAAGAGATTTATGTAAAGGCTTGCAGAAGAAAGGTGTTGGGTGTTTACGAGGTAAGGATCCTGGAACAATGCTGTGTCTTGCATTTCATATTATTCCAATATTATGGGTTACATTCAATTCACAAGGAGTTAATTCCCTGAAAGGTTTATTACCTAGGAAGTAGGATGAGGACTACTAATGGGGATATGAGACAGACTGGATCAAACCTTCCAGCAGGGCACTCACAGTTGCCCTGCTGCTCACATTATTCTCGTTTATGCCATGCACCATACCAAGCTGACAGTTCTGGCTTATTTTCTGAAACTGATCTTTTCAGTGTGTACCTGGAATAGACGAAGTGCTAGAAAGTGGGACGAATTTAGAGTATACAATGCGAGGCTGGATGAACACAGAAGGCCCAGCAGCATCTCAGGAGCACAAAAGCTGACGTTTCGGGCCTAGGCACTTCATCAGGGAGGGGGATGGGGTGAGGGTTCTGGAATAAATAGGGAGAGAGGGGGAGGCGGACCGAAGATGGAGAGAAAAGAATATAGATGGAGAGGAGAGGTGGGGAGGTAGGGAGGGGATAGGTCAGTCCAGGGAAGACGGACAGGTCAAGGAGGTGGGATGTGGTTAGTAGGTAGGAGACGGAGGTGCAGATTGGGGTGGGAGGAAGGGATGGGTGAGAGGAAGAACAGGTTAGGGAGACAGAGACAGGCTGGGCTGGTTTTGGGATGCAGTGGGTGGAGGGGACGAACTGGGCTGGTGTTGGGATGCAGTGGGGGAAGGGGAAATTTTGAAGCTGGTGAAGTTGACATTGATAACATTTGGCTGCAGGGTTCCCAAGCGGAATATGAGTTGCTGTTCCTGCAACCTTCGGGTGGCATCATTGTGGCACTGCAGGAGGCCCATGATGGACATGTCATCTAAAGAATGGGAGGGGAAGTGGAAATGGTTCGCGACAGGGAGGTGCAGTTGTTTATTGCGAACCGAGCGGAGGTGTTCTGTAAAGCAGTCCCCAAGCCTCCGCTTGGTTTCCCCAATGTAGAGGAAGCCACACCGGGTACAATGGATACAGTATACCACATTGGCAGATGTGCAGGTGAACCTCTGCTTAATATGGAAAGTCATCTTGGGGCCTGGGATAGGGGTGAGGGAGGAGGTGTGGGGGAAAGTGTAGCACTTCCTGCGGTTGCAGGGGAAGGTGCCGCGTGTGGTGGGGTTGGAGGGCAGTGTCGGACGAACAAGGGAGTCACGGAGAGAGTGGTCCCTCCGGAAAGCAGACAAGGGTGGGGATGGAAAAATGTCTTGGGTGGTGGGGTCGGATTGTAGATGGCAGAAGTGTTGGAGGATGATGCGTTGTATCCGGAGGTTGGTGGGGTGGTGTGTGAGAATGAGGGGGATCCTCTTTGGGCGGTTTAGGCGGGGGCGGAGTGTGAGGGATGTGTTGCGGGAAATGCGGGAGATGCGGTCAAGGGCGTTCTTGACCACTGTGGGGGGAAAGTTGTGGTCCTTGAAGAACTCAGACATCTGGGATGTGCGGGAGTGGAATGCCTCATCGTGGGAGCAGATGCGGCGGAGGCGGAGTATTTGGGAATAGGGGATGGAATTTTGGCAGGAGGGTGGGTGGGAGGAGGTCTTTTCTAGATAGCTGAGGGAGTTGGTGGGCTTGAAATGGACATCTGTTACAAGCTGGTTGCCTGAGATGGAGACTGAGAGGTCCAGTAAGGTGAGGGATGTGCTGGAGATGGCCCAGGTGAACTGAAGGTTGGGGTGGAAGGTGTTGGTAAAGTGGATGAACTGTTCGAGCTCCTCTGGGGAGCACAAGGCGGCGCCGATAGAGTCATCAGTGTAACGGAGGAAGAGGTGGTGTTTGGGGCCTGTGTAGGTGCAGAAGAGGGACTGTTCCACGTAACCTACAAAGAGGGAGGCATAGCTGGGGCCCATGCGGGTGCCCATGGCCACCCGCTTTGTCTGTTGGAAGTGGGAGGAATCGAAAGAGAAGTTGTTGAGGGTGACCCCGACGGATCCCCGTCCACGGCCGACGCCGACAGAACCCCGCCCACGGCCAACAACCTCATTGCTCCGCCCACAACCTCTACAGCCAGCATCCCCAGAGAAGACAGCCACACTGAGCCCTGCCGAATCTTTACCATCCCCCCAGACATCCCACTCACTGAGGACGAACGGTCAGTCCGAAGCAAGGGGCTCACCTTTGTCCCCCTACAACCACATATCAACGAATACTGGTCACATTTGGACACACAGCAGTTTTTTCGCCGCCCTTGCCTCCACGTTTACTTCTTCAACCGGGAACCTATCCCTCCCTCCACTGACCCCTTCACCCACTTCCAACACAAGCCCTCCTCCTGGACACCACCCCCAGGCCTCCTAACCTCCCTTGACCTCTTCATCTCCAACTGCCGTCGAGACATCAACCGCCTCAATCTCTCCACCCCTCTCACCCACTCCAACCTCTCCCCCGCAGAACGGGCAGCCCTCCGCTCCCACCCTAACCTCACCATCAAACCCGCAGACCAGGGTGGCGCAGTGGTAGTATGGCGCACTGACTTCTACATCGCCGAGGCCAAACGCCAACTCTCCGACACCTCCTCCTACCATCCCCTTGATCATGACCCCACCCCCGAGCACTAAACCATCATCTCCAACACTATTCATGACCTCATCACCTCAGGGTACCTCCCACCCACAGCCTCCAACCTCATTGTTCCCCAACCCCGCACGGCCCGTTTCTATCTTCTTCCCAAAATCCACAAACCTGCCTGCCCTGGTCGACCTATTGTCTCAGCCTGTTCCTGCCCCACCGAACTCATCTCCCCTTTCTGGACTCCATTTTCTCGCCTTTGGTCCAGGACCTCCCTACCTACGTCCGTGACACCACCCACGCCCTCCACCTCCTCCAGAACTTCCAATTCCCTGGCCCCCAACACCTCATTTTCACCATGGACGTCCAGTCCCTATACACCTGTATTCCGCATGCAGATGGCCTCAAGGCCCTCCACTTCTTCCTGTCCTGCAGGCCCGACCAGTCCCCCTCCACCGACACCCTCATCTGCCGAGCCAAACTCGTCCTCACTCTCAACAACTTCTCTTTCAATTCCTCCCACTTCCCACAGACTAAGGGGTTGGCCATGGGCACCAGCATGGGCCCCAGCTATGCCTGCCTCTTTGTAGGTTACGTGGAACAGTCCCTCTTCCGCACCTACACAGGCCCCAAACCCCACCTCTTCCTCCGTTACATTGATGACTGTATCGGCGCCGCCTCTTGCTCCCCAGAGGAGCTCGAACAGTTCATCCACTTCACCAACACCTTCCACCCCAACCTTCAGTTCACCTGGGCCATCTCCAACACATCCCTCACCTTCCTGGACCTCTCAGTCTCCATCTCAGGCAACCAGCTTGTAACTGATGTCCATTTCAAGCCCACCGACTCCCGCAGCTACCTAGAATACACCTCCTCCCACCCACCCTCCTGCCAAAGTTCCATCCCCTATTCCCAAATCCTCCGCCTCCGCCACATCTGCTCCCACGATGAGGCATTCCACTCCCGCACATGCCAGATGTCTGAGTTCTTCAAGGACCACAACTTTCCCCCCACAGTGGTCAAGAACGCCCTTGACCGCATCTCCCGCATTTCCCGCAACACATCCCTCACACCCCGCCCCCGCCACAACCGCCCAAGAGGATCCCCCTCGTTCTCACACACCACCGCACCAACCTCCGGATACAACACATCATCCTCCGACACTTCCGCCATCTACAATCCGACCCCACCACCCAAGACATTTTTCCATCCCCACCCTTGTCTGCTTTCCGGAGAGACCACTCTCTCCGTGACTCCCTTGTTCGCCCGACACTGCCTTCCAACCCCACCACACGCGGCACCTTCTCCTGCAACCGCAGGACGTGCTACACTTGCCCCCACACCTCCTCCCTCACCCCTATCCCAGGCCCCAAGATGACTTTCCATATTAAGCAGAGGTTCACCTGCACATCTGCCAATGTGGTATACTGTATCCATTGTACCCAGTGTGGCTTCCTCTACATTGGGGAAACCAAGCGGAGGCTTGGGGACCGCTTTGCAGAACACGTCCGCTCGGTTCGCAATAAACAACTGCACCTCCCAGTCGCGAACCATGTCAACTCCCCCTCCCATGCTTTAGATGACATGGGCCTCCTGCAGTGCCACAATGATGCCACCCGAAGGTTGCAGGAACAGCAACTCATATTCCGCTTGGGAACCCTGCAGCCCAATGGTATCAATGTCGACTTCACCAGCTTCACAATTTCCCCTTCCCCTACTGCATCCCTAAACCAGCCCAGTTCGTCCCCTCCCTCCACCACATCCCAAAACCAGCCCAGTTCGTCCCCTCCCTCCACCACTTCCCAAAACCAGCCCAGTTCGCCCCTTCCCCCCAGTGCACCACACAACCAGCCCAGTTCTTCCCCTCCACCCACTGCATCCCAAAACCAGTCCAGCCTGTCTCTGCCTCCCTAACCTGTTCTTCCTCTCACCCATCCCTTCCTCCCACCCCAAGCCGCACCACCATGTCCTACCTACTAACCTCATTCCACCTCCTTGACCTGTCAGTCTTCCCTGGACTGACCTATCCCCTCCCTACCTCCCCACCTATAATCTCCTCTCCACCTATCTTCTTTTCTCTCCATCTTCGGTCCGCCTCCCCCTCTCTCCCTATTTATTCCAGTTCCCTCTCCCCATCCCCCTCTCTGATGAAGGGTCTAGGCCCGAAACGTCAGCTTTTGTGCTCCTGAGATGCTGCTTGGCCTGCTGTGTTCATCCAGCCTCACATTCTGTTACCATCAGTTCTAGGTAGGGTCACTGGACCCAAAATATTAACTCTGATATTTTCTTTGTAGATGCTGCCAGACCTGCTGAGTTTTTGCAGCAGCTTCTGTCTTTGTTCCTGATTTACAGCATCCACAATTCTGTTCTTTTTTATTCAGATTTCTTCCAAATCGCTGACTCCAACTTGGCTTTCGGATATTTGCACAGGATTCACCAGTCCTAGAGAATTGCCCATTGGGAATTTAAATTTATTTTTTCCAAGGGCTGTCAGTGCATACCTTTGGCTTACCTGGAAACTGGAAGATCTCCACCCATGATAGTTTTTTTTCTGCCAAATATTCAATCAAAACTCAGAAGTTAAAGTAACAACCCAACTGCAGTTTTCAATACGTGTATTTGAGTGTTCAGAGATCCCGAGTCGGGGCGGGGAAATGGAGATTTCAGCATGATGTGTTCCTACATCAGTGTGAGGCAGTGGCGAAAGGGTCTCTGGTATGTTGTGAGATGTTTGCATCTGAAGTTGTGGAATAGTGACGTCCATTCAGGGGCCTGGCTTGTCATCCACTACCAGTGCACAATGTTTTAATACAGGCTCCACATGTTTTATTTTTCTTGTATTCTATTAGGAATGTCACTATCATTGACAAAACCAGGATTTACTGCCCATCCCTAATTACTTTTGAAAAGGTTGTGATGAGCTGCCTTCTTGAGCCATTGCAATCCGTAGGGGCTAGATATGTCCAGAGTGCTGCTTTAAGGCAGTTCCAGAGTTTTGACCTCGTGGTAATGAAGGGCCGGTGATATCGCTCTTCGTCAAGAATGTGTGTGCGTTGGAGGGGAACTTGCATATGCCCATGCATCTGTGCTCTTGTAATTCTAAATAATTGATATCATAGATTTGTAAGTTCCTGTTGAAGGAGCCTTCATGAGTTGATGCTGTGCATTTTATAGACAGTGAACACTACTGTTTCTTGGAAAAATTAATGCAAGTAGTATGTTAGGGGCTCAATGGGTTTTAACTGCCTTGATTGCTTAGGATGGATTTTATTTTGATGTCTGATGGCATGCTAATTTATAACATTGAAAAGCTGAAAGGAGCACACATGAATTGAATAATCTTTCAGCAGTTGACAAGTCACATGCACATTTCTAGAGTGATAATGGGAACTGTAGATGCTGGAGAATCCAAGATAATAAAATGTGAGGCTGGATGAACACAGCAGGCCCAGCAGCATCTCAGGAGCACAAAAGCTGACGTTTCGGGCCTAGACCCTCTGATGAAGGGTCTAGGCCCGAAACCTCAGCTTTTGCGCTCCTGAGATGCTGCTGGGCCTGCTGTGTTCATCCAGCCTCACATTTTATTATCCTGCACATTTCTAGAATCTGGTTAACAGCCGTGCTCATTTTAAACAAAAGCTCAATCCTTTGCAATACAAAGAAAGTGGCTCACTGGTGCCGGTGAGTTTTTCAGACTTCTTTCATTCTTGCTAAAGACAATCATAACACACACTGGTGGAGCTTTTGAGTTATGAATCGTTCTGCATTATGAAAGAGTACAACTAATTTACTGTTATCGTGCTTTAAGTATATCTCTGTGCACTCAATTTCAAGCCTAAGGGTTTCAAAATTAATTCTGCGTAGACAAAAGTCAAAATGACAATCTTCCCAAATTCCCCAGAAGTATTGTTGCTAACTGTAACTCTACAACAGGAATATAGACCCTTAATTCACCTCACAACAACAACAAGTGGGCTATTCCTGGTACCCGAGGCAGTATCTTCAATGGATGTGGATGGTGATTATTATTTTGAGTAAAGATGGATCTTTCATTCACCCTATTTAGCACTTAACATATTTTCTGAAAATTATATAATCTGTCTAACAAATAATGTAGAGGAATATTAATTGTGCTACATCTTAGTTTTAAATACAGCAAGTGTACACACGATGATGCCATGATTCTGTAATTTTCCAAATACACTATCCCAATAAGCTGTATATTTCAAAAGCTCAGTGACACTCTTAGATATTCGACATTCTCTACTTAGCTTTTCTGTAGTGTATATCTGATCCCATGTCTTGTATCTCTATGCTTATCTGATTTTAGTTTCAAATGGAGAATTATAAACTGTTTTGAATAATCCGTGGAGGACAGGTTGGTTAGAGTTTGAGATCTTCACTGGAAGATATTGCTGATTGATTTTTTAGTTACAAATAGTTGTTGTTTTGTTTCCTTCTTGCAGCAATTACATGTGGACATCCTGGTAATCCAGGTAACGGCATAACACATGGAACTCAGTTTAACCTGAATGACATTGTTCGGTTCACCTGTAATCCAGGATATACACTACATGGGGCCATTAGCTCCCAATGTCAATCTAATGGACAGTGGAGCAATTCACTTCCGACATGTCAAGGTATGATGTATGAAGCATTGTGCAGTTTTAACACTTCTTCAGTGATATTAAAACAGGGTAGAAAGGAACTTCATATTGTCTTACTTTCCTACAGTTGTCAATTGTTCAGATCCGGCACATATTGAAAATGGCATTCGTCGAGTGCAATTAAACGTCGCACAAAGGTTCAGTTACAGTAGTACCGTGTCGTATGAGTGCAATCCCAGATACTACCTGTTGGGATCAGATGTGTTGACCTGTCAAGGAGATGGTTCCTGGGATCGATCTCTCCCAAAGTGTTTGTGTAAGTGATTTTGATACCTTAATATTTAAGAAACGAAGAGTCTGCTTATTGTCAAATAGTTAATCAAGTTGAGGTTAATGCCCAGTGTTATTATCGCTGAACTGTAAGTCCAGAGACCCAGGTAATGTTCTGAGGACCCAGGTTCAAACCCTACCACGGCAGACGGTGGAATTTGAATTCAATAAAAATCTAGAATTGAGGCAGACAGAGATGTGAACCTCTTGCTACTTGTCGGAAAACCCCATCTGGCTCACTAATGTCCTCTAGGGTTACCATCCATACTGGTCTGGCCTCCATGTGACCCCAGATCCACAGTAAAGTGATTGATATTTAACTGCCATCTGGGTAATTAGGGGTTGGCAATAAATATTGGACTAGCCAGCGACATCCACATCCTGTGAATGGTTGAATAAATAAATTTATCAATGCCAGTTACAAAATCCTTTCCAACATAAATTGGAAAATTATCTCATAATATTTAAACTATAAAGTAATTATCAATATTTTGCACTTTTCACATTTTTTTTGTTTGCACCACAAACCATCCCAGTCAAAAGAGACATAATACAGTGATCTGTAGAACTTTGGTCCAGTACAAATCATGGTCGATCGAAGAAAAGGGGAGAAAAAGTCATTTGCACTTTTTCAAATCAGAAAATTCAGAAGTCCTATCATCTCATTATGCTGGTCACCAAGGAGAACAAATGTATTGAACACTATGTTATTTCATGACTGAAGGAGCTCATTATATTCTGTGAAGAAAAGCTGCAGTTAAGCCAAAAAAACTTTGCTGCTATTACCTTTTAAGAAAAATGTTAAAGTAATTCCTGTATGATAATCAGTTTATGTCCCACTTTCTGTCGCTTTATATATCCTTTTTGAGAAATGGAGCTTGAAGCCTGTCCAGTACAATGATGAGTGGAGTGGAATGAAGATGTACCGTGGTTGCTATGGTGATAAGTAGGCTGTTTCAGGAACAGTGATAGAAATTGCTGCAGAACTTCGTCAGAACCTGACGAAGAGTCATTGGACTCAAAACATCAACTCTGCTTTCTTCCCACAGATGCTGCCAGACTGCTGAGTTTCACCAGCAATTTGTTTTTTTTTGTTTCAGATCTCTGGCATCTGCTGTTTTGTGTTTTATTTTAGAATATTTCAGAACACTGATAGCCAATCTAATAGTCATTCATTATTTTTGATGTGCTGGGCATGCTCTGATTATAGTTCAAATGTCACAAAAGTGTATCTGAAGCCCTTGAGTGCAAACTGTTGTGGGAACAGTCTTAGGAACATATGTGTGGGATTATTTAATCCCCTGTGATTTGTTTGTGATGACTTCATAGAATCATAGAATCCCTACAGTGTAGAAGCAGGCCATTCAGCCCATTTTTTTCACTGATCCTCCAGAAAGCATCCCACTCAGACCAACACTCCTACACTATCCATGGAATTCTGCATTTCCCATGGGTAATCGACCTAGCCTGCACACCCCTGGACACTTTGGATAATTTAGGATGGCCAATCCACCTAATCAGCACATCTTTGGACTGTGGAAGGAAACCAGAGCACCCAGAGGAGAGTCACACAGACACAAGAAGAATGTGCAAATTCTACACAGACTGTTGCGCAATGATGGCACCAAACCTGAGTCCCTGATGCTGTGAAACAGCAGAGCTAACCACTGATCCATGCGACTGGAATATTATCTCACAGTCATGGAGTAACCACTCTAATCCATTGATTAACAGCATGCAGTAGATAATTTTATTTTGTCTAGCATATGTTTAATCAGAGACTTCATCGAAATTTTGTCATGTGGCACAACAAAACTTGGAATTAATCTCCATAGCTTGACCTTGGAAATTACCTCTTCATAGCACAAACTGTCTTTGCTTAAAGCCGGTCATGGCACAAACACAATCTTCTGCAACTTTTGAGCAAAAATAAGTCCAGTAACTGGAGCAAGACTGATGTATGATGAACATCTGCACAGTATGTCATAAACAATGATATACTAGTAACCTCTTGGGTAACTATATGCTGATTAGTCCAACATCTATTGATGGAAAAATATTGGAATCAATTATTAAGGAAGTAATAGCAGTATATTTGGAAAATCATAATCTAATCAAGTAGAATCAGCGTGGCTTCATGAAAAATAAATTGTGCCTGACTAATCTATGAGAGCTTTTCGATGAAGTCTGAGCCAGACAGGTTAGAAAGAACCCATTAGATGTATTCACCTTGGATTTCTGGAAGTCATTCGACAAGGTACCTCACAAAAGGTTAAGTCATAAGAGTCTATGGTATTGGAAGTAGTACATTGATGTGGATATAGAATTGGCGGACAGGCAGGAAACAGCGACAGGGAATGAGGAGTTTTTCTTCAGGATGGTGGACCATGACCAGTGGAGTACCACAGGGATCAGTCCTGGAAGTTCAACGGTTTACAGACAAGAGGGCATAGTCTCCGAATAAAGGGGCACCAATTTAAGATCGAGCAGAGGAGGAATTTCTTCTCTCACATTAATGACTTAGAAGAAAGATGTGAATGTACTGTAGCCAAATTTGCAGATGTCCAGAAAATAGCTGGAAAGGCAGGTTGTGAGAGAGATACAGTTTACAAAGAGATGTTGTGTGGAAGTGAGCAAATAGGTGGCAAATGGACAAAAATGTGGGAAAATGTGGAGTTGTTTATTTTGTGGGGGGAAAGGACCAAATGTGAATTAAATGGAGAAAAACTGCTGAACTCTGCAACATACAAAAATAGAGAAAGCTACTTCACAGGAGCAGCAGGTCATCAGAAAGACAAATGGAATATTGGTGTTATTTCAAAGGGGTTGGAGTATAAGAGTAGGCAAGCCTTGCTGCCACTTGACAAGGTACTGGTGCGACCACATTTGGAGTACTTTGAGATGTTTTGGTCCATTTCTTTAAGGAAGGATATTATTTCATTGGCAGCAGTTCAGAGAAAGTTCACGAGGAAGCTGTAATGGAGAGGTTGACTTACGAGTAAAGGTTAAGAAGATTGGATGAAGTTCAGAAGAATGATTGGTGACCTGTTTCAAACATATAGGATTCTTAAGGGACTTGGCAGGGTAAATGCTGAGACCATGTTTCCCCTTGTGGGAGAATCTAGGACAAGAGGGCATAGTCTCCGAATAAAGGGGCACCAAATTAAGATCGAGCAGAGGAGGAATTTCTTCTCTCTGATGGCAGAGAGTCTTTGGAACTCCTTGCCACAGAGAGCTATGGGAGCAGAGTCCTTGTGTGTACTTAAGGCTGAAAAAGGGATTCTTGATCATTATGAAATAAAAGGTTATGGGGAATTTGCAGGAAAGTTGCAGGAAGAATGTTGTATCAGCCATGATCCTAATCAATGATGGAACAGACTCAAGGGGCCGAACAGTCTTCTCCTGTTTCTATTCCTTAGAGTCTAAGCTGTTGAAAGCTTAATTAAAAGGTTAAACCATTCACAATAACAATGATGCTTAACAATAACCAGTGGGGCAAGATTTTCTCTTGCAGTTTATGGGGGTCCGTTGAATTCTGAGATATTATATGGACACAACAAAGACCATGCAGCCTATACAACTAACTGTGATCAGGGTTCACCTCTCATGGTTATAGACTGAACTCAATCCCCTCTTTTTTAACCATCTCAAATGAATCTAGTTTGTCCATAAGTCATGATCTGTTATTTTAAAAAGCACATGAGCCTTTCCCAATGGATATTGATATCAAAGCCACATTTAACCAGGTGTGGCATCAAGGAGCTTGACCAAGGCGGCAGCACACCATCTCCTTCTCAAGGGCAAGTTGAGATGAGCAATAGATGCTGGCCATCCCCGCAATGCCCTCGTGTCATGAGACAGTTTTAAAGAACTGTTCCCTTTAAGTGTTTATTGCAAGTTGTAAAATGCCCTCAATTATTTCTTCCTAAATTGGAAGTTAAGGAGATTGTAATCCCTCAAGCCTACTGGGGATAAATTTGCTATCCTTGAATTTGTTCAGTACAATCAGAATAGAATACACTCCAAGCTATGCATTATTATGGATACAGCATGTTCCATCTTGTGTTTCAGATTAGCTTTTTACTGTCAGATTTAATGGAGTTTTCAATGTGCAAATAAAATGCTTGCTTTCTGTCTCACTTCTTTTTCTGTTAGTGGTGAGCTGTGGCCATCCTGGCATTCCACCTGGTGCAGAACTGTACGGTGACCAGTTTGCAGTTGGCTCTACAGTGCGGTATTACTGTGAAAGAAATCGTCGCTTGATTGGAAATGCCACTCGTATCTGCCAACTGGATGGGCACTGGAGTGGATCATTACCACACTGCTCAGGTAAACATTCTTGTGTCATCACACAGTGTTCAAAACCTGTCAGGTAAAACAAACTGGAGTATTTTCTTGGGTGTATTTAATGTTATATGGATGGACTGATATATTTAGATGTTAAAACAACTATTATTGAGCTGATATAGAGCCATAGTAAATAATCGCAAAGCATTTTACAGCAATGTTCTCAGACAAAATTTGACACCAAATGACACAAAACTTTCATTGAAGTGGTAAGTATTGGCTCTATGTGTTGATTTAAAGGTGGATTAGTGGGAAGAGGAAATTCCAGGGCGCTAGGAGCTGAGGCAATGAAGCCAAAGGAACAATGATAGAATTTGGAAATGAACAATGAATCAAAAAACCACAAAAATCATAAAGAATTGTATTGGATTCGACCAAGTGATGTTAGGGACTATCTGACATTATATGATATATAAGGTATCAAGAAGATCTGATTGAGCCTCAAGCAGTTGCATAATGGGTAAGTATGTAAAGAAGAGGAAAGATATCTCTGCATACAAATGGAAGCAGACCATGACGAAATGATTAATGAGTTGTATTAAGAATAAATGAGATAAAACCTGATGTATGGATGCTTTGACTTCTAGAATTATGTATCAAGGCTATGGTGTATAATGTATAATGTGCTTCATTTCTAGTTATCTAGCTGGCACCTGGAGTGTAAAAAGGGCATCAAATGACAAAATAAAAATGTTGTATTTAGTATGGCATTTGAAGTGAAGGATAATAACATTTTCAATTATCTTGAGAAAAAAACTGAAAAAGATGAAATAGGTTACTGGAGGTAGGATCAGGTGAGGTCTCATACCTATACAGACGGAATGAAAAAGACTTAAAATGAAAATGTTATGCCAAGAAGGAGAAAGGTGACTGTGGTGATCTGTTAATGAAACTAGATATCATTTGCAAAAGCCAATCTGTTCTGTCCACATTGCCAGCTTGGTTGTTGAACAATTGTGTAAATGTAAGAGTGCAGATATTTCAGTGGGGTGGAAGTTAACAATGACCTGCTGGCATTAGTTAATGTTACTGCTCTGAAAGTGACTATGACCCCAGAAATCACCATTTGTGTGTTTTATTTTGTACACCCAGCTGATGCATTCTATGACTTCATCCTTTTGACGTGGACTTTGCTGTAGACACCTTTATACTTGCCCCTTCTCCAAACAGAGTTAATAAAACATAGAATAGTGAAGGGAGGAAATTTCAGGGCAGAGAGTTGAGGCAAAGTTGCCAAACAAACAAAGAACGAAATTTCATATGCATAAGAAGCCAGAACCAAGGAAACACGTCTGTTTCACGGCCACTGTTACTGAGTCTGGCTTTTTAATTCTAGATTTGATTAACTGCATTTAAATTTCCCACAGTTGCAGTGTTATGTACATTACATCATCATCATTCTCGTGGAAATATTTATTATGGTTGATGTACAGCCCAGTGCAAATGAACTGATTTCGGTACTAACAAACTTATTACATCTATACCTCTGCAACAGTACCAAATGAGAGTAAGGCTGTAGAAAGGAACCGAATACAGCTGGATGTTGGTATCTGGTGAATCTGCTGCTGCCCGGTAACCTAGAGCCCCAGGCTAGTCCTCTGGGGACATGAGTTTGAATTTCACCATGGCAGATGGTGAAATTTGAATTCAATAAAAATCTAGATTTTAAACAGCTAGACTTCTGGTGACTATGTGATCATTGTCAATTGTCATAAAAGCTCAATTCCTATCCTTACTTAGTCTGGCTGACATGTGACTCCAGACCCACAGCAACTTGGTTGAATCTAAATGCCCTTTGATGTCCCCCAAAGAACCCATCAGCTCAAGGGCAATTAGGGATAGACAACAAATGCTGCACTTGCCAGCCTCAGACACTTCCCATGAAAGAGTAACATCAGAAAAAAAGTATGCCTTGTATTTTGAGATAGTAGGCACTGCCGATGCTGGAGAATCTGAGATAACCAGGTGTAGAGCTGGATGAACACAGCAGCCAAGCATCATCAGAGGAGCAGGAAAGCTGACGTTTCAGGCCTAGACCCTTCTTCAGAAATGGGGGAGGGGAAGGGGGTTCTGAAATAAATAGAGAGGGTGGGAGGTGGATAGAAGATGGATAAAGGAGCACATTGGTGGAGAGGAGATGAATAGGTCAAGGAGGCAGGGATGGAGCCATTAAAGGTCAGTGTAGGTGGGGAGTTAGACTGGGGGTTGGTCAGTCCGGGGAGGACAGACAGGTCAAGGAGGTTGGGATGAGGCTGGTAGGTAGGATCTGGGTGTGGGGCTTGAGGTGGGACGAGTGGATAGATGGGAGAAAGGACGGACGGATTAGGGAGGTGGGGATGAGCTGGGCTGGTTTTAGGATGCAGTCGGGGACAGGAAGATTTTGAAGCTTGTGAAGTCCACATTGATACCATTGGGCCCTGCCCTTGACTGCATCCCAAAAGTATGGTATCTTCAGCCCGACATTTGCCTGATTGGTATTTAATTCAGTGGTCCTTACCAAAAAGATACAGCTCGGTCCTCGCCTTGGCTTCCCTGTTGCCAGCAGAAATCTCCAATACCTCCATTAAATCCGGTCCATTACTAAATTCCTCAATGAACAATAACACTTGTTGTGTAAGGTACTTGGTTGTAAGTTATGTTTCTTCCAGAACTTCAATTATTTGTTCATATTGAAATATTTATGAACAAAATTAGGCTGTTAAATTGTAATGTTTCTGTGATTAGGGCTCTGGGAAAACCCATGCTTTTGTTTGTTGTGATTGCATTCTCCACAGAGTCGTTTGGAATAATTATGAGTAGGGGAATAAAGGCCAGCATATTGTACACTCTGATTTTATTTTGTGTCCATTTGTTGGTCAACAATTTTAAGTTGTGAAAATCTTATAGCAAGATGTGAGGCAAGGCTGAGCCTAAAGGGACAGATTGCTTAGTAATTAAGAAGGTCAACCACAATGCTCTGATGTTATCTTTTACTTCACTCACTGGCCCGAGTGTTTCTTTGTTGTTGAAAAGAAAAACAGAATTTCAACAGATTGTCTCAATAATTGACATTCTGTTTTGCTTTGATAATTTTAGCGTCCACCAGTTTTCTATTTCCTCTTGACCTTTGACAGAAATCTGCACATTGCCTGTGAAGGATAAGTGAGCAGATTTCAAATTTAAACTGGTATCAGGGTAAATGGAAATTTTTTTTTCCATCTTTTGGGCTTACATGTCGCAAGGAGGGAGACAGTAACAATAGGTAGAACATGGGTTATTACAGGAGGTGGCTGCCTTAAAAGATCACAAACTTAACCCATTGGTAGGGGGCAAGTTTAAGTGCAGCATGACGGTTATTACAACCAAGCTGGAGGGCTTGGCTCAGGTGCTAATTCTGGGGTAATGTGAACTGCAGATGCTGGAGAATCCAAGATAACAAAGTGTGAGGCTGGATGAACACAGCAGGCCAAGCAGCATCTCAGGAGCACAAAAGCTGACGTTTTGGGCCTAGACCATTCATCAGAAAAGGGGGATGGGGAGAGGATCCTGAAACAAATAGGGAGAGAGGGGGAGGCGGACTGAAGATGGAGAGAAAAGAAGATAGGTGGAAAGGAGAGTATAGGTGGGGAGGGGATAGGTCAGTCAGGGGAGGACGGACAATTCAAGGTGGCGGGATGAGGTTGGTAGGTGGAAAATGGAGGTGCGGCTTGAGGTGGGTGGAGGGGATAGGTGAGAGGAGGAACAGGTTAGGGAGTCGGGGATGAGCTGGGCTGGTTTTGGGATGCGGTGGGGGAGGGAGATTTTGAAGCAAATGAAGTCCAATTTGATACCATTGGGCTGCAGGGTTCCCAAGCGGAATATGAGTTGCTGTTCCTGCAACCTTCGGGAGGCATCATTGTGGCACTGCAGGAGGCCCATGATGGACATGTCGCCTAAGGAATGGGAGGGGGAGTTAAAATGGTTCGCGACTGGGAGGTGCAGTTGTTTGTTGTGAACCGAGCGGCGGTGTTCTGCAAAGCGGTCCCCAACCTCCGCTTGGTTTCCCCAATGTAGAGCCCCCACACCTCCTCCCTCACCCCCATCCCAGGCCCCAAGATGACTTTCCATATTAAGCAGATATTCACCTGCACATCTGCCAATGTAGTACACTGTATCCACTGTACCCAGTGTGGCTTTCTCTACATTGGGGAAACCAACCTCATCCTGCCTCCTTGACCTGTTTGTCCTCCCCTGACTGACCTATCCCCTCCCCACCTCCCCACCTCCCCCCAATACTCTCCTCTCCACCTATCTTCTCCTCTATCCATCTTCAGCCCGCCTCCCCCTCTCTCCCTATTTACTTCAGAACCCTCTCCCCAGCCCCCTTTTCTGATAAAGGATAAGGGCCCGAAACGTCAGCTTTTGTGCTCCTGAGATGCTGCTTGGCCTGCTGTGTTCATCCAGCTCCACACTTTGTTATCTTGGATTCTCCAGGATCTGCAGTTCCCATCATCTTGGGGCCTGGGATAGGGGTGAGGGAGGAGGTGTGGGGGCAAGTGTAGCACTTCCTGTGGTTGCAGGACTGCACCTCCCAGTCGCGAACCATTTTACCTCCCCCTCCCATTCCTCAGACGACATGTCCATCATGGGCCTCCTGCAGTGCCACAATGATGCCACCCGAAGGTTGCAGGAACAGCAACTCATATTCCGCTTGGGAACCCTGCAGCCCAATGGTATCAAATTGGACTTCACAAGCTTCAAAATCTCCCCTTCCCCCACTGCATCCCAAAACCAGTCCAGTTCTTCCCCTCCTCCCACTGCATCACAAAACCAGCCTAGCTCGTCCCCTCCCCCCACTGCATCCCAAAACCAGCCTAGCCTGTCTCTGCGCCCCTAACCTGTTCTTCTTCTCACCCATCCCTTCCTCCCACCTCAAGCCGCACTTCCATTTCCTACCTACCACCTCATCCCACCCCCTTGACCTGTCCACCTTCCCTGGACTGACCTATCCCCTCCCTACCTCCTCACCTATACTCTCCTCTCTACCTATCCTGTTTTCTCTCCATCTTCGGCCCGCCTCCCCCTCTGTCCCTATTTATTCCAGTTCCCTCTCCCCATCCCCCTCTCTCATGAAGGGTCTAGGCCCGAATCGTCAGCTTTTGTGCTCCTGAGATGCTGCTTGGCCTGCTGTGTTCATCCAGCTCCACACTTTGTTATCATCGATAATTCTAGAGGTTGAAGTTGTACAGCCAAAAAAGTGCATGGTGACATATGGAAAGTCAGTGCAGTTGAACTCAACTGGGAGTGAGTGAGAGAAAGGAAGGAATATGGATGTTCACAGTGGGGATGGCGGAGGGCTTCATTGTCATGTTGAGCTTGTGATTATCACCCACTGACAATTGTCCCAAGCATGACCTGCATTGTCTTCCATACTCATGCAAATTGGAACGACTTAATAGATACAGAAAATGGTTATAACCACACCCAGAGTGAGCAGAGTATGTGTTTTTCTTCTGCTTGAACAAATGGATTCAATTTATAAACAATGTGAAGGCCCTTCAAGGGGTAATTATTATTAACCAGGCACTTTCACAGAACAGGTTAAAGTCATCTGTAATCATGGTACACCGTATGTGAATATACATGCAACTTTCAGCTGAATGGGTTGCAAATCCTGATCATGAGCAATTGTACCCATGTCATTGCTCATTACAGATTGAAAATAGTCATCCCTATAAAGCAGAAGTAATTACAGATGATCTTTAGCATGTGATTAGTGGACCACAATTCACAAAGAAAATCTCACATCTTATATACTGCACAAGGACATCGCACAGATTTTGGCTCACATGAAACAATACAGTATTTGCCAACAATCTTTTGTATGCAATGCCTTTCTTGGTTAGGGTGGGGACAGAGAGGGACAGGGTATTAGTCATCAGACCGCACTTATAATCTTCTACTGTATTTGCAGAGCACGGCTTGGGCTGTACTCATCAGAATGAGATCCCAGTGTCACAGGTCCATATGGATGCATTCTTAACCCTCCTTAACAGAGCCCTCTATGTCTTGCTGTACAGATGTAAATTATCAAAAGCCAGAAACCTTACAAAGATGGTTACTGGGAGACCAGGGCTGCCTTTTGAAGCCATGTCTGATGAGTTTATTAGACAACCACCTGACTGAGACTGAACGTGGTTACAATGCTGCTCATTCTTTAACCAGTGCCATTGTGGAACAGATTTTGTGCCTCCTGCAGATGAATTTGCAATGCTTTGATTGGTTTGTGGAGTGTCACTTTCAGCATGAGAGAATAGTACAGAGTCAGGCACAACAAGTCATGCAGGGCTTAACTGATGCCCAATCCTAATAAGAGTCACTGGGTGCAGTGTTCACTCATCAACTGTAGATTTGTTGGTGATTGAAATACAAGCAGCCCTTTTCGTCCCCAGAAACAAAAAATGCTTTTTTGGACCACTTATCTTCTCCTCCATCAATTTTCTAACCACCTCCCCCTCTCTCCCTATTTATTTCAGAACCCCCCCCCCCCCCCCCGCCCCCCCATTTCTGATGAAGCGTCATGGCCCGAAACGCCAGCTTTCCTGCTCCTATGATGCTGCTTGGCCTGCTGTGTTCATCCAACTCTACACCTTGTTATCTCAGATTCTCCAGCATCTGCAGTTCCTACTATCTCTGAGACAATGTTTTTTTTCTCTGTCAGTGCAGTTGCTGTTGATGAACTCTAGTGAATATTTCTGACCATTTACAAATTTCCAATGTATGATAGTCCCTCTGGTCATTATGAAAGATTAGCAGCCCCTTTGGCAAAGTTTTAAAGACCGGTAGCCTGTGTAGTTTCATCTTAAATTATCTATATATTGACAAATGTACCCTAGAGTTTCCAATGAAGTATCAACCACAATAACTTTGTGCTTTGAGAAACAGTACTTTTTGGTCCCCTTCCACAAAGCCATAAGATGTGATATCAGAAGTCAGCCATTCACCCCATTGAAACCGCTCCACCATTCAATAAGGTCTTCGCTGAGCTAACAACCCTTAGCTCCACTTTCCTGCCTTTTCCCAATAACCCTTGATCCTCTTGTTAATTAAAAATCTATCTCAGCCTTGAATTTACTGAATGATCCAGCCCAACAGCCCTTGGCAGTAAAGACTTCCACAGATTCACAAACCTCTGCGAGGAGAAATTCCACTTCCTTTGTGTCACTTACATCAATCTACTTTTCATATGTCACTGCACATTTCAAGAAGGATGAAAGAGGATAACCAGGAAATTATGCACCAGTTTGCCATCATCTGTGGTGGGGAAACTGTTGGAGTCAATAATCATGGATGAGGTAAATGAATGCCTCAAATGTTCCATTAATCAGTGAGTGGATTCATGAAAGTAGCTCATGCCTGATAAGCCTCAGAGAAGTTTTAGACAAGGTGACCCATCTGGTGGTTAATGAAATGTCTAAGGATGTTGATTGAATGGATTTATTGTAGATATTTGCTAAAATCCCATATGAAAGACTGTTAACTCAGGTAGAAGTCCATGGAATTGAGGGCAAATTTCTGACATAGCTGAGAAATTGATTGAGTGGTAGGCAACAGAAAGTAGGGATAATAAGAGATACTCAAATTGGCAGCATCTTACCGGCGGTGTCCCACAGCATCTGCTTTAGGTCCGCAATTATTCACTATATATTAACAACTTGGATAATGGCAAAGAAAATCACGCATCCAAATTTGACAAGGGCACAAAGTTAGGCGGCCCTGTAGACATTGTATGTGATAGCATAAATTACAAAGGAATGGCGGTAGATCAGGTAACTGGGCAAAACTGTGGCAGATGGAGTTCAAAGTGAGTAAGAATGAGATTATCCATTTTGGACTGAAGAAGGATAGATCAGTGTACTTTTTAGATGGTATGAAGTTAAATACAGTGGATATACAAAGATATGATGGGTTCGGGTGTGTAGATCTTTGAAATGACACAGACGGGTGCAGAACTTTATCAAAAAAGCTAATGGAATGCTGGCCATTACACCTAGAGGACTGGACTACAAGGATACAGCAGTTATGTTGCAGTTATACAAAACCCTGGTTAGACCTCACTTAGAGAACTATGACCAAATCTGGTCACCATGCCTTAGTAAGGACATTTTGGCCCTGGAGGGGATACAACATTGGTTTACAATCGAGTTTTAAGATTTGTAGCTCAGGTTGAGGTACTGGATGTGAGTTTGCTCGCTGAGCTGGAAGGTTAGTTTTGAGACGTTTCGTCACCATTCTAGGTAACATCGTCAGTGAGCCTCCAACGAAGTGCTGGTGTTATGTCCCGCTTTCTATTTATCTGGTTAGGTTTCCTTGGGTTGGTGATGTCATTTTGTGTTCTTTTTCTCAGGGGATGGTAGATTGGCTCCAAATCAATGTGTTTGTTGATGGAGTTCCGGTTGGAATGCCATGCTTCTAGGAATTCTCGTGCATGTCTCTGTTTAGCTTGTCCTAGGATGGATGTGTTGTCCCAATCAAAGTGGTGTCCTTCCTCATCTGTATGTAAGGATACAAGTGACAGTGGGTCATGTCGTTTTGTGGCTAATTGATGTTCATGTATCCTGGTGGCTAGCTTTCTGCCAGTTTGTTCAACGTAGTGTTTGTCACAGTTTGTCACAGTGTGACAAACACTACATTGGACAAACTGGCAGAAAGCTAGCCACCAGGATACATGAACATCAACTCGCCACAAAACGACATGACCCACTATCACTCGTATCCTTACATACAGATAAGGAAGGACACCACTTTGATTGGGACAACACATCCATCCTCGGACAAGCCAAACAGAGGCATGCACGAGAATTCCTAGAAGCATGGCATTCCAACCGGAACTCCATCAACAAACACATCGATTTGGAGCCAATCTACCATCCCCTGAGAAAAAGAACAGGAAATGACATCACCAACACAGGAAATGACATCACCAACCGAAGGAAACCTAACCAGATAAATAGAAAGCAGGACATAACACCAGCGCTTCGTCGGAGGCTCACTGATGATCTTACCTAGAATGGTGATGAAACATCTGGGAACAAACCTTCAAGCTCAGTGAACCAGCTTACATCTGGAACAAAATAAAGAACCGCTCTCTTGTGGACCGTTAGGAGGAGAGTGCTGTCTTGGAGGTGAAAGGAGGACGTCGGGTTGGCTGTGCGCCCTTGCGACCAGTGGATCTTAATGCTGGCTTCGGCCTAACGCTGGTTCAGGGGAGCAGCCAACCTGCAACGATGGCTGCGGCAAGCGCTCGTGCCCCAGGTCAGGGGGTCCGGAACACCATCCGTGTTTCCGTGAAGAAGGTGGATGAAGGTGCACCTGTGGACCGCACCTTCTTTGTGAAGAGGGTCCTGTTGGACTGTTGCGGGTTCGCTGCTGCGGACATTTACTACCTGCAGGATTTCCCCGGAGGAGGTTTTTACGACGTGACCTTCAGGAGTTCCAAGCTTTGTGAGCGCTTCCTGGAGGTTTTCAAGGAGAAAGGAGGTGAGAACCCCCTCTCTGTATTGACCGCTGTCCCACTGTTTGTGATGCCAGCACAGAGGAACCGTATGGTGACTGTACACATGTACAACCCGCATGTGCCAGCAGTTGATGTCCTGACCTTCCTCGGAAGGTATGTGAAGGTGGAAGGGGGCCTAACTGACATCGTGGACCCCTTTGGCATCTGGACGAGTAAGAGGCAGGTCAGGGTGACGCTGAGGATGGGCGCAGACGGGAATGTCGCACACCCACCGTCCAGCTTCGCGATCGGCGGGAGCAGGGGCTACCTGACCTATGCAGGGCAACCTAAAGTCTGCCATGCCTGTGGTAGGTCAGGTCACATGGCGGCCGACTGCAAAGCCACCATCTGCAGGAACTGCAGGGAGGAGGGACACCTTGCAAAGGATTGCCCACAAGAGAAAAGCTGCAACCTTTGCGGGGAAGCGGGCCACTTCTATAGGGCATGCCCGCGGCGGGGTACCACCTACGCCCAGGTCGCCGGCAGGGGAAATGCGGGGCAAGCCCCCCAGGAGGAGAGGAAGGCACAAGGGCCCAGCAAGGACCCCACTAATATGCAGGAGGGCCAGGTCATGCAGGAGGGCCCAGCCCCACAGGATGGGCCCGAAGCCAGCAAAGCACCCCTGCAGGCTCCGATCCCCACGGACAACCCGGAGCCAATGGAGGCGGCGACAGGCGACCCAGGGGAGTGGACATCAGTCTGGAAGGCGAGGAGGAAGGTGCGTCGACGGGCCCAGGAACCGCAACCATCCGGCGGGAAGAGGCAGCTACAGGGGGGCGAAAAGAGCTCCTCTGACGAGGAGGATTTGGAGAGGGCCTACCCGAAGCAGAAGTTAAAGGTCTCGAGGGGGAAGGAAAGCAGCACCCAGCTTCCAGGTGACGGGAGGCGTCCTGAGGCTCCCTCCGACACCCAGTCAAGTGCCGCTGGAGCACTGGAGGGCCCCCCGGAACTTCCAGGCGGGAAGGAGGAAACAGCGCGTCCCCAGCCTGACCCGGAGCCGGACCCTCCTGCCTCCGCACCCCTGATGGGGGGATGCCACCCGGAAGGCAGCACGGACGGTTTCCTGAGCCCAGAGAGCGTCCAGCAGTCAGCCCGGGCAATGGGCATGAAGGGACAGATGGAGGGGCTGGACCTTGGACTTGGGGAGGGTACTGCGGTCACTGCCCACAATGGGGGTACGAGTTGCGAGCATTAATGTGCGCAGCGTCAAGTCAACCACGAGATGTGTGTCCACGTTGGCCTACCTGACCACCATCAAGGCGGACCTCCTGTTTCTGCAGGAGTACGGGATACCGCACCTCGGCAGGTACGGGAAATGGTCCGGCGCCTGGACCTGTGGGCCTTCGATCTGGTCGGGGGGTAACAACTGTCACTCCTCGGGCCTGGCTATTCTGCTGCGGGGGCACAACTTCACCATCTCTCAAGTTCAGGAGGTGGTGGGGGGGCGCCTCCTAGTGGCTGACATCACCTACAGGAATGTTCCCCTGAGGCTGATCAACGTGTACACCCCAGCGGTATGGAGTGAGCGGTTGGACGTCCTGCAGCGGCTTCCACCCCTGCTGGCTACGTCCAGGCCGGTCATCCTAGGCGGAGACTTCAACTGCATCATTGATGCAGATGGAAGATCCGGCGTGGGGACAGCGGGTGGGGGGAGTCAACTGGCCGTCACGTCCAGATTCCTGATGGGCACGGTGAAGGACGCCAAGCTGCTCGACGTCTTCAGCACCCCTGCAGACGGAGCGCAGCAGAGGTACACCTGGTCGCGGCCAGACGGGTCTATCCGCTCAAGGCTAGACTTCCTGTTTGTGTCACGGACGTTCTCGGTCAGGGCAACGGGGTCGAGCCGGTGTTCTTCTCTGACCACTGCCTCCTGCTGGCCGACTGTCACTTACAGGACGACCAGCCGGCCGGCAAGGGGACGTGGAAGCTCAACACGACTCTGTTGACCCCAGAGAACGTCGAGGAGCTTAAGAGGGAGTACGCCGGTTGGAGAACCATGAAACCCCTCTTTGAGTCTCCGGGCGACTGGTGGGAGACGGTGAAGGAGAACATCAGGAGGTTCTTTGTCCTCAAGGGTGTTCAGAAGGCAAGAGAGAGGCGGGGAAAGCTGTCGCGACTCCAGAAAAGGGTGCAGAACCTGCTCCTTCTGCAGTTGATGGGGGTTGATGTCACGGAGGACCTCCGCGAGGTGAGGGGCCAGCAAGCCTCGCTCTTCGCCGCAGAGGCCTCCCGGATAATCTTCCGGTCCAGGGTCCGCTCCGTGGAGCAGGACGAGACGTGCTCGCGTTTCTTCTTTCAGAAGGTGCACAAAGAGAGCTCTGTGCTTAGCCGGCTGAAGGAGGACGACGGCTCGGTGACGTCGTCTCGGCCCGACATTTTGAGGATCAGCAGATCCTTCTATGCCGGACTGTATGACACGAAGCCCACGGACATCACGGCCTCCGAGCCGTTCCTGTCGTCTATCACGGAGGTCTTAGACGACGGCATGAGGGAGTGGCTGGACCGGCCGATATCCCTGGACGAGCTGGCCAGCGCCCTCAAGTCCTTGCAGAGGAATAGGACTCCCGGAAGCGACGGCTTACCGGTCGAGCTGTATTCCGCTCTGTGGGACCTGGTCGGCCAGGACCTGCTGGAGGTGTACAATAGTGCGCTTCGGGCAGGGGAAATGTGCAAGTCCATGAGGAAGGGCATCGTCACCCTCATTTACAAGAGGAAGGGGGAGAGGGAAGAAATTAAGAATTGGCGTCCCATTTCACTTTTGAACGTGGACCACAAAATCCTGGCCAAGGTCATTGCCAACCGGGTCAGGTCTGTCCTGGAGTCAGTGATTCACCCTGACCAAACCTGTGCTGTGCCGGGCAGGAAGATCGCTGAGAGCCTCGCGCTCATCAGGGATACGATCGCCTACGTACAGGACAGGCGGGTGGACACCTGCCTTGTCAGCCTGGACCAGGAGAAGGCCTTCGACAGGGTCTCTCATGCTTACATGAGGGACGTCCTCTCCAAATTGGGGTTCGGGGAGGGCATCCGCAATTGGATCCGGCTGCTCTACGCCAACATCATTAGCGCAGTCTCGATCAACGGGTGGGAATCAGACAGTTTTCCTGTTAGAGATAATGGGAACTGCAGATGCTGGAGAATTCCAAGATCATAAAATGTGAGGCTGGATGAAAACAGCAGGCCAAGCAGCATCTCAGGAGCACAAAAGCTGACGTTTCGGGCCTAGACCCTTCATCAGAGAGGGGGATGGGGAGAGGGAACTGGAATAAATAGGGAGAGAGGGGGAGGCGGACCGAAGATGGAGAGTAAAGAAGATAGGTGGAGAGAGTGTAGGTGGGGAGGTAGGGAGGGGATAGGTCGGCCCAGGGAAGACGGACAGGTCAAGGAGGTGGGATGAGGTTAGTGGGTAGCTGGGGGTGCGGCTTGAGGTGGGAGGAAGGGATGGGTGAGAGGAAGAACCGGTTAGGTAGGCAGAGACAGGTTGGACTGGTTTTGGGATGCAGTGGGTCGGGGGGAAGAGCTGGGCTGGTTGTGTGGTGCTGTCGGGGGAGGGGACGAACTGGGCTGGTTTAGGGATGCAGTAGGGGAAGGGGAGATTTTGAAACTGGTGAAGTCCACATTGATACCATATGGCTGCAGGGTTCCCAGGCGGAATATGAGTTGCTGTTCCTGCAACCTTCGGGTGGCATCATTGTGGCACTGCAGGAGGCCCATGATGGACATGTCATCTAGAGAATGGGAGGGGGAGTGGAAATGGTTTGCGACTGGGAGGTGCAGTTGTTTGTTGCGAACTGAGCGGAGGTGTTCTGCAAAGCGGTCCCCAAGCCTCCGCTTGGTTTCCCCAATGTAGAGGAAGCCACACCGGGTACAGTGGATGCAGTATACCACATTGGCAGATGTGCAGGTGAACCTCTGCTTAATGTGGAATGTCATCTTGGGACCTGGGATGGGGGTGAGGGAGGAGGTGTGGGGACAGGTGTAGCATTTCCTGCGGTTGCAGGGTAAGGTGCCGGGTGTGGTGGGGTTGGAGGGCAGTGTGGAATGAACAAGGGAGTCACGGAGAGAGTGGTCTCTCCGGAAAGCTGACAGGGGACGGGATGGAAAAATGTCTTGGGTGGTGGGGTCGGATTGTAAATGGCGGAAGTGTCGGAGGATAATGCGTTGTATCCGGAGGTTGGTAGGGTGGTGTGTGAGAACGAGGGGGATCCTCTTGGGGCGGTTGTGGCGGGGGCGGGGTGTGAGGGATGTGTTGCGGGAAATACGGGAGACGCGGTCAAGGGCGTTCTTGATCACTGTGGGGGGAAAGTTGCAGTCCTTAAAGAACTTGGACATCTGGGATGTGCGGGAGTGGAATGTCTTATCGTGGGAGCAGATGCGGCGGAGGCAGAGGAATTGGGAATAGGGGATGGAATTTTTGCAGGAGGGTGGGTGGGAGGAGGTGTATTCTAGGTAGCTGTGGGAGTCGGTGGGCTTGAAATGGACATCAGTTACAAGCTGGTTGCCTGAGATGGAGACTGAGAGGTCCAGGAAGGTGAGGGATGTGCTGGAGATGGCCCAGGTGAACTGAACGTTGGGGTGGAACATGTTGGTGAAGTGGATGAACTGTTCGAGCTCCTCTGGGGAGCAAGAGGCGGCGCCGATACAGTCATCAATGTACCGGAGGAAGAGGTGGGGTTTGGGGCCTGTGTAGGTGCGGAAGAGGGACTGTTCCACGTAACCTACAAAGAGGCAGGCATAGCTGGGACCCATGCAGGTGCCCATGGCCACCCCCTTAGTCTGTAGGAAGTGGGAGGAGTCAAAAGAGAAGTTGTTGAGTGTGAGGACGAGTTCAGCTAGGCGGATGAGAGTGTCGGTGGAGGGGGACTGGTCGGGCCTGCGGGATAGGAAGAAGCGGAGGGCCTTGAGGCCATCTCCATGCGGAATGCAGGTGTACAGGGACTGGACGTCCATGGTGAATATGAGGTGTTGGGGGCCAGGGAATTGGAAGTCCTGGAGGAGGTGGAGGGCGTGGGTGGTGTCACGGACGTAGGTGGGGAGTTCCTGGACCAAAGGGGAGAAAATGGAGTCCAGATAGGTGAAGATGAGTTCGGTGGGGCAGGAGCAGGCTGAGACGATGGGTCGACCAGGGCAGGCAGGTTTGTGGATTTTGGGAAGGAGATAGAAACGGGCCGTGCGGGGTTGGGGAACAATGAGGTTGGAGGCTGTGGGTGGGAGGTCCCCTGTGGTGATGAGGTCGTCAATGGTGTTGGAGATGATGGTTTGGTGCTTGGGTGTGGGGTCATGATCGAGGAGGCGGTAGGAGGTGGTGTCGGAGAGTTGGCGTCTGGCCTCGGCGATGTAGAGGTCAGTGCGCCATACTACCACTGTGCCACCCTTATCTGCGGGTTTGATGGTGAGGTTGGGGTTGGAGCGGAGGGAGCGTAGGGCTGCCCGTTCTGCGGGGGAGAGGTTGGAGTGGGTGAGAGGGGTGGAGAGGTTGAGGCGGTTAATGTCTCGACGGCAGTTGGAGATGAAGAGGTCGAGGGAGGGTAGGAGGCCTGGGGGTGGTGTCCAGGAGGAGGACTTGTGTTGGAAGCGGGTGAAGGGGTCAGTGGAAGGAGGGTTGGGTTCCCGGTTGAAGAAGTAGGCATGGAGGCGAAGATGGCGGAAAAACTGCTCTATGTCCCACCTCATCCCACCTCCTTGACCTGTCCGTCTTCCCTGGACCGACCTATCCCCTCCCTACCTCCCCACCTGCACTCTCTCCACCTATCTTCTTTACTCTCCATCTTCGGTCCGCCTCCCCCTCTCTCCCTATTTATTCCAGTTCCCTCTCCCCATCCCCCTCTCTGATGAAGGGTCTAGGCCCGAAACGTCAGCTTTTGTGCTCCTGAGATGCTGCTTGGCCTGCTGTGTTCATCCAGCCTCACATTTTATTATCTTGGAGTTTTCCTGTTAGATCTGGAGTCAGGCAGGGCTGCCCGCTCTCTCCTGCCTTGTTCATGTGCTGTGTGGAGCCCTTCGCCGCCTCCATCAGGAAGGACGTGAGCCTGAAGGGCGTGACTATCCCAGGCAGCGGAGGCCTTCAGGTCAAGACCTCCCTGTACATGGACGATGTCGCCGTCTTCTGCAACGATCGTCGGTCGGTGAGTAGACTATTGGACATCTGCGGCCAGTTTGAACTGGCCTCGGGTGCCAAAGTCAATAGGGGTAAGAGCGAGGTCATGTTCTTCGGGAACTGGGACGACCGCTCCTTCATCCCCTTCACCGTCAGGACAGACTACCTGAAGGTGCTGGGTGTTTGGTTTGGTGGAGCTGGGGCATGCACTAAGACTTGGGAGGAGCGTATCTCCAAACCGAAGCTGGGCAGGTGGACGCTCCGGTCCCTCTCCATCGCGGGTAAGAACCTGGTTGTCAGGTGTGAGGGGCTTTCGGTACTGTTGTATGTGGCGCCGGCCTGGCCTATTACCTGGGCCTGCGCCGCTGCGGTCACCCGGGCCATCTTCCACTTCATTTGGGGGTCGAGGATGGACCAGGTCCGCAGAGACACCATGTACAAAGACCTGGGAAATGGGGGAAAGGGCGTACCGAACGCCACCCTCGCCCTGATGGCTACCTTTGTGTGCGGCTGCATCAGCTGTGCGTAGATCCTCAGTACGCAAACACCAAGTGTCACTACTTACTGAGGTTCTGCCTGTCCCCGGTGTTGCGAAGGATGGGCCTGGCCTCATTGCCGCGGAACGCTCCGAGTATTTGGACCGTTCCGTACCACCTGTCCTTCGTGGAGAAATTTTTGAAAGGAAACACCTTTGACCACAAGGCCGTCAGGCAGTGGTCAGCACGTAGTATCCTCAGGACCCTTCTGGAAAAGGAGAGGGTGGATCCCGTCGTGTGGTTCCCCACGCAGACTGCCAAAGTCGTTTGGCAGAATGCCTCATCGCCAGAACTTTCAAACACGCACAAGGACATTGCTTGGCTGGCGGTGAGAGGGGCTCTGCCAGTGAGATCCTTTATGCATGCCCGGAATCTCTGCGCCACTGCACGCTGCCCTCGAGGTGGCTGCGGGGGGGACGAGACTGTTGATCACCTCCTTCTGGAGTGTGCCTATGCGCAGGAGGTCTGGAGGGGGATGCAGTGGTATTTGTCGAGGTTCGTCCCGAGCAGCTCCGTGACGTGGGACTCCGTGCTCTACGGGCTGTTTCCGGGGACGCACACCGAGACCAACATCAACTGCGCCTGGAGGACCATCAATGCGGTGAAAGGCGCTCTTTGGTCTGCCCGCAACTTGCTGGTCTGCCAGCTGAAAGAACTGACCCCGACCGAGTGTTGCAGACTGGCGCACTCCAAGGTCCAGGGCTACGTGCTGAGGGACGCGCTAAAGCTTGGGGCAGCCGCCGCCAAGGCGCGGTGGGGAAAGACCACCGTATGAGCCCCCTCGTCCAGAAAAGGGAAAAGAATCCTATCTGGTACCTGGGCCCAGCTGGCGCCTTCCCCAACTGGTCAGGGGGCCAACTGGGACTGTGCGGGGTGACGACTGCCGGGGCGGTTTCTTTGCTTTGTTTTTTTCCTCTGTTTTGTGCTTTTTTTCCTTTAGTTGGTGTACGTACCCCCGGGTAACCCGGAGTGGCTTGCATGACTGGGTAGGAGTATAAATGTTTTATTTTTTGTATATTCTATGAATAAAGTATATTTTTTCAAATAAAAAAAAAGTGACGAAACGTCTGAAAAACTAACTTTCCAGCTCAGCGAGCAAACTCACATCCATTGGTTTACAATAATGATAGATGGACATCAGGGGTTAGGCCATGAGGAGAGATTGTACAAATTAGGCAGCATCTGTGGAGAGAAAGCGGAGAGTGAATTAATATTTCAGGCCTAATGACCCTTTCTAAGGTCACTGGACCCAAAATGTTAACTATGTTTTCTCTCTCAGACGCTACCAGATCTTGCACTTTGCCTAGCAATGTCTGTTTGTGTTTCTGATTTCCAGTATCCACAGTTCTAGTTCGTTATACGAATTATATCTGTTTTCTCTAAAATTTAGAAGGACAAAGAGTGATCTGACCAAACTTTTCAGGACATTTATATGAAAAGACAGGATCCATAAAAATAAGGTATTTCTGCCGGTTGGAGATTCTGGAATTCGGGTGTGTAATTTGTGAAGTAGGGCCAGAGTATTCAGGAGGGATATTAGGAAGCACTTCAACATAGAAAGAATAGTTGTTGTTTGGAACTCTCTTCCATAAGCAGCACTGGATACTAGATAAATTGTTAACTTTAAATCTGAGATAGATGCATTTTTGTTCAGCGAATGCATGAAGGGATATGGGTTGTGGGAAGGCATATGAGATAAGGCCATAGATTAGCCATGATCTCATTGAATGGCAGAATGAGCTCAAGGGCTGAATGGCCTACTCCCATTGCTATGTTCCTATTTTAAATGTGTAACACCTTAATCTGAGATTATGTCCTTTGGCCCCATACTCTCCTATAAGGGAAAACAGCCTTTCTACATCAATCCTGTCAAGTCATTGAAGAATGTTGTATGTTTCAATAAAGCCACCCCTCATTCTTCTATGTTCTGGTGAGTACAGACCCATTGTACTCAAACTCTCCTCGTCAAACAGAACCTCCATATCTGCTATCAACTTTGCAAACCTGCTTTGAACAGCCTTTAATGCCAGGATACATTTTTCTGAGATAAAGCCCAATCCTGTTCACAGTATTCCAACTGTGGTTGGCCTCATGCCTTATATAGATTTAGCAAAACCTCCTTACTTTTATACTCCATTCCCTATGGTACAAAGGCCAACATTCCATTTGCTTCATTACAACCCACTGAATTTAGATGCTTGATTTTTGTGATTCATGAATGAGGACCCCCAAATCCTTCTATTCAGTAGCTTTCTGCAGTTTGTGTCCACTTAAATAATAGCCAGCCCCTCTATTTTTCTTGCCAAATTGCATAACTTCACATTTTCGCACATTATATTATTATGGACCAGGCCAGATCCCCTCAAAATATTTTACGAAGGTAGCCTAAACCCTAACTTTTTCTTATTTTAAAGGTAGATGTGAAGTGGGTATTCTATGTGTGATCCAACTGGTCAAAGCACTTGTCTTTAAGCAAAACACAATTTATTTAAAACTACAGTTGAAACACGAACAAAAGAAAGCAGAATTTGTAGTAATTTAACTATTGGAAAGCCTAAGCATCCTGATACAGCAACTTAACTAATTAACGATTCCAATATAGTAACATCCCATAAACACACCTCTTGTCAAAAAGGTAAATTCAAACACAGATCTTACAGGCAGTAGAGAACAGCACCTAGAGAGACATTTCAGAGAAAATCAGAGGAATGCTTTACTGAAGCTTACAACACTTCTGGTGCTCAAAACATCTTGTGATTGCTGCAGCTAAAAAACTTGGAAAATTCCTGAACTGGGAGAACTAGCTACATTGTTGAACTGGTACTCGCGAGACACTTTGGTACTTCTGCCTTTACAGCCTCTCTTCAAAAAAAAATGTAAGGACAAAATAACTTTTTTAAAGTGACAGCATTGTCACAGTGTTCCATCTGCCAAGTTTTTGCCAACTCATCTCACCAGTTCATATTCTTCTGCAGACTCTTTGTGTGTCATCCTCCCTACTTGCCTTTCCACCTGTTTTTGTGTCATCTGCAAACGTGTGTACATTCACTTTCTCTGTTCAAGTCATTAATATATACAGTAATTATTCTTCTAAAAATTTAGGAGCCCATTATTTCCATCAGTCTCTGTGTATACATTGCACACACCATCCTTAAAGCATATTGCTCTGTTAAGGTATGAGTGAGCAGTCGTGTCATTGGCTGTTTGCTGAGGCAATGTTCCTTCACTAGAGAGCATCATTTCTATCTTTTTTCTATTGCTGTAGTAGCTATTGTTATTATTTTCTGTTATTGGGTTGCTGTGGATCTTTAGGTTTGTTGGTTAACACGTTTTCTGTGCAAGTGGTGTGTGCACCTTTTGCAGATTAGCCACCTGAAGTCGTGACGTTTTCCTTGTCATTCATTTCCACTGCATGCAATCAATGTGCCAACTGCTCCACTCAGGTCCAAGTTGCCACTTGAGCTGGTTTTTGATACGATCATTGAATGTTTGTACCATGATTAGCTCTCAACTCTGGCAATAGTATAGCAGTCTTGTTGAAATAAAATATAGTTTCTAGCTGTTTTACCTTGATATTTTCACTCACACCTGCAGCACAGTGGCTCAGTGGTCAGCACTGCCGCTGCACAGTGCCAGGGGCCCTGGTTCAATCCCAATCTCGGGCGACTGTCTGGGTGGAGTTTGCACATTCTCCCTGTGTCTGCGTGGGTTTCCTCCGGGTGCTCTGGTTTCCTCCCACAGTCCAAACATGTACAGGCTAGGTGGATTGCCCATAGTGTTCAGGGATGTGTAGATTAGGTGGGTCATACGGGGATGATTTTGGGTGGGATGCTCTGAAGGTCAGTGTGGACGTGTTGGGCCGAAGGGCCTGTTTCCACACTGTAGGGATACTAAGATACTTCTGGCTACAGTAGCTTTGTTGCTATTAGAAGAGTAGTTTGAGTCTCGTATGATAAAAAAAAGCCTTTGACTCGATTACCACCCGTGCCTTCATTAGGTGTATTACTCCATTTAGATTGGCTTGAGTAAATCTGTACTCAATCTAGTCAAATTCTTCACGATTCCTTTGGCAATTTTCACTGCCACCTCAGCCTTTCCATTTGACTTGGGTTAGTGTAGAAATGATGTGTGGTGTTGAATTTTTCAATCTTTCATGAAGTGGCTGAAGTTTTGACTTATGAATTGTGGGGCATTGTTGCTTATGACCATATCTGGCACGCCATAACAACTGAAGTGTACTTTTACATATTTACCCGTCTCTGCAATAGACACTGAAGTCATCTGTTCCACCTCCCAGTAGTCGATCATCACCAGATAATCAGTTCCTGTGATTGCCAAGAGACCTGTTCCCAACTTCATTCATAGTCTGTCTGGGATATCACATATCATCAGCAGCTCTCTATCTTGCTTAACTTAGTGTTCAAACAAGCACAGCACTGGCTAATGTGGTCCTTGATTTTGTTGTTCATGTTTGTCTAGTGAAGCACAGTTCATGCCTTCCATAGACTTGATTCAGTTCCTTGCTGGTTTGCAGGAATGTACCTTAGTGTCTCTCTTCATATCTCCTTTGGGATGATTACTCTACTTCCTTTGTACAGTGTTCCATCTTGGGCTACCAGTTTATCTCTATATGCCCACTACGCTCTTATAACAACAGGCGTGCACTTGATGCTGTCTGGTGACTTACCTCACTGCTTGTTGCAACGCTTGTTAGAAAGCTTGCTTGATTTGAGCTGCAGTGATTAATAACAAGGTCAGATAAAAATTGGAGTGTCAGAAATACAAACACTCTGTTAGCTGGCTCTGAAGAGGGAGTACGAGAGTTAAGGACTGTTCATGTATAAATGAAGGGTGACTTGGTGACGGGGTACCAGCATCTATGGTGTTATTTCAATGAGCAAGTTGCTTATCTGTTCTGTCCGTTGTCTCTGCTAGGTTTTTGACTTCAATAGCACTTCAAAGTACTGCTCCACATTGAATTTAGAAGATTACTCTGTTGTAGCATACTCCATATTTTTTTCAAGAGGACTCTTTAATGTGCACTGTTACCAGAGCTTTTATGTTTTCAAGATCTGGGCAAAGATCTTTTGCTGTCAGCACATGGACTTTGTATTTAATTTTAGGAATCCTTACATGAAACTTTCTCTTGTTCAACTTCAGGTTCATCTGGAGAGCTCTGTTGACCAGTTGCAGTAGGTTTAGATTGTGGTCAGCAACGGCTTCTTCTGTGGTATTTCTGAATTCATAAGTTAGAAAATAATTTGCTGGAGCTTTCACTCTGGGAGATCAGGAGATATCTCATCTTGTTTGTGTTGATTTTTTTTTCTGGACAAGTGGCTGTTCTGACACTATGTTTCTGGTATATAACACAGCAGTGTATTCAACATGAAGGCTTTAATGAAGTGAAGCGTAAGATGTTTGCCTCGTAACTAACCAAACAGCATGTGCAACTATCTGTATCTCTTGAAGGGTATTATGAATGTAGCTAAAAAGCTTCATCTAACTGCACTTGCCAACAATCATCCTTTATATCTAGAGTGGTGAAGATTATTGCTTTTGCAGGTTACGGCAAAATTCCTTCAGTGGTTGACATGGGATAATACAGCTGTTCATGGCTTTATTTAGATTCTTTGGTCAATGTTTGTTCTTAGCTCTCTGGTTGTTTCACTGATCCAAGTTCGAATCCATTCTATTGGATTTTGCACTTCCTTGATTGTTCCCTACTTTTCCCGCTCTTCTAGCTTGCCTTTCAAGCTGACTATGAAGGCAGCTGGAACTTTACTCAGCAGGTGCTGAATTGGCCCTCCATTCTCGTCATTCTGAGATTATAGCCTCCTAACCTTGTGAATGCATCTTTGTACTTAGCTGAGATGTGCCCCACACTGAATGATTTGCTGTATTGCAAAATGTGGAAATCTCTTACGGCATATCGAGGGTTGCCAGTTCAAGCATTAGATTTGATCTGGCTCACATGAGTGGCATTTTCTTGCTGTCTGCAATCTGGAACTGCAAATCCTCATTTATGATGTTACAATCAGATTGCAGAGTAATCTAACCTCTCCTCTTGAGTAGGGTGCGATTACACAGTCTTTATTTTTGAGAACTATATCACCTGTGCACAAATTTGTACAGGATGTGACATTACATGTTGCACCAGGGTGTATCTGTCATGTTAACCTGATGTTCTTCTTCTGCAGTTCTCATCCTGACAGTCACAAACGTGTCTCCCTGATTGACTTGGTTAACCAACTTTTTACATAGTGCACAGTGATTCATCAGAATATTTTTACCATTGTCTCTCCAATGGGAGTCTGCACCTGTTTGTCATGCTTCTATTGCAAGCAGTTGTATGTCTGAAAATAATTCTGTCCCACCCAACCCACTCTACACTACACTGGCCTTTGAGCAACTGATAAGTTGAGGATCTTAAGTGGCCTTAAATTGATCACTTATGGCCCTTAATTGCTAGTGAGCTGAAAAGGTTACCTGTGGATCATGCCACTCATCATTTAAAGCAAAGGAAAGGTGTTGGAGAGAAAATCAGCTCCCCTCCACCACCTCCTAGGAGGGGAAAATTGAATCTATAGGAAATACTTTACAGCCACTAGCATTTCATAGTGTACAAATTGGATGGAGTTTAATTAACTCCTGGAGACGTTGCTGAGTGCCCCATGTAGCTGGATAAGAATGCATGTAGTGAAGATTTTGTCATCTTCCTAACTCCTCCAAGTTAACTCTGAGCTTTGGACGCAAAGGATGGCCTTCATACTCAGATGATAACAGAAGCCCTTATATGACTATTTAACTTTCTAATTAACCTGTTCAGCAATGTTCCTGTACAGTTCTGGAACAGATTGGACTTGAACCTAGGCCTCCTGACTCAAAGCTCAGAGACATTATCTCTACATCATAAGAGTCTTAAGGCTTAACTAAGGACTTGAGGTCTTCATTGCACCACTGTTGGTACTTAACCTTGTCTTGTGAGCAAACCTGTGACCTTGTGAGGATTTCCTTCTATTTAGCCCATGCCCAACAGAGAGATCTGCTGAAGACATGAGCTGCCCACAATTGAAGACCCCCATTTGATCTTAAAGCTAACCTTTTCCATCGCTTTGCCATGCACTCCGAACTTGCCGTGGCTTTCCTCCCTCACTGACGTTCACTTCAGTATATGGCAGTGATCCTGCAGCCAGGGTCTCCTTCAGTGCTAACACTGGCCACTGTTCTTGTCAGTACTGCCATTCTCAAATTCTTCAGCAGTTCTTGCGAGAACCCAATGCCAGCCAGATAAGTGTCCTATTAGTAATACATCAAACCGGGGCATAGAATGGCTGCAATAAGGTTGTCAGCTCTTTTCTGGCTGATGGGTGGGTCCGCCTCCTCAAGCATTAAGATTTAACCATTCATTTTGTTGACTTTGCTAGCCAACACCTCAGTTCAGTGTTAGATATATTTGCATTGACTCTCAAGTAATATTTATTGATTATGTTTCAGATCGATATTCTGTGTGAAACCTAGGATGCAACATCAGTTCTCTTGAAAGTTTTCAAGCAGATATTTCTAAAGAAAATTGCAAACTGAAATGCTAATACCTCCCCGTTACATTACATGTAACTATTAGCTGCCATGCCCCAAAGTGATATCTGACAACAATCCCAATGTTAAATAATAAAACAGACCTGTAATGACAACGTGTAATGCTCAGTTACCTTTTTCCAACAAATCTTGACAAATGGTTTTTGAAAAAAATATTTAGCAGCCATTTGTTTCCTCAGTTACTGAAATTTCTAGTATCAAAATTAAACTCATAAATAAAATTGATTATCATTTTAAATCCACAGTATTATAATTAAATTTAATCTTTGGATTATCGTTTGGCACCAGCAATCGCATTTTTACTTTAAGGCCTGAACAGCTTCTAAACACCAAGACTTCATCTGGATATTTGTCACCTCATGTCTGTCTGCATTAGCTTCACCCTAATTCTGATTTACTGCACTTTCCAGCACAGAATTTGTCCGTCAACAGGCATGGAAGAGTAGAAGTCTGCACTCTGGGGAGATGCAGGATTTTCTTGTTTTGTTTTTCAAAAGGTTTTAAATGAAATTGCAGATTGTATTTTCAAAAGTTTTGCTTTTGGCAAGTTATGAATTTATGTAAATAGCTGACAGTTGTGCTTTTCTGATACTGAGAAAGAATGTCTGAAATGCAATACATATTAAATTGCACCTATCTGCTTGCTATTCTTTTCAAGTATTTTTTTGCCATAAAAAATACTGGGAAACTGTGCAAACAATGAATTTTTCAGTGTTCTGTGAGGTAATTTTGCATTGGTGAAAATTTACATTTCATAAAAATTGGGAATCAGCAAGCACTGATAATGTATTAAATCTCCTGCCTCTGCAAGTTTGACACAAACTGGAAATGCATATTAGGAAATTGCGTGACCACTACGTGTGACTTTCTGTCCATTAATTGAAAGGTAAATAATGTTTATACTTAAAAGCACAACTGAAGTCAGGAGCTTGCTGACCATGAGGACTGGTGCAAGATATACCAGAGGATGCAATAGACGCTAAGCATAGGTTATGGGAAGATGGAGGAGCTCAGTCTTTAGGGTATAGTTGTGACCTAACTGGTTCCATTTTCCACACCTGTACCTCTATTAGTCAGCTGAACTTTCTGATCCAATATGACCTTCCATCCGCAACACTGAATATTGCCAAATTTTTAGCCAAACCACTCTCAAATGCTTCAGTTCTAGCATGTCTGGAAGACTTCAATGTGTCATAGCCTGTCACAAATCCAAAAGTATATGCTGTGCCTGTGCTTCATTTCTTTAAATATCACGCCAACAAAATTGATGTTCAAAGCATATCACTGTACATAGTAGCAGGAGCAGTCCACTCTGACCTGTTGTGTCATTCAATTAGACATGTTTACAGAATATAACAGCAGGAGTAGGCCATTCAGCCTGTTGTGCCAGCTTCGCTATTCAATTAGATCCGAGATGATCATCTATGTCAATGCCACTTTCCTATGTAATTTCTATATGCCTTGGTATCATTAATTGCCAGAAATATATAAATTTCTGTCTTGAACAGACTGAATGATTGAGCTTCTACAGCCTTCTGGGGTAGAGCAAACTCTATACATCTTTTCAGCATCCAACCAGTAACAGCCTGTCATCAATAGAATGATGCATTTATCCCAGCTCTCTGCTTTCTGTCTGTTAACTAGTTCTCAATCTGGATGCGTATTATTTCCCCTAATCCCATGCACTGTATTCATATTTACTAACTTCCTGTTTGGGATCTTATGAAAAGCCTTCTGAAAATCCAAATGAACCAAAAGCACTGGCTGTGCTTTATCAATACTCCAGGTAAAATACTCAAAACCTGCAGGTTTTTTCAAACATGATTTCACTTTCATGAATTCACATTGATTTGTGCTCAATTTTACAATTCTTTTCTAGCTTTCCAGTTACCACATGCTTTACAATAGATTGTAGCATTTTCCCTACTATTTATGTCAAACTGATATGTCTGTAGTTCTCCATTTTCCTTCTTCATCCTTTCTTTATTAGTGAAGGTATATTTGTTGCTCTCCCATGTCTCAAAAAGTTTCTAGAATTTTGAGACGTAATCATCAATGGATCCAGAAATTGTCTAGCCACCTTTTTCAAAGCTCTCAGATGAAGCTCATTTGGCCCTGGGAAATTCTCAACCTTCAATCCAATTAAATTTTCAAGTAGTACATGTTTACAAATATTAATTTATTTTAGTTCCTCAGTTTTACAAGTCCCTTGGTGACCTAATTTAGGGCGGCACGGTGGCTCAGTGGTTAGCACTGCAGCCTCACAGCGCCAGGGACCCAAGTTCGATTCGAGCCTCGGGCGACTGTCTGTGTGGAGTTTGCACATTCTCCCTGTGTCTGCGTGGGTTTCCTCCGGGTGCTCTGGTTTCCTCCCACAGTCCAAAGATGTACAGGCTAGGTGGATTGCCCATAGTGTTCAGGGATGTGTAGATTAGGTGGGTCATACGGGGATGATTTTGGGTGGGATGCTCTGAGGGTCAGTGTGGACGTGTTGGGCCGAAGGGCCTGTTTCCACACTGTAGGGAATCTAATCTAATACTCCTGTGAGATTTTCTGTATTTCCTTCTATGAAAACTGTTGCAAAAGTAATTGTTCTTTTCATTGCCATTTCTCAACTGTCAATCGTGCTGAAATGGGATCATATTTGTCTTCACTAATCTTTCCTTTTTTTTCTGTAACCAATACAGCTTTTATAGTCCACCTTTGTGTACCTTAGTAGTTTTCTTTCCTGTGTTCTTTTTTGTTTCCCTTTTTTGTCCAACTTGTCAGTTCTCCTTTGCTGAGTTCTGGATCATTCCCAATCCTCAAGCTTCCTAGCTTTTGTGGTATCCTTATAAATGACTTCCTGTGATTTATTGCAGTCTTTCACTTTGATTATTGTGCATGTTTGATTTACCTTTCCTTCTTGGCATTTTGTCTGAAAGGGAAGCATATCTACTGTGGACAGTGTAGCATTTCTTCAGATTCTAGCTATTACCTGCCTATCATCAAATCTTTTTATGCACTGGTCCACAAGTGGTCAACTTGTCCTCATACTTTCATTATTTCCTTTCTTCAGGTTTTTTTTTCTGAACTTCAAAGTGAATTCCATGACAATCAAACTTGATGCAAAAGGTCACTAATTTACAAATGCTCCTTTACAGCAAGCTATTAATTAGACCTTTCCCATTACAAAACACAAAATACAAAACAGCTTATTCTCAATTTACTGCTGCAGAAAACAACATCCTGTACACAATCCAGGTTATTTGCCCTCCCCCAACCAAAAAGTATATTGCTGATTTAGTAACTTGGACTTTGTGTAATTTGATGTCACCCATTATCAATGTGTTGGCCATGTTACATGCATCTCTGATGATAAAATGTGAGGCTGGATGAACACAGCAGGCCAAGCAGCATCTCAGGAGCACAAAAGCTGACGTTTCGGGCCTAGACCCTTCATCAGAGAGGGGGATGGGGGGAGGGAACTGGAATAAATAGGGAGAGAGGGGGAGGCGGACCGAAGATGGAGAGCAAAGAAGATAGGTGGAGAGGGTGTAGGTGGGGAGGTAGGGAGGGGATAGGTCAGTCCAGGGAAGACGGACAGGTCAAGGAGGTGGGATGAGGTTAGTAGGTAGCTGGGGGTGCGGCTGGGGGTGGGAGGAAGGGATGGGTGAGAGGAAGAACCGGTTAGGGAGGCAGAGACAGGTTGGACTGGTTTTGGGATGCAGTGGGTGGGGGGGAAGAGCTGGGCTGGTTGTGTGGTGCAGTGGGGGGAGGGGATGAACTGGGCTGGTTTAGGGATGCAGTGGGGGAAGGGGAGATTTTGAAACTGGTGAAGTCCACATTGATACCATATGGCTGCAGGGTTCCCAGGCGGAATATGAGTTGCTGTTCCTGCAACCTTCGGGTGGCATCATTGTGGCAGTGCAGGAGGCCCATGATGGACATGTCATCAAGAGAATGGGAGGGGGAGTGGAAATGGTTTGCGACTGGGAGGTGCAGTTGTTTGTTGCGAACTGAGCGGAGGTGTTCTGCAAAGCGGTCCCCAAGCCTCCGCTTGGTTTCCCCAATGTAGAGAAAGCCGCACCGGGTACAGTGGATGCAGTATACCACATTGGCAGATGTGCAGGTGAACCTCTGCTTAATGTGGAATGTCATCTTGGGGCCTGGGATGGGGGTGAGGGAGGAGGTGTGGGGACAAGTGTAGCATTTCCTGCGGTTGCAGGGGAAGGTGCCGGGTGTGGTGGGGTTGGAGGGCAGTGTGGAGCGAACAAGGGAGTCACGGAGAGAGTGGTCTCTCCGGAAAGCAGACAGGGGTGGGGATGGAAAAATGTCTTGGGTGGTGGGGTCGGATTGTAAATGGCGGAAGTGTCGGAGGATAATGCGTTGTATCCGGAGGTTGGTAGGGTGGTGTGTGAGAACGAGGGGGATCCTCTTGGGGCGGTTGTGGCGGGGGCGGGGTGTGAGGGATGTGTCGCGGGAAATGCGGGAGACGCGGTCAAGGGCGTTCTCAATCACCGTGGGGGGGAAGTTGCGGTCCTTAAAGAACTTGGACATCTGGGATGTGCGGGAGTGGAATGTCTTATCGTGGGAGCAGATGCGGCGGAGGCGGAGGAATTGGGAATAGGGGATGGAGTTTTTGCAGGAGGGTGGGTGGGAGGAGGTGTATTCTAGGTAGCTGTGGGAGTCGGTGGGCTTGAAATGGACATCAGTTACAAGCTGGTTGCCTGAGATGGAGACTGAGAGGTCCAGGAAGGTGAGGGATGTGTTGGAGATGGCCCAGGTGAACTGAAGGTTGGGGTGGAAGGTGTTGGTGAAGTGGATGAACTGTTCGAGCTCCTCTGGGGAGCAAGAGGCGGCGCCGATACAGTCATCAATGTACCGGAGGAAGAGGTGGGGTTTGGGGCCTGTGTAGGTGCGGAAGATGGACTGTTCCACGTAACTCTAATTCCCTGATTTATACTATGTCCAATATTATAGGCCACAAACAATTGCTTTCCTTTTCTGTTTCCTAGCTACACCCAGACAGATTCTACATCTTGATCCTTTTATAATTGTACTGATCTTGTCACTAAATAAGAGGGCTACTAATCTTTCTTTTTTTCTTTATGCCCACCCTTCTAAATAGCAAATATCCTTGGGTTTTGGCTTCTAGTCTCGGTCACTTTATGGCCGCATCTCTGCAGTAGAAATTAAATCACATCTATTTATCTCAATCTGTGCGTTCAAATATCAACCTTTCATGAATGCTATGTGCATTCAGATCGAATGCGTTTAATTCTGCTTTTTAATGTAGTTCTCTTTTCTTATCTTACTTGATACTTGCTTCTGCTTCATCGGTCTTCAATTTTCACTTTCTACTTTTGCAATTGATTTTAAGGGTTCTGTATTGCTTGAGACCAAGCTCCCTCTCACATTCCTATCTTCCTGCCAATCAAGTTTAAACTGTCTCCGGTGGTACTAGTGGGTCTGCCTGCTAAGATGTTAGAACCAGTCACACTAAAATGCAACGTGCCCATCTTGCAAAGACCCAAATGCCCCAGAATGGTCCCAATACCTTGTGAATGCTGGGAATGGAGGATCTGAGTTAAAAAAGAGAGTGTGGATAGGCTGTGTTTTTTTTTCACTGGAACATCAGAGGTTGAGGGGATGACCTTTAGAGGTTTAGAAAATCATGAGGGGTACACATAAGCTTTTGGCAGGTATTTTTCCCTCGGGTGCGGGATTTCAAGACTAGGGACATATTCTGAAGGTGAGAGGAGAAAGATTTTAAAAAGGCATAAAGGGCAACATTTTTACACAGATTGCACATTGTATGTGGAATGAACTTCCAGAGGAAGTGGTGGATGTGTATACAGTTACAATATTTAGAAGACATTTGAATGAGTACATGATTAAGAAATGTTTGGAGGGATGTGGGTCAAATGCAGGCAGGTGGAACTAGATCAGTTTGAGATTATCGTCAGCATGGACTGGTAGGACCAAAGATTCTGTTTCACTGCTGTATGAGTCTATGACCAGGACTAAATGAATCTGATGCTGTCCTTCCCTACACCAGTTCTCCACCACATTTCAATCATTTAAACAGCTTATTTCTGAAATCCTGACCACATGGGACTGAAAACTTTTCTAAGAGAACAGCTTTTGGATTATTCCTTTCTAGTTCCCTGAAATTTACTTTCAGGACTTCATCTGCATTCCCATCCAAGTTTTTGTACCAACATAAACCATGCCATCTGACCCTCCTCCTAGAAGAATGTTCTGCAGCCATTCTGTGGCGTCCTTGATCCTGGCACTGAGAGGTAAAATACCTTGGTGGCTTCGCATCTACAGGCCCAGAAACATTTGTGTAGCGATTGGGACCAGGTAGACCTCAATAACTGTGAGGTTCTTGATTGGGTTGTTAACCTGGGCCAATCAGGGAAGTTTTGGCTGACCAATATAACCAGAAGATTAGAATTTCCTCAGTTTAGGACAGCTGGCTGGCCTCTGTGTAGTTATTTCAATTTGTCTGTTTCCTTATGCAATACATCCCCTGCCACCACTGCTCTCCCCTTCTCTTCCACAACCTCGACCATCGCCCAACCTCCCTGTACAGCTGAGTCACACACCATGCCATGAATCTGAGTCTGACTGCAGTCCTGCAGAGAACCAGTGCTATTTCTAATTCCCATTCCCCTCTTCATTTCCATACCTCTTTCTTGTTGGGTGAGTGTTTTGTCAATTTTATTTTGAAAATATTTCAATTCACTTAGTCCTAACAAACTTTTTTGAGAGTAGAGACCAAATAGTGAACAGAAATACATATTTTTTTAAAGTTACGAATTGAAGCAATATTAATCAATTCGAAAACAGCTGCAAATAAAGCAATGAATAAACGAAATGAAATAACCATTTGAAAAGTGATTTAGAGTAGCCCAAGGTAACAATACAAAAATAGCTTCAATGTAATACTGTCACAAGCATAACATGCTGTTAGCTGTTTGACGTCTTTCTTACATTTTGTAGCGGAGGCCTTTTTTATTTCAAATCCTGTGTTATGATTGGAGCTGATGTTATCCTAGAATGAAATCTGGCTTGAGAAGTCAGATAAGGTCCTTACCATACCCTAAAAAAAAAGCTCACCCTAGCTTCTGCTTATCTAATTTTTTTTTGTTTCTCTTATCATAAACTCCACAAGATGATCCAAATGCCATTAACACTACAGGAGGCTGACACTGCCTTAATGTCATAGTTCCATAAAAACTGACCTAGTTAATTTTTAAACCTTTGTAGAAAATTCGACTGACATTCACTTGCCAGTAGTTTGAAATACAAGAGTCCTAAAATGATACTTTTGTATGTGTATATAACTTACACACCTTTCGTCAAGCCTCCAGTTGTCTTAAACAGAAGTTTCACAACACCAGGTTAGATTCCAATAGGGTTATTTGAAATCATAAATTTTCAGAGCAGCACTCTGAAACCTTGTGACTTCAAATAAACCTGTTGGACTATAACCTGGTGTCATGCAACTTCTGACTTTGCCCATCATAGTGCATTGCCGGCACCTTCACATCAGGTCTACATTTGTCTTAATGCAACCAGATGACTGACAACACCTCCCTAAATAAAACAATATTTATATTTCATCTTTCCAATAATAAACCTCCCAAGGGGCCTCATAAAAACATTGTCACAGGAAATTTAATACGTGTCATAAGATAAAACGGCAGATCATCAAAAGCTTAGTCAAGGTATTAAGAACTATCTCAGAAGAAAGAGGAGAGTTGGGCAAGGAGGAAGAGAAGTTAAGGGATGACATTTCAGAGCTTGGCCTTGACTGGCTGAAATGGTGGTCACCAATGTTATTTAAAGTAAGGGCAGCGCAAGAAGCCAAAATGTCTTCTTGTTGCTCTATGGAACTATGGCATTGAGCCCTCCGAAACTGCCTTAAAGTCACTCCAGTTCAGAGTAATAGGAAGTTGTTTTTTGGTGTAGTCACCCATTTCATATGGTGTACATGTTTCACATACATTTTCTTCTCATTGTTGGATCAACTAGACATTCACAAATATACCAAGGCTGTTGCAATTGACAGCTCTTTCCTGTGTTACTCTGGCAATGGATAAAGCCTAACAACATTATACCTAGTTGAATGGTTGTTTGAATAAATAACTGCTTGAAGATAGCTCTGATTTGAATGTAAAATTTGTAAATTTTAAGATTTTATCCTGGAAGACATTGTCAAGGGAAAAATAAAATTGCATACACACATTATCTATTTTGCTTCCAATTTCTAACCTGCTCCCACCTTCACCCGGTCCATCTCTGATTCCTCCCATCCCTTTCTCGACATTCTGTGTCCATTTCTGGGTTTAGGTTAGCCACCAATATCAACTACAAACCCGCTTACTTTCCGCAGTTGCCTTGACTTTACATCTTTATATCCCGCTTTCTGTAAAGATTTGCATCCATTCTCCTCGTTCCTCCATCTCCGTCACATCTGTGCTGATGACACCAACTTCGAATAGGGGCCCTCCAAAATGCCCATCTTCTTCCTCAACTGAGGATTCCACAGCAATGTAGTTGACAGGGTCCTCAGTCCTGTACAACCTACCGCCTGCATTTCGGCCATCACCCTCTTTCTTCACTCCGACAACAGCAAAAGGGTACTCCTTGTCTTCATTTACCATCCCACCAGCATCCACATCCAGTTGGATGCTACCTCCGGACACTTATTCCCCTCCTCTCCCTTGTCAGCGTTCTGCAAGGACCATTCCCTCAGTGACACCCTAGTCCACTCCTCCTTCACTTCCATGCCCTCACGGCATCTTCTCCTGCCATCACAGAAGGTGTAATCACCGTCTGTTTACTTTCTCCCTCCTCACATCCAAGAATCCAAACACACCAACCGGGTGAATCAATGTTTTCCCTGCACTTCATTCAAAGTAGTCCACTGCTCACAATGTGGTCTCCTGTGCACTGGGGGAAGGAGGCAAGACTGGGTGACCACTTCGCAGAACGCGTGTGCTCTTTCTGCAAAAAAGGACTCTGAGCTCCCACTTGCTTGCCATTTCAACACATCGCCTTGTTCCCTTGCTGACATCTCTGTCGCAGACTTGCTGCGGTACTTCAGCAAAGCTCACTGTAAGCTCGAAGGACAGCACTTCATTTCCATTTGGAAACTCCACAGCCTTCGGAATTTAATATTGAGTTCAATGTTAGGGCATGAGTACCTTTCCCCATGCTTTCAACCATCACCACACACCAGGCCCTGTCATCAGATGGATGACGACCACACACAGCCCAAAATCAACTACTAATAGTTCCCATTAACAGCTAGTCATTTGCCTCAGCTAGTCTTTATTCAACCTTTTGCCTGTCAAACTGTTTTTCTCTCTCTTTGGGCTCTATCTCCACTTATCATTTACTCCTCCCCTCACCCTATCTTCTACATAAAAAAAATCTTTTTCCTGGCTGCAGTCAGTTCTGAAGAAGGGTCAGTAGAACCCAAAATGTTAGCTCTGGGTTCTCTATACAGATGCGGCCAGAGCTGCTGAGAATTTCCAGCAATATTTGTTTTTGTTACTTATAGACTTGCAGAATATAACAATGTTACCATGCAGCAGCATTGCAATTCTGCAGACTTGAAAGATTCTAAGGAAAGGAACATAAAACTATTTGCTGTCAGTAGCTTTAAAAGTCTTTTAATCAAAAAGGATAATGAAAGTTTGGGAAAACACAGCACTGAAAATCTTCAAAAAATGTTAAATCACCACATTCAGAAGAAATGGCAGCAGAAATAATATTGTCATAAGGATTTGCTTTCAGAGATGGGCTAAGTAGAATGTAAGAACCAGACATGTTGGAGAAACCAGTTCCTAAGGTAGTGAATTTTTTCCAAAGTAGACACTAAATCTGCAGCTGAACAAGTAAATGTACTGTTTTTATGTTAATCAGGACCAGTGCTCTTGATGTTAGAGCTCACTCAGGCATAACTTTGATGCACTACAATCTTTTGACAATTACTTCAGCCTTGGAAAATATAATATTTTTGTAAGGACAGGAATTAACAGGAGAGTTCAGCGTGGAAAGGAATACAAACATAATTTGATTAATAATTTCAAAATTAGTGGAAAAATGTGACTATTGATCTTTGAGTTCAGAATTCCTCAGAGATGGAATTGTTGGAATTGCTGAAGAGCGAGTCAGATTCATTGCAGTCTAAGCAATTTGATTTTGGGGAAATCGACTAAAATGGTGAGTGAAGCGAGAGCTCGAAAGCCACATGGGCCAGTCAAAGGAGTGAAAGATATATCTGATCTAGGAGATACATAGAATCCATTCATGTCATAATGTAGAAAAGCTTAAAAGCTACAATTGAGAATACAGGACAGAGAGTAGGCCAGACAGCAGGCACTAAGAGTTAATGCCAATAGGAAAACTTGCAAGCACAAGCAGAGCCCATCAAATGCAATTTTTAAATTAATCATTAGATGACTTCCAGACAATGTACGGATGTAGGGCATGGTTGCAGAGCAGCACAAGATCAATTAGGAATAAGGAAGATTGTGCTGGTCATCAAACCCCACTGGTCCACAAACCATACCAACGTGTAAATTAGTTTGATCATCAAGATGGTCAAATTATTTCTATTTTGCTTAGTATCTAGAGTAAAATAAAATTTCAGCAGGCCTCTATAAGTGACCCAAAAGTAACTTGTTTACTGGAAGCAAACTTATTCTTAGAGTAAGTGACAAAACTGGAAAGCATCAAAGCTCCTATGAGAACTAAACTACATTCCCTGATTCCCAAACACAGTCACATGCCAGACAAGAGAATACAACACTGCACAGATTACACAGGTTTTAAAAAAGATGAAAGGTGAGGTTTTTGACTTGCTCGCCGAGCTGGCTTGTTTTTGTCCAGACATTTACTCACCATGCTAGGTAATGTCATCAGTGAGGCCTCTGATGAAGCGATGTTGTTCTACTCCACTTGGAATTTATAATGTCTGGTCTGTTATGGTGAGTAGTGTCATTTCCAGTTTTGCTCGGTATGGGTTTGTATATGGGGTCCAATTCTATACTGAGAGACTTGAGGCTGTTTTCATTAGAGAGAAGAAGGTTGAGAGGTGACTTAATTCAAACATATAAAATAATCAGAGGGTTAGATAGGGTGGATAGGGAGAGCCTTTTTCCTAGGATGGTGACGGCGAGCACGAAGGGGCATAGCTTTAAATTGAGGGGTGAAAGATATAGGACAGATGTCAGAGGTGGTTTCTTTACTCAGAGAGTAGTAAGGGAATGGAAAGCTTTGCCTGCAATGGTAGTAGATTCGCCAACTTTAGATACATTTAAGTCGTCATTGGACAAGCATATGGACGTACATGGAATAGTGTAGGTTAGATGGGCTTGAGATCAGTATGACAGGTCAGCACAACATGGAGGGCCGAAGGGCCTGTACTGTGCTGTAATGTTCTATGTTCTACACATTTGTTTATTGCATTACGGGTTGAGAACCGTGCATCTAGGAATTCCCTTGCATGTCTATGTTTGGCTTGGATTACTATAATTACGTTATCCCAGTTAAACTGACAGCCTTCATTGTCCGAGTTAGTGTCTTCCAATCTTCTAATTTGTATTTGAACTCTGAGTCCAATGCAGCATTGTTCAACTTTCAGCTTTAAAGTTCTGACCTCCTTTCCAGCTGCCAGTATTTCGATCTTGTCACGAGGAAATTGACGACAAATGCAGCCATTTAAGTTGGCTCCATCATTATGGCACTGGCCAATAAATGTATTGGTCACAGACTTTCATTTTCATTAGCTGTCTCTCTGGCCTGCTGAAAAGGGTGCTCTTCAGATCAAAGCTTGCTACTTTTTGCTCGGATCGGGCAGTTTGGAGGGCAGCAACAGGCCTGTCTCTGAGACAAGTCACCGGGGCAGAAGTCCAATCAGTGAGACCCGCTGATGAATCAGAGGTCAGAAGTTCTTGCTGAGGTCAGTACTATTAAATGACTACTGCCAAGACCGAGAGAGCCAAGGTGTCATGTATATGCATTTTCCAGATTGTGCATTAATCAGTTTGGTCTGTGGGCCCACTGTTTCTGGTATCGAATTTGAAGGTGAGATCATTACAGCCCAGGCCAGAACAGCCCCTGAAGTGGTCATGAACTGGTGATGGGGCAGGAGTGTGAAGCTTGGACCTTCCCAGAAGAAATTAATCCAGGTGGAGACAGGAAGGCAGCAGGGTTTTGATAAGCCAGCACACGACTAATGAACAGTCTTTCCTGCCTCCAAGCCTGCCACCTCCAGGACTAGAAGATTCCACCCATTGACACAAATTCAAATTCTGACCACCACTTTGAGACACTCCATTCACCAGATTCCTGCTTGAATTTGTGCATTGTGTCTCAATCCAGTTCTAACTCAGATACCTGTTTCACACTCTGGACAAATTTTAATGCCCACCCAGCAGGTTGACTCTCTGACTGAAAATCTCCAACCATCTTTAAATGTCACTTGAGAACTTTGAATAACAGTATAATTTTAATGATAGAGAATGGTTTAAAATTCATGTTCTCATCTCATCATTGATATGACATTTCATCTTGTTACTACTCCAATCCAGAAACTGTAAATCTGATTTTTTTTGTTGAGAAGCCAGGTGTGATTGGACTTTCCAGTAGTTGAAAGCAAATGCTTAATTGTGTTTGATATTCTTTGCATTGCAGATAATACTCTTGGATATTGTGGTGACCCAGGTCTCCCAGCACATGGCATTCGCTTGGGCAAGGATTTCCGAATGAAGGACATACTTCGATTCACATGTGAAGCTGGCTATGTCCTTAAAGGATCTTCAGAACGTGTCTGCCAACCAAATGGAACCTGGACTGGGATCCAGCCAGAGTGTAAAGGTACATGATTCACTGGGATCTAGAACAAGGCAGCTAAGGAACTTGCAGAGAAGGTCATGCAAAAAGAATAGCACTTATCAGTTTTTGAGCAAATGGTGCATGCTCGACAAGTTTTCATTTAGCTATTTAACAATTAGCCAAGCTTTTCTTGCATTGCATGCTGCATAAAGTTGTTAGTTACCCTGCCAATTATATTGAAAATCAATTAAGTTAATAAATTTTTCTGAAGAAGGGTCCAGACCTGAAACGTCAGCTTTCTGGCTCCTCCGATGCTGCTTGGCCTACTGTGTTCATCCAACTGTACATCTTGTTACCTAAGTTAATCAATAATTTATATACAACAGTACAACCTCTTGCTGCCACAAATCAAATGCCAACCAGTGCATCTGTAACAAGAGGTTAATGCTGTGGATATGATTTATTTTTTGAATTTACAGTTAACTTGCATTGAACATGGGATTCAGTATTTATGAACATTAATGAATGAAAATGTAACAAGCTGAATCAGCATGCAGGTTCTGTATTTTTTTTAGGTAATCCATTAGTAGAATAATGAAATGTTTTAAAAACTTCTCAAAATAAATCCAGTATCCAGAACCAGGGGTCTGGGAGCAATTTGAACCATTTAAAAATCAGGAAATAAATGACCGCAAACCAGAACCCTATTACAACTACCCGAAAAACCACTCAAACTTCTGCAAGCTAGGATTTACCTTTTAGCAGAACCTTGTTGTGAGACTATTTGCACTATTATTGTCAACGAGTTTATAAAAGGAGACGTTAAGAGAGTTTGATAGCGATAGTGTTTAAAAGGGATTAATTAAAGATTTAGCGAAAAGGATTGATTAAATTATATCTTTAATCAATCCTTCTTTAACAAATCTATAAAGAGAAGCTGATTAAAAATATGGATGAAGGGGGACTGATTAAAGTGTGTTAGGAAGGGACTGATGACCAAAGAATGGCTCATTAGAAGGACGGCTGCAGAGTAACTGATTAAAATGGTGATCTCAATATAATGAATTAATGTGAAGCCTGGTCCTGTAATCTGGTAATTTATTGTTTGACACATTACTAGTCTCAATAGAAGAGATAAACTGGAAGATTATCTGCCACAGATTTGATGCTGAATTTCATTTTACCTCAAGTATGAAAATAAACGGGCAATGGAAATTACCTGAACTCGAATGGACCTCTTCAGAGATTACAGTGTTGAATATGGATTTCAGATTTCACATTTCATCTATCTCTCTTTGCTACCAGCATTTTCATCAAAGGAGGGGTGACAGTTGCCTCTATTCCCTCTCACTCTGAAGATTATGAATACATCTTCAGTGAAACTGCAAAGGAATTTGTATTGGCCTTTCTGGTTTTAAATCGACTGTAGCGAATTGTCTGAAACATATGTGAATGTGTTAGTATTACAATAAAAGTGCACGAGTTTGTGCACTGAGTATCTTTTTTTATTGTAATCAGAAGTGTTGTAATAGGGTCCTGGTGTGCAGTCATTTACTTCCTGATCTTTACATGACTTAAATTGCTCCCAGACCCCTGGTTCTGGATACTGGACTTATTTATGAAGATGTGAAATTAAGAGGCAGCAGACAGGTGTTTAATGGCAAAAGAATCTTTGCATTTATTTAAGGTACAAAAGGTAATTATATTACAAGAAATAGGTAATGCAATAAGTTAAGGCAATTTACACTCAATGCACAAGAGAATAGTAGGACTTTAGAATACATATTATTTAGATTACCAATATTTACAGTTTTAATGACACATAGAAAATAAACAGTGTTTAAATTTATAGTGTTCAGCAGAATTCCTACCAAATGGAGACAATATTGAATGGAGCTGGAAGAACTTCGGAGGCCAGGCAGCATCAGAGGAGCGGGAAATTTGATGTTTTGGGTTGGCACCCTTCTTCAGAATTGGGGGAGGGGCAGGGAATTGTGAAATAAATACAGAGAGGAGGGGTGGGGCTGGGGAAGGTAGGTGGGATGGTGATAGGTGAATGCAGGTGGATAGTGGTCGGGATTGGTCATTAAGGTTGGGAGAGAAGTTGGACGGGTTGTGTCAGGTCAATGAAGCAGGAATGAGAGGGAGGGTTGGATAGGGGATGAGGCTGGGTGTGGGAAGATTTTGAAACTGGAGAATTCTGTGTTTATTTCATCAGGCTGTAGGCTCCGATGCGGTATATCAGGTGCTGCTCCTCCAGTTTGTGGGTGGTATCATTGCGACACTGGAGGAGGCCCAGGACAGACATGTCACTCAGGGAGTGGGCGGGGGAGTTAAAATGGTTCATGATCGGGCGGTGTTCTGTTTTGTTGTGTGCAGAACGCAGATGCTGTGCAAAACAGTCTCTGCGTCTCCGCTTGATCTCACTGATGTAGAGGAGGCTACATCGGGAACAATGGATGCAGTGGACCAAGTTGATAAATGTGCAGGTGAACCCCTGTCTGACATGGAAGGGTTGTTTTGTGCCCTGAATTGAGGTGAGGGGGATGGTGTATGGGCAGGCGTCGCACTTCCTGCGGTTGTAGGGAAAGGTGCTGGGGGTGGTGGGGTTAGTGGGGACTGTGGAGCGGGTGAGGGAGTCATGGAGATAGCAGTGCCTATGAAAGGCAGGTAGGGATGCCGAGGGAAATATCTCTTTGGTTGGGATCGGATTGCAGGTGGCAGAAGTGGCATAGAATGAAACATTGAATACAGAGATTAGTGAGGCGATATGTGAGGACAAGGAGGGTTCTGTCTTTATTTTTATTGGGGATGGGGATGTGAGGACAGAGGTGCAAGAAATACAAGAGCTATGGTTGAGGGCATTTTCAATCACTGGAGGGGGCAAATTACAGTCTTTGAAATAGGAGACATGTGGGATGTGCGGGAGTGGAATGTCCCATCTTGGGAGCAAACGTGGCGGAGGCAGAGGAATTGGGAATCGCATTCTTGCAGGAAGGTGGGTGAGAGGAGGAGTAGTCCAGGTATCTGTGGGAGTCGGTGGGCTTGAAATAGACGTCAGTTGAGGTGGTCACCAGAGATGCAGATGGAGAGGCCCAGGAACGGGAGGGAGGTATTGGACATGGTTCAGGTGAATTTGAGTTTGGGGGTGAAAGTTGTTAGTCAAGTTGATGAACTGTTCAAGCTCCTCATGGGAGCGTGAGGCAGCATCAATACAGTCACCGGAGGAATGGAGGAAGAAGTGGGGAATAGTGCCAGTGTAACAGCAGAAAAGAGACTATTCCATGTATCCTACGAGGAGGATTCTGACTTTATTTTTGTTGAGAGGAGGGGATGTGAGAGGAGAAGTACAGGAAATGCAAGAGATACACATTTCTCCACCACTTCAGCTGCCTACAATCTGACCCCACAACCAAAGAGATCCCCCTTGTCCTCGCATATCACCCCACCAACCTGTGCATCCAACTTGTCATTCTCCACCACTTCCACCGCCTACAATCCGACCCTACAACGAAAGAAATATTTCTCTCCCAACTCCTCTCCGCCTTTCATAGGGAGCACTCACTCTGCAACTCCCTCGTCTGCCCCACACTCCCCACTAACTCCACGACCACCAGCACCTCATATTCCCCCTTGGGAGCCTACAACCCGATGGCCTAAACATGGAATTCACCAGTTTTAAAATCTCCTCACCCCCCGCCTCATCCCATGTCCAAGCCTCCCTCTCATCCCTGCCTCCTTAACCTGACACAACCTCTCAACAACAAAAACACATTTGCAGGAAAAGCTCAGCAGGTCTAGCAGCATCTGTGAAGGAGAAAACAGAGTTAACGTTTCGCGTCCGGTGACACTTCCTCAGAACTCTGTCCATCTTCTCTCCCAACTATCCGCCACTTCCACCTCACTGACCATTTCCCACCACTCCCTACCTGCACTCACCTATCACGATTCCACCTACCTTTCCCAGCCCCACCCCTCCACACTCTGTGTATTTCTGAACTCCCTTCCCTTTCCCCATTTCTGAAGATGGGTGCCAACCTGAAACGTAAACTTTCCTGTTCCTCTAATGCTGCCTGGCCTGCTGTGTTCCTCCAGCTCCACATTGTCTTGTCTCCAATTCCTATATCTACAGTTCTGGCTATTCCTACCAAATAGAGTCCAAATGCACTGATGCCATTGCTAAATATGTTGGAACTTCGGGGTCTCAGGAATTCTGCTGACCACTCAGCATGCAGTTTTGAAGTTTGCCTGGCTGTTCTAGCTTCCCATACCCAGAGCATCGTGTTGTTGCTTTGAGTTGTTGAGATTTAGTTCTGATGGTCGTGGTCGGTTGTTTAGGTTATGACCATTAGTATTCTTGGTTTAGGAAAGGCCAGTATTCAGAAGCTCTTGGTTAGCCACCCCCCTCTCAAGGTCTCTTGTTTCGAAGAGGCCCTTGGTTCAGCTTCTCTGTCAGTTCTGTTCTTGGTTCTGAAACTGCTTGCGCTGGTGGGAGAAGGGGATGCCTGTGGTTAAGCTGTTCATGCAGAAGTTTGTTGTTGGAAAAGGCCAGTTTCCAGTGAGATCAAGGCTGGCAGTCGTGATGAGTATGGGGCTCATGACAAAAGTCAACAACTCCCGGTTGCGAACCACTCCAACTCCCCCTCCCACTCCTTTGTGACATGTCCATCCAGGGCCTCCTCCAGTGCCACAACGATGCCACCCGAAGGCTGGAGGAACAGCACCTCATATTCTGCCTGGGAACCCTGAAGCCCACTGGTCTCAATGTGGACTTTACAAGCTTCACAATCTGCCCGCCTCCGACCGCATCCCAAAATCAACCCCTCTCGTCCCTGTTTCCTTGACCTGTCTGCCTTTTCTCCCTCCTATCCACCCCTCCCACCTCACTGACCAACCTCCACCCTCATCTCCTACCTACTAGCCTCACCCCCACCACCTTGACCGTCTGTCTTCTCTCCCACCTACTCACCCCTCCCTCATCACTGACCAACCCTCATCCAAACTCCCTACCTACACTTACCTTTACTGGCTTCATCCCCGCAACCTTGGCCTGTTCATCTTCTCTCCACCTATCTGCTCCTCTGTCCATTTCCCCCTTTCTCTATTTATTTCAGAGCCCATTTCTGAAGAAGGGTCCAGACCCAAAAGGTCAGCTTTCCTGCTCCTCTGATGCTGCCTGGCCTGCTGTGTTCATCTAGCTCTATGCCTTGTTATCTTATACTGACTGTGGGCCCTCGATACTGTAGTTTTCGTTGAGCTCTTATGTTCTCTTGTGAAGTTAATTGACCTTCCAATGCTAAGAATATACGTGAATGAGTTTTGATTGAGGTTGAATGTCCAATGTCTCTGTAGACCCATGCTGTCTGCACTCGCAGTCCGAGGTGTGAAAGCTGTCTCAAGCTCGGGTCAGTTGGTTTCTTTTAGAGAGGAGGTGCAGCTTGGGATTCCAGGCTTAAAATAGGCCTAGACAGCAATCTCCGTTCCCAAGCTTGCTGGCCGTGTATTTCCCACAGATTTGTTCCAGCTTTTGGACAAAGTCCAGGACTTTGTCTAAAATCCAGTGATTTGCCCACAGGTTCTAATATTGGGAATTTTTGCTCCATCTTACAGTGTGACATCCCTGTATTCTTGTTGGACTGTTATGAATGTTGCTGTGATATTGATCGGTTCATGTACAAGCTAAGAATTGGTGTGCAATGTGGTATCACGCATTTCGGAGCTCACTGGTCTTGCATTTGGCGATCGGGTAGTTAGAAGAACAAAATATCGTCTCCAATTCAAGCCAAAAAATCAGAAAGCAATCAACAAAATAGACTCCTAATTTAAAAACAAAGACGCAGTATAGTAAAAAGCAGGTATTAAATGTGTACTTTATTAAAAATGAGCTGTACTTTACAGGTGAAGTTGAAAGTGCTGAGTATCATAGGCTGAGTTATGCGAGTTTAGCTCATTTAATGGGCAGAGCAAAGCTGTAGATTTGGTAGCTCAGGGAGTCATTGAAATTAATAGCTTTGTTACATTCAATGAAGCACTGAATGCACACGAGTGAAAAACGAGTCCAAGAAACATGTTAACAGGCTGAGATGAGAATGCTGGGAGGATGCAGATTTGGAACATAAACATTGGCATGCATCATTTGGACTGGTTATTTGCTGTAAATACTTCCTGGTATGTGATGGCACCTAGCGAAAGCTTTCCGGTTGATGGGACTTAATTTTATTATCTTTGGAGGGAATTACTAAAAAAGAAAGTGATGAGTCTCGTGATTATTCAATACAAGCCAAACTTGTCATAAAAAAACATGCAAGAACAGTTTGTTCTGTGTTCATTCTCATAACATGGGGGAGAAAGGAATAGACGCTGCCAGCTGTCCTGTTCTGTCACTTGTTGCTTTGAGAAGGTGATGGTGCGTAGCCTTCTAAAACCACTACAATCCACTAGTGATGGTGCTTCTGTTTATGGGGTTTTGACACATGATAACATATGTCAACGAGTCCGAACTGGTGGGTAACTTGCAGAGGGAGCTTTGAGGTAGTAGTGTTTCCAAGCGTATGCTGTACATATTGTCTCAGATTTTAGGTTTTGGAGCTGCTGCCGAAGAAGCTTTGGAGTGTTTGTCAAACTGCATTTTTCAGTGATTTTCTCATCAGCTAACTGGAGACTTCCTGGAGCATGAACCTGCTTCCTTGGGTAATGTAGCAGCTGCAAGACGTCTGTAGACGGTACCTCTCCTCTGTAAAATGCCATGCTTATTTTCGCTCAAAGCAATAGAGAGGAAGTCTTACCCTTCCATCATTTACTTGTCATCACAACCAGCTGCTGTTTTCCAGCAGATCATTTCCGATTGGCCTTCCAGCTTTAAGAGGTCATCCCATCTCCACCCCAGGGAAAATGACAATGATTGGTCATTTCTAAATGAGTGCAGGCTTCTGAATCTATTTTTATCGTGACAGTGGGGTTCAAAGGCCTACACAAACAAGCCTGCTCTGTCTCTTTCACTAGTTCTTAACCTGCTCTCTTTGCCTTAGCCAATTGATTTTCTGATCAGTGGATATTAATGATGGAGGTTTGTTGATGGGAATGCCATTCAATGACAAAAGAAGGCCATCAATTGCTGTTGAGGTGACCTTTGCCTTGCACTTGTGCAGTTATAATTTTACTTCACACTTACCAACTTAAGCCTGAGGTGTTTTGTTCAGGTACTGCTGCATGCAAACACAGACTGTTTGTTATCAAAATAAACGTGACTGGAACTGAGCGCTCTGCAGTCATTAGCAAACACTCCCACTTTTGAGCTCACAGCAGTGGGAGTGTTATTGGTAAAGCAATTGATCTCAGATTACTAGCAATAGTAATTCATTGGAAATTCATATTTTGTTTTCAGTCAACTTTGGATGGAATGCAAACAACTCCAGGGCTGGTGAGTCTCCTGGCCCAGTGGTAGGAATACTACCACTGCAATGTAAGATCCTTTCTTACATTCATGATCTATACCAAAACAAGATGCCTTATCCATTACACCTGCAATTACTGCACAAAGCAGTGACACCTTGCTTGCCTTGTGGATCATGAAATTAAGCAAACAAATTGACCACTGTTGTTTACTGAAAGAAATATGAAGTTGCTCAGGAATGTGTGTGCAATCATGTTTCCATTGGCTGTAAATACCACTGGAATAATGATGAAGCAGAGAATGGTGAGACAATATATTGGAATTGAAATAACCATACTTGGAATTTGAATGTGAGAAATGGCTTTATTCCAGTGGAATTCCATTGGAATTATAAAAGATGACCAAGAACAATGTTGCTAATATTGACCGTAAGCCTTGCACCTCAGTGACTACATTTATACAGTTGCTGGAAAGAGGAATACTTCTATTAAAAAGTGGTAAATCATAATTTATGATATATAGAATTCTTCCAAATCTGTGCGTGGGTGAAAGTTTCAAAGCTAAAAGAATAAAATCATGAAAAAAACCTCATTGTCTCAATGATTTCATGTATTGAGAACAAAGTATTCTGTACAAAGAAACAAGAGCTATCTTGTTCATTACTTAGCCACAAGAAAATATATGCAACTATAGAGAAAGACATGTCTCACCAAAACAAACAAAAGTGCTCAACATTTAAATCTAGGATCGCAGAAATTTGAGTGATGGTGTTACCAGACAAAGTCCAGGAAAATATCTATCCCCTCCAAAAAGATCAGATGAGCAACTTCATGAGAATATTGTGTTTAATGGCCTTAAGAAAAGGTTAAAAAAGAATGAATCCATGACCTTATTATTGTCTTTGAAGCATGTGCTTTGGTGCTGTATTATTTACGCTTAGGACCTAAGCTAGAGGAGTACTCTGATGTCCCAGAGATAATGGGAACTGCAGATGCTGGAGAATCCGAGATACCAAAGTGTGGAGCTGGATGAACACAGCAGGCCAAGCAGCATCTTAGGAGCACAAAAGCTGACTCTCTGATGTCCCGGCATGTGTGATCAACCCACTAATCCGGCACACAATTTTCTCTGATGACTAGTAGCTGCATCCACAAAAAATATAATATTGAGATGTTCTTTCGATCATTCTTTCGAAAGATTAATTGTATTGATGTCAAGCAGTCGTCTCCACTGTTTCTAAGCACAATGTAATTTTTTTAAAAATTAAGTGCAAACCAGGACATACCCAGAACAAAATGTAAAATAATTTGTTTATTTTTTGTGCTATATGAATCTAAAATCAGGGATAAATAAATATTTATTTTGTCCTCAACTCACCAAGTCTCACTGTGAGACCTGTGATCATCAGTGCCTTGGTCTGGATTATATTTTGAGACTGCATCAAATGTGAGACCAGTACGATACTTAGACTTGATTATCTTCGTTTGCAAGAACACTGTCTCTCAGAGATCTGAGCAGTCAAGTTGAGCTTACATTTTAAAGCACAGGATGAAAGGAGTGTTTTTTTCTTTCTGTTTAAGAGTTCCCAAAAATCACCTTCCTTGATCTGATTCTCAGCTCAGTATCATTTTGCACAATAATTATCTCCATATCACATATCAGATTACTGCTTTGTAAATAAAATACCTGATGGAATTTTGGCAGCCAACCCACCAGTGTCTATCGAAAGGAATGGATTTGAGACAAACACAATGATTTGTTCCATCACATCAAGTTTCTGAATTTGCCCGTTGAATTCCTCTGTCAAGTTCATCAGTTGTCGCCAGATGTTTTCTGGGTGGAACTGTTTTGCTTTGATTTATAGTAATGTTTTCTCCAGACTTGGGGAGTGTTGTTGCCTTTTATTTTTTAATTGGGAGGATCGCAGACCAAGTTTCAATTTTAATCTATTCAGAGCACTGGCCATATGTGCTCAGAGTCTGTCCTTATCTTGCTGTTCCATAGTTTGGCTGGTTTAATTCTAGCTTTGTATCTGTAAGGAACCTGAAGTCAATCAACCATGCATTGTCTGACAGCTCACTGCACACTTCATTCCTTGATTTTAGAAAACTGACAATTTCAGACGTTAGATCTGAAAATGCTTGCAGGACCTGCTGTCAACTTAACCACCTCATATCTGCATGTAGGATTTCACCCTAGGTAGCATTGAGGTTGTCAAGTTATAATTTTATGAAGCGGTGCTGAAGGGCTTTTGTGCAAATCAAACTTACAATCCTAATATTTTACAGCATCTGATTTACAGCATATGCAGTTCTTTTGGTTTTTACAACCCTAACAACTTACATTCCATGAGAAAAGTTCATAATTTGCTCGTTGAAGCTTGTTGAGGGATTTTACAGTGGTAATTGACAAAAGAGGGAGAATCAGGATCACATTTTTCCAAAATGTAGCAATGCCCATATTTGTGCGAAGCACGGCTGGTGTACCATCGATTGTGATGGAAACCAGTTTCTTGGCTGAAATGTCGCTCTCGAGCTCATTTTGAATTGTCTATGATATCTTACTCCTTATTCTCTCTTTCCGAGGCAAAGTAATGAGTTTAATTATTATACCCTTAAAAGCCATTTGCTTAATAACAATCAGCTAGGCTGTGCTGATTATTTCAGTGGATCATTTGAACTATAGTGAGAAGCATTCAATCCTTCAGATCCTGTTGTAGTTTCTGAAAGATATCTTTGGGCAAAGATTCCACTTGTCTTGCTCCTGCAGATACTTTGTGGGACATGTTCTGGATTGCTGATGTTGTGTCTTCTTTATACTTAAAAGTCTTTGAGCAAATAGTTAGTGGCTTCAGTCACTGCTTCTTTAATTACTTCACCATCTGTGAAAGATATCTTGTGATTTGCTATAAGATAGAAAATGCAATACAGCCGTGAACTTTTGCTGCTAGCCTAAACTAAAATGACTATTGAGCTTTCAGAATGACCTCCAGCTCATCACACTTTCTTTGTTGGAAGCATGTTGTTCAAGGGAAGAATATCCTTGAATTTGCTGTGCATCATTGTGTAGCACTGTTCCAAATTCCTCTTTTTTAACTATTCATATAGTTTGGTGACTTTTAAGGCAAGCACTTTTACCTTTTACAGCTGTGAACAGAAATTCATCCTTCATCATTTTTGCTTAACCTTGTGGTTCATGACGTCACTCTGCTATCGATCACACTGAATGGAAGCCTCTGAATCTGCACCTCTCAAACAATCAGAACATTGCTGGCTGCTTTCTAATGCAGCAGTGTTGGATATGAATTCCTTGATCATGATTTTCTTTCCCACAGCCCCATCGGCTTGCATTGCTTGGATATTGGACACTGGATATCGCAGTGCTTTCCATAATTTTTCTATTAGACAAACAGCTGAAGAGAACAAAACTGCTTGTTTACAGATAAGACTTTGAGCGAATCCCACCATAGCAGTTGCTGAAATATAAATTAATTTGAAATGTGGAATGCAAATCTGGACTGTTGGAAATCATGCAACCACGGATCAGTTGTTTTAAAAAACTCATCTGGCTCACCAATGTTCTTTAGGAAAGGAACTCTGCTATGCTTACCTGCTCAAATGATTCCAGATCCATGACAATGTGGCTAACTTTTAATTGCCCAATTAAGGATGGAAAGTAAATGATGGCCTTCGCCAGTGACACTGATATGAATGAATAAAAATAACATTGTGTCATGATAATGCACTTTGCCCTGCACTGTCATCCTTTTTGGTGATTTAATCCCAGATGGCTTTCACCCATCCTGGAACTTCTCTTTGTTTCTTTCCTCACCTCCCCCTTTTTGTTTGCCTCTGTACTTGCTGCGTTTCTGAAAGTGTCATCAAACTGAAATATTGGACTGAATTTTCCTCTTAGTAGCTGATCAGCCTGATCTCCTTGGAGGCAGCCAATGAAGAAGCCACCACCAATAATCCATCCAGTAAAGGAGGTGGAAGGACCAACAGGCACAGTAGAAGGTAAAGAAGAATGACCAGGCTGCAGCCCCACTGGGAGACGTGGACAGGCTAATCTGTTGAAGGGTATGTGAGATTGCCTAGGGGCAAAGCAGTCCCTAGAAGAATTATGAAGTTGGTAAGAGTAAGTGTGTTCACAGCTGCCAAGTTGTCATGGTGAAGGGGGTTCCTCTCCACCGCATGGGCTGCAGCCACAGCTGTAGATAGCTGATCCCTGTGGTTCCATGTCATGGGATATAAAGAAAATGTTAGTGGACCCCCCCTGTCTGGAGGCTGTGTGATTTCCACTTTTCTGCAGGTCTCGTCTCCAAATCTACCTCCCAAGGACTGTCAGAGCTCAGGCAATTAACCCTGCTTAATTCTCTGGAAATGCTCTCTGACTTGTTTCTGTTGCATTGTTTTCAGTTTTCATTACTGAAGAATAAGAAGAGCTGCCTTTTCATCACTGAGACCCAGTCTGAATCCCAACTACTTGAATGACTTTAAGTTCCCATCAAGCAATATTAATTCCCTAGTCTCAAACTGCCCATAATTTGCACTGTGCTTTCAGCCGTACTGCAAGAGACCAACATTAGTGGCAAGCAAAAATATAACATGGATGCAGTAACAGTGTGTAAGTTAAAAGTTATTTATCAAAAGTGTTGCTGAAATAGACTATGACCTTGAAACTGTTCAATTATTTGTAGCATATTCATCCACCATTCAAATGTTTGAAATTAAAAATCTATTCTAATATGAAAAAAGTAAAATATTGGTTAAAATAGAAGTAAACATATACATGCCTAAAATAAATCTTTATTTTGTTCGACACCCTATCTGCTACCTTCAGCATTTACTCCTAACCCCAACAGAACACAGTGACAGCACTACTTGCCATCTGCAATATGTGCTGTTGCAACTCATCAAAGCACCACTGGGTGTCCCTTCCAAACCCATGACTTCGACCACCTCAAAGGAGAGGTGCAGCTGATGTAAAGGAACAGCAGCACCTACAAATTCCCAGCCAAGCCACATATCACCGTGACTTGAAAATCCAGTTGGAAAGAAGGGTCACTCGCCCCAAAACATTAACTCTAATTTCTCTCCACAGATGTTGCCATACCTGCTGAGATTTTTAAGCAATTTCTGTTTTTGTTTCGATTTCCTGCGTTTGCAGTATTTTCAGTTTTTGGCTGAAAGCATCAACACTTATGGTGGCTAATATGCAATAGCCATTAGCTTCATTAGTTTCTGAAGATGCTAGTTAGAGACTCTTAACTATTTTGTTTATTTCTCACAGAAGCAGCCATTCTGACTCACAGATTCATACATCACAGACTTGATCTAAAATGTTCTTAATTATCTGGTTGGGAATTACACAAGATATCAGGCACAACATACCAGGTTACTGGCCATACTAGAAGTTAATGAAGTTGAGAGAAGCATTTGCAGCTCATGTCACATCACCTATAGTGCTCAGGAAGCCTGGTGTTGACAGTCATCTGGGGTTTGTTTCAAGACCCGTCTGCCTCATTGCCAGAGCCAGCAGCAGCAACTGATTCTATTTGCAGCATAAGCTCACTTGGTTAGACTGGCAGATGGAAACATCTCTTTGGCTGAATTATCTGTGGGCTCTGATCCCATTTCACCTTGAATTAGAGATCCAAGTAACAGACCAAAGTTGTCTCCCACAATTGTTGCACTGTTCCCTATGACTGCAGGTTTAACAAAGCTCTGTCTAACAATTCAGTCACTGTCCCTCAAAAATTTTTATTATCATTTTTAAAAGCATTAATCCAGTTCCTGAAAATCTTTAATTTCTTTTTTATTGCTACAATGCATCCTGTTGTCCATTTAAAAAAAATACAGCCAGTTTATGTATAACACAGTGGAAAGATTTCAGTCGCACAAACACACCCATTGGACAATGTTGGCACCTGTGCTTTCACCACGTGTTCTGTAGCAAAAGGAAAAGGCAAACCAATACCATTTTCATGGAAAACTAGAGAATTACGATAAATGCTCTGCTCGCCAATGACACTAATCCCAAGAATGAATATTTCACTTAAAGGGTGACATTGTCCTCCATGAGTCAATATGTTTCAATTTGAAGATATCAAGTCAAACCATCTGCCACAGATTCCAGTGACAGAACAGAATTAATCTTGCAGTGAGTTAAGTTTGTTTTGTAGCATTTGAACTATTTTGTTCAAACTGCTTATTTTGGCCAGCTTACCAATCATGTAGCAAAATTTATTTTCTATCTTTTATGATTCTCTCATTCTCTTGCGTTGATCTTATCAACATCTGAAAATTTATTTCTGTCTGAATCTCTGCAAGAGTCATCCAGAACTCCTCTTGTAGCTTGGTTTGCTCTCCAGCTTTGATTCTTCTGGCCATCATTGCATATAGCCAATGTCATTTCGAAAAGTTATTTTATCAACCTCTGCTGTTGACTTTTTTGTTGTAGCTGAAATACTTTGTTAGATTTCATCTGTGCCTAACTTTCTCTCGGTCTGAAAGCTTTGATCCATTCTGGAATACCCTGAACTCATGACAGTGTGCGTGCAAAGAGTTGATTTTTCATTCATGTATGCAACCTTTTGCAGCAATCGTATCACATTTCGGTGCAACTGTTGTATTCGCTACCTGGGCGAGATGGATACAAATAGAATATATCCCAACTTAACATGGAAAGATTTTCTAATGAGGTATTCATAAACGTTCTGACCCCCACTGTCTTCTACTGACACACAACTGATTGCTTTTCTCATGAGGTGTCTACCTCTGGAATCTAATAATCTTCCTGCAATTTTCGCCAATGTGTGAGGATCCTCTGTAGCTTAAAGCAAATAGACCAGAAATCACCTTGATAGCATTTCTTTTCAACTTGCATGGAATAAAATGTGTCAACTTGGTGGAGTGGGGATAAAAATAATATGCTATGTGTCCAATGAGATCCCATGTAACCTTTGTATGAAAGTGCTCCGAGCCTTTATGCTAAACAGCCTAAACAATACAACACATAAATTTATTTGCCATACTACACCCAATGGAACAATGTTTGAGCTTTTAGGGTGCAGTCATTCCAATTGTCTCCTTGTTTCATGTCTGTTTAACCTATGTCCAGAACAGTAGCACTTATTAATCCATTCATGTGTTTTGACAAGCCAGTATTCATTGTCCATTGCAGTTGTCCTTGGGATGGTAGCACTGTTACACTCCAAATGTGCATTTTGTACAGCTGTGAGCTTAATACATGCTGAGCTATGTTCCTAATTAAGGGGCCATCAATTTTCTCTTTTCACTAATGCATCTGTGGTATTGTTCCAAGGTTTTCTTCTAAAAATAACTTTGACATACAAAAAATTACTTTCTATGGTAAAGGGGCATTATTACCATAAAGCTGCCTGCACCTCCCCATCAAACCAGAATCTTGAACATCAGCACCTTGCAATGCCAAATGTTTGTTGTCCTTCAGAAAACTGGAAGCCAATGAGCTCATCTGTAAGAAGAAATCAATAAAAAATGTAACTTTATTTTGAAAGATCTCTGCAAAGTATTGACTATCTGCTCCATTGCAGTTGTAAGTACATCCCTTAAACCATATGCAGCTTGCTGTTCAGCCTTAGGGGCTCTGTTTAACTGAAGAATCTACCAGTATCTATCGTATAAACTCAGTAACAATGTGCTGGGAAGATGAATATTTGAAATCTTTTTTGGCAGCAGGAATCTGGAGATACGTGGGTACCTTTGAGAAATTTGTGAAGACTTATGTGAAACAAGAGTTGGGGAAATCTGTCAAAAGCTGTTTGCCACACGTAGAAAGATTAGAGCATCGACTGATCCATGAAAACCCATTTACTTCAGCGGGTGGCTGTGGAGTAAGATATTAAGTATTTGTGAAAGCTGGCATGGAATTCATTTCACATTGAACCCTTGGCACAGGAGGTAATGTGACATCATAACTGATGACAATAACCTTTATTTTCCTCTGAATTTACACGTCCCCTCCCCCTTCAGACAGCTGGCAATCACATGAGCAAATGGTCTGGTCCACCAGCACCAAAGATGTCCTTCCAATGACTATTTGGCAGCATTTGCAAGGGAACACAGCAGGAGCGAATAAAACATCAAACTCCATAACTTTGATTTCTTCAATGTTTGCACAAGGCTGCAGCATTCAATGTGGCCAGCCTAAATTAGACAAGTAGCCTTGTGCCTCAGAGGCTTGTTTTGTGTTGTTGCTGCCACCAACAGTTTGCCTCCCATTCAGCTAAATTTGAAAGAAAACATAAATTGCCGTTTTAAGATTGATAGTGTTAATTAAATCCCTTTTCTGGTCGATTTCAGCAACAGTTGTACCGAGCCACGCTGACTTCTCAGTTGGTTATAAGGTCCTACATGAAATCAGTTTGGCATAGCATTCAAGTTTCTCATGTGCATAAATCGACATTGCAAAACTGGCCATTTATTCTGCACTAATTAGCACTGTTCTGGCAATCTCAGCCAGACAAGCTGGAAGGCTAACTGGTGTGTGAAGCTAAAGTGTCACAACGCTGCTGGAGACGGCTTTCTCTTGGACCAGAGCAAAGGAAATCTCACTCATTGTTCTCAAACTCTCAATCAGGACCTGCAGCTCCTGAATTCCCCGCCAGGATTTCAATCCTCGAATTCCTCTTGTGCTATGTCTCACAAATGTATCCTTGTATACTTAAAGGAATATGCTCCTGATACTATACCTAAGGGTACAGCTTTCTCATATTCCATATTATTTGAAGTATTACACTCTAAGAGAAGTATGCTACTCAATTGTATTCTACTGTTTGTGTATAATTAGCTGCCATGAACATGTGTTGGGTTCTTCAATGCCACAATGACCATGCCTAGTTTCCTATGTTACAAGGGGTAGGCATTGCCATGCAAAATATTCTCATGGAGGCACAAAGCCTCATCAGCTCCCAGCTAAGACTGACTCCTCTCTAACTATTAAACGTATTTGGGTGATTATGAGCTATCCAATGAATTCTGTTAGGCATAATCCCAAAACTGTTAGCGACAGTCATCCTTTGATGTGATGGTTGCTCAGCTACTTAGTATGAATTATTTCTTTTAAACTGTCTGGAATTTTCTGGCTTCTGGGTCACATGCCAGGTGAGAGATGATGGAATCTACTGGCTGGATATTTCCCTTCTCCACTGATTTTGGCATTCAGAACTTCTTAATGCTCAGCAGCTCAACCAATCAGAGATTTGTTGCCAGGCAGAATATCCTTAAGTCAAAAGATTCTTGATATTGCTCAGTCTTGACTTTTCTTCCACCCCTTTCAGATTCCAAATATGTAATACACAGCTCAACAATATGCAACACTTGTTTTTTTTTCCTTCAAGTGGGAAAACATTCTTATTTTTCAATTAAGGTTGTCTGATATGAACATCAATTTATAATCCAAAAGCAGAAAAATATCGGGTCTCTTACAGTCTTTATTAGCCAATTTACAACTGAAAGTTTCTCGTCTTTCCCTCCTGTCAACAAAATAATGTTGCTTACAGTAAGCCAGTCTTTGAATATGCATAGGTGAAATGCATGGAGCCAACCGGGTGATTTACCCAAATACTGTAATCATCATAGACCAGTGACCCTCAGAGAGGGCAGATTTGTTCTTTGCACTTTCTGATATCTGTACTGCTCATATAGTTGGGCCAGCAAAGAAGCTGGGAGGCAGAGACAGTTATAGTAAGGAAAATTTCCTGCTGTAATATTGAGCAGTTATAATTATACACTATTTTTGTTATGTGGCATTTGGTGCGTGTGTAGCAGAGGGAGGGACTCAATCAAGAAGAGTAAACAATTTAATCTCTTTTTTCCAAGGAAGCAGGCAGTGAGTTAATTCATTCACTATTGTTTTTCAAAGAAGCCTGGGGCTGGAGATTATAGAAGTAATTAGAAGATGCAAGAGGTAAATGTGTCACTTCCATTTATCAAAAGAGATTTCATCTTCGTTCACAAGGGTGCTTCAGAAATGTGAGCAAAATAACTCATTAAAATCTGTCAAACAGTGGCTGTTTGCTGTTTATAGGCTTCATGCATACTTGCGTGTGTGTAAGGGAAAGACACAGATAGACAGAGAGAGATTCAGGAATATGGCATTCCAAGAGCATAGAGAAAGATTTGAATATATCACAAATAAATCACTCATCCTGTTGTCAGCACCATTTAAATGTGACAAAGAGGTGGAGGGAGGGAAGGTTCCAAGTGTAGAACAACCAGAACAACGAAGATGAAGCTTCTGACCCCAGATGCTCTAACTGAAGGAGAAAGGGCATCTGATGAAAAAATAAATTTGTCAGTGTTGGCATTGTAATTTGGATGTTATTACTAATCCAGCATTTGGTCCATTCTCATGTGTTTACAGAAAAATACTAATAGAGCCCGGGCACTGCGCTTACTTAGTGTTGACAAAATTGCTTTGTCAATGTTTTGGGACAAGATTAATGAACATTCCATAACTTCAACCTAAACAAAGCAATCTGATTTCAAGTGAGAGACTCTGGGCATGAGAATAGGAAAGACTTCATCTAATCCCTTCCTGTGACTGAAATAAATCAGTACACAAATCTCTTTTCCTTACAAGAAAATAATTAGTCAAGACAGGCTGAAACTTGGAATAATTGTAAACGACACTGGACAAAAAGACACGGCCAGCCAGAAAATTAGAATCCCTACAATGCAGAAGAGGCCATTTGGCTGCATAAGTCCACACCAACCGTTTGAAGAGCATCCCAACAAACCTAGCCTACCCCGAATGGGATTTTTACCATGGCTAACCCCCCCTAGTTTGCACATCCCTAGACATTACGGGACAATTTACCATGGCCAATACATCTAACCTGCATATCTTTGGACTGTGGGAGGACAGCAGAGCACCCAGAGGAAACCCACATAGACACGAGGAGAATGTACGAACTCCACACAAAGAGTCGTCAGAGGCTGAGATCAAACCAGGGTCCCTGGCATTGTGAGACAGCAGCGCTGACAACTGTGCCACCTTGCCACCCGTTGTTTACTGTCAATGTGCCCTTTTATTTAAAACATAATTATAGCCTTTTCAGTACTGTCCAAATATCTTTTAGATGACCCTTCAGAATCTAGGGGAGGCCAATCCAGTCAAGTCTGGCAGTTGGCTTCAGATTCAGAATAGAGAATTAAAATTTAAAGTGACATCCATAGGTCTTGTTTCTGGAGAGGAAACCCATTTTATTGTTTCATTAACGTGTGAATCCATTTTTGTCATTTTCTTACATGATTAACAGCTGTGTCCTGTGGAAATCCTGGAACACCACGTAATGCTAGGATAGTGTACAGCAACAAATTAGTCTTCTCAAGTTCCATTACCTACGCATGTAGGGAAGGCTACTATTCAACTGGATTGCTAACTAGACACTGTACTGTGAATGGAACCTGGACCAGTGTGCCTCCGCAATGCACAGGTCAGTTTTGTACTTGCATTTTCTCTTTGTGTGGCACATAGCAAAATTGAAACTAATATTGTTGAATTACAAAGGCATATAGCCAACTCATTTTACATATGTAACATGGTACATTTTAAACACTCTTTCTTCAACCTAAAGGAGAGAACAAAGCCTGGGAAGCATATACGACATTTGCTGCATTTGTTCCTGCACAAGCTTTCATCTGGCAGGCAAAATCTTGGCAATCTGAACCAGAAACTCTTCTCATGTGTAGGAATGGAAGTTAGTAAGATTCATAAATGATGCAGCGTTAATTGGATTACCCGAATAACATGCTATAAAAGTGACACAAGGGAGGAAGGAAAATGAAACTTTGGATCAAAAATGATTTTTCTAATTATGTGTACAGGATGGTAAATTCTTACTCGTAAATTGACTTTTGTCCTTTGCTACAGTTTTCCTTGAGTGTTGCAATCATGCCCATCACAACTTTTAGTCCAATTCATTCCAACAAACTTTATCTCCTTTGCGTAGGCCATGAAAACTCCTGTTCTTAATTTACCAAAAGGAAATAGAGTTTGGGAGCAGGATTAGTTAATTTGACCCATTAAGGCTGTTCTGCCATTCAGTAACATCATGGCTCATCCAGTTGTCATCTCAACTCCATTTTCCTGTCTGCCTCCAAAACACTTGTCTTTCTTGCTTAAAAACAATAAATTGTGAATAAGATCAATGACCTTGACTCCACAGTTTTCTGGTGAAGAGAATTCCACAGATGAAACACTTTCTGAGAGAAGAATGTTCTCCTCATCTTCCTCTTAAATGTGAGAACTTCTATTCCTAAATTGTATTCCCTAGTATTGGTAGCATCCTCTCAGGATCCTCCCTGTCTGGTCCCTTCAGAATCTGATATTTTTCAACAAGATCACCAGTCGTTTTATTAAATTCCAATGGATAAAGACCAAACCGTTCAATGATTCTTCATAGGAGTGAGCTGAGTGCACATTTCGTGACTCTCTCATAATGGAATAATATGCTTGCATTTTAAATAAGATTAATAATTAATAATTTTTGCACTATGCTCCAAATGTGGTCTCACAGCGATCCTAGACAGCTGGAGTAAAATTTCCAGACTTTGATTTTATATTTCCCTTTCAATAAAGGCCATTGTTTTAGTTGCCTTCCTAATCATTTGTTCCACCTGCAAAACTAATTTTTTTTTGTGAGAATCATGTACCAGGACTCCAGGATCTCTTTCTACCTCAGTATTCTGCAATTCTCTCTATTTAGGTTAATATCTTACTTTTCTCTTCTTCCTGTCAAAGTGGACAAGTTCATATTTTCCTTGCATCATTTTTTTGCCCACTGACTTAATTTATCTTTATCCTTTTGCAGACTGTCTACCTCCTCTAACAACTTACTTTCTCAGCTGTCTCAGTTTCATCAGCAAATACCATTCGTCCAGTCCCTATTACCAAAGCATTGTAAATATTCGAGGCCCCAACATTGACCCCTGTGGCACTCTACTCCTTACATTTTGTTAGTCTGAAAAAGACAGATTTATCCTAATTCTCAGCTTCTTGTTAGCTAACTATTTGTTTATCCACACAAACATGTTACCTCTTAAGACATGAGTTGTTACTTTGTGAAGTTGTCTTTATGTTACTGAAGTTAGAAACTTTAATAATAGCCATTAGATTACATATTTATTCCTATCTTCGTTGACAATTCATCGATTTTATTATCAATGCTACCTGCATTAAGATACATTGACTTTGAAGTCTGTGTTTTGACCTCTTTTCCAATCTCTTGCTTTTTCTGGTGGTTCATTCTTACATTTGTACCCACTGTTCCTGCCTGCCACACTCCACCTAAATTAATGTCCTGCACCATTACTTCATTGTTTCCCTTTGATTTAGCACATCCCTTGTCACATAATCCTTTCCCTTGTATTTAGTTCAAAGCCTTATTTATACCCAAGTAATACAATTAACATGATCATACCTCCCAGTATGGTTCAGGTGAAATCTATTCCAATGATAGAACTTTTATTTTGCCCAGAATGAGTGCCAGTGACCCATTTATCAAATCCTATTTCCTCCAAACCAATCATTGAGCCATGTATTCATCTATATAATCCGATTTATCCTATGCTGATTTATTTTTGGCTTAGATGCTAGCCCAAAGATTGTTAGCTTTGAGGCTTGGCTTTCTAATTCAGTTCCACTGGCTCATAATTCCAAAATTAACATTTAATTTATACTCTTTTAGATCATGGAATATGGAAATAAATTTGAAAAACATATTTCCCATACTCCTTGAGCTTTCTCTGGTTTTTCAACAAATCAGAGCTGAGAGTATGTGTTAGAATGCTCCACTCTGCTTCCAGTGACAGAGCATAAGCCGACCACAGAGGGCACAATAACACTTAAAGGTGTGTCATTCTAGGACAGCATGACCGGTGCATGGAATTAACTTTGTACTAGCTAAGAAATATTCTGGCAGATTGTGGCACAAAACGAGCTTTTGTAGTGTACTTTATCTCAAGCTGGATATGGGTAAAATGAAAGTGTATTGTTTTCATGGTACTTAGCTGTCTTGTTTCTTACAGTGATAAATTGTGGCGACCCTGGGATACCAGCTAATGGAATCAGACTGGGTTCTGACTTCACCTATAACAAGACAGTGGTTTTCCAGTGCATGCCAGGCTACACAATGGATCCCTTGAGATATTCTACTCTCATCTGCACCAAGGACAGAACCTGGAATGGAACCAGGCCAGCTTGCAGATGTAAGTCAATCATTTATGACAATGGACAAGCAAGACATGAATGTCAATTGGCTCATGATTTTATTTCCGTATTTTAACAAGATTGCATTTTTACTCCCCTATCCAACATTCTTATTTTTAATAAAACAAGGAAATAACCTATAGATTCAACTCAATGTGCCACTGTCTCTTGCTAAATTTTGCCCTTTAATGAGTTTTCTTTTAGTTCTGTGGTCAAAATAATTGTCAGAGGCTTCTGGTATCTTTTCAAATTTGATTGATATTTATTTTATCCCTTGTCAAGTAAAAACATTGTTTGCTATACTCCCAATTATGTACAGAAGTGTACTTACTTGTTCACCTTCTGCATCACTATAAAATTTAGGAACTACTGTATATCTCAAGGATTGTCATCTTCGGGACGTCCAGTTTTGTTTTCTGTATGTGTTCTATCTTTAAAATTAAATCTTCCTGTCTTTAGGATTTCTGAAGGTATAGAGATTCTAATGTAATTACATACTTTATCTTCTTTAAAGATTTTCATTCTGAAATAAAAGCAGTTAGCTCATGCCTCACTGCAGTACTGAAGGAGATAATGGGAACTGCAGATACTGGAGAATCCAAGATAACAAAGTGTGGGGCTGGATGAACACAGCAGGCCAAGCAGCACCTTAGGACCATAGAAGCTGACGTTTCGGGCCTAGGCCTGAAACGTCAGCTTTTGTGCTCCTAAGATGCTGCTTGGCCTGCTGTGTTCATCCAGCCCCACACTTGGTTATTTTGCAGTACTGAAGGGTTTTTTTTGCTATAATTTATTATTGTAATGGAGGTTTTCTCACCCTTTTGTACCTATGATGGAAGGTCTCCTGTGCCTCAGAGCTTCATTATAACTCCCATTTTGTTTTCCATGTTTTCAGAAAACAAACTAAATTGCCCAATGCTTATCACTTTAAGTGACTTCATTAATGATTGCCTGGTTGCCCACTCATGAAATTTGTGGGTTTTCTCTCACGGGCATTTTCGTTCTGTTTTTCCAGTCCTGCATTGTGGTACCTTTAGCTGTCACGGCCTTCACCTCTGGAATTTCCTCCCTAAGCTTTGCAACCTCTGCTACCTCTTATCAAAATGTTTCTTAAAACCTACCTTGTTGACCCAGTGTTTGGTTACCTATTCTAACATCTCTTTGTGTGGCATGATGTCAAATTTTATTTGATAATGCTATCAAGAGTATCCTGGAACATTTTACTGCATTAAAAGCACTGTGTCATTATTGTTGAAGAATATCACCATGAACTGAAAAATGGAGTAATTAATAAGTTCCAAAATTGTTTTTTTGACTTTCTAAATTACAATGAACTATTTTGTATTTTTTAATCATTGCAGAGCCTGTGCAGATAAAATTTGCATTTTTGTGTGTTCATTTCATCAGGGAATGCTGCATCAAATAATTTTGCCATTGGCAGTTTTACGATCAGCATCTGTTGTGCTCCTCACAGAGTCTCTGCCCATTTGCAGTGTTTACAAAGCGGTTTCACGGGAAACAAACTGTCCAGGTGCTCCTATTTAGTGACTACCTTGGAAGTTCCATAAGTAAATTTCCCTTATTTTCTGATTATTTGTGGAAAGGAATCCAGAGAGTTTTCCACCTTGTGTTTGCTGATGAGCTTTTGCTGAGATTTGTTTATTGTTATCTGTTCTATTTACAATGAAATTATAAATATAACAAGAAGATTTTAAAAATTGCCAATGAATCCAATGAAATGCTGACTAGCGAGTAATATAATGAGAGAGTGATTGAGAATGTTAAACACAATCTGGATGAAGTAAACAAACAGTGAGAGTATCTATTTTGTATGATATCTTTATTTGCAGAATTCAAGAAGTAAAATGGTTTGGATGTAACTGGTGACCTTTGTGGTAAACATTCTGTTAATATGGAGTTATTCTGAACAGTGCTAATGATGGCTCACTAAGGCAGATGGCTATAAGTCAAGTTAGCTAATGTTCTGTAAATAACACTTGATTATGCACAATTTCAACAAAATTACGTTCGAAAGGAAATTGATACATTAAAGAGGATTTAGTGATGAGTGGTTGTGATCTTTCCGGGATTTAGAGGCCGTAATTGGAATCATTGAATGGAAGGAGATCTCATGTTGAAAAAGGTTGTTGGCTCGTGCTAACTTACAAACCCTAGCAATCGAGAGAAAAAGGTTTCTCTGCCTTTTCTCATATCCTGTAATAGGTCTGATTCTGAAGCCCTGGTCTGATTCTCTATTAAATTATGTTTTAAGGGCATGGGCTTCACCTTGAGTAGGGGCTAAAGTCTTATCCAAAGGACAGTGTTCCCTCGCAACAACTATCACATGAAATGATATTGTGTTGCTAATAGCTGAATGATATTGAGTGCGAAAGTTACCTCATGTTTCTCATGAGCACTGCTCTTCTGCAGCAATCACATGCCAACCTCCTCCGAGAATTCTCAATGGAATTGTAGTGGGAACAGACTTCAGCTGGGGGGCCAGCATCAGCTACACCTGTACTGAGGGATACCAGCTGTCATTACCTGCTACGCTTACCTGTGAGGGAAATGGGACCTGGATTGGGGAGATCCCACAGTGCTTTCGTAAGTATATCATACAGACAGAGCTGCATTGACCAGCAACATCACACTGTATTTAACTTTAATATATAAATATACGGCAGAGCTTGATAAAGAAAATGTTACAGATGTTGTAATTGCAATTAATTGTGCTACACTCTTATGAAAACCAATATACGGATTCCTAGCAGATCTGGCTGCGAGAGCTTCCATCACCTGACACCATCTTCAGTCTCACCTGGAAAAGTAAAGCAAAGTACTGTGGCTGCTGTTGATCTGAAATAAAAAGAGTGAGTGCTGAAGAAGATCAGCAGGTCTGGCAACACATGTCAATAAACTTAACATTTCGAGTCCAATGGAAGTTTTATTTTTGAAAAAAGAATCAAATCTGTTTAACTGAGATAATGGGAACTGCAGATGCTGGAGAATTCCAAGATAATAAAATGTGAGGCTGGATGAACACACCAGCCAAAGCAGCATCTCAGGAGCACAAAAGCTGACGTTTCGGGCCTAGACCCTGTTTAACTCACTGTTTTAAAAACAAAGTCATGTTTGAAAATAAAGAGCTCACTTTTATAGAGTACCTTTCACAATATCAGAATGCCCCAGTGTAGTTTACAATGAATGAAGTGTTTTTGAAGTATAATCACTGTCGAACAATAGCTATTCAAAAGACCAGAAAATTTACTTTTGTGATATTGACAGATGGATTATTGGCCAGGAGATCACCCCGGTATTTTTGTGAATAATGCTGTGGAATATTTAGCTGAGGGCACACAGCCTTGGTTTAAAGTGTCATTCAAAGGGCAACATATCCAACAACATAGTGGAGTCTCGGCACTGCTTTAGAATATCAACCTAGTTTATATGTGTTACGATTGTTGAACATTTGACTTAGAATACAGGGTAAACTTAGAATATGGGTAAACTGCAAAGAAGTTTACTTTATGCCAAGTGAATAATATACATTAATTACAGCCTCAGGATATCAATTCTTACTACAGCATTACAATGTTTCAATTTCTATATGACTTTTCTGAACTAGACTTCACATTCATTCTAGTTGATGCAAAACTGCGCAATGAACCAGAACCATTAAGCTTTGGGTAGAAACTGCACATATTTTCTACTTGCCCCATTGCTCAACCAAAATCCTAGCTTTGCTATATCTGGTCTCAGCAGATGGTGCAACTGGACATGTCAGATTCCAAAATGAAAGTGGACTTGGTAGATATGTTTGTTTGTTAATAATTAATGTAGTAGTTATATGAGGCTGCAGATTTTATTTAACAATAGAACAGAAGTTTATTATACAGGAGTAAGATTAATTTTTAAAAATCTATCCATATACAGTAGAAAGTTAGAACCACCTTAAAACACACAACACAATGAAGTTTCCACTTGTTACCTGACACCATCTATCACAGAGACTCAAGTCGGAAGTGCTGACATCTTGAACTCAACCCCTTCAACTTCTACCTGACTGATTCCTTACAGCCTCTTTGCTGTGAGCTGCGGAGAAAATGTCGTGAGTGATTTCCCAGTCTGCTGACCTGAACTTTTCATTCCTGCCCTCCCCCCCAACCCTGTTGGCCATTAACACAGAGGATGGTTTGCATGTGGGAGAAAGCTCCTGATGAAGTGGTGGATAGGAAACAATTTAGTTCAAAAGACATCTGAAGGGAAGAAAAGTTTGGAGGGATATAGGCCAGGAGCTGGCAGGTGGGAGTAATTTAGTTTGAGATAATGTTCGGCACAGACTGGCTGAACTGAGGGATCTGTTTCTATGCTGTTTAACTCTGGCCAAATATTGTCTGGGATTGATGGAGGCTGCATCCTGAAATAGGGCAGGATGTCTAATCTGTGTTTAATTTTCAGTCCTTCTGCCAGGTTTCAAGTGAAATGCACTGAAAGATCATGAATTTTAATGAATTTGGTCATTGGGCTTTGCATACCTCACTGTCAATTCAGTATTTTTCATGCACTAGTACTGAAAATCTGTAATTTTCTGTAATTCAAACACATGGTTAATGACATTTACCCTTCTTGCACTAGCCAAGGATGAGAGCTGGCTAGATTGGATGAGGAAGTTCAAAAGGATAGGTTTTGCTTCGATAATATTACTACCAAAACTACAGTGCATGGATCAGGTGTCATTTCTATAGTTTGTCGGGAATTGCCTGTGCGAAACTTAGTGCCTTGTTTCCTACATTGCAACAGTTACCCGATTTCAAAAGTATGAAATTGGCTTTAATCTGCTTTGAGATGCCCAGAGGTCATGAAAGACCACCAGTTAAAATTAGCTTTGACTCAGCCTCATCTGCACTTTCCTGCACACCCTCTACAATCCCTCAACCCATTAACAACTAAAGATTTGTCTATCTCCTTAAATTTACTCAACATCCCAGTATCCATGACATTCTGGCATTGTGAATTCCACTGATTCACAAATGTTTGAGAGAAGTAATTTCTCCTCATCTCTGTTTTAAATCTTTTAAACCCTTCGCTCTAAAACTATGACCTCTCATTGCCCCACAATATTGTACGTATATTTTATCAATCCTCTTTAGTGTCTTATGTACCTCAGTTAGATCTCCTCTCATTCTTCTCAACTCCAGAAAGTGTAGGCCTCAACTGCTGAATCTCTTTTCATAAGACAAATACCGCATCTCTGGAATCAATCTATTAAACCTCCTCTGAACTGCTTCCAATTCAACTGCATCCCTTCTCAAGTAAGGGGACCAAAATTGTATTCCATACTCCAGGCGTGGTCACAATCTTATTGTGCATTCCTGAGGCAGGTAACAATGTCAGTGAGCGAAAGAGATCTACTTTTGGATCAAGGACATTTTCTATCGGCCTGTTTACGTAGGAATGATAGCTGACTGCACGAAGCAAATTTTGAAAAATACTGAGCAGAACTTTAGCCCGAGATGTCCAGTGTTGACAGGTCGAAAGGTTAAAGGTTGCCAACAGCAGTTTAGTTTTGTTGGTTAAGTGTTGCTTATTGACTTCATTTCACGTTAGTTAAGTTCACGAGCAAAATTCCTTGATGTGAATCTGGCTCCCCTGTAAATTTCAGAAGCAAGAGACACAAAACCACAAATGTGTTTCAAAGTGAGCCTGCAGATAGCCATAATAACTATCTTTTTATTATTTTGCTGAATCAACAGCCTCATTTTTCAACAGGCAGTTCCCCTATTCAACCACCATCCCCAGATATGGACCTCGAATTAACATCACATGGAACTCATTCCAAACATTAGAATGGGATTGGGATTAATAAATGAGTGGTTCATGAACGGGATTTACAGAATGCTTTAAGGCAATAATGCATTTTAAAGGGAAATGCAAAGGGCCTTCATGGTAAGATTCTAATAAACAGGAAAAAATTTCCTGGATAAGAAACATAGGTTATTGAGCCTTAGGAGAAGAAGACTGAGTTAGGAGTCTGACAAAATTAAAGCAGTTTTGTTTGCTTTGACGGTATAGCCCATTTACCCCATAATTTAAAAACTCACAGCTACAATCAAAACTATAATTAACGTAATGTAGTTCAATTTATCCAAAAAATTGTTGTAATTTTCTTTTATGTGTAATTGTCCCTGAGTAAATTTGCTCAAGGGAGGGACATATTTCAAATCTAAACATGCTGTGCGATGAGTAATATATTCTGCCTGAACTGAGCTGACAATCATTGAATCTAACACGCTCCAATAAATAGAGTGACATCTAGTTGTACAGGTTGAGCTGTCCAATTCAAGAACTGAATTTGCAACTTTTGAAAGGGATGACCCACTACAGTTAGCCTCCACAGTTGCAAGATAGAGGAATAGAATAACTATGTTCTTAGCATAGCTCAATTGTTGTGTTTATTGTTTCATTGTCAGAATTTGATTGGTATAAATTACTGTGAGCGTAGACGTATCTCACGTTATTGTTGCACCTGTTGACCTGTGTATTCATTTATTTGTTTGTTGATGCATACTGTGCTTTCAATCAAATTCTGAAAGACAGAATTCATCTCCAAGGCAACACATGATAGCCAAAGAAATGTACAGAAAGTCCTTATATTTATTATCCTGTGCTTACACTCTGAAAGATGTCTGGATCTCAGCTCACCAATACTTTGGTGGCCACTGGGAACTAAGACACATGTATGGAAATAATGTAACTTACCAGAGCTAAAGTATATGGAGTAATGTATAAAAAAAGACCCAAGGGATCTCACTGACATAAATAGAACAGTAAAAGGTAAATCAGAAAACATAGTTGATAGCGATAGTTGATGTCATCACCAACACAGGAAATGACATCACCAACCCAAGGAAACCTAACCAGATAAATAGAAAGCGGGACATAACACCAGCGCTTCGTCGGAGGCTCACTGATTATGTTACCTAGAATGGTGACGAAACGTCTGAAAACTAACCTTCCAGCTCAGCGAGCAATCTCACATCCAGAACAAAGTTGATGTTAAGATAAAATATTCATTCACTTGGGAACATCTCAAATTGGTAGAATAAAACTTTGTACTGACACAGGAGTTTCACACACACAGTGATCAGCTGATAGAAAAGACCCCTGATTTATGCAGTAAAGCAATAGTGTGTAAACATTTAAGAACCACTTGGTTGCTCTGATGGGAAGCTGAGGGTTTTCAGGATGGGGGGACCTGTAGTGAATTGAATATCTATTCTTGTCTGCTTCTAGCTTGCAAATTTATAATGCCACAGTGCCACCCTTATGTTGCTAAGGATACCTATCATGGCCTTGATGTGAGGCACTGAAGCATGTGGTCACAGATTACTAGTTCTTTACAAAACAATCAGTTCAGTCTGCAAGTGTGTACTCCAGTGAATGTTCTGTTTTAGGATTAGAATCCTCTTAACTTTATGTCACCTCCTCCTTGATAGTCTGCTCCCTTTCTTAAGCTCAAGGTGCAAGCTCAGCAAGATCAATGCTTAAGACAGACGGAGCAATATATTTCTTTCACAACAATGGGCTGATAATATTTCTCACTATAAATTTAAAGATTGATGTGGGTATGATTAAGTTTTTTGAATAATGATTTTTAACCTCATCTGTCACTTCACTGCTGCAGCTGTGTTTTGTGGAGACCCAGGAATCCCAGCACAAGGACGACGAGAAGATAGAGGGTTTACATACAAATCTGCTGTTTTCTTCACCTGCAACCTACCATTGGTACTCGTGGGATCGTCCAGGAGGTTTTGCCAGTCTGATGGCACCTGGAGTGGAACACAGCCTACCTGTATGGGTAAATGATAGGTCCATGTTCATTTTAGTCAGAGACTCAACTTGGGATACCAGATGTTGCTGAGACTATGTTGTGGGACTGTGGGATCTGCGGAAACAGATTGTCCAATGTGTTCACCAAAAACAATCTGTAATATTCAAGCACTGGATGTTGAGTGATGCACTGTATGAATCTAAGTCATTTGTCTTTATCGTGCCTCTCATCTGTAAGTCCCTCATTGCCAAGAAGGTATATAGGAAACAGGACCTTATGCTTTCGAATGTTGAGTGACTATGAGAAGATCTTGAAGCAACCTCGTTCAAATGGTCTTCTTTTCCACTTTGCTCACCAACTCCCTCATTCCACCTCAAACCTTCTCTCAATACTCTCTGATTCAATAGGCAGTAATGGTACAAGGAAACGATGTTGTTTGCTTCTTCAAGTGATTCAGTCTTGCCCCTGCTCCGTTCACCCCATCATTCTCAATCTACCAATGATAATTACATGAGGTATCTACCAGTGACAGCTATTCCATAACACAACATTGTACTACAGTGGTGCCTTACTCCACTGGTCTGTTCAGAACTTTCAATTACAAAATACTCCAGTTTCCTTGCAAAGTCCAAATTTATCAGCTTCTAGCATAATCATGAAAAAAGGTTTTTATAGTGCTTCTTCATTCAAATTTTAAATGGCATATTAATCATATGTCTCTTTCTCTTAAGATTCAACACATACCACTTGTGTTGACCCAGGTGTGCCCGTCTTTGGAATACAGAACAATTCTGAAGGTTACCAGGTGTGTGGTACTCTGTTACAGTTACACCAAAGGAATGGCATGCAGCATTTACCTATGCAAGCTTAGGTGGCTGACCTCACTTGCACTTCCCAGTTTATTGATGAAGTACAAAGGTGGAGAATTATGGCCATGCTATGCAGAAAGAGAATTTCATAGAGTCTGGAGTGGAACCAAACCAACCTGTAAAAATGATTGATAGAAAGTGTTACTCTGCAAAATTTGCATTCACTGATAGATTTAATTTAGGATTCTGCACATTGGCTGGCCTGTACTGTTGATGTTGTATTGTTTGAGTTTGTGATGATGAGTTAAAGGTCGTACTTGGCTATGATTGTGCAGAATAGCAACATGTGTTTTTATTTCATCTGTAACATCTTAAACATACCGTGGACTTTTTTTCCCTGTACATTATTGTGATATGAGAAATTGTTCTAATCCTTGATTGCCTTTGAGAAGGTGATGTCGAGCCACCTCCTTCAATCGCTGTAATCTTATTAGTTTAGGCATGCATTCAGTGTTTTGGATCAGGATTTTGACCTCATGACAGTCAAGGAATGCCAACATATTTCCAAGGCAGGATAACAATTGACTTGCGAGTGGCTGTATTCCCACACTTACACTGCCCTGCTTATCGAGGTGGAAGAGATCACAGGTGTTTGAGGTGCTTTCAAAGAAGCAGTCCATTGGTGATTGAGGCAGTGAGCGGAAGATGTTGTTGGCAGAGCACTGTTTCAACGGTGTTGAGCAAATATACATGCTATCACGGACCGGACCAGACCCCCTCAAAATATGTTAAGAAGGCATCCTAGACCCTAACTTTGTCTTTTTTTAAAGGTAAATGTCAGGTGCCATGTTTTAGATGCAATTTGATTGGTTAAACTTCTTAACCTTAAGCAAAAGACAATTTATTCAAACACCGTTGTTAAAATACAACAAAAGAAAGAAGAACCTGGAATAATCTAATTCTATTAGAAAATGTAACAAAATAATAGAAATGATAGCTATTACTACTTAACTGTTCCAGTATAGTAACATCCCATAAACACACCCTTGGCAAAAAGGCAAATTCAGAAAACAGTTTTTGTCTCACATGCAATCCAAAGAAGAGAGCCTCCAGCTTTTGGTGATTGAATGAATGAAAAATAGCTACCACTTCTTCAAGACCACAGCAACAACTGCTGAAAGCTAAAATTAAAATCCCTGATTCTATGGGTGAGAGCTTGACCACACCTATTCAGGCTGCTTCTATTGTTCCAACTTTTCTAAAAAAGCACAAGGTTTCACAAATTGTTCATCTTCTCATAAACTGCTCAGCACTTGTCCCCCAATCTCTGTCTAAAAGAAAATAGGAGAAAGCGTGCCTCTTAAAGCCACAGTATCGACCCGACACCTCCCCCGGCAAACAGCATCCGAGAGTTGTTACAGCTTTTTCTTTGATATCATTGAAGAATGCTGTGCATTTCACACAAGGTCAGCACTGCACAGTCCTTTCTTTCAACACAGAATTGAAGTAATCTACATAACATCATTTGGAGAAGTACTTCAGGAACAGTCCCCCCCACCCCCCCGCAACCCGGCATCCCCGATTTCTTAAGGTAGTCTGGAGGTATTTAACAAAATGGGGTTTGATCATTGTGAATATTTCACAACTAAAGCACCAATTATTTTATCCTTTAGATGCAAATAAGACGGCTATGATTGCTAGAATATTCCGTTTTTAATTCACTGTCTAGTACTATGCCGAGACTTTGTTTATTCCTTCTTTATGCCTAATCCACAAAGGCAATATTTAATTGCCTTTTCTCATTGTCCTTGAGATCATGTTAGTAGATCACCTGCTTTAGCTACTGCAGTGCATGTATGAAGCTGCATTCTTTGTTGTGGTTTAATACTGTTTCACTTCAGAACGCAATTTCGAGCTCGAGTCACAAGCCTTTACTTTGTTGAAACAGGTCTAGCCCAGATGTCAATGGCACACAATAATTTGGATACTGTTCCATTTAATATCGTACACATTTATTAAATAACTAAGCAGCAGTACATCCCAAAAACATGACAAACTTTCCCTCGTTTCATTACAAAGAGAACAAATCCCAACAATTTAACTAGGATGACATGACCATCCTAGCTCAAGCCAAACATAGACATGCACAGGAATTCTAGAGACCCAGTTCTTCACCCATAATGCAATCAATAAATATGTGGAATTGGACCCTGTATGCAAATCCTTGCAAAAAAGAATCAGAAATGACACAAAACACCTCAACAGATGTTGTATAATTCTTTTAAACAATGCCCAAAATTACCAGGAAGTGGTGGATATCAATCAGGAGATTATAAAATGGGGCAGCACGGTGGCTCATTGGCTAGCACTGTTGCCTCACAACACCAGGCATCAGTGTTTGCTCGGGCGACTGCTGTCAGTGTGGAGTTTGCACCTTCTCCCTGCCTGTTTGGCCAATAGATTTTCATCCATGAAATATCGATGAATAATTTCTAATTAGTTCCTCATTCCTTATCCCTTAAATTTTCCCACCCGTCACTCACTTTGTCTCTGAAAAAAATCTATTCTGACAGCTTTATAAAACCTTTTCAAAGTGTCCAGTGCCTCCTCAAAGTCGAAGACTGAAATCGAAAATCCTCTCTCTCACTCCTTCCAAGTTTCTTCCAACCTTCATCAACTGCATGCTTTATATTCACGTACATCTGTCAAGCTTTCAACTCTATCAGTTGCCATGACTGGTGAACTAATCTACTTATCCCTGATATACATTGGATATTTGCAGCTCCAACAGTGCTCAGGAGCAAAAGGTATTCCAAGTAAAGCAGAGATAATGGGAACTGCAGATGCTGGAGAATCCAAGATAACAAAGTGGATGAACACAGCAGGCCAAGCAGCATCTCAGGAGCAAAAAAGCTGACGTTTCGGGCCTAGATTCTTCATCAGAGAGGGGGATAAGGAGAGGGTTCTGAAATAAATAGGGAGAGAGGGGGAGGTGGACCAAAGATGGATAGAAGAGAAGATAGGTAGAGAGGAGAGTATAGGTGAGGAGGTAGGGAGGGGATAGGCCAATCCAGGGAAGACGGACAGGTCAAGGAGGTCAGGGATGAGGTGGTAGGTGGGAAATGGACATGCGACTTGAGGTGGGAGGAAGGGATAGGTCAGAGGAAGAACAGGTTAGGGAGGCGGGGATGAGCTGGGCTGGTTTTGGGATGCAGTTGGGGGAGGGAACATGCTGGGCTAGTTTTGGGATGTTGTTGAGGGTGAGGACGAGTTCGGCTAAGCGGATGAGGGTGTCGGTGGAGGGGGACTGGTCAGCATGGGTCAGAAACCTGGAACCTCCTTCCTAACAGCATTGTAGATGTATTCTGATGTACTGTATAGAGACAGACATGTAGATCACCATCACCTTCTCAAGCAATTAGGAATTGGTAGCTATTCTGGCCTTACTAGTGATGCTTTCGAACCACAAAGGGATATAAAACTACTGGCTAGGTTTCGCTGAGTCTCTGTGCTGACTTGCACTTCAAGCCAGTTTATGACCTTGCTGCGTGCTATTTGAGTAATCATCTACAGTCATACTTCTTTGCCAACCCTGCTGTCCTCCCACTTAGAACAAGGTGGCAAGTCATTCTGTCGTCATGGTCATGCCCTCAGAAATCCTCTCTCTAAATAATCCCTCCTTGCTTTTTATTATTTTAATTCACCTGTTCAGATATGTTAAGACACACATCTGAGGCATGTAGGAGTTGAACCCAGGTCTTCTGCCTCAGCAATAGGAACTTTGCAACTGTGCCGCAAGAATCCATCCCTCTCTCTCTGTTTTTAACTTGGTCCTGAGTATCTATCCAGGATCTGTGATGTGCTTTCAATTATCTTTCACCCTTACCCCGTATTAAAATTACATACATATTTTCATGGAACCTTCGAATCCCTACACTGTGGATGCAGGCCATTTGGCCCATTGAGTCCACACTGACCCTCTGAGCATCCCGCCCAGACCTACGCCCAACTCTTTCTCTGTAACGCTCTCTAATGGCTAAGCCACCCAGCCTGCACATCCCTGGACGTTATGGGCAATTTAGCATGGTCAATCCATGTAACCCACACATTTTTGGACTGTGGGAGGAAACCAGAACACCCAGAATAAGCCCACATAGATACAGGGAAAAGGTGCAGAAACCACACACACTGTCACCTGAAGGTGGAACCAAACCCAGGTCCCTGGCGCTGTAAGGCAACAGTGCTAAGCACTGAGTGACCATGCTGCCCCATTTTAAAATCTCCTGTTTGACATCCACCACTTCCTGGTAATTTTGGATATTGTTTCCCATGAATAATGCAACATCAATGCAAGTGAGCAGGTGCGCCGTTCCAACTCAAATGTTATATTTGCAACATCCTGTGACTTGAAGACATATCTGCCACTCAGGTCATTAAACGAAAATGAATTTTACGTTTGCCCCACACATATGTTCACATTTTGTAAAAGGCAGGCAGAAGTGATTTCACTGTATATTGTACTCCAAGTCGATGGCAATTAGAGCTGCATGAAAGCAGCACATTTCAATCACATCAGGGATTGCTCACCCGAGATGGAAAGCTTTTTGTGCCTGTGATCTTTATGAGGAAACATGCTTGTACTTTCTCGGGAGTTGATCTTGGCGCTAGTTTTATCATGATTGTGCCAAAAGTAAATGTAACAGGCATGAAAAATGTGCTAATAACTTCCTGACAGTGATGATACCCTTTAAGAACAGTTTAATTGCAAACAAAAAGTTAGGATTAAAGAACTGAAAGCATTCTCTTGGTTTTGGGTGCAATAGAGCCTTGGTATTAGAAGGATCTCACTGGAACAAGCTTTTCTCACTGGTCCTGGAGATTGAAATAATAAGGATGCAAAATGTTAGTCATGTCATGAAATATGTACATTTCTAAATTAGATGGAATTTTTAAACAACCATATGTCATCACGTTTATTAACATAGATTTGTTCATTTTGATACAGGTTGGAAGTACAGTGGGATTCAAGTGCCAGAAAGGTTATCTGCTCCTTGGATCAACCACACGCATGTGTCTGGCCAATCTTACCTGGAGTGGTACTCAGCCAGAGTGCATCTGTAAGTCCTTTGTTGTAGGCTCCTGGTTAAGCCTCAGCATTTAGCAGAATTGTTTCAAGTTCACACCCACCCATTAATAATGTACTGTCAGGGAATGGGAAGCCAATTAGTTGATGCATTCTAGATAACAAAGTGTGGAGCTGGATGAACACAGCAGGCCAAGCAGCATCTCAGGAGCACAAAAGCTGACATTTTGGGCCCAGACCCTTCATCAGAGAGGTCCAGGCCCGAAACGTCAGCTTTTGTGCTCCTGAGATGCTGCTTGACCTGCTGTGTTCATCCAGCTTCACACTTTGTTATCTTGGATTCTCCAGCATCTGCAGTTCCCATTATCTCTGATCATAGTCGATGCATTCTGCTTGTTTATGGAGAGTATTATCAGCTAGTGATGGACTGTCTAAAAATATGGACAATTTCTTCTGCTTAGCAGATGACATTTAAGTCTACAGCTGGATTATCGGCCCAAGAATTCAGGAGTCTACCTATTTCTTTTCTAGAGTGAGATTGAAAAGCATGCCTTCTGAAGTCCCTGTCGCTGTAAGAAAGCAATTCTTTTGTAGTAGTAATGTACGTGCTTGTTGTGAAGTTAACCCTTGTATTTGCTGGTGCACAGCATGACATGAAGAAAGTAGATTGACATTTCAAGTGTGAGCTTTCTCATGACTGAAAGTGCTCCACAGCTTCCAGCAAGGAAGTGTGCCTCTGCTCTTATGCTGCTGGGCTTGGGCACATGCTTTCCTCCCAGTTTCGTATGAAGACATGGGAAAAGTTTTCCACCAGAAGTTCTGAAATTTTCTCAAACAAGGAGTAACATGCAGTAAACGTAAGAATGAATGAATGATTTATTATCACGTGGTTTACAGTGAAATAACATAAAATACAGTAAAAAACTTTCATTTGTCATCAAATCCAGTGCCATTTTAACAGCTTAGGAACAAAAGAAAATGAAAAGATACAGTTAAAAGAGAAGTCTACCTACGTACGAGTACTGATCTGACTCAGAACTGCCACTGCCTCAACAGATCCAGTGAATGTTGAAGGTGCCGATCCTCAGGTGCCATTTTTCACCACTGGAATTATACATCTTCATCACTGCCTGTGCCTGGCACATCTTTGTCACCGCCTCTACCCAGCACATCTTCGTCACCGCCTATGCCTGACACACCCGAGTGCCCGGCACATCTTCGTCATCGCCTGTGCCTGACACACCTTCGTCACCGCCTGTGTGCGGTACACCTTTGTCACCGCCTGTGTTTAGCACATCTTCCTCACCGCCAGTACCCGGCACATCTTCGTCACTGCTGGGTTGATACATCTTCATCACCACCTGAGCCCGGCACATCTTCTTCACCGCCTGTGCCCGGCACATCTTCGTCACTGCAGGGTTGATACAGCTTCATCACCGCCTGAGCCCGGCACATCTTCCTCACCGCCAGTACCTAGCACATCTTCGTTACTGCCGGGTTGATACATCTTCAACATCGCCAGTGCCCGGCACATCTTCTCCGCCGCCTGTGCCTGGCATAGCTTCCTCACTATATATGCCCAATGCATCTTCATCACCACCTGTGTTGGCACATCTTCCTCACTGCCTGTGCCCAGCACACCTTCATCACCGCCTGTGCCTGGCACATCATCGTCATCGCCTGTGCCTGGTACATCAGCATCACCGCCTAGGCATGACACACCTTCAACACCGCCTGTGCCCGGCACACCTTCGTCATCGCCTGTGCCTGGTACATCAGCATCACCGTCTATGCATGACACATCTTCTTCACCGCCTGTGCCCGGGACACCAACAAATGATTGAGAGTTTGGGCTGATGCACATTTATGTTTTTGGCTGAGAAATTTTTTTCTCAGGTGCAAATTGGAGCATTTTTCTTGAGCAAGGGAGGCAATCTAATGAAACTAACACAGGTGTGATCTCATGCCTATTTTGATCTGACAATGTCAGATCGGTGCCCAGTCAATCTAAAGCCATGGTTAATTATGTTGAGCATGGCTTTGATCAGAGAATTTCAGAAGCACAGAGATGGAAATGGAACAAAATAATCTATATTTTTGCCAGGCACCATATTTAATGTTCACCTGATTGTGATGCTATTGATTGAACAGAACAAAATAAGATCTGTGCCCATAACTGACGTGGAGTTGATGAAGTATCTCCCCTCCTTCCAGTTTCATGATTCAAACTCGGGTGAAGTTAGCCTGTATTGAGGTTTGACTGAACTCTTTCAAAGCTCTGAACATAGAAATATGGGATAACAAGGTGTAGAGCTGGATGAACACAGCAGGCCAAGCAGCATCAGCATCGGAATATGTGTTTTAAAATTCTCAAGTCTTATTTAAGTTACTAACTAAAACAGAACTTAATAACATCTGATTCGTGTGCTATTATTTTCTACCATGAGGCTTTAAGAATTTACCTATGTTTGTTTTTCAGCACACCACTGCAGACAGCCTGAGACTCCTCCTCATGTGAATGTGGAATCAATCGACCTGCCTTCACTAGGATACACTTTGATATACACATGTCAGCCTGGCTTCTACCTTACTGGAGGGTCAGAACATCGAACCTGTAGGCCTGATGGAAGCTGGACAGGAAAACAGCCTCTCTGTTATGGTAAAGTTTTTACAAAGTTTTTTTTATAGTTTGCATCGATGGAGTATAGTGCTTCAAAGAAGTAATCTCACTCTTGGCTATTTCATTTGATTGAATGAAGAATTATGATTGCTGCAGGTGGTACTCTATCTGATTTCTTCTCTTCAGTTTTTTTGGCACATTCTTATCACAGAATCACTACTGTGAAGGAAGCTATTCAGCTAAGGATGTCTTCTGCCTCCAAATTCCTCTAAGAATGTGGAATATAGCTAATTTTGTGCCTTAATAACTCATTAAAAAAACTGAACAGAGCAATAAGACGTTGTATCTAAAGTGTAATATTCAACACCGATTTTCAAATCTCTACATTGGCTTGGATTCAGTTTATCAAAATGCAATTAACTACTCATCCTAAAAATCATCAAGGATATCAAGAAAACTTGATTTTTATTTTAAGAAAGTTCAGTGAATGATTTGCAGAATCTGTGCTGTGCTTTTATAGTGCCTGTCCAATTTTCCTCCGTGTATTACTTCAGGAAAGTAAGAAGAAACTCTTCTGGATAGATTTATTCCTCAAAACTGAGGTTTACTGCTTCACTTGCTGTCCAATTCCATTGCCTCTTACTCCTCAGTTTTTCACCACAAAATACTCTCAACCACCTCTATGTTTCTAAGACGTGTCACCTTCTCTCCAAATTATATTCCAGCCTAATCCAAGTATTCAACTGCCGTGACCAAATACAGGGACTTTGACACTTCTCCTCAATGGATGCTCAATTTGCTGCTCTCGATTGCTGTCTTAAACCCTTCATTTAAAAGAAAACTACCCTCAAATCTTCTGTTTCCAAGGAATGAAGCTTGAAACTTCAATTTCCAATTCTCAGGGCATCAGTTGTGACATTGTCACGCAGAGCAACTCTGACTTGGTGTAATCTGTGCTTCCTGTCAACAGGAAAATATTAGAAACTATTGACAAATTGCAGATATATCATATTAGACATAGCAAATAATGAGTGAAATGCAGAATACTACCTGTGGCACTACATTCAACCTTCAACCAACATCAAACACCCATACATCTGGTCTTTTATCTCACTATCACACATGGATACTTGCTCTGCATAAATTAACGGATCAGTGTGCCTACATTTCCGGCTGCCGCATAGCAACATGCAAGCTGAGATCCTCACCAACGGATCCACCAAGGACCCAGTGAGGGTGTAAACTAAGGTCAAGTGAGCTGCTCATGGCCTCCACATCATGGAAGCACAGTGGCTATCACTACTGCCTCACAGCACCAGGGGCCTGGGTTCAATTCTACACTCAGACAACTGTCAGTGTGGAGTTTGCACATTCTGTCTGTGTCTATGTGGGTTTCTCTGGGTATTCCAGTTTCCTCCCACAGTCCAAAGAAGTGCAGGTCAGCTGGAATGGCCATGCCAAATTGCCCGTAGTGTTCAGGGGTGTGTAGATTAGGTGTATTGTGGGCACTGGGTCTAGGTGGGATGATCTGAGGTGTGGTGTGGACTTGTTGGGCCATAGGGCCTGTTTCCACACTGTAGGGATTCAATCAAACATGAAAGCTTAATTCTGTGGTAGAGAAGTAACTCATACCCATTATAATATATTTCATGATCTCAAAAGCAGTCATTTGCAGTCAAAGTGATAATCCCAAACTGCAATAATGTAGGCACACTGATCCGTTAATTTATGCAGAGCAAGTATCCATGTGTGATAGTGAGATAAAAGACCAGATGTATGGGTGTTTGATGTTGGTTGAAGGTTGAATGTAGTGCCACAGGTAGTATTCTGCATTTCACTCATTATTTGCTATGTCTAACAATGTACCCCTCTAGCACTGTACTACCCAAGTGATCCACAGTTTTAATGCCTCTGCAATGGGACTTGAACTCACCATCATCTGCTTCAAAAGCAAAAGTGCAATCATTAAACCAAACTGCCACCTAAGGAATTCTCACCTTTACAACACTAAGCTTATTTTGTAAAACGGAGATTGTAATCAATTTTCTGAAATGTAAGGACGTGGGACATGGCTATGTGAAGGTAAGTGGCAAAAGAATGTCACGTAACATGTTTCACATGCATTTGTACTCCCAGTCCCTTGAAATTATATCTACTTTGTCTCAATTGTCTGGTGTATTCGTAACCAGCAAAGGAATACTCAGTCATAAGGCTAGAAAAATACAAAATGCACGGCTACTCAACTAAACCAACCGACATGGAATAAAATGTAACACCAAGGCTACTAAATTGACTGAACCTCACTCAAAGATGGAACACTTATCATTGGAACCAATTTAATACTAATGTTTAAATGAAGCTCTTCATAGACATGGATCTTCACAAAATTTGGACTGTAAGGTCATAGAGCAATAAAATCATACAACATGGAAACAGACCCTTTGGCCCAACTCATCTGCGAGGACCAGATATCCTCATCTGAACTCGTCCTATTTGCCAGCATTTGCCCTCTAACCTTTCCTACTCATATAGCCATCCAGTTGCCTTTTAAATGTTATAATTATACTCACCTCCACCATTTCCACTGACAGCTCATTCCATGCATACACCAAGGTCAGAACTTGTACAGTTCATGTCCTTAGATTTTTGCTTTACTCCATCAAAGATTGATACGGAAATTTGTGATTAACATAAATGAAGAATTGACATCCATTCATAATGCTTAGTGCCTTGTACTACAATTAGGAGGACCAGCAGGAGACAAGTTAATGTTTGCATATTATGTAAGTGTCCTAGCTCATTATCAATCCTTGCTTCAAAATGTGAAGCAACTCTGGAACGTCATTTTTATTTATATTTTTTCTATTACCCCTGATTCGAGGACACTGACACTTTGTCATCAGCAATCTGGCTTTGGCAGGAGAAAATAAAGTCACACTTTGCAGATGGGAATACCGAAAGCTGAGTAATATCTTACACCTTCCTATTGGACATAAAGTTTTATTGCAATTCCTCAGTAATCTGATAGATTCTAAACATCCATGAATTTCCCAATTGTTTTGCTTGCCCTCTTACTGAAGAAAATTTCCCAATTGTTTTGCCTGCCCTCTTACTGAAGAAAATTTCCCAATTGTTTTGCCTGCCCTCTTACTGAAGAAAGTCATGTTATTAAAATATATGTTTTTGACAACCAAGTTTCCTGCCCTGATCTTGACGAACACGTGCAGACACCCACTTTCTCCATATGTGTAAAATATTTCAGACAATGTCATCAATTGACAGAAGTGGCAGGATTTTCTTATGTTTTTCAAAGTATCAATATTAAGAAGGCCATTGAAATCCTGAACCTGTACCTCCTGGGAGCCAAAACAAGGTACTTATTTTCCGGTAGGTGTCCTGATTGGTGGCAGCCTGAATAAGAGTTGCAAAGGCAGATAGGAGCAAACCCAACATGGAGGTTCTACCATCAGTGACATGTAAGGGGATTGGACGGCTCTGATAGAAATAAAGTTTCAGAGTGGTCCAGCGAGCATCACATGATCAATCCACCTGGTAGCATCATTGGACAAAAGATGTGCCCTTTGTTGGTGCAGTCTCCTCTTTGAGATAGTAAGAACTGCAGTTGCTGCAGTCAGGGATAACGCAATGTGGAGCTGGAGGAACGCAGCAGGCCAGGCAGCATCTGAGGAGCAGGAAAATTGACGTTTCGGTTCGGGATTTTTCTTCAGAAAATGGTGCAGAGTCCTTTTTGTTGGATGGACCTTCATGTTTGGATAGTCTCATTAAGCTAAAGAGAGGGCACCCCCATTCCGGTGGTAGATGCTGTTCATGACAGAATGAGTTGCTCCTAACTGGGGTCTTCATTATTTCGTTGCTGCCCACTGTTGAGTAGACAGTTGATCTTAATATCTGACCCATATTGGGAAACATCTGGTGAACACAATGGGGTCAAGGAACTGTCTTGCCGTAGCACCCTGTCTCTTCAGGCCCCCACGCAAGACCAGGAAAGTTTTTTTTTACCTGAAGTGTTAACAGTTGTAATGTCTGGCACTAATGTTCTAGCTATCTAGTGCAAGCTGCTCATGATCCAGCCTTATCAGTAAATTGCTGTTACTTCTCTATGGTTTCATGAAAATTCATGAATTCTCTTCCGAATAGCACTGTGATTGTACTTGTACCACATAAATGAGAGTGATTCAGGGGATCAGTCACTGCTGCCTGCTCAAGAGCATTTAGGGATGGACAATAAATCTCACCTCCCGTGGATGAGTATAGTTTTTGAGTTAGAAATGGCCATTGTTCCCTATGACCTGATAAAATGTGGCATTATGAACATAGTCTCCAGGTGACAGACTGTCAGTAACTTTCGCTGCTTGACTGAAACCTGTGACACAATCACATTTTAAAGTGCTGCAACCTGCATAGAACAAGTGAACGATTGCAAATCAGTGCCAATAAACCCATTTTACTGAAGCCTTTGTGATAGAATGTACTTTATTTCTGGGGTTTTTTTGGAAACTATTGTCTTCTGCTGTAGGTAAGACTTTACAATGTGCGCCTGGTGTTGGCACCTTTGTATTTTTGTCAACTCTGTCACAAGCACACTATTACTTTTCCATCTAGTATAGCTCGTCAGTGACTTCTGATGAGCACATCGTTGTCCGTGGTTAAGTGTCAGTGGATACTAATTTGCCTTCATTATTAAAGGTCTAAGTGATTTTTTTCTGGATTGTGAAGATCATAAAGTCTTTGATCTAGCATGTGACTTAAACAACTACATCTTTGTGATATCCTCCTTTTTAAATCTCCAGCACTATCTTTTTGATGCTATCAGCAGTACACCAGAGAGCAGCCTGCAGCAACTCTCTGTCAAAATTCTTTCTGTGGAGTAATAAGGGCCTTGAAGTTTATGATATAAGCTTTGCACTGTGTTATTCACTGGTGACTGTCTTATTCTACTTTTACCTTGGTTGTTTTGTTATTAACAAGCATAACTTTTCTTCTTGGAATTGTTTAGCAGACACTAGGCCGAGTGGGAGACCAATTGGAACGGCCAAGGAAATTCCAAGTACCAAACTTTCAGGTGAGTTCACTATAGGAATACAAACTCGAACATTAAAGCCTTCAGAGACCTTGTTCACCTGGTGAAATACTGTTTATAATCCTATTTTTGTCCTTGTTGCAGTTCCACCCAATGTTTTTGCTCAGAATTCCCTCTGGAAAGGTTCTTATGAGTACCTTGGGAAGAGGCAGCCAGTCATGTTAACAATTAACAGTTTTAACCTATCCACTGGTCAAGTTAAGGCAACTCTTCTAGATCAGAGTGGAGTGGAGCTTAGATTGAAAGGTAAGTAATATACAACTGCTGAGAGTTGTACAGCCAGGTTTTTGTGTTATGTTAAGTGATGTTTACAAGCCCCACTAGTTTCTGTCATAAAATTGTGTGCCTATGCTTTATAAGCATAAGAAACATCACAAAGCATCTTTAATGCAACATATAATGTGCACGGTTTTTAGCCCCTGGTAGCTTTCCAGGTGCCATTCTGCACCCCGTCATTTCTCCAAGACAGGACATTTATGGAAGGGCTTCCCATTCATAAGTGATGGATCGCCAAATGACAGATTGTTAAACCCATCTAAGGCTCATTATCAGAGACCCACTAGAATTCTACAGTCAGCCTGAATGCACTTGAGGTGCCAGAAAATGGACCAGTTGCCTCGAAGTGTCAGACCAGGGAAAGCACACAGACTGTATTGAGACCCTTCCCCTCTGCCTGGCTTCAGCTATAGCTAAAATAAAACAGATTAAAATGCTGGAAGTCTGGATCACAAACAGGAATTGCTGGAGCAACTCAGCAGGCCTGTGAAGAAGAGTCACTGAACTCAAAATTTTAAATCCGTGTTTTCTCTCCACAGATGCTGACTGTTGGATTTGTCCAGTGATTCCTGTTTTTATTTCAGCTGCAGTTATCCTGGGGAGTGGCCACTGGTCATTGAGTCAATTTTCAATTTAGTAATTAAAACATTTGAGAGTTGATGCTTCCATCTAAGGCACCCACTCTCTCTGTCTGACTCTCTGTTTCATCTATAATAGTAAGCTGAAACTTTTTCTGAGCTAGAGAGCATCAAATGGATTGCCCAAATTAAGGATGGCTGAAAGTTGGACAGAGATCCACCCCCTTGGCCACTAATTGCCCAATTTGAGGATATCACTATCAGGTGGTTGGTCCCCACATGCCATTAGGTTGTGACTCCTCCCCCTTCCAACCTATGACATTGATATCAAGGTCCCAAACCGAAATCCATTTACCCTTCCCAATGTAGCTCATCATAACTACCTGATTGGAAAAGTGGATCTTTCATTCTCATGAAATCTAAAGGTTTCTGTTACAAGTTGAAAAAAACCTTTCATTTTGAAATTAATGTTGTGTTTTCACTTAGTTGAATTCACATTTATAGACTCCATATCTAATTGGTAATCCATAGAAGAAACGGTGGTCGACATTGATGTTACACCAGAGATTGCCTTGTCTATCCCCTAATATTTAGTGCAAGTAGAAGCATGAGTGGCTTAATGTTTACAATCTCAGTGGAGAAATGTTTCCATTCAATGTATTAAAAATGAAAATGATAAAATGTTAAGGGGATGGAGGGGAAGAAAATAAAATGCTGTTCATTGTTTTTCATAACCTATCCTCAGGGTAAATGTGTCAAATCTATGTGTTTGCAACTTTAGCATTTCTTTGTTGACAGTTGCAATGTGGATGTGATTGAATATACACATTGACTCAATCAATGCCTAAAAAATACTTAAGGCACATAAACTGCAAAGTAGGTAGTGTAGAAAATTGTCTATGCCTGTGTTTTAGGTTGCCAATAAAGAACCATTTCACTTCACTATCCACCAGAAGCCTCTTAATGAAGTTTTCATTCATTGAAATTAATCACTGGGAGCCCAATGGCTGACAAATTGAGATAACAAGGTGTGGAGCTGGATGAACACAGCAGGCCAAGCAGCATCAGAGGAGCAGGAAAGCTGATGTTTTGGGCGAGACCCTTCTTCTGACATGGGGAAGGGGGTTCTGAAATAAATAGGGAGGGGGGGGGAGGCGGATAGAAGATAAATAGAGGAGACAGATAGGTCAAAGAGGCAGGGATGGAACCAGTAAAGGTGAGTGTAGGTGGGGAGTTAGGGATGAGATTGGTCAGTCCAGGAAGGATGGACAGGTCAAGGGGGGCAGGAGGAGATTAGGAGAAGGGGATGGGGCTTGAAGTAAGAGGAGGGGATAAGTGGGTGGAACTACAGGTTAGGGAGGCAGGGACAAGCTGGGCTGGTTTTGGGATACGGTAGTGGGAGGGGAGAGTATGAAGCTTGAGAAGTCCACATTGATACCATTGGGTTGCAGTGTTCCCAAGCGGAATATGAGGTGCTGTTCCTGCAACCTTTGGCTGGCATTGTTGTAGCACTGCAGGAGGCCCATGATGGACATGTCGTTGGAGGAATGGGAGGGGGAGTTGAAATGGTTCGCAACTGGGAGGTGCAGTTGTTTAGTGTGAACCAAGCAGAGGCGTCCTGCAAGTGGTCCCCAAGCCTCTGCTTGGTTTCGCCGATGTAGAGGAGGCCACAATGGGAACAGTGGATACAGTATACCATGTTAGCAGATGTGCAGGTGAACATCTGCTTGATGTAGAAAGCCTTCTTGGGGCCTGGGATGGGGGTGAGGGAGGAGGTGTAGGGGTAGGTGTAGCACTTCCTGTGGTAGCAGGGAAAAGTGCCGGGTGTGGTGGGGCTGGTGGGGAATGTGGAACGGACAAGGGAGTCATGGAGAGAGTGGTCCCTCCAGAAGGCAGATAAGGGTGGAGAGGGAAAAGTGTCTTTGGTGGTGGGGTCAGATTGCAGATGGCAGAAGTGTCGGAGGATGATGCGTTGGATCCGAAGGTTGGTGGGGTGGTACGTGAGGACGAGGGGAATTCTGTTTTTGTTGTTATTGGGACAGGCTGTGAGGGATGAGTTGTGGGAAATGCAGGAGACATGGTCGAGGGCATTCTTGACCACTGAGGGGGGGCAAGTTGCAGTCCTCTGAAAAATGAGGACACCTGAGATGTTCAGGACCTTATCCTGGAAACTGATACAGCAGAGGGAAGGAATTAAGAATAAGGGACAGAATTTTTGCAGGAAGGTGGGTGGGAGGAGGTATACTCTAGGTAGCTGTGGGAATCGGTGGGCTTGAAATGGATATCGGTTTCCAGGTGGTTGCCGGAGATGGAAACAGAGGTCCAGGAAGGAGTGAAAGGTATCAGAGATAATCCAGGTAAACTTAAAGTTGGGGTGGAAGGTATTGGTGAAGTAGATGAACTGTTCAAGCTTCTTGTTGGAGCACGAGATGGCGCCAATACAGTCATCAATGTAATTGAGGAAGAGGTGGGTTTTAGGGCCAGCGTAGCTACAGAAGAGGGATTGTTCCACGTAACCTACAAAGAGGCAGGCATAGCTTGGACCCGTGTGAATGCCCATGGCCACCCCCTTTGCCTGGAGGAAATGGGAGGAATTGAAAGAGAAGTTGTTGAGTGTGAGGAAGAGTTCAGCTAGGCAGATGAGGGTGTCAGTGGAGGGGGACTGGTTGGGCCTGTGGGACAGGAAGAAGCGGATGGCCTTTAATGCAGGTGTATAGAGACTGGACAACCCTATGGTAAAGATGAGGTGTTGGGGACCGTGGAATTGGAAGTTTTGGAGGAGGTGGAGGGCACGGGTGGTGTCATGGACATAGGTAGGGAGTCCTGGACCGGGGGGAGAAAATGGAGTCAAGATAAGTGGAGATAAGCTCGGTGGGGCAGGAGCAGGCAGAGACAATGGGTCGACCAGGGCAGTCAGGTTTGTGGATTTTGGGAAGGAAATAGAAGCGGGTGGTGCGGGGTTGGGGAACAATGAGGTTGGTGGCTGTGGGTGGGAGGTCACCTGAGGTGATGAGGCTGTCAATGGTTTTGTAGTCAGGGTGGGATCATGATCAAGAGGGCGGTAAGAGGAGGTGTTGGAGAGCTGGCCTCGGAGATGTAGAGGTCAGTGCGCCATACTACAACTGCGCCTCCCTTGTTTACGGGTTTTATGGTGAGGTTGGAATGGGAGTGGAGGGCTACATGTTCTGTGGGGACAGGTTGTAGTGGGTGAGAGGGGTGGAGAGGTTGAGGCAATTAATGTCACGGAGGCAGTTGGAGATGAAGAGGTCGATGGAGGTTAGGAGGCCTTGGGGTGGTGTCCGGGAGGAGGGGTTGTGTTGGAGGTGGGAGAAGGGGTCAGTAGAGGGAGGGTTAGGCTCATGATTAAAAAAGTAAGCATGGAGGATGAGGCAGTGTAAAAACTGTTGTGTGTCCAAATGTGACCAGTATTCGTTGATGTGCAAGTGGAGGAGGACAAAGGTGAGCCCTTTACTGAGGTCTGACCATTCATCCTCAGTGAGGGGGAGATCTGGGGGGAGATGATGAAGATTTGGCAGGGCTGAATGCTCCTGTGTCCTCTGGAGTTTCTGGCTGTGGAGGCGATGGGCGGAGCGACGTTAGTGTCGGTGGTAGGCGGAGTTCTGATGGTGGTGGGTGGAGTTGCGTCAGCAATGGACAGAACAGGGTAGGTGGCGGCCGCAGCGCTGTTGGCAGGTGCGTCCTCAGTGTCTGTGGTGTGGGCCTTGGAAATGGGGGCAGTGGCATCAGCTACGGTGGTGATGCCGTTCGCCGTCCCAGAAGTGGTATACCCGGCGGCAGAGGATGTGACATCATCCATGGTCAATGGTGGCGGACACAGTGAGGCAGGTCCTGGGTACGGTTGGGGATCTGGGTCATGGAGGAAGCCTGTTGTGGGTGGCAGGCACCAGTAACTTTACTGTACTTGCAGTTTTTAGTGTCCAATAAAGCCGAGTAGAATTGTGAGTTCTGATCAATTGAGATGTGCAGCCACCAGCATTAATCCCAACAGTGAGAAGTGAATCACAGAATACACGTTGATTCTGAAAGTCCAGAATCTTCTGTACGGTAACTTTTATTTCTACTTCAGACGAATCTTTCTCACAATCTCAAATTTGAAGAAGTACTTAACAAACTTGGCTTTTCAACTCCACAATCTCAAGGCCCTGTATTCTAAACTTAAACCACTTCATCATTGTTTTACAAATAACCCCATCTGTTTCCAAGCCTAGTCACATTTTACACAGTGGGCCAAGACATTTTCCTTTATCTTTTTAAGTATAAAATCCAACATGTGTGATGAATTCCACTGCATGTTTACTCAACATGAACCTAATAAAGATAAAGTGAAATATTAAATGACCCTCCTATAATTATGGACATGCTTTTATCTGTCAGGTTTCTACAAAAAGGAAGAACATCACCTTCTTCTTGAACTCGAGACAATCCGTGGTCCTGTTGAAATGTTTGTGCACAAGTTTAAGAATGACAATCTGGCTCTGGACGGCTATGTAAGTAGTGTTGGATGTCTTGCATCTTTCAGTTTCCAAATGTCACAGTTAAATCTTACAGCCAAGTAGCTCAAATGCTTGAGACGTGTTGGTCAGAAAAATAGCCAAGTGTCATTCACTTAGGAAATTAATAGTGCTGTGTTTCAACACCATAGCGCACTTATGGTCTCCGGAAATTGAACACATAGAATATGACAGTGTTACTTTAATTAAGGCCCAAAATCTCAGTGTATCTAAATCTACTTGATGCCTCCCTAGTATTTCGGACAAAATTCTCTTGAGATATTTCAGACAACTTTAATTTTGCAGCTCAGTGTCAAATTGATTCACATATTTAGGAAAAGGTCGGCAATTATTGGAACCATGATGGGATTCCAAGGATGGAAAACATGCAAAGTAAAATCATGAGGGCAGAAGTTTTCCAAATGCCAGTGCTTTTAATTGTGGTTCAGAATATGTACCATACTTGTACTGTATCTGTATGTGGCCCAATAGTGAATAGAGTATGTTAGGTTCCCACACGGATACCAATTCCAGATAAAGAGTAATATGGTTGACTCTTAACTGTCCTCTGAAATAGCCCCAACAAGGCACTCCGATTAAAGGACAATTTAAGATGGGAGCAGTAAATGCTGGTCCAGCTTATAATGCCTAAATTCCATGCACTATAAACAAGGACTCAAACTGTATATCTGGTGAAACTCATAATCTTTAAGAATAAAAAGAATCTTCTCCATTGGCATGTGTGAGAGGATGTGTACATTTCTTGCTATTGGTACTCTTGGAAAGCAAATGTTCAAAGTCTAACAAAAAGTTGTTTGCACTAGATCCTGGGATTTATAATCCTATGTTCCATCATACCTGGGCAAATACTACAATTTGAACTGGAGTCATTTACTTTATTCTAGTTTCCCAACATATCCCTATATCCTTATGAGAGGCCTTTGTTTCTCCCTTTGCAAACGTTTATTCATCGCTTTTAAATAGTATTTTAGTCCCTGTCTCAATTGTGACTTATTTTCAAAAAACATGGTCGAGTCCTCCTGTGTGAAAACAATCGTCCGCAGAAGCTCAGCGAATAGCATTCTCACCTTTTGGGTCCGACAATTTTGATATAAACGTCCCAGTCCAGATCTTTCAATCCAATATAGTGCTGAGACAGTGTTGCAGTGTTGGTGTCTCATCTTTCTGATGAGATTTTAAACCAAGGTCCTATCTGTGTAGTGACACAAAGTCTATACTCACGGGAGAGAACGTTAACAGGTCATATTAAATATAAGAGATTCTGCAGAAAACTTACAGTCTCAAGCTCTGTTAACATGTAGTTCGGCATCACTATGACATCTGTTAATGGAAGAGTATTTAAAGACATGCACACAACTCTGTTCATCAAAGAAGTGTTCTACTTAGGAATAACATTATTAGCTTCTGTGATTTCCTCCATTGCAGTAAAGTGTAGCACACATCTTCCCTTTAATTCAACCCCCAAAGCTGAATGGAGGATGGTCTAAGTCTTTTTCTCCTTAACCATATTATAGACCTCCCAGGAGTCAGAACACATGCTTCCTTTTATCCAATTTAAAATCAGTTTTCTTGTCATTATCCATAATACCCACATTTCAGAATTCATCTTGCAGGTCTGACAATCAAATGATTTGAAGTTCTGCCAAAGGCATGCCACATTCTCCAGGAAGAGTGTTTCTTGCCCCTCTGTGTTCTCTGTTGCTGGACACCTGCACATTGCTGTGTCTGTGTTTAATTTTCTATGCTGCTTCGGCTGCAACTGTAACATGATCTCTCTCTTTGCACTTACAAGCCCCTATTGAGAAACTACCAGTGGGGTTCCTTAATAGCATCAATTGTGCCCAATTTCTTTATACACTTGCTACAGATGAAGATTTTGAGTGCCCTCTTCTTTCCCATTTCCATAAATACTTTTGATTTACTGGAGTGTTTTTGCTCACTTCAGCTGACAGACTGACAGTTTCTTTTGCTCTGCCACATTCTAAACTGTCTGTATCCTCACACTTTTTATGAGCTTCCATGCAAGGTTTCCCTTACTTCCCTTTGGTGTCTAGGGAGTACTTGTTACTTACTGCTCCTTGTCACAACTGAGCCCCTCTTCAGGTATTTCCCCTCTTCAGGTATTTCCCCTCTTCAGGTATTTCCCCTCTTCAGGTATTTCCCCTCTTCTGGATTGCTGGGCTGGTCTCATGGTTTCCCTGTAACACTGCACTGTCAATGGGCTTTACTTCAGGCTTTGTGCTGTTCACCTGTGATTCTGTAGGCCTGGTATAGTTAAATAAGGTCAGTATGGATTTCTAAAGGGGCAATTTTGTTTGACTTGTTGGAGTTTTTTTTTATGAAGAGGTAACAGAAAGGCTTGCTGAGGGTAATCATGTCAATGTGGTATGCATGAATTTCCAGAAGGTATTTGATGCAGTCCCACACAACAAACCTGAGAAGAAAGTTACTGGTCACAATGTAAAAGGTACAGGAGCAAGATAGATACAAAGTTACCTCAGTGATAGGAAACAGTGTAATGGTCAATGAATATTTTTCAGGCTGGAGGAACCTTTGTAGTAGAGCTCCCCAATGGCTGTGATGGAGTTTTTCATGACTTATTAAATATCTGGATCTTCATGTGCTCGGGACAATTGTAAAGTTTGCAAATGACATGACATGAATCTTGAACTGTGAGGAGATTAATCTCAAACTTTAGAAAGATATCGACAAGCTGGTGGAGTGGGCAGATAGTTATTAGACGAGTTCCAATACAGAGAATTGTGAGGTGATGTACTTTGGAAGGAAGAGCATTGAAAGGCAATGTTAAAAAGTGGTACAATTCTAAAGGGACAGTAGGACCTGGAGATAAATGCACACAGATCAGTGAACATGCCAGGACAGGTGGAGAGAATAGATAATAACATATGGAATGGAGAGAAGGTCTTACCAGGAAAGGTTGAGAGAGCTAGGGCGTTTCTCTGTAGAATGATGAAGGATGAGAGGTGGCTTGATAGAGGTGTACAAAATGATCAGTGGTATAGATAGAGCAGACAGCCAGAGATCTTTTTCCTAGGATGGAGGTAGCTGTTACGAGGGGCCATAGTTTTAAAGTGATAGTTTCTTTACTCATTGAGTGGTCAGGGTGTGGAATGCATTGCCGGACAGAATAGTGAAATTGGCCTCATTAGAGGCATTTAAGCAGCTATTAGACAGGTATATGGATGATAGTATAAAGTAGGGGTGGAGGTCAGGTAGACCTTAGGTTTAGGGTAAACGTGTGGCACAACATCGTGGGCTGAAGGGCCTGTACTGTTCTATATATTCTATATACATATACAGTGCCCTCAGCTTTATTAATAGATGCATAGAATATTAGATCTAGGAGATGACGCTGAATTTGTGTAAGAAATTTGTGAGACCGCAGCTGGAGTATTGTGTGCATTTTTAAGGCATCCACAGCGTGAGAAAGATGTGAATGCACTGGAGAGTGGAGAGGAATGACTCCAGGAATGTGAAGCTTCAGTTACGACAATAGATTCAACAAATTGGTACTGTGCTCCTTGAAAGAGGAGGAAGCTGACAGCAGATTTGATAAGGGTCTTTTTAAAATCACGAGTAGGCTCGATACTGTAGACAGGGAGAAGCTGTTCCTGCTCATAAGGGAACAAGAAGGCATAGATTTAAAATGATGTACAAAAAAAAGTAAAGTGAGGGGGAAAAAAGATCTTTTCGCACAGCAAGCAGTTAGAGTGTGGAATATGTTGGAAGCAGGTTTAATTGAAGCATTCAAAAGATCATTGGATGATTGTTTGGACAGAAATGTGGTGCAAGGGTATAGAGGAGAAAGCAGGAGTTTGGCACTCAGTGATGATACTCGTTTGAAGAGCTAGTGCAGGCACAATGGGCTGAAAGGCTTCCTCCTGCACCATCATGCTTCTGCGATTCATGAAAATGACATTCTGTAAAAAAGCTTTAAATATACCTGTTCGTGTACACATGCCTGTAACAAACATTTAACTGTAAGTATGCTCTCAAAGGCTAGTAAATGGACACAATTAGCAAAATGTACCACACTGTTTGATCTAAGGATGCATTCAGCTTTGTGGGAATAGTCAGCTTCTATAGCATAAGGGGTTAATTCGAGTTGTGCAATATGCTAATCAGACTTTCCACATTGTAACAAGAAGTGATGTGCTGTCACATGATATCACCCTCCTCTTGTAACCTGATGAGAAGATATAACCCACAGTATGAAGGTATTTTCAAATAAAGTTACCTCAGTCGACTCTATTGATGCTCTATATTAGCATAACAACAATTCCAGGAGTATTGTAGATTCCAGTGCAATGCCTTTTAAATCAACACAACAAAATGTTGATTTGTGTGGGACATAAATGTACTTCAAATGAGTATATTTTTTGCACTAGTTCGGTTGATCTCAAGTAAACAGCACAACCTAATGGAATCATAGAGAAACAGTCACTAGAAATATAATGAACTGTTCTTGGGACAGAGGCTGTTCTCAGTTTAATGCTTACTACCATTGAGACTCATTAATGGTTTGAGGGGGTTATTTTTATTATGTACTCCATAGAATACTGATCCCACATGCACATATGGTCCAGGAATGAACATATTTTCGGTTCATCCATTGACATTGATTGCAGACCCACAGCAATGTGGCTGATTCATAGCTGTCATCTGAAAACTGCCCGAGCAAGCCATTCAGATCAAGTGGCAATTAAAGATGGGCACAAATGCAGACCCAAACAGTGTCAGTCACATCCCAGGACCAAACAAATAAAAAAACCTCAAGGTGTCCATGAAGTGAAATTCATAATCTGCAAGAATATAAATGGTTTTCAGTTGACATGCATGAAAGAATTAATGTTGAATCACTGAATGTTGCTATTGAGCTATTTATCATTGGCCAAAGGCCAACACAGCAATTTTCCAAGCCCTCGACCTGATTTGAGTCTTTTAGTTACATCATTTGTGACATGGGCATTGCCTGAAATGGACAAATGTTTGGAACCCTAGAAAGTGGACCTGGATTAGGGCTGCAAATGATGGTACAAATGGAAATCCTGCTCCCGTGAGGACTGATTTGCTGAAAATGAATTCACAGCCATTATCCCCAGTTATCCTGTGTACAGTGGATTTTTGCAAGATTGTTGACCTCCTTGGTTATCTCACAGGTTTCAGCAGAGGCTTCAGGCAGCACATTCGTGTACCAAGGATTTGTGCAAGGCAAAGACTTCGGACAGTTTGGTCTCCAAAGAATAGGTAATTTTTTTTTTTTGCTTCTCAACTAAGAGATTTCATCATTCTGAATCATTCACCTAATGTTACACTTTGTAACGGATTTATCAATGCCACCAGTCATGAAGAATACTTTTTGTCTCTAGGAGATAATTTCATTGGATCTTAAATTCCATAGTACTTAAGTTCAGCAGAAGGAAATATCACCATCTATTTCAGTCCTGAATGCTATTCTGCTGTACTGATCACCTGCTAAAAACACAACAGCAAATCACAAGTATCTCTGGGAATTTGAGGCCAGAAGAGGTTATATTCTGACTTCTCATTCTGACAGGGATCCTTGATCACCAGGAATATCAGACATTCACAAATGATGCTCCAACCATTAGTTTTAAATGGTTAGAAAAATCACTCACAATATATGCCCAAACCGTTGATCCATGCTCTCAAAAAGCACTGCCCCAGCCAAGAACTCAAAGCAGGGGGAAAATAATGCCTCAGTAGTGTTTACTTAAATGGAATGTGATAGATAGCTAAGAGCAGAAGAACTGACAGTGATAATAATACATCTCTTCAATGGGAATTTGTGTGATCTGCTCTGTCAACTACTCCTGCAGACTTTGAAACAGATAGTGTCCCACAATATAATCCTGTAATCCATGGTATCAATTTCAAAACCAATAGGATTAACTCACTTGGTTTATTGTGAGCAGCCATCTCTAATCATAATCAGGAGAATCATAATCTTCCACTCAGACGAAGTCCATTTACAAGGTAAGGAAGCACAGTGAGGAAATCTACTAGTCAAGGCTGATTCACAAAGGAGTGACCTGTGAGATTCCTGAAGATGATAGTGCCAAAGAATTCCTGGCAATCAAATTAGCCACAGCAAGTTAATTTGGCTGTGATTATTTTTTCACTTCTGTCCAGAAAAACCACCTGCATGTGGAACGAATTGGCTTCGCTTGTGTCAGCCAGGCCTCAATAAGCAGCACTATCACCTCTGAGTCAATGTTGTTGGTTCAAGTCCCACTTCTTTAAGCATTAATTTAAATTGAAGCCTGAACTTTCAATCCCAGCTCCACAAACCTGATATCCGGTGCCCTGGATGTTTTCAACCCTTGATCCAGGAAGAGGGTATAATGGGACTCATCCCCTCTCCTGTAAAAATGACTGGGCCAAGTGCAGGGGCAGTACTTGTAGATTCGGATCAACAATGATATTTTGTCTAAGACAGAATCTTTCTCTTGTCCAGTATTCTCTAACAGTTAGTAGATCAGTATTCTGTTAAGAGATATTATCATCACTCTATTGTAGCACATGACCTAAGGGTATAGCTTGATGTTGGCCTGCACACAGATGTGCCTGGAAATCTAATTTTTGCATATATCACTGAGCTGAAATAAATGTTGGTTGGATCTTTCAATAGCACTTTATCAACACTTTTAGTTTCTCATTTTCCCAGGAAAAAGCAGGTAAAAATATGCATCATCTGTATCTTAGTGAAAATAATTCCAAACGTATAGGAGGTATAGTTAATAAATTTGTAGATGACACTAACATTGGTGGTGCATTGGACACTGAAGAAGGTAAGCTTAAATTACAACGGGACCTTTATCTGATGGCCAGTGGACCGATATTGGGCAGATGGAGTTTAAGCCAGCTAAATGTATGGTGCTACATTTTGGCAGAGCAAATCAGGGTAAGGCTTATACACTTAATGGTGAGTCCTTGGGAGTGCTGCTGAACATAGGGACCTTGGAGTGCAGATTCATTTGTCATTGAAAGTGGAGTCACAGGTAGACTGGGTAGTGAAGAAGGCATTTGGTATGCTTGGTCAGTATATTGATCATAGGAGTTGGGAGGTCATGTTACGACCATACAGGACATTAGTTATGCCACTTCTGGATTACTGCATTCAATTCTGGTCTCCCTGCTATGTTGTGAAAAAATGTTGTGAAACTTGAAAGGGTTCAGAAAGATTTACAGGAATGTTGCCAGGGTTGGAGGATTTGAACTAAAGAGAGAGGTTGAATTGGCTGGAACTATGTTCCCCAGAGCGTCAGAGGCTGAGGGGTGACTTTATAGAGGTAATAAAATAATGAGGGGCATTGTTAGGGTGAACAGCCATGATCTTTCTCCCTGAGTAAGGGAGTTTAAAACTAGAGGTTTAAGGTGAGACGGAAAAGATTTAAAAGCGACCTGCATGCATGGAATGAACTGCCAGAGGAATTGGTGGAGGCTGGTGTAATTACAGTAATTAAATGGCACCTGGATGGATTTATGAAGAGGAATGGTTTAGAGGGATGTGTGCCAAATGCTGGCAAATGGGACTAGATTAATTTAGGATAGGTCAGTAGGGATGTCTCAGTCCGACGGGTCTGTTTCCTTCCTGCACATCTTTAGACTCTAAATTGAAGGCTTCCTTCAGCCATACAAAACTTGAGGATGAACACTTTTTATGCACTTTTTAGACAAAATGCTTAACCGAGACTTGCATCTGACCTCTCAAGTGAATGCCAAAGATGACATGGCATTATTTAGAGAAGATCAGGGGCATTATCCCTGGTGTCTTAGCCACAAACAATAGTGAAGCAGTAGAGTTGTTCCTTATCGCATTGCTGTTTGTGGGAGTTTACTGGGCACAAATTAACTGCCACATTACAACAGTGACTACTCTTGAAGTGTATGTCATTGGTCAGAAAGCATCTTGGAATAGCCAATTGCCATAAAAGGTCCTTATTCAAAGTTTGCACATTGTAAGGTGTAGCCTAGAATAATCCATCATGGAGACTAAAATCATGAGAAATGGATGATTTTCTTTTTCTCTGCAGAAAGTAAAATAGATTACAACTCCAGTGACATGCCCATCAAAAAAATTTGTGTATGATCGGAAATGCAAGCTTTGTGGTGTAAATTAATTGTGTTCTTTCCATGAAACAAAAACCTGTGGAGTGAAATTAAAAAAAGAAAGCAAATACGAGAAATTCTCAGCAATTGGGAGTATTTGTGGAAACTTTTAAAAAAAAGTGAATATTTCAGGTTGATAACCGTCTGTCAATTATGATACAGATGCTACATTTATGACAACAAATGAGTGGTTAGTTTTACAATCTGCTTGTTCTGAAGAAAGGTCACTGAGGTCGAAATATTTAACTTCGTATTCTGTCCACTGCTGCCAGACCTGCTGAGTTTCTCCAGCAATTTTTGATTTTGTTCATTTCTGATCTCCAGCATCTGTGGTTCTTTGTTTTATTTTTACACTTTGCTTGATTTGATTTTAAAAGAAACCAGGGCAATACAAAGCAGGCTAATAAATCTCTACCTGTGCTCATCCAGCTTCACACCATGTTATTTCAGATTCTCCAGCATCGGCAGTTCCTACTATCTGTATTAACTCTCTACCACCTATTTTGCACTCGCCTCTAAAACACCTTTTATTCCCTCTTAAAAGTGGTACCTGACAAACCTACCATTTCTATTTGGAAAATTCTTGCTAAATAATTTCTACTTCACATTTAGCATTCCACACCTAATCATTGCTCCTGACATATTGAATCAGAATTTGCTGTGAATATAATAGTAAAACAAATGGCCCTCATGCATGAACTATACAGCAATTTGAGAGGAGATTGAATACATCCTTTTCTATAACAATAAAAGACTCCTCTGAGTTGTGTTGATCAACCATAAGGTATGAAAAATGCATTTCACCATTCACACAGTCACTGAAATGCACCAAATCTTATGAAATTGTTGTATTTCTAGAATAGATTTGAACTAAACATCTCACAAGTAAACCTAATCGTTAGGACCTGTAGTACCCTGTTAGCAATGCAGTGTTTGCTCATGACTGCCTTTCAACCACTTTAGTCCCAAAAGATAATTTTAAAGCATGGAGTCTCATTCCTTGCTTTTCAGGAATCTTTTTCAGAGTGTCCTTTTTGTCTCATTTTTCTGTTCCGTTAAGTTCAATTTGTTTCCTTTTATTTCTTTTCCTGATCTGATTCAACATTGAATTCACCCATGCTAATTCACCCCTTTTTCTTTGACAGTTTAGTTTCCAATATTTCAATTTATTTTATGTAGCAGATATCTATTCAGTTGCCCTGTATCTCCAAGCCCTCTATATTCTGGTTTCCTTTGTTCTGCTGTTATCTGCTTGCACTTTTGGAAAATCTAAGGGCAAAAAATTGCTTTGATCTGAAGGATGCTGGGGCAAATCTAACTAATGACAAATGCTGGCATCGTAAAACCCACCCTGCTATTCTAGAAAGATCAACTTGATTAATAGATAAGTAGACCTCCATTAGGACAGCACCTGCCTTGTGAAGTTAGGGTGTAGGTAACTGCAGCAAGAAATATGCATGAAATGTTTTACACAGTTTAGCACAAAATAAAGTATGGCAAGTTGATGTCAGTGACTGGTCACAGCTATCAATTTGTTCACAACATAACCTCTGACTTTGGGTATCATTTTCACTTGGTTGACAAACAGCCAGATGGAGAGCCATGAATTGGTGATACAACCATGAAGAAATGAGTTGGCTCTAGCAGTGCCCATATGAGTTGGCTGCAGCTTCAAGCCTATCCCCTTTATTACAAAGGTTGCTGCACTATGAACCAGAGGGCAGCCACCCTCTTAACCATTTCCATTCAGTGGCCATTAAAGAGGCTGAGGGGTTGGTCTACACTGACACATGTTTCAATGTAAGTGCTCGCACATACTCATTTCTTTCTGTTTGTTTGTAGTTGTCACCTCTTATTGCAGGTACTTCAGTCTTGCCGTACATGGCTAGGCTTTGTAGCGCCACTTCACTTTTTCCAGAAGTTTTCTAGATTTTTTAACACGACCTTTCAGCATTACAATCCTTTGTAAGTTGCATTTAACATGCAGTTTAACTTTACATTGCCAGTCCCACTGCACTCCATCTATCCATGTGAATCTGTGCCTAAGGCTGCAAAAAGTTATTGAACCCATGTAATTTGATTATGGCTTAAACATTCCTATTTCGGGGAGATTTATACAAGTTCTTAACTAAGTAGAAGTGACATGTACCTATCCATGAAAAATGGCTCATATATCTCTGAAATGAATGACGTAAACTGGTTTTCTGTTGTCAGTGATATGCATGTGCTTGGCTGATTTATGGTAGGTAATGCTGAAAATACTCACTGGTCTAACACCATCTGTGGAGAATGAAACAGGAGTGACCAGGCAGAACCTTCTGCTCTTAGAAGACGCTCATATTGCACTGGGGTCATTTCTAGGTCCTGTCCCTGACGATGCCTGTATTCTGCCCCCAGTCCCTGACATAGAACATAGAACATTACAGCACAGTACAGGCCCTTCGGCCCTCGATGTTGTGCCGACCTGTCATACCAATCTCAAGCCCATCTAACCCACACTATTCCATGTACGTCCATATGCTTATCCAATGACGACTTAAATGTACCTCATTGGTCGCCTGTATTCTGTCTCCAGTCCCTGATGACGCCTGTATTCTGCCCCAGTCCCTGACGACGCCTGTATTCTGCCCAACTGAACAATCTTCTCGGAGGCAACGAATGAACTGGCCATGTATGAATTCACTGTCCAATAAAAGAGAATGGATGAGAAAACTAATCAGAGGATCCACGAGTGACTGCCTCATCAGGAGAGTAGGTCTTGCTGAAGCACATCGGAAGCAGCAAAGCCCCTCCAAAATGCAGGCACTATTGTCACATAATCATAATCGCAGAGATTTACAGCATAGAAAGAGGCCCTTCAGCCCATCATGTTCACAGTTCTGAAAAAGGGTCAATGGACTAAAAACTGAGCTTTCCTTTCTGTTAACAGAAGCTGCCAGACCTGCTGAGTTTCTCTAGCAGTTTCTGTTGCCGTTTCAAACATCCTGGTGATTCTGCTCTTCATCCTTTCTCTACGGAATCACATCCTTCTCATGGTGTCGTGACCAGAACTGCACAGTTCTCTAGCTCTGACCTAACTCACATCTTATACAGCTCTGTCATAATTTCCCTGCTCTTGTATTCAATGACTCAACTTATAAAAACGAATATCCCATTTGCTTTCTTAACCTTACCCATCTGTCCTGATATTTTAAAAACCCATGAAAATGCGTACTGATGTCCCTTTGACTGAAAGAACATCACAGAAACATGGCCTTCATATTAAAACTGTCTTCACTTACTGCATCCATATCCTCCTTCCTATTCATGGATTCTTGCAGGTGCTTCTTGAAAGTTGCAATTGTGTCTGCTTCCACCACCTCCAGATGCTCACCATTCTTTGTGTGGGAAAACTGCCTCACACATCTCTTTTAAACTTGCCCTACTAATTGACCCCTCCACCCTGGGAAATGCCTCATACTTTCCACTCTATCCATGCCATTCACAATCTTATAAGCTTCTATCAGGTCACCCCTCAACCTCCTGCGCTCCAGTGAAAACTATCCAACCTTTCTTTATCGCTAAAATCCCCCACAGCACGCAACATCCTGGCCAACCTTTTCTGTACACTCGCCAAATCATTCACATCCTTCTGGTAGGATGGTGACCAGAATTGTACAGAATGTTCTATAAAGCTGCAGCATAACTTGCCTATCCTTATACTCAATGCCCCTTCCAATGAAGGTAAGCATGTCATGGGCCTTTTTTACTACCTTATCTACCTGTGCTGCCACTTATGTGATCTGTGAACCTGAACACCCAGATCCCTCTGCATATCAACACTTCTGAGTGTTCTGCCATTTACTGTATAATTTCCAGCTGTGCTTAACCTTCCAAAGTGCATCATCTCTCATTTGTTTATGATAAAACTCCATCAGCCATTTTTCTGCCCATGTCTCTAACTGATCTATATCCTGCTGTATCCTCAAACAATCCTCCTCATTATCTGCATCTCCAACAATCTTTGTATCATCCACAAATTTACTGATTAGACGAACCATGTTTTCCTCCAAATCATTTATGTCAATAATGAACAGCAGAGGCCCCAGGACTGATCCTTGTGTAACTCCACTAGTCACAGCACTCCGTTGCATAAAGCATTCTTTCACCGCTACCCTCTGTCTCCTGTGACTAAGCCAGTTCTCTACCCATTTTGTGGAGGTGCTAGTATTGGACTAGTTTGGACAAAGTGTTCATTTCGGCAGCTCACACCTGATACCGGTCACCCTTTGTATCAATCTGCCATTAGAGATTTTGTTGAAGGCTTTTCTGAAGCCCACGTAGACAACAACAGCTTTTTCCTTGTCAATCATCTTTGTCTCCTCAAAAAATTCGATCAAGTTAGTGAGGCATGACCTCACCTGCACAGAACCATGCTGTCTATCGCTAATTAGTCCATTTGCATCTAAAAGCATACAGGTCTTGACCCTGAGAATCTTTTGCAATAACTTCGCTACCACTGACGTGAGGCTCACAGGCCTGTAATTTCCAGGATTATCCCTGCTATCCTTCTTAAATAATGAGACAGTATTGGTTATTCTCTTGCTCGCTGGGACCCTCTGTGGCCAGACAGAATACAAAGATATCTGTCAATTCTCCAGCAATTTGTTCCCTTGCCTCCCTTAGTATTCTTGGATAGATTCCATCAGGATTGAGGAGCTTATCTACATTAATACTTTGTAAGATGCCCAACACCTCTTCCTTTTTGGTAGCAACTTGATTTAGAAATTCAACATTCCTTTCCCTGAGATCATCCTCCAGCAATCCCTTCTCTTTGGTGAATACCGACACAAAGTATTCGTTCAGGACCTCACCGACCTCCTCTCACTCCACACATATATTGCCTTCTTTGTCTTTGAGTTGGCCAACCATTTCCCTGGCTAACATTTTGCTTTATTTATATATATTATAGAAAGCTTTGATATTCTCCTTAATCCTGTTTCATAGCAACTTTTCATGACTCCTTTTAACCCTTCTAACTCCTCCTTAAAGTTATTTCCACTTTCCTTATTTCAAAGACTTCTTCAGTTCCCATCATCCTTGACTTTACGTGTACTTCCTTTTTCCTTCTGACCAAGATCATAATATCCCTGGTCATCCAAGGTTCACGTAACTTGCCATACCTATCCTTCATTCTCAGAGGAACATGCTACTTCATGCCACAGGAGATTCCAGCACTGCCTGCTTAGACCTCCTGCCTGTGGAGTCTGAGTCAGCAGTGTGACTGCCTGTCAATATGTGCTATCCACAATACTCTCCGCCTCGTGAATCCTCCACAGTGTCCCCACTCCAACACCAAAACACAGGCTTCCATGAGCTGCTGGAGACACTTTCTGCACACATATTGCACTGGAAATGTGCCAAGCTTCCCACATTGAGCAGGAGGAGGAGACGACTATTTGGAGCTGTCCTACCATGTATTAACTCTTTCACTTAATCAACCTTTACAATGTCAAATACTTTGAAAACGAACTTGAAGCTCCTTTGCACTTCCTGAGGTAGTGCCATTCAGTTTGTACTCCCATGCATCACCTCACTTATTTCAACATTAAATTCAAATTACCATTAGTCTGCCCTCTGACCAACCTGTTCGTGTCATCCTGTAGTCAAAGGCTTTCCTCGTCACTAATATTTAACACTAATAATTTTTGTGTCATCCTTGAATTTACTGATCAAATCTTCGACATTCATATTTGGATCGTTAATGTGCACGGCCAGCAGCAAAAGACACGGCATCAGTCTCTGCAGTACCCTGCTGGATACAGCATTCCATTCAGAAAAACAACCTTTGACCATCACCACCTGTTTCTTGCCACAAAGGCAGTTTTGGATCCACATTGCCAAATTGCCTTATATCCTTTCTTACCCTGCCTCCCATGTGGACCATTCTCTCCCAAAGTCATATGGAAATGTAAAAACAAGAAAAAGCTCTTTGACCATCATTATGAAAGGGGAATGCTCTTCATAGATCATAGATTCCTACAGTGTAGAAACAGGCCGTTTGGCCCAATGAGTTCACATCAACCCTCAGAGCATCCCACCCCACCAACCCCCAACACACCTAATCTACACATCCCTGAACACCACGGGCAATTTAACATGGCCAATCCACCTAACCTGCACATCTTTGGACTGTGGGAGGAAACTGGAGCACCCAGAGAAAACCCATGCAGACACAGAGAGAGAGAAAATGTGCAAACTCCATACAGACAGTCACTTAATGGTGGAAGTGAACCTGGATCTCTAGTGCTGTGAGGTAGCAGTGCTAACCACTGAGCCACGATGCAGCCCCTAAATAGAACATAGAACATAGAACATTACAGCACAGTACAGGCCCTTTGGCCCTCGATGTTGTGCCGACCTGTCATACCGACCTCAAGCCCATCTAACCTGCACTATTCCATGTACGTCCATATGCTTATCCAATGACGACTTAAATGTACCTAAAGTTGGCGAATCTACTACCGTTGCAGGCAAAGCGTTCCATTTCCTTACTACTCTCTGAGTAAAGAAACTACCTCTGACATCTGTCCGATATCTTTCACCCCTCAATTTAAAGCTATGCCCCCTCATGCTCGCCGTCACCATCCAAGGCAAAAGGCTCTCCCTATCCACCCTATCTAACCCTCTACTTATTTTATATGTTTCAATTAAGTCACCTCTCAACCTTCTTCTCTCTAATGAAAACAGCCTCAAGTCCCTCAGCCTTTCCTCGTAAGACCTTCCCTCCATACCAGGCAACATCCTCGTAAATCTCCTCTGCACCCTTTCCAAAGCTTCCACATCCTTCTTATAATGCGGTGACCAGAACTGTACACAAGAGTTTTGTACAGCTTCACCATAACCACTTGGTTCTGGAACTCGATCCCTCTATTAATAAAAGCTAAAACACTGTATGCCTTCTTAACTGCCCTGTAAATAGGTGGCCTGTGACCACACCATTGATTTGTGATTCCTGCCGCTTCATAAGAGAAGGTATTAATGATGGCATCAATAGCTTCCTTGCTTCCCTGAGGAGGCTGTCAGCAAATCTGTGCTGTGCTGAGGGTTTAGAGCATTTAAAAAGAATAGGGAGGGGGGGGAAAAGAGGAGGGGGTGTAGCACTACTAATCAGAGAGGGTATCACAGCTACAGAAGCTTCCATTGTCGAGGAAGATCTGCCTACTGAGTCAGTATGGGTGGAAGTTAGGAACAGCAAGGGAGTAGTCACCTCGTTAGGGGTTTACTACAGGCCCCCCAATAGCAGCAGGGAGATTGAAGAAAGCATAGGTCAGCAGATTTTGGAAAAGTGCGGACGTAGTAGGGTTGTTGTAATGGGTGACTTTAACTTTCCCAATATTGATTGGAACCTCCTTCGAGCAGAAGATTTGAATGGAGCTGTTTTTGTAAGGTGTGTTCAGGACGGTTTCCTAACTCAGTACGTTGAGAGGCCATTCTAGACTTGGTGCTTGGAAACGAGCCGGGGCAGGTATCAGATCTTGTGGTGGGAGAGCATTTTGGTGATAGTGACCATAACTGCCTCACATTCTACATAGCTATGGAGACGGAGAGGATTAGGCAAAATGGGAGGATATTTAATTGGGGAAGAGGAAACTGTGATGCGATTAGACATGAGTTAGGAAGCATGGACTGGGAGCAATTGTTCCATGGTAAAGGCACTATAGACATGTGGAGACTGTTTAAGGAACAGTCGTTGCGAGTGATGATAAATATATCCCTCCGAGGCAGGCAAGAAGGGGTAAGATAAAGGAACCTTGGATGACGAGAGCGGTGGAGCTTCTCGTCAAAAGGAAGAAGGTAGTTTACATAAGGTGGAGGAAGCTAGGGTCAAGCTCAGCTCTAGAGGATTACAGGCAGGCGAGGAAAGAGCTCAAAAATGGTCCGAGGAGGCCAGGACGGGGCACGAGAGAGGCTTGGCAGAACGGATTAGGGAGAACACAAAGGCATTTTACACTTATGTGAGGAATAAGAGAATGGTCAAAGAAAGAGTAGGGCCGATCAGGGATAGTATAGGGAACTTTTGTGTGGAGTCTGAGGAGGGAGGGAAAGCCCTAAATGAGTTTTTTGCTTCTGTCTTTACGAAAGAAACAAACTTTGTAGTGAATGAAACCTTAGAAGAGCAGGTGTGCATGCTAGAATGGATAGAGATAGAGGAAGCTGATGTGCTGAAAATTTTGTCAAACATTAAGATTGACAAGTTGCCAGGCCCAGACCAGATTTGTCCTCGGCTGCTTTGGGAAACGAGAAATGCAATTGCTTCGCCACTTGCGAAGATCTTTGCATCCTCGCTCTCCACTGGAGTCGTACCTGAGGACTGGAGAGAGGCAAATATAATTCCTCTCTTCAAGAAAGGAAATAGGGAAATCCCCAGCAATTACAGACCAGTAAGTCTTACGTCTGTTGTCTGCAAGGTGTTAGAAAGGATTCTGAGGGATAGGATTTATGACCATCTGAAAGAGCATGACTTGATTAACTGCAGTCAACACGGCTTTGTGAGGGGCAGGTCATGCCTCACAAACCTTATCGAGTTCTTTGAGGATGTGACTAGAAAAGTAGATGAGAGTCAAGCTGTGGATGTGGTGTATATGGACTTCAGCAAGGCATTTGACAAGGTTCCCCATGGTAGGCTCATTCAGAAGGTCAGGAGGAATGGGATACAGGGGAACTTAGCTGTTTGGATACAGAATTGGCTGGCCAACAGAAGACAGCGAGTGGTAGTAGAAGGAAAATATTCTGCCTGGAAGTCAGTGGTGAGTGGTGTTCCACAGGGCCCTGTCCTTGGGCCTCTACTGTTTGTAATTTTTATTAATGACTTGGATGAGGGGATTGAAGGATGGTTCAGCAAGTTTGCAGACATCACAAAGGTTGGAGGTGTCGTTGACAGTATAGAGGGCTGTTGTAGGCTGCAGCGGGACATTGACAGGATGCAGAGATGGGCTGAGAGGTGGCAGACGGAGTTCAACCTGGATAAATGCGAGGTGATGCATTTTAGAAGGTCGAATTTGAAAGCTGAGTACAGGATTAAGGATAGGATTCTTGGCAGTGTGGAGGAACAGAGGGATCTTGGTGTGCAGATACATAGATCCCTTAAAATGGCCACCCAAGTGGACAGGGTTGTTAAGAAAGCATATGGTGTTTTGGCTTTCATTAACAGGGGGATTGAGTTTAAGAGTCGTGAGAGCTTGTTGCAGCTCTATAAAACTTTGGTTAGACCACACTTGGAATACTGCGTCCAGTTCTGGTCGCCCTATTATAGGAAAGATGTGGATACTTTGGAGAGGGTTCAGAGGAGATTTACCAGGATGCTGCCTGGACTGGAGGGCTTATCTTATGAAGAGAGGTTGACTGAGCTCGGACTTTTTTCATTGGAGAAAAGGTGGAGGAGAGGGGACCTAATTGAGGTATACAAGATAATGAGAGGCATAGATAGAGTTGATAGCCGGAGACTATTTCCCAGGGCAGAAAAGGCTAACATGAGGAGTCATAGTTTTAAGCTGGTTGGAGGAAAGTATAGAGGGGATGTCAGAGGCGGGTTCTTTACACAGAGAGTTGTGAGAGCATGGAATGCGTTGCCAGCAGCAGTTGTGGAAGCCAGGCCATTGGGGACATTTAAGAGACTGCTGGACATGCATATGGTCACAGAAATTTGAGGGTGCATACATGAGGATCAATGGTCGGCACAACATTGTGGGCTGAAGGGCCTGTTCTGTGCTGTACTGTTCTATGTTCTATGTTCATGAGCTTTGGCTTTAGCGCTGTGCTCATCTGATGACTTTCTAAAGCTCTGCTACAGCCCTACTTATGTGATTCATCAGGATTCTGGCCCCAGTATGATCCAGCATGGAAGCTGTTCCATTGGAACAGCTCCCTCCTTCCCCAGTACTGGTGCCAAGGTCTGTGGGTTCGAACCTATTTCTCCCACACCAATCTTTCTTTTACAGGAAAGAGTAAAGGCAGAGGCCATCAATCTAAGAGAAATGAAATAGGAAATTCAGAATAAACTTTGTTACCCGTAGAATTCAAAACTCATTCTCACAGTCAGTAGCTAAAGCAAAAAGTACCAACGTGTTTAAAAGGTAGCTGGTAAAGCATACAAGATAAAATGGGGATAGATACTGTTGGACTGAGTCATCTATTTCTGTGTCATTACAACGACATAGTTTGGTTAATGTTAAATCCTGTTTAAAAGGAAGAAATGGATGGTGGGACTTTAAGACAGAAAGGAGAAGAAAAATTCATTTTTTCACTTTGGAAATCTCCCAAAAAGAAATGGCATCTGAAGAACTAAGACTCTACATTTGTAATGAATCATGTTTTATGCTAGCAAGATTGATTTACACCATTAACACGTATCACAAGATTATAAAGGGTGCTGAGGCTCCTAATGACATGCCTTAACTTTCCATTTTGCATTTAATGTGAAAATGCATCAAGTTCCTTTAAAAACAGAGTAGCTAAGAAATAGATATGGAACAAGGCAACTCAACTAGTAATTTATAGACATTCACACATGACAGCACATTATCGTTTGCCTGAAGTTGTACGATTTACACAGAAAAAACAGTAAGTGCTTTGCCATTTTTTTCAAAAGTCAAGTGAAAAATGCAGAAAATGTACTGCAACAAAAGGCCTACAATTTCTGCATTGCAACTTTCAGCAATTTCTATGAATTGCCCCTTATAACACAGTTACTGAAGTATGTTCACAAGGTGTTCTGTTACAATATGTGTGATGGTAGGAGCCAAGGCTGAATGGATTCCACCGCACATGTCAGAAATATACAGGAGAGTAAGCTGCTTGTGACCTGACCTTTTGAGGCTCCACAGGAAACTGTTACTTTGTGCTTGAAATCTGTAGATTTATTATGTTATTATGGAATATGAGGTCAAGCAATAATAAGGGGATTTGTCAAAAAATGCTGTTCTGTAGAATTTATGAGGAGCTCCATCATGAATGAGGCCTTGGATATTACTCCAGTAAGCTTCAAAGAATATCAGCACATATCAGTAAGCAAAGTTAAGTTGCTGATCACACGAACTTTGGTTTGCTGGATGGAAGTGTGCTCTCTAACTTCATAGTTTCTTTCTGCAGTTGTATTTTAAGCTCCATTCTTGAACATGTCAGTTGTTTCATTTTCTCTTGTTCAGATCTGCACATGCTGGAAGCTGGAACGGATTCGATAGGGCATCACCTTAGCACTAGCAGCAGCTCAGTAGCTGTTGCCATCCTCGTGCCTTTCTTTGCCCTGATAACAGCAGGATTTATATTGTATCTCTACAAACACAGGTGAGTGCTGGACTGGCAGGGGCAGGCCAGCCAAGTGCTGCAGTTTGACGAAGTTTGTCCTGATTTTCATTCTAACCACATAAGCATTCAAACTCGTGAATTCAGGGTAGCTGTCATGTTGATACACGTTTGTATTTCTCGTAGCATCATAATTGACTACATAGCTTTAATGGAGTTGTTCCTTCAGTGCTGAGTCCCTGAGGCAGTCTTGAAGAACTGCTGATCTCTGCTGTATTCCTTAAAGTGTTTTCAGCCCACTAATTCTACATTATATTCTCCAGAATGGTAATTTATATCACTTTGTTCAGTCTTTGATCTTGCTAATGTCATTTAAATGTATTTTTGCCCTTTTTCAGATCTCCTTATACATGTTTCTGGGAGGTATAAATAGATGATGTCCTGAGTCTGTCCCAATACTATTGTTATGATAAGTGCTGAGTGAGTTGTAAAGTCAATTAACAAATTCTTTCCACATCAGATTTTTCTCTCATGGGCAAATACATTCAGACTTGGTAATGCCCATCACTATTGTGTACAACTGAGGAGAAATTGCGATTATTTTTTCTTTTCAAATCAGGACCAACAGCTTATGCATCATGGTGACTCAGTTGTTAGCACAGCTGCCTCATAGCGCCATGGACATGGGTTCGATTCCAGCCTCAGGCAACTGTCTGTGTGAAGTTTGCACATTCTCCCCGTGTCTGCATGGGTTTTCTCCAGCTGCTGTGGTTTCTTCCCACAGTCTAAGGATGTGTGGATTGGCCATGCTAAATTGCCCATAGTGTCCAGGGATGTTCAGGCTAGGTGGATTAGCCATGGCAAATGCAGGGTTACAGAGATAGGGAAGGGTGGTTGGCCTGAGTGGAATGCTGTTTGGAGGAGTTGTGTGGACTCAGAGGGCTGAATGGCCTGCTCCCACACTGTAGGGATCGTCTGATTTTCCAGCACCTGTTCAAGTGCCTGGAGTTCCAAGGTCTCAGGAAAAGCATTGCAAGGTGTCAGTGTTTCTACTGAATATGTTATCCTATTTGGGGAATTGAGTGTGACAGATGTGGGAATGAAAATGCCACACTGTTGCAATGATTGATGGGCAACATCTTGCCAGCAATGCGCATGGCCCCCTGAAAGAATTTTCGTAAAATAATCCTGAGGTTGAGGGGAACAAGGTGCTAGACAATGGTTGTGAACATGCTGTATTTGACCTGAGCTAGCTTATGAAAAAGATGTTGACAGATGTTTATTCCAGCACCAGTTTTCATCAGCAAAAGCATTTGAACTGTCAGGTCATCTGTTTTGTTTAAAGATTTGCGTAACAGGGGTGACATTTCGTAGCATTCTCTGCTCCCCGCAAGAAGCAAGCGAGGTTGCGGGGAGGTCACAGTGCTGGCTCGCGCATGCATTTTATTCCCAACATGCACAACACATCAAATTCCTTCTGCTTGCCACTTAGTATGCTGACTGCATTATCGAGTGGCTACAATCTCAAAGCAACGTCAAAATCAATGAAGACTTGCTGCAGTGATAGCCATCCTCCACTCCTTGAAACCATTAGGTACCACCTAAAAGGAAAATGCTTTGGGGCTGGAACAGATGCTGGAAGTCAATCTGCCATTGATTCTGACTGGTCTGGATTTTCCAAGTCGCTGGATAATCATTTCTGCAGCAATGATGGGAGCTGTGCCTAGGGGCTCTGTGTAAATTCCAAAGTGGCAGCTCTGAGGGATTTGCCTGGGAAATTGAAGATTGAGAGTTATCTCCCTACACATGGAACCCTCTGAAAATAACTATTCATTTCAGAGAATTCAGAAGGCTTTGCTCCAGTTAAGAATTACTGAGGAAAAGTCAGAATGTTAAGTAGCTAGTTTGTTTAACTCCTGAGTAACTATTGAACTGACATCCCAAGTTACTAAGCACACACATAACACAGCACAAAACCACACAACTCACACGCACACACATACGCACCAACCCTGGGTCCTGAAAACCACGCCCTTCCCCTCTCCTGCCGAGACCTGATCTGCCATCCCCTTGTGCGAAACTCAAACCTCCCTCACCTCCAACCTTGCAGCCCCTGACTTGCCCTTGCCCCACAACTCAACAATAACCCCCACCCACCTGAACCTACACTAAATACTCCATTGCCAATTTGTGGCCTGGCACTTCACATCCCAGCACCCAAACTTAAGTGCTTACCATTTCACAGAATCAGTCAAAGTGGCTGTCTGTAACACTGGGCCTTAGGTGAAGGAGTTGTCACAATAAGAGTGTGCCACATATTTCTGAATTGAAATCTCCTGTCTGAAATGCAGAGTTTCTATCATTACATTCAAGAAGTGAAATGGCATGTGACTACCACTTCTCAGAACATCCAGCCCAACAGTGGAGAGCTGACTCCAAAATTTTCTGAAACTGGAGAGCTGTGAATAAGAGGTGACATGTTCCATCTACGGGGAGACAATTCCACACCTCCCCTATCCCTTAACCCAGACAAGGAATCAGAAGGAACTGGAACCAGTGCTTTGTGACACTCAATGTCTGTAGCCATGCTCTGAAGCCCTGATTTCACTGAATACAATAATGCGGCAAGTTCAGCAATCTCCCACAAATGATCAAGATCAGCGAACACAACATATATTCCACCAGCTGGAGCAACAGTTGCACATGATTCCCAACACACCATATCCATATCACTCACTCACCGACAGTCTCTGTGTGTCAGGACTTGTACGAAAGAATCATATGTTTTCCTTAACCACACATGCTGAGTTCTGCTGCAAATGTCACACTTTACAGCTGACAATTCATGTTAATAACTGTTCAATCATGACAGCCCCATCACCAAAAATGATTGCACCTCGAGTATCTAAAATTGTGAAAGACATGGATAGTCAAGTGGGTTCGTGACAAACGACAACACCTCCCAGTCACGAGCCACCTCACCTCCTCCTCCAACTCCTTGGACGACGTGTCCATCCTGGGCCTCCTGCAGTGATACTATGATGCCACCCGAAGGCTGGAGGAACAGCACCTCGTATTCTGCTTGGGAACCCTGCAACCCAATGGCCTCAATGTGAACTTCACCAGCTTCAAAATCTCCCCACCCCCGACCTTATCCCAAGACCTGGCCATCTCATCCCTGCCTCCTTGACCTTATCCATCTTCTCTCCACCTATCTGCTCCTCTATCTACCTTCTATCATCACCTTCACTTCTCTCTATTTATTTCAGAGCCCCGTTCCCCTCTCCAGACCCAAAAGGACAGCTTTCCTGCTCCTCTGGTGCTGCTTGGCCTGCTGTGTCCATCCAGCTCCACACCTTGTTATCTCAGACAGGAGCACTATCACATGCTGTTTGTACATTGAAATGAGTTAATGCTGTTCACTTCTGGTCGAAATTATAATAGCGTGCACAAAATTTAACTTGAGCTATCCTGCACAAAATGGCTACAGTTCAGAGCACAATCATTTGATCTGCCAGCTTTGTCCCACAGAACAATTTAACCTTAGGACTGATTTTCTTATTCAAAGTAACTTTAGATGTGAGCAGACCTGACAGCCAAATTTACCTCTGGTGGATGTTTTGTAGTAAACATAACACATTTTCAAATAATGTTTTTCTATTCAAACATCCTGACAGATCTGGTAATTTCTGAAATGTGTTTATTTATCTTTGTGAACAGAGAATAGTACAGGCCCTTCTACCCACCATATCTGTGCTGATACATGATGCCTATTCATAATCTGTCAAGATACCCGCTTAAATGTTCCTATTGTATCCACTTCCACTACCTTCTGTTTCTGTTACCACCATTTGTATAAAAATGTGTCTCTCCATCTCCTTTCAACTTACCCCCTTCTGCCTTAAATGTTTGTACCCAAGAAATTAACATTTATATCCAAGGATAAAGACTCTGATTATCGATTCTATCCATGACTCTCATAATTTTGTTAACTTCTACAGGTCAGCCCTCATCCTTTTATGTTCAAGTGAAAACAAACCAAGTTTGTCTCATCATTAATACCCTCCAAACCAGACAATCTTCTGGTAAACCATTTCTGTACTCTCTCCAAAACCTCCACATCATTCTGATAATGTGGCGACCAGAACCGTACATAATATTCCAATGGTGGCCTGACTGAAGTTCTCTTCGGCTGCAATATGACTTGCCAATTTTTATACACTTTGCCCCGTCTGATGAAGGCAAGCACCATGTGCCATCTTGACCACTTTATCCACTTCTGTTTTCATATTTTTATGTGAGAAATAGCAGGACTTTAGCACTCCCTTCAGGAGCAGACAGGTAGATTTCGGGGAGGTGATGGTGTAATGGTAATGTAAATAGACCAGTAAACCAATAAGGCCCAGACAAATGCACTGGGGATACAGGTTCAAATCCCATCACAGTGGCCCTGCTAGAATTTAAATTTAATTAACATTAAACTTAATATAAATTTATTAATAAAGCTGGAATGAAAAGCTCATCAAAGCCATTGTCGCTTGTTAGAAAACCACATCTGATTCACAAAAGTTGTTTCCAGAAGGGAACCTATTATCCTTACCTGGTCTGATGCATTTGCTAATAGATGGCCATATTAGCCACATCTACACATGTTTGAGTATCTGGATGATGTGAATGATATACAGTGGAAATTGTTTTGAGTAATAGTCAATGAGAATCAAGAGAACAAAGTGTGAAGCTGGATGAACACAGCAGGCCAAGCAGCATCTGAGGAGCACAAAAGCTGACGTTTTGGGCCAAGACCCTTCATCAGAGAGGTCCAAGCCCGAAAAGTCAGCTTTTGTGCTCCTGAAATGCTGCTTGACCTGCTGTGTTCATCCAGCTTCACACTTTGTTAACTTGGATTCTCCAGCATCTGCAGTTCCCATTATCTCTGAGAATCAAGAGAAGATGGTTTGATTCATTTTAAGACGTATATAACCATTCCTCCTGAGTTTCAAGCACAGTCGCAGAAATTTCACAGAAATGTTGTAAAATCCTGATCAGTTCTGCATCTGTTGGAGTTCTGTTTAGCAGGAGTTGAGTGGGAAGTGCTTGTAGCAATAATTTGTGATATGAATCTAAGGATTTGGCCTCAATTCTGTAAAAGGATTGGAATTGACAGTATTCTGTGTTTCTTTCAGGAAAAGGCCAAAAGTACCATTCAATGGTTTTGCAGGCCACGAAAGTACAAATGGTCGAGCAACTTTCGAAAATCCCATGTACGATCGAAATGTCCAATCCTCTGATATTGTTGCCAATGAGATTGAAGTGACAGTGAGCACTGTATGCACAGCAGTATAGCACTTAATCTTGACAACACATTGGTAAGTATATGAATGTGAAACTCTGTTAAATTGTTTTGAAATAATGAAGTCCCTGTCCTTTGTAACTCGACTGATTTCTGATAGGTGTTCTCCATTATCTTTATCGACCTCCACCCATCAAGAACTATGTGACATTGTGAGCTAAAGGATTTTCCATTTGCAAGTTATTCAGTTATGCAAATCTCACTGTTCCAACTGATTGGGTTTCAGGTGACCAGAATGTGAGAAATTTGTGACAACAAAGTGTAGAGTTGGATGAACACAGCAGGCCAAGCAGCATTTTAGGAGATTTGTGTCAGCAATTACTCGAATTTAGGTTTGCAAGTGAAACAATTTGCTAGTGGATCCCAGCTATAACTTAAAGTTAATGAAATGAAAAATAGGCTTGGGAACAGATGTCAGGTCTGACCAATGTGGAGGGAAAGAAATGTAGAAGTTTTGTTTTGAACTGTACTTACTGAAAACAAAATGACACCTTTGAAACCAGTATTTGGATCCAGGCAAGTTGAAAGTCTCACCTCTGTTTGTTTTTGGGTATAAACAAGGCAAGCTTGCAATATTCTAACCTAATTTCACAAATAATTTTCATCATAATGGCCACTACACAGCATGCAGAGTTCATTATAATACATTGGAAAAATGATCACCTGAGACTTTAGTTTCGGTAAATGATTTACTTGGATGAAGTGCCTGAGTCCAGGGTAACAAGGGCAGGTCGTTGTTCTGAATGACTGTTTTGCTCATTATCCACGTGTATTCATACGTTCCATGTTCTGAGATTGCGTTTCACATGGGCTTTCAGATGCGAGTAGTTTAGTCCATTGGATATGGTTTTCCAGGCAGGGTGCTGATGGAACAGACCTTTTTTTAGGGTGCCTTTTCTAGCCCCTTTCTTGTGCAGGGTGAGCAGAGTGGATCCCAAAGAGAGCTGTTCAGTCATGTAGAGGGCTGTAAAAATGCTCTGCTACTCCAATTCCAAGAGTGAAATGACTGAGTCAAACTCTACCCACCTATATGCCAGTCTGAAGCCAGGGATTTCCAAAGTGTACAACCCTGGCCCGATCCTCACTCATCAACCATCGTGGGCTTGTGTTGTGTACAGCAGGGTTGAATTAATTGAAGTTGATGCCATGTGCAGGATATGTTATAGCATGGGAATATTGTTGCGCATCAACAGACACATGACCTTTGACAGAAAGTAGATCCAATTTCAGTTGCAAGGAACCTTGAACACTGAATATTTTGATTTGATTTGATTTATTATTGTCACATTACTTAGGTGAAAAGTGAAATGTTTTGTTATGCATGCTGTACACTCATCATACAGAGTGCAACAGGGTAATAGATCAAAGCGAAGAACACAACGTTACAGCTGCAGAAAAGGTATACAAACAGCAAGGTTGCAGCATTGATTCACAAAAATATCTCCCACCTCAATTGCTGCTGAGATGTGTTTTAGATGGTGCTTTGTCTGGTTCTTCCCCTCTGATCTGACCATCAGGATGGCATTGCCAGGTGTGGAGAACTCCTTCCGGCATCACTCTCGTGAGTAATGGAGCATCTCCACCACCGCAATCCACGGAAACAGCTGGCAAAGGACAATTGAGGGAAAAAGGGGTGTTTACACTTCTGTCTGGGGATGAAAACCGGAAAACCAACCCAGCATATGTAGAATTGGATTCGCTCAGAAGAATGAACTCGTCATCTGACTTTCAGAGCTCCCTGCTGGCATCAGTGATCACCTCATGATTGTCGATCTACAACACGTCACAAACCAGCAGACAATGATCGTGAATGCCTATGCCCCAACTCTTGATGCCACAGATGAGTCCAAAAAAGCCTTCTATTCAACCCTGAATGGTAACCATACTCACCAACGTCTCTAAGAAAGATAAAGTTATCCTCCTTGGGGACTTCAACACCAGGATTTGAAAGGATGCTCAACTCTGGAAAAGAACCAAAGGAAAGGAAGGAGTCAGAAATAGCATTTCCGATGGGATTCCTCTGCTCACCAAATGATCCTAAAACTTAAAGAATGCCCTTATTATCAAAGCAATGACCAGTGCAAGCAACTGCTAGACACAGCATCCTTGACCAGAATAATCGTGTGCACTATCAAGGGATTGACGATGTCAAATTGTTGAACGCAAGATTATTTTCTACATTTAAATGTGCTGTATCTGGCCTTTGCATTATTGATACTGTCCCTCAATTAACAAAAAAACGTATTCTATTGTACCCTCCAGCATTAACAAGCTTTACCTCAAATTGCACAAATTGCACCTTTCTTTAGAGAAAAGAATGTGACAAATTGATATAGTTCTGTGTGAAATCCAACAATCTATCAAAATTTAGTATACTTCATACTAAATTATCCAGTGGCTTGGTATCCCAGTCAAATGCTAGATTTTAATGAATAATCAGTGCTTTCAGAATTATATAACTGTTTTCTACATAAAGTTAATTTCTATTGTTGCTTTTTGCATTTCTTTTTTGTTGTGAATCACTCGTCAAGTAAATTGGGTTTCATGTCTTATCACTGACTTATTCAAATTCAACACAAATCCCCTCCATGGGACTAAAATATTGGGGCATATTAGATCATAATGCTATGATGTGCACACCAAAAAAGTTTATGAAAACCAGGTTATCTTAAAATCAGGCATTAAAATTTGATCAAATGTAATTCATGATTTGAAGATAATCTGTAAGTTTAAGTAAGACAAATGTGAATTCCAGATGATTGGGAGTTGGAAATAAGCATTTATTAAGGGCGCCGTATCTACCATAACAGCACATATTTTCTGGCTATGTTACAACAGCAATTATCTATTGGTAGTTAAAATTGGATCTAACTATGGTCAAACTAAAGATTTGTATTGAGAAAAAAGTCTCCGACGAAAAGATGTTTGACGATTGTACTTTCGTTTACTTCACTTGACCAGACTCTGAATTAAACTCTTTCCATTTGATCCGAATGTGATTGTTTTGATTGGCAGGAGGCATAATTGCTTGTGCTTCAACAAGGGAAACCTTGCACTTGACAATCTAAGGAAGTCAGTCCTTAGTAAGGGGCTCACCTTTGTCCCCCTACAACCACACATCAACAAATACCAGACACGATTGGACATAGAACAGTTTTTCCGCCGCCTTCGCCTCCCCGCCTACTTCTTGAACCAGGAACCTAACCCTCCCTCCACTGACCCCTTCACCCACTTCCGACACAAGTCCTCCTCCTGGACACCACCCCCAGGCCTCCTATCTTCTCTCGACCTCTTCATCTCTAACTGCCGTCGAGACATTAACCGCCTCAACCTTTCCACCCCTCTCACCCACTCCAACCCCTCCCCTGCAGAACGGGCAGCCCTCCGCTCCCTCTGCTCCAACCCCAACCTCACCATCAAACCCTCAGACAAGGGTGGCGCAGTGGTAGTATGGCGCACTGACCTCTACATCGCCGAGGCCAGACGCCAACTCTCCGACACCACCTCCTACCGCCCCCTCGATCATGACCCCACACCCGAGCACCAAACCATCATCTCCAACACCATTCATGACCTCATCACCTCAGGGGACCTCCCACCCACAGCCTCCAACCTCATTGTTCCCCAACCCCGCACGGCCCGTTTCTATCTCCTTCCCAAAATCCACAAACCTGCCTGCCCTGGTCGACCCATCATCTCAGCCTGCACCTGCCCCACCAAACTCATCTCCACCTATCTGGACTCCATTTTCTCCCCTTTGGTCCAGGAACTCCCTACCTAAGTCCGTGACACCACCCACGCCCTCCACGCCCTCCACCTCCTCCAGGTCTTCCAGTTCCCTCGCCCCCAACACCTCATTTTCACCATGGACGTCCAGTCCCTATACATCTGTATTCCGCATGCAGATGGCCTCAAGGCCCTCCGCTTCTTGCTGACCCGCAGGCCCGACCAGTCCCCCTCCACCAACACCCTCATCCGCCTAGCCAAACTCGTCCTCACCCTCAACAACTTCTCTTTCGATTCCTCCCACTTCCTACAGACTAAGGGGTGGCCATGGGCACCCGCATGGGCCCCAGCTATGCCTGCCTCTTTGTAGGTTACGTGGAACAGTCCCTCTTCCGCACCTACACAGGCCCCAAACCCCACCTCTTCCTCTGTTACATTGATGACTGTATCGGCGCCGCCTCTTGCTCCCCAGAGGAGCTCGAACAGTTCATCCACTTCACCAACACCTTCCACCCCAACCTTCAGTTCACCCTGGGCCATCTCCAGCACATCCCTCACCTTCCTGGATCTCTCAGTCTCCATCTCAGGCAACCAGCTTGTAACTGATGTCCATTTCAAGCCCACCGACTCCCACAGCTACCTAGAATGCACCTCCTCCCACCCACCCTCCTGCAAAAATTCCATCCCCTATTCCCAAATACTCCGCCTCCGCTGCATCTGCTCCCAGGATGAGGCATTCCACTCCCGCACATCCCAGATGTCCAAGTTCTTCAAGGACCGCAACTTTCCCCCCACAGTGGTCGAAAACGCCCTTGACCACGTCTCTCGCATTTCCCGCAACACATCCCTCACACCCCACCCCCGCCACAACCGCCCTAAGAGGATCCCCCTCGTTCTCACACACCACCCCACCAACCTCCGGATACAACGCATCATCCTCCGACACTTCCGCCATCTACAATCCGACCCCACCACCCAAGACATTTTTCCATTCCCACCTCTGTCTGCTTTCCGGAGAGACCATTCTCTCCGTGACTCCCTTGTTCGCTCCACACTGCCCTCCAACCCCACCACACCCGGCACCTTCCCCTGCAACCGCAGGAAATGCTACACTTGCCCCCACACCTCCTCCCTCACCCCTAACCCAGGCCCCAAGATGACTTTCCACATTAAGCAGAGGTTCACCTGCACATCTGCCATTGTGGTATACTGCATCCACTGTACCCTGTGTGGCTTCCTCTACATTGGGGAAACCAAGCGGAGGCTTGGGGACCGCTTTGCAGAACACCTCCGCTCGGTTCGCAATAAACAACTGCACCTCCCAGTCGCCAAACATTTCCACTCCCCCTCCCATTCTTTAGATGACATATCCATCATGGGCCTCCTCCAGTGCCACAATGATGCCACCCGAAGGTTGCAGAAACAGCAACTCATATTCCGCTTGGGAACCCTGCAGCCCAATGGTATCAATGTGGTCTTCATCAGCTTCAAAATCTCCCCTTCCCCCACCGCATCCCAAAACCAGCCCAGTTCGTCCCTCCCCCCACTGCACCACACAACCAGCCCAGCTCTTCCCCTCCACCCACTGCATCCCAAAACCAGTCCAACCTGTCTCTGCCTCCCTAACCTGTTCTTTCTGTCACCCATCCCTTCCTCCCACCCCAAGCCGCACCTCCATCTCCTACCTACTAACCTCATCCCACTCCTCGACCTGTCCGTCTTCCCTGGACTGACCTATCCCCTCCCAACCTCCCCACCTATACTCTTCTCTCCACCTATCTTATTTACTCTCCATCTTCAGTCCGCCTCCCCCCTCTCCCTATTTAATCCAGAACCCTCACCCCATCCCCCTCTCTGACGAAGGGTCTAGGCCCGAAACGTCAGCTTTTGTGCTCCTGAGATGCTGCTGGGCCTGCTGTGTTCATCCAGCCTCACATTTCATTAACTTGACAATCTAAGTCAGTTTCTCCTGCAAATCCCCTCCGTGTAAATTAAGCCTGAATAGGCTAGAACATTCAAACGAACAGTTTTTGTTATTCTTTCTCTCAATATCATTTCCAGAAATGATGTAATTTGGTTCTGCTCCATTACTTTTTAATTCCTCTGCATACAGGGAAATCTGTGAAATTTTGGTTTTGAATAACACTAACTGATAAAATCACTGAGTTATGCTGCTGAAGAAATTGGGAAGTCTGATCATGATGTAGAAAAGACTAAGATGTTAGGGCATATTAGATCATCATGTTGTGATGTGCACGTGAAAAACGTTTATGGAAACCATTTTACAGTGTCTCGGTCTTTGGCTGATGTAAACACTTTCATGATTGCCTTCCAGAAGATTATAGAAGATATTGATTAATCTGACTACAAGGAGTTACCTGACTTCTATAAAATAAAGAAAAAATACCCGAAAGGAAAAGCAAAATACTGTTGCTGTTGAAAATCTGACACAAACAAAGAAAACACAGAAGAAACTCAGCAGGTCTAGCCAGCAGCAGTGGAGAGAAATGCAGTTAATATTTTGAGCCTGGTATGACTTCTTCTGAAGAGCCTGCTGACTTTCTTCTGCAATCTCTGTGTTTGTTCCATAAAATCACATGACTTTACATTGCTGTAATGGCAGATCTGACAGCATTCATAAATGTGAGCCAAATTTCCAACTTTCAATCATCCAGAACTGAGTGACATCTTTTAAACAGTTTCTTGATCTGTTACATTTGTTTAAATATCTGTGTTTTCTCACTTCGCAGAATGCTGAAGTCCAGAATCACCTCATCAGATTCTACTTGACTGCTTTTCTTCAAAGACGTAGTGACTGTGGAGAAGCTACTAAGGATGCTGCCCTTTACATTACTTCGATTCTGAAGAGCCAGCTAGTTGGGAATGGCGAGAAACTTTGCCAGAATTCACCACCATTTTCTTACTGTCATAACCAACAGAGTACATTGATGTTGATGAACTAAATACATCATTGAGTTCTTGCCCTCAAAATCCAATGACCTTAAGTAAATATCTCCATTCTAGATGACATTTTGGCAAAGGACAAGCCAAACAAGAAAGCCCACCCTCTAGCAAGGACCTAACGAGGATCTATTTAAATAGCAAGGCGTAATCATACACATTAACCAACAAGAAACAAACATTTGTTGTAAGCTTTTAAGTAAATTGTTGGTTCTGAAACGGGGAAATGTACCTTAGGTCCTTCCTTGTTGGTATTTCTAGTCTTTACCAGGACATGAGCTAATTCCGTTTGTATTCAGTAACTTCACATTGTTGAGCGTTCCTTTCCTTTGCAGTCACACATACATTAATCCAGGAAGTGAATAGAAACATCAGTACCTAAATTTAGCTATCCTTTGAACCTTCAGTTGTAATATTTTAAACTCTACAGGAATCATTACAATCTCCTGAAAATTGTACTAAAGGTGTGCATGATTTTGAAGTTTCAAGGCACGTTCATTACAGCCTTAATTCTGTGTTTTTGCACATTTAACATAACTTTATTACCGTTATGATTCATATATTATTACACTTTATCACTTATTTACTCATGTTTGGAGCTCTAATGACAACATAACGATAGTCGTAGGTGGCTTAAATTTGTACCCAGTTCTACTGGCTTTCTCCGTGCCCTTGGTTATAAGCTCAATTCTTCTTCTGAAATCATTGACATTCCTCTGTACAAGAAGCAGCTTAATTTTTCTGCAGTAGCCAGCATTACAAAACAGTAGCCTTATTACTGTCATGACTGTCCACAACTGACTGGCAGTAGGTACCCCAAGAGCGATGGTGTTAAATTGTCAAAGCAGAATGCAATAGGCTCTGTAAGATAAATCTACCATGGAAGATATGAGGAACCCCATTACAATGGGAATGAAGAACATTGAGGCTCCATCCAGGTGAGAAGGTATTGCAGTTCATGTTACTGTGAGAAGACATAAACTTCACAGCTCAAAAGTGCCAGGGATCATGTTGGAGCAGATAGATACAGCAGATATGTGCATCTATCTAGCACTTTTAACACAGTTAACATTTATGAAAAGTTGTCATTTTTAAAGTACGCCAAGGCACTCCAAAGGGGCATTACCAAGCAACAATTGACCTTGAGCCACAAAAGGGGAAATTAGCCTAGTGATCAAAAGGTTGGTCAGCAATGTAGGTTTCATGGGTAATCTTGCAAGAAGGTGACGGAGGGGCAGAGAAGCTTCAAGAGGGAAGTTCAGGCCCTAGTCAGCTGTCAACCTAATGACCAAAGGTGCAGCAATTAAACCTGGAAAGGTGCTAGACACCAGAATTGAGAGGTATTAAGATCTCAAGGCGTTTTAGGCTGCATGAAGCTTTAGAGAGGGTTCATTTTAAAGTTAATAGATATCTTAAGATCCTGTTACCTTGGTACAATATTGGTGTACTTTAGTGGAGACAACAGGCTGTCACTCACTGACTGGAGAACATACTAAAGCCACAGTCTTATTGAGAGAAATCCACTGACTGAAGTGGTATTCAGACAATAAACTGAACAATGGTTGGCCTTCCCTGGGATGGACAACCCTGGGACAAAAGTGCTGCCTGCTAAGAATTGCCAACCAATCAGAGATGGTGGCTCCTGCCCATATGACCTACACCTGAGGCTGATGATCATCTCTAGATTCCAGGTCATAGAGGAATGCTAGCGAGTAGAGGTTCATGGAGGAATCAGTGGGGTGAGAAAACTTGGCAGCAAGACCAGAGGGGTAGCTCTCAACAGGTCCCCTCATTCCTGATGCCAGATCTCTTGATCAGGCCCTGAGTGCCTTTAAACAACGGACCAAGCCGAAAGAGCCTATAAGCAATCTTCCACCAATTTGCTTGTCAAGCTCCCCAAGTGGTGCTAAGTTAATAGCAAAAGGAAAGGTCCTTAATTGTCCACTGAAGGGCTTCAACTGGCCATTGAGGAGAAAGGCTATCCATAGGCCTTCCCACCATGAACTTGATCAGCATTGGAGATATGAAGGCAAAAGGGTGGTCACTTTCCACCCTCCTGCACAATCAAATCCCTCCCAACACCTAACCCACCACAGGGTAGGGTCTTAACTTTGTGCCCCTGGTGCCAGGTGAGAACATGTAATTTATGTCATACTTCGGAAGAAATGTAACTTATTGCAGAAAAATAATAGATATCACAGAAACTACTGAACTAAAAATGCAAGGTGCTCATGCGAGATGTAGCAGGAACTCCGTCTGAAGCAGATTCATATCAGACTTGAAACATTAATTTCTTTTCTGTCTTCACAGATGCTGCCTGACTTGCTGAGTTTCTTCAGCACTCTCTTATTTTTCCATTTACATTGACTGAGTCTATGTTTAAGACACAGAGTTACTCTGCAGGTAACCATGGTGCACTCATAGCTGCAGGATATAAAGAAGGTGGGATGTATAATTTAATATTATCTTTTATGAGTTTTCTTAAATTATTCAGTTTTGTTTTATAGCAAAGGTCAGTTTGTAATTGTGCGGTCATCCTGCCAATATTGCCTTCTGATATTTCAGTGTTCCTGTCATTGTGGGAGCTCCCTTCATTACTCAGATGTCTGGTCCATCTAGAGATGTGAGTTGAGTGGTGCAGCCACACCACATGGTATCAAGCTAATCTGTACTTGGATAAAGCAAGGCTATAAATGCATAATAAAAGAAAAATCAAACTACTTAGGAGGAAGCAAACCAAGAGGCTGAAAATAAAACTGACAGAAGAGAATATGGTTGAGTCTGCTTAGGGAGCTATTGACAATTTGGCCTCAATATGCAGTGAAAGTTGTGCTAGTTTTCTGAAGTAAAATTATGGTTTGAGTTTACATTGAAATTTATTTGCATAATACAGAAGTGTCTTTGTGAACAACTGCAATCAGATTGTGTTTTAAATTTAAAATGTGTTTCTTTTTCCACCCTTGCATTAAAAGTATACTATGGTAAGTAGAAGTTGTAACCAGAGAGGTGCAATTTTATTATTACATTTGAAAAAGGGGTTGATCACAAAAGTCAGCATTTTTAAGCAATGTCCAGTGTATCTCCTGTCAATTACCCAATTTGAAATAGGTAGGAACCACTGTAAAAAAAAAGGTGCAGAAGCTTCTGCCAGTTTCCTTGGAGTACACAAATCAGGTTTTAGCAAATTCAATATTTTGAATATTTGGAAACTTCAGTAAGGTGTCAGCAAGTGTCCTTGCATCTTAAAAAAAAAAGTGCATTTTTGAAAGAGTCTCTCTTTCAACTAGCAGAAATGTGCATGATAATTAATATGGTTAGACCTAGATTACTGTGTGATTTTTTTTAATCAAACCGGTGCCCAACTTGATTGGTACCTGACATGATTTCCTTGTGAAATTTTATGATCCATTGCACTTGTTTGCTGATTTTTTCAGTGCAGTGCTTACCTAGCCAGGTCGCTACCCCTGCAACAACAGTAAGAAGGGATAATAAGATGTATTTTTGTTCCCTACGTACCTTCATCAGTATGCAACAATATACAGAACAAAATGCAGACATGAAATTTAAGTGAGAACTTCCATTTATGTGGCAGAATTCATAACATCCCAGTTATAGAAGATAATGACTGCCGACACCTTCAAAATGCTCTTGTAGGCGTGTTTAAGAAGTATTTTTCAATTTATTCATTTGAGGGATGCGGGCGTCTCAGTCTGGGCCAACATTTATTGCTGTCCCTAATTGCATAGAGGGTAGTCAAGAGTCAACCACATTGCTGTGGATCTGGAGTCACATGTAGTCCAGACCAGCAAAGGGCATTAGTGAACCAGATGGGTTTTTCCAGGAATGGTTTCATAGTCATCATCAGACTGTGTTTTCTTTAATTAAATTCAAATTCTACCATCTGCCAGGATTTGAACCCAGGCCCCAAGAACATTACAGGGGTCTCTGGATTAACAGTCTAGCTATAATATCACTAGACCATTGCCTCCCCAACTGTATGTGCACTGCCCCTGACAATATTGCCAGTGATGTCATTCCATCCCATTTTCTCATACTGACTGTGCTTATGCAGGCACCATCAATGTGTTTAACTGGCAAAGCCTTTTAAAAGTACAGATATGCAGAACTTTCAACCTGTATAATATGAACCTTACAGGAATGTCAGGAAACACAATCTTGATGGAATTATAGCACCTTTTGAAGTATAGTCACTGTTGTATTTATTTAAAAAAACTGTAATCAAACTGTATACATAAAAGCAATGACCAGACGATCTGCTTCTGGGGTACCTAAGAAATGAACATTGTCCAGGGGAATGCGTTAACCTTTCTTCAAAATAATGTAATAGGATATTTCACCTCCACCTGAGCAATCAGTTTGGAGCCTGGGCATAGATCTAATCTAAAAAACATCACATTTGACAGCCTGTCAAAATTAAATGCTCAAATCAATGAATTGGAGCTTGAACCTACAACTTTCTGAGTCAGAGACAAAATGGATACCACTGAACCAAAATTGAGATCTCAAGTCAGTGATATATAGGAAGGTTTGCCTTTGGCACAGGAGGACTTACTTCATAATGTATGTTTGTCTCTACCCTGTGAGTAAAGGATGTCATTATTTTACAATACCTATAAATATTGCAAAATTGAGGTCCTATTTTTAATGGATGTGTTGGAGAAACTAAGAGAAAGCATCCGTTGCAGTTTTAAAATATTTGAAATGGTTATTGAACTTAAATATAGCTCCCCTTGCAAAACATGTTATTGATTGTAAATCTTAGTGTGCCATCAAAGATGTTTTTATGTTACAAATCTACCACGTTGTTGAGGCAGTTAAAACAACATGATTTCATTCAAAAGCTTTGTGTCTGTTAGTGTCATCCCCCATAACAATTCTGATATGAGAGATTCCAGATGCAGTCTTTCAAAAGTAGGTAATTTTCTTCCTCATACTGTCTGGTTCAGCTCATACACATTGAACTGCCTTGATGGCATCATGTTTGCACCATTATAGAATCATGTCACAGTTAACTATCTAAAAGCTTTCCTATTGAATAAAAGCAAGTGAGAAACAAGGAAACACAAGCAAGACAGGAACCAGAGATGAAAAATTTAGCAATCCCAAAAATGCGTAATCTGTATACAGATGGATAAATATGTTGCCAGTTGTTGTTTAGGCGATTGGAAGGAGGAGTTAGTTTTTGAGACATTCAGTGTTTTTTTATTATCTTTCTGCATTTTTCATTAATAACACAAAGTGGAAATATTTTACCTCAATTATTTTAAAAAATTGTTTAGCTTTTATATAAAAAAATGGTGATATGAACCTTGCTACTCAGTAGAATGCGCCATCATGGAAGGGTATGATATGCAATTTGTATGCCGAAATTGGCTGACCCTTACATGTTGTGGCATGACTATAGGGAAAGATTTTATTTGCCTGATCAATTCATTTTGGGTAAAAACAGATTTCACTGTCGGAAAAGTCAGATTGGATTGTGCCACTAAGGAAAGAGTCCGACTAATTTCTTGTACTTTTGTGCACTTGAAATGATCTACTCTCATTTCCTTTAATTAGCATATACTTGTAGTATAGAAGAGGATACATGAAGATGACGTGCAAATAATCTTTTAAAAATGATGTAAAGCTGACACTTCTCAAAAGAAAGTCTTACTATTTTTTCCTACTATAAAATTGCTAGTCTGTGGACAAAACCTGAGGAGCTGTGGTATTGGAGACTTTCTAGCATGAAGAGAAAATGAAAATAAGAACAAGGTCAGCAAAGAATGATTTCACAAAACACTTTCAACAATGGGATCATGAGTTGTAAGAAACAAAATTTACGTCAATGCCTTCATTGATAGAAAAAAAAATTGACTCAACCATAGTAGCTTGGAAACTGAAATTCAATATATCATTTTATGAGGGTAAAACACGCAAATTGGAGTCGGTTTGTGGACCAGGCTTCTGTGCTTCAGATATATAAGCCCTGATATTTGGCCAGGCTGTTTTTCAGACCAACTATGTGAAACAGGTCCTTTGCGTGCAACTGAGAGTCCTAATACACACAATAGGATGTCTTTTGGAAGTTATCCTGAATAGAACAGGCACCAAACCCATACTTCACGGCCAAATTAGCAGCAGTATTGCCCCTATAGAACTACTGTGCCTACGACTGCATCTCAATCTATTAGCACTTACCTGAGGCAGCTGCCATGCTCAGCTCCTGCTGTAGGTGTATGAGGTGCTTTTGAAGCTGTTGGCAGGTTGCCCAGATGAAGTAGGTAAATCCTAAAGTTTTAGATCAATATAAAGCTTCTCAGTTTGGATGAGTGTTAGAAATTGATCACTGTCTTAGCACTCAAAACCAGCACAACCAGTTTCCATTTCCTCCAGTCTATCAAAACTTAAAATCTACACTTAACGAGGCAAATGCAACTCTTTGTTGGCTTGGTTCATGATAGCAGTGTTCATTCTGGTAATGTTCTCTTATTTTGAAATATTCCATCCTTTATTGTCATACAGCAAGGGTCATTGATTTGCTCTTTGACCCATTGAACATAATATAAATCACCTCCATTTCAATTTGTATTGGCCACACATCACTGGAAGACCCTAATCATTTACTTGACTCCACTTCTTAGGAAAAATCTTCACATTCAAAAACCTGCTTATTTTCCATTCAGCAAAAAAGGTTAATTTCAAGCATTAAACACAGCAGCATTGATCCTGAAAGATTTTGTATTAATAACATGACAGTTATCAACGTTTATTTCTTATAGTCTTTTTTGAATTTTTAGTTCACTTACAGAGCTGTGTAAGAATCTGTGATAATGGGAACTGCAGATGCTGGAGAATCCAAGATAACAAAGTGTGGAGCTGGATGAACACAGCAGGCCAAGCAGCATCTCAGGAGCACAAACGCTGACGTTTTGGGCCTAGACCCTGCTGTGTTCATCCAGCTCCACACTTTGTTATCTGTGTAAGAATCTTTCAGGTTCTTAATTTCATCAGAAGCATAATTCTTTGAAGTTTGCATCACAGGTAGACATAATGGTTAAGAAGGCCTTTAGCACACTTGCCTTTATTGCTCAGTCCTGATATAAGAGTTGGGAAGTCATTTTGTGTATGTACAGGACATTGATGAGGCCTCCTCTGAAGATCTGTGTCCAGCTCTGGTTGCCCAGTTATAGGAAGGATGTTATTAAGCTAGAGAGGGTTCAGAAGAGAGTTATCAGGATGTTGCTGAGTATGAGTCATAAAGAAATGTTGAATAGACTAGCACTTCTGTCCATGGAACCTAGGAAGTTGAGAGGTGACCTTATAGAGGTTTATAAAATCATTAGAGGTATAGATAGGGTTAATGGTAGGTGTCTTTTCCCTCGAATGGGGGATTTCAAGATCAGGGGGAATTTTTTAAGGTAAGAGGAGAGAGATTTAAAAAGGATATGAAGGGCAAATATTTTATACAGAGTTGGTTCGCATTGGAATGAACCTCCTGTGGATGTGGCACAGTTATACTGTTCAAACGACACTGAGATAAGTAAGTGAATAGGAAGGATTTGGAGGGATTTGGGCCAGGAGCAGACAGGTGGGATTAGTTTAGTTTGGGATTATGTTCGATGTGGACTGTTTGGATGGAAGGATCTGCTTCCTTGCTGTATGCTTCTGTGACTCTGTAGAATAAGATCTAATTAATGTATGATTGGTTCAATGGAGAGTTGTGAATACAGACAAAGTGCAAAGAATTTTTCTTTTAATTCATTTATAGAAAGTGGATGTGGCTGGCTTGACCAGCATTTATTGCTCGTCCACAATAGCCCAGAGGATAATTAGGAATGGCCACCTTGCCGTGGGCCTGCAGTCGCATGTAGGCTAGATCAAGGAAAGACAACTGATTGCCTTCCCTAATGGTAGTAGTGAAACATTGGCCTTAGAACAATATACTTCTGTTCTTCCAACATTCTCCATATGTTTAATACAGTACAGATCTTAGACTGCTGGGCTTGTTAGCCACCATTTCTGCACCATTTCCTTCACTGAGAAGGATCTGAGAACCAGCAAGAATAGATGCCAGAAGCTAGAGTCAACAAATCTGAGGCAGGAAAAGCACAACATGTAAGACAACATCTGAGGAGCAGGGAAGTCAATGTTTCGGGCCGAAACCCTTTGTAAGAGTAGATGCAGAAAACCTGAGTCAACATTTCCTGTAAGTGAATTCAGAAATGTTCCTGCATAATTGAACACTTGAGGTCAGTTGTAAAAATATAACTCTAATTTCTGTAATAGTCCTTCATTTTTACTACAGATCTATATTTATGGTTCTAGCAAACATCTATAGCACTTTTCTGCAGTTTTGAAGGTTTGTGCCACATTACACTTGAAATTTTATTTCTAAGACTCTTTCTCTGTTCTCTCTGTTTCTCTCTTTTCCTTTTTCTACTGTGTAGATTGCAGAAGTTGCATTTGTAGATGACACATTAAGGCATGAACGTTGCAGATTTGCGTAATGCTTCCAGGCTAGGGAAAACCTAGGCAGGTGGATAATTTTAGAAAAGAAAACCACTAGCCATCTTCCAAATTTCTGGTAATTTTGGAAAAGGAGAAAGCACAGCTGCAAGATTTTATCTCCCAGTTTGAAAAACATCAAACAATATGCACATAGAGACAAATTATTACAGATGCTGCATATGTGAAACTAACACAGAGAGTGCTAGAGAAACTCAGCAAGTCTGACAGCATCTTTGGAGAAAGAAACAGGGTTAATATTTTGAGTTCAATATGACTGCTTCAGTTCTGAGGAAGAGTCATACATATGAACAGAAGTAGGCCATTTGGCTCCTCAAGTCTGTTCCACCATTGATTGAGATCATGGTTGATCTGTAGCTCACTTCATCCGGTCCATATCCCTTAATACCTTTACTTATCAATAACGTATCTATGTCAGACACAAAATGTCAACTCTGCTTATCTCTACACAGATGTTGCTGGACCTGTTGAGTTGCTCCAGCATTCTCTGTTTGCATCAAATGATATTATTTTTTCTTCAATTACAAACATAGAACAATGAATTTCTCATTTCATGGAGAAAGATCATCCAACATTAAATCAAGATAAGATGCATTGTTTGGGGCAGATACGACATATTTGCGATATGGATTTTGTAAGTCAGTTTTGTCGAGAATGAAATCAGTTTTAGAAAGGAATTCACCTTAAATGTTTGCCTTTATACAAAGAAAGTATCAAAGTTGGCTATTCATTGATTAAGATGCTGAAGTTCAATCACGAGGACCAAATCCTTTTGAGTTTCTAATAACAGGTATAGTGTTGGAAAAGTGTTGACTATGAGAAAGTGTCTTCACACAGAGGATAAGGAAAAGGAAGTGGTAAAGCTGTCTTATAAGCCCCAACAGCGTGTTTAGAGAAGTCATGACAGAATCTCGGGGCCATGCCACCTGACCCCGTCGGCCATGTTTACTTCATCCCACGGGTAAACCCAAGTGAAGACATCAAGGTTGTTTGCCACAGCTGCTTGCACTCACAATTGATCATCTCCCTCAATCATTCTACTAAAATAGATTTGCGCTACTTAACTTTAACAATGTAAGCAAAAAGTAGGGTTATAACAGTTTATTTAACAAAATAACATCCTGTCTCAAAGCAAAACGTTGAAGTCATCAGGGCAAATTACAGGGCAACACTTCTTTTTTCATTTAAGGAGATGAAAGCAAAATTAGTTTCAGAATCTGGAATGCATTATTGTTTTGAATGTCTACAACAATGGTGTGGAATTTGTAAAGAAAAATACGATTTGGAAATGTAGCAGAAGTTTCCAATTGAAGTGGTGATGCAGTTAATTGTGCTTATTTGAATTTTGTCTTAATATTTTCAAGTTAAAATGGAGGTTTTGCAACTGATGAGAGTCAGTGCTAATGGTTGAAATTGTCTCATACTGTTTTCTCTCAAGATACTAGGTGTCCCAGAGACTGTATTGTATTGCGTAGAGTGATGTTAGAATTGACTCCTTGGTAGTTCAACACCTGAGAAAGTAATCCAGCCAACAGACATTAGAATCATCACAGTTTGCCACACCACAGTTCTGTAGGTAACGTTTTCAATGTGGAGGCGATAAAGGACTGGGAACTAATTAAAAGGACTCCATAATGTTATACATTCTAGTAAACTTTGTAGTTTTAAAGCGCTAATATTTCCCTGTGTTGTGAAATAAAAAGCTTTCTTTCTCTCTCTGAAAGGGAGTTTAGAGCAAACATGGTAGAAGGTTAGCTTAAATTGTCACAGAGCAAGTTGAACACTGAGCATAAAACATGAATGTTTCTAGCCACTCTTCACATTAAATCTTAAAGTCTTGAACATTCCTCAGTTCTAGACTGAGCTATTGTAGTTAATTCTGACCAGGTAGACTACCAGATCTGTGCTATCAAGATATTGTTAGAAATATTTAACAATGGGCACAAGTAACAGATCAAACATATATCATTAAGTGTAGGTTCGGCAAAATCTTTGATTTTTAAATCATCTGTCCGTCTTTTTGGTGTGTTGTCAAATGGAATGGTGTGACCATTTTCATTGTGAGACATTGTGTTTGTGCAATGCAGTGTGAAACGCGATCTAATGATTTGGGGCACTATGAATTTTTATAATCTCTTACATTTGGTTGGTTGAAGGAATTTCAGCTTTGTATGGGGTGTGTTAACGGAGTGAATCAGCCTCTGAGTCAAAACAGTCTTCAGTGAGCTCAACATCTTCACCTTACTCAGTTTAACAGTTGACCACAATAAGGGGAAAAATTACAGGTAACTTCAGAGAACCTAGAACTGTGGCTACAATGTGAGTCTATCACCATTTTCCGTTCAAAGTGAAATGAAGCAGCTTTTTCACAATGAGTATAGCTTTCATAGAGACAACTTGAAACCACTCAAAAATTACTTTCTTGTAAAAATAGCATCATCATATAAAATGGCACCAGATCTCAGACAGTCTAGATATGCTGCTAACCAGACTTATGACTGATGATGACTTTCATTTATTGAGCAGCTACAGTAGCTTCTCCTCAAAAATATACATAGGTACACTTTCACATGCTTCAACACAGGATATTTATTTATATCAGATTTCTTCTGCAAGAAACCCTTTCTTCCACTGAATCACATGCATCAAGTTTGCATTGCGTGGAACGAACCTTTTTTTTTGTACAGAGATATATTTTTATGCAAGAAAAAAATTTGTACAGCAAAGTCAAGGACAAGATCTAAATGTTTTTCATTATTGTAGTGAATGAGTGTTGAAATTGGCTTTTATAATAAAAAGTAGTATAAAAATTGTAAAATATACTGTTTCTGTAGAGATGTGTAAATATGTATTATACCACTGTGTCAACTTGTCTTTATGACCACTCTGCTGTATAAATATTATATATATGTACTTTATCTGTCTGTATATGATGCTTTGCATTGTGTTTCATCTTAGTATACTTTCCTGAATTTGAAAACTATTTTAACTTTTTGAATAAAAGTTTTGACAATGAACTTTTGTGCCTGCTCATGTGTATCTTTATTGAACAGAAGACTTCATCAATACCAGTTCTTAGTCAGTTACAAATGACATCGTAATGTTTGTTTTATGCTTAATAATGATTAAACTTTGGCCAGTCTCTTGTCACCCATCAAAAAGAAAAAGTAAATACTTAGATATTTTTAATGTCCTTCATAACCACAACATTTGTAATGTAGGAAATACTTTTTTGAAATATGCTCACTGTTTCAGGAAACATGACAGAGAATTTGAATACAGGAAGCTCCCACAACGAGCATTGTGTTAATGACAAGATAAACAGTTTCTGTAATGTTAATTGAGACATAGAGATTGGCCAGGCCACTCAAGATGACCCCACTGCTCTTAGAATCATAGAACTTCTACAGTATTGAAGTAGGCCATTTAGCCCATCGAGTCTGGACCAACACTCCAAAGAGCATCCCACCCAAGCACAGACCCTCCCCCCACTTCGTAACCCCACATTTCCCATAGCTAAACTACGTAACCTACATATCCCTCGACACTATGGGCAATTTAGTATGGCCAATCCACCTAAACTCTACATCTTTGGACTGTGGGAGGAAAGTGTTGCAGGATCTTTTGCATCCGGTTGTCTATGAAGGATACAATTGACATCTGGCATTGCTCTCTGATTTTTAATGGAATTTTTGCTGATTATATTTTCCTATACATCTATACCCAGTTATGTTCCAATGAACTCATAAAACATGGCTAGCAACACTGATTAGACAGATTATCTCCATTCATGTCTGATTTGATTTAGTGAAATTGTTAGCTAATGCTGGGGGATAAAATTGCAATGTTTGCATGCCCATGCTGTTGGCCTCAAGCACGTTAAGTCAGATGTTGTATAGACTAATCCAGCAATTAATTACAGTAGATTCAGTTGAGCTACTTGGACCATTCCAGACTTGACTAATGCCCAGTGAGAAGTCAATTAAAACCACAATTGAACTTCTTCATTGAGCGCTCACATTACAGTAACAAGTAGATATCAGAATTCCGAAGCACAGCAGGAGTTTGAATTGTTAGAGGCTGGCGGAGATGTGTCTGTACGTGTTGGATACTCAACCTGGAAAATTAGTTTTTTGGGCTTCCCAAAGAAGTTGAAAGCTTTGAAGGATTTCTTTTACAAGCTGTTCCTTGGCAAATTAAATTGTGGTGGCTAAGGATTTGTGAACTACCCTAGATTAACAAATAGCTTTGGGATTTATGAACCTTGCTTCATACACATCATTTTTCTGGTTAAAAACATGTAGGTATTGCCTGCCAGAATTTGTGAGAAGATTCATTGAAGGATTTCCTGAGTGCTACTCGTAAGTGATCAAATAAAAACTTCAAATAGTCAGACAGTGAGAGGTTTATGTGATTTTCACAGGATAATTTACTAACAAATTTCATGTTGCAAGTATTGGGAAACTCCTTGCCCATTATGTAAGAAAATCACATTATTTTACAAGATTCGCTTATTCAGGCCTTGTTAAATGGAACCTGGAATATTACAGTTTGGGACTGTCACTGTGTCTGTTTATTTTGAAATAGTCTTTGGGATAAGAAAAGTCAGCATTAACGTTAAACACCTTCAAATTGCAGCTGTGCCATGAAGGGTCGAGACCCGAAACGTCAGCCTTTGTTCTCCTGAGATGCTGCTTGGCCTGCTGTGTTCATCCAGCTCCACACTTTATTACCTTGTCCTTTCTTGTTGTCTTAGCACTGACTGCCATGTTTAAATTAAATGCAACTGTGGCTATTCACTCTCAGTTGATACCAGGTGCATCAGTGAACATGTGGTCGAGGATTGGCCAAGACTTCAGATAAATTCCAATTTTGTTTTATTTACGTACTCTTGCTTTGGCAAAATTTCAAATTCCCCATTGCCATTTAAAAAAAAACAGTCTCTCACCCACACGGGTCAAGCTATTATCAGAGAAATTGTAAATAAAAACAGAAGTTGCTGGTGAAACTCAGCAAGCCTGGCAGCATCTGTGAGAGGAAAGCAGTGTTAACATTTCGAGTCCAGTGACTCTACATCAGAAGTGTTAGCAGCTAAGAGAAGTAGTACTTATGCTGAAGATGAAGTTGGGGAGGGCAGGGGCTAGGGGAGAAGTGAACAGACAGTTGGAAATGAAGCCCAGAGAGAGTGATATTAAAGGGGTAGGTAATCAAGGGGATGAAAGGTAACAGGCTGGGGCAGAAGAAAAGCAAATGCTCACATTGAACATTTTGTTTAGCTCGTCTTACTTTATTTCGGGTCAAATGTGTGGCCATGGGCACCTGCATGTGGCCCAGTTATACCTGTCCCTTTGTGAGACACATGGAACATTTCTTGCTCCAATCCTACACAGATCCCTCCCCACGACTCTTTCTCTGGTTTATCAATAACATCATCAGTGCTGCTTCCCTTTGGAATTGGGAAAATTCATCAATTTTACTCCCAATTTCCACCCTGCCTTCACATTCACCCAGTCCATTTCCAACATCTCTTTGCTGTCTCTTTCTCCATTTCTGGATTTAGGCTGGCCACAGTAGTGGGGAATCTCAGCTGAGGAAAAAAGGTGGACATTTCTGAGGCACCCCATTTATGAGGCACAAACTCATTGACTCCCACAGTTAGCTTAACTATGCATTTCACGCCCTGTTTCCTCCTTGCCATTTTCTGCCTCCATTGCATCTGCTCTTTTGATGCCATCTTCTGCAGGGGTGCCTCAGAAATGTCCACCTTTTTTCCTCAACTGAGATTCCCCACTACTGTGGTCAACAGGACAATTAGCCGTCTCTAACTCATCTCCAACATCTCTGCCCTCATGCTTTTCCTTCCTTCGCACAACAAAAATAGGGTCTCCCCGTCGTCACGTACCATCCCACCAGATTCTTCATCCAAGTGATTGTAAGCTGCCATTTCTGTCACCTCCAATGGGATTCTACAACCATACACATACTCTGCTTGCTTCCTTTGTCAGCATTCCACAGGGACCATTCCTTCTAGGACACACTGCTTCAATCCTCCTCCATTCCCAACACCTCCTCACACCCTCATGGCAGCTTCCTGTTTACCTCCTGTCTCCTCATTACCCAAGGTCACAGACACACCTTTCAGGTAAAGTAGTGATTTATCATAGATACTGTGCAGTGTAGAAACAGGTGCTTCAGCCCAACATGTCCATGCTGAACATTAGAGCATTCCACCCAGATCCATCACACTAATCCACACATCCATGAATGCTTTGGGCTATTTAGCATGGCCAATCCACCTAACCTGCACATCTTCGGACTGTGGGAGGAAACCAGAGCACCTGGAAGAAACCCACACAGACACAGGGACAATGTGCAAACTTCACACAGACAGTTGGCTGAAGCTAGAATCGTACCCTGGTTCCCAGCACTGAGAGGCAGCGGTGCTAACCACTGAGCCACGACTTACGTTGCTTCATTCAATTTAGTCAACTGCATTTGCTGTACACAGTGTGGTCTCCTCTGCACTGGGGACTCAAAAGGCAGATTGGGTGGGTTCTTTGCAAAATACACATGTTCTGTCCATAGAAATGAACCTTCCAGTTACCAGCCATTTCAACACACCACCTTCTTCCCAAGTCTCTAGAACGCAACATCAAGTTCAATAACTTCCATGTTTTTTACCCACCTCACACCAGTTCATGTTTTGACATTGGTTGCTTTTCACACAGTCACCAATTCTCGCCTAATCCTATGCCAATATCGTATTATATGGGTTGCTATCAATATGGGTCGCCCATTCTCTTCTAATCTTAGCTCTTTTTATCATTCAGTCAGCTTTTCTTCTGCCCTGGCCTGCCGTCCATAATCTCCTAGTTCACCTTATCTCTTTCTCTCCCTCTCTCTCTGAGTTCATCCAGCTGAGTTTCACTAGCAATTCCTGATTCGAATTCAAATCTCCAGCACCTGCAGTTCTTTGTTTTGTTATAGGGGAAATCTTGGAGTCAGCCCAAGGTAAGAGAGGCCAGTGGGGTAGCAAAAGAGATTCTCTGCTTCATTATTCATTTTTCAGGCGAAAAGAAGTTATCTGTCACCTTTGACAGGTTAGATTTCCCTGTGATCTTCATGACCCTGACATCAGGGCCAAATGGATATTCCAAGCCAGTATGGATATTCCTTGCCAGTAGCAAACCTGTGGCACAATCTTCCATGAGGTGCTCTTTTAATTCTCAACATCCTATTAAGGATGAACGGTGCACTGAATCAATCAGACGGTCAGCAACTGTGAAGTTGGTGACAATAAGTTTGTAGAGATGACAGGACTGAGTCTGTATTATCGTTTTTGGTATCGAGTGGATGTGCGGATTAGTGTGATGGGTCTGGGTGGAATGCTCTAATGTTCAGCATGGAGCATGGTATAACTCCTTTGTTTGGCCTCGAAGAGAATGCTCTCCACAGGAGTGACTGCGGCATGGTTGTTGCCCTTCATTCACACAACCCTGTCATTTGGGGCATAGAGGCATGGGTGGAAATTGGCCCTAAGCCTGCCACAGGGAAAGTGTACCTCCTGAACTGGTGGTATCTGCATGCAGCAGGTGACTTCGCTGTCAGTGGGATATGTCCAACATGGCTGTAAAATTGCCCATAACAGGGGCTATGACAATCCTAATTGCTGTGGGCTTCTGAGGAATAGACAATGATCCTTTAATAACTGCACACTGGGAAAGTTACCCAGCAAAAGGGAATGCATTGATGAGCTGTATAAAAACTTATTTTCTTCCAAATGATTCCCACATCCTCATCTCCTTGGGAAAATCCAGGCTGTGTTGAGCAGAACTTTCAGGAAACTTGATCATTTGCGCATTTCCATTGCTGATACTCTGAGATCCGAATGGTACAGAGGATTTAATATTCAATAGCCTGAATATCCTAATATCAGATTGCATTGAAGCTGCTCTGTTGTGAACATTAATGAAAGAAACAAGTCTTCGGGTATTTGTTCATAACAGATGGACTGAATTAATTACGGTGCATCGACTTTGACTAAAATTGAAAAACAACTAACAAAACATAAATTTTAACCAGGTAATGAAATGACAGAAGTTAATGGAAATTCATCATAAGTTGAAGCTAATGTATCCAATTAAATAATTTTTCCTTGCTGTTTGAAAATGGAACAAATTGTTCATTGACATTTGTGAGATCATTGTCTGTGCAGAATGTAGGTCATATTCTGTTCCACTTTCTGAAAGCTAATTTTGTAGACTCCATCTTGTTCACTGACTACAAAACATAACGAGCTTTGGTGAGAATTCAACCTGGATTTTGATCCATGATGTGTGTCACAGGTGTTGGGAAGTTTGCCTGATCAACTCAGCAGGCTCATGAAAAATTACCATAGATTACCATGCATGGCATGGTGGCTCAATGGTTAGCACTGCTGCCTCACAGTGCCAGATGACTGGGTTTGATCCCATCCTTAGGCGACTGTGTGGAGATTGCACATTCTCCCCATGTCTGTGTGGATTTCCGTTGGATGCTCTGGTTTCTTCCCACAGCCCAGAGATGTGCGGGTTGGGTTAATTGGCCATGCTAAATTGCCTCATCATATCCAGGGATGGGCAGGTTAGGTGAGTTGACCGTGGGTTACAGGGATAGGATGGGTTTGGGTGGGATGCACTTCAAAGGGGTGCGCGGAAGTGATGGGCTCAATGGCTTCTATCAGCAGTGTTGAGGTTCCCTTCTCTGATTCTATAAGTACAGGTGATGGATTTGATCCATCTACTGCAGGAAAATGTTTGGACACAGCCACAAATTGTCAGGTGCTGATGTGGGCTATTTAAATCGCACTAGCCCTATAGGATCTGGCCCTAGTTATAAGAGAAGCAAAAAGACCCTCTAGCCCTTGCAATTCACACACCACCCTCCACATTCCCGAGGCTTCATCCATGCTGCCTCATGTCCCCCAAATAATTCCCATGGCTCAATGCAATTTCATAGTACTTATGTCTTCAATCAGCAACTGTACATTGTATCAAAGGAATTAATCTTATAATAACACATGACTGGGTTTAATAAAAAACATAGATAACTGTCCACTATGAGAAAAACTCATTCTCATGGCAGCCCAATAGGAGTAGCAAATATCCTGATCCTTTCAAGTTTTTAGAGCTGAGAGTGCAAGCACCCGAAGCCTCTCAATTTTATGTAAATAGACATTATGAAATTGTCAACAGAGACCAGAGAACCAGAACTGTCAATAAATCAGGGGTTCCAGCGTTTCAATCAAGCAATAGATGGCTATACTCTCAGCCAAGCGTCACTTGATATTCTCACCTGTGCTTGCCCATTTCCCTGTCAAATGCAATGACACATAGAATATAACAGCACAGTACAGGCCCTTCGGCCCTTGATGTTGTGCCGACCTGTCATACCGATCTCAAGCCCATCTAAACTACACTATTCCATGTACGTCCATATGCTTGTCCAATGACGCCTTAAATGTACCCAAAGTTGGCGAATCTACTACCGTTGCAGGCAAAGCGTTCCATTCCCTTACTACTCTCTGAGTAAAGAAACAACCCCTGATGTCTGTCCTATATCTTTCACCCCTCAATTTAAAGCTATGCCCCCTCGTGCTCGCCGTCACCATCCTAGGAAAAAGGCTCTCCCTATCCACCCTATCTAACCCTCTGATTATTTTATATGTTTAAATTAAGGCACCTCTCGACCTTCTTCTCTCTAATGAAAACAGCCTCAAGTCCCTCAGCCTTTCCTCGTAAGACCTTCCCTCCATACCAGGCAACATCCTGGTAAATCTCCTCTGCACCCTTTCCAAAGTTTCCACATCCTTCTTATAATGCAGTGACCAGAACTGTACACAATACTCCAAGTGCGACCGCACCAGAGTTTTGTACAGCTTCACCATAACCACTTGGTTCCGGAACTCGATCCCTCTATTAATAAAAGCTAAAACACTGTATGCCTTCTTAACAGCCCTGTCAACCTGGGTGGCAACTTTCAAGGATCTGTGTACATGGACACCGAGATCTCTCTGCTCATCTACACTACTAAGAATCTTACCATTAGCCCTGTACTTTGCCTTCCGGTTACTCCTACCAAAGTGCATCACCTCACACTTGTCTGCATTAAACTCCATTTGCCACCTCTCAGTTCAGCTCTGCAGCTTATCTATGTCTCTCTGTAACCTATAGCATCCTTTGTCACTATCCACAACTCCACCGACCTTAGTGTCGTCTGCAAATTTACTAACCCATCCTTCTACGCCCTCATCCAGGTCATTTATAAAAATGACAAATAGCAGTGGACCCAACACTGACCCTTGCGGTACACCACTAGTAACTAGTCTCCAGGATGAGCATTTCCCATCAACGACCACCCTCTGTCTCCTTTCAGCAAGCCAATTTCTGATCCAATGATCCAATGATAATGCAGTGATTAACAATTCTTGACTCTAATTTCCAGTCACAATAGGCCAGCTTCAGAAGATGGCTGGCTATTAGTAGGATTGGCTGTAGTGCTTGGCTGCATCTTTAAAAAGGAGAGATAGGAGAAAGACTCGTGGACAGAGGTAAGTAAATTGATCAGAGTGAGTGGAGACATCAGTGGGCGGGAAGATGCACCAGAAACACTGGAGGCATTTCACAGGCTGGAGACATCAGAGTAAACGAAGGTGCATCGGGGACCGAGAGAAATGGCAAATGGGGCATAACATGCATTTATTTTTTCTTATTTATTCTTGGGTTGAGAGTGTTGCCAGAAAGCTTAACATTTATTAAATGCCCATCCCCATTTCCCTCTGAACTGAGTGGCTTGCGAGGCCATCTCAGAGAGCAGTTCTGTGTTAACCACATCGCTGCTGCTCTGGAGTCATTTCATCCAGAGCAGGTATGGATGGCAAAATTCCTACAAGGATATTAATGAATCAGATGGGTTTTGTAGCAATCAATGCAAGTTGCATTGGTAACCATTACAGAGACCAACTACGTGGTCTACATATTTATTGACTGAATTGCAATTTCCTGGTCATCATGTTGGAATTTAAACATAATAATTTGTTTTAGAGTCTGGAGTATTAATCCAGTAACATTGCCAGTATGCTATTGATCTCCTCATATTAAATCTTAAAGATATTACTTAATCTCAAAGATAACATTTAAATGACCAGCTCCTGAGTTGGACTGGCCACTCCTTCCCCATTCTTTAACATGAATTGAAGTGTTGAAGCGTTGGTTTCAGGGGTTCACAATTTTTAAAAAATCTTATGCTGTCACTTACCTGAAGTCATTACTATTTGTTGTCCAGTGCAGTAAGGAGTCACATTCAAGATTAGGACATCGCCAATGTTATTAATTAAATGAACAAAAAACTTGTCAGTTTACAACTGAAACTTCAGTCAAAAAGGCAAAAGTACTCGAGCATGTCAGGATTTCAGATCTCGGAGTGGCAACTGGCTCCCAATCAGTTGACTATAGCATCAGAAAAATGTGGGTTTAATGTCAAGAGCTCATCTGTAATTCCATTCATAGCTTTTCTGCCTCTAAATTAAATATTTGTTCTGGCACTGGGCCACTGGGTTCGAAATGTCAACTTGTTTTTTTCTTTCAACAGATGTTGCCAGACGGGCTGAGTTTCTCCAGCAGTCTGTTTGTGTTTGAGAGTTGGGGATTGATTCCTCCTTGAGAACTTGAGTCTAAAATTCAAGGCTGATTTTAAACCTTTTGTGAGTTTAATTGAATTAAGGCCCCATCCACTCTGTCATGTAGAAGTAGAAGTTTCCTTGGCACTCTTCTTTAAGTATAAGTGAGTCATTCTCGGATCGTGGTCAATATTTATCCCTCAGTCAGCACCACAAAAAAATAAACTTATCAGTTCATTGTGACATTAATATTCGGTTCCCTTATTTCCTCATATTATAACAGTGACTAAAATTCAAAAGTGCTCAATTGGCTGTTAATTGTTTTGGGGTATCCTGTGGTCCAGTCATAGAATCCCTACAATGTGGAAACAGGCCCTTCAACGCATCAAGTTCACACCAACTCTCAGAACATCCCATGCAGACCCATCCGCCTATAACTCACCTAATCCCTGATCATTATGGACGACTTAGCATGGCCAATCACTTCGTCTGCACATCTTTGAACTGTGGGAGGAAACTGGACCAAACCCATGCAGACACGGGGAGAATGTGCAAGCTCCAGACAGACAGTCACCCGAGGCTGGGATTGAACCCAGGCGCTGTGAGGCAGCAGTGCTGACCACTGAGCCACCGTGCCCCACATGGTCATGGCAGCCTATTAATAAAAAGACAAGTCTTTTTCCTTTTCATTCATTCAGAATTTATTGTAACATGTATCCGAGTACAGTGTAAAGTATGCAGGGTCGCCACTCTCTGGTACCCTCTCAGGATTTAATAGATAGAATTAAAAACAATGGGAGAAATTAAAGTAGCAGGAAATTAAGGGCAGCACAGTGGCCAAGGGTGGCATGGTGGCTCAGTGTTTAGCACTGCTGTCTCACAGCACCAGTGACCAGGTTTCAATTCCACCCTCAGGTGGCTGTCTGTGTGGAGTTTACACATTCTCCCCATGTCTGCAAGGGTCTCCTTCGGGTGCTCTAGTTTCTTCCCACGGTCCAAAGATGTGCAGACTAGGTAGGTTGGCCATGCTAAATTGTCCGCAGCATTCAGGGCTGTGTAGATTGGATATGTTAGCCATGGGAAATGTGGAGTAACAGAGAAGGGGTGGAATGCTATTTGGAGAGTCGATGTGGGCTTGTTGGGCCAAATTGCCTGTTTCAAAACGCTGCAGGGATTCTATGAAAAGGAAAAGAAAATGTCTAAATCACTCTTATCGCCTCGAGCCGTAAGCCAGGCTCACCAATGCCACCCGCACTGGACCCACCAACACTGAGGTTTTGCCATCATTGCAACTCTCATTTCAATGCTACTGATGATACCTCCTGGAATTTTGCACCTCACTGTTGCTTGTGCTGGAGCCACTAACACTGGTGTCACCACACTCTTGCATCATTACTCACTGCTGGGCCTACGTCACAGGCGCTGCTGCCATCTTGGAATCAGTTGAAGTGGCAGAGCCCACTGCCTTCCTGAACAAATGCAGGAGTTTAACCCATTGAAGCAACGCTGACATCAGAAAAACCGCCAATGCTGATGCTGCCGTCGCCCCAAGTCGTGTGCTGGGCCCACCCACGTGCTCTGGCACCGTTTCTAGCCGCTGGGCCCACATGCGTTACCAGCATCGACGCAGCTCGAACCTCTGCAGCCAAGCTCCCCAAGGGGAATAAGGTAAGAGAGAACTGTAGAGAAAAGAAATGGAGAATACAAACAAGAAAAATGAAGAACAAATGAAATGGGTGAACAAAGCAGTGGTTGAGAAGAAGCCCATGTACTGTCATCCTGCAGCTGCCATCTCCATTGCTTTATCAAACCCTCATGCATGAATGATAGCCAGTTTGGTTAGGCATTGGAACACACCAGTTGGCTTTACATCATATCCATGCAACTTTAATAAGAGTCAGAAAAGAATTTAAGAAGTATTTTAAATAAGCTTATATGGAAAGAATGATTTATAACTCAGCACTGCAGTTATTGATCATGATTTTGGTAATTGATTCCTTTCTCATCAGAGTATAACGGTAATGGAAGCCATTGATTAAATAATACGCACTAATCCTCGATCAGATTTTCATGCAACTTCTGCCAATTCATCCTGTCAGATTGCTAAATCAAATCCCCAAAGAGTTCATTGGCATTGCGACCACTAATGTTCTGAATCAGGGAAAACATTTAGCAGAAAAAAGCTTTAAATATGTTCCTTTGAATTGAGCTGTCTGTAAAGGTACGACCTTTAGGAAAATTACCACCATTGGGAAGGGAGAGTGTACTTTTTTATCAGAATCCTTGCTGGGTCTGGTTCCAAGATCAATTTATCATGTAAAAAATAGTGTTAACAAACAGTTTGACTTCTGTACCATTATTTCTCAACAGAGATGAATGATTTCTTTACTCTGAGAGGAAAGGAAAAATGCTCTTCTTTTTTCTAATGATGTGTGATAGTCTGGAGAGACATGAATTGGAAAAATGGGATTCGTCAAGTCTACGAATTACTCAAAAGTACAGGCAGATTACAGTCTCACTTGTTCTTCTGCCTTTCTTTGGTCCTATGGGATTGTCAGCCTGGCTGGGTTACTGAGATTATTTTGAATTGAGATTGTGTCTCCAACTGAACCTCAAACTTAATGACTATGTATAACAATAGTCAATAAATGTGGAGCTGGAAAAACACAGCCAGTTGAGGAGCAGGAGCGTCAACATTTTGGGCCTAAACCATTTGTTAGGACTGGAGAGGGGGAGGGGAGCCCAGAAATAAAGAGAAGGTGGCGGGTTGGGAATGGGGCGAGGGTAGGTGAGATAGAGATAAGTGCGTGCAGATAAGGGGTTATTGTGATTGGTCAGCGGGAAGGGTGGAGTGAATAGGTCACTGGGAGGATGGACAGGTTTGGAGAGGAAAGACTTTGAAGCTGGTAAAGTCAATATTCAGGCCATTGTGCTGTAAGTTTCCAAGGCAAAATATGAGGTATTGTTCTTCCGGTTTACATTTGGCCTCTCTCTGACAGTGGAGGAGACCAAGAATCAACATGTCAGCAGGGGGAATTGGAGGGGGAGTTAGAGTGAATGGCAAGCAGAAGGTCGGGTTAGTTGTTGCATGCACAGTGCACATGCTCTGCAAACTGGCCCCCAAGTCTGCATTTGGTCTCCGGTGTAGAGGAGAATACATCGGGAGCAACGAATGCAGTAGATGAAGCTCGATGAAGTGCAGGTGTGTCTTTGTCAGATTTAACAGCCCTCCACTTCTTCCTCTCCCGTAGGCCCACTAAGCCCTTCCACCGACTAAAACCCCTTCTCTTCTTCCTCTCCCGTAGGCAATCATTCTCCTTCCACCGACCCCCTCATTCATTTGGTGGAACTGGTCCCCACTCTCAACAATTTTATCTTTGATTCCTCCGACTTCCTACAAACCGAAGGGGTGGCTGTGGACACCTGCATGGCCCTGAGTTATGCTTGCCTCTTTGTAGCATTCATGGAACAGTCCATCTTCAACAACTACCAGCACATGCCCACTTCTTTTTCTGCTACTCACCTATCCACTCCACCCTTCCCACCAACCAACCACAATAACCTCCTATCTACATTCACCTATCTCCATTTCACCTACTCTCCCCCTTGTCCCATCCCACTCCTTCTATTTATTTCTCAGCTCCCCTCCCCCTGCCCAGTCCTGATGAAGGGTTTCAGCCAGAAATGCTGACTTTCTTTCTTCTTTGATGCTGTCTGATAGGATGTGCTTTTTCAGCTTTATGTTTATTGACTCTAGCTTTGAGCATCTGTTTTAAGTCCTTACTGTCCCCATGTGCAGCGACAGGTTGCATTTAAAGCACTCCATTGTTATTGGTAATTTGATTGCAGTACATATCACTCAGAGCTAAACAATTATTGTGCTTTTTCTCAGAAAATAGGAGAACCAATGTTTGACTGCTAAAACATAGCATAGTGAATGTTTCTCAATAAATAAGTCTTACAGTGTTACTGCAAGAATTACAAAGGGTAGTCTTGAAAACCTAAATGTTTTTTACTCAAAGTTTAATTATGATGTTTATCTTCTAATTTCTTTCATGTTGTTGTATGCGTCCTAGTTATTTCTTGACATAAATACAGAAGAAAATAAGAGTAACCTCAGAAAATATAGCTTATGGAAGCAGCATTAAAACTGAAAGAACTGTGAATGCTGCAAATCAGGGACAAAAACAGAGGTTGCTGGAAAAGCTCAGCAGGTCTGGCAGCATCTGTGAAGAAAAAGGCAGTGGTAACATTTTGAGTCCAGAGACCTTCCCCAGAACTCTGATGAAGGGGTCTCTGGATCCAAAACATTAGCTCTGATTTCTTTCTTCATGGATGCTGCCAGATCCGCTGAGCTTTTGCAGGAACTTCTGTTTTTTGTTTCTGAGGAGATAACTGAATATTTGAATTAATGAAGGTCACAGCACAGACCAGAAGAATCAGTCAGTGTGTTTATGTCAGTGTATTACTCCAAATGAGCTAATATTGTTAATTCCACTTGCTTGACTATACATTTCTCTTCCTCATTTCTCGTGCTTTAACATTTTTTATTTATCAAATTTTTAAAATTACTTGTGCATTTTGTTTCAACCGCAATTGAGAGGGAGAAATACAAAAGGGTGCAGAGATGCATTTTTTTTCGCACAGAGAATTTGTGAGTGCCTGCAAAGGTCTGCCAGAGGGAATGGTGGACATGAGTACAATTTTGTCATTTAAGAAACAGTTGGACTGGTACATGGATGGGATAGGTATGGAGAGATATGGCCCAAATGTAGGCAAATGGGATTAGTTTAATTGTGAAAACTGGGCGGTGTGGTCAAATTGGTCCAAAGGGCCTGTTCCCATGCTGTAGACTTCCAAGGCTCTATAACAGTCTCTAGCAGAGGATTCCAACTCTGTCTTTCCATGAATATGATTTGATTTCACCACTTTACTTATTTGTGGTATTACCTTAATTTTATCCTTTCATTAGAATGTGGAAAACATTTTAATCTCCGCCCTCACACCCCCACATAAAACTCAGTGAGTTGGGATCCCGCTGGAAATAAATAACTTGCCCATTTCCAGGGCAGAATTTAACTGAGGCCACCGGGTTCCCACCTTTTGGTTAGAGAACTGTTGGGAGCCTCCTGTTGCCTGCTTTCAGCAAGGGCAGCTGAATTCAATGCCAATCAGGCAGAGAAACAAGAGTCAAGAGAAGGATGGCAAACAGCACTGACAAGGGACAAGGAGAGAGTGGAACAGCAATGAGGCTGGCAAAAAATTGTTTGGGCAGGGTAGTGAATGGAGCCAGTGAGATCTTGGGACGCAGAGAATAGGAAGAGACAGCAACATCCTAATTGCCAGTAGACAATAGGGATGCTGAGTCGACATGTGCAATGTTCCTGTGCAGCAGCAGGGGTTAGTGCATGCAGAGAAAAAAAAACAGTGCTGATGCCAAAAGTGGAACAATTCCAGTAACTCTAGCATCCTTTGTGCATAGCTGAGCATAAATATGACATAAGGATAAAGAATATATTTCAAAGTTCCACCTTAATAACTTGACAATTGCTGAGATATGAACTCTGAGCAGACATTCAGAATGGCAGCAGGGAAACTGAGGGCCCTAGGAAACCATGTAATAATCATGTTCACAATGAGATTGACAGTTTGACGAACAAGTAGGACATTAATCCTGAAGATATTAATTCACATTTAATTGCAGGGACTAAATGAGTTGTATGAACGAGCGTATTAGTTGGTCCTCTCATGTAAGCAAAGACACGCTCACAATGGAGGCAGAGCAGCAAAGGTTCACTAGGGTGATCCCTGATATGGAGCGATTTTCGCATAATGAGAGGTTGAGTAGGTTGGGCTTGTACTCATTGGAGTTTAGAAGAATTCCAAGCAAGCTTTATTGAAATTGAAACATTTAAGATTCTTAAATTGTTTGACAGTACAGATGCGGAGAATTTGTTTCCCCTTCTGGCATTCTCCTGGACAGGGGCTATAATTTTAGAGGATCAAATTGGACAGAGACAAGGAGGCATTTCTTATTTCAGAGGATAACAAATCTATGCAATTCTTTACTGCAGAAGACTGTCAAGGCTGGGCAGCTTAATCTATTCAAGGCTGAGATCTACAGATATTTAACAAAAAGGAAATCAAGCAATTCAGAAAAAAGTCAGGACATGGAGTTGAGGATTGTTAGATCAGCCACGATCTTCCTAGTGAATCGGGAACAAGGTCAATAAGCCGATTAGCCAACTCTGCTCCTGTGTGTAAAGGTCTTATTATTAAATTGTTAGCCAAACTATCAACAGGTTGTAGGGTTGAAAGAAGTTACAGAGATAAGGGGAAATGATTACATGAGATATTTAAAAATAACGTCTGTAATTTTAAAATCAGTTTGCTTCTGACCCAGAAGCCAACATGGGCTATTGATTATCAGTGATTGCTGAACTAGAATGGGTGCAAATTAGGATTCGCAGAGCAAAGCATGCGAAAAGTAGAATATAGCAATTTCCCATACCAAAGTCATGGAGGAGTGCCTAAGCAGCAGAAGGTCTAGGGTCAGAGATGGTTGATGTTGCAGAAGTGGAAGGAGATAGAATTAGTGATGTGGTGGGTGATGGTATGTTGGTATTGTCACAAGTAATGCACTGGGAACCTATTTTCAAATTCCACTGTGGGGTTAACAGCATGAAATAAACTGGCAGTTCAATAAGGCAACTGACTACCATCTTCTCAAGGGCAATTAAAATGGGCATTAAATGCAAGCCCACATCACATAAATGAGTTTAAAAAAGTGGTGATGTGGTTCAGTATCCCTTGTCAGGACCCAAGAATATGCTAAGGTTGCATGCCTCAGCCTCACAATTGTTCATGGAATGAGATAGAATTGATGGCTAGAGAACAGTGATTATGGTGTGGGCCAAAAACAATGACTTAGCACTCCTAATAATTAGCCAGCTGAAAATTTATGTTCCCTTTGTCATTTGACGTCAGATTGGCAAGGTAATAAATTAATAGTGTTGACTTAAAAAAGGTGGCAGTGTGGTAGAATGTAAATGTCATCATATAAGTGGGCTGCAATGCTTCTGGAGGACACCACAGGAGGAGACATGTTAACTTTAACTCTTGGAGATATTAAAATGCTTTGCCAGACTGAAAGGCTTTCAAAGATTTCAAAGTTGCTCAATATAACTTTCTTTCAAAAAAAAAACAAACTTCAAGAAGCATCCAGCATTGATGATGGAAGTGTTTTTGGAAAAACTCACGCCACTGCTAAAATGCATCATATTCACGATAAAGAAGGTAAAGCCTGGAAACGTAATAATTTCAGACAACCCAGACAGTTTGGATGGCTAACTAAACCAAGTGATGCAGTCGCTTCAGATGGGTTCATGACACTGTGTAAAGAGAGATCTTACACTAGGAGATGTCTGCAAGATAAAATACAAGTTAACAAGCTTTGTGCAACATATTTTGTGACTGAGCAACACACAGACTGGGTAAGCTTGAGAGTTTGGGAGCTAAAACAATGCAAAATAAACCCAGATAGCCTTTTCAAGATCAGAGCTTATTAGAACAAGAACTGGATAAAAATAGTGAAATTGATATATCAGAGCTGCAAATGGAGGAAGATCTTTAGCCAAACACGAATCTAAATCAAGACTGGACCCATCATCGAAATGGTGTTTGTATGCTTGTCTATCTGGTAACATTACTGGTTAGCTGATCAACTTCAATGCTATAGCAATTGAGATTTTGAATCTGTCTTAAGGATACTGACATCTAAAAAATGGAATTTAGTCATTGTGTGTAATTTCTTGAGCACGAATCAGTTACCTGTCGGTCTCAGAAATAATGTCTTGTACACCCCAATTCAAAACAAAGGAGATCTGTTAGAATTATGTGTCTAAGAAATAACATTTTCGAAGGATTTTGTCTTGCAGTCATCAGGGTAATTGGCAAGATTTATTGAAATAAAGGGAAAACAATTGTACTGCATAAGAGGAGAGAGCTGATTAGTTGGTAAATACACTCTGATTGAGGTGTTGCTGTGGAAAGACCTCATTATATCTCTCTCCCACTGGTAATGTCCATTTTAAAAAAAATGTCAACTTTCCTGTTCCTGTGATACTGCCTGGCCTGCTGCGTCCCCATATTATGTTGTCTCTACCTCCAACAACTGCAGTTCTTGCTAGTTAATGATGAACGAGCTGTTGAATGCCAACTACTTTTTGGGTTGTCTCATTAATTGTTCAGGCCAATCACTGCAGGGAATCTAATCCCTTGACTAAATGGTATCAACCTGCCTGATTCAAAATTAAAACAGAAGGGTCTAGGCCCGAAACGTCAGCTTTTGTACTCCTGAGATGCTGCTTGGCCTGCTGTGTTCATTCAGCTTCACACTTTGTTATCTTGGATTCTCCAGCATCTGCAGTTCCCATTATCACTTATACTTGACACTGTGTGGTTGCCTTCAACAGTTGTTAGTTCCCTAATTTACATTTGAATCAGGTGAGTCTGAAATAAAATGCTGATACATTGTAGTTCATTTTGTACGCTTTGAAGTCCAAAGCTTATCATCTGAATTGTCCTCAGCAATACTCCAATCCATTAGCTTTTTATTTTGTGATTAAATTGCAATATATCCAAAATGGGAAATGCAATAAAGGTACCAAGAAGAAAATGAATGACAATGGGCCTATTTAAAAACTTTTAACATCAGAACATTATAAGTACACTGCAGCATAATCAAACTGTCAAATCACATTACCTTGTCTTTCAGTACCTCTTACTGCAATATACTCATTAGGAACTTTACTGTTTTGCCTTCCGTTTAATAACTGGGCAAATAAACCAGCTGAGATCTGCACAATGGAAAGTAGGTTCTGCCACTGACAACTATCTTGATGAAATAGCATGTTAAAAGCTTTTTATGATTAACAGGCAAAGGAGAATATCCACTTGAAGCAGCACTAGCCTAATTAGAAACTTCAAGTAGATGCACTAAATGAAAGTGCTTTGAATAATCTTGGGGTTGTTGAACATTATCCTCTTCAGTTGTATTGAGGAATCTGAAGGTCTTTCAATAGTGCTGAAGCTGTGAGCAGCCAGCAGGATCATGCTTTAAGATTTACCGCTTAAAATCAGAGAACAGAATGAAGTTTGATTATTTTTATAAGTAAAGCTTCACAAACTCATTGTTACCTTTAAAGATTCAATAATGGTAATTTGAACAAATAAAAATCCATAGATATGAATTTTCTAATGGTTACACAGTTGTTATTGCAGTCTAAATGCAGATGTGCATGAAGACCTTGTAGAAATTGAAGATTCAACTGGGAAATTCCTCCACCCTGGAACCCTTCAAAATTATCAAATCACGACAGTGTGGGAAAACAGGCACTTTGGCCTGACAAGTCCACACCAACCTTCAGAGTATCCCAGATAACAAGGTGTAGAGCTGGATGAACACAGCAGGCCAAGCAGTATCAGAGGAGCAAGAAGGCTGATGTTTCAGGCCGAGACCCTTCTTCAGAAATGGGGGAGGGGAAGAGGATTCTGAAATAAATAGGGAGAGAGGGGGAGGCAGATAGAAGATGGATAAAGGAGCAGATAGGTGGAGAGGAGACGGACAAGTTAAAGAGGCGAGAATGGAGCCAGTAAAGGTAAGTGTAAGTGGGGAGTTAGGGAGGGGATAGGTCAGTCCAAGAAGGACAGACAGGTCAAGGGCGTGGGATGAGGTGAGGAGGTAGGAGATGGGCGGGAGGTAGGACAGGTTAGCGAGGTGGGGACGAACTGGGCTGGTTTTGGGATGCAGTGGGGGAAGGGGAGATTTTAAAGCTTGTGAAGTCCACATTGATACCATTGGGCTGCAGGACTCCCAAGCGAAATATGAGTTGCAGTTCCAGAAACTTTCAGGTGGCATCGTTGTGGCACTGCAGGAGGCCCAGGATTGACATGGTGTTCAAGGAATGGGAGGGGGAGTTGAAATGGTTCGCGACTGGGAGATGCAGTTGTTTGTTGCGAACCGAACATAAGTGTTCCGCAAAGTGGTTCCCAAGCCTCCGCTTGGTTTCCCCGACGTAGAGGGGACACATCTGGAACAACGGACACAGTATACCACATTAGCAGATATGCAGGTGAACATCTGCTTAATGTGGAAAGTTTTCTTGGGGCCTGGTATGTGGGTGAGGGGTAAAGTGTAGGGGCAGGTGTAGCACTTCCTGCGGTTGCAGGGAAAAGTGGGGCTGGTGGGGAGGGTGGAGCGGACAAGGGAGTCACGGAGAGAGTGGTCCCTCTGGAAGGCAGATAAGGGTGGGGAAAAAAAATATCTTTGGTGGTGGGGTTGGATTGCAGATGGCGGAAGTGTCCGAGGATGATCGGTTGGATCCAGAGGTTGGTGGAGTGGTACGTGAGGATGAGGGGGATTCTGTTTTGCTTGTTATTGCGGGGAGTGGTTGTGAGGGATGAGTTGCAGGAAATGCGGGAGACACAGTTGAGGGCATTCTCAACCAATGAGTGGGGTAAGCTGCGGGTCCTTGAAAAATGAGGACATCTGAGATGCTCGGGACTGGAATGCCTCATCCTGGGAGCAGATGTGGCAGAGGCAAAGGAATTGGGAATAGGGGATGGCATTTTTGCAGGAAGGTGGGTGGGAGGAAGTGTATTCGAGGTGGCTGTGGGAATCGGTAGGCTTGAAATGGATATTGGTTTCCAAGTGGTTGCCAGAAATGGAAACAGAGAGGCTCAGGAAGGGGAGAGGGATATCAGAAATGGTCCGGGTGAACTTAAGGTTGGGGTGGAAAGTGTTGGTGAAGTGGATGAACTTCCCCACCCTTATCTGCATTCCACTTTACAGAACACCGATGCTCGGTTCGCAACAAACAGTCACGAACCATTTCAACTCCCCCTCCTATTCCTTAGATGACATGTCCATCCTGGGCCTCCTTCTCCTTTCTCCATCTTATATTCACCTCCCCCTATTTATTTCAGAATCCCCTTCCCCTCCGCCATTTCTGAAGAAGGGCCTAGGCCCAAAATGTCAGCTTTCCTACTCACCCTGCTGTGTTCATCCAGCCCTACACCTTGTTATTTCAGGTTCTCCAGCATCTGCATTTCCTACTATCTCTTCAGAGCATCCCACCCATACCCATTCCCCTATGAATGCACACATCTCTGGGCAATATGGGCAATTTAGCATGGCATATCCACCTAGCGTGCACATCTTTGGCCTAGGGAGGAAACCAGAACACTCAAAGGAAATCCACACTGACACAGGGCGAACATACAAACTCCATACACATGGTTGCCCAAGGGTGGAATCGAACCTGGGTCCCTGGTGCTGTGAGGCAGCAGCGCTAACCACTGAGCCACCACGCCATCTGTTTTTCACCATTTAACCTGATGGACACAAATGGTTACACAAGTTAAATAAATAGTAACTGCAGAAAAGTTAGACTATTAAATACACAGACTAATCGTTGAGCAATTACTCATCTGACCCCATTCTTGCCTCACACAAGCCCAACTACACCCCCTGCAGATCACTTATGCTCTAGAGCTGCACCCTTCTAACCACGTTTGGGGAAACTGGAGGATTTACTGCATTCTTTTACCAGTAACTCTTTTAGAAGCATTACTTTCTACATCCAACACCCTCTGTGGGAAGAAAGGAAGGCAATTAAGTAGTACAGGGTCATAGAGTCGTAGAGTTTACAGGATAGAAACAGACCCTTCAGTCCAACTCATCCATGCCGACCAGACATCCTAAATTAATCTAGTCCCATTTGCCAGCATTTGGCCCATCTTTCTCTAAACCCCTTCCCATTCATTACCCATCCAGATGCCTTTTAAATATCGTAATTCTGCACCCACCTCCAACACTTCCTCTGGCAGCTCATTCCATGCACGCACCACTTTCTGGATGAAAAAGTTACTTCTTAGGTCCCATTTAATATCTTTTCCCTCTCACCTTAAACCCATCATCTTTAGTTTTGGACTTCCCTATCCTGTGGAAAGAATTGACTATTCACTGTATCCATGACACTCGTGATTTTTAAAGCATCTATGAGGTCACCCCTCAATCTCTGATCCTCCATGGAAAATTGTCCCAACCTATTTATGGACTTCAGTAAGGCATTTGATAAGGTTCCCCATGATAGGCTCATTCAGAAGGTCAGGAGGAATGGGATACAGGGGAACTTAGCTGCCTGGATACAGAATTCGCTGGCCGACAGAAGACAGCGAGTGGTAGTAGAAGGAAAATATTCAGCAAGTGGTAGTAGAAGGAAAATATTCTGCCTGGAAGTCAGTGGTGAGTGGGGTTCCACAGGGCCCTGTCCTTGGGCCTCTACTGTTTGTAATTTTTATTAATGACTTGGATGAGGGGATTAATGGATGGGTCAGCAAGTTTGCAGACAACACAAAGGTCGGAGGTGTCGTTGACAGTATAGAGGGCTGTTGTAGGCTGCAGCGGGACATTGACAGGATGCAGAGATGGGCTGAGAGGTGGCAGACGGAGTTCAACCTGGATAAATGCGAGGTGATGCATTTTGGAAGGTCGAATTTGAAAGCTGAGTACAGGATTAAGGATAGGATTCTTGGCAGTGTGGAGGAACAGAGGGATCTTGGTGTGCAGATACATAGATCCCTTAAAATGGCCACCCAAGTGGACAGGGTTGTTAAGAAAGCATATGGTGTTTTGGCTTTCATTAACAGGGGGATTGAGTTTAAGAGTCGTGAGAGCTTGTTGCAGCTCTATAAAACTTTGGTTAGACCACACTTGGAATACTGCATCCAGTTCTGATCGCCCTATTATAGGAAAGATGTGGATACTTTGGAGAGGGTTCAGAGGAGGTTTACCAGGATGCTGCCTGGACTGGAGGGCTTATCTTATGAAGAGAGGTTGACTGAGCTCGGTCTCTTTTCATGTGAGAAAAGGAGGAGGAGAGGGGACCTAATTGAGGTAACAAGATAATGAGAGGCATAGATAGAGTTGATAGCCAGAGACTATTTCCCAGGGCAGAAATGGCTAGCACGAGGGGTCATAGTTTTAAGCTGGTTGGAGGAAAGTATAGAGGGGATGTCAGAGGCGGGTTCTTTACACAGAGAGTTGTGAGAGCATGGAATGCGTTGCCAGCAGCAGTTGTGGAAGCAAGGTCATTGGGGTCATTTAAGAGACTGCTGGACATGCATATGGTCACAGAAATTTGAGGGTGCATACATGAGGATCAATGGTCGGCACAACATTGTGGGCTGAAGGGCCTGTTCTGTGCTGTACTGTTCTATGTTCTATGTTCTATGTTCTATTCAGCCTCTCCCAAAAGCTCAAACCCTCCAACCCTGGCAACATCCCTGTGAATCTTTTCTGAACCCTTCACAATGTCTTTTGTATATCAGGGAGACCAGAACTGGACACAATATTGCAAAAGTAGCCTAAGCAATGCCCTGTACAGCCATACTATGCCAAATCAAAAGTTCCTATTTTCAATGCACTGATCAATAAAGCATACCCACGACTCCGCTTTCGAGGAATTATGAACATGCACCCCAAGATTTCTTTGTTCAGCAGCACTTTCCAGGATCTCACCATTAAGTGTGTAAGCCCTGCCATGATTTGCCCTCCCAAAATACAGCACCTCACATTTTTCTTAATTACACTCCAGCTGCCACTCTTTGGCCCATTGGCCCATCTGATCCAAGTCCCATTGTAAGCTGAGATACCTTCTCCACTGTTCACTACATCATCAATTTTGGTATCATCTGCAAACTTACTTAACACACCTCTTATATTCACATCTAAATCATTTGTGTAAATGACAAAAGGCAGTGAATCCAGCACCGATCCTTGTGGCACACATCGGTCTTAGGCCTTCAGCCTGAAGAGCAACCCTCTACCATTACCCTCTGTCCCCTACTTTTGAGACAATTTTGTATCCAAATAGGTAGTTCTCCCCATATTCCATGTGATCTCACCTTACTAACTAGTCTACCATGTGTAACCTTGTCGAATGCCATACTGAAGTCCAAGTGGGGAATGTCTGCCTCTGTCTTCATGAATCCTCTTTGTCACTTCTTCAAAAAACTCTTTTAAGTTAGTGAGACACAATTTCCCACACACAAAGTCATGTTGACTACCCCTAGTCTGTCCTTGCCTTTCTAAATACATGTAAATCCTGTCCTTCAACATCCCCTCCAACAATTTACCCACAATCGACATCAGACTCACTGGTCTATAGTTCCTTGGCTTTTTCTGGCCAACTTTCTTCAATAATGATACCACATTAGCCAACCTCCAGCCTTCTGGCACTTCACTTGTGGCTATCAATGATGCAAATATCTCAGCAAGGGGCCCAGCGATCACTTCTCAAGGTTACTACAAAGCCCTAGGGTACACCTGATCAGATCCCAGGGATTATCCACAGTTACGTTTGCTCGTTCTTTGTTGTATAGACATTTCCCAAGATATCACAATGTATTTCCCCAAAATCTCTGGCTTCCACATCTTTCTCCACAGCAATCACTGATTCTTATTTATGATGGAATAGTTGACTTTCAAGTTGAGACAGTAGGGACTGCCGATGCTGGAGTCTGAGATAACAGGATGTGGAGCTGAAGGAACACAGCAGATCAGGCAGCATCAGAGGACCAGAAAAGCTGACGTTTCGGGCCAGGATCTAATTTTTCTGAAGAATGGTCCCAATTTGAAATGTCAGCTTTCCTGCTCCTCTGATGCTGCCTCACCTGCTGTGTTCATCCAACTTCACACCTTGTTATCATTGACTTTCACGTTGTTGTTCAGCATCATTGAGATGTGGAAATTGGTTGCAGCAATACACTGACAGCCACATTAAAACCAAACTCAAGGCACAAGCCCTTTTGGGAAAAAATCTAATAAACATTTTTAACAGGAATTGGATAAGTCTTTGAAAATGAAAATTGATTTTGCATAGTATTTTGTTTTTACAAGTGTAGCATCTGGCGTTGTAGTTGTATGTTTTAATCAATCCAAAGAAAGAAGATAAAGATTGTTTTTGTACAAAGAAAAAGTATTTTGAGTCATTTTGTTGTTTCACTTCCTTTCTTTCGTTTGCACATTTTGCTGACTACTCATTCATGATTGAAAGTTTCCTCACATCCTTAGTCATTTTCCACACTGCTTCCTTGTTTGACAATATTGTCCAATTGTTTAGCAGTAATATGTCGCTGTTTCATGAACACAAATTAGAATCATAGAAACATATAGAGTAGGAGAAGGTGTAAGTAATTCAGCATCCCCAATCTGCTCTATTCTTTATGATCATGGCTGATCAAACGACAAAGAAGCTGTATTCTGAAAGCTTGTGATTTCAAACAAACCTGTTGGACTATAACCTGGCGTTGTGTGGCTGATGACAGTGTTGCACTATTTGTTGATTATACATCCTAATTGGCCGAGCGTGTAAAAGGTGTTTTTTCCACCAGATATTGGTTCTATTGAAACCAAGTCATGAAGAATTTGTTCAAGACCATAATTTCTACCTCCATCTCAATTTATATGAATTCTTTTGGCCAGTTCAGTCTAGCTGTTTGGACAGCACAGTGGCTCAGTGGTTAGCACTGCAGCCTCACAGCGCCAGGGACCCCAGGTTCAATCCCAGCCTCGGGTAACTGTCTGTGTGGAGTTTGCACATTCTCCCTGTGTCTGCGTGCATTTCCTCCAGTGCTCCGGTTTCCTCCCACGGTCCAAAGATGTGCAGGCTAGGTGGATTGGCCATGCTAAATTGCGTAGTGTTCAGGGGTGTGTGGATTATAGGTGAATGGGTCTGGGTGGGATGCTTCAAGGGGCGGTGTGGACTTGTTAGGCCGAATGGCCTGTTTCCACACTGTAGGGAATCTAATCTAATCTACTTTCATTCACCCTTCATGCTGCACTGAGATAACTGCTATGCAGTCATTCATGCTTTGTTTAGACACATCTTTTGTTTCTTCACCACCCTCTTTCACATCAGGAAATCTTTTGTTATTTAATCTCTCTTGCCTTTCCATTTTATATTGGACCTGTTACATTTCCATCTTTCTTCAGTTCTGATAAAAGTTATCTCAACCTAAAAAGTTATTTCTCCACACAGTACTGCCTGACTTGGATATTTCCAGCATTTTTCATTTTTACTTCTTTCAGCCCTCTGCTGCATTAAAGTCTGTCCCTGTTTGGTACGTGCTTTTGAAATATGATGATTTTTCAGTCTGTATTAGTCAAAATATCAGCAATATTTAAATTGGTACAAATGCATAAAAAGCTTTCTCAAAATGTGTTTTGTTTTGATTTGCTAAGATAGAAGAGACATGTACTACTTGTAAGCAACACATCATCACATTGTGAGAAAGGTCACTCAACCAAAAACTCTTGACATCTCTCCATAGATGTTATCCGACCTTCCGACCTTTTCCAGCAATTTCTGTTTTTGATTCTGATTTACAGCATCTGCAGCTCTTTTGGTTTTTACAGCATTAAATAGAATGAATCTATTCTGGTACAGACATATTCAATGGGCCGAATGGCCTCTTTCCACACTGTAGGGATTCTGTGATTCTATGATATAAGGAAGCTTCAACAAGTGCTTTTTCTATGAAATCGATACCCCTTTAAAATCAAAGCAGTTTAAGATGCTGCCTCCTCCCTTGTTTTCTCTCTGTGTGTCTCTTAAAATTGGTAATATCAGTCGCATCAAACTCACCAAAAAATTTTTATGCATAGAGAATGATCACAGTAAAAATGAGGTTCTGCCTGACTCCATTAGGGGCATTACTATGCTGTGACAGCATATCACAACCTCATTATTGATTTCACAGCAATCGAACATTTGGAGAGATTCAACTCCAATATATAATAATATCATATCAATAACCTGAGCGATTCCCACCTGATAGTTTCCAGTACACTCAAGTACTGGAAAGTATGAATTTTCTTTCAGTGATTACATCTGTGAAATGCCAGCAAGTGTAAAATAAAGAAAACATGAGAAGGACAATGATATTTTCCTGATATGAGCATCTCACTAAAGATTTAGAACCAAAGTGGAAGCTCAGAAGCAAGGATAGAGGATTCACTTGAACAATGAATTGATGAGATGAAAGAAAACAGGGAATAGATTCCAATGGAGCAGCTGTGAAGACAGCAATGGGCTAAATCAGATCACCTGCAAAAACAGAATGGTCAAGCAATTCCTGCAATTCTAATTTAGAAACATTGCAAATAGGAGCAGGAGAAGGCCATTTGGCCCTTTGAGACTGCTCTGCCATTCATTATAATCATGGTTGATGATCCAACAGCATCCTATTCCTGTTTTCACCCCGTTCCCTTTCATCCTGTTAGCCCTAAGAACTATATCTCCCTCTTGAAAGCATTTAATACTTTGGCCTCTACCAGTTACAGTGACAGAGAACTACACAGACTCACCAGTCTCTAGGCAAACAAATTTCCCCTCATCTCAGTTCTAAATGGCCCACCCGCACTCTTAGACTGGTTCTGAACTCCACAGTCATTAATTTATCTTTCTTGCCTTGACCCTGTTTAGCCCTGTTAGAATTGTACAGGTTTCTGTGAAATCCCCCCTCTTATTCCTCTAAACTGCAGCAGTTATAGTCCACATTAATCCAGTCTCTCTTCATACGTCAGTCTTGCCATCCCAGGAATCAGTGTTACACTCCTAGCGAGTTTTGAGAAGATTTGTAGCTCAGGTTGAGGCTCTGGATGTTAGTTTGCTCACTGAGCTGGAAGGTTAGTTTTCAGGAGTTTCGTCACCATTTTTTTATTTGAAAAAATATACTCTATTCATAAGATGTACAAAAAATAAAACATATTTACACACCTACCCAGTCATGCAAGCCACACTGGGTTACCCAGGGGGTACGTACACCAACGAAAGGGAAAAAACAAAGAAGAAAAAACAACAAAACAAAGAAAACACCCCGGCAGCCGTCTCCCCGCACAGTCCCAGTTGGCCCCCTGACCAGTTGGGGAAGGCGCCAGCTGGGCCCAGTTACCAGATGGGGCCCTTTTTTCTATTCTGGACGAGGGGGTTCATACGGTGGTCTTTCCCCACCGCGCCTTGGCGGCGGCTGCCCCAAGCTTTAGCGCGTCCCTCAGCACGTAGTCCTGGACCTTGGGGTCTGCCAGTCTGCAACACTCAGTCGGGGTCAATTCTTTCAGCTGGCAGACCAGCAAGTTGCAGGCAGACCAAAGAGCGCCTTTCACCGCATTGATGGTCGTCCAGGCGCAGTTGATGTTGGTCTCGGTGTGCGTCCCAGGAAACAGCCCGTAGAGCCCGGAGTCCCGCGTCACGGAGCTGCTCGGGACAAACCTCGACAAGTACCACGGCATCCCCCTCCAGACCTCCTGCGCATAGGCACACTCCAGAAGGAGGTGATCAACAGTCTCGTCCCCCCCGCAGCCGCCTCGAGGGCAGCGTGCGGTGGCGCAGAGATTCCAGGCATTCATAAAGGATCTCACTGGCAGAGCCGCTCTCAATGCCAGCCAAGCAATGTCCTTGTGCTTGTTTGAAAGTTCTGGCGATGAGGCATTCTGCCAAACGACTTTGGCAGTCTGCGTGGGGAACCACACGACGGTATCCACCCTCTCCTTTTCCCGAAGGGTCCCAAGGATACTACGTGCTGACCACTGCCTGACGGCCTTGTGGTCAAAGGTGTTTCCTTTCAAAAATTTCTCCACGAAGGACAGGTGGTACGGGACGGTCCAACTACTCGGAGCGTTCCGCGGCAACGAGGCCAGGCCCATCCTGCACAACACCGGGCACAGGTAGAACCTCAGTAAGTAGTGACGCTTGGTGTTTGCATACTGAGGATCTATGCACAGCTTGATGCAGCCGCACACAAAGGTAGCCGTCAGGGCGAGGGTGGCGTTCGGTATGCCCTTTCCCCCATTTTCCAGGTCTTTGTACATGGTGTCCCTGTGGATCCAGTCCATACTTGACCCCCAAATGAAGTGGAAGATGGCCCGGGCGACCGCAGCGGCGCAGGTCCAGGGAATAGGCCAGGCCTGCGCCACATACAACAGTACCGAAAGCCCCTCGCACCTGACAACCAGGTTCTTACCCGCGATGGAGAGGGACCGGAGCATCCACCTGCCCAGCTTCTGCTTCAGTTTGGTGATACGCTCCTCCCAAGTCTTAGTGCACACCCCAGCTCCACCAAACCAAACACCCAGCACCTTCAGGTAGCCTGTCCTGACGGGGAAGAGGATGAAGGAGCGGTCGTCCCAGTTCCCGAAGAACATGACCTCACGCTTACCCCTATTGACTTTGGCACCCGAGGCCAGTTCAAACTGGCCGCAGATGTCCAACAGCCTACTCACCGACCGACGATCGGTACAGAGAACTGCGACATCGTCCGTGTACAGGGAGGTCTTGATCTGAAGGCCTCCGCTGCCTGGGATAGTCACGCCCTTCAGGCTCACGTCCTTCCTGATGGATGCGGCGAAGGGCTCCACACAGCACATGAACAAGGCAGGAGAGAGCGGGCAGCCCTGCCTGACTCCAGATCTAACAGGAAAACTGTCTGATTCCCACCCGTTGATCGAGACTGCGCTAACGATGTTGGCGTAGAGCAGCCGGATCCAATTGCGGATGCCCTCCCCGAACCCCAATTTAGAGAGGACATCCCTCATGTAAGCATGAGAGACCCTGTCAAAGGCCTTCTCCTGGTCCAGGCTGACGAGGCAGGTGTCCACCCGCCTGTCCTGTACGTAGGCGATCGTATCCCTGATGAGCTCGAGGCTCTCAGCAATCTTCCTGCCCGGCACAGCACAGGTTTGGTCAGGGTGAATCACCGACTCCAGGACAGACCTGACCCGCTTGGCTCTGACCTTGGCCAGGATTTTGTAGTCCACGTTCAATAGTGAAATGGGACGCCAATTCTTAATTTCTTCCCTCTCCCCCTTCCTCTTGTAAATGAGGGTGATGATGCCCTTCCTCATGGATTTGCACATTTCCCCTGCCCGAAGCGCACTATCGTACACCTCCAGCAGGTCCTGGCCAACCAAGTCCCACAGAGCGGAATACAGATCGACCAGTAAGCCGTCGCTCCCAGGAGGCTTATTCCTCTCCAAGGACTTGAGGGCTCTGGTCAGCTCGTCCAGGGATATCGGCCTGTCCAGCCACTCCCTCGTGCCGTCGTCTAAGAACTCCGTGATAGACGACAGGAACGACTCGGAGGCCGTGCTGTCCGTGGGCTTCGTGTCATACAGTCCGGCATAGAAGGATCTGCTGATCCTCATAACGTCAGGCCGAGACGACGTCGCCGAGACGACGTCGCCGAGCCGACGTCCTCCTTCAGCTGGCGAAGCACAGAGCTCTCTTTGTGCACTTTCTGAAAGAAGAAACTCAAGCACGTCTCCTCCTGGTCCACGGAGCGGACCCTGGACAGGAAGATTATCCTGGAGGCCTCCGCGGCGAAGAGCGAGGCTTGCTGGCCCCTCACCTCACGGAGGTCCTCCATGACATCAACCCCCATCAACTGCAGAAGGAGCAGGTTCTGCACCCTTTTCTGGAGTCGCGACAGCTTTCCCCGCCTCTCTCTCGCCTTCTGAACACCCTTGAGGACAAAGAACCTCTTGATGTTCTCCTTCACCGTCTCCCACCAGTCGCCCGGAGACTCAAAGAGGGGTTTCACGGTTCTCCAACTGGCGTACTCCGTCTTAAGCTCCTCGACGTTCTCTAGGGTCAACAGAGTCGTGTTGAGCTTCCACGCCCCCTTGCCGGCCGGCTGGTCATCCTGTAAGTGACAGTCGGTCAGCAGGAGGCAGTGGTCAGAGAAGAACACCGGCTCGACGCCGGTGGACCTGACCGAGAACGCCCGTGACACAAACAGGAAGTCTATCCTTGAGCGAATAGACCCGTCTGGCCGCGACCAGGTGTACCTCCACTGCACTCCGTCTGCATGGGTGCTGAAGACATTGAGCAGCTTGGCGTCCTTCACCGTGCCCATCAGGAATCTGGATGTGGCATCCAGTTGACTCCCCCCACCCGCTGTCCCCACGCCGGATCTTCCATCTGCATCGATGTTGCAATTGAAGTCTCCGCCTAGGATGACCGGCCTGGACGTAGCCAGCAGGGGTGGAAGTCGAGGCAGCATGGCCAACCGCTCACTCCGTACCACTGGGGCGTACACGTTGATCAGCCTCAGGGGAGTGTTCCTGTAGGTGACGTCAGCCACTAGGAGGCACCCCCCACCACCTCCTGAACTTGAGAGATGGTGGAGATGCGCCCCCGCAGCAGAATAGCCAGGTCCGAGGAGCGACAGTCGTTACCCCCCCGACCAGATTGAAGGCCCACAGGTCCAGGCACCAGACCATTTCTCGTAACTGCTGAGGTGCGGTATCCCGCCCTCCTGCAGAAACAGGAGGTCCGCCCTGACGGTGGTCAGGTAGGCCAACGTGGACACACATCTCGCGGTTGACTTGACACTGCACACATTAATGCTCGCAACTCGTACCGCCATTGTGGGCAGTGACCGCAGTACCCTCCCCAAGTCCAAGGTCCAGCCCCTCCATCTGTCCCTTCATGCCTATTGCCCGGGCTAACTGCTGGACGCTGTCCTGGCTCAGGAAACCGTCCGTGCTGCCTTCTGGGTGGCATCCCCCCGTCGGGGGTACGGAGATAGGAGGGTCCGGCTCTGGGTCAGGCTGGGGACACGCTGTTTCCTCCTTCCCGCCTGGAAGTTCCGTGGGACCCTCCAGGGCTCCAGCGGCACGTGACTGGGTGTCGGAGGGAGCCTCAGGACGCCTCCCGTCACCTGGAAGCGGGGTGCTGCTTTCCTTCTCCCTTGAGATCTTTAGCTTCTGCTTTGGGCGGGCCCCCACCGAATCTCCCTCGTCAGAAGAGCTCTTACAGCCCCCCTGTAGCTGCCTCCTCCCGCCTGATGGTTGCGGTTCCTGGGCCCGTCAATGCACCTTCCTCTTCACTTTCCGGACCGTCGTCCACTCCCCTGGGTTGCCTGTCGCCGCCTCCATCAACTCCGGGTTGTCGGGGAGGGAGCGGAGCTTGGAGGGGCGCTTTGCTGACCTCGGGCCCATCCTGCGGGTCTGGGCCCTCCTGCACGACCTGGCCCTCCTGCACATTAGTGGGGTTCTTGCAGGGCCCTGGTGCCTTCCTCTCCTCCGGGGGGGCTGGCCCCGCATTGTCCCTGCCGGCGACCGGGGCGTAGGTGGTCCCCTGCTGCGGGCATGCCCTGTAGAGGTGGCCCGCTTCCCCGCAAAGGTTGCAGCTTTTTACTTGTGGGCAATCCTTTGCAAGGTGTCCCTCCTCCCTGCCGTTTCTGCAGATGGTGGCTTTGCAGTCGGCCGCCACGTGACCTGACCTACCACAGGCACGGCAGGCTTTAGGTTGCCCTGTGTAGGTCAGGTAGCCCTTGCTCCCGCCAATCGTGAAGCTGGACGGTGGGTGTACAATGTTCCCGTCTGCGCCCATCCTCAGCGTCACCTTGACCTGCCTCTTACTGGTCCAGATGCCAAAGGGGTCCATGATGTCAGTTAGGTCCCCTTCCACCTTCACAGACCTTCCAAGAAAGTTCAGGACATCAACTGCTGGCACATGCGGGTTGTACATGTGTACAGTCACCATACGGCTCCTCTGCGCTGGCATCACGAACAGCGGGACAGCGGTCAATACAGAGAGGGGGCCGTCACCTCCTTTCTCCTTGAAACCCTCCAGGAAGCGCTCGCAAAGCTTGGCACTCCTGAAGGTTACATCGTAAAAACCTCCTCCGGGGAAATCCTGCAGGCAGTAAATGTCCGCAGCAGCGAACCCACAACAGTCCAACAGGACCCTCTTCATGAAGAAGGTGTGGTCCACAGGTGCACCTTCATCCACCTTCTTCACGGAAACACGGATGGTGTTCCGGACCCCCTGACCTGGGGCACGAGCACTTGCCGCAGCCATCGTTGCAGGTTGGCTGCTCCCCTGAACCAGCGTTAGGCCGAAGCCAGCATTAAGATCCACTGGTTGTAAGGGTGTACAGCCAACCCAACATCTTCCTTCCACCTCCAACACAGCGCTCTCCTCCTCTCGGTCCACAAAAGAGTGGGTCTTTATTTTGTTCCGGATGTAAGCTGGCTCACTGAGCTGGAAGGTTTGTTCCCAGATGTTTCGTCACCATTCTAGGTAACATCAACAGTGAGCCTCCGATGAAGCGCTGGTGTTATGTCCCGCTTTCTATTTATCTGTTTAGGTTTCCTTGGGTTGGTGATGTCATTTCCTGTGTTGGTGATGTCATTTCCTGTTCTTTTTCTCAGAGGATGGTAGATCGGCTCCAAATCAATGTGTTTGTGGATGGACTTCAAGTTGGAATGCCGTGCTTCTTGGAATTCTTGTGCATGTTACACTCCCTCCAGGATGAGAACATCAGACAGATTCTTCACTTGGGAAGAGATTCGTCAGTGATTTCGTTGGCACAACCGTTGGTGGCTGTAGACCCCTATTCTGGACCTGCAGATCCTGGGGCAGTGCTGGCAGGGGAATGCTCCAGACAGTGGGGCTTGAGATGAGGGCTCCTTCCTGCGTTTCCGTTTGTCCTCTGCAGCTGCTCTCCTCGAACATTCAAACTGCTCCGTCGCCGTCGTAGTTTTCTTCCGCCATGCATCCCTGTCAGAGGCCAGCTTTTGCCATTCCGTTGAAGCGATGCTGGCCTGAGACAGCTGTTGCTTCAGTTGGTCCTTGTAGCACTTGCGCGGGGCACCATGGTTTCTTTTGCCGTTGCAGAGTTCCCCGAAGAACATCCTTCCTCAGAAAAGGAGACCAAAACTGTCCACTGAAATTCAGGTGTCATCTTGTCAAGGCCATCTACAAATGCAGCAAGGTAGCTCTGCTCCTGTACTCAAATCCCTTCACTACAAGGACCAACACAGCTTAGCTTCTTCACTGCCTATTGCACCTGCTTGCTTACTTCCAGCCACTGGTTACCAGGGTACCCAAGAGTTGATGCACCTCCCTCTTTCCTAGATAATTGCAATTCCAAATAATAACCCGCCTTCCGCTTTTTGCAACCAAACTATAGATCCTCTCATTTACCCACATTATATTCCATTCAAATTGTCCAAATCACACTGAAGCATCTCTGCATCCTCCTCATAGTCCACATTTCCACCCAGCTTTGTCTCATTTACAAATTTGGAAATATTACACTTAGTTCCATCATCTAAGTCATAAATATAATACTGTGAATAGCTCATCAACCCACAGTGCCAACTGCTTTAAATGTAGATAGCATGGCAACCATAAGACAAAACATAAGAGTAGAATTTGGCCATTTGACCCATTGAGACTGCTTTGCCATTCAATCATAGCTAATATGTTTCTCAATTCCTTTCTCCTGCCATCTCCCTGTAAACCCTGGTCCCCTTATTAATCAAGAACTATCTATCTCTGTCCTAAATACACTCATTGACTTGGCCTCCACAGCCTTTTGAGGCAATGAGTTCCACAGATTAACCACCCTCTGGCTGAAGCAATTCCTCCTCATCTAAAAGGCCCTACCTTCACTCTGAGGTTGTGCTCTCACGTCTAGTCTCTCTTACCAGCGGGAATGTATTTTTCACAACCACTCTGTCCAGACCCCTCAATATTCTGTAAGTTTCAATCAAATCCCCCTCATCCTACTAAACTCCAAGTACAGACCCAGAGTCCTCAACTGCTCCTTATACATCAAGTCTTTCATTTCCAGACTCATTTCCCAGTTGTTCAATGTCCACTCTTATCTTTCATTTTGTCTATCAGATATCTAAGAAAGATCCTTGCAATTCTTCTTTTATATTACCAACTACCTTACTATCACATTTCATCTTCTACCCTTAATTGCTTTCTTAGTCATCCCCTCACTTTTAAAGACTCCCAAATGATGGAATCGAATATGAGAAAGTGTGAGGTTATACATTTTTGTCAGAAGAATAGTAGCGTGGATTATTTCTAAGTATTTAAGGGCTTTGTAAATCTGAAGTAGGCATCCTACTTCAGGGTTCTTTTAGGGTTAACATGCAGATATGGTTGACAGTTTGGAAGGCAAATGTAACATTAGTATTCATTTTGAATGGGCTAGAATATACTACTGAGCAAGGATGTACTATAGGCTCTGGTCAGGTCACATTGGATATTGTGAGCAGTCTTTGGTCCTGAATCTAAGGAAGGATGTGCTGGCCCTGTATGGGATCCAGAAGAAGTTTATAAGAATGATCCGGGGATAAAGGCCTCATCATATGAGGACCAGTTGAGGCCTCTGGATTTGTACTTGATGGAGTTTAGATGGATGAGGGGGCTCTGATTGAAGCTTACAGAATTCTGAGATGCTTGGACAGCATAAATGTGGAAGAGATATTTCCACTTGTCAGAGAGACTGAGGCCTGAGGGCAAAGCCTCAACTTAAAGGCATGACTGTTTAGAATACAGGTGAGAAGAAATCTCTTTAGCCAGAGGATAGTTATGGCTGTGGAGGCCAAGTCACTGACTGTATTTAAGATAGAAATCGAAATGTTCTTGGTTTGTACAGGGATCAAAAGTTATGAGGAGAAGGTTTGAAAATAGGTTGAGAAACATATCAAGATAATAAAATGTGAGGCTGGATGAACACAGCAGGCCAAGCAGCATCTCAGGAGCACAAAAGCTGACGTTTCGGGCCTAGACCCTTCATCAGAGAGGGGGATGGGGGGAGGGAACTGGAATAAATAGGGAGAGAGGGGGAGGCGGACCGAAGATGGAGAGTAAAGAAGATAGGTGGAGAGAGTATAGATGGGGAGGTAGGGAGGGGATAGGTCAGTCCAGGGAAGACGGACAGGTCAAGGAGGTGGGATGAGGTTAGTAGGTAGATGGGGGTGCGGCTTGGGGTGGGAGGAAGGGATGGGTGAGAGGAAGAACCGGTTAGGGAGGCAGAGACAGGTTGGACTGGTTTTGGGATGCAGTGGGTGGGGGGGAAGAGCTGGGCTGGTTGTGTGGTGCAGTGGGGGGGGGGGGACGAACTGGGCTGGTTTAGGGATGCAGTAGGGGAAGGGGAGATTTTGAAACTGGTGAAGTCCACATTGATACCATATGGCCTGCTGTGTTCATCCAGCCTCACATTTTATTATCTTGGAATTCTCCAGCATTTGCAGTTCCCATTATCTCTGAGAAACATATCAATCATGATTGAATGGTGGAACAGGCTCTGAATGGCATAATTCTGCTCCTATATTTTCTAGTCTTATAGTCTATGTCTATACCAGGGCAGTAAAGAGTTCACAAGGTGAGTGGCCCTGGTAGGACCCAAACGCTGAGTGTCAGTGAGCAAGCTCTTGTTGAGTACATGTTATTTGATAACACTGTTGATGACACCTACCATCCATTTGTTGGTGATTCAGTGTAGATTAAAGGGGCAATAATTAACCAGTTTGGATTTGTCCTGCATTTTGTGCACAAGGTATGCCTGGGCAAATATACACATTACCTAATAGATGTCAGTCTAGTAGCCACTTTGGGAAAACTTTGTTCTTGTACAGCTAGCTCTGGAGCATGTCATTTTGCTCTTATTGCCAGAATGTAGTCAAGGCCCAATGCCTTAGCAGTATATGATGCCTTTAGCCATTTCTTGACATTAGGTGGAGTGAAGTGAATGAAGGTCTTGCATCTGTGACGCTGGGAACTTCAGGAAGAAGCTGAAGCACTTGGCACTTCACTTATGCATTGAAATGTTGTGACCCCATCATTGAGCATGAGGATATTTGTGGAGTTTACTCCTTCAGTGAGTTGTTTAATTGTCCACTGCCATACATGACTACACTTGGTCGGACTGCAGAGCTTAGATTTAGTTTGTTGATTGTAGGATCGCTCAGTTTTGTCTACTGCATGCTGGTTATGCTGTCTGGTGAGCAAATGTTGCCACTTCACCAGAATGGCACCTCACTTTTAGGTATGGCTGGTGCTGCTTCTGCCATGCCCATTTACAATCTTCATCGAACATTACTAATCTCCCAGCCTGCTGGTACATTGTAGGATTTGCTGGGCCATGAGTTTACAGATTGTTATTGAATATAGCTGTGCTGCTTCTATTGCCTCACAGGCCTCAACTGTTCAATGTATGAGTCACCAGATTTGTTCAAAACCTGTCCCATTCAACATGGTGTCAGTATCACACAACACAATGGAGGTCTCCTCAATGTTGTGAGGACTTTGCTGTGGGGTAACTGCATGGCAATCTCTCCTATCAATGCAGTTAGGAGCAGATGCATCCGGCAGAGTTGACGATGAAATCAAGCAGGTTCCTCTTTTTTGTTGGTTGTCTCATGATCACTTCACCTCAGATCCAGTCTAGCAGCTAATGGCCTTGGACAGTTCGGTGTGAACTCCTGCTGTCTACTAAGATTATACACTGTCTACTGAAATGTGCCATAATTCAGCAGTGCCCATAGAATCGGTCATGCCACAATAATTTAAATGAGCACAAAGTTTGTATGCTGCGACATCCAAATCAAAGAGCACAGCCAAATCATAACTGCTCTTGTGGCCCCTGTGTCTCTTTGTGAATCATATCAATTTTCAGAGCATTTCAATCTTACTTGCTTGCAAACTCATTTTGCCATTATTTTTATAGTTTATTTCAATTTGTTTCTCTTGGATGTTTTCGTCTGCATCTGTTTCGGCCATCTCAATGCTATTCGCTTATTTCGTGTCTTTGTGTCCTTTTACAGTCCTTTGTGAAATATTTATCCGAATGAAATATCATCCCATATTAATCTGCCTGCTTAACTATTTTGTCAACATGTTTCTGTGAAATCTGAGCATGAGACATTGAAAACACACCCACCACAATTGCATGCAGTGCATCTCGAGACATCAAGAATGATCACAAACCAAGAGTTGAAATTCTGGTCAAAGAAAGTGAAATAAATGACAGGTGAAAAGAGCCTTTAAATCCCACTGGACAACACTCATTTATTTCCATTCCTTCACTTCATCTAATACCTTCACACTCAAAAATAAGACAAGTTCTGTTGCCTTGGCACATGGTGGATCAGACTTCTCTGATCATTTCTGTGATCAATCATCCAAACTCCACAGCGTTAAGTCTCTCGATGTGAGTTCGAACTGATTTTTTTTATCAAGAAACACCATAACTTGTGTTATTTTTTAACCTTTTAAATTTCTGTTCTATCACTCAACACATATGCACTTCTTTCACTGAGGTTGAAGCTTTTTAAATTTTTTTTTCTCAGTTTCTTTCATGCCCTCTCTCAGGAAATTGAACATCTGTCTTCTCTCAGGCTTCAGGCCTATGCCAGGACTGAAGTCATGTTGAAGATGTGTGAAAATTTTACCTGGTCTGATTTTATTTTATTTATTTTTGTTTTACTTTCACTGTGAATACCATTTACCTGAATTAGGTACCTTCGCATGTGAAGGTTTTTTTTAATAGACAGAAGTCGAAGTGGATGTTACTGGATAGGCCAGTCTTCATGGCATATAGGCACTTACGTCAACAGGAATTCATGCCATTTTGCAAATGCACAAACTTCTCTCTCACATAATACTGACTCATTGCAGAGAGTTCAGTCAGACTCCTTCCTTGGAGTAATTTTGATTTGGTTTGATTTGATTTATCATTGTCACATATACTCAGGTACGGCAAAAAATTTTGTTTTGTGTGCAGTACAGGAAGTTCATACCATACAAAGTGAACTGGGATAATAGAACAGAACAAGGAACACATTGTTACAGCTACAGAGAAGGTCCACGGAGAGCAAGATCAACATTAACTTTAAAATTTGAGAGGTTGATTCAGAAGTCTAATAACAGCTGTTCTTGAATCTATTTGTACAGGTATACAAGCTTTTATATCTTCTGCCTGTCAGAAGAGGGTGGAAGAGAGCATAGCCGGGGTGGAAGGCATCTTTGATTACATAGAACATAGAACATAGAACATAGAACAGTACAGCACAGAACAGGCCCTTCAGCCCACAATGTTGTGCCGACCATTGATCCTCATGTATGCACCCTCAAATTTCTGTGACCATATACATGTCCAGCAGTCTCTTAAATGACCCCAATGACCTTGCTTCCACAACTGCTGCTGGCAACGCATTCCATGCTCTCACAACTCTCTGCGTAAAGAACCTGCCTCTGACATCCCCTCTATACTTTCCACCAACCAGCTTAAAACTATGACCCCTCGTGCTAGCCATTTCTACCCTGGGAAATAGTCTCTGGCTACGTTGGTTGATTTCCTGAAGGAGTTGGAAATATAGATGTAGTCAATGGATGGAAGGCCGGTTTGCCTGGTGGACAGGGTTATGTTCATGATTCTTTGTACATTACTTTACAAACATACTGTGCAGCATGAGGATTGAGATGCATTTGAATATTCCTGCTTCTTGACTGAACCATATGTATTCAGCATTTTCTCTTCCAACAGTCATTCAACATCACCATCCTGAGTTTCCAGCTGAATCTCTCTCTCTCTCTCTCTCTCTCTCTCTCTCTCTCTCTCTCTCATGACCGGAACCTTAACTTGGTCACATTTTCATATGATTCATAAACCCATGTGCTTTGTCCAGCTTATTATATATGTTTGTGCAAACATATACCTGGTCATACAAGTTGGGAGTAGGAGTTCGTCATTTGACATCTCAGGCCTGCTCTGCTATTTATTAAGATCATGGCTCACCCGATTGTAGCCTAAACTCTACATCTCCACCTTTCCTCAAAACCTTTCCCTCCCTTGTTTACCAAGAATCCATCCAATTGAAAACATTCAAAAACATTGCTTCCACTGCCTTTTGAGGAAGCAAGTCCCAAAGACTCAAAGCCCCTTCAGAGGGAAAACTGTTGCTCTTAATCTCTGTCTAGAATGGGTTATCCCTTATTTTTCAATTGTGACCCTCAGTGCTGGCAGAAAAAATCTTCTGTCCGCATCCACCTTTTCAAACTCCCCCAGGATCTTACACATTTCTGTCAAGGTGCCTCTTCCTCTTCTAAACTCCAACAGATGCAATCGAGTTTTGAGAAGATTTGTAGCTCAGGTTGAGGTTCTGGATGTGAGTTTGCTCGCTGAGCTGGAAGGTTCGTTTCAGAAGTCCATCAACAAACACATTGATATAGAGCCTATGTACCATCCTCTGAGAAAAAGAACAGGAAATGACATCACCAATGCAGGAAATGACATCACCAACTCAAAGAAACCTAAACAGATAAATAGAAAGCCCGACATAACACCAGCACTTCACCGGAGGCTCACTGATGATGTTACCTAGAATGGTGGCGAAACGTCTGTAAACGTTAGTGAGCGAACTCACATCCAACAGATGCAACTTGAGCCTTTCCAACATTTCCTCATGAGATAACATGCTCACTTCAGGAATTAGTGTGGTAAACTTTCTCTGACTGCTTCTAATGCAATTACAGCTTTCCTGAAATAAAGAGCTTAATACTGCTTGTAGTAATCCAGTTACAGTCTCAACAATGGCCTGAATGAGTGAAATATAACTTCCTCATTTTTGCATTCAATTCCTCACAATAGATGACAGCATTCTATTAGCTTTCCTAATTACTTGCTGTACCTTCCTAATAGCTTTTTTTAATTCATGTACTTGCACAATTCGTGCATCTCAGAGCTCTGCAATCTGCCGCCATGTAGATAACGTGCTTCTTTTTATTCTTCCTGACAAAATAAAGATTTCAAATTTAACACATAATGCTCCATTTGCCAGATCTTTGCTCACTCATTTAGTTCAGGTTTATCCCATTGTGGCCTCCTTATGTCCTCTTTATAACTTATTTTTTGACCTATCTTTTTGACGTCATCAAATCTAGCAAATTTCCCTTCAATAATTTCATACGAGTTATTTATATACATTTTACAAAGTTGAGGCCACAAAAAAATCCCTGTCACACACTACTTGTTACATCTTGCCATCAGAAAAGATCCATTTCTGCAACAAAAACAGAAATTTCTGGAACGGCTCAGCAGGCCTGGCAGCATCTGTGCAGAGAAATCAGAGTTAATGTTTTACGTCCAGCGAACCTTCCTCGGAATGTTCAGAACACCAAGAAATAGCTTTTACAAAATTATGTTGGCCATCCTGGATCAATCTGAACTTTGCTAAGCGCCCTGATATAGCTTATTTAATAATAGTTTTTGACATGTGCCCTATGACAAATGTTAAACTCACTGGCCAATCATTTCCTACTTTTCTTTCTCCCTCTATTTTTGAATAAAGGAATTACATTTGCTACCTTATAATTAAATTAAACCTTCACCAGATCAAGGAAATTTTAGAAAATTAGATCCAGCATACCAACTATCTCACTAGCCACTTTTTCTAAGATCCTAGGATGCAATCCATCAGGTCCTGGGAGCTTGTCTACCACAGATCCAATAAGTTGCTCAGTGCCATTTCCTTGGTGGTTGTAATTGTCTTTAGTTCCTTCCTCCTATGAATATTTGAATTGCACCTATTTCTAGAATGATGTTTGTTTTGTTCAGTGACACTTGTTCAGAACTGACTTTGTTGACTCTTTTCCTTTTAAATATCCACAGAAACTTATACTATCTATTTCTACAGTACTCACTAGCTTTCTCTTGTGTTCTGATTTTTCCTTCCTTGTTAATCTTTCAGTTACTTATGGATGAAACCTGGTTAATTTTTGAGTGCTTGGGGTTTTTTTTTAGCTGTTTTATACTTGAATTTAATGCCCTATCCTCTCCTGACTTTAAATTTATGCGTTGTTAAATTGCTGAAGATTCTTTAATATTACCGAGCTCCAATGAGGCAATTAATTCTTTTTTGGTGTAAGCTGTTCAAATGTCCTCAAATAGTGTTAGTGTTTAACACCATTGGCCACCTCTGATTTTCTTATTTTAGTTTTGGGTTTTCTCAAAAGACAGAAATATGATTATCGTATTTTGCCAAGTGTATATTTGAGCAAAAATAAATGGTGATTACATTATGGACACAGAGCCCCACTTTGCATTGGACCCATCTGCTGATCACATAAATCAATTTGAAGGGAGGAGAAACAGCTGAAATACTCATCAAATTTTAAAAAAAATACATCAAACTGTTTGACTGTGCATTGAAGATCTTTGCATCTGTAAATCTGTGCAGTCTTTGTGAATGCCATATCCACAAACACAAACTGAACTGATCTATTGTAGAGTAACACCTGATCGCAATTCCAACCTTTCCACTGTCAAATTTCTTCTATGACCATCGTCTTCCAGGGATTACACTTCAGCATTCACACTTACCAGGATTCCCAAACCCATGTTTACTTCTAGATATAATAAAAATCATCGCGTTTTCAATGAATTTGTGCATGTAGCATTCAAATCTGTGAAGCATGTTGAGCTTTGCCTTAGGTTTCACTGAATCCTCAATAATGGCAATTAGTGCCAAAATAGAAACACAGATGCTGAGCACATCAACCCACAATTTAGCATATTTTTGATCAAATGCATATATTTTGAATTTTGAGCACTTGTTAAGGGGAAGAAGCAGAATTGCAAAACCAACCTTGTAACCTGTTTTATTAACAATTCCAAATAATCACCCTGCTTCACTGTTGAGTCTGAATCCTTTATGTAGGTAAATGCATGTTTGTTCCTTCCCTCGTTCATGTTGACCAGTTGCACATGACAAACATTTGTTCTTCCCATTGCTGTGTCCTATCCATGATATATTGTGTCCTTTGAAATTAATACAATGCAGAATGTTTTCTATTCCCTTAAAACAATTGTCAATGAGAAGGTTGAAGTAAAGAATCCAAGTCCTAAAATTGGACAGAGCTAAACATCCATCCATGGATTGATGTTGATTGGAAATAGGTTTGCCAGCCCAGTTTATAGGCAATGGAATGTGCAAAGTCTTGGCAATAGCTGTAGGGACAAAATAAATTAAAATAATTAATCAAGATGAAATCTCTCATGAGAGACCTCAATGATGTTGAGAGAAAACAAATTCTAACTGCATGTACGTAACCAGAGGGGAATGAATACCATAGCAATTCATCAGATCTCTGCCCAGAATACCATAGCAATTCATCAGATCTCTGCCCAGAAGCAGGTCAAACCCCAAGTACTGCAAACTCAATTTCAGGTAGGGTGAGGAGGCAGGTCTGGATCCACCCCAAACAGATCAGGGATCAAATCTCATGCCATTGGTGCTGATTTGATTCACAACAGCTGTCCAGCTAAATAAACCAATCAACCCCGAAGGAGTCCAAGTTGTTAAGGCAGTGTACACTTTTACTGCATCTTGTAGTCTTAGAGGTACTGATGATATAGAGGTACAGACGGTTGAGGATCCAATATTCCCTCCGTCATTTCGCTGACCAGGGGCAACTCCTGCTCCTACTGCCTGCTAATGGCATATATTGGAAAGATTTACAGGTTGCTGTTGAGCCTGTTGGGCCACGTTATAAACATCACTTTCTTCGCTGTCAGGTCCTGGCCTGGAACATGAATCCATAGCTTCGTGCTCAGAGGCACAACACTGAACCACAAGACCGAACACAAAACTATTACAATTCTAAATCTAATTTTTCCCGATTAACATTCCCACTATATTTTCCATCCATGTGTGGAATAAATTTTGTTTAATGCATCTAGATGTATGTAATGCACAGATATCTGCCCCAAGAGCACCTTTACATTATATAGAGTTTGAAAATGTAACTGCATATATGGTCAAAGAACAAATACCATCCTCTGCTATTGATTTGCTTGTCCGCAAATGACCACATTCACCCTGAATTAGACTTTAAATGTACCACTACAACATTTCAGCTTCAGACTTCTAGCTGGCTGGTTATTGTACAGACATTTTGTCACCATGCTAGGTAACATCATCAGTGCGGCCTCTGCTGAAGTGATGTTATTGTAATCCGCTTGGTATTTATATGATGTGGTCTGTTAAGTTGGGTCATGTCATTTCCAGTTCTGTTCTACATGGGTCCAATTCTAAATGTTTGTTGATTGCATTGCAGGTTAAAAATCAGGCCTCTAGGAATTTCAATCCATGTTTGTGGCTGGCTTGAGTTGGGATGGTCACGTTGTCTCAGTTAAATTCATGGCCTTCATTGTCTTCATTGTCATTACACTGAGATGACGGAAAGTTCATCATGTTATTTTACTGCTAGCTGGTGTTTGTGTATCCTGATGGCTAGTTTCCTTCTGGTCTGGCCGGTGTAATGTTTGTTGCAGTCATTACACGGTATTTTGTACACTATATTGGCCCTGCATGTCATGGGTATTGGGTCTTTGGTCCTTGTGAGTGTTTGTTATAGTGTGGCTGTGAGTTTGTGAGCCTCCATGATTGCTAGTAGTCAGATGTGGAATGAGACTCTATATATAAACCCATGCAGAACAGAATTGGAAATGACACAACCCAACCCAACAGACTGAATCATACAATTATCAGGGAAGTAGAACAATATCGCTTCATTGGAGATCAAACTGATGACGTTACCTAGGATGGTGACAAAATGTCTATACAATGACCAGCCATTTCAGTGAACAGCCAACAACCTCATCCACAACATGAGCTGCAACTCTTTGCAAAAACCTTAAAGAGACATTGAATGTTTAGTTGAGAAGGTAAAGGTTTAGAAAAGGTTTAGAAAACTGCAATCAGACAAGAGCCTTGAAGAACACAAAAGGAATCAGGAAAGAACATAAACAGGAATTGGGAGGGCTAAAAGTGGCCATGAAAAGTCTTTGACCAGTCAGATTAAGGAGAATCTAATATGTATATTAGGAGCAAGAGAGTAACTAGGAACAGTGTAGGTCCACTCAAAGATAAAAGACAAATTTGTGTGTGAAACCAGAGAAAGTGGGTGAGCTACTTAATAAGCAGTTCACTCTGGTACTCACCAGGGAGCAGGACATGGATGGATGGTAAGATTAGGGAGGGGTGTGTTGATATTCTAGGGCACATCAATGTTAAGAAGGAGATGTTGAGTGTTTGAAAAAACATTGAGGTAGATTAGTCCTTAATGCCTGATGAGAGCTACCCCAGGATTCTGAAGGAAGCAATTGAGGGGATTGCAGGGGCTGTGACAGAGATCTTTGTATTCTTTTTAGCCTCAGGCAAGGCCCCAGAAAACTGGAAAATAGCTGAAGTTAATCTTTTGTTTAAGCAGAGGAACACGGGTAATCCGCAAAACTACAGTCCAGCGAGCCTTACATCAGCAGTAGGGAAATTATTAGAGAAGATACTTACAGACAGAAATTACATTTGGAAAATAATGCACTTATTAAGGATAGTTAGCTTGGATTTGTGTGGAGGAGGCCTTGTCGCACAAATTTGATTAAATTTTTGGAAAAATTGGCAAAGATAATTCAGGAAGGTAGGGCAATGGAAGTAGTCTATGTGAAGTTTACCAAAGCATTTCACATGGACCCTCATGGGAGACTTGTCTGGAAGATTCAGCCATGTGGGATGCATGGTGAGTTGGTAAGTTGGACAAAATTGGTTTGGTCATAGAAGATGGAGAGTAGTTGTAGAGAGGTATTTTTCTGACTGGAGGTCTGTGGCCAGTGGTGTTCCCAAGGATCGGAGCTGGGACCCTGTTGTTTACAATATATGGATGTATATATATGAATTGAGAGAAAGGTAGGTGGAGTCATTGTTAAGTTGGTAGATGACATGAAAATAGGTAGAGTTGTGGCTGGTGAGAAAAGTTGTCAAAGGACACAGCAGGATATAGATGAGTTGGAAAGCTAAGGAGAGAAATGGAAAATGGAGTTTAATCTGGACAAATATAAGGTGATACATTTTGGGAGGTCAAATGCAACAGGAAAAAATACAGTAAATTGGCAGGACCATTCAGAACATTGATATACAAAGGGATTGAAGATTCAAGTCATAGCTCTATGAATATGGCAACACAGGTGGATAAGGTGCAAAAAGAAGCATATGGCCTGTTTGCCATCATCAGTCGAGGCACTGGGTCAAAAAGTTGGCAAGTTGTGTTCCATCTGTATTAGACTTTAGGTAGACCACATTTGGAGTATTGTGTGGAGTTCTGGTTGCCACACCGTAGGACAAACGATGTGGAGACTTTGGAGAGAGTGAAAAAGAGATTTACAAGGGCGTTTCCTGAATTGAGTGTATTAGCTATCAGAAGACTTTGGGCAAATTTGGATTGTTTTTGCTGCAGCATTGGAGGCCGAGGAGTGACCTGACAGAAGTGTATAAAATTATGAGAGGCATGCATAGGGTAAATAGTTGGAGTCCTTTTCCCAGGGTGGAAATCTCAAAGACTAGAGAGCATAGGTTTAGCAAAAGGGGAAAAGTTTAAAGGAGATATGCAGGGCAAGTTTTCACACAGAGAGTGGGAGGTGCCTGGAGACCACCATGCTGGAAGATGGCCCCTTTGGAAGCCACCTCGTCTGGCTTGACTGGGAGAAGACACTGTCTGCTGAAGCCATTACAAGAAGGTAAGATGCCATAATAAATGGAAACATTAAAAAAAGGCATAGAAAGAAGAAAAGGTAAAACACACAGAGTAGACAAACTCTAGGCTCCTAGGATTGGTTTAGAATGGCATCACGGTCGGCACAGACATGGTGGGCCAAAGGCCCTATTTCTGTGCTGTTCTATTTTCAATGTTGCATATCTATAACTTACTCTACCAGTTGAGCGCAACTGAATTTAATTTAGTAAACAATAAATTGGTTCTGTAGGCACAAATTTAATCAACATTGTTGTAAAAACACGTAACTGAGAGAAACATACAAAATGGTAGGACTGTCATCAATGTTTCATAGAGCAAAATTGACATTAGCATCAAACAAAGCTGTCTCCCTGGTTATGGATTCATTTTTATTCTGGTACATAAGTGTTTGATTATTAACCAGACATTTGGGAAATTCCATTAGTGTCCGCTCATCATTCTCTACCACATCCCTGATGCAATGATGTAGAGAAGATCGAAAGCTGCACAGGATAACTTGTTGTTACTCAGAAAATGTCTTGCTAAATAAAGACAGTTTGATTGGCAGTTTATTTAAAAAAAAGTCATTTTGTTGGAATCTCCCGCTTCAATTGCCAGGAGACAACTGATGTAACGAGTGATGGAAGGGAAGATGATTGATGATAGTCCACAAGGACTTGGGATGATTGAAAAGACAGATCGAATCAATATTTGAACCCATGTTAGTCATTTAACTAGATGAGACACCAAGTGTCCAATTCTGGTGGGTAATTCCTTTACTGTGACCTCTCGGGAATTATATGACAGTGTTATCTTCTGCTGTATTGAAATTCTGTAGCTTCTCAATGTCTTCAGTTCAGTGTAATTTTGACACCATGTCAAATTGCCATTAGCATCATTTTAATATTGTTGAGACATTAAAATAGTTAATGAATAAGTAAAAGGCTAGTGTCTTCCTTTGTATGCTGAAGTTAATGATTTATGCTGATGTGTGATTCCATTGATACTAGGTGCCATCTAAATAAAAGAAAATCTGGATTTAGTCTAATGATGACAGTGCCACCATCTTCACTCAGCCTACTTCGTACTCACACAGCCACCACTCATAGTAACTGCACTCTGAATGTCACCAAACTCAAGCGCTGCAAGTCTCACTATTTCATGTATCATGTCATTTCAATGGTTCTCATCCACCTCAACCTCCCAAAATACTAAGTATTCTTGGCCTCTGCTATTCCTATTCATTCACTGAGTCCATCTCACTAACTCTCCTGCTCCTCCATCACCACTAACTGTTCTTCCAGCCTCTTCTATCATATTCAATCTATCCCCTTTACAGGAAAAAACTGTGATATCAATTGCACGTGACCTGGAGGATTGATCATAGTCCCATCACTGGACTGCAAGAGCACAGCATCCCGGGCTCCAACCAGACCAAGCTCCTGATTGACCTTCGTCCATCCTGTAGGCTGCAATTGGATGAGCTCCTTGACTGGCAGTGCCCCCTGCCTGACTATACCTCCCCTTGACCCCATTAAGGATTTCTCTTCCTTGACCTTGACATTGATACAGCCCACATTCACCCCATCGACAGTCCAATACTGCCAACTATGACAAGCTGCCTGCCTTACCCTCCAAACTAAATCAAACCAGAGGCTGGTAGCCCTCAAGTAAGTGCAAAATGAGACCGTAGATGCATCTTGTGAAGACGCATGCGTCCTTGCACACAAAACGATCAGACAGAAGCACGCAAGTTGTAGTGTTCCTCAGCTTCAAAATCAAGTCTTTGAAGTGTTGAAGTGGTATGGGAGTTAGACCAAGAGAAGGCAAGATCATGCAGTGAGGCAGGAGGCTTGTGAATGCCAACTTGTGTGGATGAGGGTAGAGGGGAATGGTGCCCAGGAGCATGCAGAGAAATTGTGGGGAAGAGAGGATTGGATGAAGTCAGACCATTGTTGAGTTGCAGCCACCAGGTACCTCCTCTGATGTATGAATCAGGATTTTGTGTCATCTCTTTTCCTAGGGAAGACAGGAGAAATGGAAATGGTAGGAGGGACAAATTTGCTGATGATCAGCTATAAATGCATGGAAATAACATTGTCACTGCTCAACAGTGAAATTCTGGAGTCACTGTTTAAATCTTTAGACAGGAAAATGAAACACTTTTCCTTGACCCTATGAGTGCAATTTTCTCACTCTCACTGTATCTACCCAACCTTTTCATCATTGTCTATGGTGTTACAGGGAGGGGAAAATTCCACTTGAGAATCGCACTCTGATACATGAAGCTTTCATTCTGCCCTTTTGGGAATTACATGGCACTATTATCTCCTAATGTGCTGGAACTTCAACAGCTTCACAAAGTCTTCAATTCAATGTAATTTTGGCACCACTTCAAATAGTCACGAGCACATTGTTATTATTAGGGAAGTTTTAACAATTCCCAGTTGGCTAACATGTGGCTCAGATACTGCCAAAAACATGGGTTTGATTCCCATTCTGAGGTAGGTATTGTGCCTAACTTCCTGCCCTGCCTATGGAATTGAAAAGCAATGGCAAATCACCTCTGAAAAAATATCACAAGAAAATGTTTCAGGATGAAGCTTCAAGAAGCAACGAGCCAAGGATCTGTCTTCCCTATACAACACACATCATAGACCAGTAAGCCTTACCTCAGTTGTTGGTAAAGTGTTGGAAAATGTTATAAGGGATAGGATTTATAATCATCTAGAAAAGAATAAATAGATTAGGGATAGTCAGCATGGTTTTGTGAAGGGAAGGTCGAGCCTCACAAACCTTATTGAGTTCTTTGAGAAGGTGACCAAACAGGTAGATGAGAGTGAACCGGTTGATGTGGTGTATATGGATTTCAGCAAGGCATTCGATAAGGTTCCCCACAGTAGGCTATTGTACAAAATGCGGAGGAATTGAATTGTGGGAGATATAGCAGTTTGGATGGGAAATTGGCTTGCTGAAAGAAGACCGAGGGTGGTAGTTGATGGGAAATGTTCATCCTGGAGACCAGTTACTAGTGGTGTACCACAAGGGTCGGTGTTAGGTCCACTGCTGTTTGTCATTTTTATAAATGACCTGGATGAGGGCGTAGAAGGATGGGTTAGTAAGTTTGCAGACGACACTAAGGTCGGTGGAGTTGTGGACAGTGACGAAGGATGCTGTAGGTTACAGAGAGACATAGATAAGCTGCAGAGCTGGGCTGAGAGGTGGCAAATGGAGTTTAATGCAGACAAGTGTGAGGTGATGCACTTTGGTAGGAGTAACCGGAAGGCAAAGTACAGGGCTAATGGCAAGATTCTTAGTAGTGTAGATGAGCAGAGAGATCTCGGTGTCCATGTACACAGATCCTTGAAAGTTGCCACCCAGGTTGACAGGGCTGTTAAGAAGGCGTACAGTGTGTTAGCTTTTATTAATAGAGGGATCGAGTTCCGGAACCAAGAGGTTATGGTGAAGCTGTACAAAACTCTGGTGCGGCCGCACTTGGAGTATTGTGTACAGTTCTGGTCACTGCATTATAAGAAGGATGTGGAAGCTTTGGAAAGGGTGCAGAGGAGATTTACTAGGATGTTGCCTGGTATGGAGGGAAGGTCTTACCAGGGAAGGCTGAGGGACTTGAGGCTGTTTTCATTAGAGAGAAGAAGGTTGAGAGGTGCCTTAATTGAAACATATAAAATAATCAGAGGATTAGATAGGTTGGATAGGGAGAGCCTTTTTCCTAGAATGGTGACGGCGAGCACGAGGGGGCATAGCTTTAAATTGAGGGGTGAAAGATATAGGACAGATGTCAGAGGTAGTTTCTTTACTCAGAGAGTAGTAAAGGAATGGAACGCTTTGCCTGCAATGGTAGTAGATTCGCCAAGTTTAGGTACATTTAAGTCATCATTGGACAAGCATATGGACGTACATGGAATAGTGTAGGTTAGATGGGCTTGAGATCGGTATGACAGGTCGGCACAACATCGAGGGCCAAAGGGCCCGTACTGTGCTGTAATGTTCTATGTTCTATGTTCTATGATAAGTATAGATTCTGAATAAGTTAAGATGTTGGGATGAAAGTCAGGCAGAAAGATTTTAGGGAAAAGAACTCCAGAATTTAGAGCCCCAATACCTTAAAGTGTAGTCAAATGGTGAAGCAGTAATGATCAGAGTTGCTCAAGATTCCAGAAATTGATTATAAATGTAGATTGCTGTTGAGCCCAGTCTGGTGCCACGGTCTCCTCTGACAGCCCTGAGAAAAGAAAGCAGCTCCCCTCTCCACCATCCCAGCCCCCAGGACCTCTGCGTCCCTGTCTGAGAAGTGATGTACCAACTTACCTCTCTCAGCTATGCTGCTTAGAGTTGACAGCAACATGTTAAGGGTAGCCCCGGTTTATAGTGCCTGAAGTGGCGCACAGCTGCAGTTTGGATATGGTGCCCATACCATCAGACCCTAGCCTTGACAAGCACCTCTGCTGTTGTAAATGCAGGATTTGATGGGACTGGCACCATGGAGGCAGGATTCACATTTAATGAAGTAAGTAGTGAAGAATTGCATGGGCAAAGTTGCCAGAGTTCATGGAGTAAAACCTTCCATGAAATTGATACAGTCAAAATGCAAGAAAATTCAGCCCTTTAGTCCAACATAAGGCCGTTCTTAAAGATCCATGTCAGTGTTTATACTTGATACAAGGCTCCTCCTCTCCAGTTTTTTCTTCCCAACCCAATACATATCTCTTTCTAAGATAACACAGTGTGAAGCTGGATGAACACAGCAGGCCAAGCAGCATCAGAGGAGTAGGAAAGCTGACGTTTCGGGTTAGGACCCTTCTTCAGAAATGGGGGAGGGGAAGGGGATTCTGAAATAAATAGGGAGACAGGGGGAGGTGGATAGAAGATAAATGAGAAGATAGGATAAAGGAGAAGATCGGGTGATAGGCCACTTGGCCTGCTCTGTTCATCCCGCTTCACACCGTGTTATCTCAGATTCTCCAGCATTGGCAGTTCCTACTGTCTCTGTACCATATCTCTTTCTACCCTGTTTTCCTGATGTTTACAGCAACCATCTCCTTAAATGAATTAATTATACCTGCTTCAGCCATTCCGTGAGGCAATTGGTTTTACTTCTCATCACACTCTGAACAAAAAAAAACACTTTCTAATCCATTCCTGGATATATTTTAAGCTCACCATGTTCTGAAATCACCAACCAGTAGAAACAATATTTCCACAACCACCATGTTCAACTAATCAATAGCTTCAGCTCTGTTACTGATTTTTTTTTTCAGAGAAATATGTCCCAATCCATGCAAACATTTCTGAAAGTTGCATTTTCTCAATTCTGGCAAAAGCCTTACAAATCTCTTCTGAAATCCCTTTCATATCCTTTTTGTAGTCTGAAGAACAGAACAGCACATTATACTTCAATTATTGTCCAACCATTATTTTCCTGCTTTTGTATTTTATTCTTCTGGTCGTGAACTTCAATAGTTTGTACATTTTATGGCCTATCAGCTCCTTGCTACTTCTAGCTATTTGTGAATTTTGTTCTCAAATCTCCTTGAGTCCATATAATTTGACTTAAAGCAATCATCTCGCCTCTCTAAACAAAATGAACCATCATTTGTTATGTGAAATATTATTTGACACTTCTTCATCTATTCTGCAAATCTTGAAAAAAACTTATTGCTTTTTGCGATAGTCCTCTGCATTACTAGCAGTAGCATAAATTGGGCACCATCTGTAAACTTTAAAACTCAAACCTCTGTTTTCAGAGTCCAAATCATTTATGTGCACAATTAACAATCATGAACCAAGTCTTCTCATGCTTCCTACCTCGACTTTGAAATATTCTGAAAACTTCTCAATCTTTTCAGGCTTCTTACATTCCATTTTGCCATGGATCTCTGGAGATACATAGTCTACAATCGTTCATGCATTTCTTACGGAATTCCTTATCAAAGTCCTTCTGAAAATCCATATATCGTTGCAAAGACATTTTATAATTCATATAGGAGTCCTCAACATTAACTCCTGATGTCAGAATGTTTCATGGCATCAGGTCAAACATGAGCAAGAAAACCTCCGGCTGTCAGTTATGCTCTGCACAAAACCTCAGCTGATGAATCATTACTCCCTCATGCTGAAAAGCATGAGAAGAAACCACTGAGCATAGCACAAATGCAAAATGTAATCTGGATGAAGGACTTATATGTCTAGTACCAAATAGCTCTGCAACATCACTAGTGAGTCCTACAGAATGTAGCTTCTAGACCGGGTCTGATACAGGTGATGAGGAAACCAAGAAGGTGGAAAAAACATTTTTGACCTCATTCTCACCAACCCACCTACATCTGTCCAAATTGGTTAGAGTGACTATAGTACAGTCCTTCTGGAGATGAAGTCATGTCTTCACATTGAGAATACCCTTCATCATGTTGTGTGGCACTATCACTGTTCTGAATGGGACAGACTTCAAACAAATCTAGCAACTCACGACTGAGTATCTATGAGGTGCTGTGGAAGAATTATATTCCAAAACAATCTGCAACCTCATGGCCTGTTTACCTTTATCCTCAAGCTGTAAAATCAACCCTAGTTCAAAGAACAGTTCAGGAGGGTGTACCAGGAGCAGCACCAGACATAACTCAAAAAAAGTGAGGTGCCAACCTGGTGAAGATCCAAAACAGGATGGTTTGCATGTCAAACAACAAGGGGTACAACTAAGCAGTCTGACAACCAACTATTTAGATCTAAACTCTATAGTCCTGTTGCATCCAGTCATGAGAAGTAGATTAGATTAGATTAGATTCCCTACAGTGTGGAAACAGGCCCTTCGGCCCAACAAGTCCACACCGTCCCTTGGAGTATCCCACCCAGACCCATTCACCTGTAATCCACACACCCCTGAACATTACGGGCAATTTAGCATGGCCGATCCACCTAGCCTGCACATCTTTGGACTGTAGGAGGAAACCGAAGCACCGGGAGGAAACCCACGCAGACTCGGGGAGAATGTGCAGACTCCACACAGACAGTTACCCGAGGCTGGAATCGAACCCGGGTCCCTGGTGTTGTGAGGCTGCAGTGCTAACCACTGAGCCACCGTGCCACCCAGTGATGGAAAATTAAACAACTCACTTTATGAGCAAGTTTACAAATATCCCCATTCTCAATGAGCCCAGCGCATCAGTGTAAACAAAAAGATTGAAGCACTTACACCAACCATTTGCTATAAATGCTGAGTGGGTGAACCAGCTCAATATCCTCCAGATGTCCCCAACATCACATTCGTGTAAGTAAAAAGATTGAAGCATTTACACCAACCATTTGCGATAATTGCTGAACAGGTGAACCAGCTCAGGATCCTCCTGATGTCCTCAACATCGCAAATGCCACACGGTTCAGTCAATATGATTAACTGCACCAGATGTCAAGAAATGGTTGAAAGCACTAGCTACTGCAAGACCTGACAATGTTCTGGCAATTTTGCTGGAGATTTTGCTTCAGAATTTTCTGCACCCCTAGCCAAGCTATTCCAGTGCAGTTAGAAAGCTGGCATCTACCAGTTAATGTGGAAAATTTTCCAGGTACATCCTTTTGTACAAAAAGCAGGATAAATCTAGCCCAACTAATTATCGCCCCATCAGTTTACTCTTGATCATCTGTAAAAGAATGAAACATATCATCAATGGTGCACTCATGCAGCAATCAGTGTGGAGCTGGAGGAACCCAGCAGGTCAGACAGCATCAAAGAAGCAGGGGAGTTGACGTTTCAGGTGTGAACCATCTTGAGGGCTCGGGAGTCCTGATGAACAGTTCTGACCCAAAACATCAACTTTCCTGCTCCTCTGATGCTGCCTGACCTGCAGTGTTCCTCCAGCTCTACACTGTATTAACTCTGACTCCAGCATCTGCAGTCCTTGCTATCTCCACTCAGCAGCAATAACCTGCTCACTGTTGCCCAGTTTGACTTCTGTCAGTGCTACTCAACTCTTGCCTTCATTACAGCGGCTTAGTAGGGGTGGCACGGTGGCTCAGTGGTTAGCTCTGCAGCCTCACAGTGCCAGGGACCTGAGTTCAATTCTAGCCTCGGGTAACTGTCTGTGTGGAGTTTGCACATTCTCCTCATGTCTGCGTAGGTTCCCTCCGGTTTCCTCCCACAGTCCAAAGATGTGCAGGCTAGGTGGATCGGCCATGCTAAATTGCCCAGAGTGTTCAGGGGTGTGTGGGTTATAGGGGGATGGGTCTGGGTGGGATACTCTAAGGGGTGGTGTGGACTTCTTGGGCTGAAAGGCCTACAATGTAGAAAATCTAATCTAATTACAGCATTAGTTCAAA